>NC_092341.1:132820000-134170357 GCF_046630445.1 Rutidosis leptorrhynchoides
AATTATAGGACTGCACCGGACAACTCCAGGTGGACATATTAAATATTCTACGGGTGCAAGGAAAATTAACCCAGGGTAAAAAGTAAAAAGTAAAAGTCAAACATCGTAACTACGGAAGTTAAATAAGCATAATACTCTCTTTATTGTATTTTCATCTCGTTTAGTTAAAGTACTTTATTTTTACCGTAGTAATTTTTATTTACTTTGTTGCTTTATTCTAGTTTAAATTTACTATATTGTTGTTTGAATTAAAAAGAAAAGCCAAAAAGACAAACCGGTCGTTAAACGGTAAATCCCCCAAAGTTACTAAAATTAATATAAATTACTAACTCTAACTTAATTACTTAATTTACCTAGTTAGCCCTAGTAGAGCACCCAATAAAAGTGTCCACGGACCGACCTCCCGGACTTTACCTTAGCTATATTACTATACGATAGGTATACTTGCCTATTGTATTTTAGTTTAATTTAGGTGATTTCCTGTAGTAAATAATATAAAACTGATAACCGTTTCGTACACCTAAGAAAACACATCACCAGGCTGTTATAGAGAACCAGGATTGCATCTTTATGTGTGCCTTACTTGCTAGCTAGGGTGCCTTAGCAATCTAGGAAACTATAACCTTTCCTGCCTTAGACTTTAAAGCACTTAGGATTGCCTTGTAATCTTAAAACATATGCTTTACAATCTTATGTTAAAACTGATCAAAATCTTTCTCCTAATGTTAGGGTGTCTAATTCTCATCAAGCGAATAAAATGACTCTTTTCGATCCAACCGAAAAAGATACTGAAAGGTCTTCCACTAAAAGACCAGTCCAAAGCCCACCTTATGGCTTTGGTGGTCCTCCCTCACTAAATTATAGCCCAAATGCTATTCTAAATTCACATGGGTCTCCTGAATACTATCCAACCCCGAGAAATAAGGACAAGAGGAAACGTCTTGAAGAAACTGGTCCGTCAAAGAAAAGATCCCGATCTCCTTCCTACGACGAAGTTGATGCCAAGTACGAGGTCATGAATCTGCGAAAAATTACTGATGGCCTAATTCGCCATATTGCAAGGATCGATGTTCAAATGAAGGAAAAAGATCTAACAATCAAGAAGCTCATGCTGAACTAAAGAAAGAGATAAAGTTGGTGAAATATGAAAGTGATAGAAATGCCTGATGGGGGAAGCAATCTCTCTCCTACCTAAGAGAAGATGTTGACCTTAGATTAAAGATGGAGGAAAACCGCGTGAATAATCAACTTTCTATGAGGGGCTACAAGTACCATGTAATCAACGATGGTGTTTCTAATCTTTATGATAATCTCGAGTTCCTGCATGAGAAACAAAAGGCGAAGAATGAGAAAGTTGAGAAGTTTATGAAGAAGGTTGAGGACGAGAAGAAGGAATATGAAGACTTCTTCAATCTTAATATTTCCTAGTTATTTTTTTTTTCAATTTCCTACCTATGTAAAGGCTATTCCTTAAACTATTTCTATTTCCGAACCGTGTAATAAAAAGGCTTGTTTAATGCCTCGTTCTTAATAATATAAAGTGTTTCATTTATCTTTATCCTGCTTAAATTTTTTCAAACTTATGACCTATCAGATTTATCAAACTTCTATACACCCTTATGTAGTGAAGAATCATGGTTCGTCCAACCGCACCAACTCTTACCACGATGTTTCATAACTTTCTCGTTTGACCATGTCCATTTCATAACTTTCACAACTTCCATAACTTTCAAAGATATGAAAGTTGACCAAGTCAATAAAGACTGCAACTTAAAACTAGTCAACCATAACCCGACAAGTTCGTAACTGTTTTCATGGATGACATTTAGATCTTCTCCAAGAGTGAGAAAGGACGTGTGCAACATTTGCAAAGTCAATCTTGAACTCTTAAGAAAACGAACAACTCTACGTAAACATTTCCAAGTGCAAGTTTTGGCTTAAAATCGACATGTTATCGATCCAGCTAAGATTACTGCTATCCTTAACACACTATATTATAAATCATCATTGATCACATATCCTGACCTTATGGAGTGACCTTGGAATGGAAATATGAATTAGTGAAATATAATGACAGTGGCCAATGTGATTATATTACGGTAATTCATAGAAATATTTCAATATCATGACGTATGGAATAGAAAGTGAATCAAAGAAAACTCTCAAGCTATCTGTTCAAAAACCCAAATGCAAGGGCATGAAAGGAGAAAAATGATCATCTTGATATGTAGTAGATACAAAGAACTCATTCTAATCAAACTATATATCTATCTCATACTCATTTAACAAACTTTCATGTACCATAAAAGTTGGAAACAATCGAATCTTGAAATTTTACATTCATGTATCCTAAATGGATATCTCCTGATCATTGATACTTAATCATCACTTGTTATATCCAAATCCTCTCTGTTATTACACTTTTGGTGTAAATTTTCATATGACTTTCAAAAACCCATGTCATTTGAACCCTCAAACATCGGTATTACAAACACCATGTCCAATATCACATTATCTATGTCTAGATGATAAATATCTCATATGCATAATCTTTTAAAGAATGGAACCTCCATACGTGTATCGTGTTGACTATCATAGTCACGAAACTTCTGTACTCGTACATCTACTTATAATAGACTACTTGGAACCATGCAAGTAATGGTGTCATACTCAAACAATAATCGATCGTTGTTAACTCGAAAATCAAAGGTGAAATACACTATCTCAAGTTGTGGCTTGAGCTAAACTCATCACATCTGAAAAATTGCTGTAAAAATTGAAATGATTCCATCATACTTTAACGTATCCTCCTCTCAGACCAACTAAGGCTGAATTCAAATGATCATTACATAGTTGAAAGTCACTGCTTTAGCATTTATTTATACTTGTCTATGCGACTGCCAGATTATTCATGCCGAGTTCTCGAACTCTCACTATCACTCGAACGATTCAAAGTTGTAAATCTTATTTGAAGTTCTTTCATACATAACTCTAAATCCGAGGGATTTACACATTTGATGATAATCACATTATCATCCTTCTTACTTTAATGTTAACATTTTGAGTCCAAGGACTCGTGCCCTGATAAAAGTCAATTCATTAGATTTCACTACCTTGAAACAGTTATTACACAATTATCCTCCGGAATTTTTAAAATCTTCAATCAATTTTTCTCAAACAAATAAACTCTTAAATACAAGTACCCCGTTTTCCAAAGATTTCTTACACGAGTCTTTATTTTCAAACTATCTCGGAATTTATAAAAATGATTTTTCACTTATGCGATTTATAAAATCTTATACAAAAATTTAACTTTACGTACTTTTACTAGTACATATCAAATTATATTTTCGCTTCTACAAATTTCCACTTTGATTAAATCGGAATTACTTTACAAAATTTTGCGTAACCCTAGTTTTACTATGAACATCATTTTGTCACCTCCTCTAAAATTACTTTCACTAATTATATAAACACTTTCGCATTTTTATCAATTTACCTTTGTTTTATCAAATTAAACATTCTTTTAATCAACTCTTTTTCGTAATGTTCAAAATATTTCACGTAAAATAATACGTGTTGTACATAACTCAAGTCTTACTAATAGCTTCGCTTCGTTTATATTGACACATCAAACGTCACAACTTTTCAAAAAAAAAATTACTTTGGCTTATTATTAAAAATTTTGTATTGCTCTCCAATATGTTTGGATCACCTTTATTTTCTTTCTCCGTGCAAGAATGAAACATATCTCCCTACAAATATTATCTCTTCCTTGCTATGTTAGTCATTAAGAAGTTTCTACTTCCGGTATTTCACGGCTAAACCACAACGCTCTCGTAAACGTTAAATCTATGATCTTTCGAACAAGGAAGAAAAGGTTCTTTCATGGTAGAAACAATACCTTATAGACAATGATTCACATATTCTCATCCACATTTGAACTCGTAAGTAAATAATAAACCGACTCGCCATTGGTGCGAAAACACTTTTCCTACTCTGAAGGAGTTACCTTAAACATTTATGAAGATACCCTAAACATTTCTCCCTTTTTGGTTTGCAACTAGATGTTATTCTAGTCAAGTTTTAATCTATGATTCGACATGAAACTGAAATCATAAATCTTAAAGCTACATTCTGAAACTATTTCTAAAGACAAGTTCTCATGTATACTGAACGATGTCTTACATTTAATTGCTCATATTATCCTGAGGTCAATGGATCCTCAACTAATATCTCATTTGTCTATTAGACATCTTTTGAAAACTAAAGGTATTATGGTTACCTTTCGCAACTTGAAGCTGGTACTATCTCTAACAAACACCAGCCATACATCAAACTGCATAACTGGAATCTTTACATACTCTACTCTATTTTATCTGCCCTACTATTGCAGCATAAACATTCAAGACTTTAATGAGCTCAACGACATATTAAATGCTGGTATAGAATCATCTTTCCTTTTAAAGGAAAACTAGTCAAACGACACTTTTGTTATTCCTTGGAAAATCTCCGCATTTAATGCACTTTGCAAACGACCTATTAAGGTTAAGGATCATGAGATCAAACGTGTAAACAAAGCAATATACTTATTGTTAACACTCATTCGAATTCACGTAAGGACCCCGATTGTACTAGGGAACGTGAAAATTAAACTCTATTGTTAAAATCCATTGGAATTCGCGTAGAGGCCCCTAATATACATGGGAACGCAAAGACCAAAAGATACGGAAATACTTTCATCTCTTCTCAACTGCTGATGCAAACAAGAGCTCTACCTAAAACTTCGGGACGAAGTTTCTAATAACGGGGAGGTACTATAAGAAACCTCATTTTTTCCATTCTATATTTTTAGAATATTAAATGCCCAAACAATATAATTAAAGTTAACGATTAAACTTTAATCAATAATTGTTAAGAGTTAAGAATTATAAAACATAATAATTAACTTTGTGTAATAAATGACAAGTTAATAAAAGATAAAAATAATGAGCTAATAAACTTTCGTGAACAAAATATAATACTCTAAAACTTGTAGCCTTTAAACAATTGAATTAGAACCTTTAATGAGCCATTTAAGCTAATCTAAAGTACAAGGACTAAAATGAAAAATCTCCAAACTCTTACTTGCTAAACCCTAGCCGAAATTAAAAAAAAAAAATGAAATGCCCAAAATACCCCTCCCAAAATCGGCCCACTTAGCCTCCTCCACCTCCTCCACCTCCTCATTTAACCTAACTTGTTCCCTAAGCAAAACTTAACCTAAACCTAATTCTAGATCATTCCATATGCATCTATAAATAGGGACCTAAGCTAATGCAAATTTTGTACCAAATCATTCTTACAATCTACTCTATCAAAAACACAAAATCTCTCCCCCTCTCTTGGATTTTCGGCCAAGGTAACCACCACCACACCACCACCATCTTCAAGTGATCTTCAAGCAACCTTCAAGTGATCTTTATCGCGTTCTTCGTGTTCATCAAGATCTTCAAGTGTGTTCATCAATATTCAAGTGTTTTGATCTTCATCTTCAAGTCATCTTCATCTTTTTCTTGTTAATCTTCATCATCATTCAACAAGGTAAAAACCCTATATCCAAAACTTTTAAATTCTATCTTGTTAATTCATTTTTATGTTCATAATCATATTCATGTTCTTGATCTTATTCATAATCATATTCATATTATTCATGTATAAAAATAATACTATATATATATGCATATACATACACGAAAATATAAAAAAAAATGTTGTTTGGTCTTTAAACCCTGGAAGATTTGTTAGAAGATTTGTTAGTAGTTAAAAAAGGAAACAAATAAATATATACCTAATATATATACATATACGATTCTATACATATATATATAAAAAATAATTTTTTTTAGTATATACATATATATACGGTTAGATATATATAAAAAAATAAAAAATAAAATAAAAACTATATATATATATATATATATATATATATATATATATATATATATATATATATATATATATATATATATATATATATATATATATATATATATATATATATATATATATATATATATATATATTAAATACTTAATTAAACCTAACCCTAATTATTAAACCCTAATTTACATTACTAAACCCTAAACATTTATTTATATAACCCTAATCATTAATACTACTATTAAACATTTATTACTTAAATCCTAATACAACTTATACTACTATCTAACACTTATACACTTATACTATTACTAACACATATACTATACTACTTATATTATAAGATTTACAATAGTCATTCACGATAGCGTGAAATTATTTGAACGTCGACACTGCTTAAGGCCTAGGGTGATCATTGGTACCACTATGGGACGCTTGTGGATTTCGAATGCCAAACTTAGATTTTGGTCGAGAAATCCTGGGCCAACCGGTAACAATTGGTCATTCTAGTGACTCGTCGGTGGCATAGATGTTTGGGTATGGTGCACAATATCAACCCGACTATAGTAATCAAACACTTAGTTACTTTCACACTTAATAAGTGGTAGACTTATTAAGGACAACTCACTAGTGTTCAACGCTAACTTACTATAAATGGAAACTTTCTAAATATGGAAACTATCTAAACATGGAAACTTACTAAAAGAGAAAGAGAAAACTTACTAAAAGTGGAAAACTTTCTAGATATGGCAACTTTCTAAATATGGAAACTTTCTAAAAATGAAAACTTACTAAGAATAGAAACTTAGCAAAACGAACTATACTTAAGTACATACATACTTAAACTTATCTTTAACTCGGGCAAAACATCTAAACTATTCTTAATGTCATTAGGTTGACATTAGGCTCACGATCATCCAACTCACTTATCTTTCTCATCCAAGGAATAACGAACTCTTCTCCTATTAAGGTGAATTCATAGCCCCACTCTTTATTGCTAGCAAATTTATTTAACTTATTTGGGGTGAGACACATGCTACTTTTACTATTTACAATTTAGACACAAGTACCAACTGTTAAACTATGCTATACTCGGCTATGTCCGACTAAGTCCCTACAGTGATATTTTTAATTGCTCGTTAAATGCATTTTTAATTATTGGGGTAGGCCTATCGGGAGTAACGTCCCCGATACATTTGACCAAGTCATTGTATTAATTAATAATGAAATTAAACCAACAAGTATAGACACAACTTGTCATTGGGGAAAACTTTGAACGTTTAGTCTAAATATCACGAATTGGCATAACTTTTTGGTTCGTGCGAGATCAACTTTTAAGATCTTTGTGATCTTCTTTAACAACTAAAGATCTGTGTGATCTACTTATGAAAACAAATCTTGTGGTTTAAAAACAATGACAGCTACTTTTGTTAAACCTATGATTTCACTCAACCTTTTTGGTTGACACTTTAGCATGTTTGTCTCAGGTGCTGATTGATCAAGCTTACGTATCTTCTACTTCTGTGATGCTACTTGGACATAGGATCTCAAGAACTATCGCATTTATTATTATTGCATTTGAAACATTTACATCATTGTAATTTAAATTCTTGTAATGACATTCTATTTTCTTCCTCTGCGTTATCAACAAAGTTTATTTTTATCATATAGAATTGTTCTCGTATTATAATATGTTGGTTTATTTGATATTAGTGACATTTTCTTCCAGACTCTATCTGGAGGACGTCACAGTCACACCCATCAGTCAATAGAGTAGATATACAGTACAAATCTTGATCAATAAGAACTCAAAATTACACAATACCCAGAAAGTAAATCGATTAGAAACGGAAAAAAGGTAGAAAGCTTCAGTAACTCAAACAGATTCAAACTTGTGCAAGTGAAGGTGAATGAAGAAAACAAGATCGCAACAATAATGGTGGAAATTGAGAATCTGGTGAGAGATCTAAAGCAGTAATCCATCACCTAATTGCTTAGATTTAGTGTTTTTTTACTATACGAGTGCGTGTGAGAGAGGAGATGTGGATAGTAGGTTCTCTCCTTTTCCAAAAAAAAAAAAACAACTTGAGGGACTCGGATTGCAATTTTTTTATAAACGAAGGACCAACGGAGCAAAAAAGTCGAACAAAAGAGTAAAAATACAATTTTACCCTCACATGCATGGCACTTGTCCAGGGTTAACGGCTAATTTAGATGGCAAACTGACGGAGGGACTCGGATTGCTAAATTTTGCAATTTTAAGGACTCGAAAATCAAAAAAAAAAACTTGAGGGACTCGGATTGCATTTTCGTGTATAATTGAAGGACCAACGGAACAAAAAAGTCTTTTATTTCAAAGAGTAAATAGGTAATTGCACATGCTAATGTTTTACTATGCTTCCACACTCTTCCCTTCCATTATACCTAAGGATGGCCATGGATGTTTGATTTATCGGATATCTATTCAGTCCTATTCATCGGATATCCATCCGATCTGATCCATTTAGATAAATATGGATGATCTAAATGGATGATAAATGGATATGGATATGGTATGGATGATTTTAAAAATTAAAGGATCGGGTATGGATGACAACTTATCATCCATGGATATATCTATTTATCATCTGAAATACATATATACGTATAAATATATACATATTTACTTAATTATATGCATATATATTTAAATATCCTTATATGTGTACACTATAACTATTAATATGTTATCAAAATTATAGATTGTGAAGATACAACTATGTGAATGATATTGAATTCATATATCATAATATATTATACATCTTTGTAAAAAATATTTTGATGATTTCATTTCATAATAAGAATATTTTTTTTGAAAAACATAACATCCAACAGATACCCGATAACCCGCTTAATGCATCGGATATGTATATGGATGGATAATTAGTATTTAAATGAATATGGATATGAATTTTAAAAATTAGATGAATATGGATATTGATATAGGAGCACTCGATCCATATCCGATACATTGCAATCTCTAATTATACCCATCTCCACCCCTCTCCATATTTTCCTTCACGCTCACCAACTTCCACCATCTTCATCTCCACATCATCATCATCACCGGTGCTAACACCCTCGCATTCCCCGACTGTAACCCACTCCGTCATAACCGCCTCCATCCTCTCCGTCATAATTATCGCTGTCATGTCCTCCGTCGCAACCATCGTCGTTTTCTTTGTAAAAATCAGGGTTTCAAGGTTTTATGATGATAACGACCGCCGTCGTTATTATCAACTTCACAGCCTCCGTCGCAACCATCGTAGCTTCCTTTGTAATTTAACACCCTTAAAAGATAATTTTTTTTTAAATGGCCGCCCAGACCAAGTGATATGCCACGACGCGGCAACCCTTGGTCGCGACGCGGCCCTTCAAAGGATTTTAGATCTGCTTAACAGCCCTCCTGAAATCAAAACATTTGTTATGTCGCAGCACGACATATAGTGTCGCGGTGTGACCTTACACGGTTGTTGATACTGAGCTGCAACATGTTACAAAAACCACATTTTCAACATTTCATAATCACCCAACATATTTTAACAACATAATACATAAACAAACTTGATTAAAATAGTTTCTTACATCGTCAAACATTACGGAAATCTTTTAATCATGAGCGATGTGTTTACACTTCTAAAATATGACATTTGGTCCCAAAACTTAAAGGAGACGTGGTTTACGAGTACAAAAGACTTGGCGTTAATAAGCGGTATCATTAGAACTAGATTCAAAATAGGTACTTGCACTACCACTTACTAAAACCCAATGCTCCGCTATCCTCACATAGGCTCCTTACCTTCACGGTGTCCCTTCGTTCATATAAAACATAAAACAGCATGGGGGTAAGCTTTCATGCTTAGTGAGTTATAGGTGAATAATATAACATATATCATTGAGCATAATCATTACATCACTTTGTCTTTCCAACCCAAATGGTTGCTTAACTTACTTTCGGATCCGACCGATTACTTACCATAGACACAACTTACTAAGGCCAGCCCTAGTAATCATGTCCAAGCTAAACGCGACCATAGACATACACATATGCCTAAGCTACCTTGAACACATTACATTCATGCATACATACATAGACACCCAAGGTGTCTAAGCTAAGTCATACCATAGACAAGATTACTAAGCAAGCTTAATACCCTTGCCTAAGCTAATCATCAACCATAGATACAATTATTAGGTGAACCTAATAATTCTATCTAAGCTATTCATCTAGTGCACTTAGTCGTTACTCTCTTGCACGGATGCAATCCGAGAACACTAAGCCACTCTTGACCCGCCCAATTTACCCCCTATAAACTCACCTTGAATAAACGAGACTCCTTGATCACTTGAAGCTCCTTTGCCTTGATTAGCACCTATAAATGAGCTAATCTCATTATTAACATAATTCAATGAAAATACATCTTTCAAAGCTTACAACATTTTCATATGCTTACTCATTTGACTATATCCTCTTTTTACTTCTTCAATCACATGAACACTCACATACATGACATTTTTAGTTTATCTTTTCACTTTTCCAATCTAGTAACATTATCATTTCCCTAAATGCACAATTTCTCAAGTTTATCTCTTACAAACATGAACTTGTAAATCTTTCAAGCATTTCATCAAACATCAAAATGTACATAACCCATTTCTACTACTTGCAACCCTAAAATCATAATAATTCCAAGTACTATTACTTACAACAATATCAACAATTCACACATAAACTTTCTTCTTTACAAAATTCACTAAATCTCATAAACATCTTCATTGAGGCATTTCATCAAACACCTAGTGTGCAAGACTTGATTCTAGACTATAAACATTACCAAATTCACAATATTCATATCATACACTCAATTAGCAAGTTCATTCATGACCTTACATCTAACATCAATTAAAATTTGTTTTTAATCATACAAATGTGCACATTCACAACCTACTACAACTTATAAGCTTGAGATTCATCTAAAACACCCAATTCTAGTGATACTTAGACATAGAAGTTCATACCTCATCTTTAGGGATTTAAGAACCCTAATTATGCACAATGGAGAAGAAATGGAAGATTTACAACTTGCTATAGTGATTAAGGCACACTAGATTTCATAAATTCCCAATTGCATGCACTAAATTCTTCCAATTGAAGGTTCTCCTTCTTCCTCTTGCTTGGGTCGCCACTTACACACACACACACACACACACACACACCTTCTGTATTTTTATTTTGCAACTGATAATAAGATTTCTGCATTTTACTTCTTTTATTAAATTAACTTTGCTTTATTTGCACTTTCTACCCTCCCCACCAAAACTCTATTATGGGAGGTCCTTAAATCTAACTTGCATCTCTAGTCCCTTCCAACTTAACTAAAAACCATTAAATATTAACCACTTATTTATACAAAATCATACCATCAATATATATAACAATTTTAAATTACATAAAATATTACCTTAAATAATTGGGATGTTACAACTCTTCCCCCCGTTGGATTGTTCGCGTCCTCGCGAGCCACTCTTGGTGCAACGATGGATAATACTTCATAAGCCATTTCTTGGGTTCCCACGTACATTCGGAACCCTTTCTAAATTGCCGTAACACCTTCAATAATGTCATCAACTTATTTCTTAATTGCTTAACTTTTTGATCCACAATCTTTATTGCCTTTTCCGCATATCTTAACTTATCATCAACCTCAATCTCGTTTAATGGAACATATGTTGATTCATCCGCCAAACATTTCCTTAATTGTGACATGTGAAATTTTGTCATGTATGTTACTCAATTCATCGGGCAAGGCTAAACGATAAGCTACCTTCGCAACTATCTCGAATGGTTCCACAAATCTTGGACCCAATTTTCCCCTTTTTCTAAAACGAATTATACCCTTCCACGGGGAAACTTTAAGCATTACCCTATCTCCCACTTGAAATTCTATCGGCTTCCTTTTTTTATCCGTATATGACTTTTGTCGATCTTGTGCCGCTTTCATTCTTTCATGAATTTGATCAATCATTTCGGTTGTTTGTTGCACTACCTCTGTGCTTCCTAGTTCCCTTTGACCCACTTCACCCCAACATATTGGAGTCCTACATCTTCTCCCATACAACATCTCATAAGGTGCCATTTCGATGGTAGAATGATAACTATTATTATACGAAAATTCAACTAAAGGTAGGTGAGTATCCCAACTACCACCAAAATCAATAACACACGCCCTCAATATATTCTCAAGAGTTTGGATGGTTCGCTCACTTTGACCGTCCGTTTGTGGGTGAAACGTGGTACTTATATGCAACTTGGTGCCCATCTCTTCTTGAAACTTCCTCCAATATCGGGAGGTAAAACGGGTGTCACGGTCCAAAACAATGGAAACCGGCACTCCATGCCTTGCAACAACCTCCTTCATATATAATTTAGACATTGCTTACGACGATGAAGTTTCTCTTATTGCCAAAAATAACGTACTCTTAGTCAATCTATCAACAATAACCCAAATGGCGTCGTGTTGCCGTGGGGTCTTAGGCAACTTACTCACTAAATCCATCGTGATGTGCTCCCATTTCCATACCGGTACCTCTAGTGGTTGAAGTTTACCATACGGCATTTGATGATCGGCTTTCACTTGGAGGCAAGTAAGACACTTATGAACATACTTTACTATATCTCTCTTCATTCCCGGCCACCAATAGTCTTTCCATAAGTCTCTATACATTTTCGTAGCACCGGGGTGAATCGAATACTTAGATTTGTGAGCTAAGTCAAGGAGCTCACTTCTAACACCACTTTGTAAAGGTACCCAAATTCTTCCATATCTAAGCCTTAGACCACAAGAATCTACTATAAAACCTAGCTCTGATACCAACTTTTAACGCCCTTAAATGATAATTTTTTTTTAAATGGCCGCCCAGACCAGTGATATGCCGCGGCGCGGCAACCCTTGGTCGCGACGCGGCCCTTCAAAGGATTTTAGATCTGCTTAACAGCCCTCCTGAAATCAAAACATTTGTTATGTCGCGGCGTGACCTTACACGGTTGTTGATACTGAGCTGCAACATTTTACAAAAACCACATTTTCAACATTTCATAATCACCCAACATATTTTAACAACATAATACATAAACAAACTTGATTAAAATAGTTTCTTACATCGTCAAACATTACGAAAATCTTTTAATCATGAGCGATGTGTTTACACTTCTAAAATATGACATTTGGTCCCAAAACTTAAAGGAGACGTGGTTTACGAGTACAAAAGACTTGGCGTTGATAAGCGGTATCATTAGAACTAGATTCAAAATAGGGACTTGCACTACCACTTACTAAAACCCAAAGCTCCGCTATCCTCACATAGGCTCCTTACCTTCACGGTGTCCCTTCGTTCATATAAAACATATAACAGCATGGGGGTAAGCTTTCATGCTTAGTGAGTTATAGGTGAATAATATAACATATATCATTGAGCATAATCATTACATCACTTTGTCTTTCCAACACAAATGGTTGCTTAACTTACTTTCGGATCTGACCCATTACTTACCATAGACACAACTTACTAAGGCCAGCCCTAGTAATCATGTCTAAGCTAAACACGACCATAGACATACACATATGCCTAAGCTACCTTGAACACATTACATTCATGCATACATACATAGACACCCAAGGTGTCTAAGCTAAGTCATACCATAGACAAGATTACTAAGCAAGCTTAATACCCTTGCCTAAGCTAATCATCAACCATAGATACAATTATTAGGTGAACCTAATAATTCTATCTAAGCTATTCATCTAGTGCACTTAGTCGTTACTCTCTTGCACGGATGCAATCCGAGAACACTAAGCCACTCTTGACCCGCCCAATTTACCCCCTATAAACTCACCTTGAATAAACGAGACTCCTTGATCACTTGAAGCTCCTTTGCCTTGATTAGCACCTATACATGAGCTAATCTCATTATTAACATAATTCAATGAAAATACATCTTTCAAAGCTTACAACATTTTCATATGCTTACTCATTTGACTATATCCTCTTTTTACTTCTTCAATCACATGAACACTCACATACATGACATTTTTAGTTTATCTTTTCACTTTTCCAATCTAGTAAGATTATCATTTCCCTAAATGCACAATTTCTCAAGTTTATCTCTTACAAACATGAACTTGTAAATCTTTCAAGCATTTCATCAAACATCAAAATGTACATAACCCATTTCTACTACTTGCAACCCTAAAATCATAATAATTCCAAGTACTATTACTTACAACAATATCAACAATTCACACATAAACTTTCTTCTTTACAAAATTCACTAAATCTCATAAACATCTTCATTGAGGCATTTCATCAAACACCTAGTGTGCAAGACTTGATTCTAGACTATAAACATTACCAAATTCACAATATTCATATCATACACTCAATTAGCAAGTTCATTCATGACCTTACATCTAACATCAATTAAAATTTGTTTTTAATCATACAAATGTGCACATTCACAACCTACTACAACTTATAAGCTTGAGATTCATCTAAAACACCCAATTCTAGTGATACTTAGACATAGAAGTTCATACCTCGTCTTTAGGGATTTAAGAACCCTAATTATGCACAATGGAGAAGAAATGGAAGATTTACAACTTGCTATAGTGATTAAGGAACACTAGATTTCATAAATTCCCAATTGCATGCACTAAATTCTTCCAATTGAAGGTTCTCCTTCTTCCTCTTGCTTGGGTCGCCACTTACACACACACACACACACATACCTTCTGTATTTTTATTTTGCAACTGATAATAAGATTTCTGCATTTTACTTCTTTTATTAAATTAACTTTGCTTTATTTGCACTTTCTACCCTCCCCACCAAAACTCTATTATGGGAGGTCCTTAAATCTAACTTGCATCTCTAGTCCCTTCCAACTTAACTAACAACCATTAAATATTAACCACTTATTTATACAAAATCATACCATCAATATATATAACAATTTTAAATTACATAAAATATTACCTTAAATAATTGGGATGTTACAACTCTTCCCCCCGTTGGATTGTTCGCGTCCTCGCGAGCCATTCTTGGTGCAACGATGGATAATACTTCATAAGCCATTTCTTGGGTTCCCACGTACATTCGGAACCCTTTCTATATTGCCGTAACACCTTCAATAATGTCATCAACTTATTTCTTAATTGCTTAACTTTTTGATCCACAATCTTTATTGGCTTTTCCGCATATCTTAACTTATCATCAACCTCAATCTCGTTTAATGGAACATATGTTGATTCATCTGCCAAACATTTCCTTAATTGTGACACGTGAAACGTGTCATGTATGTTACTCAATTCATCGGGCAAGGCTAAATGATAAGCTACCTTCCCGACTTTCGCAACTATCTCGAATGGTCCCACAAATCTTGGACCCAATTTTCCCCTTTTTCTAAAACGAATTATACCCTTCCACGGGGAAACTTTAAGCATTACCCTATCTCCCACTTGAAATTCTATCGGCTTCCTTCTTTTATCCGTATATGACTTTTGTCGATCTTGTGCCGCTTTCATTCTTTCATGAATTTGATCAATCATTTCGGTTGTTTGTTGCACTACCTCTGTGCTTCCTAGTTCCCTTTGACCCACTTCACCCCAACATATTGGAGTTCTACATCTTCTCCCATACAACATCTCATAAGGTGCCATTTCGATGGTAGAATGATAACTATTATTGTACGATAATTCAACTAAAGGTAGGTGAGTATCCCAACTACCACCAAAATCAATAACGCACGCCCTCAATATTTTCTCAAGAGTTTGGATGGTTCGCTCACTTTGACCATCCGTTTGTGGGTGAAACGTGGTACTTATATGCAACTTGGTGCCCATCTCTTCTTGAAACTTCCTCCAATATCGGGAGGTAAAACGGGTGTCACGGTCCAAAACAATGGAAACCGGCACTCCATGCCTTGCAACAACCTCCTTCATATATAATTTAGACATTGCTTCCGACGATGAAGTTTCTCTTATTGCCAAAAATAACGTACTCTTAGTCAATCTATCAACAATAACCCAAATGGCATTGTGTTGCCGTGGGGTCTTAGGCAACTTACTCACTAAATCCATCGTGATGTGCTCCCATTTCCATACCGGTACCTCTAGTGGTTGAAGTTTACCATACGGCATTTGATGATCGGCTTTCACTTGGAGGCAAGTAAGACACTTATGAACATACTTTACTATATCTCTCTTCATTCCCGGCCACCAATAGTCTTTCCATAAGTCTCTATACATTTTCGTAGCACCGGGGTGAATCGAATACTTAGATTTGTGAGCTAAGTCAAGGAGCTCACTTCTAACACCACTTTGTAAAGGTACCCAAGTTCTTCCATATCTAATCCTTAGACCACGAGAATCTACTATAAAACCTAGCTCTGATACCAACTTTTAACGCCCTTAAATGATAATTTTTTTTTTAAATGGCCGCCCAGACCAGTGATATGCCGCGGCGCGGCAACTGTTGGTCGCGACGCGGCCCTTCAAAGGATTTTAGATCTGCTTAACAGCCCTCCTGAAATCAAAACATTTGTTATGTCGCGGCGTGACCTTACACGGTTGTTGATACTGAGCTGCAACATGTTACAAAAACCACATTTTCAACATTTCATAATCACCCAACATATTTTAACAACATAATACATAAACAAACTTGATTAAAATAGTTTCTTACATCGTCAAACATTACGGAAATCTTTTAATCATGAGCGATGTGTTTACACTTCTAAAATATGACATTTGGTCCCAAAACTTAAAGGAGACGTGGTTTACGAGTACAAAAGACTTGGCGTTGATAAGCGGTATCATTAGAACTAGATTCAAAATTGGGACTTGCACTACCACTTACTAAAACCCAAAGCTCCGCTATCCTCACATAGGCTCCTTACCTTCACGGTGTCCCTTCGTTCATATAAAACATAAAACAACATGGGGGTAAGCTTTCATGCTTAGTGAGTTATAGGTGAATAATATAACATATATCATTGAGCATAATCATTACATCACTTTGTCTTTCCAACCCAAATGGTTGCTTAACTTACTTTCGGATCCGACCCATTACTTACCATAGACACAACTTACTAAGGCCAGCCCTAGTAATCATGTCTAAGCTAAACACTACCATAGACATATACATATGCCTAAGCTACCTTGAACACATTACATTCATGCATACATACATAGACACCTAAGGTGTCTAAGCTAAGTCATACCATAGACAAGATTACTAAGCAAGCTTAATACCCTTGCCTAAGCTAATCATCAACCATAGATACAATTATTAGGTGAACCTAATAATTCTATCTAAGCTATTCATCTAGTGCACTTAGTCGTTACTCTCTTGCACTGATGCAATCCGAGAACACTAAGCCACTCTTGACCCGCCCAATTTACCCCCTATAAACTCACCTTGAATAAACGAGACTCCTTGATCACTTGAAGCTCCTTTGCCTTGATTAACACCTATACATGAGCTAATCTCATTATTAACATAATTCAATGAAAATACATCTTTCAAAGCTTACAACATTTTCATATGCTTACTCATTTGACTATATCCTCTTTTTACTTCTTCAATCACATGAACACTCACATACATGACATTTTTAGTTTATCTTTTCACTTTTCCAATCTAGTAACATTATCATTTCCCTAAATGCACAATTTCTCAAGTTTATCTCTTACAAACATGAACTTGTAAATCTTTCAAGCATTTCATCAAACATCAAAATGTACATAATCCATTTCTACTACTTGCAACCCTAAAATCATAATAATTCCAAGTACTATTACTTACAACAATATCAACAATTCACACATAAACTTTCTTCTTTACAAAATTCACTAAATCTCATAAACATCTTCATTAAGGCATTTCATCAAACACCTAGTGTGCAAGACTTGATTCTAGACTATAAACATTACCAAATTCACAATATTTATATCATACACTCAATTAGCAAGTTCATTCATGACCTTACATCTAACATCAATTAAAATTTGTTTTTAATCATACAAATGTGCACATTCACAACCTACTACAACTTATAAGCTTGAGATTCATCTAAAACACCCAATTCTAGTGATACTTAGACATAGAAGTTCATACCTCGTCTTTAGGGATTTAAGAACCCTAATTATGCACAATGGAGAACAAATGGAAGATTTACAACTTGCTATAGTGATTAAGGCACACTAGATTTCATAAATTCCCAATTGCATGCACTAAATTCTTCCAATTGAAGGTTCTCCTTCTTCCTCTTGCTTGGGTCGCCACTTACACACACACACACACACACACACCTTCTGTATTTTTATTTTGCAACTGATAATAAGATTTCTGCATTTTACTTCTTTTATTAAATTAACTTTGCTTTATTTTCACTTTCTACCCTCCCCACCAAAACTCTATTATGGGAGGTCCTTAAATCTAACTTGCATCTCTAGTCCCTTCCAACTTAACTAACAACCATTAAATATTAACCACTTATTTATACAAAATCATACCATCAATATATATAACAATTTTAAATTACATAAAATATTACCTTAAATAATTGGGATGTTACAACTCTTCCCCCCGTTGGATTGTTCGCGTCCTCGCGAGCCACTCTTGGTGCAACGATGGATAATACTTCATAAGCCATTTCTTGGGTTCCCACGTACATTCGGAACCCTTTCTAAATTGCCGTAACACCTTCAATAATGTCATCAACTTATTTCTTAATTGCTTAACTTTTTGATCCACAATCTTTATTGGCTTTTCCGCATATCTTAACTTATCATCAACCTCAATCTCATTTAATGGAACATATGTTGATTCATACGCCAAACATTTCCTTAATTGTGACACGTGAAACGTGTCATGTATGTTACTCAATTCATCGGGCAAGGCTAAACGATAAGCTACCTTCCCGACTTTCGCAACTATCTCGAATGGTCCCACAAATCTTGGACCCAATTTTCCCCTTTTTCTAAAACGAATTATACCCTTCCACGGGGAAACTTTAAGCATTACCCTATCTCCCACTTAAAATTCTATCGGCTTCCTTCTTTTATCCGTATATGACTTTTGTCGATCTTGTGCCGCTTTCATTCTTTCATGAATTTGATCAATCATTTCGGTTGTTTGTTGCACTACCTCTGTGCTTCCTAGTTCCCTTTGACCCACTTCACCCCAACATATTGGAGTCCTACATCTTCTCCCATACAACATCTCATAAGGTGCCATTTCGATGGTAGAATGATAACTATTATTGTACGAAAATTCAACTAAAGGTAGGTGAGTATCCCAACTACCAACAAAATCAATAACGCACGCCCTCAATATATTCTCAAGAGTTTGGATGGTTCGCTCACTTTGACCATCCGTTTGTGGGTGAAACGTGGTACTTATATGCAACTTGGTGCCCATCTCTTCTTGAAACTTCCTCCAATATCGGGAGGTAAAACGGGTGTCACGGTCCAAAACAATGGAAACCGGCACTCCATGCCTTGCAATAACCTCCTTCATATATAATTTAGACATTGCTTCCGACGATGAAGTTTCTCTTATTGCCAAAAATAATGCACTCTTAGTCAATCTATCAACAATAACCCAAATGGCGTCGTGTTGCCGTGGGGTCTTAGGCAACTTACTCACTAAATCCATCGTGATGTGCACCCATTTCCATACCGGTACCTCTAGTGGTTGAAGTTTACCATACGGCATTTGATGATCGGCTTTCACTTGGAGGCAAGTAAGACACTTATGAACATACTTTATTATATCTCTCTTCATTCACGGCCACCAATAGTCTTTCCATAAGTCTCTATACATTTTCGTAGCACCGGGGTGAATCGAATACTTAGATTTGTGAGCTAAGTCAAGGAGCTCACTTCTAACACCACTTTGTAAAGGTACCCAAATTCTTCCATATCTAAGCCTTAGACCACGAGAATCTACTATAAAATCTAGCTCTGATACCAACTTTTAACGCCCTTAAATGATAATTTTTTTTAAATGACCGCCCAGACCAGTGATATGCCGCGGCGCGGCAACCCTTGGTCGCGATGCGGCCCTTCAAAGAATTTTAGATCTACTTAACAGCCCTCCTGAAATCAAAACATTTGTTATGTCGCGGCGCGACCTTACACGGTTGCTGATACTGAGCTGCAACATGTTACAAAAACCACATTTTCAACATTTCATAATCACCCAACATATTTTAACAACATAATACATAAACAAACTTGATTAAAATAGTTTCTTACATCGTCAAACATTACGGAAATCTTTTAATCATGAGCGACGTGTTTACACTTCTAAAATATGACATTTAGTCCCAAAACTTAAAGGAGACGTGGTTTACGAGTACAAAAGACTTGGCGTTGATAAGCGGTATCATTAGAACTAGATTCAAAATAGGGACTTGCACTACCACTTACTAAAACCCAAAGCTCCGCTATCCTCACATAGGCTCCTTACCTTCACGGTGTCCCTTCGTTCATATAAAACATAAAACAACATGGGGGTAAGTTTTCATGCTTAGTGAGTTATAGGCGAATAATATAACATATATCATTGAGCATAATCATTACATCACTTTGTCTTTCCAACCCAAATGGTTGCTTAACTTACTTTCGGATCCGACCCATTACTTACCATAGACACAACTTACTAAGGCTAACCCTAGTAATCATGTCTAAGCTAAACACGACCATAGACATACACATGTGCCTAAGCTACCTTAAACACATTACATTCATGCATACATACATAGACACCCAAGGTGTCTAAGCTAAGTCATACCATAGACAAGATTACTAAGCAAGCTTAATACCTTTGCCTAAGTTAATCATCAACCATAGATACAATTATTAGGTGAACCTAATAATTATATCTAAGCTATTCATCTAGTGCACTTAGTCGTTCTCTCTTGTACGGATGCAATCCGAGAACACTAAGCCACTCTTGACCCGCCCAATTTACCCCCTATAAACTCACCTTGAATAAATGAGACTCCTTGATCACTTGAAGCTCCTTTGCCTTGATTAGCACCTATACATGAGCTAATCTCATTATTAACATAATTCAATGAAAATACATCTTTCAAAGCTTACAACATTTTCATATGCTTACTCATTTGACTATATCCCATTTTTACTTCTTCAATCACATGAACACTCACATACATGACATTTTTAGTTTATCTTTTCACTTTTCCAATCTAGTAACATTATCATTTCCCTAAATGCACAATTTCTCAAGTTTATCTCTTACAAACATGAACTTGTAAATCTTTCAAGCATTTCATCAAACATCAAAATGTACATAACCCATTTCTACTACTTGCAACCCTAAAATCATAATAATTCCAAGTACTATTACTTACAACAATATCAATAATTCACACATAAACTTTCTTCTTTACAAAATTCACTAAATCTCATAAGCATCTTCATTGAGGCATTTCATCAAACACCTAGTGTGCAAGACTTGATTCTAGACTATAAACATTACCAAATTCACAATATTCATATCATACACTCAATTAGCAAGTTCATTCATGACCTTACATCTAACATTAATTAAAATTTATTTTTAATCATATAAATGTGCACACTCACAACCTACTACAACTTATAAGCTTGAGATTCATCTAAAACACCCAATTCTAGTGATACTTAGACATAGAAGTTCATACCTTGTCTTTAGGGATTTAAGAACCCTAATTATGCACAATGGAGAAGAAATGGAAGATTTACAACTTGCTATAGTGATTAAGGCACACTAGATTTCATAAATTCCCAATTGCATGCACTAAATTCTTCCAATTGAAGGTTCTCCTTCTTCCTCTTGCTTGGGTCGCCACTTACACACACACACACCTTCTGTATTTTTATTTTGCAACTGATAATAAGATTTCTGCATTTTACTTCTTTTATTACATTAACTTTGCTTTATTTGCACTTCCTACCCTCCCCACCAAAATTCTATTATGGGAGGTCCTTAAATCTAACTTGCATCTCGAGTCCCTTCCAACTTAACTAACAACCATAAAATATTAACCACTTATTTATACAAAATCATACCATCAATATATATAACAATTTTAAATTACATAAAATATTACTTTAAATAATTGGGATGTGGTAAACCATGTATTCTATTATGCTTAAGAAAGTTTAGACCATTTTGGAATGTTAATACGTCACCCAACCGAGTCGCTCAATTGGATGAGCCGTCTGAACGTGTATGCCTGAAGTCAGACTGCACGGGCGTCGGGGGTATGGGACGTTGCTGTCTATTCAGAATCTTCAAGACTAACGCAATACCCAGTGACATGTTTTATGACAGGGGCGTTTAGGACCAGTGTAATGAATACAAGGCCTCTGCCTATTCATGAGCCAGCATTCCATAATCTCGGCAGAATAACTGATGAAGTCATAGCATGCACTCACTTTAACCTTATCTGAATTACGAATTTTATCGCATTTACTTTATCTGTCTTATAAATTAGAAAATCCCAAAATAAATAACCATTACTCTCTAACTATCTTAGGCTTAAATATTGGTTCGATTCTACTGATATCTCAAAAATATGACTCTAGGTCATACTTCCCTTACTTATAAGGAGTAGTAAGATTTAGGCCCCGCTAAATATAAATTTAAAACAGTACCCTCTCCCACGAGTAGCTGATCCTGGCGAGCCGCGGCCCGACGACACTGCACAAATATAAACCGTCCATTTCGGCCATATCACGGGAGAATACTAAGTTTTTGGCGCCGCTGCCGAGGAACTGGTATCAGGCAATACTGCTCTCTATCAAACTTATTCACAAGCATTTAGTGGTATCTAAGAAAGACAATTATACACAGACTTGGTTGTTGGATTTTCCAAACAGTCGCCAATTATATTGGGACCAAAAGGATCCTGCCTCTCCGTAGTCGGCCTGGCCACTTGGTTTGTTAAATAGTTCATGCGGAGCTCTGTTACCGAAATACCAGGGAATCAGTAGCCAGAACCAAAAACATATTCTACCGTAGGATAGTTAGCTAATTAAATTCGATTACCTTAGATTACTTTAGACTACCTTAGATCAAACTAGATAAAATTAGATTACCTTAGAATTAGATTACCTTAGACTAGTTTAGCTTACTTTTGATTATCTTAGTTTATTTACGAAAAATTAAAAACAAAAAGGCATACCCAGTGTATGACCCAAACTCGATCTAGACTAGGGCCGTTGTTATTCGTACCTGATCCAGACGCAATAATCTCTAAAGCAAGGATGGAAGCACGAATTAGAAATCAAATGGCGTTACACGTTACTTTAGCAGAAAACACCAAACCCTCGATTGAAGGTCGAGGAGGACCAATTAGATTTCCAGAGATTCAAGGACACTCGTTCGAGTTAAAAGATCACATCATCCAGCTCATCCAAAATAGCTGTCAGTTTCATGGATTACTGAACGACGATCCTAATTCTCACCTTGATAAATTCATATCTCTTTCGAACTCCTACAAACAGCCAGGGATAGGACAAGATATAGTCCGGCTATACTTGTTCCCCTATTCTCTCACTCATCATGCTCAAACTTGGTTTGAAGGACTGGAAAAAGATTCCATCACGTCATGGACAGAGATGGCTACTAAATTCCTAACCAGATATTTACCTCCTTCTAAACAAACCAAACTGAAGAATGACATCATTAACTTCAAATAAAGTTATGATGAATCTCTTTATACTGCATGGGAGTGATTCAAAACCCTGCTGAAGAAATGCCCTAATCACCAGCTAGAACGGTCAGCCCAAATCTGTACCTTCTACAACGGTCTTACGGTAAATCATAGGACGATGATCGATGCAGCAGCTCAAGGGAATCTGATGAACCAAACCGCAGATGAAGCATGGGAATTGCTCGAGAACATGACAATGCATCATCATGACTGAAACAGTGGTGAAACAACTTCATCATCTGCCCCACTCTCTGCACTTAACAATCAAACGGAGGCCATCAAATCCCTCATGGATAAGATGGAATCTCTTGCTAAATAACTCGGAGAATTGAAGACGCAGCTGAAGCAGGTTAACCAAGCTCAGGCTTGTGTTAATTGTACCAACCCACAACCCACCAAAGAATATCAAGTTGAGTACGAAAACCCTGACGGTTCAGTCTGTTACGTCCAATACCCATCTAGTCCACCAAATCCCGGATTCAATCAACCACCTAGGGTTAATCAATTTCAGCGAAGCAATCAACCTTTCCGCTATACCTATCCACCTTATCCAGCCCAACAATCTCAATTGACCTACGATCAACCACTTCCACTCACTGGACCCCCAGTTGAGGAAAATTCCCCTACCACCCAGATTACAAAAGCAACTAACCCCACTCTCGGAGCTGATGATCAATTGACTTAGTTCATTCAAGGACAACAACACCTAAATTAGAGAACTGCAGCCAGGCAAGATCAGACAAAAATACTAATGAAAAATCAATTGGCTCTGCTCAAAAGTTTGGAAACGAATCTCGGACAGTTATCACAACGCCTTGAAACCCGACCGCAGGGAAGATTGCCAAGTAATACTATCCAAAATCCCCACATAGAAGAAGCAAAGCAAATGGATTCCGTAATCCCAGAGGAAGAACCACAGAGAAGGTCAGCTAGGCTCAAGAACAAATCGACATATACTTAGAAGCTGACCCCTGAAACTCCAGTTCGCGTACCTTATCCTGGAAGGCTACAAGAAGAATCATCCAAGCTTGATTCCTTTAAACTTGATGAAAGATTCCTGGACACTATGTCCAAAGTTCCCAACCATAAGAGATACATCCGAAGGCTTCTTTCTACAAAGGAGAGGATACCAGACTCTAACAAAATTCCACTGAGTGAAGAATGCTCTGCATTACTCAGAAACTCTCTACCACCAAAGCTAGGAGATACGGGCCGATTCGTTTTCCCTTGTCCAATCTACCAATATGGAACCATTCATGCGCTAGCAGATTTAGGAGCAAGTATCAACCTAATCCCCTACTCTCTCTACAAGAGATTAGAGTTAGGAGACTTGTCACCAACCAAAATGACAATCCAACTTGCCGACCACACAATTCGATATCCTAAGGGCATAGTTGAGAACGTCTTGGTGAAAGTCGACAAATTCTTGTATCCTACGGATTTCGTAGTAATGGATATTAAGGAAGACCTACACACCCCAGTAGTGTTAGGAAGACCTTTCATGAATACGGCTAGGACTGTCATTGATGTGTACAATCAAACCTTGATCTTACGATCGCATGGGGAGAGCGTTACCTTCAAAATTAACCGACCAACCGATCTTTCTGGACATGCAGAGATGTTTGCTATTTCCACCAGACGGATCACTTCCGATGAAGAGTCTTCACCACCAGCCGACGATATCGAGATGGGTGTCGAATCACAGTCTGTAGACGACCCAGAAATGGAAGAAGAGGATCCCAGCAAAGAAATAGAGGAAGATGAGGAATTTGAGGAGGAAGAGGAAATGGAAGACATAAAAGAAACTGCGAAAATACCCGCTCCAAGCATTGAGCGTCATGAAGAAATAATGAGGCTTGAGACGGAAGATCACAGTTTAATCATAAACTTCAAGAAGAAGACCGACAAGGCCGAGGTTAAGGATATAGAAATTGATCCTGCAAGTATCAAAGTGGAGAATCAGAATACTGATGAAACCCGTTCATCAGACGCATCCTCAGAAGAACAATACACCGATGATGACGAGGGAGAGCAACATGAAGACATTCTGAATAACTCACACTCTCCAACCGAACCAGAGCAAGGGAGCCGGACTCTTCTTCAGATCGAATTCCGGTTATATCCACACACACAGACATGATAACCTTCACAATGATACTGATGAATTTGAAGACATTCTCGAAGCCATCCAAAAATCAACCATTGATTTTTCACTACGCTTAATAGAACGAATCATGGCTATCAGAGAAGAACACCACCTTTATCTCTAAAGAGAAGACAATGATGTTGAAATCCTAGAAGAACGCATTCAAGACTTTATCAATTCTCTTCACGATCATATTTATCACGAAGAAAGGCAACGAGAGCACAATTCAGTGGTTCGCACAATTCTTCAGACAAGATTCTGTCGAGATCAGAAGATCATTTACTCTAGGGTCTACAACGCCTTAGCCGGATCTGCACTTCCGTTCTCACGAAACCAACGAGCACTACTGACTCTCATCCAAAAGTATATGGATCTTTCCACCGGACGCCCGACTTATCACTCTGATTTGTAAATGATCGAGGATATTCACAGCTTTTTTGCTCTTTTGGAAGGAGATAATTTCAAAAGCACACCAGACATACTAGTGATTTACGTAACAATTGATCACCATGCTGATCTGATTATCAAAGAGTTACAAGACGCTATTATGGAGGAAGCAAGGCGAAACAATCCATTCTCTCATCTTAAACCAGACTGAGTCAACATTGCCACCTATGTTACGAAGCAGCTATCACGTATCTTCCACAAATCCGCAGATCCAAGTTTCACATTTAAAGCTGGATGTCGGGAGATATACTCAAAGACGGTGACATTAATGCTCGGATCAGGATTACTGTTCACTTCTCTCCAGCTTAATCTTTTAACTAATCTGTGCAAAGCAACAGACTCTTACTGTGGAGATCACCGTTCAGAAGACTTCGAGATTCTAAAGATACAATTTCTGACATTATTTGAAGACCTCCCACATGAGCATTCCATCAGAGAAATAATCACCACCAGCACTGCTTCTATGATTGACATTCATGGGTCAACCAGTAGAGCCGTGGATCATATTCTTATCGGACTTCAAGACTTATCAAGAGCCGAAACTGCGCACTACTTATCTTTCATAAGATCTTCAAGAGAAGTACCGGATCTTTTACCATTATTGGACTGACACTTTCTCAGGATTTATCCACCAAGACTCACATTCACTCGAGAAGACCAAGCTCACAACCATCAGCGAGGAATGTTTGCTTTTTGAAGCATCAATACGGTCGAGCCAACGACCTTAAACAAAAGCACTTCTCGGGAGGCAACCCGTGCAATAAAGTAGAGTAGAAGAATAAAGGATAACAAATGAGCCGATAAAGACGCAAGGATTGGAAGCCAGCAACATTTGCTAGGGATATTTATTTATTTTTTGCTACTAGCTCAAGATTCAAACTATGCCACATCCTAGCTTATCACTAAGTGTGGGATAACACCCAATAGAAGCACTAGACAAATACTCCCAAATCTTCAACTAAAACTCCTAAGTGTGGGATACACTAGGAACATTGAGGACAATGTTCATCTAAGTGTGGGATGTTGGTATCTTTTTATGCTGTATTATAATAACCCATTACGAAGATTCCAAGTCCTTAAGCCAAATTTCAAAATTTTTGCAAAAGAAACCCTTTTCGAAAGAAGTATTTTTGAAAACCTGAAACGTTTGTCAATAAAAATAAGGCTTAAGTAAGGTGGAAATCTTGTTAGATTGGAATCTCTAATAGAGCATTGAATGACTAAGGCATTATCGACCTAAATTGATTATGGTAAGGCACCCCAAATAAGACCAGCATTCATCTTTAATGCTTTACTATTTTCCATTGAGAGTGTCGATGTCTGTACTCAGAATCAGAACTTGGTTTAGATCTACATCTCCAAGCAGCGAAACGTGATTCTGTTATAATCAAAAGAGCTAGCCATTTGTCAAACATAAGCCTTCTGCACCTCCACCACTTCTACTCCACATCATCTTTACTATTACTCGAAAATTTCAGAAAATGAGAACTCCTTCCGAAAACCCGATGTTATAAACCTCTCAAGTATCATGGCAAAGGTCTTGAAAAAGTTTACCGGCTAAAAGTTTCTCGAGATGAAGTCTCCAAATATATATATATATATATATATATATATATATATATATATATAGTTCTGAAAAAAGGGAGCAGAACTAAATAAGAGAAATGCCGAAAAGAACTCGACCAAAAATGATTATCAAATGAAGAAAAGTTCAAAAGTGCTTCTCAAATTACTTCAGCACTCCTATCTATCCGAATAAAAGTCTGTATAAAGTCTACATTGCCCTTTATCTCACCCCTCAAAAACAACTTCACTACCACTCCAAAATTCCTTTTCCATCATTGACAAATGACCCATAAAGCTGAGATTACTACCGTTCTCGCCTTAGTAGCAAGGATTTGAGTCTTTATCAAGCCTATGACGATGGGTGCAGCATGACTGGCTATGAGCATTTTCATTTCTTAGAACTATAGGGAACCCTAAACACTTGAGTGATTTGAGTGACCCGTGAAAGCTAGCCTATGTCATGTAACCTCCTCGCATCCTTGCAGAGATAATTTCAATCCTAACATAGATGACTCACCTTATCTTTTGCTCTTATAATACAAGCAAATCGTTTAGGCTATTAGAAAAGAAACGTCAAAAATATTCTTAAGGAAATGAGAGTTTGCTTGAGGACAAGCAAAGTCTAAGTGTGGGATATTTGATATCGGCTAAAAAGTCACGTTTTCACCCCGGTATTAAGGCCCAAAAATAAGAAAGATTCGAACTTTGTTGGCAAAATACCCACTTCGTTAGTTAGAATTGAAGAACAAGTAATTACGAAGGCGATGCAAAAAGAATCAAGAGAATCGGAGCTAAAACGAAGATTCTAGAGCAAAAATGGTGAAAGACAAGAAATCAAGTTACGATCCAGTGAATCAAGGCTGACCAGCACCAAAAATGGCCTGCCATACGAATTGCCAGTATGGGGTACGGGCTGCCAAACGGTCCAGCAAACGGCCCCAAGAAACGGGCTGCCAAGCAAACGGCTTGCCAAATACGGCCTGCCAAATGGCTTGCCATACGGCTTGCCAGCCATTTGCAGGCAAAAACTTTGCTTATTTAAAGGGTCTTTGTCATTCATTCCAACACACTTCAATTCACTTCTTTCTCTCTCTTGTACAATATTAGTCATACTCTCAAGGCCTTCGACTCCGTGAGGGAAATCTAGTACCCGGAGAAGAACGCTGAAGAATGTATTAGGAGCGGTCTGGAGTCTTGAAATTGTCACTTTTGTATTCAGAACTCGTTTAATCTACTGGTACTTCTATCCTTTATCTTATATAATGTTTTATGATATTGTTTCTATGATTAGCGAGTAGTTATCTTTAGTGTATGCTATGATGTAAGCAGTTATAATGCCGAAATAATATTATGGTTTGTGTATGCTATCGAAATGCTTTCTGATTATTCTTTAAACTCAATCGCTTTTCCAACTAATAGAACGTAGTTATAGGCTCTGTTATTGGGAAGTTGTGAACCCCGATTCAGAGTACATTATCTATGTCACCCCTTGGTAAGAGAAGTCTATCGGATAAAACATAAGATCGACTGAGGCACACCGGTTGTAGTAAGTCTATCAAGCTTTGGATTTCGACTGAGGACTCTTTCGTAGTGAAACATCTGACTAGACCCTTAGTACATTGTCGGTCCTAGACCATGCTAGTGTAGTCACCAAGCATATAAACTTCGTACGTGCACGCTGAAGCACGACGGTTGTTGTAAGTTGTACCTCTGCTAAGTAAGGCCATGGAACCCGGTTAGTGTTGACCAGTACACTGCACCATAACGCGGTCTCGAGCATTGTACCTCACTTGAGGGATTCTTAGTTAATTAAGGAACTGTTTTTTTTAGACACATAAAGGATTGGACCGTTAGGATAACAGAACGTGTTCATGGAAGTCAGCTTGACTTGGCCATGGTGTTCTTTATGGTTGAACTCTTTTTAAGGGCCTAACTATCTTTCAAAACCAATCATTAACGAAAGCATTGAAACACATCACGTATCTCGGATATGTTAAACCATGTATTCTATTATGCTTAAGAAAGTTTAGACCATTTTGGAATGTTAATACGTCACCTAACCGAGTCGCTCAATTGGATGAGCCGTCTGAACGTGTATGCCTGTAGTCAGACTGCACGGGCGTCGGGGGTAAGGGACGTTGCTGTCTATTCAGAATCTTCAAGCCTAACGCAGTACCCAGTGACATGTCTTATGACAGGGGCGTTTAGGACCAGTGTAATGAATACAAGGCCTCTGCCTATTCATGAGCCAGCATTCCATAATCTCGGCAGAATAACTGATGAAGTCATAGTATGCACTCACTTTAACCTTATCTGAATTACGAATTTTATCGCATTTACTTTATCTGTCTTATAAATTAGAAAATCCCAAAATAAATAACCACTACTCCCTAACTATCTTAGGCTTAAATATAGGTTCGATTCTACTGATATCTCAAAAATACGACTCTAGGTCATACTTTCCTTACTTATAAGAAGTAGTAAGATTTAGGCCCCGCTAAATATATATTTAAAACTGTACCCTTTCCCACGAGTGGCTGATCCTGGCGAGCAGCGGCCCGACGACACCGCGCAAATAAAAACCGTCCGTTTCGGCCATATCAGGTCGCCACTTACACACACCTTCTGTATTTTTATTTTGCAACTGATAATAAGATTTCTGCATTTTACTTCTTTTATTAAATTAACTTTGCTTTATTTGCACTTTCTACCCTCCCCACCAAAATTCTATTATGGGAGGTCCTTAAATCTAACTTGCATCTCTAGTCCCTTCCAACTTAACTAACAACCATTAAATATTAACCACTTATTTATACAAAATCATACCATCAATATATATAACAATTTTAAATTACATAAAATATTACCTTAAATAATTGGGATGTTACATGTAAACATTAGGGTTTTAAGGTTTTCCAATGATAACGACCAACGAATTAGAACTGATATTTCTGATTCCAAATGAAAAACACAGAGGTAAAAATTAATCAGTTGATTTTTTTTACAGTTTTCATCATCATACCGACAAACAAAATCTAAAAAATTGTTCTTGCAATCAAATTGGTTAACTTTTCAAATTAGCAGTACATAAAGTAAGTAAACTTCGTCAAGGTTATTTATTTAATCGTAATGTTGAATACGTTAATAAATCTGAAACCGGTTCAGAATCTGATCGTGATCTATCTGTATCCAACGGCTACATCTGAACCGAATTTTTTCCGGATCAAAACTAGATTAAAACCGGATCGGAAAAAATCCGTTCCGATCCGAAAAATGATGTTTGTTATTTTTAATAAAAATAGTCTTTTCAAGGTTTTATGAACTTTCTTTAAAAAAAAATTGAGTGTGTTTGGGCCATTTTAAGAATTGCAACCATTACAATGATGAATACAAGTATCTAATAACAAAGATTTAGAGATTTATGATATAACAGAGATTCATATAATAATACATATTTAAAACCACATTATTATATTACAAGACTTGTGAATAAAATTTATAGAACCTTTTTATTGTATCTAATTCAATAATAACATAAAGAAAAGAAAACTCTGAAAACATTGGATAATTGGACAAACATATGACTACAAGGTTGGTGTATATTTCAGGATTTCTTGGCCCATTTACTGAGACCTCCATTGTTTGGCCTTCTCAAACCCATTTTTACAGTACTGATAATCTTTCAAAGTTTGTTGAATCTCTACTTGCGTGTTCATAACAAAAAGCCCGTACTGGACCACAGGCTCGTTAATCGACTGCCCTCCAATCAACAAAAATCTCAATAGTTTTGACCCCTTGTTCCATACACTTAGTCCATCTCCCTTACTCAACACTAAAGTATGATGAGCAGATATTGGTGACGAGTCCATTAACCCGAATAAACCTTCTCCTTCTAGAACATACATAAGTGAATTCCAAGATTCTGGGATCGGTTGGTGCATTTGGGCCCCTGGAGTAAGAGTGAAATCAAGAAACATTAAGGGAGTTCGAGTGAAAACCGACGATTTTACTCCCATTGACTCTCCTGCAATGATGGAGACATTGACTACATCTCTCTCTACTCTTTTGATATCCTCCTTTAACAATTCTTGATAATTTATTTCGACCCTGCAGTTATAAAACCGTTTTGTTATCAAAAGATGGTTACTATTTGAACAAAAAACAAAAGTCAGACAGTGTTTATATAAGAATTAGTTGCAGTCAATAGACTATTGCATTGTGCTTATATAAGAATAAATTGTTGTTACATTTTTTCTTTGGAGGAAAGATTGATCCACAGTTGCACGCCCCTTTGGACAGCTGAACCTGCAGGCATCTCTGAATGAATAATTCCTCTTCCTGCTGTCATCCACTGAATTCAAAATAACACATTAGCATTCATATTAGAAAAGTTAGATCTACCAACTTTAAGACATTCATCTACAAATTACCCATTTTGACCCTAATTCGCTTAAGACGGTTTCTCAGAATATGAAAAATTACCTGTAGATCACCGGTTCTGATGGTGCCCTTGTGCCCATTGAAATCTTGATATGTAATGGCTCCTTATAACGAAGCCAAAAAATATTGTAAATACCAAATAATCAGAATTGATGATACGGTGATTGATAAATTGATCTTTAATAATAAACAATCTCCACACCCATTAAAGTTTAGAATAATGAATATTTATACAACATACAAGTCTTGCATAGAAAGTAATATGAATAAGGTGTTATGAATAGCAAACGCCTGTTCACAAGGAGAAAACATGACAGCTAAAAGCTGAGAAAAATCAGAAAACTGAAAAAAAAAAAAAATCTTATTCGATAGCTGCTCTTGAATTATACTTACAATGTATTAATAATAAAGCAAACCTAAATTAATAAGGAAACAAAATAACAATTCTAATATAACTCAAACACTAAACTTAAGGAACAAGAAAATAAATTAATTAAATATTTAAAATATGAAAGTTTGTTGCAGGAACTTTTTAACCTCATGGCCAAAACCCAAATTAACTTCAGCCCGGATTCACATTATAATCCGGTTCCACATTAGTCTCCTCAACTTGAAAAAAACTAGTCCTCGATGATATAATGAAACATCAGCTTCATGATAGTGTAGTAAGTCTACTCCATGATTTGTTAAAGTCAAGAGATTTTCGCCCCTTCTCTATTCTGGTTTGGTTTAAAATCTAGCGGCAACAAAGTTATTTTATTCCCATCTTTTACGAACAGATAAATATTGTTTCTTCCGTCATGAATCACATTAAAATCAAACTGCCAAGGCCTACCAAACAATATGTGACATGCATTCATATCCACTATATCACACAAGACTTCGTCTTTATAGAATTTCCTTATGGATATCGGGACTCGACATCTTTCAGTAACCTTAATCACTGGCCCATCATTTACCCACACAATGTTATACGGTTCCGGGTGCCTCTCAACATGTAATTTCAGCTACTAACGAGATCACTCTTGCTGTTCGGAGAGGACTCAACCTTTAGTTAGTACCCCCTTGGTTTCGGGGTGGACCCTTTCACTCTATTTTATTATATACGCTTACGATATAAGATTTTTGAAACTACCACTATCAACGATTAAATTGAAAACCTTATCTGAGATAGTGCACCTGGTGTGGAATAGTAAATTCCTTTGCATGTCCAATATTCTTGCTGCTGACAATACTTTCCGAAATAGTAAGGTTGTGAGATTATATTCTTCCCCATCAGGTCTACAAACTCCATTCAACTCATCATCATCTTCTGAACCCTTGTCATCCTCGTTGTACTGAGTGCAATTGACTGGCCTACATTGTGGAAAATTATTCAATGTATGCCATGTCTGATTACATCTGTAGCATTTGGTGTTTGCGGACCTACTATAGGTATTTATGATGGGCTTTTTCCCAGCTCCCTTTTCCTTGTCTGTTACCTCTTTATCCTTAGTACCAACTTTGGATGTCGCACTATTGATCTTTGGTGCTTCCGTAGATGACAGTCCAAGTTGATACTTGCCAAAATTTCATTGGTTACCCATGGATTCAGCCCGTCGTGCCAAGTTACAAGCTTCAGTAAGGGTCATAATAACCTGCCAACCTATTCTATCTCTGATGGACTGCCTCAACCCGTACAAATACCGTGATATTTTTTGCCATTTAGTCTCTATTAGGTTGTTTCGAGGTGCTAAACGAAGAAATCAGCCGTATATTCTGCAACTGTCTTTGACCCCTGTTTTAACGCTTGGTACTGCTCTATTAAAAACCGGTCATAAGCCGATGGAAGGAATCTGGCCATCAACATTCTTTTCATCTTGATCCATGTTCGAGTCGATTGTTTACCAGACCTGCAACGCAGGTTTTGACTTTATTCCTGTTAGTCCACAATTAGGGTGTTCGCTCTATTCTTGATAGTGTTAGTGGGTTTTGAGAGTGTTTCTTGTAGAGAGATGCTAGTGAGAGAAAGTAAAGTGATATTAATGACTAGCTTCATTACAATGGTGGGGGAGCTTGCTTTATATAGTAGCAAGCTCCCAAGTTACAACACATGATAAACACTAAGTTACCATGGTAAATAGCCTAATCTAGACTATTACAATAATAAGAGTAAAACGCACACGCCACTAGATTAATACAAGATAATAACCACATGACATTAAATATTACAATAAATATTGTCAACAATCTCCCCCTTGTCGTGGGGTTTTAGATTACGACCTTTGTTGAAACGCCTCCTGAGTGCGTGTACTTGCACTCTTCACCTAGGAGTGTTATAGTTGTGTAATCCATGAGATTATCAACAATCTTCCCTCTTGATAGGGTTCATTGATCTTTCTTCTTTCAAAGGTGCGATCATGTCTTCGTCTTTTTGTCTTTTGCAGTGGCATGGGTTCTTCAAGATATAACACCTACCGTGACTCTTGTAGATTCTTTTGAAGTCTTCATCCGAGAGTGTTATGTTTACAAACGTTAACACCCCCTATGATCATTTTCTTGCAGTTTCTTGTGCAGCCTTCTTCTGGGCTTTGGTTTCGGTTTGAAGCTATGAAGCTTTTGATGCTATCAACTTTGAACACGAACATTTGCACATATGAAGAGCAGATCCGAGAGTGTTATGTTTGATTTGATTTATCTTCTTCTTGGGTTCAGAGAAAGAGGTCTTGAAAAAGGCTTGATATGATCTTTCTTAGTTGTGAAGACCTCTTTTGCTCCCCCTCAAATGTTGAGTCGTCTTTTTCATGATCGTGATTGTTTTGTTTTTGACTCGTGTGTCATTCTCCCAGGATGATGAATATAGTGTACCGTATTCAGCATGTGTAGCATGAATATGGCATCCCGTGTTCATCGCAAAATAGCAGAGAGAGAATATATGTTTATCGCCAGAGTGGGAACGTGTACCTGCTAAGAGGAGACAAAGAGGTTAAGGTAAAATTTGATCCTTAGAGAAAACAGGATCTTTCAGAAACCGATTTTGGTTTTGTAAAAATCAAGCTAGTTGTTACACTAGACAGGTTTAAATCAGGCATGCTAGTTGTTACACTAGACAAGTTTTCTGAGACCAAAACTATTTCTGGATTTAGGGACCTCACCGGTATTGGTAGGTCCAAGTTTAACCTCGGTGGATGTTGAGGATGACTGGTCACTGAAGTTCCAGTCGGCGTTAGCAAGCTATCCACCTCCATGATTAAAGTATCATGGGACTTTTGTGCGACTATGTCGTTCTTGGTTATACCAAGTCTTCCAACTGTACCTAACACTGCATTGGTATCGGTCGAAATCAATGTAATGTAGGAAGATGTTACATCACATCCTGAAGTCATTGATATGTCATGAGGTGACACATCTCTTTCAGTTGTTGCACTCTCTAAGGAGTGTGTTTGGTCAGGCTTAAATGCTGACTGATCGTTGAGGTGATCATCCTTCCGGAGGTCTGATAAATCTACCAAGGTAAGCCTAAGCATTGTCATATTGCCTCTCCGTTGAACTAGACAGATCTCCCTCATCAAGATAAGTCTGACCTCTGGACCCTGTTTGACGTTGAGGTCCCACCTTATAATTACAATAAGGCATTGATAGAGGATTTCCAGCCGGTAAGCAGGGTTCCTATTCAAGGTTTTTCGAAACCCCTTCGGCAGTTCGAGACACCAAACACTTAATTTGCATCAAGTTGTTGGGTCATTACGTATTTGAGGCAGTCATCTTGACACATCCTCCTGAGGCAGTCACTGGGACACATCCTCCGTCATTTGATGACTATTTTGTTTGAGACAGTCATCTAGACACATCCTTTTGAGGCAGTCACTAGGACACATCCTCCATCATTTGATGACTATTTTGTTTGAGACAGTCATCTAGACACATCCTCTTGAGGCAGTCGCTAGGACACATCCTCCGTCATTACTGACATTTGAATCTTTAAACTCCCCCTTGATAGTTGCACGTTTTAGCTTTGGTTTCTTGGAAGAGTTTTCTGTGAAAATATGGGTTTAACACTGTTATTTGTGCAAAAGCCTTTTTGATGTTTAACACCACTTTGAAGTGTGTTTAACACCACTTTGAGATGCAGGTTCTACACAGAAGTATGTAGAAGCCATTTTGGATGAAACACATGTTGGTTTTAATCCTTTTACCCTCCCCCTCAATATATGACGTGTCATGTTTTGATAAAACCTTTATTTCTTGGTCTCCCCCTCAAAATATGATTTATTTGGAATTAAAACATATTTTGACAATTTGCTACACATAAAATATAAGTTTTGGTGAAAAAGGTTGTAAGGCAGTTGAGATGCGGGCCATATAAGGTTTTGGTGAAAACCTGCTTTATGGGTCCATTTGGATAAAACCTTCTTTGAAGTGCGGTTCCCATACAGATCTATTATGGGAACCATCATTCCCTCTAACCCCCCCAAAATTTTTTTTTACATTTCCATTGATGTGCTTTTAAGAGAAAGAGTGGAAGACAATTGCAGCGAGGTGCATACACTGAAATATGAGCATGCACGATATAAGGTTTTGGATGAAACCTACTTTGGTCTGCGAGTCCTTAGAGATCTATTATGGGAACCATCATGATCTCTATGTGAACCATCATTCCCGGGGACTTCTTTGGTTTGCGGGTCCCATTGAGATCTATTATGGGAACCATCATGATCTCTATGGGAACCCTCATTCCCCCCTTCTCCCCCTAAAAAAAATTTGACGTTTCTCCATTGAAATGTTTTTAAGAGAAAGAAAGAGAGACATTTGAGACGCGAGGCATACATTGAAATGTGTGCATACACCGTATAAGGTTTTGGTGTAAACCTTCTTTGAAGTGCGGGTCCCATACAGATCTATTATGGGAACCATCATGATCTATATGGGAACCCACATTCCCCCCTTCTCCCCCTAAAAAAAATTTGACGTTTCAGATTTTGATAACCGTCATTTCATTGCGGGTCTCATTGCTCCCCCTAGGCACATGCATTGCTCCCTAGGCACATGCATTGCTCCCCCTATACACATGCAGTTTCCAAGTTCATCCAGGGGAAGAAACTCAGATGAGTCTTTTTTAACGGATGATGATTTGCCTACAAATACTGAGGTAGATGTGCCAAAGGCTATGGATTCGGGCGAAATTGGTTTTGAAGAGACCGTGGGAATGGGCGAGTTTGGAGGTAAGAAAGGTTCAAACAACACATCAGGGTAATTCGAGGTTGCGTGTGGGTCATGCATCAGTGTATATTCGGGTGTTAGCATGTTAAGTCTGGGTCTTGAACCATTGTGTCCAAGAACCATCATGAAGTCAAATCATTTTATGAAAGTCAGATTTGAATACCATTTATAAGCATTGTCGATCTGACTTATGGACGTTGAATTCCACTTGGGTTTGATACAAGACGTATCCGTAGAAAGTTGTTCGGGTGGAATCAATGAGAATGGAAAATCATTTAACCTAGCCAGAGAAACGGATTCCGGCTTCATTTTAAGTAGCTCTGACGAAGAGTACTTAACAGGTTTTGAAAAAGAAGTGGATCTTGGTGTTGAAACTGGTTTGGTTATACACTTCTTATTTGATACTTGTTTAGCAAAATTATTTCTTGAGTGTTTAGAAACAAGATCGATTTTGGTACGAGGGGTTTGTCTCAGACCGTTGAATGACTTCTTGGGTTTGTGTGGAAGCCATCCATATTGATTGCAAAACCCCTTAATCTCCCCATTCTCCCCATAAGTAGTTTCTAGAAATGGACGGTTTATTATGGTCTCATAACTGGAGTAAGTCCTTTTCCTATGGGGAATGCAATTTCTGGGTTGTGAAGCCTGAGGGTCTTTAGGTTTCAAGGATGTTTTTCTCGAAGTCATCGTTGACTTTGGAGATCCTTGATTGGTTGGTTTTGTGTTCTTTGAAAAAGTAATACGCTTTTCAACCGTCTTGAGTGTAGACGTTGAAGCATTAGGTGACTTGGTCTCAACATGGATCATGTTAAAGTAGGAGTGTCTGGCCTGACGAGCTTGCTTGCGACTATTTCGCTTTTGATTCTTTGACAAACTACCAGATACTGTGCACACAACCTTATCAGTGGCAGAATCCAACTGATGTTGAATTTTCGGTTGTTGCAGGTTTCTAGTTGTTTCAGACTCTTGTTTTATCGATTTTCCACTCCTGTTTTGAACATGATTGGAGTGGTTGGTTGGGTTCTTTTCAGACTTTGAGGGACCCTGATCTTTTGGTGAGGTCGGTGATATAGAAACCCTAGATGCATTCTTAGGAAAGACAATGTCAACAGGCAATCTAGTCAGGTTCATCACTTTCTTGGACCTAGAAATCTTAGGGGTCTTTGGATTAATGGGGTTTCTCAATCGTAAGAGAGATTGGTGAAGATGATGCTTTGGAAATTGTTTTGGTCAAGGGTGTCTTACAATTCCTAGCAGATTGTGAGAAACAAATGGAACATACCATCATTCCTAACAGTATCTTTCTCCGAAGGCCTGAATTCTCTGATTTAACATGTTGAGCATTATACAGTAATTGTTGTTTAAAAATCTTAAAAGTAGAATATACCGCAACGATGTCAAACAATTTGTTTAAGAAGGCTCTGTTTTTATCAATTTTAGAGTATTCAGGCACCTCAGGGATGGTCACATTTGTTCCACTAGACACCATTTTGGGTGTTAAATGGTGTTCAGGTTTCATGGATTGAGTATTCTTTAAGAACCGACATTGATCTTGTAACCCTACATTTTCTCTCTCAAGTTGATCATTATATTTTCTCAAATCTTTAATCTTTAACTTAAGATCGGAAAGTAGCTCATTGTCTAGAGCTAATGTAGGTCTACATTGCATGTAAGATAAACACCTAGCATGAAGTTCACTAGATTCCTGTTCTAGAGTTTCAACTAGTGTTTTCAACATTGTAATCTCAATCTGAACTCCTACGGGAACATTTTCAGGTGTGGTTGAAAGCATTTCACAAGATGATGTTTGAACACCCATCGACACCATTTTGGGTTTTAAACGGTGTGATGTGTTCTCTTGCAATTCAAAGGCCTTGATTTTCTGAATAAAACATTGCTTTTCATGCTCAAAAGATTCTTTTTGAGAATTTAAATCGCTTTCAAGTTTATCGATTTTTGTAATTTAAAGTGACTTGTTTGGATTTGTAATTCACACATTTTGTTTCAAAATCGTTTGATTGAGCAATCAAGGCATGTTTTTCAGCAAATAAGTTGTGATTATCAGCTTGTAATGAGTGAATGGTTTTAGATGTAACCGTAAGCTCATCATTGAGTTGGAGATGTAGATTCTGAAGTTTGATCCTTTCGTCATTAAATAGCTCTTGTTGTTCCTTCAGATTCGCCTCGTGCTTTGCGATTTATTCTTGTAGCTGAAATTCACTTCTCGCAAGCTCATGTATCTGGTTAGCCATCCTGGAAAGATTTACAGCCATTTTTAACAACAAAAAAAAAAGTTATTGGACACGATGGGTTTTTTTTAGTCAGTTAAAGCTTTGTTCACTCAAAGATTTCGAGCACCAAAGGTTTTTGAACAAGCTTCTCGGCCAAGGTTCTCGAACGGAGTTTTCGAGCAACCAAAGAATTTGGCCTAGGTTTTCGGTCAATAGGTTTTCGATCAAACCTAAGTCAGAAGATGTCGGTCAACCCTAGGGTTTTCGAGTAGTCAAAGATTTCAGACAGTCCAAAGTTTTCGAACAACCAAGTTTTCAGACAAGTTTTTCGATCAAGGGTTGGTTTTCGGTCAAAACCAATTTTTTCGATCAAACCTTTTGTTCAACGATTTCGACCAGTTAGTGTTTTCGATCGAAACAGGTTTTCGAACAAGTTACAGAACAGTCAGGGTTTTCAAACAGACACAAGGTTTTCGAACACAGGTTCTGAAATTGATCAAATACGCTTTCGAACAAAAACACTTGTTTTCTATCTTTTCGGTCACAAAGGATGTTGAACACCAGGTTTTCGAGCAATTAGTTTTTAACAAACACAAGTTTTTGAACATAAATGTTAGTACAAATTTTAAGACACAAAAGACAATAAGAAATCCACCAACCTTTTTATATTTAAATGTTTAAAGGTATAGGGATTTAAAAAAAGAAAGGTAGTGTTGGTGTTCGTAAAAGTTGGTCAAACAAGAAATTATGGAAAGATTTTTGAGACAAACTGTACCACCTTTTTAAGATTTAAAAAAAATGATTTGGGACAAAGTTGTCATGGTATTGCCAGCTAACAGTTCTTGAGCATCAAAGAAAATAGTTTATGTTTCGCATCTTTTTAATAATTGAAAACACAAATTTCATCAACATAAGGGAAAATTGTTGGGTTTAATTAAAATAAATTTGGGTTTTGTCAGTTTAAAATTTAGGCTTGGGTTAAATAAATGGGAACATGGGCTTGGGATTTAAAAGAAGGTTGGGCTAAAAAAAAATATTAATGGAAATGGGTGTAAGAAAATTGGTTGGATAATGGGTATTGGGTCGTGGGTCCAACCAGATTTCATGGGTGATCCGGTTCTTTTGCAAATTAAAACTGAAATTGAAACGGTACTAGTAGTCGACAAAATGAAATGGGGAGGAGGCTACAACCATTAAGCACCTGACAAGTGGCGGTCCAGAACTTGGGGGACAAGGGACAAGAGTGTAGCCACGTGGGTCCCTTCAGCAAATGTTCCTCTTATTTATGAAACCTGCCCCCGATTAATTGACTTCTACCCAAAAATTCAGCAGACGAAAATAATTACCAAAGCGTGGTTTTAGCTCAAAATTATTTAACGAAATAATGCATATAACAGAAACTATTTACCAAACAAACCCGTCTTCTACAAAAGTAATTATCAGAGACTTGTGTTTTTCAGAAAATAATTTCAAAATGCATGTTTTCGTTTTAGCAACTAAGTTTTCGAACACCAATTTTTCGAGCACCCACTTTTCGAGCAGATGTAGTTTTCGAGCATGAAAGGTTTCGAGCAGCACTTTTCGAACACCAGCTAGTGAAGAGCAAAGTGGCGGTCGGTGGTGGTGAGTGGTGGTTTGTGGTGGTGTTAATGGAAAACACCTCAAATCATCATGAAAATTCATGAAATTTTGCAGATATTAACTTTTGACCACGATAAACACAACCCCGTTGTTGGATTTCTCAAATACCCAACCAAAAACTCAGATTAATTCGATTTAAGTGACAATTTTATGAAATAAAAAAATGCTTAGATCTCAATGTATACAACGAATTGGCTCTTGAAATTTAGAACACACCTTCACGAAAGGATTACCAACCTTTCTATTTAGACACAATTTCCTGATTTGTTCAAAATCTCCAAACCCACAAAAAACATAAAGTCGATTTTTCTATTTTTTTCTTTTTTTTTAAATGTTTTTCCAGTTTCTAGTGTTAAGAGATTAATTTATCTTGTTTTCAAAATAAGATTTGATAATATTATAGTTCAAAATAGCAGATCCAGAATTTTAGGACTTAAAAAAATCGATCAGTTTAATAATTTAAGAACGAAGATATTATCAAGATTTCAATCCAAAACCGAATGGAACACGAACACTAAAAACGCGATGAACACCTAGCGACAAGGATCTACCACACGAATGTGTAGTCCCGCTCTGATACCAAATTGTTAGTCCACAATTAGGGTGTTCGATCTATTCTTGATAGTGTTAGTGGGTTTTGAGAGTGTTTCTTGTAGAGAGATGCTAGTGAGAGAAAGTAAAGTGATATTAATGACTAGCTTCATTACAATGGTGGGGAGCTTGCTTTATATAGTAGCAAGCTCACAAGTTACAACACATGGTAAACACTAAGTTACCGTGGTAAATAGCCTAATTTAGACTATTACAATAATAAGAGTAAAACGCACACGCCACTAGATTAATACAAGACAATAACCACACGATATTAAATATTACAATAAATATTGTCAAACAGTTCCCACCATGAAGAAGCTCCCCCTTTTAACCTATATTCCACTAGTTTCACTTGCCTATTCTCGGGAATATCTGAGAATTCAAAGAATTGTTCTACCACAGCTATCCAATCCAGGCATTCTTCTATGTTGAGGTTTCCGTTAAAAGAGGGAAGATAGACCTTTTATCTGAAATCTTCTTGTCGGGTCTGCCTTCTTATAGGAATATAATCCTCTTGTTGAGTCTGCCTTCTCCTAGGTACATAATTTTCTTGTCGAGGCTGCCTTCTATTGGGAACATAATCCTGGTACATGTCCTGGAATTCTCTTATGAAGATGACTCAACATCATCATCAAAGCGACGATGCACCTGAAGAGACATGGGTTGTCGTATGTATCAATGTGGGGGTTGTTGGTTATAGGATGGTGGTGGTGGCTGATTATGGATTGCTCGTTGGTGGTATTTGTGGTGGTCTTGGATGGTGATACAATGGTGGAACTTGATGTAGATAACCGGAAGCAACCCTTCCAGTTTCGCCTCCATCTTTTGGTTCTTCTCGTTCCTGTCTTAGTGGTGGTGTTCCTGACTCCAATTTTCCACACGGCTAGTGAGGTCTGGAGTATGGATGATATGAATTTCATCTCTTTGATCACATCAGAGAGATCGTTGTTGTTCATGTTCTCATTATCGCCAGCCATCAAAACAGGAGAAACATGTTCTTGATACCAAATAATACGCATTAGGTATTATGAACAGCAAACACTTGTTCACGAGAAGAAAACACGACAGCTAAAAGCTGAGGAAAATCAAAAAACTGAAAAGAAATTCTTTTTAATAGCTGCTCTTGAATTATACGTACAATGTAGTTATAATAAAGCAAACCTAAATTAATAAGGAGATAAAATAACAATCCTAATATAACTCAAACACTAAACTTAAGTAACAAGAAAATAAATTAATTAAATAATTAATTTATGAAAGTCTGCTACAGGAACTTTTTAACCTCAGTCCTAAAACCCATATTAACTTCAACCCGGATCCACATTATAATCCGGTTCCACATCAGAAAGCTAAACTACAACAATATGAAAAGTATATCTCCTAATATTAACACAATATAATCATAATATTTATTACTAAATTACTTTCCAAGTGTACCGAAACGTATCATGGTCATTACTTGATGATGATACCTTAACAGCCCTGAATCACAAATTGGAACAAATCAACAAAAAATAAAACATATCGTTAATGGGTACCTCTAGAATGTACGTAACAGTCTCAAATCCTGTAGCAAAGAAGCAATCATTTTGTTATGATTATGTGATCGAATAAACATGCTAAAAATGAAATTAAAATGGAATAATGAGTTCAATGATCAAAATGATGGTTACTAATCTTTTTTTAAATGTATAACCTAACACCTACTATGTACAACCACATCTGAGGCTTGAACTCAGAACCTTTTAATCGATTAAGCATACAATTTGTCATTTATATACATTTTAAAAACATTACAGACTAACGAGCTGAAGTTAACGGATAAAGGACTATACCTCTATGGGGATGGTCAGGGAATCCTGCTGGGGGCGAAACTGCACAAACAAATGAAAATTTTGTATTAAAATCATACACATTGTTAACATATTAGAAATTTACTAGTTTAACCACAAGTAAATGTAACTAGTATGAAATTAGTAACTCTTGACTGGAGAAGACATTACTAAAAAAAGAATTACCATAAAATTCATCTAACAATAGGAAAGGATCAAAAGACCTTAACTCTGGCCTACAAAACAAACCACAAATCAGAATATTATATAACGTAAAAAATCATATCATATTCAAGATCAAAATACAACTGCAAGTATGATCATATATTGATCACCTTCCAATACTTCTCCGAACAACAGCCCCATCGCGTTCACTCTGGCTCTTGGACAACAGCTTCTTGGCTACTAATCTCGGTGCACTAAAGCTAATGGCTTCGGATGCAGTGGTCATGAAAAATTTGGTGCTATGTTTGCTAGGAAAAACAAAATGAATTTGTAATAAGATTATTTATAACAGTAGATCTCAAAAAGTTCATGTGATTTTTCTTGGACTTATATTTTGTGTTTGTCATTTGATGTAATGGGGTATATATATAGGGACAGATCTACTAGCAAGGGACTGATAGCACGTGCTATCACTGAAACAAATCCGTGTAGTGTAAACAAAATTGGATCTTTAAGTGGTGACATCACTGAATTTTGTTGTTTTTCTTTGTGTGCTACCACCAGGCACGGGTGGATCCACCTTAGGGAAACCGTGGTCAGGTGCTCATGATGGTTTAAATTTTGTTTTTAGTTATTTTGATGCATTTTTATGAAAGAATATGGTTGAAGATGAAGTACTGTGTAGTTTGGGGGAAGATGGATAGTTTGAGAAGATAAGTGGGAGAGATGAAAGAAAATTAGGGTTGAGAGTAGGGATTATAATGGATCGAATATGGATAGGATGATGTCATATCCACATCCATATTCATTTAATTTTTGCTCATCCATATCTATATCCATTTAATTTCAGTTCATCCGTCCATATCCATATCCGATAGATTAAGCGGGTTAATGGATATCCGTTGGATTTCAAATGAAATGTTAATCTAACGACGATTTTATCAGTCTATGGATTACAACAAATGTAAATGTTTAATCTTTATGTTTTTTATTTGTTACACATGTTTTGATTGTAATTTATCGCCGATTGTGAATTTAATTGAGCAAAGAACCACGTTCAAACTAATCTAAATATGTAACTTTGAATATTGTTAGTAACAATTTAATAATTGTGACTATCCAACCTTTATTTTCGTTAATAATTTAAAATTTTGTAAGTTATATGTGTATGTATATATATATATATATATATATCGATATGTAGATGTAAATGCATATATTTTACTACGTATATATGTATATATAGATGTATTTCGGGTGATAATGGATATATCCTTGGATGATAAATTATCATTCATATCCGATCCACGAAATATTTAGATCATCCATATCTATATCTGTAACGACCCTGGTTTTTCCCACTTTTATTTAATAATGTTTATTATTAATGCTTACGTGTTAATGAATGTATTTTTATACGTTTACTTGTTATCGTAGATGACTTTTAATTGCCCGACACGTCTTTGTGACACATGAACTTTTCATGAATAATATTCTGAATATTATTTACATACATGGTTAATTATTTTTAATTATTTTTAATTAACTAAGGTTACTAGTTAATTACTTGGGCTTTATTGGATTAACTTGTTAATTACTTGAACTTGGGCTTTTATTAATGTTAATGGACTTGGAAGCCCACCCTACTTATCTTAATGGATAAATTTAGGAGCCCTTTTGTTGTAAGTAGTCCATTAAGGCTTAACTAGTTAGTTAGTGTCATGAAAGGCTAGTTACAAGTATCACTAAAACATCTTTCCCATGCAATTTGCTTTCTTACCATTTTTGAGCTAGATACATGTAAGAACCTTGTGGACTTTTCCCTTCCTCTTGATTCCCTTGAAACCGTCGGCACCTAGGAGTAAAAGGGAGTTCAAAATCTTTTTTTTTATTACTTATTACTTGTATTCTTCACTAGTTTCCTCTCACTTTTACACACACACATTTACTTGCAATTTCTTTTACTCTCTTTTCTCTCTAACCTTGTAAGTAATGAGCTTTTCTTCTTCTCTTTTCTTGTCTTAAAACCGTAACACATACATACACATCATCATCATTTGTTTGCCTTGTTACTTGTTCTTGTTTAATGTTTACATACTAGTTGTTTGTTGTTGTTTTATTACTTGTTCTTAGTTGTTATTTGCTTACTAGTTGAAAGAATCAAACTCTCTAGTTTATTCTTCATATCATCTTGTTTATTCAAGAACATAAAGAACCTAGGATAATCAAGTTTATGTTTTGATTCTTCCATAAAACTTGTTAAAGATTTGAAGTTCATGAGTGTTAAAATCATACTTGTGATACATGTTTGTAAATTTAAAGTTTACTTTCTTAATGATCAAAGCTTAGGCTTGAATCTTTCCAAGTATGAACAGCCATGAACTTATTACTTGTAGATTTAACTTACTTCTTCATTTTATGTACTTTAAAGTTGTGATTTGGTCAAGTGTTACTAGTTAATCTTGATCTCATATTTCTTGGAACTAAAAGTTAACTTTGTAAGTTCAAGAACATGGAAGTATAACTCTTTAGTTATAACTTCATATACTTGTGTTGGATTTAACTTAAGAACTTTAGATCTAGACTTTTGGGTCTAGTATCTTCAAGATCTAACTAAGAACTATGTTCTACAACTTAAGATCTTGTTTGCTTAAGTTTATTTTCAAGTTTGTAGTTTAATATTACTTTTATAACTCTTGTATGTGTTGGATCTAAGATCTTGATGTAACTTTGGTTCATCAAACATCATACAACTCTTAAGTGAGTTGTTCTACATATCTTAGACTTACACTAGTGTCATGATAGTCAAAACTTGGTTAATATTACTTTTAGAGTTCATGTATGTGTCGGATCTAAGATCTTGATGTAACTTTGGTTCATCAAACTACTTGCAACACTTAATTGAGTTGTGCTACTTATCTTAGACTTACACTTGTGTTATGATGGTCAAAACTTGGTAAAGATGATGTAAACACATCAACGAGTTGTACACTTGAAGCTATATGCATCAAGGATGAGAACCGTGATGAACATCAAGCACCAAGAACCCACCGGAAACCAATTATTACTGTTTTCTGGAACAGATAAAAATACCTGGGCTACTGTAAAGTTGATTTTTAGTTATCTCTATTCGTGTAGATAATTTTTCGTTTAAGACTCGTCTTAATCCGAGTTACGGTTTAGGATCTATGGCCCTCCGAACGTCACTATGTCCTTTAACGTTGTGCTGAAAATTCTGACCTACTCGCACTTAAACCGTCGCCACGGTCAAACGAAGATGATTTTGGTTCTGGAATTTTTACAGCAACTAAAGGACTCATATACGGAGCTATGGCCACTAGTCTCACCTTATTTCAGTTTGTATAGAGTCTGTGAAGACTGATCGAAGTCAGCCTTTGTTTTAAACTCTTTTCTAGAACGAAACCTACTTTATACTTTTTGTTTGATGATGAATGATGATGACCCTTAAGACCTAATTTACATACTTATAAACCTATTGGGACAATTTACTGACTTAGTAACTTTTGACTTAGGTTGAAGACTTTCCGGACCTACATACTTGCTTACTTTTCCCGAGTCATACTTTACCACTACTTTTCCACTGTGAGTTATAGCATCCCTTTTTACTTTAACTATTTTGGGAACTGAGAATACATGCGTATTTTACGTTTTACATACTAGGCACGAGTACTTAAACTTTATATATGTGTGGGTTATACAACGGCATAAATTTTCCCCTTAGCTCGGTAATGTTTAGTCATTGGTCTTTGAACCAGTGAACGCGAATCTTAGATATGGATCCATAGGGTTTGACGTCCCTACTCGGGCTAGTAGCGCTAGCATTTAACGGGTGTTTAATACTTCTTAAATTATACGCACTCGCCAAGTGTGCTTTCAGGGGGTGATAAACGTTAAGTTAGTTACCAAGTGCCCACGGTTAAACATATACTTTACATACTGTTTTGAAACGCTCTTTGTAGCACTGAAATCTCGTGGCCTACCTTACATTACTGTTATGCTTAAACTATAGCTCACCAACCTTTATGTTGACGTTTTTAAGCATATTTTTCTCAGGTGCTTAAGGTTGCTTGCTTCCGCTGTTGTACTGCTATATGTCGTATGCTACTACATGATTTCACTACTGCATGCTATTATCTGCTTTCGATTGCATGATACTTGTCGTTATTGCCATGCTACTTACTGTTACACATGAAACGACCCGTCCTTATCCACCTGGACGAAGTCATCAACATTTGGTCCCATTGCGATGATCGACTCCAAGTAATGTCCTTAACATGAGCAAATGCACAGCGGAAGACTTAATTCGTACCTGAGAATAAACATGCTTAAAAGTGTCAACCAAAAGGTTGGTGAGTTCATAGGGTTATCATAACAATCTTTTCAATATATTAATAGACCACAAGATTTCATAATCATAAACATAATACACTCGCAAGTGTATGTAAAGCATTCTAAGTGGTTGAGCACTTGGTAACCATACTTAACATTTAATCAACGTCGCATATTCCCTTTATTATGAAATCTCACTACACTGTACCAAGTGTAGTCACTGAAACGAAGTACTGTGCAACCGTTGAATACTGGTCGTCCAGTCCGGTTGGGGTTGTCAGGCCCGATAGATCTATCAACAGGATTCGCGTTTACAATACCCATGTAAATAGTAGTTACCAAGCTACAGGGAAATATGTCAGTGGTACAACTCAACGTAGAATATATTTTTAAGTACTTGTGTCTATTTCGTAAACATTTATAAAAGCAGCGCATGTATTCTCAGCCCAAAAATATATATTGCAAAAACAATTAAAAAGGGAATAAATGAAACTCACCATACTGTATTTTATAGTAAAAATACATATGACGTCATTGAACAAATAAAGGGTTGGTCTCGGATTCACGAACCTATATCATTTATATATATATTAACACATTGTAATTGTAATCGAACAAATTTATATATTAATAGTGATTTTATTTTAATTGAGTGTTTCTACTTATTTATATTTATTAATATTTGTTATAAAAATATTAATATATTTATGTTATATGTAGTAAATATAGTTTTAAATAACTAGTAGTTTTTTAATTAAATTATCTTGATAATAATAAATAAAAAGTTGTTTTATTTTATGAAGAAAAAAAAATGATAATTTCTAAAAATGATGCTTTTAATAATAATGATATAAACGATAACTTTTTGGTAATAACAATAGCTTTAATGAGAGTGATAATATTAATAAATAGAATAATAATAATAATAATAATAATAATAATAATAATAATAATAATAATAATAATAATAATAATAATAATAATAATAATAATAATAATAATAATAATAATAATAAATAAACTACCTTTAAGCTTTTCCCCAAAAAAAAATGTCTTAGACAGGTCTCGAACCCGAGACCTCTTGGTACACAAACAAACACCCTCCTAAACCATTGAACTATATCCCTAATCTTGTTTTAATTCATTTGATTTAGTACTTATTATGCCCGAATCCATTTACCCTTCTTCTTAACTAACAAACCATCATCATCTAAACATATATCATCTTGATTAACGTAGTCATCACCCTGATTCATCACGGATGTCATCATCGTTAATTATCATCGAATCATTAATAGAAACGTATGTACCATTTTCCTTTGATAGTAGTTATTGATTCGGCCCAACATCATCAATAACCACAGCCCAATAAAACAAACTTTACACAGCCCAACAAGCAACTAAAGTCTTCGGCCCATATGTTAGAAACCAAGCAAAAATCATCGAACATTGGTCAATCCTGTAGGGTTCGCTTTTTTTTTTTTTTTTTAACCATATGGGACCAAGAATATAATAGCTATTATGGAATTTAGGATCTAATGAAAGAATTTCAAAGTTAGGTTGCAATTAGTGGAAGTTTACGTGAACTAATTTTTGTCCCACCTTCATATAAAAAAAATGATGTAATATTTTATGTATTCCATTTGACAATTATCATAAAGTGCACACAAACCACCTATTTCCCTTTGTTAAAATACGCAACAGATGAAAAACCATTTAACAACAATAGCGACTATTTCTTCGAGGTTGTTCATAGCTTGGTTTTGGACAACAGTTGACAGTAAAGCAGTCGAGTAAAAGCAACATTGGTGATGATTGTTTCGGCTAAAACAAGAAGAATAAGGTGGCAAGTATGGTGGTTTTAGGTGACGGTTATGGTGGTGGTGTGGAGGATGGCGATAGAAGATCATGGTGGTGAAGTTGTGGTGAGTCTTGGTGGCCGGTGTTGCGGTGTATGGAGTGGAGATGAGGGTTGGTTGATGGGTTTTCATGGTGACTGTAGCAGTCGGCATCGAATAAAAAAAATAGAAAGTAGTAGTACCGATGGAGTTCTTGGTGGTTTGGTGATGTAGTTCTTGCTTCAATGGTGGTTGTTCGGAGGTTCACGTATGATGGAAAGGTGATGGTTCACGGCTAAAACATAAGAATAAGAGAGAGAGAGAGAGAGAGAGAGAGAGGGGTCACAGGTGGTGGCGGTTCATATGGGTCTCGTAGGGGGTGACGACATGATGCTCAACGAAAATGGTATTGATGAAGGTGATGATTAAAGTGGTTTAGAAGTGGTGAAGCGGGTCTTCGAATCACAGTAACAACAGTAGGTTTTAGAAGTTAAAATGAGCGTTTTGATTTCTTAAATGTAAATAGAAACAAACGAAAATGGGAACGAGTTGTAGATTATGGTGATGGTTGTGATCGAAGTGGGATTGATGGTTCTCGGTTATGAAAGAGTAAAAGGAGAAATGAGGTTGAATAGTATTAGGAGAGAGAGTTTGATGAAGATAATGACAATATGGTGATTTCTAAATGATGGATACATATAAGTGTTATATAGAAGTTAAAAGCAATTACTGTAGCAAACATGTGTTCTAATTTGTGTGGTGTCCGTGTCAATCCAAAAGAAGAAAAATAAAATAAATTATTGAAAGATTTAGATGGAAAGGAAGTTCACGAGTGTACAGAAAGAAAGAAGAAAATAAATAAAGTTGAGGGAGATGTGTAACCGATTTCGTGTATTTAACTAGTGTATTATATCTATATGCATTATGTAAGTTATCATATAAATATCCAGATATATAGATATAGAAGATATATAGCATATATAATAGAAATAACAAATAATAGTTCAGCTAGTGGGAGTTTATGTGGGATCAATAACACATGATAAAAAGAGAAGATATATATGTGTGTGTTTCCATTTTCAACAAAGTTATTGGTATTAGTATAGATGTAAAGAAGACAAAACAAATAAAGAAATATAATAAACAAATATCCCAACATACAATCATAGCACAGTAATCTTAACGAATCAATCAATTAAGCACAGTATTTTAAATAGTAATTATAATATAATTTAAGATATAAATGTGTGATAATGTTAGCCGTTGTCTACTAAATAAATTCGAAATTTACATATATATATTTAATATACTTCAGTTATATATATTGACATATTTTAAATAATAATTATTATAATATTATATTTTATTTTATTTTACAATATAAATTAAATCATATAATATTTCAAATTATTATTATATATTCATATATTTAAATATATATGTACCTATTTAGAAATAGTGTGGTTCGTGAATCGTCGGGAATTGTCGAAGGTCAATTGAATATATGGAATAGTTCAAAGTTTTTGAGACTCGACCTAATAGACTTGGCTTATCTCGTCAAAATATAATATCGTATCGAGAGTTTGGTTTAAAATTAGTCGGAATTTTCCGGGTCGTGACAGTACCTACCCGTTAAAGAAATTTCGTCCCGAAATTTGAGTGAGGTCATCATGACTAACAATAAAATTATTTTTATGACGAATATGAGTTGATAAATAGAGATTTATCATTATTGAGTAATATAGATAAAACAATTCGATTACCCGAAGAGTACGAATGAAGCTGTCACAAGAGATTGAGATAGAGATTTAACTTTTGACGTAATCTTGGTTGAATTTTTGAAAAATAAGGTTCGTCTTAACTTTTGACGTTGTCTCGATTGAATTCCGGAATTCAAGGGATTTAAGGAAATCTTCTAATCAGAAAGAAAATGTAATAGCACGATTTATTAGCAAACTGTTAGAATTACGGAAGACCAGAAATATCGAGGAAATATTTCCATGATATGCTTAGAAATTAAGTAGAATGAAAGAGTCGTGTAACATGGCACATGATGAGGATAAGTTCTGTGAATCATCATCTCGTTACATTAGAAATTTAGCATGACTTACTGTAATATAATCACGTTGACCGGGCGTCATTATATTATACTAACCCATGCTTTAATTCCCAACACTTCTCCACAATTCATTCATAATTTATACTTAGATTTTACAGAAGTTTTCAATATAATGGAATACAGAAAACACGAAGAGGTAGATAATTTCGGACAAGAATATTTATGAAAATATCTTCAGAAATATCGAAGATATTTATGATGGTATTTTGGAATTTCGAAGTTCGAAAATTGATGACGAAAATTTTTTCGCAAGATTTTAACATGACTTCGGAGTAGGATATTCTCTAAAGATTTCGGTGGATTCAGAATTACCTGGATTCTTTGAATATAGGGTTTGGTCCTTGTATTTGTCCTTGGTCTCCTTCATGGTTAGCTCAATCCGTTTTTAGTACCAAATTTTCTATCGATCGTTCCCAACACTCCATTATTTATCATCAAACTCTTGGCCGTTTAGACCATCAACCATTTTTCTGTTTCCTCTGCATTTAATGCTACGATGTCTGAATCATCGGTTATCAATTCAAGGTGGTTTTAGGAGAATTGTGTTTATAGATGATTAAACGCTGATGGTAATATGGTGGAATATAAAAGGTTCCTCGGTAACAACGACCAAAGGCAAACTTATATATCAAAGTTATAATAGAGTTCATTTGAATGAAAAGTCGAAGTTGATTTGCTGAAGTTGTGATGAAATTGGCTAATTTGAAAAGAAATTGCAAAATTAATTTCGGTAATAACAACGCCAAAGGAGTTAGCACATATACGTTTCAAATGTTTACTCAAATTTCGAGTGTTTTTAGGTGCATAACTATATGCATAAGTCTTTTCTTCCGTAGATGAAGTACGGTTGGTTCATCCTCTCGATTGAGATATTTTCAAGAATCATGAAAGGTTTGAACGCAGATTGTAATTGTCAAGATACAAATGAAGTTTAAAATGAAATCAAGTGGCAACTTGAAGAAATGTTTAGTTTCATATGTTATAATCAATATTTTAATTCATTTTAATTGTCCAATATTATTAGTCCACAGTCGATAGTCCACAGTTAACAGTCCAATAATTCATATATAGTTTAATATATAATATTCGAATTAATTAATACGTTTCGTGACCCGTATACGTCTCAGACTTGATCACAACTCAAACTATATATATTATTGTAGAATCAACCTCAACCCTGTATGGCTAACTCCCGCATTACTGCATATAGAGTGTCTATGGTTATTCCAAATAATATATATAGATGCGTCGATATGATATGTCAAAACCTTGTATACGTGTCCCGATATTTAATGTGCGTAAAAATAAATAACAGAAATTAAATGACGATAAATAAAGTGCGTAAAGTAAATAACAAAAATTAAATGACGATAAGTAAAATTGCGAGAATGTAAATTGCGATAAATAAATTGTGATAACTAAAATGTAACCAGTTAGCTAGGAACAGTTAGCGTGGATTCTTAACAAAATTCTTTATAATTAATTTGTTTGTTTCTAACAAATTTTATTTTGTCCAATATTTTCTTCATTATGCCACTTGTTGGATTCTGATAGGTCAAAATCCAAATATGAAATTGAATGAAAATGGTTATTCTGTGGTGAACAGGTACGTATATCGGTGATTGCAGGTAGGATAGTAAATGACTGTTGAATCAGATTCGAAGAATGTACAATGTAACTTATTAATGCGAAATCTAAATATTCCTCGGGTATTACCTACCCGTTAAAATATTTTTCACCATTAACAGTTTGTACGAAAGAATTTTTAATCACAATCTTTATGAAAATATATATACATATATATTTTCTTCAGATGTAATTATGGATTTAACGAGTTAATATGCTATTAATCTCATTTGCTTTTCGGTTTGTGCTAGAATAAGTAATCTCTAAAACTGTTAGGAACCACATATTCTTCGCAGAATATCATTGAAGTTATGGATTAATACTTCATCGTTCATTGTTGCTGGTACTCCTGGGTATCTATGGTGCGTATGACGTTGATGTTCGAGGTATAGGTTGTGAAATTGAGGTTTGCGGTGCGGATGTGGTTGTTGTGGAAGGTGGTACTGGTTATGCTCCTGGTGCTGCTTCTGGCGTTTGTAACCTTCGCACCATATTTTCTAAAGCCACTACTCGAGCGCGAAGCTCGTTGACTTCTTCTATTACACCGGGGTGACTGTCGGTTCGGACGAGCGGATAAATAAAATCTAAAATTTGATGTAATATATAATCGTGATGAGATACTCTGGAAATAAGAGAGAAAATGGTTTCTCGAACAGGTTCGCCGGTAAGTGCTTCAGGTTCATCGCCAAGAGGGCAATTTGGTGAATGGAAGGGATCACCTTCTTCTTGTCTCCAATAATTAAGTAAACTACGAACCCATCCCCAATTCATCCAGAATTGGTGATGGCTAATTGGTTGATCCATTCCGATTACACTTTCTTCGGAGCTTGAGTCGAAATCCATATCGGAATAGCTGTCGGAATCTAAGGAATTTAAACTGGTTGCGAGTTCCGTCTTGTACGGTTAGATAAAGGATTTTTGGATATGAAATGATTTTCGGATATCGGATGATATTCTAATTGCATAGAATACCTAAATATAGTACAGAAGATCTTGTAAATTACGGAGGAAATTAAGGAAACGTGTCAGACAAGACTTAATGTGATGGGATGTGAATTTTTCTGTACACCGTCTATGCATTAATTGCAATAAGACGCGTCGAGACTGAAAATGACAAGTAGATATTTTTCGACAAATGGTGGTAAGCAAACACTTTTAACATGTAGACCAGGTTCAAGTCTAGACTCATTAACATAACCTAACAACTACTAGGTCGAAGTCCAGACTCATTAATGCATCCTAACAACTACTAGTTAGACACACTAATGCAAGACATGGTTCGCTACGACCACCGCTCTGATACCAACTGAAACGACCCGTCCTTATCCACCTGGACGAAGTCATCAACATTTGATCCCATTGCGATGATCGACTCCAAGTAATGTCCTTAACATGAGCGAATGCACAGCGGAAGACTTAATTCGTACCTGAGAATAAACATGCTTAAAAGTGTCAACCAAAAGGTTGGTGAGTTCATAGGTTTATCATAACAATCTTTTCAATATATTAATAGACCACAAGATTTCATAATCATAAACATAATACACTCGCAAGTGTATGTAAAGCATTCTAAGTGGTTGAGCACTTGGTAACCATACTTAACATTTAATCAACGTCGCATATTCCCTTTATTATGAAATCTCACTACACTGTACCAAGTGTAGTCACTGAAACGAAGTACTGTGCAACCGTTGAATACTGGTCGTCCAGTCCGGTTGGGGTTGTTAGGCCCGACAGATCTATCAACAGGATTCGCGTTTACAATACCCATGTAAATAGTAGTTACCAAGCTACAGGGAAATATGCCAGTGGTACAACTCAACGTAGAATATATTTTTAAGTACTTGTGTCTATTTCGTAAACATTTATAAAAGCAGCGCATGTATTCTCAGCCCAAAAATATATATTGCAAAAGCAATTAAAAAGTGAGTAAATGAAACTCACCATACTGTATTTTGTAGTAAAAATACATATGACGTCATTGAACAAATAAAGGGTTGGTCTCGGATTCACGAACCTATATCATTTATATATATATTAACACATTGTAATTGTAATCGAACAAATTTATATATTAATAGTGATTTTATTTTAATTGAGGGTTTCTACTTATTTATATTTATTAATATTTGTTATAAAAATATTAATATATTTATGTTATATGTAGTAAATATAGTTTTAAATAACTAGTAGTTTTTTAATTAAATTATCTTGATAATAATAAATAAAAAGTTGTTTTATTTTATGAAGAAAAAAAAAATGATAATTTCTAAAAATGATGCTTCTAATAATAATGATATAAACGATAACTTTTTGGTAATAACAATAGCTTTAATGAGAGTGATAATAATAATAATAATAATAATAATAATAATAATAATAATAATAATAATAATAATAATAATAATAATAATAATAATAATAATAATAATAATAATAATAATAATAATAATAATAACAACTAAACTACCTTTAAGCTTTTCCCAAAAAAAAAAAAGTCTTAGACAGGTCTCGAACCCGAGACCTCTTGGTACACAAACAAACACCCTCCTAAACCATTGAACTATATCCCTAATCTTGTTTTAATTCATTTGATTTAGTATTTATTATGCCCGAATCCATTTACCCTTCTTCTTAACTAACAAACCATCATCATCTAATCATATATCATCTTGATTAACGTAGTCATCACCCTGATTCATCACGGATGTCATCATCGTTAATTATCATCGAATCATTAATAGAAACGTATGTACCATTTCGATAGTAGTTATTGATTCTGCCCAACATCATCAATAACCACGGCCCAATAAAACAAACTTTACACAGCCCAACAAGCAACTAAAGTCTTCGGCCCATATGTTAGAAACCAAGCAAAAATCATCGAACATTGGTCAATCCTGTAGGGTTCGCTTTCTTCTTTTTTTTATAACCGTATGGGACCAAGAATATAATAGCTATTATGGAATTTAGGATCCAATGAAAGAAATTCAAAGTTAGGTTGCAATTAGTGGAAGTTTACGTGTACTAATTTTTGTCCCACCTTCATATAAAAAAAATGATGTAATATTTTATGTATTCCATTTGACAATTATCATAAAGTGCACACAAACCACCTATTTCCCTTTGTTAAAATACGCAACAGATGAAAAACCATTTAACAACAATAGCGACTATTTCTTCGAGGTTGTTCATAGCTTGGTTTTGGACAGCAGTTAACAGTAAAGCAGTCGAGTAAAAGCAACATTGGTGATGATTATTTCGGCTAAAACAAGAAGAATAAGGTGGCAAGTATGGTGGTTTTTGGCGACGGTTATGGTGGTGGTGTGGAGGATGGCGATAGAAGATCATGGTGGTGAAGTTGTGGTGAGTCTTGGTGGCCGGTGTTGTTGTGTATGGAGTGGAGATGAGGGTTGGTTGATGGGTTTTCATGGTGACTGTAGCATTCGGCATCAAATAAAAAAAATAGAAAGTAGTAGTACCGATGGAGTTTTTGGTGGTTTGGTGATGTAGTTCTTGCTTCAAAGGTGGTTTTTCGGAGATTCACGTATGATGGAAAGGTGATGGTTCATGTCCAAAACATAAGAATAAGAGAGAGAGAGGGGTCACAGGTGGTGGCGGTTCATATGGGTCTCGTAGGGGGTGACGACATGATGCTCAACGAAAATGGTATTGATGAAGGTGATGATTGAAAGGACCCGTTCATACACATTATAAATGATTCACAATAGTTGATTACATTGCAAGGTATTTGACCTCTATATGATACATTTTACAAACATTGCATTCATTTTTAAAAGACAAACTTTCTTTACATTGAAAATTGACAGGCATGCATACCATTTCATAATATCCACTATCCAACTATAAATTGATTTAATAATAATCTTTGATGAACTCAATGACTCGAATGCAACGTTCTTCGAAATATGCTATGAAAGACTCCAAGTAATATCTTTAAAATGAGCAAATGCACAGCGGAAGATTTCTTTAACACCTGAGAATAAACATGCTTTAAAGTGTCAACCAAAAGGTTGGTGAGTTCATTAGTTTATCATAATCATTTATTTCCATCATTTTAATAGACCACAAGAATTTCAATTCCAATTCTCATAAATATACGTCCCATGCATAGAGACAAAAATAATCATTCATATGGTGAACACCTGGTAACCGACATTAACTAGATACATATAAGAATATCCCCTATCATTCCGGGATCCTCCTTCGGACATGATATAAATTTCGAAGTACTAAAGCATCCGGTACTTTGGATGGGGTTTGTTAGGCCCAATAGTTCTATCTTTAGGATTCGCGTCAATTAGGGTGTCTGTTCCCTAATTCTTAGATTACCAGACTTTAATAAAAAGGGGCATATTCGATTTCGATAATTCAACCATAGAACGTAGTTTCAATTACTTGTGTCTATTTCGTCAAACATTTATAAAAGCGCATGTATTCTCAGTCCCAAAAATATAAAGGGTAAAAAGGCAAATGAAACTCACCATACTGTATTTCGTAGTAAAAATACATATAACGTCATTGAACAAGTGCAAGGTTGGCCTCAGATTCACGAACCTAAATTAATTATATATAATTATGTGTTGGTCAATATTTGTCTAACAAATTAGGTCAAGTCATAGTGTACCACAATCCTAATGCTCGAGACTAATATGCAAAAGTCAACAAAAGTAAATTTGACTCAAAATAATTTCCAAAAATCTATACATGATTAATATATAGTTTAAATATCGTCGTTTTATATTTTTAAATATTTTTAAAAGATTTATTAGAGTAATAATATAATTTATTTATTAATAAATAAAATTTTATATTAAATTTATGTAATAAATTATACTTTTATATATATTAAGTAATAAAATTTATAGGGTTCATTTAATATCATAAAGATAATATGATAGGTATTATTAAAGTAACTTATTACACGTAGTAAAATATGTTTGTATCACATATTTATTTGATAAAATAATATCTATAATGATAGTAAGTAAAAGTTGTATTATTTTGTAATAATAATTATTATTATAAAAATATCAATATTTATAATTACCAAGATGACATTATGATAAAACGATAATTCTAATTATGATAACTTTAATATTTACGATAATTTTTAATATTATCTTTAAAATAATAATTCTATTTAAAATAATAATAATAATGATATTTTATAGTAACAATGACATTTCTATTAAAATGATAATTTTTGTTAAAATGATAGTTTTAATACTAACGATACTTTTAATAATAATAGTAATGATAAAAATAATAAGAACGATAATTTTATCTAAATTAATATCTTATAATATTTTAATTTCATCATGATACTCTTACTCATTATTTCCTAATCGTTTCGTTTAATAGCTTTTAATCGTCTTTTATATCGTGTTCATAATAATGATAATAATAGTAATCAAAATAATTAGGTGTTACAAATATTTGTTTTAATTACACTAATATTAATAATGATAGTTACTATAACATTATTAACGACAATACTAATAATTATCTTAATGATAATATAGTAATAGTAATAATAATAATAACAATAATAATAACAATAACCATTTTTAAATAATGATATATATATTAATAATGATAATAATAATAATAATACTAATAATACTAATAATAATAATTAGATAATAATAATAATACTAATTATAACTTTAACGATAATAACGATAGTAATAATAAAAAAAATAACAATTTTTAATGATAAATCTCTTTTATTGATAAAGATAATAATAATGATAATAATAAGATAAAACTAGAACGACGACAAAAACGACGATAATAATAATCATTTTTAAAAAAAATATCGAAAATTCAATTGATTATAACTTCTAATCCGTTCATCGAAACCATTCGATATCTAAAGGAAAAGTTCTTAATTTTTCGCTAGCTTTCCAAGGACATGCATATCTTATACCTTATCTCAACCGCAAGTGTAACTAATTCAATATTCAACCTAACCTGTCTAAGGGCAATATCAAAAGTACAAGCATGCATAATCCTAAATACTCGAGCACTAGTCAGGGATACACTATTAGTATGTAAAAGTTAAATTATGAGTACTCACGTATCAATATTGAGATTCAATATTGCAGGAAAGGTACGTAGACGCAACGGAAATGATAAATATTATATTGACCTCACGAGCATACCCATGAACCATACTCAATCACCTCCATAGCTATAACCCATAATTTCCTTAATCCTATCCTACTCGAAAAACAATTTCGAAATCACTCGGACAGCACTCCGTCGTAATATTTTATGTATACTAATAATATTTTGAAATAACACGGAGTAAATATATATATGTAAATCGATTGAGAGAGTTTAGAGAAAAATATTTTCAAGTTTCTATGAAATAATGAAACCTATTGAATTCTATTTATAATAGATTTTTGAATTATTAAAGTGAATTATTAAAGTATGAATTATTAAAGTGAATTATTAAAGTATGAATTATTAAAGTGAATTATTAAAGTATGAATTATTAAAGTGAATTATTAAAGTATGAATTATTAAAGTGAATTATTAAAGTTAAAGTAAAGTAAAAATAAAGTAAAGGTAAAGTTTAAGTATAGTAAAAATATAAAACTATGTACATATAATACGCGTATAAATATATATAATATTAATTTAAATCGTTATATATATTTAATAAAATAAAATATAAATATCGTTATCTTTATCATACTAGTTATGTAATGAGTTGTCAAAAGTGGTTCTAGATATTTATAAAAGTTATATACGTTTTAATAATAAAGTTCTTTTTAAACTGAAAACGTTTTTGTACGTTTGAAACTAAATAGATCAATCGAGTCTTTATGAGATTCAATCTTCCACTATCCTTTGTCTAGTTCTCAATGATTGACAATTTGTTCTTATTTATAAATCACTTTACCATTTTCCGAATATTGTTAAAATGGAAAGATTTCTCAAATAAACGTGGGCCTTTCAACAGAGACTTGCAATCATAATTCAATATATCTGATAATTCAATCATTTGATCTTATCTTCTAATTCAATTGATAAACATTTTGAAACAGATACAATCATATAAAATATTTAATCTAATACTTTGTTTACGTTTCAAGTTATAATATATATACACATATACATATATAATCATATTCGTTTAATGGTTCGTGAATCGTTGGAACTTGGTCGAGGTTGAATGAATGTATGAACATAGTTTAAAATTCTTGCAATTTAACTTAAAAAATATTGCTTATCGTGTCGGAAACATATAAAGATTAAAGTTTAAATTTGGTTGGAAATTTTCGGGTTGTCACAGTACCTGCCCGTTAAAGAAATTTCGTCCCGAAATTTGAGTGGAAAGGTCGTGAATGATAATAAGTATTTTTCATGATGCATACGGGCTAAAAATTAGAGTTTTATCATCAGCGAATAATTTGGATAAACAATCCATTTATATGAAGAGTACGAATGAAGCTAACATAGAAGAGTGAAATGAGTAAGTGTAGATTCATCTTATCATTTGACGTAGATATGATTGATTCCCAGATTTCAAGGGATTTGAAGAAAATCTTCTTAATAAGATTTGACTCTCCGGTAATCAAGGGAATTAGGATCCGCTTTAAATGCAATCGTCCATTTTAATTGTTCTGTAGGAGATTTTCTTATAAATTCACCTCCTTCGTTTCCTTACAACTCACACCTTCTGTTGATGCATTTTATACAACTCCCTAGACATCTACCCACGTCCATTGCAGGTACAACAGTTTACAGGCCACCATGATTGCTCGTTCTTATCCTATCCGTGTTTGTATGTGGTTACAGGAACTGTAGGAACGAGATTTAGATGTTTGACTATGTTAGACTTAGTCAGACGTACGAGTGAAGCCTCACTAGTACGGCTGACAGGCTCATACGCACGGTTGATGCTGAGCTAAGTCACAATTACAACCTAAATGAGAAGACACGAGTGAGTGATCACCCGTACGGCTGATGAAGCCAACTCGTACGTGTGATGAATGAATCGTATGGGTGAGTCAACAGTAGGGGTATATAAAGTCTTATATTCTTCATTTTAGGTTAAGCCTCTCATTTGTTACACACACTCAGATCTAGTGAGCTCCTCCGATTCTCTCTCAGTCCAAATCACCCAGGTGGTGAATAATAGCTCTAGGTGTTGATCTAATCACACTTGATTTAGTTGTAGTTTGACTAAATTAATCAAAAAAAAAAAACTTAACCTATTCACTAGAGGGTTTGATTCACTTATTCCGCCATTGTGTGAGTTAAATCTGTTGATTTCTAAGTTCCTAATCATGTTTCATCACCTTCTATTCTTTCCCCCTCAACTCATATTTTAAAGTATTCATCAATATGCTCCATCCAGTTCTGATTCTCGATATACTTCTAACTTTCATATCGGTCATTCTTCTTTTTCATCTACCGCCGGAAGAATCTATTTACTTCTACTATACTCTTGGGTTTATAGTGTTTCTAGTTCTCCCGTGTCTTTATATTGCTATATGCATCGATATATATGGTTTATAATTTTTGGTTTGTCGTTGGGATTTATATGTTCCCTTATATTTCAAAGTCTCTGCTTCTGTCTTCTATAATCATTATCATTCACAGTTAATGCTCTCTTTTATTTGCTGCAATTTATACCCCAATTTCTATTTCGGAGTTTTGTCCTTTCGTTTCTTCTTCTTGCGATTAAGCACCGCTTGTAATGGTCCAGAATTCATAGATATGAATTTTGGAATGAACATTGTTAATGTTCTAGGAAGGAAATTGTGATGGCACGATCTTGACTTGTCAAATTACTAGAATACCTTGGAAAAGGCCGAATCATCAAGAAATATTTTCTTGATATTTTAGAGGTTAAATAGAATACAAGAGTCGTATAACATGGCACATGATGATGTTATGATCTGTGAATCATCACGTTCCATTTAGAAACTCAACATGACTTACTGTAATATAATCACATTGATCAAGTGTCATTATATTATACTAATTCATGCTTCAGTTCCCAACATTACTTCAAAATATTCCTATTTTAAACATGAATGTTTCAGAATTTAGAAACTAAAATAGTTTCTTTTATGATGTAATACAGATAGCACGAAGAGGTAAATGATTTCAAATAAGAAAAATTAAGAAAATATCTTCAGAAATATGGAGGATTTTTATAATGAAAGATATGATGATATTTTAGAATTTCTAATATCAGAGGATGATGAAGAATATTGTTCGCAGGGGTTTAGAGTCAGGAGCAAGGTATTCGTTAATGACTTCAGCAGGTACTGAATCATTTGGATCCTTTGAAGTCAGGTTCAGTCTTTGTAATTTGTCCACAGCCTCCTTCCTACTTTGCTCAATTCATTTTCCAGTTCCAAAACTTCTCTTTTTCTGCGCTTTGCCAGCACACTTCATCATTATAATCCAGCTTTTACCATTTAAAGTCGTTTATAGTTTTTGCTGCTTCATCAGCATTTTTTTTCCATTTTCGGAGAACCAATTCGTAGTTCGGAGTGTTTTTCAGAAACTTCACATTCAAATTAAGTCCAGAAGATAGACGTTATATATACACATATAACTGTTGGCGTAGATATCCTGCGAGATTTTAAAATACTGATTGCTAATTCCCAATGATTCGTATGGCAATTCTCATTACAAGATGCGAATGAGTAAATGATGGGGGTTTCAATGAATAATTATAATAACTTTTTGGAGAGGCTAAAGTCAAAGGGTAATGAAGTTGTTGGTACATCTGCTAATAATGTGGTGGAATGTAAAAGGTTCTCTGGTAACGATGGTGTATATCTCAAGGTTATAATAAGGTTAGTCTGACTGAAAAGTCGAAGTTAACTTGCTGGAGCTGTGACAAAACTGGCTACTTTGAATAGGAGTCGCAAAGTTATTTTTGCTAATAAATGCCAAAGAATCTGACGCGGATACGTTGTTTAAACTTTTACTTTGGTTTCAAGAGTTTTTTTCGGGTACATAACTGTGGGTAACATGTGGTTGGATCATCATCTCGATTGCTCATCATTCGTAGTGTCTTCAGAAATTTTCGAAGGGTTTGAACACAGATTGTAATCGTTAACATACATTTGATGTTCTAACACAGTTTTGAAGTCAAAATATAGCTTGTGAAAGATGTAAGGATCTAAGAGTGATGATTTTGGTCATATCTCAAGTTGAATTTTGAGATTTCAAAATCAGAATATGTAATTAAATTTTGAATGAGTATGGTTGTTTTGATTTCTATAAAAGAATGTATATTGTTGTGAAAGTAGGGAGTATAATGGATGATTTGCTGAATCAGATTTGAAGAATGTAACATATTAATTGTGAATTTATATATCTCTCCGGTATTACCTACCCGTTAAAAAAAAAATTCACAATTAATATTTTGTACAAAAGAATTTTATTACAGTTTTTATGAAAATATATATGTATATTTTCTTCAGATGTAACATAGATTTAATGAGTTAATGTTAAATTAAACTCATTTGATTTACGGTTGAAACTAGAATTGAATAATCCCTAAAGGCTTTAAAAAGTACATAACTTTTACGCAGTATTTCTTTAATGACATTGAAATTATGAATCAATACTTCGTTATTTGTTGATGTATGATGTTCGGTTCGTGGAATTCTTGTGAATTTCGCAAAGTACGAATGATGTTATCTGAAAAGTTTCGGGTACATCGATGATGAAAGTGTAAAATCAAATATATACTTGATTTATTATGAATTGAAATTTGTTGAATTGCGACAGAGATTGTAGTTAACGCTGGTTAAGTTGCGGCCGAAGGACGTACATTATTGCATATTTGTAATATGAATTAACCGAGTAGTTAAGATTCACACACAATAGCTTAGCACGGAAAGATTTATTTCAAAATATATATATACATATAATATACATATAATTTCTTCAGAGGGAATGAGTTAATTCTTCATAACTCGTTGATACAATATACACGTTATTGATTCGTAATGATGTCCACAGTGATTCTTGAACTGACGGAGTTTGTGATGTTATCGGTGTTGTTGATTCGGATGTTGACTGTACTGACGATGCTGGTAACGCTGACGGTACTGTTGATGCTGTTGGTAAAGCAAGTTTAGCTTGTTAATCACACACCATTTTTGTCAGGGTTTCTACTCTTCCTTCTATCATTTTGGTTCGTTTAACTGATTTATGGTTAGGGCTAGATTAGATAATCTCTAAGACTTTAGAGATTACATAATCGCCGCAGAATGTTTCTCCAATGAAGTTATGAATTAATACTTTGTCAGTTATTGTTGTTGGTACTCCTTGGTATCTATGGTGCGTATGACGTTGATGCTCGTGGGACAGATTGTGAAGTTGAGGTTTACGACGCGGCTGTGGTTGGAGGTGGTAATGGTACTGTTGGCGTTGATGATGGTGGTACTGGTTATGCTGCTGGTGCTGCTGCTGGTGTTTGTAATCTTTGCACCATATTCTCCAAAGCCACTACCCGAGCGCGAAGCTCGTTGACTTCTTCTATTATACTGGGGTGATTGTCGGTTCGGACGAGCGGATAAATATAATCTAGAATTTGATGTAGTATATAATCGTGACGAGATACTCTGGAAATGAGAGAGAAAATGGTGTTTCGGATTGGTTCGCCGGTAAGTGCTTCAGGTTCTTCGTTAAGAGGGAAATGGGGTGGATGGAAGGGATCACCTTCTTCTTGTCTCCAATGATTGAGGAGGCTACGAACCCATCCCTAATTCATCCAGAATAGATGATGGCTAATTGATTGATCCATTTCGGTCACACTGCTTTCAGAGCTGGAGTGGGATTCCATTTCGGAATCCGAGGAACTTGAATTAATGATGAATTCCATTTTGTACGATTGAATAAGGATTTTTCGATATGAAATGATTTTTGGTTATCGGATGGTATTCTAATTACATAGAATATCCATAGATATAGAACAAAAGATTTCGTAGATTACGAAGGAATTTGCGGGATATGTCAGGTAAAGTTTAAAGTAACAGATACGATAAGATATGATTTAGCAGATACGCTAAGATATGAATTTTGTCTATACACTACTCATGCAATTAATGTAGCAAGACGTGTCTAGAATAGTAATGATAAGCAGGTAATTTCCTAAGAATGATAAGCAGATGATTTCCGACTAAAAATGATAAGCAAAACTTTTGACATGCAGACACGGTCGAAGTCCAGACTCACTAATGCATCCTAACGACTTATCAGTTAGACACACTAATGCAGACATGGTTCGCTAAGACCACCGCTCTGATACCAACTGAAAGAACCCTTTCATATACATTATAAATGATTCACAATAGTTGATTACATTGCGAGGTATTTGACCTCTATATGATACATTTTACAAACATTGCATTCGTTTTTAAAAGACAAACTTTCTTTACATTGAAAATTGACAGGCATGCATACCATTTCATAATATCCACTATCCAACTATAAATTGATTTAATAATAATCTTTGATGAACTCAATGACTCGAATGCAACGTTCTTCGAAATATGCTATGAAAGACTCCAAGTAATATCTTTAAAATGAGCAAATGCACAGCGGAAGATTTCTTTAACACCTGAGAATAAACATGCTTTAAAGTGTCAACCAAAAGGTTGGTGAGTTCATTATTTTATCATAATCATTTATTTCCATCATTTTAATAGACCACAAGAATTTCATTTCCAGTTCTCATAAATATACGTCCCATGCATAGAGACAAAAATAATCATTCATATGGTGAACACCTGGTAACCGACATTAACTAGATACATATAAGAATATCCCCTATCATTCCGGGATCCTCCTTCGGACATGATATAAATTTCGAAGTACTAAAGCATCCGGTACTTTGGATGGGGTTTGTTAGGCCCAATAGTTCTATCTTTAGGATTCGCGTCAATTAGGGTGTCTGTTCCCTAATTCTTAGATTACCAGACTTTAATAAAAAGGGGCATATTCGATTTCGATAATTCAACCATAGAACGTAGTTTCAATTACTTGTGTCTATTTCGTCAAACATTTATAAAAGCGCATGTATTCTCAGTCCCAAAAATATAAAGGGTAAAAAGGCAAATGAAACTCACCATACTGTATTTCGTAGTAAAAATACATATAACGTCATTGAACAAGTGCAAGGTTGGCCTCAGATTCACGAACCTAAATTAATTATATATAATTATGTGTTGGTCAATATTTGTCTAACAAATTAGGTCAAGTCATAGTGTACCACAATCCTAATGCTCGAGACTAATATGCAAAAGTCAACAAAAGTAAATTTGACTCAAAATAATTTCCAAAAATCTATACATGATTAATATATAGTTTAAATATCGTCGTTTTATATTTTTAAATATTTTTAAAAGATTTATTAGAGTAATAATATAATTTATTTATTAATAAATAAAATTTTATATTAAATTTATGTAATAAATTATACTTTTATATATATTAAGTAATAAAATTTATAGGGTTCATTTAATATCATAAAGATAATATGATAGGTATTATTAAAGTAACTTATTACACGTAGTAAAATATGTTTGTATCACATATTTATTTGATAAAATAATATCTATAATGATAGTAAGTAAAAGTTGTATTATTTTGTAATAATAATTATTATTATAAAAATATTAATATTTATAATTACTAAGATGACATTATGATAAAACGATAATTCTAATTATGATAACTTTAATATTTACGATAATTTTTAATATTATCTTTAAAATAATAATAATAATGATATTTTATAGTAACAATGACATTTCTATTAAAATGATAATTTTTGTTAAAATGATAGTTTTAATACTAACGATACTTTTAATAATAATAGTAATGATAAAAATAATAAGAACGATAATTTTATCTAAATTAATATCTTATAATATTTTAATTTCATCATGATACTCTTACTCATTATTTCCTAATTGTTTCGTTTAATAGCTTTTAATCGTCTTTTATATCGTGTTCATAATAATGATAATAATAGTAATCAAAATAATTAGGTGTTACAAATATTTATTTTAATTACACTAATATTAATAATGATAGTTACTATAACATTATTAACGATAATACTAATAATTATCTTAATGATAATATAGTAATAGTAATAATAATAATAACAATAACAATAACCATTTTTAAATAATGATATATATATTAATAATGATAATAATAATAATAATAATACTAATAATACTAATAATAATAATTGGATAATAATAATAATACTAATTATAACTTTAACGATAATAACGATAGTAATAATAAAAAAAATAACAATTTTTAATGATAAATCCCTTTTATTGATAAAGATAATAATAATGATAATAATAAGATAAAACTAGAACGACGATAAAAACGACGATAATAATAATCATTTTTAATAAAAATATCGAAAATTCAATTGATTATAACTTCTAATCCGTTCATCGAAACCATTCGATATCTAAAGGAAAAGTTCTTAATTTTTCGCTAGCTTTCCAAGGACATGCATATCTTATACCTTATCTCAACCGTAAGTGTAACTAATTCAATATTCAACCTAACCTGTCTAAGGGCAATATCAAAAGTACAAGCATGCATAATCATAAATACTCGAGCACTAGTCAGGGATACACTATTAGTATGTAAAAGTTAAATTATGAGTACTCACGTATCAATATTGAGATTCAATATTGCAGGAAAGGTACGTAGACGCAACGGAAATGATAAATACTATATTGACCTCACGAGCATACCCATGAACCATACTCAATCACCTCCATAGCTATAACCCATAATTTCCTTAATCCTATCCTACTCGAAAAACAATTTCGAAATCACTCGGACAGCACTCCATCGTAATATTTTATGTATACTAATAATATTTTGAAATAATACGGAGTAAATATATATATGTAAATCGATTGAGAGAGTTTAGAGAAAAATATTTTCAAGTTTCTATGAAATAATGAAACCTATTGAATTCTATTTATAATAGATTTTTGAATTATTAAAGTGAATTATTAAAGTATGAATTATTAAAGTGAATTATTAAAGTATGAATTATTAAAGTGAATTATTAAAGTATGAATTATTAAAGTGAATTATTAAAGTTAAAGTAAAGTAAAAATAAAGTAAAGGTAAAGTTTAAGTATAGTAAAAATATAAAACTATGTACATATAATACGCGTATAAATATATATAATATTAATTTAAATCGTTATATATATTTAATAAAATAAAATATAAATATCGTTATCTTTATCATACTAGTTATGTAATGAGTTGTCAAAAGTGGTTCTAAATATTTATAAAAGTTATATACGTTTTAATAATAAAGTTCTTTTTAAACTGAAAACGTTTTTGTACGTTTGAAACTAAATAGATCAATCGAGTCTTTATGAGATTCAATCTTCCACTATCCTTTGTCTAGTTCTCAATGATTGACAATTTGTTCTTATTTATAAATGACTTTACCATTTTTCGAATATTGTTAAAATGGAAAGATTTCTCAAATCAACGTGGGCCTTTCAACAGAGACTTGTAATCATAATTCAATATATCTGATAATTCAATCATTTGATCTTATCTTCTAATTCCATTGATAAACATTTTGAAACAGATACAATCATATAAAGTATTTAATCTAATACTTTGTTTACGTTTCAAGTTATAATATATATACACATATACATATATAATCATATTCGTTTAATGGTTCGTGAATCGTTGGAACTTGGTCGAGGTTGAATGAATGTATGAACATAGTTTAAAATTCTTGCAATTTAACTTAACAAATATTGCTTATCGTGTCGGAAACATATAAAGATTAAAGTTTAAATTTGGTTAGAAATTTCCGGGTTGTCACAGTACCTACCCGTTAAAGAAATTTCGTCCCGAAATTTGAGTGGAAAGGTCGTGAATGATAATAAGTATTTTTCATGATGCATACGGGCTGAAAATTAGAGTTTTATCATCAGCGAATAATTTGGATAAACAATCCATTTATATGAAGAGTACGAATGAAGCTAACATAGAAGAGTGAAATGAGTAAGTGTAGATTCATCTTATCATTTGACGTAGATATGATTGATTCCCAGATTTCAAGGAATTTGAAGAAAATCTTCTTAATAAGATTTGACTCTCCGGTAATCAAGGGAATTAGGATCCGCTTTAAATGCGATCGTCCATTTTAATTGTTCTGTAGGAGATTTTCTTATAAATTCACCTCCTTCGTTTCCTTACAACTCACACCTTCTGTTGATGCATTTTATGCAACTCCCTAGACATCTACCCACGTCCATTGCAGGTACAACAGTTTACAGGTCACCATGATTGCTCGTTCTTATCCTATCCGTGTTTGTATGTGGTTACAGGAACTGTAGGAACGAGATTTAGATGTTTGACTATGTTAGACTTAGTCAGACGTACGAGTGAAGCCTCACTAGTACGGCTGACAGGCTCATACGCACGGTTGATGCTGAGCTAAGTCACAATTACAACCTAAATGAAAAGACACGAGTGAGTGATCACCCGTACGGCTGATGAAGCCAACTCGTACGTGTGATGAATGAATCGTATGGGTGAGTCAACAACAGGGGTATATAAAGTCTTATATTCTTCATTTTAGGTTAAGCCTCTCATTTATTACACACACTCAGATCTAGTGAGCTCCTCCGATTCTCTCTCAGTCCAAACCACCCAGGTGGTGAATAATAACTCTAGGTGTTGATCTAATCACACTTGATTTAGTTGTAATTTTATGTTTCACTTATGTATTGTAGGAACCTATACAGATGTATGCTGATCTGTCTCAAATGGGAACATAATAATCAAACTCAAAATTAAGGTAATAAATACAGTAGCAAATTGTACACGAAGCCTCCACCCTCCCACGGCCCACCCATTTAAAATCTAGCTCAGCGGGCCCACATTTTTTTTTTTATAGAAAGTCAAATGAAAACCCAACAAACAATATATATTGTTTTAAAAACATGTGTATCGGCAGGGACATGTTAGCCCTGTGTTGACTTTGTCAACCCATCCAGTGGTCCCCGGTAGCCCACTGGAGCCTGGCGAAACACCATCACCCATTTTCCCACAGCATGTCAGACCCGATAAACGAACCTGCATTGTCATTGTTTCAATCTTGGCATGCACGGGACCAAGAGATCATTTGGGCCCGGTAAGAATGGTTTTTGATCCACCAGCACCATAGGACCCACTTGCACTCCGGCTCTTGGACAACAACTTCTTGGATACTAATCTCCGTGCGCTAAAGCGAACCGCTTTGGATGAGGTTGTCATGACAAATTTTGGTGCTAAGTTTGCTGTTGAACTGAAATGTTTTTGTAAGATTATTTATAAGAGTAGATTGCAAAAATCTCATGTACTACGGACATTTTTTAAGACTTATTTGATGTAGTGGAGTGTATATAGTGTTTATTGGTATCTCATTTGACTTTGTAGCTCAAAAACATGTGGGCCGGCTGATATTGATTTATTAATGGGTGGTGGCTTCGTATTAGAATTAGGTGTACAGTTTACTTTTTTATGACCATGATTTGTTACAGATCGATAAGCATCTGTTACATGCTTAGATCATCATGATGCATACTTGTCGTAAGCAATGCTAGCTTATCGTTCATTCCATTTTTATTCTTAGATTCTTAGAAGTTAGATCTATATAAGTTATGTTGCAATCATTATTCATTATTTTAATTTAACTTATTAACAAAATAAAAACTAACGATAAAATATTATGAGTAGTATAATATATCTATATCTATCTATAATTCTATATTATATTATATTAATATTTATTATTTATTATTAATATTATATTATTTATAATAATAATATTAGTAGGAAATGATTCTCACACATCATTTTTTGATCCATCTACATTTTTGTCTCATAAATTTACAGTTATCCTAAATTAATTTAAGGAGTTGAATTTATATTATTATTCTAAGTATGATTAAAAGTATAATAGTAAATTAAATGTAAATGAATTAAAAAGTAATGTATGAGGATCACCTCCCTAAATATTATATAACAAAGCCTTTTTTACTCAATTATCTATTTAAAAGGCTTAGTGGCAAAGAAAACAACTTTCAATTTCAGCCCTTAATTACATTAGGTAACAATTCTCTTCCTATTTATATATACACAATCTTATGCTAACACTCTACTACTAAAAATGTACGGGGTCAGTCAAATGTGTTTCATTTTTCAAAATCAGCAATAACAAAAAAGCTACCTTACAAAACTTACACTACACCACGAGCGGAAGATAGGCATGTCCTGGAGAGATGTCCGCCCCATGCGAATATAATTAAAAAAAAAAAAAAACAATAATTTTTTTTTCAAATTTTTTTAGTGTTTACCTTCTGTCACTTGTTTAGCCTCATCTATGATTGGGTTCAAGTTCAGCCACTACACAACACAACAATGACCCCTTATGATATCATAATTAAGGTTCCAAAGTGGTCTTGTGGAAATCGATCCTCTTATTAGCCATGATGAACAAAACTTACAATTCTGATGATTATATTATACAGAAAACCATGAAGCCACGTTTCCGTTCTTTCCGCTTGATGTGTAAAATCACATCTATTATATATAGCAATAATAATAATAATAATTATATTACTCCGTATATTTATACCTAAAATAGTGAAATTGGGGAGTTTCGTTGTCGGCTCCAACAGATCGAAGGAATCAGAAGTAAAAAAGCAGGAATGGAAAAAAAAATTATCGCGATGGTTCATTGATTTTGTGATTCAATCAATCGATTAATTAGTCGAGCAATCAATCCTTGGGTCATCATTATCATTATTCGAGCCATAATCATCACGATTAACAGGTAATCACTATCAACCTTCATCGTATCAGTCTCGGGTCATCATTATCATCAATTAATCATAAGTTCATCATCATCGTCGTCTCACAACAATAGTTTAGTTGCAGGTTCTCGAATGGCATTAACTAGGGTTTCTAGTTTCTGGGTTTGGGGTGTTCGTTTGAACAGAGAATAAACAGCAGCGTTTTTTTTTTTAGAACTTTGTTTGATGATTTGATTGTGGTTTTGATTGATATACAACAGAAATATTCGATGGTTTTTGGTTTGGCTTTTAGTCTTGACACAAAACAGAAATAGAAAAGAATATATATATATATATATATATATATATATATATATATATATATATATATATATATATATATATATATATATATATATATCAGTAACTTAATTCGATGATTTTTGTTATTGAATTTCTAACAGTAATATAAAGCAAGTGAGTGCAGGTCTGTTTGAATGTAGAACTAGAGAAGGAAAAGTAATATCAGTAGTTCAAGAAGGAAGTTGCAGGTGTGGTTTGTGTAGTGGAGGTGATGATTCATATGGTGTCGTTTACAACTGCAAATAATAGGAAACAAGTGAGTTTTTGAACCTTGATCTTGTTAGACAGAAAATATAAATAAATAAATCAAAATGTTGGTTTAACAAAAGAATGTTTGATTTGGTTTTGTATCGAAATAGAAGCAGGAGATATATAACAATGATGGTTGTATGGGTGATTGTTTTTGCAGCTATACAGGAGACAGAAGTAGTGCAGTGAGCAACAGGAAACATAGCTGTAAGTGGCAGTTGGGTTAGCTTCGATTGATAGGAAAATGAGACATAGTAACGGCAGCCTACTGTGGTTTATTGTGTATCGTGCAGGTGACCGAAGGCTGTGATCGAAGGTGAAGTTTATTATGGTGATGATGGTGTTTATTTTGGACAAAAACAGAAGGTACAGCAATAGGTGTATGTCAGAAGTAATTTACAGCAGTAGTCCAACAATTTGCAGTTTTTTTTTTAAAGTGGTGTATGTTGGTTGTTCTAGTGGTGGTCGAGGGTAGGCAAGGTGGTTGTTCCCGGAGAAATAGAAATATGGTGTAGTAGAGTTGTGTGGTTAACAAGGTGGTTAAGTGGTTCTTGGTTTAAGTGATAGAAGATTGTTAACATACACATGTATATATAAGATTTATAGATTAGTTAAAAAATAATCAAAGTAATCAATCTAAAATAGTATTAATCAATCATATACAGTTATTTGGTTTGTATCGAGCAGTAGTGAGTTGTAATTGAGATGGATTGGTGATTAAATGAGAATAAGGATATTCTTGTGACACCAAACAACAAAAGAAGAAATAGTTTAAAAGGAGAAAAGTTGAGATGATGGGTGATGCACGAACACATGTGGATATATATAATTTAGTTCATGTCACTTCTATATATATATAAATATATATAAATATCTATATATATATATATTTAGATGATAACAAACCCACTAATAATAAATAACAATATAAATCATCGAAACGCAGATTGGCAGAGGATTTTAAGATTTGTTTTAGTCATATTCAAGTATATATATATATATATATATATATATATATATATATATATATATATATATATATATATATATATATATATATATATATATATATATATATATATATTATAGGTAAGTGGTTATAGACTAGTGGATTATATAGATCATACAATGATGATACATGTAAACGTACAATAAGTGTGAAAAGTGATTATGTGTTTTTGTTTTTATGAATTGAAATCTAAATATTATGATATTGGAAGAATGAAACAAGCACAATACATATATCTTAAATATTCCAATCACGGGTTATCCTAATTGTGCCTATGTCGACATACCTTTTACGGACATCATTTCATTTTCCGAATATTGTTAAAAAGAACAGATTCCTTAAATGATAGTGGACCTCATAACAGAGACTCAACCTAACCGACTTTGCTTATCGTGTCAAAGATATTAAATCGTATCGAGAGTTTGATTTAAAATTAGTCGAAATTTTCCGGGTCTTGACAGTACCTACCCGTTAAATAAATTTCGTCCCGAAATTTAATAAAGGTCGTCATGGATAGCAATAAGAATATTTTCATGACGAATATGAGGTGATAATGGAGTTTTATCATCATTGAGTAATACAGATAAAACAATTCAATCATGCGAAGCGTACGAGTGAAGCTATCACAAAAAAAAATGAAAAGTTTCATCTTAACTTTTGACGTAGTCATGGTGGATTTCCGGAATTCAATGAATTTAAGGAAATCTTCTAATCAGAAAGAAAATGTGATAGCACGATTTATTAGCAACTGTTGGAATTACGGAAGAACAGAAAAATCAAGGAAATATTTCCGTGATATACTTAGAAATTAAATAGAATGAAAAAGTCGTGTAACATGGCACATGATGAGGGTATGATCTGTGAATCATTATCACGTTACATTAGAAATTTAGCATGACTTACTGTAATATAATCACGTTGGCCAAGCGCATTATATTATACTAACTCATGCATCAATTCCCAACACTCCTCCACAATTCATTCATAATTTATACTTAGACTTTACAGAAGTTTTCAATATAACAGAATACAGAAAAACACGAAGAGGTAGATAATTTCGGACAAGAATATTTATGAAAATATCTTCAGAAATATCGATGATATTTATGATGATATTTTGGAGTTTCTAAGTTCGAAGGTTGATGAAGAAAGATTTTCCGCAAGATTTTAACATGACTTCGGAACAAAATATTCTCTAAAGATTTCGGTGGATTCATAATTACCTGGATTCTTTGAATATAGGGTTTGGTCCTTGTATTTGTCCTTGGTCTCCTTCATGGTTAGCTAAATCCGTTTTTCAGTACCAAATTTTCTATCGAGCGTTCCCAACATTCCATTCTTTATCATCAAACTCTTGGCCGTTTAGACCATCTACCATTTTTCTGTTTCCTCTGTATTTAATGCTACGATATCTGAATCGTCGGTTATTAATCCGAGGTGGTTTCAGGAGAAATTGTGTTTTTAGATGATTAAACACTGATGGTAATATGGTAGAATATAAAAGGTTCCCCAGTAACAATAAAGAGTACACATATATATCAAGGTTATAATAAGGTTGTTTCGTATGAAAAGTCGGAGTTGACTTGCTGGAGCTGTGACAAAATTTGCTTCTTTGAAAGGGATTACCAAATTATTTTGGGTAATAATAACACTAAAGGAATTAGCACAGCTACGTGTTAAACGTTTACTCAGTTTCCGAGGGTTTTTCAAGTGTATAACTATATGCAACAATCTTTTCTTCCATAAATGAAGTGCGGCTGGTTCATCCTCTCGATTGAGATGTTTTCAAGAATCATGAAAAGGTTTGAGCGTAGATTGTCATCGTCAAGATACAAATGAGGTTTAAGATGAAATCAAGTGACAAACTTGAAGAATTGTTTAGTTTCATATGTTATAATCAATATTTTAATTCATTTTAATCGTCCAATGTTGGTAGTCCTCAGTTGATAGTCCACAGTTAGCAATATATAATATTCGAATTAATTAATACGTGTCGTGACCCGTTTATGTCTCAGACTCGATCACAACTCAAACTATATATATTATTGTAGAATCAACCTCAACCCTGTATAGCTAACTCCCGCATTACTGCATATAGAGTGTCTATGGTTATTCCAAATAATATATACAGATGCGTCGATATGATATGTCAAAACCTTGTATATGTGTCCCGATATTTAAAGTGCGTAAAATAAATAACAGAAATTAAATGACGATAAATAAAGTGCGTAAAGTAAATAACAGAAATTAAATGACGATAAATAAAATTGCGAGAATGTAAATTGCGATAATTAAATTGCGATATATAAACTGCGATAAATAAAATGTAATCAGTTAGCTAGGAACAGTTAGATGGAACAGTTAGCGTGGATTCTTAACAAAGTTTTTCGTAGTTAATTTGTTTGTTTCTATCATATTTTTATTTCATCAAATGTTTTCTTCATTATGCCACTTGTTGGATTCTGATAGGTCAAAATCCTATCCTAATATGAAATTAAATGAAAATGGTTATTCTGCGGTGAACGGATACGTATATCGGTGGTTGTAAGTAGGATAGTAAATGACTGTTGAATCAGCTTCGTCGAATGTACAGTGTAACTTATTAATGTGAAATCTAAATATTCCTCGGGTATTACCTACCCGTTAAAATATTTTCACCATTAACAGTTGTACAAATTAATTACAATCTTTATAAAAATATATATACATATATATTTTCTTCAGATGTAATCATGGATTTAATGAGTAGATATAATATTAACTCATTTGATTTACCTTTAGAACTAGAATACATAATCTCTAAAACATTAGAGATTACATAATCATCATGAAGAACGAATATAATTGATGTAGAACGATACGTAGAACGTTGATTGTACTCGAGGTACAGAATGAGATGTTGAGGCATGGATTGTTAATGGTACTGGTGCCGTTACTGATGGTATTGTTGGTGCCGGTGATGTTGTTGAAGCTGGTAAATTTTGCACCATATTCTTCAGATTGATTACACGAGCGCGAAGTTCGTTGACTTCTTCTATTATTCCGGGATGATTGTCGGTCGGAACGAGCGAATGAATAAGGTTTAGAATTTTAGATAGAATATAATCGTGACGAGCTACCATGGAAGTGAGGCTGAAAATGGTGTTTCGAACTGATTCGCTGGTAAGTGTTTCAGGTTCTTCGCCTAGAGGTAAATTCGGTTGGTGGAAAGGATCGCCTTCTTCTCGCCTCCATCGGTTAAGTCGACTACGAACCTATCAGATGAATTGGTGGATTCATTCTGATAACGCTGCTTTTAGAGCTTAGGTGAACATCCATGTCGGAATAGCTGTCGGAATAACTATCGAAATAGCTATCGAAATCTGAGGGACTCGAACTGGTCGAGGGATCCATTTCGTACGATCAAATGAAGGATTTTCGATAAGAATTAGATTATAGGATATAGATTGGTACCCTGCAATACATAATTTACATATGCATATATAATACTAAAATCCCATAAGTTACGGAGGAATCTACGGAATATGTTAGGCAAAGGTAACTATAACAGATACGCTAAGATATGAATTTATCTATACACTGTCTATGAAATAGAGGCAGTAAGACATGTCTAGACTAAGAATGATGAGTAGGTAATTTCCTAAGGATGATAAGCAGATGGTTTCCGACTAGAAATGATAAGCAAAACTTTTGACATGCAGACACGATCGAAGTCCAGACTCACTAATGCATCTAAACAACTATCAGTTAGACACACTAATGCAAGACATGGTTCGCTAAGACCACCGCTCTGATACCAACTGTGAGAACCCGTCCTTATCCACCTGGACGAAGTCATCAACATCTGGTCCCATTGCGAGGTACTGTCCTAAGTATGTCATGAAGGACTCCAAGTAATGTCTTTAAAATGAGTAAATGCACAGCAGAAGACTTAATTCGTACCTGAGAATAAACATGCTTAAAAGTGTCAACCAAAAGGTTGGTGAGTTCATAAGTTTATCATAACAATCATTTCAATATATTAATAGACCACAAGATTTCATAATCATAAACATAATACACTCGCAAGTGTATGTAAAGCATTATAAGTGGTTGAGCACTTGGTAACTGTACTTAACATTTAATCAACATCGCATATTCCCTTTATTATGAAATCTCCCTACACTGTACCAAGTGTAGTAACAAAATGAAGTACTGTGCAACCGTTGAATACTGGTCGTCTAGTCCGGTTGGGGTTGTTAGGCCTGATAGATCTATCAACAGGATTCGCATTTACAATACCACATGTAAATAGTAGTTACCAAGCTACAGGGAAGTATGCCAGTGGTACAACTCAACGTAGAATATATTTTTAAGTACCTGTGTCTATTTCATAAACATTTATAAAAGCAGCGCATGTATTCTCAGCCCAAAAATATATATTGCAAAAGCAAATAAAAAGGGAGCAAATGAAACTTACCACACTGTATTTTGTAGTAAAAATACATATGACGTCATTTAACAAGTGTAGGGTTGACCTCAGATTCACGAACCTATATCATATATATATATATATATATATATATATATATATATATATATATATATATATATATATATATATATATATATATATATATATATATATATATATATATATATATATATATATTAACACATAATAATATGTAATCGAACAAATTTATATATTATATCTTAAATTATAAGTCCTATATACTTACTTTGTATTTATACTTAAAGTAGTTATTATTATATAACTTTATTAATATTACAAATCCATAACTTGTTATATTAAATAGTGAGTTAGATATATTTATATTATTCATTCTAATTAATTAATTAATATTTACTATTACTATAATAAGTTTACTTCTATAAATATTTATTAAAATACTTTGATATTATATAGTAATGGTAATAAAAATGATAATACTTATAATAGTAAAAAAAAATAATGATATATATTAATAATGATAATAATAATAATAATAATAATAATAATAATGATAATAATAACTCTTAATCTCAATAATACTTACTAATAATAACAATGATGATATTAGTATTATTTGTCATATAATACTTATAATAACAATAATTTTAATAATTATAACAACATTAATAATAAAAATAAAAATAATAATAATAAAAATAACAATAATAAGAATTTGAATAATATAATATAATAGCAATAATAATAATTATAATTATATTACTCCGCATATTTATACCTAAAATAGTGAAATTGGGGAGTTTCGTTGTCGGCTCCAACAGATCGAAGGAATCAGAAGTAAAACGCAGGAAGGGAAAAAAAAATTATCGCGATGGTTCATTAATTTTGTGATTCAATCAATCGATTAATTAGTCGAGCAATCAATCCTTGGGTCATCATTATCATTATTTGAGTCACAATCATCACGATTAACAGGTAATCACTATCAACCTTCATCATATCAGTCTCGGGTCATCATTATCATCAATTAATCATAAGTTCATCATCATCGTCGTCTCACAACAATAGTTTAGTTGCAGGTTCTCGAATGGCATTAACTAGGGTTTCTAGTTTCTGGGTTTGGGGTGTTCGTTTGAATAGAGAATAAACAGCAGGGTTTTTTTTTTTTAGAACTTTGTTTGATGATTTGATTGTGGTTTTGATTGATATACAACAGAAATATTCGATGGTTTTTGGTTTGGCTTTTAGTCTTGACACAAAACAGAAATAGAAACGAATATATATATATATATATATATATATATATATATATATATATATATATATATATATATATATATATCAGTAACTTAATTCGATGATTTTTTTTATTGAATTTCTAACAGTAATATAAAGCAAGTGAGTGCAGGTCTGTTTGAATGTAGAACTAGAGAAGGAAAAGTAATAGCAGTAGTTCAAGAAGGAAGTTGCAGGTGTGGTTTGTGTAGTGGAGGTGATGATTCGTATGGTGTCGTTTACAACTGCAAATAATAGGAAACAAGTGAGTTTTTGAACCTTGATCTTGTTAGACAGATAATATAAATAAATAAAAAAAAATGTTGGTTTAACAAAAGAATGTTTGATTTGGTTTTGTATCGAAATAGAAGTAGGAGATATATAACAATGATGGTTGTATGGGTGATTGTTTTTGCAGCTATACAGGAGACAGAATTAGTGCAGTGAGCAACAGGAAACATAGCTGTAAGTGGCAGTTGGGTTAGCTTCGGTTGACAGGAAAATGAGACATAGTAACGGCAGCCTACTGTGGTTTATTGTGTATCGTGCAGGTGACCGAAGGCTGTGATCGAAGGTGAACTTTATTATGGTGATGATGGTCTTTATTTTGGACAGAAACAGAAGGTACAGCAATAGTTGTATGTCAGAAGTAATTTACAGCAGTAGTCCAACAATTTGCAGTTTTTTTTTAAGGTGGTGTATGTTGGTTGTTCTAGTGGTGGTCGAGGGTAGTCAAGGTGGTTGTTCCCGGAGAAACAAAAATATGGTGTATTAGAGTTGTGTGGTTAACAAGGTGGTTAAGTGGTTCTTGGTTTAAGTGATAGAAGATTGTTAACATACACATGTATATATAAGATTTATAGATTAGTTAAAAAAATAATCAAAGTAATCAATCTAAAATAGTATTAATCAATCATATACAGTTATTTGGTTTGTATCGAGCAGTAGTGAGTTGTAATTGAGATGGATTGGTGATTAAATGAGAATAAAGATATTCTTGTGACACCAAACAACAAAAGAAGAAATAGTTTAAAAGGAGAAAAGTTGAGATGATGGGTGATGCACGAACACATGTGGATATATATAATTTAGTTCATGTCACTTCTATATATATATAAATATATATATATATATATATATATATATATATATATATATATATATATATATATATATATATATATAGATGATAACAAATCCACTAATAATAAATAACAATATAAATCACTGAAACGTAGATTGGCAGAGGATTTTAAGATTTGTTTTAGTCATATTCAAGTATATATATATATATATATATATATATATATATATATATATATATATATATATATATATATATATGTATACATATATGTATATATATATACGTATATGTATATATATATATATATATATATATATATATATATATATATATATATATATATATATATATATATATATATATATTATAGATTAGTGGTTATAGACTAGTGGATTATATAGATCATACAATGATGATATATGTAAACGTACAATAAGTGTGAAAAGTGATTATGTGTTTTTGTTTTTATGAATTGAAATATGAATATTATGATATTGGAAGAATGAAACAAGCACAATACATATATCTTAAATATTCCAATCACGGGTTATCCTAATTGTGCCTATGTCGACATACCTTTTACGGACATCATTTCATTTTTCGAATATTGTTAAAAAGAACAGATTCCTTAAATCATAGTGGACCTCATAACAGAGACTCAACCTAACAGACTTTGCTTATCGTGTCAAAGATATTAAATCGTATCGAGAGTTTGATTTAAAATTAGTCAAAAATTTTCGGGTCGTGACACAAATGACCAAAATACTCGAACGTACAAGATACACTTCGGGTAATATAGTTATTGGTAATGTAAGTCTATATTTTGACAAAGGTACATGTGACGATCGCTCCAAATCCATATGGACGAACACGTCATTCATCGATTTCATTGCGAGGTATTTGACCTCTATATGATACGTTTTGTAAACATTGCATTCTTTTGAAAAGGCACACCATAAATGAATATTTAAATCAAAGGTTTTTGACATCTGATAATTTCTACATATAGACAATCACCTTAAATAATAGTTTACAATAGTAATTCCGTTGACAATACAGTCAAAATAAGATACATGGTGATGATTTGGTGAATGCAACGTTTCGTTGATAAATATGCCATGTAAGACTCCATGCACATAGCTTGTCTAACATATAAGCAAACAGCGGAAGACTTCTAGGGAACCTGAGAATAAACATGCTAACAAGTGTCAACACAAAGGTTGGTGAGTTCATAGTTTTAGTGTTTCGCATAATCTGTATATAAAGGTGGATCACAAGATTTCAGTTGTTTCATCCAGAAATGTTTATCAAAAGTTTGTCAATAGATTCTACGTAACAGAGCACCCTGGTAACTAAGCTTTAACGTTATAATGATAAATACCCCATACGTTTTAATACACGCAAACCAACGTGTCCTAAACTCAAATAACACACATCCGTTAAAAGGCTAGCGCTCTAGCTCAGACGGGGATGTCAAGCCCTATGGATCCATATACTGTTATTCACGCCCACAAGTCCACATCCTATATACTGGCAGTTACTAGTTACCAAATCTAAGGGATTTTTGGTTTAAACTCAGTGTAGAATTAAGTATGTACTTGTGTGCATTGTGTTGTAACACCCAAATATTTATGGTACATAGAGTTATAATGATGTACGTTTAGTGGGTGAAGCATAGTGTAAAAGTTAAAAGGTCAGAATCTGCCCAGACATGGGTGCGCGCCGCGCACCATAAGGTGTGCGCGCCGCGCACATGCCCAGCGATAGAATTCTGTCTTTTTCTATTTTAAGTTTAATGAGGGGATTTTTGGTCTTTTCACTTGAGGCCGGATCTCAGGCCTTATCAGCTAGTTTGGATCCACTTTTGGATCATTTTCACATCCATTCATCACTCTCAAGTATCTTAGAGAGAGGGGGAGAATTCTAGTGAGAGAATTGAGGTTTTGGAGAGGAAGGAGCTTGAATTGATCAAAGTCTCGGGTTTTAAAGTTGTTCACCTCGTTCCTAGCTACGTTTTGGTTATTGTGGTACTTTCCATTGACGTGTTGCGGAATTACTCGGTTGCATTCATCAAGGCGAAAAGGTGAGTGTTAATATCCTATGTGCATATGTATGTGTAGGATGGGTGCGGGTCGGGTGAAGCGGTTCTCGGTTATAGAGATCACTTCACATATAGGTTCATGATGGCTCGGTTTGCACGATCATCTTATTGTTAAGTTGTGAATTTCGGTTAGAGCGGATTCATGGTGACTCGGTTTATACGGTCATCTTATTGTTAAGGTTAAGTGTTTAGAATTGGGTTGTAGGTTCGGGGATATTATATTATCTTATGTTTTGATATTGATGTGTTGTAGCTAGCCCTTCGGGTGTAGCTTAGTAGTGTTGTTCATAACGTTGTGAGTGAACTTACATTGATGTTGTAGCTAGTGGTATCGCAATTGTACGGTAAGCTTAGTTTTGCTTGCTATATGCTCGGATGATCCGGTATGTGTTATTTGATATTGTGTGGCGTGTCCATTTTATGCATATATATGTATGTAGTATATTCTCACTCACTAAGCGTTAGCTTACCCTCTCGTTGTTTACATTTTTATAGATTTGCTTGGAGACGGTGGCTCGGGTAAGCGTGGGAACTAGTGGACTCGCATAGTTGCTTTAGAAAATCTTGCTTTTGGATTGATTAGGATTGGGTAGCGTATCCCCAATCTCCATGCTCGGTCTTTATTTTGTGCTAAAAATCATGTGGTCGAAAACTTGTAGTTTGTATGAAAGTCGTAAAACGGCCGATGTGGGCCCGATCTCGTAAAACTCATTTTATTATTGGAACGTATTAGTTTTAACTAATATAAATTGTTGTGAAGAGCGTTTGGTCTAAAAGTGTCGGGAAGCAAGAGATCTTTTTGCGAAAATTGGAAAAAGTGGACAGCGGGCTGTCAGGCCCTGTGCGCGCCGCGCACAGGTGTGGGTGCGCGCCGCGCACCCCATCTGGACATCTCAGTTTTAATTTTTTTATGCTGCGTTTTTGGTCGGTTAACGGGTTGGGTTGTTACAAGTGGTATCAGAGCATGGTCTAAGGGATTTAGGTGACTTGAGATAGGTGCCTAGACTTAGACTTTTGTGTGTGCTTATTTTTTGCGGGACTTGTAGGATTACGGGTCGGAATGGGTTATAGTTAGTGCCTTGTTTGTAAGTGGACTAACGTTTATATTAGTAATGCGGATATTATTAATATATTATTGTGTTGTGATAATAATTCTCGCGTGTGTTGTTGTTGCGTGGAATTTGTTTGTGTTTGTTTATGACATCAAGCGAGGCGGTCGTTGTACTAACAAGTTCATACGGCGTGTAGGCGTAATAAGGACTTGCAAACCTTATTACGGGTGCAAATCATGTCTAACAAGTGATGTACGACGAGTGTTTAGCAAGATGGGACGGTGTTGTGCGTGTGGTTTATACGTTCGTGATCTAATCTTTTGCATTCCTTAGAATGAAAACGGAAGATAGATGCGGAACGAGTGAGCCTATTCACGAAGAGAAGGATGAGTTAACGTTAAAGATTGAGGCCGTGTTTGAACAATATGTCTCGGTTTTCACCGGCAAAGTTAGGGAAGTAACCAAGGAGTTGGTCGAAGGACAAATGACGGAAATGGTCCGAGACCAAGTGACTAATGTTGTAAAGGACGAGTTTGAAAAGAGGTTTCCCAAACCTCGAGGTAGTGATGATGAAGATGTACTTGCAAGGTTTGGATTACATGGTGCTCATGGTAAGAGGGCACGAAGTACGCCTGAAGGCGTCAGGAATGTGAAGAAGAAGAGTAAGAAGGGTTACAAGCTCACGTGCTTTAAGTGTGGGGAACGGGGTCATTTGGCACAAGATTGTACGGTGGTGTCTTTAGGCTCAATCAGGTGTTTCATTTGCCAGATGGAGGGACACCGGAAGTCAGAGTGTTCCGGATCACATGACGATTGGGTTAGGAGGTTAGAGCGCGAATACATGATGGGTAGTGGTGCACGGAAGCCCAACAGCGCTACATCAGGTACCTTTAGTACGAAATTATATGGTGTTCGTTTGTAATAACATGCGGTATGTGCGTAAGTATTAGCTAAACTTTATTCTCCATTGGAGATAATTCGTAGCAAGCTGGCGGTTTACGTTTATGGTTCCGGTTTGCTCTCAGTAGAGTGTATAAGTGGTGTGTTGTGCCTTGATCCTATGGTGCGAATCCTTGGGTGCTTAAGCATTTTGGTTGGTATCGGGTCGTTAAGCTCGTTTGAGTGAGACCCTTAAAGTCTCAATGGTGTTGTGCATGTTATTGATATGGGTGACGTTCCTAATAGAAGTACCCTATGGTGACGTTTGATTGTCGGGCGAAGGGCGTAAGACTTGGTGCAACCAAGCATTCCTTAGTATTTGGGAAATGTTTCTACCAAACCATGGAAATGGGTTTTGGTGTTCGGTCGTTTAGTGCGTGTTCGCTTTCGTGTTGAAGTTGATGAACCATGAGGTTCGTCGTGTGGATTGAAACTCTTGAAATCGAGTGTTGATCTCGATGCATGTTGGTAAAGGAGTCTACGTGATGCGACATTAGGTGCCTTTTTATACCTACTAGCGTGGTGTTCGACTCCGATTGTGTTGCGGCTACATTGTACTTAGGTTACCGAAGTGAAACCCTTAGGTTCATGAGCGATCGGGTGAAATTCGACAAACTAAAGCAATTGGATGATTGCGAGTGTATAGTTCGTGTAATTTGTGATACACTTTTTGTTCAAAGTGTTTAAGGATAGGTTAGGATACTTGGTATGCTCAAAGTTGAAGCAAGACGTGGTGATGGGCCGTGTGAACCCAATTATTGGTAAAGTCTACCTTTGGTAGCATTGTGCGGGTGTACGAGATGCGGTTATGGAACATAGTTCCAAGTGGGGGAGTTAAACTCCCGCACGAGGAGGTTTTAGTGTGAGATTTCGGACAATACTTTTGGTAGATCCGAAATTTGTGTCGGGACCTAGATTTGGTCAATTTGTGGTAGGGTACAATTTCGGTTAAATTGTACTTATGATTTTGGATTTGAAATATCACCAAGGTAGTAATGTGGTAAATCTCGTTGAGAGATAATGGACGGGTATAGTGAGCAAGGTGAAATCCCTCGGTTAAGGGATGTGCGTATCGGATCCTCTTTTAGAGAATTATTGTTTTGTGCCTATGTTTGATATAGGCGGTTCTTGCTCGATTTTGTGAATGGGTAGTGGTATCCGTTAGGATTCACTATGGCGTAGCAGAGCGCGATGTTACGCTACTCGTTGTTCGAGGCCAAAAGGGATCGTTGACTGGTGAAGCATGACCTTCGAGGTCCTCTGACTTCATCATGAGATCATTGATTGGTGAAGCATGACCTTCGGGGTCCGCTGACTTCATCATGGGATAGTTGATTGGTGGAGCATGACCTTCGGGGTCCTCTGACTTCATCATGAGATCATTTATTGGTGAAGCATGACCTTCGGGGTCCGCTGACTTCATCATGGGATCGTTGACTGGTGGAGCATGACCTTCTGGGTCCTCTGAATTCATCATGAGATCATTGATTGGTGAAGCATGACCTTCGGGGTCCGCTGACTTCATCATGGGATCGTGGATTGGTGGAGCATGACCTTCGGGGTCCTCTGACTTCATCATGAGATCATTAATTGGTGAAGCATGACCTTCGGGGTCCGCTGACTTCATCATGGGATCGTTGATTGGTGGAGCATGACCTTCGGGGTCCGCTGACTTCATCATGGGTGTAGTGTTATATCGGTGAAGCATGACCGTTGACGGGGTCCGCTGACTTCATTCGGTGTTGAGATTTGGGAAGTGGGTCGCGTGTAGTTTTTTGCCAGCCTTCTTGTTGTTGGATGTGTGATCTATTGGTTATTTTATACGCCAATGGTGGGGTCGTAAGGGCCACGTTGTGTGAACTAACGGTGGTTTTATACGCCGATGGTGGGGTCGTGGGGACCATGTCGTGGGATTAGTGAGGCGATAGCCGTGTTTCGCTCACATGTTGTTACGGGTGTAACACTAGTCGATTTTTGTGCACCTTTGGTTTAGCGTTGCGATAGTCGTTTTGGACGCTTTCGGTCTTAGCCATTGCTTATGATGTTAGGATAGTGGCGTATTGGTTGTATTGCGCGCTACAAAGGATGTTTAGTGGTAAGCGTATCCGTAAGGATTCGTTTTTGTTCGGTCTTCATCGTTTCGGGTTGTTGACCTTAGGTTGAGACTTGGCTGCTTTTAGCATTGTACTCGGTAAGGGCACGCTAAGGGATTGATACCTCGGTAAGAGATTGGTTGAGTTTTTCCCGTGTGAGGGATTGAGCAAGTTTTAGTGCTCGGATTTGAGGACTTGATAAATCGCGGATGACGATTTAGTGTTAAAGGCGGTTCATTGGGGAGGATTGCCTAGAGAGATTGGAAGGAAACATGATGTTTTCGCGAATGTTAAGCGATTGTGGTAGTTTTCAGATGTCGTGTGTATTGCATGTCTCGAAATGCGTGCACGTGTGTAATTGGTAAATATTTTAATCTTCGAGTTTATGATAATTGTGGTAGGAGTCGGTTTGGAACGTATGTTTGAGGACCGTAGAGTGTGGGTCCGTTTGGTTTCGTGACGAGGATCACGAGGACGTGATCGATTCTAAGTAGGGGAGAGTTGTAACACCCAAATATTTATGGTACATAGAGTTATAATGATGTACGTTTAGTGGGTGAAGCATAGTTTAAAAGTTAAAAGGTCAGAATCTGCCCAAACATGGGTGCGCGCCGCGCACCATAAGGTGTGCGCGCCGCGCACATGCCCAGCGACAGAGTTCTGTCTTTTTCTATTTTAAGTTTAATGAGGGGCTTTTTGGTCTTTTCACTTGAGGCCGGATCTCAGGCCTTATCAGCTGGTTTGGATCCACTTTTGGATCATTTTCACATCCATTCATCACTCTCAAGTATCTTAGAGAGAGAGGGAGAATTCTAGTGAGAGAATTGGGGTTTTGGAGAGGAAGGAGCTTGAATTGATCAAAGTCTCGGGTTTTAAAGTTGTTCACCTCGTTCCTAGCTACGTTTTGGTTGTTGTGGTACTTTCTATTGACGTGTTGCGGAATTACTCGGTTGCATTCATCAAGGCGAAAAGGTGAGTGTTAATATCCTATGTGCATATGTATGTGTAGGATGGGTGCGGGTCGGGTGAAGCGGTTCTCGGTTATAGAGATCACTTCACATATAGGTTCATGATGGCTCGGTTTGCACGATCATCTTATTGTTAAGTTGTGAATTTCGGTTAGAGCGGATTCATGGTGACTCGGTTTATACGGTCATCTTATTGTTAAGGTTAAGTGTTTAGCCTTGGGTTGTAGGTTCGGAGATATTATATTATCTTATGTTTTGATATTGATGTGTTGTAGCTAGCCCTTCGGGTGTAGCTTAGTAGTGTTGTTCATAACGTTGTGAGTGAACTTACATTGATGTTGTAGCTAGTGGTATCACAATTGTACGGTAAGCTTAGTTTTGCTTGCTATATGCTCGGATGATCCGGTATGTGTTATTTGATATTGTGTGGCGTGTCCATTTTATGCATATATATGTATGTAGTATATTCTCACTCACTAAGCGTTAGCTTACCCTCTCGTTGTTTACATTTTTACAGATTTGCTTGGAGACGGTGGCTCGGGTAAGCGTGGGAACTAGTGGACTCGCATAGTTGCTTTAGAAGATCTTGCTTTTGGATTGATTAGGATTGGGTAGCGTATCCCCAATCGCCATGCTCGGTCTTTATTTTGTGCTAAAAATCATGTGGTCGAAAACTTGTAGTTTGTACAAAAGTCGTAAAACGGCCGATGTGGGCCCGATCTCGTAAAACTCATTTTATTATTGGAACGTATTAGTTTTAACTAATATAAATTGTTGTGAAGAGCGTTTGGTCTAAAAGTGTCAGGAAGCAAGAGATCTTTTTGCGAAAATTGGAAAAAGTGGACAGCGGGCTGTCAGGCCCTGTGCGCGCACAGGTGTGGGTGCGCGCCGCGCACCTCATCTGGACAGCTCAGTTTTAATTTTTTTTATGCTGCGTTTTTGGTCGGTTAACGGGTTGGGTTGTTACATGTTTAAAATAAAGTGCATGTATTCTCAGCCCAAAAATATATATTGCAAAAGCATTTAAAAAGGGAGCAAATGAAACTCACCTTAGCAGCATATAAAGTTGTTCACCAAAATGTGACCCGAACTCGGATTACCAATTAATCGTAGATCTCAACCTAGAGAACATATGTTGGTCAATAAATGTTTATCAAGCTAGGTCTGGTCATAGTGTATCATAATCCTAATGCTCGAGATCGACATACAAAAGTTATCAAAAGTTATTTCAAAAAGTCAATTTTGACAAAAGTTCAACAAAACGAGATGTACCTTATATAAGGATTCATTTACTTGGTTGGTAATATTCAAAAAATCCATTTTATCAATCTCGTAAACAAGTTGTTTAAATCTTAATTGCAGATTCAAAAGCAATTTCAATTAACCTCAATCATAATTCAGTTGATCATATCTTTTAATCCGTTCATCGAAACTATTCGGTGTCTAAATGAAAAGTTATTAATTTTTCGCCAGCTTTCCAAAAACATGTATATCATATACCTTTTACCAGTAATATATGTATTTAATTCGTGATTCATCATAAACTGTTTAACGACGAAATTTAGCATACAAGCTTGTATAAATATATATACTCGAGCACTAGACATGGATACACTATTAGTATATAAAAGATAAAATATAAATACTTACGTATCAATATTGTGATTCAATATTTCAGAAAAGTACGCAGACGTAACGGAGATAATAAACACTAGTTTGTCTCACGAGCAAAACCCTCGAAAAATACCCATATTTTCCTTAGCTCTATCCCGCTTGAAAACCCATTTTGAAAGTGACACGCTCATGACTTCGTCGTAGTATTTTATGTATAATACTACTAATAAAAATAATAAAATTAATAATAATAATAATAATAATAATAATAATAATAATAATTATTATTATTATTATTATTATTATTATTATTATTATTATTATTATTATTATTATTATTATTATAAACGGAGTATATATAAATATATGTGTGTGATTGAAATGAAATCGTTTGAATTTATAGAACCTTTTCTGAAAAAGTACCCCACGCGATCGCATGGGATTTGTGCTTCAAGGCCATCCGATCGCATGGCCCTCTGATCCAGCTCACAAACTTTTGTTTTCTTGTTTGTCGACATATTTATTTATTAATATATAATATATATAATTTATATTAATTAATTATATATTATATTATATTCTCGTGCATAGTTGACTTGTAATTTTCGTTCTGATGACTCGTACGTTGTCACTCGACTTATGTCCCGGTTCCGGTTTCTCGAACGCATTTTCGTACGCTTAAAAAACTCGCAATTTACGTTTTGTGACTCGTACCTTTGTCAAAATATAGTTTTAAATTATCAATAAACTATATCATTCAAAGTTTATCTTAAACTTTCGAGTGTTTTCGTCATTTACTTCTATAAATCATTGTCTCGCTATTTGTTAATATATATATAATAACAAATCGTTTTATGACCAAGTTAATATATATTTTCAACATTCATAAACACGTTTTAAATATACGTCGCAAGTTATTCATATAATTAATATTCCAACTTATCATATATATTCAAATAAATATTTAAACCAATAAGTTTAATGTACGGTATCAAATAATTAATACATTGTTACGTTTTCAAGTTATAGTATATATATATATGTATCTATATACATATAGTTGTTCACGAATCGTCAAGAACAATCGAAAGGTATTTTAATATATGAAAGTAGTTCAAAAATTTTGAGATTTAGTTTTACAGACTTTTCTTATCGTGTCGGAAACGTTAAATCATTTAAAGATAAAGTTTAAATTTGGTCAAAAATTTCCGGGTTGTCACAGTACCTACCCGTTAAAGAAATTTCGTCCCAAAATTTGAGTGAGGTCGTCATGGCTAACAATAAAAATGTTTTCATGACGAATATGAGTTGGTAAATAGAATTTTATCACCGTTGAATAATATGGATAAAACAATCCGATTATTCGAAGCGTATGAGAGAAGTTATCGTAAAATAGTGAATTGAAGGAATAGAGATTCGCCTTAACTATTGACGTAGTAACGATTGATTTTCGGAATTTAAGGAATAGAAAATCTTCATAATTTAAATAAGATTTGATTCTTCAAAATTTAAGGAAATTAGGATTTCCTTTGATTAAATGCGTAATCTGCCTCGATTGCTATGTCTGATATTTTGCTATAAATTGACCTCTTCCGTTTAATTTATTTTTACCACTCCTATAATCTTCTTTCTTATTTCATATTTCTTAATAGATTGTGAAAATACTTAATCCAGTTCTGATTCTTGATATTTTCTTGGCTATCGTATCCTTGATTCTTCTTTTTCATCTACCACCAGAGGAGGTTAATTTCTTCTACTATTACCTTGGGGTTATAGTGTTTTTCATTCTCCCGTGTCTTTATATTGCTATACGCATCGATATACACGGTTTGTAATTTCGGGATTGTTTTTGGGCTTTATATTTTCCATTATATTTTGGAGCTTCATGATTTCATTTTCTCTTCCCGACTTTAAGTCAAGCGAATAATAGTCCAAAATTCGTAGGTATGGATTTTGAAATGAACATAGTTAATGTTCTAAGAAAGAAACGGTAATGGCACAATCTGACTTGTCAAATTACCAGAATATCCGAAAAAGACCGAATCATCAAGAAAAATATTTTCTTGATATGTTTAGAGGTTAAATAGAATGAAAGAGTTATGTAACATGGTTCATGATGAGGGTATGATCTGTGAACCTTTATCACGTTCCATTACAAACTCAGCATGACTTACTGTAATATAATCACGTTGATCAAGTATCATTATATTATACTAATTCATGCTTCAGTTCCCAACATTACTTCAAAACATCCATTTTTCGAATTTTTCAAATTTTAGAAACTAAAATAGTTTCTTTTATGATGTAACAAAGATAGTGTGAAGAGATAAATGATTTCAGATAAGAATAGTTATAAAAATATCTTCAGAAATATGGAGGATATTTATAATGGAAGATACGATGATATCTTAGAATTTCTAATATCAGAGAATGATGCGGAAAATCTGTCTGTGAAGGTTTAGAATAAGAAGTAAGGTTCTTACTAATGGTTTCAGCAGACACTGAATCATTTGGATTCTTTGAAGGTAGATTTTGTCTTTGTGATTTGTCCACAGCCTCCTTCATGGTCTGCTCAATCCGTTTTCCAGTTCCAAACCTTCTCTTTTTCTCAGCTTTACCACCATACTATTCTTTATCATCAAACTTTTGACTGTTAAGATCGTTTACAGTTTTTGCTGCTTCATCAACATTTTTCCAAAATTCGGAGAACTAGTTTCGTAGTTTGGGGTGTTTTTCGGAAACTTCACATTCGAAGTATGTAAGTCCAGGAGGTAGACGTTATATGTACACATATAACTGTTGGCGTAGACGTGCTACAAGATTTCAAAATACTGATTGCTAATTCCCGATAGTTGGTATGTCAATTGCCGTTACAAGATGTGGATGAGTACATGATACGGTTTCAATGAGTATAAGGATTTTTCGAAAGGTCAAAGATCAATGAAGTTGTTGGTAAATTTACTGCTAATGTGGTGGAACATTAAAGGTTCCCCAGTAACAAAAACGTATATATCAAGGTTATAATAAGGCTAATCTGAAAAGTCAAAGTTGACTGGTCGGAAGTGTGGTAAAACTGGATACTTTGAACATGGATTGCAAAATTATTTTCGGTAATAACAATGCTAAAGGATCTTTTACAGTTTTAAAGTTAAAGTATAGCTTTGAAAGATGTAGAGATCTAAGAATGATGTCACCAGTTCAGAGTTATGGCTTGGATTCTGATACGTCGATATCAGAATATGTGATTAAATTTGTATGAAATGATTGTGTATCATTGTGAAGATAGTGAGTATAGTTAATGATTTTTGAATCAAAATTGAAGAATGTACAATATAATATATTAATTGTGAACTTATATATTTCCCGAGTATTACTTACCCGTTAAAGATTTCACAATTAATACTTTGTGCAAAAGATTTTTTTTTTATTACCGTCTTTATGAAAATATATGTATGTATATTTTCTTTAGATGTAATACAGATTTGATGAGTTAATATCATATTAAGCTCATTTGATTTTTGAATTGAATGAATAATCTCTAAAACATTAAGGATTACATAATCTTCGCGGAGTATTTCACTAATGAAATCAATACTTCATTATTTATTCTTATTCCTCGGTGAAGGATGTTGATGCTCGTGGAATTCTTATGAACTTCATAAGATATAAATGATCGAAGATAAAAGTGTAAAATCAAACATGTAATTGATTAATACACTAAGTCCATTATGAAATGGAATTCATTGAGTTGAAATGGATATTTGTAGTTAACGATGGTTAAGTTGTTAACTAAGGATGTACATCATAGCATATTAGTAATATGAATTAACCGAGTAGTATCTACCCCTTAAAATTCACACGTAATAGCTTAGTACGAAAAGATTCATGATGGTTTTAAAATATATATATATAAGATATACATATAAATTCTTTAGATGAATTGAGTTATTACTTCATAACTCATTGATACAATATACTCGTTGTTGACTCGTAATGATGTCCACGGTGCTTTCTTGAACTGACGGAGCTTGTGATGTTAGAGGTGCTGCTGATTCTGACGATGTTGATAGCACTGACTGTACTGGTGAGGCTAAGGGTACTGTTGATGCTGTTGGTAAAACAAGTCTAGCTTGTATCTTACACCATTCGGATAAGGGTTTCTACTCTATCTGATTTAGGGTTAAGGCTAGAATAGATAATCTCTAAACTTTAGAAATTACATAATCGCCGTAGAATGTTTCTCCGATGAAGTTATGAATCCATACTTCATCGTTTGTCGTTGCTGGTACTTCTTGGTACCTATGGTGCGTATGATGTTGATATTCGAGGTACAGATTGTGATGTTGAGGCGTGTGATGTGAAGCGACCCGTCCTAATCCGTCCGGACGAAGTCCATATCGATTATAAACGATTCACAACAGTTGATTACATCGCGAGGTACTTGACCTCTATATGATATATTTTACAAACATTGCATTCGTTTTTGAAAAAAAACAATCTTTCATTACATCGAAAGTTGACGGCATGCATACCATTTCATAATATATCTAACTATAATTGACTTAATAATAATCTTGATGTACTCAACGACTCGAATACAACGTCTTTTGAAATATGTCATGAATGACTCCAAGTAATATCTTTAAAATGAGCAAATGCACAGCGGAAGATTTCTTTCGTACCTGAGAATAAACATGCTTTAAAGTGTCAACCAAAAGGTTGGTGAGCTCATTAGTTTAACATAAATAATCATTTCCATCAATTTAATAGACCACAAGATTTCATATTTCTCATAAACATACGTCCCATACATAGAGACAAAAGTATCATTCATATGGATTGAACACCTGGTAACCGACATTCAAAATATACAAATAAGAATATCCCCATCATTCCGGGATCCTCCTTCGGACATGATATAAATTTCGAAGTACTAAAGCATCCGGTACTTTGGATGGGGCTTGTTGGGCCCGATAGATCTATCTTTAGAGTTCGCGTCAATTAAGGTGTCTGTTCCCTAATTCTTAGATTACCGGACTAAAAGGGGCATATTCAGTTTCGATCATTCAACCATAGAACGTAATTTTGATTACTTGTGTCTATTTCGTAAAACAGTTATAAAAGTTGCGCATGTATTCTCAGCCCAAAAATATAAAGGGTAAAAAGACAAATGAAACTCACGCATATAATTATTGTAAAACAGTTAATAAAACATTTGCATGTATTCTCAGCCCCAAAAATGTAAAGAGTAAAAGGGAATCAATGAAACTCACCATACTGTATTTTGTAGTAAAAATACATATAACATCATTGAACAAGTGTAAGGTTGGCCTCGGATTCACGAACCTATATCATTTTTATATATATTAAAACACATAATAACAATTAACAAGTTTATATATTAATATTATTAGTATACTTCTTATATTAAGAATTTGTATGTTATATTAATAAATACATTAATTATATCTATTTTATATATTTCAGATGCTTAGTAGTTATATAACAGATTCTTATTAAAGTATTTTAATTAGGATATAATATATGTTATTTATTATAAATATTATATTTTAATGCTCGAAAATATTAACTAATGTATTAGGACTCATATTTATATATATGCTTTAATTTAAAATCCATTTATATATATAATTTGTAATTTAATAATAACATTTTATTAAACAAAATAGTATCTAATATTAATATAGATGTTAAATATATAAATGTCATCTGTTTATTAAAATAACATTTATAATACTAAAATAGTGATAATAATAGTAATGATGATAATAACAATAATTAAAATGATAATTTTTGTAATAATGTTAATGATAACAAACATAATAATGATAACTATAATAACCATAAAAATAGTAATTTTATTCATAATGATAATAATAATAATAATAATATTAATATTAATAATATTTATCTTAATAATAATAATAATAATGATAATAATATTATCAATTATATAAATGTTAATAATGATAATAATTATCCTAACGATAATAACAATTAATAATAATAATAATAATAATAATAATAATAATAATAATAATAATTTTAGAATATAACCTTTGAAGAAAAACAAGCTCTTAAAAATAATACGACACCTCCTGGAATCGAACCTACGACCTCCCGCTAACCCACATACACACCCAACCATTCGACCCATTCAGCTTTTCTGGAATAATACCATATCCAACACCATTTAACCCGTTTTTGTTTCGTTTCGGCCCAACAAACTAAGTTGTAATTACGGCCCAATTACACACTAGTGCATGGCCCAAAATGTTGGGTTATTTATTTTCAACCGGTAGTCCAGTGGAATCAAAGAGGGTTTCGGTTCCCTCCCCAACTTAATGCCGTTCGAAGACAATAAAAAAATTAACAGATCGTCCTTTAGATGGGCATTGTTGGTCGGCCATTATGCCAACTCCATCATACCATCTCCAATAATTAATATTATTAGAAAAATCACGTTGTAACTGTCGGTTAATAAAAAAAAATAGCAGTCGAATTTCAAAGCAGGAGGATTTTCGGTTTCATCATCATCAGCAGATTAATCAACAAGCAATCATTGATGAAAGCAGGTATCATGCATTCCTTTCATTCCTGTTTATCTTCTTCTCCGATCTTTTTCTATTTACTATTCTTCATCATCTTTAATTGACATCATCATTATCGTGCTAATGTTGTTGATGTTAAATTGAACCTTGATATAGCAGCTGCAGTGGTAAGGAATAGCTGTCGCAAACAAGAGGTTGCAGCTACAATAAAACGCGGTGGCTGTGGTTGTATTCGAACCTCAAAGGTAGTGGTTTAGGGTTACAATATGGTGATTAATTGGGTGTTATGAGGGTGATTATGGTTGTATTTGATCGAGCAGTAGCAGCCAGCAATACATTAATTAGTAGATGTAGGTTGATGATGATGGTGTTCAATGATGATCAAAGGTGATTAACAAGGATGGTGGTGATCACGATTGGAATAGAAAGAGATATAGAGAGATGTGGCGAAGTGGTGGTGATGATTTCATAAGGGTTGGTGACTCGAATAGGAAACAGAAATATGCAGCAGGTTTTGGGTATGATCGACTAAAAATAAATAAATGAAAGTGATGATGGTTAAGTGGTGATGTACAGGTTACTAAATAGAATTCAATAAGCAACAACTCGATTTGTAGTAGGTGTAAATGATGGTTATAGAGTGGCGGTTGTTTGATGAAACTCAGCGGTTGAAGGTGGTCGTGGCTGTGGTAGTCGACTGAATTGATTCATCTTTCTGGTTTAATTCAACAATTTGGATTAGTTGTAATTGGTAGTTGCTAATGATAATGAAGAGGAATTGGAATGAACGAATTACACAAGATTTGGTTGGATTTGTAAGAAATGATGCTCGACAGGAAAATATTCATTTAATCCAGAAGGAGATAAAATAATTAAAAGTGGATTAACAACTCTGTACGAATGGAAGTGATATGTAACAAATTTGAGATCAAAATAAAACTGGATTACAGTAGATTGCTACGTGAAACAGATTCCTTCTAAAAGCTATTATCAATTAATAATAGTAAATAATAATAATAATACATTAACAATTATGATGGTATTAATAATCATCATTAGTAATATGAATGATAATTTGTCTTATTTATATGATAATATTAATAATGACTTTAATAATAATGGTAGTTATAATTATGAGAGTAATATTAATAATGATAATAACATTAATACTTCTATTATTATAACAATAATACTGATTATAATAATACTAACTTTACTAATAATAACCATAATATTAATACTATATCCACTTATATATCAAATTTGTATCTATAAATTATTTGTTTAAATAACACTAATCTTGATATTAATATTGAAAGTAATAATAATATTATTAATATAATATTTATGTTTTAATTTGTAATTACATTAAATTTTACAATGTACTAGTTATGTAATAACATACAATTTATATCTAATACTCATTACAGTATGTATACTAATACTAATAATAACAATCTATGTAATGATATTATTGATAATATTGCTTAATAATAATAATACTAGTAATGATAATAGTTTTAATATAATAATTATATTCAACTTGTAATTAAGTTTACTATATTACCATTTATTATATACCATCTATCAATTATATAATTTATTGAATCTTTACTATTTATTAATTATATATATATATATATATATATATATATATATATATATATATATATATATATATATATATATATATATATATATATATATATATATATATATATATATATATATATTACATATCTATTTATACAATGTTGTTCGTGAATCATCGGGAATAGTCACAAGGTTATTGCATATATGAAAACAGTTCAAAATTTTTGAGACTCAACATTACATATTTTGCTTATCGTGTCGGAAACATATAATGATTAAAGTTTAGATTTGATCGGAAATTTCCGGGTCATCACAGTACCTACCCGTTAAAGAAATTTCGTCCCGAAATTTGAATGAGGTTGTCATGGCTAACAATAAAAATGTTTTCATGACGAATATGAGTTGATAATTAGAGTTTTATCACCATTGAGTAATATAGATAAAACCATTTGATTTCATGAAGAGTACGAGTGAAGCTATCACCAAAGAGTGAAATGAGTAGGTATAGATTCGTCATATCTTTTGACGTAGATAGGATTGATTTCCAAGTTTAAGAGATTTAGAGAAAATCTTCGTAATAAGATTTGATTCTTTGGTAATCAAGGGAATTAGGATCCGCTTTAAATGCGATCATTTGTTTTGATTTCTCTGTCGGATATTTTACTATAAATTCACCCCCGCCGTTTCCTTACAACTCACACCTTCTATTCTTTCTCCCTTGATTCATACTTTAAAGCATTCATCAATATGCTCCATCCCGTTCTGATCCTTGATATACTCCTAACCTTCATATCTGTCATTCTTCCCTTTCATCTACCACCGGAGAATTTTATTTACTTCTACTATTATCTTGGAGTTATAGTGTTATTAATTTTCCCGTGTCTTTACGTTGCAATACGTATTGATATACACGGTTTGTAAATTATGTGTTGTCATTGGGCTTTATATCCTCCCTTATATTTCAGAGCTCTTTGCCTTTTTATTCTCTTCTCGAATTTAAACGAATAATGGTCCAGAATTCGTAGTTATGAATTTTGGAATGAACATAGTTAATGTTCTAAGGAGAAAATAGTAATGGCACGATCTTGATTTGGTAAATTACTAGAATATCCGAAAAGATAGAACTATCAAGAAAATATGTTCTTAATATGTTGGGAGATTGGGTAGAATGTAAGAGTCGTGTAAATGGCACATGATGACGGTATGTTCTGTGAATCATCACGTTCCATTAGAAACTCAGCATGAATTACTGTAATATAATCACGTTGATCAAGTGTCATTATATTATACTAACTCATGCATCAGTTCCCAACATTACTTCAATAACATTCATATTTTAAATTCGAAACTTTACAGAATATAGAAACTAACAGTTTTAGTTTCTATATGATGTAACACTGATAGAGCGAAGAGATTAATGATTTCAGATAAGAATAGTTATGAAAATATCTTCAGAAATATGGAGGATATTTATAATGAAAGATACGATAATATCTCGGAATATCTAAGATCAGAGGATGATAGAAACTATTGTCCGCAAGGGTTTAGAGTAAGGAGCAAGATATTCGCTAAAGACTTTAGCAGGCATTGAATCATTTGGATTCTTTGAAATCAAACTTATTCTTTGTAATTTTTCCACGGCTTCCTTCATAGTTTCGCATAATCCACTTTTCGGTACAAAATTTTCTATTGAATGTTTCCAATATAATGATACACAGGAAGCATGAAGAGGTATATAATTTTGGACGAGAATATTTATGAAAATATCCTCAGAAATATCGAAGATATTGATGATGATATTTTGGAATTTCTAAGTTCGATGGTTGGTGGAGAAAGATTTTTCGCAAGATTTTAACATGACTTCGGAGCAAGATATTCTCTAAAGATTTCATCGGATCCAGAATTACCTGGATTCTTTGAATATAGGGTATGGTCCTTGTATTTGTCCTTGGTCTCCTTCGTGGTTAGCTCAATCCATTTTCCAGTTCCAACTTTTTTGAGCTTTTCCAACATACTATTCTTTATCATCAAACTTCCGATTATTAAGGTTGTTTACGGTTGTCTACGGTTTCTGCTGCTTCATTCACTTTTTCAACATTCCGAGTATTGATTAGTAGACTGGGTGACTTTTAGAATTTCCGAATGGAAGGTCATAATTCTAATAGATAAAGGTTATACATATAACTGTTGATGTAGATATGCTGTGAGTTTTCAAAGTACTGATTGCTGTTTCCCAATAATTGGTATGGCAGTTCTCGTTACAAGATACGGATGAGTATATGAGAGAGTTTTAATGAATAAATATAGTGATTTATCAAAGTGACTTACGCCAAAGAGTAGTGAAGTTGATGGTACGTTTACTGTTAATGTGGTGGGATATAAACAGTTCTCCGGTTACGAAGGTGAAGAGACAACGTATATATCAAGGTTATAATAAGGTTGTTTTGAACGAAAAGTCGAAGTTGACTTGTTGGAGCTGTGACAAAATTTACTAATTTGAAAAAGAATTACAGTGTTATTTTCGGTAATAACAATGCCAAACGAGCTAGCACAGATACGTGTTAAACGTTTACTCAGGTTCCGAGAGTTTTCAGGTGCATAACTATATGCATAAATCTTTTCTTTCGTAGTTGAGATGCAGTTGGTTCATCCTCTTAATTGAGGTGTTTTCAAGAATCATGAAAGGTTTGAACGCAGATAGTAATTGTCAAGATACAAATGAGGTTTAAGATGAGATCAAGTGGCAACTTGAAGATATGTTTAGTTTCATATGTTATGATCAATATTTTAATTCATTTTAGTTGTCCAATATTATTAGTCCACAGTCGATAGTCCACAGTTAACAGTCCAATAATTCATATATAGTTTAATGTATAATATTCGAATTGATTAATATGTATCGTGACCCGTGTACATGTCTCAGACTCGATCACAACTCAAACTATATATATTATTGCAGAATCAACCTCAACCCTGTATAGCTAACTCCCGCATTACTGCATATAGAGTGTCTATGGTTACTCCAAATAATATATATAGATGGGTCGATATGACATGTCAAAACTTTGTATACGTGTCCCGATATTTAAAGTGCGTAAAATAAATAACAGAAATTAAATGACGATAAATAAAATTGCGAGAATATAAATTGCGATAAATAAACTGCGATAAATAAATTGCGATAATTAAATTGCGATAAATAAATTGCGATAAAATAAAATGTAATACAGAATTAACAGTTAGCTAGGAACAGTTAGCTGGGATCTTGTTAGCGTGGTTTCTTAATAAAATTTCATATTGTTAATTAGTCTGTTTCTAATCAATTTTTATTGTGTCCATTATTTCTTCATTATGCCACTTGTTGGATTCTGATATGTCAGAATTCAAATATGAAATTGAATGAAACTGGTTATTTTGTGGTGAACGGATTTGCATATCGGTGGTTATAAATAGGATAGTAAATGATTGTTGAATCAGATTCGAAGAATGTACAGTATAACTTATTAATGTGAAATCTAAATATTCTTTAGGTATTACCTACCCGTTAAAATATTTTCACCATTAACAGTTTGTACAAAAGTATTTTTAATTACAATCTTTATGAAAAAATATATATACCTATATATTTTCTTTACATGTAATCATGGATTTAATGAGTCAATATGATATTAAACTCATTTGATTTACCGTTAGAACAATAATATATAATCTCTAAAACATCAAAGATTACATAATCGCTATGTCGAACGAAGATAAATAATGTAGAATGATTCGTAGAATGATGATTATGCTTGAGGTACAGATTGAGATGTTGAGGCGTGTGATGTTGAAACTTGGGTTGTTGCTGGTACTGGTGTTGCCGGTGCTGTTGCTGAAGCTGGTAGGTTTTGCACCACGTTTTCTAAATTGATTATTCGAGCGCGAAGTTCGTTGACTTCTTCTATTATTCCGAGATGGTTGTCGGTCGAAATAGCGGATGAATAAGGTTTAGAATCTGAGTTATGATATAGTCGTGGCGAGATATTCGGGAAATGAGGGTGAAAATGATGTTACGAACAGGTTCGCCGGTAAGTGCTTCAGGTTCTTCATCAAGAGGTGAATTCGGTTAGTGGAAGGGATCGCCGTCTGCGCGTCTCCATCGATTAAGTCGACAACGAACCCATCAAATGAATTGGGGATGGATGATTAGTTGATTCATTCTGGTGACTCTGCTTTCGGAGCTTAGGTGAAACTCCATATTGGAATAGCTGTCGAAATCCGAGGAATTTGATCTGGTTGAGTGATTCATCTCGTACGATCAGATGAATGATTTTCGATAAGAAATTTATTATAGGATGTAGATTAATACCCTGCAATACATAATTTACATATGCATATATAATACTAAAATCCCATAAGTTACGGAGGAATCTACGGAAGCTATCAGGCAAAGGTAACAATAACAGATACGCTAAGATATGAATTTTGCCTATACACTATCCATGCAATCAATGCAGTAAGATGTGTCTAGACTAAGAATGATAAGCAAATGATTCCCTAAGGATGATAAGCAGGTAATTTTTGACACGAATGATAAGCAAAACTTTTGACATGAATAAACAGGTCGAAGTCCAGACTCACTAATGCATCTTAACGACTATCAGTTAGATATACTAATGCAAGACCTGGTTCGCTAAGACTACCGCTCTGATACCAACTGAAGCGACCCGTCCTAATCCGTCAGGACGAAGTCCATATCGATTATAAACGATTCACAACAGTTGATTACATCGCGAGGTACTTGACCTCTATATGATATATTTTACAAACATTGCATTCGTTTTTGAAAAAAAACAATCTTTCATTACATCGAAAGTTGACGGCATGCATACCATTTCATAATATATCTAACTATAATTGACTTAATAATAATCTTGATGTACTCAACGACTCAAATGCAACGTCTTTTGAAATATGTCATGAATGACTCCAAGTAATATCTTTAAAATGAGCAAATGCACAGCGGAAGATTTCTTTCGTACCTGAGAATAAACATGCTTTAAAGTGTCAACCAAAAGGTTGGTGAGTTCATTAGTTTAACATAAATAATCATTTCCATCAATTTAATAGACCACAAGATTTCATATTTCTCATAAACATACATCCCATACATAGAGACAAAAGTATCATTCATATGGATTGAACACCTGGTAACCGATATTCACAATATACATATAAGAATATCCCCATCATTCCGGGATCCTCCTTCGGACATGATATAAATTTCGAAGTACTAAAGCATCCGGTACTTTGGATGGGGCTTGTTGGGCCCGATAGATCTATCTTTAGAGTTAGCGTCAATTAGGGTGTCTGTTCCCTAATTCTTAGATTACCAGACTAAAAGGGCATATTCAGTTTCGATCATTCAACCATAGAACGTAATTTTGATTACTTGTGTCTATTTCGTAAAACAGTTATAAAAGTTGCGCATGTATTCTCAGCCCAAAAATATAAAGAGTAAAAAGACAAATGAAACTCACGCATATAATTATTGTAAAACAGTTAATAAAACATTTGCATGTATTCTCAGCCCCAAAAATGTAAAGAGTAAAAGGGAATCAATGAAACTCACCATAATGTATTTCGTAGTAAAAATACATATAACATCATTGAACAAGTGTAAGGTTGGCCTCGGATTCACGAACCTATATCATTTTTATATATATTAAAACACATAATAACAATTAACAAGTTTATATATTAATATTATTAGTATACTTCTTATATTAAGAATTTGTATGTTATATTAATAAATACATTAATTATATCTATTTTATATATTTCAGATGCTTAGTAGTTATATAACAGATTCTTATTAAAGTATTTTAATTAGGATATAATATATGTTATTTATTATAAATATTATATTTTAATGCTCGAAAATATTAACTAATGTATTAGGACTCATATTTATATATATATGCTTTAATTTAAAATCCATTTATATATATTATTTGTAATTTAATAATAACATTTTATTAAACAAAATAGTATCTAATATTAATATAGATGTTAAATATATAAATGTCATCTGTTTATTAAAATAACATTTATAATACTAAAATAGTGATAATAATAGTAATGATGATAATAATAATAATTAAAATGATAATTTTTGTAATAATGTTAATGATAACAAACATAATAATGATAACTATAATAACCATAAAAATAGTAATTTTATTCATAATGATAATAATAATAATAATATTAATATTAATAATATTTATCTTAATAATAATAATAATAATAATGATTATAATATTATCAATTATATAAATGTTAATAATGATAATAATTATCCTAACGATAATAACAATTAATAATAATAATAATAATAATAATAATAATAATAATAATAATAATAATAATAATAATAATAATAATAATAATAATAATAATTTTAGAATATAACCTTTGAAGAAAAACAAGCTCTTAAAAATAATACGCCACCTCCTGGAATCGAACCTGCGACCTCCCGCTAACCCACATACACACCCAACCATTCGACCCATTCAGCTTTTCTGGAATAATACCATATCCAACACCATTTAACCCATTTTTGTTTCGTTTCAGCCCAACAAACTAAGTTGTAATTACGGCCCAATTACACACTAGTGCATGGCCCAAAATGTTGGGTTATTTATTTTCAACCGGTAGTCCAGTAGAATCAAAGAGGGTTTCGGTTCCCTTCCCAACTTAATGCCGTTCGAAGACAATAAAAAAATTAACAGATTGTCCTTTAGATGGGCATTGTTGGTCGGCCATTATGCCAACTCCATCATACCAGCTCCAATAATTAATATTATTAGAAGAATCACGTTGTAACTGTCGGTTAATAAAAAAAAATAGCAGTCGAATTTCAAAGCAGGAGGATTTTCGGTTTCATCATCATCAGCAGATTAATCAACAAGCAATCATTGATGAAAGCAGGTATCATGCGTTCGTTTCATTCCTGTTTATCTTCTTCTTCGATCTTTATCTATTTAGTATTCTTCATCATCTTTAATTGACATCATCATTATCGTGCTAATGTTGTTGATGTTAAATTGAACCTTGATATAGCAGCTGCAGTGGTAAGGAATAGCAGTCGCAAACAAGAGGTTGCAGCTACAATAAAACGCGGTGGCTGTGGTTGTATTCGAACCTCAAAGGTAGTGGTTTAGGGTTACAAGATGGTGATTAATTGGGTGTTATGAGGGTGGTTATGGTTGTATTTGATCGAGCAGTAGCAGCCAGCAATACATTAATTAGTAGATGTAGGTTGATGATGATGGTGTTCAATGATGATCAAAGGTGATTAACAAGGATGGTGGTGATCACGATTGGAATAGAAAGAGATATAGAGAGATGTGGCGAAGTGGTGGTGATGATTTCATAAGGGTTGGTGACTCGAATAGGAAACAGAAATATGCAGCAGGTTTTGGGTATGATCGACTAAAAATAAATAAATGAAAGTGATGATGGTTAAGTGGTGATGTACAGGTTACTAAATAGAATTCAATCAGTAACAACTCGATTTGTAGTAGGAGTAAATGATGGTTATAGAGTGGCGGTTGTTTGATGAAACTCAGCAGTTGAAGGTGGTCGTGGCTGTGGTAGTCGACTGAATTGATTCATCTTTCTAGTTTAATTTAACAATTTGGATTAGTTGTAATTGGTAGTTGCTAATGATAATGAAGAGGAATTGGAATGAACGAATTACACAATATTTGGTTGGATTTGTAAGAAATGATGCTCGACAGGAAAATATTCATTTAATCCAGAAGGAGATAAAATAATTAAAAGTGGATTAACAACTCTGTACGAATGGAAGTGATATGTAACAAATTTGAGATCAAAACAAAACTGGATTACAGTAGATTGCTACGTGAAACAGATTCCTTCTAAAAGCTATTATCAATTAATAATAGTAAATAATAATAATAATAATACATTAACAATTATGATGGTATTAATAATCATCATTAGTAATATGAATGATAATTTGTCTTATTTATATGATAATATTAATAATGACTTTAATAATAATGGTAGTTATAATTATGAGAGTAATATTAATAATGATAATAACATTAATACTTCTATTATTATAACAATAATACTGATTATAATAATACTAACTTTACTAATAATAACCATAATATTAATACTATATCCACTTATATATCAAATTTGTATCTATAAATTATTTGTTTAAATAACACTAATCTTGATATTAATATTGAAAGTAATAATAATATTATTAATATAATATTTATGTTTTAATTTGTAATTACATTAAATTTTACAATGTACTAGTTATGTAATAACATACAATTTATATCTAATATTCATTACAGTATGTATACTAATACTAATAATAACAATCTATGTAATGATATTATTGATAATATTGCTTAATAATAATAATACTAGTAATGATAATAGTTTTAATATAATAATTATATTCAACTTGTAATTAAGTTTACTATATTACCATTTATTATATACCATCTATCAATTATATAATTTATTGAATCTTTACTATTTATTAATTATATATATATATATATATATATATATATATATATATATATATATATATATTACATATCTATTTATACATCGTTGTTCGTGAATCGTCGGGAATAGTCACAAGGTTATTGCATATATGAAAACAGTTCAAAATTTTCGAGACTCAACATTACATATTTTGCTTATCGTGTCGGAAACATATAAAGATTAAAGTTTAAATTTGATCGGAAATTTTCGGGTCATCACATGATGTGGATATGGTTGTTGGTGGTGGTAATGATCCTGTTGGTGTGGATGATGGTGGTGCCGGTTATGCTGCGGGTGCTGCTGCTGGTGTTCGTAACCCTTGCACCATATTCTCCAAAGCCACTACCCGAGCACGAAGCTCGTTGACTTCTTCTATTATACCAGGATGATCGGTGGTTTGGACGATCGGATAAATAAGATTTATAATATGGGATAATATATAATCATGATGAGATACTCTGGAAATGAGAGAGAAAATAGTATTACGAATAGGTTTGCCGGTAAGTGCTTCAGGTTCTTCGCCAAGAGGTGAATGTGAGGGATGGAAGGGATCACCTTCTTCTTGTCTCCAATAATTAAGTAGGCTACGAACCTGATAGTGCTAAAAACAAACATATATTTCATAGCATTATTCCTCAAGAAAGACAAGCTTTTAGTTATAATTGTCCTATTTACAAGTGATATTCGCTTAAATAATAAAAGGTGAAGACAAAAGACAGATTTGACGAATTGAAGACGCAAATGACCAAAAAGCTCAAAAGTCCAAAATACAATCCAAGAGGTTCCAATTATTGATAAAGAAACGTCTCGAAATTACAAGAGTACAAGATTCAAAACGCAAAGTACAAAATATAAAATTGTACGCAAGGACGTTCGAAAATCCGGAACCGGGACCGGAGTCAACTCTCAACGCTCGACGCAACGGACTAAAAATTACAAGTCAACTATGCACATAAATATAATATAATATTTAAATAATTCTTATAATTATTTAATATATTATATTATTTATAAAACCGCCGGCAGAAGAAAACAACCAAAAATGAGCCTCCCCAGCTGGCCATGCGATCGCATGGCCTGGAAGGCATAAATCCATGCGATCGCATGAGCCCCAGTTCCAGCCCACATGCCTATAAAAATCGAGCTTTGGTGCACCAAAAATCAATCCATCTTTCTCTTTTCTCATACGTAAAACATATATATATATTTAAAATTTATATTTTTATTTTAATTATAATTCTAATAATAAGGGTATGTTAGCGAATGTTGTAAGGGTGTAAGTCAAAATTCTGTCCGTGTAACGCTACGCTATTTTTAATCATTGTAAGTTATGTTCAACCTTTTTACATTAATGTCTCGTAGCTAAGTTATTATTATGCTTATTTAATCCGAAGTAATCATGATGTTGGGCTAATTACTAAAATTGGGTAATTGGGCTTTGTACCATAATTGGGGTTTGGACAAAAGAACGACACTTGTGGAAATTAGACTATGAGCTATTAATGGGCTTTATATTTGTTTAACTAAATGATAGTTTGTTAATGTTAATATAAAGATTTACAATTGGGAGTCCCTATAAATTACCATATACACTCAATCGGACAAGATGGGCGGGGTATTTATATGTACGAATAATCGTTCATTTAACCGGACACGGGAATGGATTAATAGCCACTAGAATAATTAAAACAGGGGTGAAATTATGTACAAGGACACTTGGTATAATTGATAACAAAATATTAAAACCTTGGGTTACACTCAGTCGACATCCTGGTGTAATTATTAAAAAAAGTATTAAAATCTTGTTACAGTTTAAGTCCCCAATTAGTTGGAATATTTAACTTCGGGTATAAGAATAAATTGATGAGGACACTCGCACTTTATATTTATGACTGATGGACTGTTATGGACAAAAACCAGACGGACATATTAAATAATCCAGGACAAAGGACAATTAACCCATGGGCATAAAACTAAAATCAACACGTCAAACATCATGATTACGGAAGTTTAAATAAGCATAATTCTTTTATTTCATATTTAATTTCCTATATTTTATATTTAATTGCACTTCTAATTATCGCACTTTTATTTATTGTTATTGCACTTTTAATTATCGTCCTTTTTAATTATCGCAAGTTTATTTTATCGCACTTTTATTATTCGCAATTTCATTATCGTTATTTACTTTATGCTTTAATTTAAAAGTCTTGTATTTATTTGGTTTTAACTGCGACTAAAGTTTTAAAATCGACAAACCGGTCATTAAACGGTAAAAACCCCCCTTTATAATAATAATATTACTTATATATATATATATTTGTATTTTTATAAAAGTAAACTAATATAGCGTTAAGCTTTGTTTAAAAAGATTCCCTGTGGAACGAACCGGACTTACTAAAAACTACACTACTGTACGATTAGGTACACTGCCTATAAGTGTTGTAGCAAGGTTTAAGTATATCCATTCTCTAAATAAATAAATATCTTGTGTAAAATTGTATCGTATTTAATAGTATTTCCTGCTAAAATTTAATAGTATTTTATACCCCTTAGCTTTGACATCAAGTATTTTTGGCGCCGCTGCCGGGGACATCATTCTAGCTTAAAAGCCGGAAGCGCAACGCTAATAATAATAATAAAAAAAAAAGATTTTTATTTTTAGTACGCTTTTGTAAAAATACGTTTTAAATATTCAAAAATATTAAAAGAAAAACAAAAATATAAATATATTTTTTTAAGAGTTTGGTAAATATTTAAGTTTTATTAAGTTTCTTTATTTATAATTTTTTTTTTAGTTTGTAAAAATTTAAGTTTTATTTAATTTATAAATATATTTTATATTTTACAGCAAAAACAGGGAAAAAAAAAATTTCGGCCTGTACTGTAGCAGCCCACTCTGTGGCCCGAAACCCTAGCCCATGCGATCGCATGGCTGGGAAACGGAGGACTCATGCGATCGCATGAGCCCTGCTGACACGCCAACTGTAGCCCTGAATCAGCATTAATTACGGGTATTATTTATTATTATAATTATAAAACCCTATTTAGTTTTATATTTAATATTAATTAAGTTTAGTTTTATTATTTAATTTATATATTTAGTTTATTTAGTTTAATTAAATTTTAAAATTAATATTTTTATAAAATAAATAATATAAAAATAATATTTTTATAAAAATTATACTTTTTACAATTTTTAGTATATTTTTATATTTTGTACTCTTTTAGCATAATATTTGTATTTTTCGCTCATATTTAGTTTTAATTCATAGTCTTTGCCATATTTATTTTTATTTCTAGATTTTTAGGATTTGCCGTAAAATCCCTTAAGTGCTTTTTCTTTAGATTAAGATTGAAGTGCTTTAGAATTTTGCGACGCCTTTTTAAGTTTTAGTTTCTTTTTAAGTTATTTCCATTTGGGATTTAGTTTTTCTTATAAGCTTTAATATTTTTAGACGACTTTTACCTATGTATCAATTATCATTCCAATTAGTAATTTCAATTTGCGATTATAATTTTAAGTTAGTTGTAGTAATAAGGTTAGGTTAGTCAAGTATTTTTAAGTTTTATAAGTTTCTTTTATTTTTCCGTCACCTTTTATTTTTCAACCATTTTTCTTTTTCGACCTTTTTCGACGAACTCTTTTTCTTTCTTATTTCTCGCTATTCTAGTTTTAGGACATAGATTTTTATTCTACTTCTTATCTAAATTTCTTAAAATTACGAAAATTTATTTTGAGTGGTTAAATTGATAGACATCAAAATTTTCTGGTTCGTAGTAATAGTTGGATTTGTACGTGGACCGGGTTATTGGAGCCAAACAGTCCTCAATTATATTGAGACCAAACGAATCCTGCCCCTCTGCTGCATCTTTTGGCTATTCGAAACGTGGGCAAAATCAGAAAAGTCTATTGATTGGATAACTTATTATAATTTTTCTTTCCTTTTAAAAACTAATAGGATATTCAGTGAATGCACCGAGCAAGACGTTCACCACCTTTTGTACGTTCACCACCTGTAACTAGATCAAGACATTTAGCAAATATAACCGCCGTTGATTTTTCTTTAGAATCGTCATCCAGTCGACCAAGTACTTCAGTTCTAATTTCCGATAATCCATTTTTTGAACCCGACCTCACAATTGAGAATCCGGAGAATATTCAGGAACGGTTCGTAGATCCTGAACCACTAAACTTTCCCCCAGAACCACCAATCATTCAAACAGAGATTGTTGAGGAACGAACCATTAAATCAGAATCCTCTAGTGATTCCGATTCAACAAATTCAATTATGGAGAATCTGGAACCTTTAAGTATGGAAGACCGAATGAGAGCTAAACGCACTGGCCAAGGTCACGCAATTACTCATCCAGACATTAATGTGCCAGATTATGAAATCAAAGGACAAATTCTACACATGGTGACTAATCAATGCCAATTTAGTGGTGCGCCGAAGGAAGATCCAAATGAATATCTACGTACCTTTAATAGGATCTGCACACTATTTAAAATCCGAGAAGTGGAGGATGAACAGATATATCTCATGTTATTTCCCTGGACTTTAAAGGGAGAAGCCAAAGATTGGTTGGAATCGTTACCTGAAGGGGCGATCGATACATGGGACGTTTTAGTTGAAAAATTTCTTAAACAATTATTTCCTGCATCTAAAGCCGTAAGACTTCAAGCAGAAATTGTTACGTTTACACAGAAGCCAAATGAAACTCTATATGAGGCATGGACAAGATATGGAAAGTTGTTAAGAGGATGTCCGCAACATGGTTTAGACACCTGTCAAATAGTACAAATATTCTACCAAGGATGCGACATCACTACAAGGAAAGACATAGATATAGCAGCTGGTGGTTCTATTATGAAGAAAACTGAAACTGATGCTTACAAAATTATTGATAACACTGCTTCCCACTCACATGAGTGGCACCAAGAAAAAGATATCATTAGATCATCTAAAGCAGCTAGAGCCGATTCTAGCCATGACTTAGATTCCATTTCCGCAAAGATAGATGCTGTGGAAAGACGAATGGAAAATATGACTAAAGATATTCACTCAATACGAATTAGTTATGAGCAGTGTGGAGGACCACATTTGACAAAAGATTGTCTCAGTATTGAATTAACAATGGAACAAAGAGAGAATATTTCATACATAAACCAAAGGCCTGGAAATAATTATCAGAATAATTATCAACTGCCAAGACCGATTTACAATCAAAACCAGAATTATAACAGAAATATTCCATACAACAACCAACAAGGTCCTAGCAATCAACAAGTATCCAATAATAATTACAATCAGCAAAGACCGAATTTTCAAAACAAACCACCACAACAAACCGATGATAAAAAGCCGAATTTAGAAGATATGATGACGAAGCTAGTTGAAACTCAAACTCAGTTTTTCACCTCTCAAAAACAAACCAATGAACAAAATGCGCAAGCATTTAGAAATCAACAAGCTTCTATTCAAAATCTGGAACAAGAAGTAAGTAACCTAGCAAGGTTAATAGGTGAAAGAAAACCGGGAAGTCTACCTAGTGATACAAATGCTAACCCCCGGAATGAAACAGCTAAATCCATTACCACAAGAAGTGGTACAACACTTAAACCACCGGAAATACCTGTAACTTCTGATGAAACTATTCCTACTCCACAAGAACCACAACCTGATCAAGATAAGGAAAAAGAACCGGTAGTTGAAAAGGTTAATGAAGATAACATAGTTAAGGATAAACCTTATGTTAAACCATACCAACCACCACTTCCTTACCCGAGTAAAATGAAGAAAGAGAAACTTGAAGCCGAGCAATCCAAATTCTTGGATATGTTTAAACAGATAAATGTAAATCTTCCTTTCATTGATGTGATTTCAGGAATGCCTAGATATGCTAAATTCTTGAAAGATCTAATCTCAAATAGAAAGAAAATGGAAGAACTCTCGGCTGTTACTATGAATGCTAATTGTTCAGCAGTGCTGTTGAATAAGATACCAGAAAAACTATCTGATCCAGGAAGTTTCACAATTCCATGTTTTCTGGGTAGTCTTAGTTCAATAGAAGCATTGGCAGACTTAGGTGCTAGTATAAATCTAATGCCGTATTCACTATACGCTAAACTAGACCTTGGATAATTGAAACCAACCAGAATAAGCATACAACTAGCCGATAGATCAATAAAATATCCTAGAGGGATAATGGAGAACATGCTAGTTAAAGTTGGTAGTTTAGTATTTCCAGTAGATTTTGTTGTTTTGGACATGGAAGAAGATTCTCAAGTTCCTCTCATATTAGGAAGACCATTCTTAAACACGGCTAAAGCAATGATAGACGTGTTCGGTAAGAAACTGACCCTAAGTATAGAGGATGAGAGTGTTACCTTTTCAGTTGATAGAGCAATGCAACAACCACAATCTGCAGATGATACATGTTATTATATTCAAACTATAGATGCACATGCAGAATTATTAGAAGAATTTCCAGAATTACAAGGAACAGGAGAATGTTCTTTAGGAGAAGGTAATGAACCAATTGATGAAGCTGAAATGTTAGCTACACTTATAGCTAATGGATATGAACCAACAACAGAAGAAATTCAAATGCTAAAAGAAGAAGACAGATATCGATACAAATCATCGATAGAAGAACCTCCGAAATTAGAGTTAAAGCCACTTCCAAACCATTTGGAATACGCTTATTTACATGGTGAATCTGAATTACCTGTAATAATATCGTCTTCTCTTACTGAAAATGAGAAATCACAACTCATTTCTGTGTTGAAAGCTCATAAACCAGCCATTGCATGGAAGATTCATGATATTAAAGGAATAAGTCCTTCGTATTGCACACATAAAATCCTTATGGAAGAAGGTCATAAAACGTATGTGCAACGCCAACGAAGACTAAATCCTAATATGCAAGATGTAGTAAAGAAAGAGATTATTAAACTGCTAGATGCAGGTCTAATTTATCCAATCTCTGATAGTCCATGGGTAAGCCCAGTTCAATGCGTGCCTAAGAAGGGTGGCATGACTGTCATTACAAATGAGAAAAATGAGCTTATTCCTACTAGAACCGTAACAGGATGGCGTGTGTGTATTGATTATAGAAAATTAAATGACACCACCAGAAAAGATCACTTTCCCTTACCTTTCATAGATCAAATGTTGGAAAGATTAGCCGGAAATAGTTACTATTGTTTTCTAGATGGATTTTCCGGATATTTTCAAATTCCAATAGCACCCGAAGATCAAGAGAAAACCACATTCACGTGCCCTTATGGTACTTTTGCTTACAAACGCATGCCATTTGGACTTTGTAACGCCCCTGCAACCTTTCAAAGGTGTATGATGGCGATTTTTCACGACATGATAGAAGAATGCATGGAAGTATTCATGGATGACTTTTCAGTCTTCGGTGATACATTTGAATCATGTCTAGTTAATCTGGAACGAATGCTCCTTAGATGCGAACAATCAAACCTAGTTCTTAATTGGGAGAAATGCCATTTCATGGTTAAAGAAGGCATCGTTCTTGGACATAAAATTTCAAAAGAAGGAATTGAAGTGGATAGAGCTAAATTAGACGTAATTGCTAAACTTCCACATCCCACCAATGTTAGAGGAGTTAGGAGTTTTCTAGGGCATGCCGGTTTTTACCGACGTTTCATAAAAGATTTTTCTAAAATTGCCACTCCTATGAATAAACTCCTAGAAAAGGATGCTCCATTCATCTTTTCAGATGAGTGTATCAAATCTTTTAATATTCTTAAAGAGAAACTCACTAATGCGCCGATCATGATAACACCAAATTGGAATCTACCATTTGAACTAATGTGCGATGCAAGTGATTTTGCAATGGGAGCCGTTTTAGGACAAAGGATTGAAAAACGATTTCAACCTATATATTATGCTAGTGAGACGTTACAAGGAGCACAAACGAACTATACAACTACTGAAAAAGAACTCCTTGCTATTGTCTTTGCTTTTGACAAATTTCGATCATATCTCGTCCTAGCAAAAACAGTGGTCTATACCGACCATTCTGCTCTTAGATACCTATTTTCAAAACAAGATGCTAAACCAAGATTAATCCGTTGGATCTTACTCTTACAAGAGTTTGATATTGAAATCCGAGATAAAAGAGGAGCAGAAAATCTCGCCGCTGATCATCTTTCTCGTCTTGAAAATCCCGAATTAGAAGTTCTAAATGAATCAGCCATACAAGACAACTTTCCTGATGAATATCTATTAAAGATAGATTATAAAGAAATCCCATGGTTTGCAGACTATGCAAATTATTTAGTATGTGGATTCCTTGAAAAAGGATTATCGTACCAAAGACGAAAGAAATTCTTCAGTGATATAAAACACTATTTTTGGGAAGATCCACATCTGTTTAAAAGTTGTCCCGATGGAATAATACGCCGATGTGTATTTGGAGATGAAGCTAGTAAAATATTAAACCATTGTCACACAGGACCAACAGGAGGGCATTATGGGCCTCAACTAACAGCTAGAAAAGTTTATGAAGCTGGATTCTATTGGCCTACAATTTACAAAGACGCACACCTTCTTTGCAAATCCTGTGATTCTTGTCAAAGGGCCGGAAAAATAAGTCAACGTGATGAAATGCCACAAAATGTCATCCAAGTATGTGAAGTATTTGACATTTGGGGTATTGACTTTATGGGTCCATTTCCAAAATCTCATAATAATCTATATATACTCGTAGCCATTGATTATGTATCTAAATGGGCGGAAGCACAAGCTCTCCCAACTAACGATGCACGAGTTGTAGTCAACTTTTTAAAACGTCTTTTTGCAAGGTTTGGAACACTGAAAGCTTTAATAAGTGATCGGGGTACTCATTTCTGTAATAATCAACTTGAGAAAGTTCTTAAAAGATATGGAGTAACTCATAAAATCTCCACCGCATATCATCCACAAACAAGTGGACAAGTTGAAAATACCAACCGATCTTTAAAACGTATTCTAGAGAAAACCGTAGGATCAAATCCGAAGGAATGGTCCATTAAATTGGAGGATGCACTCTGGGCTTTTAGAACAGCCTACAAAACTCCAATTGGAACCACACCTTTTAGACTTGTTTATGGAAAAGCATGTCATCTTCCAGTAGAAATTGAACACAAAGCATTTTGGGCTTTGAAAACATGTAATCTTGATTTACATGAAGCTGGACGTCTACGATTAAGTCAACTAAACTAATTAGAAGAATTAAGACATGAAGCATACGAAAATTCGTTAATCTATAAAGAAAGAACGAAGAAATGGCATGATAAAAGAATCAGAAGTTCAAAAGAATTTAAAGAAGGAGACAGAGTTCTTCTTTTCAATTCACGATTCAAGCTATTTCCTGGAAAATTGAAATCAAGATGGTCTGGACCATTCATAGTCAAAAGAGTTTTCCCATACGGAACGATAGAATTGATAAATTCAAATGGGATTGAATTTAAAGTTAATGGTCACAGAGTTAAACATTACATACATGGTCCGATGGAAGTCGACAACGAAGTTAATTACAATTTCGACACCACAGCTAACTAAGTGTGGGGAGAATCAAGTCTTTAAAGGATAATATGTATTTCTGTTAGAGTTAGATTGTCTGTTTTCGTGTAGTTCTCGAAAATGGAACCCGAATGGTCTTTCCCTAGCAGACCCTAAAGAACTAGTCTTCTCCCCCCATTCTGAATTTTTATTTTTTTTTAGGTTTTTACGAAATGAAGACTGCCTGTGAACTAAACCATGGTCTAATGCTACACGCTTTGATCACTAAACGTAATAATGACATACTACCGAGTGAATTAGTATCAGTAATCAGAGAAAGAATGGACGGAGTTAGAAAAGAATCTAGATGCGAAGATAATAAGTTACAATTTGGTAAAGGAAAATCAAAATCCGCAGCGAAAAGAAGAGCACGACACCTAGAACGATGTCACAAATGCGGAAAATGGTCACATGGAGGTAAATGTTCAAATAATCAAACCTATTCAAACACTGAATTTGTTACTTTTTGCAGAGACGGACCGTTCATATGTTTAGAAGAAAAGACACTGAATGCTCGAGGTTACGCCTATGTAGACATGGAAAACCAATTAAACCGACTATCTTATGAATGGGATAGATCATATAACTAAGAAATCTATTTCACAGGTATGTCTGTACAGTTTTTATTTTATTTTATTTTATTTTTATTTTTAACCTTTTGATAATAAACGCTAATTTGTTCGCTAAAAAGTATTAAATTGGTATTGAATAAAATTAGGTTTGGCGACCGTAATTATTGATATCATACAAAAATTTATTACATCACTGCGAAATTTAACGTTTATTCTTAAGGTATAAATATCTTTAAACAATCAACTCAAAATATTTCAAAAATTCGTCATGAGTTAAATTAGGTCTTGGAACCGAAATTACTTTACCGAAAAGAGGGGCGCATATTTTTGATAATATTTGATTGATTAAAGTGGGATAAAAAGCCAAAAAGATTTTTAATTTTATTTTTACCATATTTTTAAAATTAATATTTAAATCTTAAATTAATATTGTAAACTTTGTAAAAACAATATATTTAAAATTGTAAATATTTGAAAAAATTAATATAAGTTTGGTATGAATTTATAAATTTTTAAATTAAGTTTGGTGTGAATTTTTAATTTTTAAAATATAAATTTTTAATTTTATGCATTTCAAATTTTAAGTTTGGTGTGAATTTTTAATATAAATTTTGAATTTTATATTTAAGTTGTGTGAATTTAAAAACAAAAATTTACTTTATCTCATTAAGTTAAAAATATGATTTTTAAAATTCGTCGTAAGTTGAAGACTAGGTCTTTGAACCGAAATTGCTTTACCCGAGGAAGGGACGAGAACTTTTATTATCATTATTTTTAATCTTATTGAATTAAAGTATGCCAAAAATATTAAAAAAACCCAAAAATCTTTACTTTTAAAAACCGCGCTTTGATTTGACAAATTTTAAAATTTTGTCGAGGGACAGACTAGGACAACGATCCGAAACGCCCTCGTTCCTAAAGGAAAACAAAATTTTTAAAATTTAATTAATTATAAGTTTTATAAAGCATAAGGTTTTATAAAAAAAAAAAAAAAAAAAAGCTGAAAACACTGTAGCCGGCACCCCATGCGATCGCATGGGGTTTACACACCAACCTCATGCGATCGCATGAGGCTGGAAAACTGGCCAGATCAAAAACTCTCAGCGAGTCTGCTTCTACACCACAACACACACACATACCCGAAAATACTCCCAAATATTCACCAAATTTCACCAAAATTCACCGTAATTCGTCATTTTTCTTGCTCTAATCATGCCTAGATTCTCATTCTTCAGCAAATTGGTAAAAATTACACTCCTAAACTCTATAAATTCCTAGTTTTTGTGATAATTACCAATTTTTTACCTAATGCAATTTTGTTAATTTCTAGTGTAATTAGTGTTAAATTGTTAGTATTTTATGCATGTATAACCTAGATTGATGCTATTTAACATGATTTGAAGCCAAAAACTTCAAAATTTTTAGAAATCTAGGGTTTGTGTTCTTGAGCAATTTGGGGCTTTTTGATATAAACAGGTTATGGCCGATTTTTGTCATGAATTATTGCTAAATTGAGTAGTGTAACATGTTTAGATAGTTAAATGATCCAAACAATGATCCTAAACATGATTTTTGGAGATTAAAGTGGACTTTTTAAGTCCAAAATTCATGAACTTGATTAATTTGATATATTTGCCATTTGAGACTTGTTTAATTATTAATAATGAATATTTTGACATGTTATTTGAGTTAAATGCTTATGAATTTTGTATACATTTTCATATGTGCTTATTTGAAAAGTGTAGAATTGTGAAAAATTGTGAAAATGTGTATAAGTTTAATTTTGATTTAACATGTTATAGTGATTGTTTTAAATTGTTATTTTGCTAACACTAATGCATATTTGGATGCACAAATTTTGTGTTTAATGTTTTTTACAGAGAGCCGATACTGGAGGTTCAGGAGCATCATCATCTAGACGACCAGCACCAGCACCAGAACCAGAACCAGAAATGCAACACGAACAAGAACCACAACAGGAAGAACAACAGCCTGATCAGCACATACCTTATTATGATCCGGTACAGTTTGTTGATGAATTCATAGTATTCCCAATGAGGCCGCTAGTAGAATTCCCAACGATTCCTGAGCACACTCTACATCCTAATCTGAGATTTGATAGAAGATGGAGAGATTACGAGACATATCAAAGGAACAAATTCAAATTAGTAACAAAAAATGTAGAGGTGCCAAGGGTAATTGATTGGGCCCCTTTGGAAACGGTCAATCTAGCTGACCGTGTTAGACAGCTTTTAGTTCAAAGGTATGGCAGTTCTTCTTTTACAGATTGGGAACGTCTTTTCACCATTCGTAGACCTGTATATAAGGAATGGTGTGTTGAGTTGATGAGTACTGTATCACTTGATACAAATATAGTTAGGATAGATGATAGAAGATTTCTTAGGTTTATCCTTGGCGGTAGGATGTACAGAATGTCCATGCTGGACATGGCCAGGGCCTTACAGATATATACTCCTGGTGAGTTGCTATTACCCGATTGTACAAACTTGATTTATTATGGTGAACGGGTAGATAGTAACTTTGAAGCTGATGCCATTTGGAGGCGTATGTCACATTTTGATGTTTTTACACGAGCAGGAGGACACTCCTATACACATATTGACAGAGCCGAGCTTCGTATTATTCATAGATTTTTGGCTAACTCGATTACACAAAGAGGTCATAATAAAGAAAAAATTACCTTATATGATTTATTCTACCTAAAGTGTATTCGGGATCCTAGAAGCTTTGTCAATATCCCTTACTGTGTTGCTTTTTATTTATCTAAAATGGTAGAGGGAATGCAGGACGGGAGTATAATAGGAGGAGGTATTTTTGTTACTCTCATTGGAGAGTATTTAGGTGTTGATAGGAACCAAGGGGGTCCATTACAGATTTGTAGAGAACAGGTTGAGCCCTTAGGATTGAAAGTTTATGTGGGTGCTAAGGTATTGAAAAGTAGACGTAACCAGGTAGTACCCTATGAGGGATCTCATCCTCAGGTAGAGAGAGACTCAGACGAGGAAATGGAGGAGGCGGAAGACATTAGGGATGTCTTTCGAGATGCTATTCTTGACGTCCACGTTCGTATAGATGAGGAAGCAATGACGAACGCGGCAAGACATAGTATGTATGAGCAGTGGAACTCCGAGCGAGTATACGAGGATTATAGGCGACGCCAACACGATAGCTGGTTAGTTCATCAGCACCAAATCATGAGCCAGCTATCATATCAGGTACCAAATAACTATGTACCTACTCGACCTGCTCATTTTCCGCCACATAGCCCCGATATCCGACCACCCTTTAACCGGTATGACTATGACCAAGCCTATCAGAACACCTATAACCAACAATGGAACCCACCCGATGAGATGAACTGGAACCCCTATCCAGACTGATTTAGTTCCATTTGGTTATTTTTATGATTTTTATGTTTTTATCTTTTGACTTTTTCATGATTAAACTTATGTATTGGATAAATTTGTGTAATTTTTATTATTTTATTATTATTGTGTACTAATATTTCATATTTAGAATTTGAAAGTGGGATATTAAGTCCCATTTCAAATTGCCATGCATGATTATACTTGTATGTATGTATATTGTCGATTGTTCAAAACAGGGTAAAACAGCGCATTTTCAGAGACTGGCATTAAGTTCAGCAAAAGCTACTAATTTTGATGACAAGATGACAAATAAATATGATGTAACAACAGATGAAATGAACAAATGCTATGCACCATTTATCATTCAGCAAACAAACGCCAATATATTTGGAAACTTTGGTAAAATTTAATCATTTCTACGCTAATCACCCTCAATAATTTAAATTGTACTGATTTCTTGCAAATGAGGGCATTGCAAGATCTTAAGTGTGGGAAGGGGTTAAATTCTTTCGGATTTTTAAAATTTTTATCTTTATACACTTGGTTACCATTAAAAATACTAGTAACGTAGTAGTTGTATTAGAATCTAGTGCTCTCTGATAATAAAGAACAGCCCTAGTCTTATATACTGACTACCCAATTCTAGTAAAATTTTTCAAAATTTTCAATTAAATGAACTCAAAATCATGTTTATACATATTTATGAACGATAAAACTAGGTGTTAACACCGAAATTATTGTAACCTCGGAAAGGACATAAATTGAGAAACAAACCAAAATGTTGAAATTCATTTAAAATGGAATAGAGGACGATAAAAAGGAAAATAAAAGCCAAGTGTGGGAAAATTTACCAAGTTATCTTAAACATATGTCACATATATCTGTAACAAATAACTGAAAATACTTTTGCTTTGGACTAAACTAAACCATTTTACCCGATGAAAGAAAAGAAGAGATGGATTTACATGATGAATCAATTCCATCATTAAAAGGAAGTAAAGTCTTCCGAAAAAGAAACGCGCTTCTTGATTTAGGTCATGAAGTTGTCGTCCAGACCAGCTGTAGGCTGACGAAAAATCTAGAAAAGTCATCTCTAAAATCAGCAGGAAATCCACGGACCTCAGCATTAAACAGGGTTGCCAAGTGGTCAGATTTATCCTAACCATGAGAAGGATTTATCTCGTACAATGGGGGGGCACCGTGCAAATTAGCTTGATAAGACTAATGAATCAGATCTTCAGAAAGGATAATCTCCTTAAAAGATCAAAAATCAGCTTTTAAGACTGATATTACTCAATCCTTGAGATTGACTTTAAAGATTGAGAATTACAAACTCATGGAATTCGATGATATCTAAACTCGAGCTTGAACGAGAAAATATTTTGATCAAATTAAAACCGATTTGTTTTCTAAAAACCCATTTTCGATGCGTTCATTACCATTGAACGTAAAATCCTAGGAATTCACCTGGAATTCATTAGGTCACCTGAACCAAATCGGGTGTCAACCGTAAGAACGGTGGTTGCATAGTGGTCAAAGACAGGACCTTGTGCCAGACCGAAAAATTATAAGGGTGAACTTTACTATTGCTCCTACCAAGGATAGTAATTGCATCCGACACGTTATAGACCATAATTAAAAGCATGTCAGGGGACATTGCCTTAACAGTTGCTTGTTCAACGCTTTCCTTTACAACCAGACGGTAGTTTATCGAAAGGTAATATATACGGGACAAGTAAACTGGATGTGTTGCTTTCCAAATATAAGGTTAGCAAGTGGGTGACACAAAACCGCAAGTTTTGAGCTAAAATTTTCAAATCTAAAACCCACCAAACCCACAAAAATATTTTGCAAACACCGGCGAAGGGTTATTCCGGAAAACTTATCTAGGGTAAAAGCTAGATTGAATTTTCAAAAGATCAAATATTTTCATAAAGATCCAATTTCCTTAAGGATCTACATTTTCATAGTCATGTGGGACTGTAAACCACCTTTCAAATGTGCACTTTGCTTTGGAAACCGAAAGTAAATCGGCTATTTGATTGCAAGTGTCGTTGACCTAAACCCGAGGCAACTGTGGATGACACACCCACCTTTAACCATGGTTCTATCGTTACTATCATTGTTTATACCACCGTATAGAAATCACTTATGTACAAAGTGTGAAGAATAAAGAAGTGATTCTAGTATTTCAAGATGATATTGCTTGAGGACAAGCAACGCTCAAGTGTGGGAATATTTGATAGTGCTAAAAACAAACATATATTTCATAGTATTATTCCTCAAGAAAGACAAGCTTTTAGTTATAATTGTCCTATTTACAAGTGATATTCGCTTAAATAATAAAAGGTGAAGACAAAAGACAGATTTGACGAATTGAAGACGCAAATGACCAAAAAGCTCAAAAGTCCAAAATACAATCCAAGAGGTTCCAATTATTGATAAAGAAACGTCTCGAAATTACAAGAGTACAAGATTCAAAACGCAAAATACAAAATATAAAATTGTACGCAAGGACGTTCGAAAATCCGGAACCGGGACCGGAGTCAACTCTCAACGCTCGACGCAACGGACTAAAAATTACAAGTCAACTATGCACATAAATATAATATAATATTTAAATAATTCTTACAATTATTTAATATATTATATTATTTATAAAACTGTCGGCAGAAAAAACAACCAAAAATGAGCCTCCCCAGCTGGCCATGCGATCGCATGGCCTGGAAGGCATAAATCCATGCGATCGCATGAGCCCCAGTTCCAGCCCACATGCCTATAAAAATCGAGCTTTGGTGCACCAAAAATCAATCCATCTTTCTCTTTTCTCATACGTAAAACATATATATATATTTATAATTTATATTTTTATTTTAATTATAATTCTAATAATAAGGGTATGTTAGCGAATGTTGTAAGGGTGTAAGTCGAAATTCTGTCCGTGTAACCTACGCTATTTTTAATCATTGTAAGTTATGTTCAACCTTTTTACATTAATGTCTCGTAGCTAAGTTATTATTATGCTTATTTAATCCGAAGTAATCATGATGTTGGGCTAATTACTAAAATTGGGTAATTGGGCTTTGTACCATAATTGGGGTTTGGACAAAAGAACGACACTTGTGGAAATTAGACTATGAGCTATTAATGGGCTTTATATTTGTTTAACTAAATGATAGTTTGTTAATGTTAATATAAAGATTTACAATTGGGAGTCCCTATAAATTACCATATACACTCAATCGGACACGATGGGCGGGGTATTTATATGTACGAATAATCGTTCATTTAACCGGACACGGGAATGGATTAATAGCCACTAGAATAATTAAAACAGGGGTGAAATTATGTACAAGGACACTTGGTATAATTGATAACAAAATATTAAAACCTTGGGTTACACTCAGTCGACATCCTGGTGTAATTATTAAACAAAGTATTAAAATCTTGTTACAGTTTAAGTCCCCAATTAGTTGGAATATTTAACTTCGGGTATAAGAATAAATTGATGAGGACACTCGCACTTTATATTTATGACTGATGGACTGTTATGGACAAAAACCAGACGGACATATTAAATAATCCAGGACAAAGGACAATTAACCCATGGGCATAAAACTAAAATCAACACGTCAAACATCATGATTACGGAAGTTTAAATAAGCATAATTCTTTTATTTCATATTTAATTTCCTTTATTTTATATTTAATTGCACTTCTAATTATCGCACTTTTATTTATTGTTATTGCACTTTTAATTATCGTCCTTTTTAATTATCGCAAGTTTATTTTATCGCACTTTTATTATTCGCAATTTCATTATCGTTATTTACTTTATGCTTTAATTTAAAAGTCTTGTATTTATTTGGTTTTAACTGCGACTAAAGTTTTAAAATCGACAAACCGGTCATTAAACGGTAAAAACCCCCCTTTATAATAATAATATTACTTATATATATATATATTTGTATTTTTATAAAAGTAAACTAATATAGCGTTAAGCTTTGTTTAAAAAGATTCCCTGTGGAACGAACCGGACTTACTAAAAACTACACTACTGTACGATTAGGTACACTGCCTATAAGTGTTGTAGCAAGGTTTAAGTATATCCATTCTCTAAATAAATAAATATCTTGTGTAAAATTGTATCGTATTTAATAGTATTTCCTGCTAAAATTTAATAGTATTTTATACCCCTTAGCTTTGACATCAGAACCCATCCCCAATTCATCCAGAATAGGTGATGGCTGATTGGTTGATCCATTCCGGTTACACTTTCTTCAGAGTTCAGGTGAATATCCATATCGGAATAGCTGTCGGAATTTAAGGAATTTGAACTAGATACGGGATCCATCTTGTATAATTAGAGAGATGATTTTTTATATGAAATAGATTATAGAATTTGATTGGTACTCTTCAATACATAATTTATATATGTATATATAATACCAAAATCCCGTAGATTACGGAGAAATTTTCGGAAGATGGCAGTCAAAGTTTACTGTAATAGATATGCCAAAATATGAATTTTGTCTATACACTATCTATGCAATCAATGCAATAAGACGCGTTTAGACTTAAGATGATAGACAGGTAATTTCTGACAAGAAATGATAAGCAAAACTTTTGACATGCAGACACAGTCGAAGTTCAGACTTACTAATGCATCCTAACAACTATCAGTTAGACACACTTATGCAAGACCTGGTTCACTAGGACCAACGCTCTGATACCAACTGTGACGATCGCTCCAAATTCATATGGACGAACACGTAATTCATCGATTTCATTGCGAGGTATTTGACCTCTATATGATACGTTTTGTAAACATTGCATTCTTTTGAAAAGGCACACCATAAATGAATATTTAAAACAAAGGTTTTCGACATCTGATAATTTCTACATATAGACAATCACCGTAAATAATAGTTTACAATAGTAATTATGTTGACAATGCAGTCAAAATAAGATACATGGTGATGATTTGGTGAATGCAACGTTTCCTTGATAAATATGCCATGTAAGACTCCATGCACATAGCTTGTCTAACATATAAGCAAACAGCAGAAGACTTCTAGGGAACCTGAGAATAAACATGCTAACAAGTGTCAACACAAAGGTTGGTGAGTTCATAGTTTTAGTGTTTCGCATAATCTGTATATAAAGGTGGATCACAAGATTTTAGTTGTTTCATCCAGAAACGTTTATCAAAAGTTTGTCAATAGATTCTACGTAACAGAGCACCCTGGTAACTAAGCTTTAACGTTATAATGATAAATACCCCATTCATTTTAATACACGTAAACCAACGTGTCCTAAACTCAAATAACACACGTCTGTTAAAAGGCTAGCACTCTAGCTCGGATAAGGATGTCAAGCCCTATGGATCCATATACTGTTATTCGCGCCCACCAGTCCACATCCTATGTACTGGCAGTTACTAGTTACCAAAGCTAAGGGATTTTTGGTTTAAACTCAGTGTAGAATTAAGTATGTACTTGTGTCCATTGTTTAAAATAAAGTGCATGTATTCTCAGCCCAAAAATATATATTGCAAAAGCATTTAAAAAGGGAGCAAATGAAACTCACCTTAGCAGCATATAAAGTTGTTCACCAAAATGTGACCGAAACTCGGATTACCAATTAATCGTAGATCTCAACCTAGAGAACATATGTTGGTCAATAAATGTTTATCAAGCTAGGTCTGGTCATAGTGTATCATAATCCTAATGCTTGAGATCGACATACAAAAGTTATTTCAAAAAGTCAATTTTGACAAAATTTCAACAAAACGAGATGTACCTTATATAAGGATTCATTTACTCGGTTGGTAATATTAAAAAAATCCATTTTATCAATCTCGTAAACAAGTTGTTTAAATCTTAATTGCAAATTTAAAAGCAATTTCAATTAACGTCAATCATAATTCAGTTGATCATATCTTTTAATCCGTTCATCGAAACTATTCGGTGTCTAAATGAAAAGTTATTGATTTTTTGCCAGCTTTCCAAAAACATGTATATCATATACCTTTTACCAGTAATATATGTATTTAATTCGTGATTCATCATAAACTGTTTAACGACAAAATTTAGCATACAAGCTTGTATAAATATATATACTCGAGCACTAGACATGGATACACTATTAGTATATAAAAGATAAAATATAAATGCTTACGTATCAATATTGTGATTCAATATTTCAGAAAAGTACGCAGACGTAACGGAGATGATAAACACTAGTTTGACTCACGAGCAAAACCCTCGAACAATACCCATATTTTCCTTAGCTCTATCCCGCTTGAAAACCCATTTTGAAAGTGACACGCTCATTACTTCGTCGTAGTATTTTATGTATAATACTACTAATAAAAATAATAAAATTAATAATAATAATAATATTAATCTTATTAATTATAATTATAATAATAATAATAATAATAATAATAATAATAATAATAATAATAATATAAATAATATAAATAATAATTATAAACGGAGTATAGATAAATATATGTGTGTGATTGAAATGAAATCGTTTGAATTTATAGAACCTTTTCTGAAAAAGTACCCCATGCGATCGCATGGGATTTGTGCTTCAAGGCCATGCGATCGCATGGCCCTCTGATCCAGCTCACAAACTTTTGTTTTCTTGTTTGTCGACATATTTATTTATTAATATATAATATATATAATTTATATTAATTAATTATATATTATATTATATTCTCGTGCATAGTTGACTTGTAATTTTCGTTCTGATGATTCGTACATTGTCACTCGACTTATGTCCCGGTTCCGGTTTTTCGAACGCATTTTCGTACGCTTAGAAAACTCGCAATTTACGTTTTGTGACTCGTACCTTTGTCAAAATATAGTTTTAAATTATCACTAAACTATATCATTGAAAGTGTATCTTAAACTTTCGAGTGTTTTGGTCATTTACTTCTATAAATTATTGTCTCGCTATTTGTTAATATATATATAATAACAAATCGTTTTAGGACCAAGTTAATATATATTTTCAACATTCATAAACACGTTTTAAATATACATTGCAAGTTATTCATATAATTAATATTCCAACTTATCATATATATTCAAATAAATATTTAAACCAATAAGTTTAATGTACGGTATCAAACAATTAATACATTGTTACGTTTTCAAGTTATAGTATATATATATGTATCTATATACATATAATTGTTCACGAATCGTCAAGAACAATCGAAAGGTATTTTAATATATGAAAGTAGTTCAAAAATTTTGAGATTTAGTTTTACAGACTTTGCTTATCGTGTCGGAAACGTTAAATCATTTTAAAGATAAAGTTTAAATTTGGTCAAAAAATTTCGGGTTGTCACAGTACATGTCGCGAAACGTAAAGTACAAGATTTTACAGCGTACGAAACGACGTTCGAAAAACCGGAACCGAGACATTAGTCCAGCGTCAACGTACAAGTTATTGGAATTAAAATTACAAGTCACCTATACACGAGAATATAATATAATATATATATAATTAATATAAATTATATATATTATAAATATAATTATATTTAAATATTATGTCGACGAACTAGCAAACAAAAGGGAAATGAGCTGGTATCCTAGGCCATGCGATCGCATGGCCATTACACACAGAAACCATGCGATCGCATGGGGTCTGAAGGCAGGCCACTTCTATAAATTCGATGGTTTTTGCTCGAGCACACACATACAAATATCTCTCTACTCTCTCTCTATATATATATATATATATATATATATATATATATATATATATATATATATATATATATATATATATATATATATATATATATATATATATATATATATATATATATATTATTATTCTTAGTATTATTATTAAGTTGCATTATTATTATTAGTATTATTATTACATAAAATATTACGACGAGGTTCTGCTCGCATGTTTTCTAAAATGGGTTTCTCGAGAGGGATAGAGCTAAGGAAATTATGGGTTATAGCTATGAAAGTTATGGGTATGGATAGAGGGTATTGCTCGTAAGTCAAACTAGTGTTTATCATCTCCGTTACGTCTACGTACTTTCCTGCAATATTGAATCACAATATTGATACGTAAGCATTTATATCTTATCTTTTATATATTAATAGTGTATCCATGTCTAGTGCTCGAGTATATATGTTTATGCACGCTTGTAAGCTTTAATTTTGTCGTTAGATAGTTTATGATGAATCATGAATTTGATACATATGTTATTGATATAAGGTATATGATATGCATGTCGTTGGAAAGCTGTTGAAAAATTAATAACTTTTCATTTAGAAATCGTGTGTTTTCGAGGAACGGATTAAAAGTTATGGTCAACTGAATTATGATTAACATTAATTGAAATTGCTTTTGAATCTCCAATTGATATTTAAACAACTTGTTTATAAGATTGATAAATTGGATTTTCAAATATTACTAATCGAATAAATGAAGTTCTATATAAGGCACGTCTCATCTTGTTGAACAATTGTCAAAGTTGAATGTCTTATCATGTTTTAAAGCTTTATAAACACTATAATCTGATTTTACAAGTATTGGAAAACTATGTGAAATAATAAAACATGTTTGATTGCCATGATAATTCAAATATAATATAGCTCCTGAAATAAATAATATTTTGAGTTTGATAAACTATAAATTCGTTCAATTATCAAGACTTATACTATGTTAATAAACATGTATAGATTTAAAGATCATATTGGGTCAGGTTGACTTTTGAGATGACTTTTATTAACTTTTGCATGTCGGTCTCGAGCATTAGGATTGTGATACACTATGACCCGACCTAGCTTGTTAGACATTTATTGACCAACATATGTTCTCTAGGTTGAAATCTATGGTTACTTTGCATTTTGAGTTTCGGTCACATTTCGATGAATGACCTTATGTGCTGCTAAGGTGAGTTCTATTTGCTCCCTTTTTAATTGCTTTTGCAATCTATATTTTGGGCTGAGAATACATGCACTTTATTTTAAACGCAATGGATACAAGTACATACTAAATTCTTCACCGAGTTTGAACCAAAAATGCTTTAGCTTTGGTAACTAGTAGCTGCCGGTTATAAGAACTGGTGGGCGTGAATAGTTGTATATGGATCCATAGGGCATGACATCCCCTTCTGTTCCAAGTATAGAAACCCTAGCCTGAACTATAAAACAGATGTATACTATTTGAGTTTAGTACAAGTTGGATTACGTGTATTGTACATGTTGGTTTCATGTATGTTAAAACAGGGGTACTTATTATAACGTTAAAGCTTAGTTATCAGGGTGCTCAATCTTGTAGAATATTTTGATAAACGTTTCTGGATGAAACAACTGAAATCTTGTGATCCACCTTTATATACAGATTATGCGCAACATTAAAACTATGAACTCACCAACCTTTGTGTTGACACTTTTAAGCATGTTTATTCTCAGGTTCCTAGAAGTCTTCAGCTGTTTGCTTATATGTTATACAAGCTATGTGCATGGAGTCATACATGCTTTATTCGAGAAAACGTTGCATTCACAAAATTATCACCATGTATCTTATTTTGACTACATTATCAACGGATGTAGTATTGTAAACTATTATTTACGGTGATTGTCTATATGTAGAAATCATCATGAAATGTCCCGTTCATATTGATTATAAAAGTTTCATATTAATTGATTTCTTTGCGAGGTATTTGACCTCTATATGAGACTTTTTTCAAAGACTGCATTCGTTTTTAAGAACAAACCATAACCTTTGTTTTATCGACAAGGTTTAAAGAACACCACCTATATTATCAAGAAATGATAATCTAAAAATATCACACTTACACACGACCAATACATATTGGTTTACAATATTAATATGTTACAACAAGGTAAGATCTGGAATGCAGTTTTAAAACGATATTATACAAGCATGCTGACACCAAATCTTGTCCATATTTTAGCATGCAATAGCGGAAGCTCTTAATAATCACCTGAGAATAAACATGCTTTAAACGTCAACAAAAATGTTGGTGAGTTATAGGTTTAACCTATATATCAAATTGTAATAATAGACCACAAGATTTCATCTTTCAATAACATTCAATCGGCATAAAAATCATTCATATGGTTGAACACCTGGTAACCGACATTAACAAAATGCATCTAGAATATCCCCATATATAAATATCGAAGTACTAAAGCAGTTCAAATTCTCTGACTGGGGCGTGTCAAAGCCCATAGATCTATCTTTAGGATTCGCGTCAATTGGTGGCAATTATAATAAACACCAATTCTTAGGCTACTAAGTTCAATAAGGGCGATATTCTGTATAACGATTCAACATAAAATGTAGTTTCAATACTTGTGTCTATTTGGTAAATCATTTTTTCAAAACTGCATGTATTCTCATCCCAAAAATATTAGATAGTAAAAATGGGACTATAACTCACTTTCACAGATTTTTCCTTCGTCGGGAAATAAGACTTGGCCACGGGTTGATTCACGAACCTATAACGAATATATACATATATATCAAAGTATGATCGAAATATATTCACAACATTTTTTTATTACGTTTTAACGATTTAAGTTTGTTAAGTTAGCAGTCCAATGTTAGTAATCTACAACTAGTTGTCCACAGTTAGATGTACAGAAATAAATCAATATAAATTATCTCGAATCAATCCACGACCCAGTGTATACAAGTCTCAGGCTAGATTACAACTCAAAGTATATATATTATTTTAGAATCAACCTCAACCCTGTATAGCTAACTCGAGGATTACTGCATATAGAGTGTCTATGGTTGTTCCCAAATAATATATATAGATGAGTCGATATGATATGTTAAAACATTGTATACGTGTCTATGGTATCCCAAGATTACATAATATGTATTAGAATACATGTATAATACAATATAAGTTAGGTAAGTTATGATTTGTATAGATTTGTTACAAATTTCACGTAGCTACAACAAGCAAAATTATTCAATCTTGTTTTACCCATAACTTCTTCGTTTTAAATCTGTTTTGAGTGATTCAAGTTGCTATGGTTTCATAATGAACTGAAATTTATGAAAATAAACAGAAAAAGTATAAGTTTATAGTCAGAAATACAGGTTACAAGTCAATATTGTAAGAGGTAGTCATTTCAGTCAAAAGAACGACCTCTTGATGACCATTTTGAAAAACATACTTCCACTTTGAGTTTAACCATGATTTTTGGATATAGTTTCATGTTAATAAGAAAAATCATTTTCCCAGAAGAACAACTTTTAAATTAAAGTTTATCATAGTTTTTAATTATCAAACCCAAAACAGCCCCCGGTTTTACTACGACGGCGTATGTCTGGTTTTACGGTGTTCATCGTGTTTCCAGGTTTTAAATCATTAAGTTAGTATATCATATAGATATAGAACATGTGTTTAGTTGATTTTAAAAGTCAAGTTAGAGGGATTAACTTTGTTTACGAACAAGTTTAGAATTAACTAAACTATGTTCTTGTGATTACAAGTTTAAATCTTCGAATAAGATAGTTATATATATATGAATCGAATGATGTTATGAACATCATTAATACCTTAAGTTTAGTAGGTAAACCTACTGGAAGTGACAAAAATTGATCTAGCTTCAAAGGATTCTTGGATGGCTTGAAAGTTCTTGAAGTAGAATCATGACACGAAAACAAGTTCAAGTAAGATTTCCACTCGAAATAAGATTGTTATAGTTATAGAAATTGAATCAAAATTTGAATATGAGTATTACCTTGAATTAGAAAGATATTTTACTGTAAATAATAAATATTTCTTGAGATTGGATGATCACTTGAAATAGATTTGCAAGATTGGAAGTAAGCTAGTAAACTTGAAAGTGTTCTTGATGTGTTCTTTAGTTGTTGTTTTGTATGTTGATCTAGGTTAGGATTTATGTGCTATATTGAGCTAGATTTTGATGAAAATGATGAAGAACACTTAGAAAAAAGGAAGAACACTTGATAGAGATTAATTTGATTCAAGAAAATTGCAAAGTGAATGTGTTTGTGAGGAGTACCATTCACGTGAATTGCTAGTCTCCATATAGGCTCCATTAGTTTGTAATTTTGTGAGATATTTCATGCTAGATGTAAAATAATGGTTCCCACATGTCTTAGTAACTCACACGGGCTGCTAAGAGCTGATCATGTGAGTGTTAATACCAATAGTAAATACATTCAGAAGCTGGGTATTGTACGAGTACGAATACGAGTGTATACGAGTAGAATTGTTGGTGAAAATGAATGAGGATGTAATTGTAAGCATTTTTGTTAAGTAGAAGTACTTTTATATGTGTCATTAAGGCTTTCAAAAGTGTATCAATACATATTAACACAATACATATATATACATTTTAACTGAGTCGTTAAGTCATCGTTAGCCGTTACATGTAAGTGTTGTTTTGAAACCTTTAAGTTAACGATCTCATTTGATTTTGTTAACCCATTGTTTATTATATCTAATGAGATGTTAAATTATTGCATTATCATGATATTATGATGTATGAATATATCTTAATATGATTTATATACATTAAAACGTCGTTACAACGATAATCGTTACATATATGTCACGTTTCGAAATTCTTAAGTTAGTAGTCTTGTTTTACATATGTAGTTCATTGTTAACATACTTAATGATATATATAATTATCATTTTATCATGTTAAATATAGTGTAACAATATCTTAATATGATACATATGTATTTAGTAAGACGTTGTTATAACGATAATCGTTATATATATCGTTTCGAGTTTCTTCACTTAGTAGTCTTATTTTTATGTATATAACTCATTGTTAATATACCTAATGATATACTTAATTATCATAATATCATGTTAACTATATATATATCCATATATGTATCATCATATAGTTTTTACAAGTTTTAACGTTCGTGAATCGCCGGTCAATTTGGGTGGTCAATTGTCTACATGAAACTTATTTCAATTAATCAAGTCTTAACAAGTTTGATTGCTTAACATGTTGGAAACATTTAATCATGCAATTATAGTTTTTATTTAATATATATAATCATGAAAAAGTTCGGGTCACTACAGTACCTACCCGTTAAATAAATTTCGTCCCGAAATTTCAAGCTGTTGGAGGTGTTGACGCATCTTCTGGAAATACGTGCGGGTATTTCTTCTTCATCTAATCCTCATGTTCCCAGGTGAACTCGGGTCCTCTACGAGCATTCCATCGAATCTTAACAATTGGTATCTTGTTTTGCTTAAGTCTTTTGACTTCACGATCCATTATTTAGACGGGTTCTTCAATGAATTGAAGTTTTTCATTAATTTGGATTTCGTCTAAAGGGATAGTGAGATCTTCTTTGGCTAAGCATTTCTTCAGATTCGATACGTGAGAAGTATCATGTACGCTGGTGAGTTGTTGAGGTAATTCAAGTCGGTAAGCTACTGATCCGACACGATCTATAATCTTGAATGGTCCGATGTACCTTGGGTTTAGTTTCTCCCGTTTACCAAATCGAACAACGCCTTTCCAAGGTGAAACCTTAAGCATGACCATGTCACCAATTTCAAATTCTATATCTTTTCTTTTACTATTTGCGTAGCTCTTTTGTCGACTTTGGGCGGTTTTCAACCGTTGTTGAATTTGAATGATTTTCTCGGTAGTTTCTTGGATTATCTCCGGACCCGTAATTTGTCTATCTCTGACTTCACTCCAACAAATCGGAGACCTGCACTTTCTACCATAAAGTTCTTCAAACGGCGCCATCTCAATACTCGAATGGTAACTGTTGTTGTAGGAAAATTCTGCTAACGGTAGATGTCGATCCCAACTGTTTCCCAAATCAATAACACATGCTCGTAGCATGTCTTCAAGGGTCTGTATCTTCCTTTCACTTTTCCCATCAGTTTGTGGATGATAGGCAGTACTCATGTCTAGACGAGTTCCCAATGCTTGCTGTAATGTCTGCCAGAATCTTGAAACAAATCTGCCATCCCTATCAGAGATAATAGAGACTGGTATTCCATGTCTGGAGACAACTTCCTTCAAGTATAAACGTGCCAATTTTTCCATTTTATCATCTTCTCTGATTGGCAGAAAGTGTGCTGACTTGGTGAGACGATCAACTATTACCCAAATAGTATCATAACCACTTGCAGTCCTTGGCAATTTAGTAATGAAATCCATGGTAATGTTTTCCCATTTCCATTCCGGGATTTCGAGTTGTTAAAGTAGACCTGATGGTTTCTGATGTTCAGATTTAACCTTAGAACACATCAAACATTCTCCTACGTATCTAGCAATATCGACTTTCATACCCGGCCACCAAAAGTGTTTCTTGAGATCTTTGTACATCTTTCCCGCTCTGGGATGTATTGAGTATCTGGTTTTATGTGCTTCCTTAAGTACCATTTCTCTCACATCTTCAAACTTTGGTACCCAAATTCTTTCAGCCCTATACCGGGTTCCGTCTTCCCGAATATTTAGATTTTTCTCTGATCCTTTGGGTATTTCATTCCTCAACTTTCCTTCTTTTAAAACTCCCTGCTGTGCCTCCTTTATTTGAGTAGTAAGGTTAGCACGAATAACTATATTCATAGCTTTTACCCGCATAGGTTCTCTGTCCTTTCTACTCAGAGCGTCGGCTACCCCATTCGCCTTCCTCGGGTGGTAACAAATCTCAAAATCGTAATCATTCAACAGTTCGACCTACCTACGCTACCTCATGTTCAGTTGTTTCTGATCAAATATGTGTTGGAGACTTTTGTGGTCGGTATATATAATACTTTTGACCCCATATAAGTAGTGCCTCCAAGTCTTTAATGCAAAAACAACCACGCCTAATTCCAAATCATGTGTCGTATAATTCTGCTCGTGAATCTTCAATTGTCTAGACGCATAAGCAATTACCTTCGTTCGTTGCATTAATACACAACTAAGGCCTTGCTTTGAGGCGTCACAATATATCACAAAATCATCGTTCCCTTCAGGCAATGACAATATAGGTGCCGTAGTTAAATTTTTCTTCAACAATTGAAACGCTTTCTCCTGCTCATCCTTCCATTCAAATTTCTTCCCTTTATGCGTTAATGCAGTTAAGGGTTTTGCTATTTTGGAAAAATCTTGGATGAACCTTCTGTAGTAACTAGCCAATCTTTGCCGGATCTACCTGAATAGCTTTTTTGTTCACTATGTGACCGAGGAATTGAACTTCTTTCAACCAAAATGCACACTTTGAAAATTTTGCGTACATTTGTTCCTTCCTCAATAATTCTAGCATTTTTCTCAAATATTCTTCGTGCTCTTGATCATTCTTTGAGTAAATGAGTATGTCATCGATGAAAACAATGACAAACTTGTCAAGATATGGCCCACACACTCGGTTCATGAGGTCCATGAACACAGCTGGTGCGTTAGTCAATCCAAACGGCATAACCATAACCTCGTAATGACCGTAACGCGTTTTAAAAGCAGTCTTCGGAATATCATCCTCCTTCACCCGCATTTGATGATACCCGGAGCGTAAATCGATCTTCGAATAAACCGACGAGCCTTGTAGTTGATCAAATAAGTCGTCGATTCTCGGTAGTGGATAACGGTTCTTGATGGTAAGTTTGTTCAACTCTCGGTAGTCGATACACAATCTGAATGTACCATCCTTCTTTTTGACAAACAAAACAGGAGCTCCCCACGGTGATGTGCTTGGTCGAATAAAACCACGTTCTAACAGTTCTTGTAGTTGACTTTGTAATTCCTTCATTTCGCTGGGTGCGAGTCTATAAGGAGCACGAGCTATTGGTGCAGCTCCCAGTACAAGATCTATTTGGAATTCAACGGATTGATGTGGGGGTAGTCCCGGTAATTCTTTCGGAAATACGTCGGGAAATTCTTTTGCGACGGGAACATCACTGATGTTCTTTTCTTCAGGTTTGATTTCTTCGATGTGTGTTAAAATGATATAGCAACCTTTTCTTATTAGTTTTTGCACCTTCAAACTACTTATAAGATTTAACTTCGTGTTGTTCTTTTCTCCGTACACCATTAAAGGTTTTCCTTTTTCGCGCATAATGCGAATCGCATTTTTGTAACAAACGGCCTCTGCTCTCACCTTTTTCAACCAGTCCGTGCCAATTATTACATTAGAACTCCCTAACTCGACTGGTATTAAGTCAATCTTAAACGTTTTGTCAATCAGTTTAATTTCTCTATCCCAACATACTTTATCTACTGTAATTAGTTTACCGTTTGCTAATTCGAGTAAAAATTTATTATCTAAAGGCATTAATGGACAATTTAATTTGGCACCAAAATCTCTACTCATATAGCTTCTATCCTCACCCGAATCAAATAAAACATAAGCAGATTTATCGTCAATAAGAAACGTACCCATAACAAGCTCCGAGTCTTCCTGCACTTCTGTCGAATTAATGTTAAAGACTCGTCCACGGCCTTTCCCATTATTATTCCCTTGATTAGGGCATGCTTTGCTGAAATGTCCCGACTTTCTGCATCCGTAACAAATAATGGAATTATTTGTTCTGTTATTTTTATATGCCTTTGGTCCATAGACATCACTCTTCGTTACACTATGTCCGGTTCTGTTACACTTGGTATACACTACTACACAGAACTTATCTGGATGATACCCTCCACACCTTAGACATTTATTGTTCTGATTGTTGTTGCCATTGTTGTTATTGATTTGATTGTTATTGCAATTGTTATTGTTGTTAAGACGGTTATTTTGGTTGTTGTTATTGTTGGGATAGTTGTTGTTGCGTTTGTTTTTGCGAAAAATGGGGCGATTGTAGTTGTGATTGCTGTGTTGGTTGTTGAAGCGATAGTTATTGTTGTTTTGTTGGTGACTCTTGTAACTGTTTTCTTCCTACTTCCTCTTGACTTGTTTCGTGTTGGCTTCTTCGGCCGCCTGCTCTTTAATTCTTCCCTCAATCTGATTTATGAGTTTATGAGCCATTCGACTTGCCTTTTGTATGGAGACGGGCTCGTGTGAACTCACATCTTCTTGAATCCTTTCTGGTAACCCTTTTACAAATGCGTCGATTTTCTCTTCTTCATCTTCGAACGCTCCCGGACACAATAGGCACAACTCTGTGAATCGTCATTCGTACGTGGTAATATCAAATCCTTGTGTTTGTAACCCTCTAAGCTCTATCTTGAGCTTATTGATCTCGTTTCTGGGACGATACTACTCATTCATCAGGTGCTTGAATGCTGACCATGGTAGTGCGTAAGCAGCATCTTGTCCCACCTGCTCGAGGTAGGTGTTCCACCATGTTAATGCAGTACCCGTGAAGGTATGCGTAGCGTACTTTACTTTGTCTTCTTCAGTACATTTACTTATGGCAAACACCGATTCAACCTTCTTGGTCCACCATTTCTATCCGATTGGTCCTTCGGTTCCATCAAATTCCAAAGGTTTACAGGCAGTGAATTCTTTGTAGGAGCATCCTACACGATTTCTTGTGGAATTAGTTCCACTGCTAGATTCGGAGTTATTGTTGTTATTTTGCATTGCGGCCTGCACTGCGGCTATGTTCGCAGTAAGAAAGGTACGGAATTCTTCTTCGCTCATATTCATGGTGTGTCGAGTAGTTGGTGCTATTTCCTTCAAAAATAACCAAAAGAATTAAGTTAATCATATAGAATATTAAGAGTAGTTAATAGTACTTCGTAGCATAATATGAACTTATTTATAAAAGCTTTTTCTTCATATTGGCATTTTATAAGTTTTAATTCAGGTACTACCTACCAGTTAAGTTCATACTTAGTAGCTAATATACCATTCAACTACTACAATTCTATATGAAAAACTGATCATAATATTTCGCGTTCAAACTTTTATACAATTTTACAAACTTACAATACCGCTATTATACATATAGCATGAAATATAGCACACAATAACTTTGATACAAGGTAGTTGTGAAGACAGTTCTAGTTAATACGCAAGTCATTCAGCAAAGGCAATAAAGACACGTAATTCATAAGTCCAGAAATAAGTCATGCATTCGGATTTTACTAGTATTATTTCCCATCCTTGGTCTTGTGGAAAATAACCGTTGTGATCGTTGGCTAGGCAGCATGTTGTAACGTAGTCAAAAGGACGGGGATTACGTAATGCCCAACAGCCCTGTAACAATCTAAAAACCTTGTTTCTCACCCCAACTACTGAATCCGTCACTTGTGAGAATGTTTTATTTAACAGTTGTAATCCGATGTTCTTTTTCTCAATTTGGTGAGAAGCGAACATCACTAACCCGTAAACATAACATGCTTCTTTAAGTTGCATGTTGGAAGCTCTTTCTAAAGAACGAAGTCCTATGTTGGGATATGTGGAGTCAAAATAGGCTCTCAACCCGTAGCGTAAAATTGCATTTGGTTTCCCCGCATTTAATGCCTTAAAGAAAACATGGCATAACTTAAAGTCTCCCCAATGTGATATACCCCATCTTTCAAAGGAAAGCTTTTTATAAACTAAGGCATGCTAGGAATGTCTTTCAAATGTTCGGCAAACTAATTTCGCCGTAAATAATTGTGCTGATGAATTCTGACCGACTCTAGACAAGATTTCATCAATCATATCCCCTGGTAAGTCTTCTAAAATTTTTGGTTGTCTATCCTTAACGTCCATTGTGTGTTTTATACTGTAAAATAGATAAGGATTAGATTTGTAAAAGATAATTAACAAACAATATAAGCAATTTTTACATATAACATAAAAATAAAAGCACGCTACAATACATATATTACACAACATGATTACAACTTTTTATTCCGACTCACTCGTTTCTTCCTCCTCGGACTTGGTTCGTTTTGCTAACTTCCTAGGGATATATGGTGCTCCTTTAATGCGAGCCGTAATTTTCACAAATGGTTTAGAAAAACCTGGTGGCTTAGATGTTCCCGGGTTATAGTGAAAGTTTAAGAAATACGGGTGTTTACGGTACACCCCATCAGGGTATTTCATGTTAACGTAGAGTTCATCAGGGTTGGAATTAGGTTTCTCTATTTTGATGCCTTTTCCCTTATTATTTTCTTTTGCTTTTTTAAATTGGGTCGAGGTAATTTCTATAACATCATCAGAATCCTCATCGGGATCCGATTCATCAGAAAATTGGTAATTTTCCCAATATTTTGCTTCCTCGGCGGAAACACCATTGACCATTTTTAACTTTGGTCCATTGGTTGAGGATTTTTTTTATTTAACCGTTTTTCTGTAGTTATTAATATTTCTTCCTCCAGAACCTCTTCTTCTTCCGGTTCCTCGTCTTTCGGTTCCTCGTCTTCCGGTTCCTCCTCTTCCAGTTCCACCTCTTCCGGTTCTTCCTCGGGAATTTGTGAATCTTCCCAAAATATGTTCGACTCTTCATTATTATTAGGTGAGTCAATGGGATTTGTACTAGATGTAGACATCTATCACACAATATCAAACACGTTAAGAGATTAATATATCACATAATATTTACATGTTAATAATATATAGTTTCCAACAAAAAGTGTTAAGCAATCGTTTTTAAAGAAAACACGGTCGAAGTCCAGACTCACAAATGCATCCTAACAAACTTGGTAAGACACACTAATGCAATTTTCTGGTTCTCTAAGACCAACGCTTGGATAGCAACTGAAATGTCCCGTTCATATTGATTATAAACGTTTCATATTAATTGATTTCTTTGCGAGGTTTTTGACCTCTATATGAGACGTTTTTTCAAAGACTGCATTCCTCTTTAAGAACAAACCATAACCTTTATTTTATCGACAAGGTTTAAAGAACAATACCTAGATTATCAAGAAATGATAATCTAAAAATATCACACTTACACACGACCAATACATATTGGTTTACAATATTAATATGTTACAACAAGGTAAGATCTCGAATGCAGTTTTAAAACGATATTATACAAGCATGCTGACACCAAATCTTGTCCATATTTTAGCATGCAATAGCGGAAGCTCTTAATAATCACCTGAGAATAAACATGCTTTAAACATCAGAAAAAATGTTGGTGAGTTATAGGTTTAACCTATATATCAAATTGTAATAATAGACCACAAGATTTCATCTTTCAATAACATGCAATCTGCATAAAAATCATTCATATGGTTGAACACCTGGTAACCGACATTAACAAAATGCATCTAGAATATCCCCATATATAAATATTGAAGTACTAAAGCAGTTCAAATTCTTTGACTGGGGCGTGTCAAAGCCCATAGATCTATCTTTAGGATTCGCGTCAATTGGTGGCAATTATAATAAACACCAATTCTTAGGCTACCAAGTTCAGCAAGGGCGATATCTGGTATAACGATTCAACATAGAATATAGTTTCAATACTTGTGTCTATTTTGTAAATCATTTTTTCAAAACTGCATGTATTCTCATCCCAAAAATATTAGATAGTAAAAATGGGACTATAACTCACTTTCACAGATTTTTCCTTCGTCGGGAAATAAGACTTGGCCACGGGTCGATTCACGAACCTATAACAAATATTTACATATATATCAAAGTATGATCAAAATATATTCACAACAATTTTTTATTACGTTTTAACGATTTAAGTTTGTTAAGTTAGCAGTCCAACGTTAGTAATCTACAACTAGTTGTCCACAGTTAGATGTAAAGAAATAAATCAATATAAATTATCTCGAATCAATCCACGACCCAATGTATACAAGTCTCATTCTAGATCATAACTCAAAGTATATATATTATTTTGGAATCAACCTCAACCCTGTATAGCTAACTCGAGCATTACTGCATATAGAGTGTCTATGGTTGTTCCCAAATAATATATATAAATGGGTCGATATGATATGTCAAAACATTGTATACGTGTATATGGTATCCTAAGATTACATAATATGTGTTAGAATACATGTAGAATACAATATAAGTTAGTTAAGTTATGATTTGTAGAGATTTGTTACAAATTTCACGTAGCTACAACAAGCAAAATTATCCAATCTTGTTTTACCCATAACTTCTTCGTTTTAAATCCGTATTGAGTGATTCAAGTTTCTATGGTTTCATAATGAACTGATATTTATGAAACTAAACAGAAAAAGTATAAGTTTATAGTCGAAAATACAGGTTACAAGTCAATATTGTAAAAGGTAGTAATTTCAATCGAAAGAACGACGTCTTGATGACCATTTTGAAAAACATACTTCCACTTTGAGTTTAACCATGTTTTTTGGATATAGTTTCATGTTAATAAGAAAAATCATTTTCCCAGAAGAACAACTTTTAAATCAAAGTTTATCATAGTTTTTAATTATCAAACCCAAAACAGCTCGCGGTTTTACTACGACGGCGTATGTCAGGTTTTACGGTGTTCATCGTATTTCCAGGTTTTAAATCATTAAGTTAGCATATCATATAGATATAGAACATGTGTTTAGTTGATTTTAAAAGTCAATTTAGAGGGATTAACTTTGTTTACGAACAAGTTTAGAATTAACTAAACTATGTTCTAGTGATTACAAGTTTAAATCTTCGAATAAGATAGTTATATATATATGAATTGAATGATGTTATGAACATCATTACTACCTTAAGTTTAGTAGGTAAACCTGCTGGAAGTGACAAAAATTGATCTAGCTTCAAAGGATTCTTGGATGGCTTGAAAGTTCTTGAAGTAGAATCATGACACGAAAACAAGTTCAAGTAAGATTTCCACTCGAAATAAGATTGTTATAGTTATAGAAATTGAATCAAAGTTTGAATTTGAGTATTGCCTTGAATTAGAAAGATATCTTACTGTAAATAAAAAAGATTTCTTGAGATTGGATGATCACTTGAAATAGATTTGCAAGATTGGAAGTAAGCTAGTAAACTTGAAAGTGTTCTTGATGTGTTCTTGAGTTGTTGTTTTGTATGTTAATCTAGGTTAAGATTTATGAGCTAGATTGAGTTAGATTTTGATGAAAATGATGAAGAACACTTAGAACAATGGAAGAATACTTGAGAGAGATTAATTTGATTCAAGAAAATTGTAAAGTGAATGTTTTTGTGAGGAGTACCATTCACGTGAATTGCTAGTCTCCATATAGGCTCCATTAGTTTGTAATTTTGTGAGATATTTCATGCTAGATGTAAAATAATGGTTCCCACATGTCTTAGTAACTCACACGGGCTGCTAAGAGCTGATCATGTGAGTGTATATACCAATAGCAAATACATTCAGAAGCTGGGTATTGTACGAGTACGAATACGAGTGTATACGAGTAGAATTGTTGGTGAAAATGAATGAGGATGTAATTGTAATCATTTTTGTTAAGTAGAAGTACTTTTATATGTGTCATTAAGGCTTTCAAAAGTGTATCAATACATATATATATATATATTTTTTAACTGAGTCGTAAATTTATCGTTAGTCGTTACATGTAAGTGTTGTTTTGAAACCTTTAAGTTAACGATCTCATTTAATGTTGTTAACCCATTGTTCATTATATCTAATGAGATGTTAAATTATTACATTTTCATGATATTATGATGTATGAATATATCTTAATATGATTTATATACATTAAAATGTCGTTACAACGATAATCGTTACATATATGTCTCGTTTCGAAATTCTTAAGTTAGTAGTCTTGTTTTACATATGTAGTTCATTGTTAACATACTTAATGATATATATAATTATCATTTTATCAAGTTAAATATAGTGTAACAATATCTTAATATGATACATATGTATTTAGTAAGACGTTGTTATAACGATAATCGTTATATATATCGTTTCGAGTTTCTTAACTTAGTAGTCTCATTTTTATGTATATAACTCATTGTTAATATACCTAATGAGATACTTACTTATCATAATATCATGTTAACTATATATATATATATATCCGTGTATATATCATCATATAGTTTTTACATGTTTTAACGTTCGTGAATCGCCGGTCAATTTGGGTGGTCAATTGTCTACATGAAACCTATTTCAATTAATCAAGTCTTAACAAGTTTGATTGCTTAACATGTTGGAAACATTTAATCATGTAATTATAGTTTTCATTTAATATATATAATCATGGAAAAGTTCAGGTCACTACACATCAAACGTCAAAAACCTTGGAATTAGATATTCATTTATGGTGTGCCTTTTTAAAAGAATGTAATGTTTACAAAACGTATCATGTAGAGGTCAGTACCTCACTATCAAATCGATGAATGATGTATTCGTACAAATGGATTTAGACGGGTCATCACAGATGTTTAACAGTTAAGACCTTATCAATCACCAAACAATTGTAATTAAACTTACCGGTTCACCAGGAATTCCCCTGAGTGAACACAACAATCCAGATTACACAAGTGCAGGGTTCTCTGTCACTTTGGACCTCCAGACTGTGGTTAATTCAACTAAGTGACTATTAGACCTAAAATGTGACTCATAATTCACTGAAATTAACAACTAAGCTAACACTCATTGTACTCAGTCAACCCCTGTATCCACTAATCAATTCAAGCATTCATTACCGTCTCCGGATAATGCACAATTGTTCAAACGGTTTAATCAATCAATTACTTATGTCAGACTCCAATAAACGTCACTAAATTGGACAACCATATAATCAATCAATCAAAAGCTTCAATCTTTATGAACAATTACAATAGACTTCAAGAATTCTCATTCATATGAACAATCATAATCATTAATTGCTTAAATCAATAAGTCTCAAAAAGAATTTAATTGTAAAAGCTAATAATCATCAATAATTCAATAATCAATCAAAAATATATCTAACATAAGTATTTAGTCTAGATGAACATAATAATTTAGCCAATAACCATGATAGAAACAAAAATCGAATATAGAGAATTCATAGTTTTAAGACAAGAATCAACCAAGATAGATGATGAATCTTCAATGATAATCGGATCAACTTGTAACACCCCGAATTTTTAATACATCAGAAAATGTTCCTGAAAGTGTCAGTAAATGTGTGCACCAGAAAGCGCCACAAAAAGTCAACGTAACACTTATGCATTTTTAGAATTTACATCAGAATCAGAATTAGAATCTGTCAACTTCAATCCTTGGACTTCTAAGAACTGGTATTATCGCGTTTCAAGCAAGAATATCGCGTTTCGGGTTGTCGCGATCCGCGACAAACATGGTCAAAACGCGACAGCTTTAAAAACCTTCACCCTGGTCACATCATTCCAAGTTGGTTTGTCGCGTTTTGGGTGTCGTGAAACGCGACCCGTAGTCGCGGTACGCGACAAATGTGCATAATGTCGATTTTGAACTCGTTTTTGGGTTTAAAATGGGGGTATTTGTGTCTTTTCACTTGGGGAACGAGTTATATACTTGAGATCAGTTCCAAAGCTTATCTCTAACTCATATCTCACACACACAAACACTCCCAACCATTTTAGAGAGATAAACCCATTTCTAGTGAGAGAGAGCTTGATTTGGAGAAGAAGGAGTCAGATTCTCACCAAAGTGCAAGTGTTAAAGTTGTTCATCTCATTCTTGACTACGTTTTGGTATTGTTGGTAAGTCTTAACTCTGAATTTCATTATTTGATTTGATATTCAAGCTAGGGTTTGAACTTGATTTGTTGAGAAACCCATTTAAACTCATGAAGTGAGTTTAGTGATGCTAGCAATCGGGTTTTATAGCATCGTTGGTGGATTTTGGGTTGGTTGATGTTTTGGCCAAGTTTAATGCTTGCAAAATGGGTTAAATCACTAGGTTTAGTGATTATGGAAGTATTGAAACCCATTTGGGTACTTTTGGTTGACTAATTTTGAAATGGGTCAAAATTAGGGTTTAGGTGTCATTTTGAAATGGGTACTTTTAGTTGGCGTTATTGGAACCATTATCACTCTAGTTAGTGATTATTGGTAAGTTTGGGCATGGTTTGTGTTTGAAAGTGCAATTGGGTCGAAATTGCACTAGGTGTCAATAAGGGTTGGTTTGTAATCCACCCTAATTGTGTTGTTTGTTATGTGATAAATGGAATAGGTACGTTCCATTGGCGATTGCGGATTTTGGTTTTGCATCCATCAAGATTTCAAGGTGAGTGTCAATATACTATGTGCATATGTATGTATAGGATGAGTGCGGGTTGGGTGAAGTGATCCTCGGCTATAGAGCTCACTTCACATATAGGTGGATTTGATGGACTTGTGTAATAGATCCAATTAGCACGGTTGTACATTTTGGTTAACCACCTTTGGCGAGGTGCACACTTTGTGTGTACGTTATCACATGGGCTTGTGATTTGGATAACCCCGATGATGTGGATTTATATAATCCCGACGGTGTGGGTTTGGTATTTGAGTTGCGTTTGAGTAACCCCGATGATGTGGATTTTTATAATCCAGGGACCGTGGGTTTGATTTGGGAGGTGAGTCACGTATGGTGCGGATTCACGATGACGCGTGTGGATTCAGTCATCTTATTGAGGTAGTGGTCACGTGTGGTGCGGATTCACTAGGGCTCGTGTATGTTCGTCCAACCTCGATGTTGTAATGGTATTGAAGATAGTAGTCGCTTGTGGTGCGGATTTACTAAGGCTCGTGTAGTTTCGGCCAATCTCCATTAAATCTTGGGTTAAAGGGTTAACCTTGGGCGGTTTACGTATTGTTATATATATTGTAGTATTTTTGTGATGTAGCTAACCCTCCGGGTGTAGCTTGATGGTGTTGTTCATATCGTTGTTGGTGTGCTTACATTGTTGATATATTTTAGCTTGTTGTATAGCGATCGTACGGTATGCTTAGATTAGCTTGCCTTTATGCTTGGACTCCGGTATGTGCTACTTGATTATTATTGTGTGGCGTGTCCATTTTTTGCATATATATATATGGATGTAGTATATTCTCACTAACTAAGCATTAGCTTACTCTCTCATTGTTTACATTTTTTATAGGTTCGCAAGGTGGCGGCTTGGGTAAGCATGGGGACTAGTGCTATGCGGGTTGGTTTAGAAGATTTTGCCTTAGACTTTTGATTAGGATTGGGTAGCGTTCCCAATCACCATGCTCGGTTTTGCTGAAAAGTAAAATAGTCGGGTCAAGGTTTACCTTTTGGTTATGTCAAACGGGTCTTGGGTCGTATGCCCGTGTTGTATTTCAACTTATGTAATGTATGTTTTAAGGTCGATTAAACTTACTATTGTATTGAAGATGTTTTTGAAAACATAATTGTGACCTAAATGTTGTAAATATTATTTCATTAAAAAGAAAAAAAAATATGGGCCGGAATACGACGGGTTGGGTCGTTTCAAGTGGTATCAGAGCATGGTCTAAGAGATTTAGGCGACTTGAGAGAGGTTCCTAGACTTAGACTTTTGTGTGTGCTTATTTGTTGTAGGACTTGTAGGTGAACGGGTCGGACGGGGATTTGGTTAGTGCCTTAGCGTGTAGGTGAACTAACTAGGATTGTGGCTTGTATCGTGATATTATTCTTGCTTGTGATTTTATCGCGTAGAATTTTGTTTGTGTTGGTTATATCATCGAGCGAGGCGGTCATTGTACTAACAAGTTGATACGGCGTGTGCGCGTAATAATGACTAGCTACCATTGTTAGGGTGTAAATCGTGTTTATCAAGTGAAGTACAATGAGTGTTGAGCAAGATGGGGCGGTGTTGTGCGTGTGGTTTTATACGTTCGTGGTCTAATCATTTTGCATTCTTTAGAATGATGACGAGGAACGAGATCGAGGCGAGCGACGATGAGTTTAACGCTAGAGTTGTGGCCGCTATTGCGGAGCAAATGGGTGCGTTTCAAGAAGAAATGGATAGGAAGTATTCTGAATTTCGAAGTAGTGGTGAAATGGAGCGTTGTCATAAGAGCTTCATGAGGACTAAACCTTCGATGTATGACGGGAAACCGGATCCTTTGATAAGCACAACATGGATCCCGGATGTCGAAGGGTGTTTTCACACTATTGAATGCCCTCCCGAGAAGAGGACAAGACTCGCTACTAGCTTGTTACGGGGTAGGGCGAAGGATTGGTTGGATGGTAAAATTGATGTTGTTGGTGGTGAATCGTTTATGGGGTTATCATGGGACGATTTTAAGAAGGAATTCTTCAAGGAGTTCCGGATGCAAGCCGATTTGGCAGAATTGCGTGACGAGTTGCGAAATTTGCAACAAGTTTCTATGGATTTGAATACTCTCAAGACGGCCTTTATGGCGAAGGCTCATTTTTGCCCGGAGTATAACGGAAGAGATAGTATGTTGATGGGAGATTTCTATCGAACTTTGAAAGATTACTTGCTGATCAAGATTAGCCTTGGTCAAGTGAACTCGTTCGCGGAGTTATTCACCGTGGCTAGGGGTTTCGAATCGCATTCACAATCAATAGTTGGTGAACCTTCAAGTGAGCACGGGTGGTATACGGACGGGTATATCGGATTCTAGTGCGTCTAGGTGTTACAATTGTGGCATGAGGGGTCACAAGTTTTGGGAATGTTCGGTGCCAAAGGGTGATGGCACGGTGTGCTTCAATTGCCAAAGAGAAGGACATCGCAAGTCGGAGTGTCCCGAGTTAGCAGGGACGGGTGTGACGAGAAGACGTTAAGGTACTTTTCGTTTTAATAAATATGTCCTTTGATTATTTATTATGTGCCGATGAGTTCGGGTTTGTTAAATGCATTGTGTCGTGCATATTATTGTTATGGGTGACATTCCTAATGGAATTACCCTACGGTGGTGTTTGGATTGATGGATGAAGGGCGTAAGACTTGGTGCAACCAAGCATTCCTTAGTGTTTGGGAAATTTTTCTACCAAGCCATGAAAATGGGCTTTGGTGTTTGGTTGTTAAGAGCGTGTTCGCTTTTGTGTTGAGGATGGTGAACCATGAGGTTTATCGGGTGGATGGAACCCTATAGATCAAGTGTTTGATCTCGATGTATGTTGGTAATGGAATCTACGTGACGCGATGTCAGGTGCCTTTCTATCCCTGCTGGCGTGATGTGCAACTTCGATGGTTGTGGTTACATTGTACTTAGGGTACCCTATAGAAACCCTTAGGTACATGAGTGACTAAGCGGAATTTGACAAGCCATGGCAATTGAACGATTACAAGAGTGATATTTTGTGTTCATGTTAACGAACGATTTGAATGAAGTGGAGAAGGACGATCCGAAGTCCTTCGTGTGCTCAAGGTTGGAGGAAGGTAATGTGATGGGTATATTATGGAATACAAGACGGATGAATCTTGTCTTTCTTTAGCATATTAGTTGTATGAGTCTCGGTGAGACGGAGACGGACTCGACGGTTGACTAAGTCAACAATGAGTGGATAATGGTTTCGCGGGATACTTTTATCTCGATGATGTGGTTATGGAAAAGTGAGGGAGTTTGTACTCTCGCACGAAGATGTTCTAGTGTGTTGATATTGGACGATGCTCATATAGATTCGAAGCTAGCATTGAGAGCTATGTTGGTCGATTGTGGTAAAAGTACGGTTTGGGATAAATTGTACTTATGGTTTTGTATTTAAATTATCATCGAGGTGGTAATGTGGTGAATCTCATTGGGAGATAAATGGACGTGTTCGACGAGCAAGGTGAGATCCCTCGGTTAAGGGATGTGCATGTCAGATTCTCTTCTAGAGAATTATTGTTTCGTACCTATGTGCGATATAGGTGGTTCTTGCTCGATTGTGATGGCGTTGTGTACGCGTACGTAAGATGCGTGTGAAAAGATTCCAAGTGAGTGGAATAATTATACATGTATATATATGGTGTATTTATTTGTATGCTATGGTATGGACCACGGCGCCGGTAGTGCCATAGCATGTGCGGGTGAGTTATGATGTGAACCACGGAGCCGGTTGCATCATGACAATGCGTATGGTGTGAACCATGGAGCCGGTATCACCATGACACGAGTATGGTTAGTGTATTCCATTAGGATTCACTATGGTGTGTGCAGTGCGCGATGCTACACTACTTGTTGCTTGAGGCCAAAAGAGCGTGTGTGGAGTTGGGAGTAGTGTTATATCGGCATGGTATAACATTATCGGGAAATGAGAGTACCGGTGGGAAATGAGAGTACCACTCCTTGTGTTGTGATTTCGGGAAGTGAGTCGCGTGTAGTGCGGATTCACAATGACACGTGTAGATGCGGTCATTCCATTGGGATAGTGACTCTCGTGTGGTGCGGATTCACTAGGGCACGTGTATGTTCGGCCAATCCCGATTGTTGTTGCGGTGGAGGTAGTGAGTCGCATGTGGTGCGGATTCGCTGAGGCGCGTGTAGTTTTGGCCAGCCTTCATGTTGTTGGATTTGAGAACTATTGGTTGTTTCAAACGCCGATGGTTCGGTCGTGAGGACCATGTTTTAGTGATTAGTGATGCAATAGTCGTGTTTTGCTCACGTTATTGCGGTAGTTGCGTATTAGCTGCGTTTGCGCATTTCAAGAGATGTTAAGTGGTAAGTGTTGTCCGTAAGGATTCGCTTTTGTTCGGTCTTCATCGGTTAGATGGTTGACCTTATTTCGGTATGTGGTTGTTATTAGCATTGTACTTGGTATGGGTACGCTAAGGAGTTGATGTCTCGGTACAAGTTTGGTTGAGTTCTTCCGATGCGAGAAATTGGGCAAGTTTTAGTGCTCGGATTTGCGGATTCAATAAATCGCGCGTGACGATTTAGTTGTTGAAGGTGACTCATTGAGAAGAAATTCCAGGAGGAGTTGGAAGAATACATGGTGATTCCGCGTATTCTAAGTGATCGTTGTAGACTTCGGATGTTGTGTGCATTGCATGTCTCAGAATGCGTGCAAGTGTGTGTTTGGTAAATGGAATAATCTTCAGGTTAATGAGAAATGTGGTGGAAGTCAGATTAGAACATATGTTTGAGGATCATAGAGTGTGGGTCCGGACGATTAAGTGACGAGGATCACGGGGACGTGATCGAATCTAAGTGGGGGAGAGTTGTAACACCCTGAATTTCTAATACATCAGAAAATGTTCCTGAAAGTGTCAGTAAATGTGTGCACTAGAAAGCGCCACGGAAAGTCAACCTGTAAAGACCCGTCCTAATCCATCCGGACGAAGTCCATATTGATTATAAACGATTCACAACGGTTGATTACATCGCGAGGTACTAGACCTCTATATGATACATTTTACAAACATTGCATTCGATTTTAAAAGACAATCTTTCTTTACAACGAAAGTTGACGACATGCATACCATTTGATAATATATCCAACTATAATTGACTTAATAATAATCTTGATGAACTCGATGACTCGAATGCAACGTCTTTTGAAATATGCCATGAATGACTCCAAGTAATATTTCAAAAATGAGCAAATGTACAGCGGAAGATTTCTTTCGTACCTGAGAATAAACATGCTTTCAAGTGTCAACCAAAAGGTTGGTGAGTTCATAGGTTTATCATAAAACAATAAAATTCATCATTTTGATAGACCACAAGATTTAAATGCTGCATGGTACAAATGGGCCCGAATCCTATACCCACCTGTAATGTACATGCTATATCTTTTAAATACAGTACATCTTTCTCGTGTACAAAACCATTTTCATAAATCATAGTAACCGTACACATATCTTGTGCCCAAAAATAACATACACATAACGTGTGTATAAAATCATTCTCTCGATATATAATATTCACATCAACTGGTGGCAATTATCATGTGCATATAATTCAATGGTGGCAATTATCATGTCCACATAATTCAATGGTGGCAATTATCATGTCTACATAATTCAATGGTGGCAATTATCATGTCCACATAATTCGATAATAATCCGCAGAACTTCTGTCTGCATAATAATTTATTCGAGGAATGTTTTGCTTGTGTCTATCTCATCAAACATTTATAAAAGCAGTTTATGTATTCTCAGTTCAAAATATATTTCAAAAGCATTTAATAAAGCAGTTATAAAAACAACGCATGTATTCTCAGTCCCAAAAATGTAAAGAGTAAAAGGGAATCAAATGAACTCACCATACTGTATTTTGTAGTAAAAATACATATAACGACATTAAACAAGTATAGGGTTGGCCTCGGATTCACGAACCTATATCATTTATATATATATATATATATATATATATATATATATATATATATATATATATATATATATATATATATATATATATATATATATCATTTAACATGTAATAATAATCAACTTAGTATATATGTATTATTTATATAATATATTACTTATTTTAAAATAAAAATATATTTGTTATTTCAATTGTTATATATATTTATATATCTGTTATATTAAAATAGTAAATTAAATATATCATATATTTTAGATAACTAATTAATATTTATTATAAAATTATAAATATAGTTAGATTATATGTATTAAATATATTTTTTATATAATTAATATTTATTTGATAAAATTATATCAATAATAATAATAATTGTAATAACTATATTAATATTAACGATAGTAAAAAAAATAAAAATGGTAGTTTTACTAATAATAAAATTTTTAGTAAAAATGATAATTTTACTAATCATGATAGTCTTAATAAAAATGATAATTTTAATAAAAATGATAATTTTAAAAATAACGATATTTTTAAAATTAGTATCAATAGTCATAATAATCTTCGTGCCTAATTCCTAACTTATAACTATGAACTCGTTAGTTCTAATTCATAATCATAATTTTTATCGTACATGTGATAATATAATTATAATCTTTTTCCGTATCATCTTTTACTAATATTTTCATTTATTCAAAATTAGTCATATTTAACCTCTTTTATATCCATATTAATAATAATAATAATAATAATAATAATAATAATAATAATAATAATAATAATAATAATAATAATAATAATAATAATAATAATAATAATAATAATAATAATAATAATAATAAAGATAAAGATAAAAAGACTACCTTAATGAGTTTTCTCAAAAATAAAGGTAGAGACCGGGCTCGAACACATGACCTCCAGCTCACCCGCAGACACCTCACACCATCCCTCTATTACTATTTTTCTGAAATTAATATCTCCCCAATTATATATATACTCCATTTGTATCTGATTTCCCATTCGGCCCAAAAGAGATTTAAACGGATTCGGCCCAACAGAAGGATCTCGGCCCACAACAGCTTTTCTTGATAATCAAAGAAGAAAGAAAAAAAAATGTAGTGGCCTGGGTTCTAACCCAGGACCTTTCGTTTAACCACAAACACCCTAACCACTGATCTGTCTTCTGTTTTCCTGATTTATAAACCAAATACCTAAATTTATTTAACCTACTCCCTCCGTTTCTATTTTTCCTTGTTATCATCATCATCATCTAATACTTCATCATCATTCATGTTCATCGTTACCCATCATCATATCATTTCGAATTATCATCTTTGTGATCATCGTGCATCACAGATTCTTCATAATACCATCATCACAATATCATCATCTTCATAGTTCCAACTCCACTGTATCATCATCGTTGACATCACCTCATCATCATCAATCCATCTATCATCTTTTCCGTTATTGTACCCTTCACAGAAACAAAAGAGATCGAGCAGTAGCAGGTCGATGGTGGTGACGGTTTAAGAGGTTGTTATGGGATGGTTTTATGGTGGTGGTAGTATTCGAATATAACAGAAACATAATAGCTGTAGCAGTCGATGGAGGTGGTGGTTATGGTGGTGATTTTGGGTGTCATTTACAGCTGCAGTACAACAACTCATATAGTGATATATAATAAGCAGAACAGGAGTAGAGGTCGACGACAGTGAGTGGTGGTTTGTTATGGTTGCTCACGACAGGAAGATAGAAGAAAGACAGCAGGTGCAGCAACAATGGTGGCGGTTATGAAGCTTTTAACAAGAGAGAAGAAAGAGAGAAGGTGGCGGATAGGGTTGAAAGTGGTGGTTGAGGGTCACGGTGGTGGTTGAAGGCGGCCGGAGAAGGTAGCAACCGGCGGAAGGTGATGGTGTTAGCAGGTGGAGATCAACGAAGGTGGTGGAAGCTTGATCGGGTGAGTTTTATATAACTCATGTGTATGTATATATGTATAGAGATAAATGAGAAATGAAAAGCATAAACAATAATTCACTCTAATTCTTTCCTTCACGAGATATAAATCTGTTTGTCTGCCGACACTATTTCTCAGAATGTGATATCGTGGTCCATTGCTAAACAGTTAACATATAAAAGTGTCCCTAAAAATCCCAAACTTTTAGATTAAATATATTTAATTATTTCACTCATTAACTGTTTAAAACCTGATAAAAAGGGTTCAATAATTATTTATTTTATGTTCCAATTTATATGTACGGAGTGCTAATATTTAATCTTAAAAGGGTAAAAATATTTTTGACAAATCTAAAATCTTCGTAATCAATTTTCAGTTCAACTTTTATTTCAATCCTTCATGGACATGTATAATATCTATATTAAAACTAACAAATCGTCAACCGAGTGTGATAATGCTAAAAATGAACATATATTTCATAGCATTATCCCTCAAGAAAGACAAGCTTTTAGTTGCAATTGTTCTATTTACAAGTGATATTCGTTTAAATAATAAAAGGTGAAGACAAAAGACAGATTAGATAAATTGAAGACGCAAACGACCAAAAAGCTCAAAATTACAAAGTACAATCAAAGTGGTTCCAATTATTGATGAGAAACGTCTCAAAATTACAAGAGTACAAGACGCGAAACGCAAAATACAAGATATTAAATTGTACGCAAGGACGTTCGAAAATCTGGAACCGGGACCAAAGTCAACTCTCAACGCTCGACACAACGGACTAAAAATTACAAGTCTACTATGCACAAGAATAAAATATAATATTTAAATAATTATATAAATTATTTATATATTATATATTATAATAAAAACCGTCGGCAAGCTAGGAAACAAGCTCTTGTGAGCTGGAAAAAGTGGCCATGCGATCGCATGGCCTGGAAGCACATTTTCCATGCGATCGCATGGCAGTAGGTGGCAAGCCACACCCCTATAAATTCGCAGTTTTGGTTGATCATATATCCATCTTTTTCTTCTCTTCTCTAAACGTGTGTGTATATATATATATATATATATATATATATATATATATATATATATATATATATATATATATATATATATATATATATTATATTATAATTTTAATTTTAATTTTAAATTCTAATAATAAGGGTATGTTAGCGAATATTGTAAGGGTGTAAGTCGAAATTATGCCCGTGTAACGCTACGCTATTTTTAATCACTGTAAGTTATGGTTAATGTTATTTTTAATTTAATGTCTCGTAGCTAAGTTATTATTATGCTTATTTAAGACGAATTAATCATGATGTTGGACTAAAATATTTAAAATTGGGTAATTGGGCTTTGTACCATAATTGGGGTTTGGACAAAAGAACGACACTTGTGGAAATTAGACTATGGGCTATTAATGGGCTTTATATTTATTTAACTAAATGATAGTTTGTTAATTTTAATATAAAGAATTATAATTAGATGTACCTATAAATAACCATATACACTCGATCGGACACGATGGGCGGGATATTTATATGTGCGAATAATCGTTCATTTAACCGGACACGGGAATGGTTTAATAGTTAATGGAATTATTAAAACAAGGGAGAATTATGTACAAGGACACTTGGCGTAATTGTTAACAAAGTATTAAAACCTTGGGTTACACTCAGTTGATATCCTGGTGTAATTATTAAACAAAGTATTAAAGACCTTGTTACAGTTTAAGTCCCCAATTAGTTGGAATATTTGACTTCGGATATAAGGATAATTTGACGAGGACACTCGCACTTTATATTTATGACTGATGGACTGTTATGGACAAAAACCAGACGGACATATTGAATAATCCAGGACAAAGGACAATTAACCTATGGGAATAAACTAAAATCAACACGTCAAACATCAGGATTACGGAAGTTTAAATAAGCATAATTCTTTTATTTTCATATTTAATTGCACTTTTAATTAACGCACTTTTATTTATTGTCATTGTATTTAATTGCACTTTTAATTATTGTACTTTTTAATTATCGCAATTTTATTTTATCGCATTTTTATTTATCGCAATTTCATTATTGTTATTCACTTTACGCTTTAAATTAAGTTATATTTATTTTTAATATTTTACATTAGGTTTTAACTGCAACTAAAGTTTTAAAATCGACAAACCGGTCATTAAACGGTAAAAACCCCCTTTTTATAATAATAATATTACTTATATATTTTTGTATATTTAAAAATATAGTTTTTAAAAAATATAGCGTTAAGCTTGTTTAAAAGATCCATGTGGAACGAACCGGACTTACTAAAAACTACACTACTGTACGACTAGGTACACTGCCTATAAGTGTTGTAGCAAGGTTTAGGTATATCCATTCTATAAATAAATAAATATCTTGTGTAAAATTGTATCGTATTTAATAGTATTTCCTAGTAAAAATTAATACTATTTTGTATACCCCTCTACGCACATCAGAGTGCTACTGACGTTTACTAATTAGACTCGAAATCATTTATTTTTAATATATTCTCTTTCTATATTTAAAGAGTTTTAAATAGCAAGTTTAACTACTAAATAAATATATTATATATCTTTAAACTATTGAATTTAATATAATTTATATATTTACAAGTAATATTTATATACATATTTATATATATAAATATATATCTATATATTTATAATAATAGTTTTCATTACATCGCATATTATTTTTCATATTTATTTTCAACAATTAAATCATATATTATTTCAAATAATATTTTCAAATTAATGTATATGTATCTATTTATATATAGTTGTTCGTGAATCGTCGAGAATGGTCGAAGGTCAATTGAATATACAAAACAGTTCAAAGTTTTTGAGACTCAACATTACAGACTTTGCTTATCGTGTCAGAATCATATAAGAATTAAGTTTAAATTTGGTCGAAAATTTCCGGGTTGTCACAGTACCTACCCGTTAAAGAAATTTCGTCCCGAAATTTGAGTGAGGTGGTCATGGCTAACCATAAAAATGTTTCCATGACAAATATGAGTTGATAAATGGTGTTTTATCATTATTGACTAATATAGATAAAACGATTCGATTAGGTGAAGCGTACGAATGAAGCTGTCACATCAGATTGAGATAGAGATTTAACTTCTGACGTAGTCACGGTGGAAATTAGAAAATAAGGTGCGTCTTAACTTTTGACGTTGTCTTGGTTGAATTTCAGAATTCAAGGGATTTAAAGAAAATCTTCGAAATCTAAAAGATTTGATTCTTCGGCGAATAAGAAAATTAAGATCTCTTTAATTAAATGCAATCATCTGCCTCGAGTGCTTTGTCTGATATTTTCACTATAAATTTACCTTTTTCGTTCCCTTACTTTCACCACTTCAATACTTTCTTTCTTAATTCATAATTCCAAGAATTGTGAAAATGCTTAATCCAGTTCTAGTCCTTGATATTTTCTTGATTATCGTATCAATCTCTCTTCTTTTTCAACTACCATCAGAGGAATCTGTTTATGTCTACTATGCTCTAGGGGTTGTTGTATTTCTCATTCTCCCATATCTTTATACTGCTATTCGTATTAATGCACACGGTTTGTGATTTCTGTGTTGTTATCGAGTTTTATATTTTTCCTTATGTTTTGGAGCTCTTTGCCTTTTTATTATCCTCTCGACCTCTAGTAAAGTGAGCAACGGTCCAGAATTCATATATATGAATTTCGAAATGAACATAGTTAATGTTCTAAGAAAGAAATGGTAATAGCACGATCTTGATTCGTCAAATTACCAGAATATCCGGGAAAGATAGAACTATCAAGAAAATATGTTCTTGATATGTTTATATATCAGATAAAATGTAAGAGTCATGTAACATGGCACCTGATGATGTTATAATATGTGAATCATCATGTCTCATTTAGAAACTCAGCATGACTTACTGTAATATAATCATGTTGATCAAGTGTCATTATATTATACTAACTCATGCATCAGTCCCCAACATTTCTTCAATAACATTCATATTTTAAGCTCGAAAGTTTACAGAATATAGAAACTAACAGTTTCTATATGATGTAATACTGATAGCACGAAGAGATTAATGATTTCATATAAGAATATTTATGAAAATATCTTCAGAAATATGGAGGATATTTATAATGAAAGATACGATGATATCTTGGAATTTCTAATATCGAAGGATGGTGAAGAAAATTTTTCCGCAAGAGTTTGGAGTCAGAAGCAAGGTATTCGCTAAAGATTTCATCAGAAACAGAATCATCAGGATTCTTAATGTACAAGTTTAGTCCTTGTGATTTGTTCAGAGACTCCTTCGTAGTTTGCTCAATCAGTTTTTTTCAGTTTTAAACTTTTTCTGAGCTTTGCCAACATACAATTCTTTATCATCAACTTTTGGCTGTTGAGGTCGTTTACAGTTTTTGTTGCTGCATTCAACTTTTCAAAATTCAGAGTATTAATTCGCATACTGGGTGCTTTTCAGAATTTCAGAATGGAAGATCATAGTTCTAAGAGATAAATGTTATATGGATACATATAACTGTTGATGTGGAAATGTTGCGAGGCTCACAATACAGATTTGCTGATTCCCGGTTATTGGTATGGCAATTCTTGTTACAAGATGCGAATGAGTACATGATGAGACTTCAATAGATAAATATAGTGATTTGTCGGAGAGATTTAAACCAAGGAGCGACGAGGTTGCTGGTACATCTACTGGTAATATGGTGGAATATAAAACGTTTCCTGGTAACAATGAAAGAGCACGCATATATATCAAGGTGTTAATAAGGTTGTTTCGAACGAAAAGTCGAAGTTGACTTGTTGGAGCTGTGACAAATTTGGCTAATTTGGAAAGTGATTGAAAAGTTATTTGCGGTAATAATAACGCTAAAGGAATTAGCACAGCTACGCGTTAAACGTTTACTCAGTTTCCGAGAGTTTTCAGGTGCATAACTATACGCATCAGTCTTTTCTTCCGTAGATGAAGTGCGGTTGGTTCATCCTCTGGATTGAGGTGTTTTCAAGAATCATGAAAGGTTTGAACGCAGATTGTAATCATCAAGATACAAATGAGGTTTAAGATGAAATCAAGTGGCAAACTTAAAGAATTTTTTTAGTTTCATATGTTATAGTCAATATTTTAATTCATTTTAATTGTCCAATGTTGGTAGTCCACAGTTGATAGTCCACAATTAGCAATTCAATAATTCATATATAGTTTAATATATAATATTCGAATTAATTAATACGTATCGTGACCCGTATTCGTCTCAGACTCGATCACAACTCAAACTATATATATTATTGTAGAATCAACCTCAACCCTGTATAGCTAACTCCCGCATTACTGCATATAGATTGTCTGTGGTTATTCCAAATAATATATATAGATGGGTCGATATGATATGTCAAAACCTTGTATACGTGTCCCGATATTTAAAGTGCGTAAAATAAATAACAGAAATTAAATTATGATAAATAAAGTGTGTTAAATAACAGAAATTAAATGACGATAAATAAAATTGTGATAATTAAATTGCGATAAATAAACTGCGATAAATAAAATGTAATCAGTTAGCTAGGAACAGTTAGCTGGAAACAGTTAGCGTGGATTCTTAACAAAATTCCTCATAGTTAATTTGTTTGTTTCTAACAAATTTTATTTTGTCCAATGTTTTCTTCATTATGCCACTTGTTGGATTATGATAAATCAAAGTCCAAATATGAAATTGAATTTGAATGAAAATAGTTATTCTTTGGTGAATGGATACGTATATCGGTGGTTGTAAATAGAATAGTAAATGACTTTTGAATCAGATTCGAAGAATGTACATTGTAACTTATTAATATGAAATCTAAATATTCATCGGGTATTACCTACCCGTTAAAATATTTTCACCATTAACAGTTTGTACGAAAGAATTTTTAATTACAATCTTTATGAAAATATACTTATATATATTTTCCTCAGATGTAATCATGGATTAAATGAGTTAATATAATATTAAACTCGTTTGATTTACCGTTAGACCTAGTATACATAATCTCTAAAACATTAGAGATTACATAATCATCATGAAGAGCGAAGATGTAGAACGTCATGTAGAACGATGATTATACTCGCGGTACAGAATGAGATGTTGAGGCATGTGATGTTGAAGCTTGGGTACTGGTGCTATTACTGATGGTACTGTTGGTGCCGGTGATGTTGCTGAAGCTGGTACATTTTGCACCATATTCTCCAAATTTATTTTTCTAGCTCGAAGTTTGTTGACTTCTTCTATTATTCAGGGGTGATTGTCGGTTGGAACGAGCGAATGAATAAGGTTTAGAATTTTAGATAGAATATAATCGTGGCAAGATACTCTGGAGATGAGTGTGAAAATGGTGTTTCGGACAGGTAAGCTGGTAAGTGCTTCAGGTTCTTCACTAAGAGGTGAATTTGGTTGATGGAAAAGGTCGCCTTCTTCGCGTCTCCATGGATTAAGTCGACTACGAACCCATCCTCAATTCATCCAGAATAGATGATAGCTAAATGGTTAATCCATTCCGGTTATACTGCTTTCGGAGCTCAAGTGAAAATCCATGTCGGAATAGCTGTCGGAATAACTATCAGAATAGCTATCGGAATCTGAGGAACTTGAACTGGTTGAGGGATTCATCTCGTACGATCAGATAAAGGATTTTCGATTACAATTGATTATAGGATGTAGATTAGTACCCTGCAATACATAATTTACATATGCATATATAATACTAAAATCCCATAAGTAACGGAGGAATCTACGGAAGCTGTCAGGCAAAGGTAAAGATAACAGGTACCCTAAGATATGAATTTATCTATACACTGTCTATGGAATAGAGGCAGTAAGACGTGTCTAGACTAAGAGTGATAAGAAAGTGATTCTCTAAGAATGATAAACAGGCAATTTTCAACACAAAATGATAAGCAAAACTTTTGACATGCAGACACGGTCGAAGTCCAGACTCACTAATGCATCTAAGCAACTATCAGTTAGACACACTAATGCAGACCTGGTTCGCTAAGACCACCGCTCTGATACCAACTATAAAGACCCGCCCTAATCCATCCGGACGAAGTCCATATCGATTATAAACGATTCACAACAGTTGATTACATCGCGAGGTACTAGACCTCTATATGATACATTTTACAAACATTGCATTCGATTTTAAAAGACAATCTTTCTTTACAACGAAAGTTGACGAAATGCATACCATTTCATAATATATCCAACTATAATTGACTTAATAATAATCTTGATGAACTTGACGACTCGAATGCAACGTCTTTTGAAATATGCCATGAATGACTCCAAGTAATATTTCAAAAATGAGCAAATACACAGCGGAAGATTTCTTTCGTACCTGAGAATAAACATGCTTTCAAATGTCAACCAAAAGGTTGGTGAGTTCATAGGTTTATCATAAAACAATAAAATTCATCATTTTGATAGACCACAAGATTTAAATGATGCATGGTACAAATGGGCCCGAATCCTATACCCACCTGTAATGTACATGCTATATCTTTTAAATACAGTACATCTTTCTCGTGTACGAAACCATTTTCATAAATCATAGTAACCGTACACATATCTTGTACCCAAAAATAACATACACATAACATGTGTATAAAATCATTCTCTCGATATATAACATTCACATCAACTGGTGGCAATTATCATGTCCATATAATTCAATGGTGGTAATTATCATGTCCACATAATTCAATGGTGGCAATTATCATGTCTACATAATTCAATGGTGGCAATTATCATGTCCACATAATTCGATAATAATCCGCAGAACTTATGTCTGCATAATAATTCATTCGAGGAATGTTTTGCTTGTGTCTATCTAGTCAAACATTTATAAAAGCAGTTTATGTATTCTCAGTTCAAAATATATTTCAAAAGCATTTAATAAAGCAGTTATAAAAACAGCGCATGTATTCTCAGTTCCAAAAATGTAAAGAGTAAAAGGGAATCAAATGAACTCACCATACTGTATTTTGTAGTAAAAATACATATAACGACATTAAAAAAGTATAGGGTTAGCCTCGGATTCACGAACCTATATCATTTATATATATATATATATATATATATATATATATATATATATATATATATATATATATATATATATATATATATATATATATATATATATATATATATATATATTAAAACATATCATTTAACATATAATAATAATCAACTTAGTATATATGTATTATTTATATAATATATTACTTATTTTAAAATAAAAAGATATTTGTTATTTCAATTGTTATATATATCTATATATCTGTTATATTAAAATAGTAAATTAAATATATCATATATTTTAGATAACTAATTAATATTTATTATAAAATTATAAATACAGTTAGATTATATGTATTAAATATATTTTTATATAACTAATATTTATTTGATAAAATTATATCAATAATAATAATAATTGTAATAACTATATTAATATTAACGATAGTAAAAAAAATGGTAGTTTTACTAATAATAAAATTTTTAGTAAAAATGATAATTTTACTAATCATGATAGTCTTAATAAAAATGATAATTTTAATAAAAATGATAATTTTAAAAATAACGATATTTTTAATATTAGTGTCAATAGTCATAATAATCTTCGTGCCTAATTCCTAACTTGTAACTATGAACTCGTTAGTTCTAATTCATAATCATAATTTTTATCGTACATGTGATAATATAATTATAATCTTTTTTCGTATCATCTTTTACTAATATTTTCATTTATTCAAAATTAGTCATATTTAACCTCTTTTATATCCATATTAATAATAATAATAATAATAATAATAATAATAATAATAATAATAATAATAATAATAATAATAATAATAATAATAATAATAATAATAATGATAATAATAATAATAATAATAATAATAATAATAAAGATAAAAAGACTACCTTAATGAGTTTTCTCAAAAATAAAGGCAGAGACCGGGCTCGAACACATGACCTCCAGCTCACCCGCAGACACCTCACACCATCCCTCTATTACTATTTTTTTGGAATTAATATCTCCCCAATTATATATATACTCCATTTGTATCTGATTTCCCATTCGGCCCAAAAGAGATTTAAACGGATTCGGCCCAACAGAAGGATCTCGGCCCACAACAGCTTTTCTTGATAATCAAAGAAGAAAGAAAAAAAATGTAGTGGCCTGGGTTCGAACCCAGGACCTTTCTTTTAACCACAAACACCCTTACCACTGATCTGTCTTTCGTTTTCCTGATTTATAAACCAAATACCTAAATTTATTTAACCTACTCCCTCCGTTTATGTTTTTCCTTGTTATCATCATCATCATCATCATCTAATACTTCATCATCATTCATGTTCATCGTTACCCATCATCATATCATTTCGAATTATCATCTTTGTGATCATCGTGCATCACAGATTCTTCATAATACCATCATCACAATATCATCATCTTCATAGTTCCAACTCCACTGTATCATCATCGTTGACATCACCTCATCATCATCAATCCATCTATCATCTTTTTCGTTACTGTACCCTTCACAGAAACAAAAGAGATCGAGTAGCAGTAGGTCGATGGTGGCGACGGTTTAAGAGGTTGTTATGGGATGGTTTTATGGTGGTGGTAGTATTCGAATATAACAGAAACATAACAGCTGTAGCAGTCGATGGAGGTGGTGATTATGGTGGTGATTTTGGGTGTCATTTACAGCTGCAGTACAACAACTCATACAGTGATATATAATAAGCAGAACAAGAGTAGAGGTCGACGGGAGTGAGTGGTGATTTGTTGTGGTTGCTCACGACAGGAAGATAGAAGAAAGACAGCAGGTGCAGCAACAATGGTGGCGGTTATGAAGCTTTTAACAAGAGAGAAGAAAGAGAGAAGGTGGCAGATAGGGTTAAAAGTGGTGGTTGAGGGTCACGGTGGTGTTTGAAGGTGACCGGAGAAGGTAGCAACCGGCGGAAGGTGATGGTGTTAGCAGGTGGAGATCAACGAAGGTGGTGGAAGCTTGATCGGGTGAGTTTTATATAACTCATGTGTATGTATATATGTATACAGATAAATGAGAAATGAAAAGCATAAACAATAATTCACTCTAATGCTTTCCTTCACGAGATATAAAACTATTTGTCTGCTGACACTATTTCTCGAAATGCGATATCGTGGTTCATTGCTAAACAGTTAACATATAAAAGTGTCCCTAAAAATCCCAAACTTTTAGATTAAATATATTTAATTATTTCACTCATTAACTGTTTGAAACCTGATCAAAAAGGTTCAATAATTATTTATTTTATGTTCCAATTTATTTGTACGGAGTGCTAATATTTAATCTTAAAAGGGTAAAAATATTTTTGACAAATCTAAAATCTTCGTAATCAATTTACAGTTCAACTTTTATTTCAATCCTTCATGGACATGTACAATATCTATATTAAAACTAACAAATCGTCAACCGAGTGCTACTGAAGTTTACTAATTAGACTCGAAATCATTTATTTTTAATATATTCTCTTTCTATATATAAAGAGTTTTAAATAGCAAGTTTAACTACTAAATAAATATATTATATATCTTTAAACCATTGAATTTAATATAATTTATATATTTACAAGTAATATTTATAAACATATTTATATATATAAATATATATCTATATATTTATAATAATAGTTTTCATTACATCGCATATTATTTTTCATATTTATTTTCAACAATTAAATCATATATTATTTCAAATAATATTTTCAAATTAATGTATATGTATCTATTTATATATAGTTGTTCGTGAATCGTCGAGAATGGTCGAAGGTTAATTAAATATACAAAACAGTTCAAAGTTTTTGAGACTCAACATTACAGACTTTGCTTATCGTGTCGGAATAATATAAGAATTAATTTTAAATTTGGTCGGAAATTGCCGGGTCGTCACACAGCCTAACACTTATGCATTTTCAGAATTTACATCAGAATCGGAATATGTCAACTTCAGTCCCTGAACTTCTATGAACTGGTATTATCGCGTTTCAAGCAAGAATATCGCGTTTCGGGTTGTCGCAATCCGCGACAAACATGGTCAAAACGCGACAGCTTTAAAAACCTTCGCCCTGGTCACATCGTCGCGTTTCAAGTTAGTTTTTCACGTTTGGGGTGTCGCAAAACGCGACCCGTAGTCGCGGTACGCGACAAATGTGCATAATGTCCATTTTGAACTAGTTTTTGGGTTTAAAATGGGGGTATTTGTGTCTTTTCACTTGGGGAACGAGTTATATGCTTGAGATCAGTTCCAACGCTTATTTCTAACTCATATCTGACATACACAAACACTCCCAACCATTTTAGAGAGATAAACTCATTTCTAGTGAGAGAGAGCTTGATTTGGAGAAGAAGGAGTCGGATTCTCACCAAAGTCCAAGTGTTAAAGTTGTTCATCTCGTTCTTGACTACGTTTTGGTATTGTTGGTAAGTCCTAACTCCGAATTTCATTATTTGATTTGATATTCAAGTTAGGGTTTGAACTTGATTTGTTGAGAAACCCATTTAAACTCATGAAGTGAGTTTAGTGATGCTAGCAATCGGGTTTTATAGCATCGTTAGTGGATTTTGGGTTGGTTGATGTTTTGGCCAAGTTTAAGGCTTGCAAAATGGGTTAAATCACTAAGTTTAGTGATTATGGAAGTATTGAAACCCATTTGGGTACTTTTGGTTGACTAATTTTGAAATGGGTCAAAATTACGGTTTATGTGTCATTTTGGGCAAGATAAGTGTTTAACACTTATGATTGGGTTTGATTGGCGTTATTGGAACCATTATCACTCTAGTTAGTGATTATTGGTAAGTTTGGGCATGGTTTGTATTTGAAAGTGCAATTGGGTAGAAATTGCACTAGGTGTCAATATGGGTTGATTTGTAATCCACACTAATTGTGTTGTTTGTTATGTGATAAATGGAATAGGCACGTTCCATTGGCGATTGCGGATTTTGGTTTTGCATCCATCAAGATTTCAAGGTGATTGTCAATATACTATATGCATATGTATGTATAGTGTGATGACCCGTCTAAATCCACTTGGACGAATACATCATTCATTGATTTCATAGTGAGGTTTTGACCTCTATATGATACGTTTTGTAAACATTGCATTCTTTTGAAAAGGCACACCATAAATGAATATATAAATCCAAGGTTTTTGACGTCTGATGATTTCTACGTATAAACAATCATCGTATTTAATAGTTTACAATACTACATCCGTTGACAATGCAGTCAAAATAAGATACATGGTGATGATTTTGTGAATGCAAAGTTTTCTTGAATAAAGCATGTATGAGTCCATGCACATAGCTTGTATAACATATAAGCAAACAACGGAAGACTTCTAGGAACCTGAGAATAAACATGCTTAAAAGTGTCAACACAAAGGTTAGTGAGTTCATAGTTTTAATGTTGCGCATAATCTGTATATAAAGGTGGATCACAAGATTTCAGTTGTTTCATCCGAAACATTTATCAAAAGATTCTACGAAATTGAGCACCCTGGTAACTAAACTTTAACGTTATAATAAGTACCCATGTTTTAACATACATGCAACCAACATGTACAATACACGCAATCTAACGTGTACTAAACTCAAATAGCATACGTCTGTTTTATATTTCAGGCTAGGGTTTCTATACCTGGAACAGACGGGGATGTCAAGCTCTATGTCAAGCTCTATGGATCCATATACAACTACTGGCAGTTACTAGTTACCAAAGCTAAGGGATTTTCGGTTCAAACTCAGTGTAGAATTTAGTATGTACTTGTATCCATTGCGTTTAAAATAAAGTGCATGTATTCTCAGCCCAAAAATATAGATTGTAAAAGCAATTAAAAAGGGAGTAAATGAAACTCACCTTAGCAGCACATAAGGTCATTCACCGAAATGTGACCGAAACTCGGAATGCAAAATAACCGTAGATCTCAACCTAGAGTCAATACAGGTCCAACAAGCTAGGTCAGGTCATAGTATATCACAATCCTAATGCTCGAGACCGACATGCAAAAGTTAACAAAAGTCATCTCAAAAGTCAACCTGACTCAATATGATCTTTAAATCTATACATGTTTATTATCATAGTATAAGTCTTGATAATTGAACGAATTTATAGTTTATCAAACTCAAAATATTATTTATTTCAGGAACTATATTATATTTGAATTATCATGGCAATCAAAAATATTTTATTATTTCACATAGCTTTCCAATACTTGTAAAATCAGATTATAGTGTTTATAAAGCTTTAAAACATGATAAGACAGTCAACTTTGACAATTGTTCAACAAGACGAGACGTGCTTTATATAGAAATTCATTTACTCGATTAGTAATATTTGAAAATCCAATTTATTAATCTCATAGACAAGTTGTTTGAATATTAATTTATAGTTTCAAACACAATTTCAATTAACGTCAAACGTAATTCAGTTGACCATATCTTTTAATCCGTTCATCGAAATCACACGATTTCTAAATGAAAAGTTATTAATTTTTCGCCAGCTTTCCAATAACATGCATATCATATACCTTATATCAGTAGTATATGTATTAAATTCGTGATTCATCATAAAACTATCTAACAACGAAATTTAGCATACAAGCATGTATAAACATATATACTCGAGCACTAGACATGGATACACTATTAATATATAAAAGATAAGATATGAATACTCACGTATCAATATTGTGATTCAATATTGTAGGAAAGTACGTAGATGCAACGGAGATGATAAACACTAGTTTGACTCACGAGCAATACTCCCGAACTATACCCATAACCTCCATATCTATAACCCATAATTTCCTTAGCTCTATCCCGCTCGAAAAACCCGTTTTGAAAACATGCGAGCAAAACCTCGTCGTAGTATTTTATGTAACACCCTAGGCAAATCCCACATCGCCCACAGATATGAGTGATCATGGGATTATAAGGTAACACTCACGCTTAAATGACACAACGCGTTTTGGGACCACAGGCAGAGCAGATGTGTGAGTACGCTGCAGTTAAGCGTGCTCGGGCGAGAGCACTACCAGAATGGGTGACCACCTGGGAAAGTGCTTCTCGTGTGTGGTCGCCAAGAAAAAGCAGTGCGCCTGCGAGCAAAGCGGACAATATTGTGGTCATGTTAAGCTGGGGTGTTACAGAATGGTATCAGAGCCACTCATGTGCCGTTGGGGGTGGTGGGGCAAACCTCATCGAGGACGATGAGTCCCTAAGGGGGGGTGAATGTAACACCCTAGGCAAATCCCACATCGCCCACAGATATGAGTGATCATGGGATTATAAGGTAACACTCACGCTTAAATGACACAACGCGTTTTGGGACCACAGGCAGAGCAGATGTGTGAGTACGCTGCAGTTAAGCGTGCTCGGGCGAGAGCACTACCAGAATGGGTGACCGCCTGGGAAAGTGCTTCTCGTGTGTGGTCGCCAAGAAAAAGCCGTGCGCCTGCGAGCAAAGCGGACAATATTGTGGTCATGTTAAGCTGGGGTGTTACATTTTATGTTTAATACTAATAATAATAATATTACTAATACTAATATTAATAAGATTAATAATATTATTAATCTTTAATAATAATAATATAAATAATATATAATATAAATATAGACAACAGAGGGAGTAATTATATCAGTGTATATGTGTGTGTTCTCGAACCAAAATGTTGAATTTATATATGTGTCCAGGAATCTCACCCTATGCGATCGCATGGGTTTCATGCCCATTTGCCATGCGATCGCATGGTCAGCTGGTACGCATCCAATATGTTTTGTTTTCTAATTTGTCAACATATTTTTCACTGCAGCAAATAGTGTTCACTGTAGCAAATAGTGTTTTACTGTAGCAAAGTCATTTTTACTGTAGCAAATAGTGATTTTCAAAAACACTGTAGCAAAATGATTTTTGCTGTAGCAAATAGTGATTTTCAATAACACTGTAGCTTTTCGGGTACTGTAGCAATTCGAAAATACTGTAGTAAAATAGTGTTTTACTTATTCATCTTAAACGTTTTAGTTAACTTATCTAAATATCAATTGAATCAATAAACGAATGTTACTATCGTTTACTAAATAACTTGAAATTAAATATATGTATATATCTTTATTTAATATACATAAATCAGTTTTTAAATACACATTGCAAGTTATTTATGAATAATTAATATTCCAACTTATTGTGTATATATATATATATATATATATATCTATTTACAAATAGATGTTCCTGAATCGTCGGTCAATAGTCAAAGGTTAACTGATTTTATAACATTAGTTCAAAAAGTCTGAGAATAAATATTACAGACTTTGCTTATCATGTCGGAAACATATAAAGATTAAGTTTAAATTTGGTCAGAAATTTTCGGGTCATCACAGTACCTACCCGTTAAATAAATTTTGTCCCGAAATTTGAGTGAGGTCGTCATGGCTAACAATAAAAATGTTTTGATGACGAATATGAGTGGATAAATAGAGTTTTATCATTATTGACTAATATAGATAAAACGATTCGATTATGTGAAGAGTACGAGTGAAGCTATCGTAAGAGAGTGAAATGAATAAATGAAGGTTTGTCTTAACCGGTGACGTAGTCACAGTTGATTTCCAGAATTCAAGGGGTTTAGAGAAAATCTTCGTAATAAGATTTGATTCTTCGGTAGTTAAGGAGATAGGATCTTCTTTGATTAAATGCGATAACCTGTCACGATTGCTCTGTTAGATTTTTCGCTATAAATCCACTCCCTTCGTTTCTTTATTTTCCACAACTCATACCTTCTATTCTTTTCTCCCTCAATTCATTTTAAAGCATTCGTCAATATGCTCCATCCAGTTCTGCTTCTTGATATACTCCTAACTTTCATATCTGTCATTCTTCTTTTTCATCTGCCTCCGGAAGAATCTATTTTCTTCTACTATTACCTTGGGGTTATAATGTTTTTAATTCTCCCGTGTCTTTACGTTGCAATACGTATTGATATACACGGTTTGTAATTTATGTGTTGTTGTCAGGCTTTATATTTTCCCTTATATTTGATTGTTTCTGCTTCCGTCTTTCTATAATCATCGACATCCACAGTTAACACTCTCCCCTATTTGCTGCGATTTATACTCCCATTTTTACTTTGGAGCTTCATGCTTTTATTTTCTTCTTCTTCCCGACTTTAAGTCAAGCGAATAATGGTCCAAAATTCGTAGATATGGAGTTTCAAATGATCATAATATACAAAGCAGAAAGGAAAGGTAGTAGCACGATTTGATTTGTCAAATTACCAGAATATCCGGAAAAGACCGAATCATCAAGAAAAATATTTTTCTTGATATGTTTAGAGGTTAAATAGAATGAAAGAGTTATGTAACATGGTTCATGATGAGGGTATGATCTGTGAACCTTTATCACATTCCATTAGAAACTCAGCATGACTTACTGTAATATAATCACGTTGATCAAGTGTCATTATATTATACTAACTCATGCTTCAATTCCCAACACTTCTTCAAAAACATTCATAATTTAAATTCGAAGGTTTATAGAATATAGAAACTAAACAGTTTCCTTTATGATGCGAGGAGATAAATGATTTCAGATAAGGATAGTTATCAAAATATCTTCAGAAATGTCGAGGATATTTATAATGAAAGATATGATGATATCTTAGAATTTCTAATATCGAAAGATGATGTCCGTAAAGGTTTAGAGTCAGGAGCAAGGTATTCGTTAATGACTTCAGCAGATACTGAATCATTTGGATTCTTTGAAGGCAGGTTTAGTCTTTGTGATTTGTCCACAGCCTCTTTCATGGTTTGCTCAATCCGTTTTCCAGTTCCAACTTTTCTGAGCTTTGCCAACACACTATTCTTTATCATCAAACTTTCAACTGTTAAAGTCATTTACAGTTTTTGCTACTTCATCAGCTTTTTCAACATTCAGAGTATTGATTCGTAGACTGGTTGCTTTTCAGAATTTTAGAATGAAAGCTCATAATTCTAAGAGATGAATGATATGTGTATACATATGATGTTCTAGTACAGTTTTAAATTCAAAGTATGGCATTTGAAAGATGTAAGAATCTAAGAGTTATGTTTTCTGTTAAATCTTGGCTTGGATTCTGATTTTTCATAATCAGAATATGTAATCAAATTTGGATGCGAATGGTTGTGTTGATTTCTAGGAAAGAATGTATATCGTTGTGAAAGTAGTGAGTATAGTTGATGATTTGCTGAATCGGAATCGAAGAATGTAACATATTAATTGTGAATTTATATATTTTTCGGGTATTACCTATCCGTTAAAAGTTTCACAAGTAATATTTTGTACCAGAGAATTTTATTACAGTCTTTATGAAAATATATGTATGTATATTTTCTTCAGATGTAATACAGATTTAATGAGTTAATATCATATTAAGCTCATTTGATTTTCGGCTGGATTAGATATTGAATAATCTATAAAACATTAAAGATTTCATAATCTTCACAGAGTATTTCACTAATGTAATTAATACTTCGTTATTCTGTTTTATTGATATTTCCTCAGTGAATCATGTTGGTGCTTATGGAACTCTTGCTAACTTCGCAAGGTACGAATGATGTTTTCTGGAAAGTTTCAAGTACATCGAAAATGAAAGTGTAAAATCAAACATGTATTTGAATAATACACTTGATTTATTATGAAATGGAATCTATTAAGTCGAAGCAGAGATTATAGTTAACGATTGTTAAGTCATTAAAGAAGGATGTACATCATAGCATATTAATAACATGAACTAACCGATTAGTTAAGATTCACACGTAATAGCTTAGTACGAAAAGATTTATTTTGATCTCAAAATTCATATATATAAAAATATACATATAATTTCTTCAGAGGGAATGATTTAATACTTCATAACTCGTTGATACGATATACGCGTTGTTGATTAGTGATGATGTTTGCGGTGATTATGGATCTGGCGAAGCTTGTGATGTTGTAGATGCTGCTGATGCTGACGATGCTGATGGTACTGACGGTGCTGGTAATGCTGACGGTACTGTTGATGCTGCTGGTAAAATAGATCTAGCTTATAAATCGTGCACCATTCCGATTAGGGTTTTATTTCATCATTTCTATTCGCTCACTCATCTGGTTTACAATTAGAACTAGAATAAGTAATCTCTAAAACTTTTAGAAACTACATATTCTCTGCAGAATATTTCTTCGATGAAGTTATGAATCAATACTTCATCGTTTGTTGTTGTTGGTATTCCTTGGTATCTATGGTGCGTATGACGTTGATGTTCGAGGTATAGATTGTGATGTTGAGGTGTGTGATGCGAATGTTGCTGTTGGTAGTGGTAATGATACTGTTGGTGTTGATGATGGTGGTACTGTTGATGCCGGTGATGCTGCTGGTGCTTGTAACCTTTGCACCATATTCTCCAAAGCCACTACTCGAGCGCGAAGCTCATTGACTTCTTCTATTACACCGGGGTGATTGTCGGTTCGGACGAGCGGGTGAATAAGATCTAGAATTTGAGATAGTATATAATCGTGACGAGATACTCTGAAAATGAGAGAGAAAATGGTATTACGAACATGTTCGCCAGTAAGTGCTTCAGGTTCTTTGCCATGAGGGGAATGTGGTGGATGGAAGGGATCACCTTCTTCTTATCTCCAATGACTAAGTAGGCAACGAACCCTTCCCCAATTCATCCAGAATAGGTGATGGCTAATTGGTTGATCCATTCCGGTTACACTGTCTTCGGAGTTCAGGTGAATATCCATATCGGAATAGCTGTTGGAGTTTAAGGAATTTGAACTAGATACAGGATCCATTTTGTGTAATCAGGGAAATGATTTTTGATGTGAAATAGATTATAGGACTTAGATTTGGTATTCTTCAATACATAATTTACATATGTATATATAATACCAAAATCCCATAAATTACGGAGAAATTTTCGAAAAATGTCAGGAAAAGTTTAAAGTAACAGATACGCTAAGATATGAATTTTGTCGATACCTTATCTGTGCAGTAAATGCAGTAAGACATGTCTAGACTTAGGAATGATAAGCAAGTAATTTTCGACAATAAATGGTAAGAAAAACTCGGTAAAAACAGATACGGTCATAGTCCAGACTCACTAATACATCCTAACAATTACCAGTTAAATACACTAATGCAATTTCTGGTTCCCTATTATCTCAAGCTCTGATGCTAACTGTGATGACCCGTCCAAATCTACTTGGACGAATACATCATTCATTGATTTCATAGTGAGGTTTTGACCTCTATATGATACGTTTTGTAAACATTGCATTATTTTGAAAAGGCACACCATAAATGAATATATAAATCCAATGTTTTCGATATCTGATGATTTCTACATATAGAAAATCACCGTATTTAATAGTTTACAATACTACATCCGTTGACAATGCAGTCAAAATAAGATACATGGTGATGATTTTGTGAATGCAAAGTTTTCTTGAATAAAGCATGTATGAGTCCATGCACATAGCTTGTATAACGTATAAGCAAACAACGGAAGACTTCTAGGAACCTGAGAATAAACATGCTTAAAAGTGTCAACACAAAGGTTGGTGAGTTCATAGTTTTAATGTTGTGCATAATCTGTATATAAAGGTGGATCACAAGATTTCAGTTTTTTCATCCAAAACGTTTATCAAAAGATTCTACGAAATTGAGCACCCTGGTAACTAAACTTTAACGTTATAATAAGTACCCCTGTTTTAACATACATGCAACCAACATGTACAATACACGCAATCTAACGTGTACTAAACTCAAGTAGCATACGTCTGTTTTATAGTTCAGGCTAGCGTTTCTATACCTGGAACAGACGGGGATGTCAAGCCCTATGGATCCATATACAACTACTCGCGCCCACCAGTTCTTATAACTGGCAGTTACTAGTTACCAAAGCTAAGGATTTTCGGTTCAAACTCAGTGTAGAATTTAGTATGTACTTGTATCCAATGCGTTTAAAATAAAGTGCATGTATTCTCAGCCCAAAAATATAGATTGCAAAAGCAATTAAAAAGGGAGCAAATGAAACTCACCTTAGCAGCACATAAGGTCATTCACCGAAATGTGACCGAAACTCGGAATGTAAAATAACCGTAGATCTCAACCTAGAGAACATATGTTGGTCAATACATGTCTAACAAGCTAGGTCAGGTCATAGTGTATCATAATCCTAATGCTCAAAACCGACATGCAAAAGTTAACAAAAGTCATCTCAAAAGTCAACCTGACTCAATATGATCTTTAAATCTATACATGTTTATTATCATAGTATAAGTCTTGATAATTGAACGAATTTATAGTTTATCAAACTCAAAATATTATTTATTTCAGGAACTATATTATATTTGAATTATCATGGCAATCAAAAATATTTTATTATTTCACATAGCTTTCCAATACTTGTAAAATCAGATTATAGTGTTTATAAAGCTTTAAAACATAATAAGACAGTCAACTTTGATAATTGTTCAACAAGACGAGACGTGCTTTGTATAGAAATTCATTTACTCGATTAGTAATATTTGAAAATCCAATTTATTAGTCTCATAGACAAGTTGTTTAAATACTAATTTACAGTTTCAAACACAATTTCAATTAACGTCAAACATAATTCAGTTGACCATATCTTTTAATCCGTTCATCGAAATCCCGCGATTTCTAAATGAAAAGTTATTAATATTTCGCCAGCTTTCCAATAACAAGCATATCATATACCTTATATCAGTAGTATATGTATTAAATTCATGATTCATCATAAAACTATCTAACGACGAAATTTAGCATACAAGCATGTATAAACATATATACTCGAGCACTAGACATGGATACACTATTAATATATAAAAGATAAGATATGAATGCTCACGTATCAATATTGTGATTCAATATTGTAGGAAAGTACGTAGATGCAACGGAGATGATAAACACTAGTTTGACTCATGAGCAATACTCCCGAACTATACCCATAACCTCCATAGCTATAACCCATAATTTCCTTAGCTCTATCCCGCTCGAAAAACCCGTTTTGAAAACATGCGAGCAGAACCTCGTCGTAGTATTTTATGTTTAATACTAATAATAATAATATTACTAATACTAATATTAATAAGATTAATAATATTATTAATCTTTAATAATAATAATATAAATAATATATAATATAAATATAAACAACAGAGGGAGTAATTATATCAGTGTATGTGTGTGTGTTCTCGAGCCAAAATGTCGAATTTATATATGTGTCCAAGAATCTCACCCCATGCGATCGCATGGGTTTCATGCCCATTTGCCATGCGATCGCATGGTCAGCTGGTACGCACCCAATATGTTTTGTTTTCTTGTTTGTCGACATATTTTTCACTGTAGCAAATAGTGTTCAATGTAGCAAATAGTGTTTTACTGTAGCAAATAGTGATTTTCAAAAACACTGTAGCAAAATGATTTTTACTGTAGCAAATAGTGATTTTCAAAAACACTGTAGCTTTTCGGGTACTGTAGCAATTCGAAAATATTATAGTAAATTAGTGTTTTACTTATTCATCTTAAATATTTTAGTTAACTTATCTAAATATCAATCGAATCAATAAACAAATTTTACTATCGTTTACTAAATAACTTGAAATTATATATATGTATATATCTTTATTTAATATACATAAATCGGTTTTTAAATACACATTGCAAGTTATTTATGAATGATTAATATTCCAACTTATTTTGTGTGTGTGTGTGTATATATATATATATATATATATATATATATATATATATATATATATATATATATATATATATATATATATATATATATATATATCTATTTACAAATAGATGTCCGTGAATCGTCGGTCAATAGTCAAAGGTTAACTGAATATATAACTTTAGTTCAAAAAGTCTGAGAATCAATATTACAGACTTTGCTTATCGTGTCGGAAACATATAAAGATTAAGTTTAAATTTGGTCGGAAATTTCCAGGTCGTCACATATAGGATGGGTGCGGGTTGGGTGAAGTGATCCTCGGCTATAGAGCTCACTTCACATATAGGTGGATTTGATGGACTTGTGTAATAGGTCCAATTGGCACGGTTGTGCGTTTTGTTTGACCACCTTTTGCGAGGTGCACACTTTTTGTGTACGTTACCACATGGGCTTGTAATTTGGATAATCCCGATGATGTGGATTTATATAATCGCGACGGCGTGGGTTTGGTATTTGAGTTGCGGTCGAGTAACCCCGATGATGTGGATTTTTATAATCCCGGGACCGTGGGTTTGATTTGGAGGTGAGTCACGTGTGGTGCGGATTCACGATGACGCATGTAGATTCAGTCATCTTATTGAGGTAGTGGTCACGTGTGGTGCGGATTCACTAGGGCTCGTGTATGTTCGGCCAACCTCGATGTTGTAATGGTATTGAAGATAGTAGTCGCGTGTGGTACGGATTTACTAAGGCTCGTGTAGTTTCAGCCAGTCTCCATTTGATATTGGGTTAAGGGGTTAACCTTGGGTGATTTACGCATTGTTATATATATTGTCGTATTGTTGTGATGTAGCTAACCCTCCGGGTGTAGCTTGATGGCATTGTTCATATCGTTGTTGGTGTGCTTACATTGTTGATATATTTTAGCTTGTTGTATAGCGATCGTATGGTATGCTTAGATTAGCTTGCCTTTATGCTTGGACTTCGGTATGTGCTACTTGATTATTATTGTGTGGCGTGTCCATTTTATGCATATATATGGATGTAGTATATTCTCACTCACTAAGTATTAGCTTACCCTCTCGTTGTTTACATTTTTTATAGGTTCCCAAGGTGGCGGCTTGGGTAAGCATGGGGACTAGTGCTACGCGGGTTGCTTTAGAAGATTGTACCTTAGACTTTTGATTAGGATTGGGTAGCGTTCCCAATCACCATGCTCGGTTTTGTTGAAAAGTAAAATAGTCGGGTCAAGGTTTACCTTTTGATTATGTCAAACGGGTATTGGGTCGTATGCCCGTTTTGTATTTCAACTTATGTAATGTATGTTTTAAAGTCAATTAAACTTACTATTGTATTGAAGATGTTTTTGAAAACATAATTGGGACCTAAATGTTGTAAATATTATTTCGTTAAAAAGAAAAAAAATATGGGCCAGAATACGACGGGTTGGGTCGTTTCACAACCTTCGTTAATGGAATGATTGGAGATGTTAGATGACCTTGGAATTCCCCAAAAATCACCCAAAATTGACCCATAGAACACACACTTGTGGCTGCAAAAGATATGTTGAAAATAACCTAAAATTCGGATTAAAACAAAACACCCCGACCTGCCAGCTAGTAACTTGTGTTCGCGAGTTTTTTTGTGTGGTAATTCTTGCGATCGCAAACCCAATAAAACTGGGTGTTCGCGATCGTTTTTCCTTGTACTAGTGGATGAACTTTTATCTCGACTTGTAACTCGCGCCCGAGACCTAAAAAGTCGCGATCCCGAACCTCTAAAAACTCATTTTGGCCTGGAAAAAGTCTTGAACTTATCTTTTTATTTCCAACTCGAACCGAGACCAAAATAATTGATTTTTAAGCTCCAAAATACACATAAACCACCAAAACAACACTAACCAAAAACCTAAGCACATAAAGAAGCTAAATTTCCATAATAACCATATAAACCGAGGGAAAAATGTTTGATGTTGCGATAAAATATATAACCGATTTGAGTGATATCAAATCCCCACACACTTGAACCTTGCTTTTCCTCAAACAACCCTGAATTTAAGTAATCTTCAAAACAAGGTTCAAGCCTTCAAAAGCATATAAAACCGTATGGACGAACAATCACCAAATGTAATGCCATGGCTCCCACTTGCAACCCCCAATCTCTAACTAACTAAAACCTCAACCAAGATGTAAACGGTAACAAAGAATTGAACCGTACCAAATGTAAAATGCAACGAGGTGTAGATATACTCATGTTACATAATAATTAATAAAATACTTATGATATAAATTAATTATTATTTCATTAGTTAAAACTTATGATATAATTTAATTATTAAATATTCATGGAGTTTAATAATATATTTAAATACTTATGATATAATAATTTAATTAAAAACTTATGTTACAATTAATATTCTAAAATTAATTAATATACTTATACTATAATTAAGAATTCATTATTAATAAAAAAAAATATTTATAATATAATCAATATTTAATTAGTAATCAAATACTTATGCTATATTTATAATATCATTTAATTCATAATAAATTAATTAAATTAATTTAATTAAATTAAACTTATAATATATCGAAATAAATACTTATATTATGTCAAATAATATTATAATATATGTATATGATATTAAAATTAATTATATATTAAATATTAAAGTTGACTTAGGTTGACTGAATTTGACTTTTGATTGACTTTTCAGTTGACTTTTTCATTTGACTTTCTGTTAGCTTAAGTTGACTTTCTAAATAAGGAACTTTTCTAAATATGGAAACTTTTTCGAAATGGAAATTTTCTAAAAATAGAAACTTACTATAAATAAAAAATTTCCTAAAATAGAATGTTAATAAAAAAAGAAAATATACTTAATATTTTAACTTAATCAAATTGTTTGACACTTAATTTTAAATCCACATCAAGCACTAGGACTATCATGCATTGACCTGACTTAAGTTAGACTCTTACTTACTTACTTTCGTAATTAGGTTGGGGTCTCGATCATACTTGATCTATTATTTGTGTACGTGTGATATAATCTTCTGTGCACTCTAAGGTGAGTTGTAATCCCACATTTCTTTTAAATCATTCAAACTTATGAAATCTTTTGGGAGAGAATACATGCTCTTTATATTTACATGTTAAGCACAAATGTGTTAAATTATTCATTGTGAGTTGAACACAAATATCTCCTAAATTTGTAACTTTTAACTACTGGTTTCTGACACTGGTAGACCCAAATCCAATTGATAGATCTACCGGCCTCGACCGCCCCATCTGCGCTAGTCGTGCTAGTTTTCAACAGATGCATAGTACTTCAACGATGATAAACATGTTCAGTGTATATTATACAGCTAAGGGTAAATACAAATGAGTTAAGTTAAGTTGCCAAGTGCTCACGGAATATGGAATAATTATTTTTAACGTTTCTCAACAATAAATTTGTGGTCTAATTTTATACAATTCGTTATATTAAACCTATAACTCACCGACATTATTATTGACATTTTCTTGCATGTTTTATTCTAAGGTGATAATTGATTATTTTATTCCGCTGGTGTTTAGAGAATCTGTATGGTGTCGCAGATTTTATCAAGACATTATTTTGCATTCAGTTTTTATACAATAGACAATGTCGTGGGTTTTTAGTTGACATTTGAGTCAACGTACATTTATGTTTGTTTTATTTTTTAAAACTTACAAATTATTTCCATTTTTGGTAATCATCTTTATTAAAATGAATGAAAATTTTTATTTCAAATGTCTCATGTAGAGGTGATAACCAAGTTGAAGGATCTAGTAAACGTTGGTTGTCAAGTGATATTTGACAGGACGTTTCACCAATACATTAATTAAATGTCAAAACTATTTTTTTACACGGGAAACTAAATGTAACAGTGTACAATGTACATATATCAACGGTTGACTTTAGTGATCCTACTCGACCTAATCATGTATGTTTATTAAAGAAGTCTCTTTATGGGTTGAAGCAATCTCCCTGATCTTGATGCCAACACTTTGCCGACTTCGTCTCCACTATAGGTTTCTCTCATAGTATATGTGATCGTTCACTTTTCGTCTACAAAAAGGGCAAAGATGTTGCTGTTTATTATTATACGTCGATGACATCATCTTATTTACATCTTCTACTTCATTGCGCAATGGATTGATGTCCTTGCTAAAGATTTTGCAATGAAAGACCTTGGACCGTTAAGCTCATAATTTCTTGGCATCTCTGTAACACGAAGCAATGATGGATTGTTCTTAAATCAGACAGCTTACGCCAAAGATATAATTAGGAGAGTAGGAATGAAATCATGTAAACCCGTATCCACTCTGGTCGATATTCATGGCAATGTCATTCCTAAACTCGGAGCACCATATCATGATCGTAAAAAATACAGAAGTTTAGGCAGAGCTCTACAATATTTTTAACTTTAACACGACCTGATATATCTCATGTGCGGTATAACAAATTTTTAAACACATGCACGCCCCTCATAGCACATATGCTCACCTTAAAACGCATTTTTCATTTATATTTAAGGTATTGCTTCTTTCGGTCTGCATCATGTGACACCGCTAATTTTTTTTTTTTTTAATACGTGGCGGAAGCATTTATTTATTAATTACAAAATAAACATTAACTATTGCTAAGACAACCAGTGTCACATGTCCTTACAAAATACATGTTTATACGGAGAAGATGAAGTTACAATCAGTTTACAAAAGATTATTATTTTGATAAAGCAAGACAACATCAGAGTTGACTCCTGTCAAACATAACATCACCATGCCCGTCTTCTCCCAAAAGCAATATCTACAAGCTACAACCTGCAGGGAGGAGATGGAGGGTAGTTAACACGAAGCTAAGTGAGTACGACTAACTACAGGCCATAGCATACAGAAGTGTTATAATAATCATGTCACATAGTCTAACACACAAACATCACCCAGTAGTGCAGTCTACAGTGACTCCGGCGGTTCGGCCAAACCATTAACCTCCAGTTGATCGGGCTGAGGTTTACCGGAAGTTCCTCCTACATACTATGCTGCATAAATCATCCACACGCGATAAACGCGTCATTCAAACATATACTACACGGATGCAAATAGGCTACCACATGAGCAACCCAACCCGAAGGTTGATCTCTCCTATCAAATTAGGCTACCACAAGATAGGGACGCACTGGGTTCCAACAGACAAGCATCAACCAACATGCAGTCAACACAAGGAACTAACTAATTACAACAATAAGTATATTTAATAAGCATGGCAATCATAATATAACATGCTACTATATACTATATTCTCCAGTTAGTCCCACTCACCGATTACCAGCAAACGAGAAGGTATTCAGCTATCTAATCACTGAACCTTCTCTTTCTCCTTTTCTCCTGAGAAAAACATATACACAAGTTAGTTTCTGTCCGTTAACCCCAAATAACACAATACAGAAATTTTTGTCAGAAAAAGTGTCCACTAAAATTTTTTTGCTTTAAACTTATGCACTTTCAAAATTTACATCATGAACACCAAAATACAAACGGACAGCATAACGGCTAAAAATCAGCACTTGGTAAAATATTCACTGCCCAAGACACTCGGTCGACTGTCAGAGACAGTCGGCCAACTGTCTACACTCACTCGGCCGAGTGTCTAGTCACTCGGTCGATTGTCTCTCACAGACACACTCGGCCGTGGGTCTTACACACTCGGTCGATGGTCGAGTCGGTCGGTCAAGTGTCAGAAGACACTCGGCCGACTGTGTTTATCTGCAGAAGCTGAAGAACAAAGTGACGGGTTTCACCCAAATTCATCCAATTCTTGCTCTATAGCTTGATTATGACCTCAAAACTGATCAAATCAAATACACTAAACATGTAGAAACATAAACCCACAAGATTTGGACTCAAACAACATCAAATCTAACCATTTGGACCCAAATTACACACTTTGTAAAAACTAACACAAAAACCCAATTTTCTCAAAGATTAAATCATGAAAACTTGTGATTCTTACCTTGATAGAATCAGTAAATCACAAGGAACAAGATAATGTAAAAGATTTGAGCTCAAGAACAAGGATTCAAGATTAGGGTTTGATGAGTGTGAAAGTGTAGGTACGGTGTATTTGAGAAGAAAGGCCTAGAAAAGGGAAGAAGGACACAGCACTAGTCTTTTAAGTGAGGATAATTCTCACACTGTGCAACACATGGGTATTTATCAGTTATCTGATATCTTTCGTACATCATTTGGCAACCCAAACGAAGTCCAAATTAAATAAACAAACCTGTTCTGTGACCCTTTTCACAAACTGGTCCTAACCACATCATCAAATAATAATAAATGTTAAATTAAAATAAAAACATATAATAACACAATACTAACTTAAGGGCAAACTAGTAATCTTACAGCTAGGCCCGGTTGAGGATGTTACAAATCTACTCCCTTAAGAAGATACCGTCCTCGGAATCTGGTCAAGGTCAAACAAGTGGGGATAGCGCGCCCTCATTAACTCCTCGGTTTCCCATGTTATGTTGGAACCTAAACTGTGTCGCCACTCCACTAATACCATTGGAATCTGTTTCTTTCTTAGCTTGGTGACTTTCTTGTTCATTATTCTAACAGGCTCTTCTACTAATTTCTTACTTAAATCCACTTTCAAATCCTTCAGCGGAAGAATCAAACTTTCATCGTCTACTTTACACTTCCTTAAATAACACACATTGAATGTGTTGTGAATTCCTGCTAACTCTGATGGAAGATCTAAAACAATAGTTTGATCATTCAAAATTTCTTTGATAGGGAATGGCCCAATAAATCTCGGTGTTAGTTTACCACGTTTACCAAATCTGATTACCCCTTTCCAAGGTGAAACTTTCAAGTATACACGATCACCTACATTAAATGTTACCGGACGTCTGTGCGGATCAGCATACATCTTTTGTCAGTCTCTGGCTACTTTTAACTTTTCACGTGCAATTTCAACCTTTTCTACAGTTATCTGAACAATTTCGGGACCTGCAAATTGTTTCTCACCCGCTTCTAACCAACATGTAGGAGTTCTGCACTTGCGACCATACAACATTTCATATGGCGGCATTCCAATACTCGAATGATACGAATTGTTGTAAGCAAACTCTATCAGTGGAAGATGCGAATCCCAAGAACCACCATATTCTAAGACACACGCTCTCAACATGTCTTCTAACGTTTGAATCGTTCGTTCACTTTGACCGTCTGTTTGTGGATGATATGCTGTACTTAAATTCACACGTGTACCCAGATTCTGTTGTAAACTGTTCCAGAAGTTCGATACAAACCTAGTATCTCTGTCGGAAACTATAGACAACAGTACACCATGTCGACTAACGATCTCTTTTAAGTATAAATTGGTCAAATCACTCAACGAAGCGGTTTCACGAGTAGCTAAGAAGCACTCTTTGTCAGGCGATCCACTATCACCCAGATCATGTCGTGACCTTTTTGGGTTCTGGGTAACTTGGTTACAAAATCTATCGTTATATGATCTCATTTCCACTGAGGAATTTCTAACTGTCGTAGTGATCCATATGGTTTCTGATGTTCTGCCTTAACTTGCGCACATATATGACACTTTTCGACGAAACCTACAACATCTTTCTTCATTGTTGGCCACCAATACAATGTTTTCAAGTCTTTATACATCTTTGTACTACAGGGATGCACTGTCAATCTAGATTTATGTGCTTCTGTAAGGATTAAATCCCTCAAATCTCCAAGCTTAGGCACCCAAATTCGGTCTTTATAGGTCTTTAATCCTCTAGAGTCATTGTATAGGTCAAATTTTCTTTTGATCATTTGTTCAGTCTTTAGGTTTTCATCATTCAAAGCTACTAACTGGACAGTTTTCAATTGATCAATCAAGTCTGAAACTATCTCAATTCTCATAAATCTAACGTTTTCGACTATTTTCTTGTGACTCGGAGCATCTGCGACCACATTTGCTTTACCCAGATGGTACTTAATCTCACAATCATAGTCTTTAATCAATTCTAAACATCGACGTTGACGCATATTTAATTCTTTCTGCGAAAAGATATATTAAAGACTCTGATGATCTGTATAGATTTCACAATGTGTACCATACAAATAGTGTCTCCAAAGCTTTAAAGCAAACATAACTGCAGTTAACTCTAAATCATGAGTAGGGTAGTTTCGTTCATGATTCTTCAATTATCGTGAAGCATACGCTATAACTTTATTTCTCTGCATCAAAACACAACCCAGACCTGCACGTGACGCATCGCAGTAGACCACAGAATCTTCTGTTCCCTCTGGTAAAGCTAAGACCGGCGCTTGACATAACAATTGTTTGAGAGTCTGAAAAGCCTTTTCTTGTTCATCAGTCCATCGAAAGGCTACATCTTTTCTGGTTAACTTATTCAATGGACCTGCTATTTTAGAGAAGTCTTTGATAAATCGGCGGTAATAACCTGCTAAACCCAGAAAACTCTTAATTTCTGTCGGCGTTTTCGGTGAGTTCCAATTCATTACAGCCTCTATCTTAGACTGATCTACTTTAATACCCTGTTTACAAATCACATGACCCAGAAACTGTACTTCTCGCAACCAAAATTCACACTTAGAAAACTTAACGTACAACTGTTCCTGTTTCAGGAGTTCTAATACCAATCTCAAATGTGTAGCATGATCTTTCTCGGTTTTCGAAAATATCAAGATATCATTTATGAAGACAATCACAAACTTGTCAAGATACTGATGACACACCCTATTCATTAAATCCATAAACACTGCTGGCGCGTTTGTTAACCCGAATGGCATAACTAAAAATTCATAATGACCATATCTAGATCTGAACGCTGTTTTCGGTATATCACTCTCTGCAACACGTACCTGATGATACCCTGAACGTTTATCAATCTTTGAAAAGTAGGAAGCAACATGTAACTGACCAAATAAGTCATCTATTCTTGGTAACTGATACTTATTCTTGATTGTTATCTTGTTTAAATCACGATAATCTATACACATACGAAGCGACCCATCTTTCTTTTTTACAAACAAAATAGGAGCACCCCACGGTGAAGAACTTGGTCGATTAAACCCCTTATCTAACAGTTCCTGAATCTGAGACATCATTTCTCGGATTTCTGACGGAGCTAATCTGTAAGGAGCTTTTGCAACTGGCATAGCACCTGGAACCAAATCAATTTTATACTCTACTTCACGTACTGGAGGTTACCCTGGTAAATCATCTGGAAATACTTCTGGAAATTCTAACACAACGGGAATATCGATCATCTGCTTCTTCTCTTTCTTAACATCAATCACATAGGCTAAGAATGAATCACACCCTTTCGTTATTGCCTTCTGAGCTTTCATTAGGGAAACCATAGGAAAGTTAAATCCACTGCGCTCTCCCCTAGCTATCAATCAGGATCCCTCGGCCAAACGGAAAGAAATCATCTTCTTATCACACTTAATATTAGCCCTATTAGCTCTTAACCAATTCATACCTATGATTACATCAAAGCTAGGTATAGGCATCAGCAAACAGGTTAAAGGGAAAGAATGGTCGTCGATTTCGATGGTAATTCCAGACACAGATGATATGCATGGAACCATTTTACCATCAGCTACTTCTATTCCCAAAGGCTCATCTAACATCCTAATAGGCAACTTCAACTTATCACAGAAGCCTAAGCACATAAAAGATCGATTCGCTCCAAAATCAAATAACACACGAGCTGGCAAGGAATTAACCAAGAACATACCGGTAATGACATCATCGGTAGCAATTGCAGCGTCTACCGTCATCTGAAACGCCCTTGTCTATGCTGTTGGAGGATTCTTTCTCTTCTGCCCGGCAGTAGAAGTAGAAGATCCCCCGGAAGTAACTGACCTCGCCCCTGACCCTGCCCCAGAACCGGCTCTTGACTCAGATGGACAATCCGACGATCTATGACCTTCCATATGGCAACTCCAACAAACATTTGACTTAAAAGAATAAGCTGTTGCTTCATGACCTTTCACTCCACATTTCAAACATCTTCGGGTCATTGGAGAACACGGTCCGGCATGAGTCGACTTACAAACATTACGCCAATCAGGCTGACTTGAACCCGATCCACTTATACCAGACTTACCCTTCTGTTTAAACCCACCTGACTTCTTACCACGAAATCCTGATTGCTTACTTGACTGCTGACCAGACTGACCACCTGTTTGACCTTCTGATTTTCCCCCAAAAGATCCACCTTTTGAACTTTCTCTTTTCGCTGCCATTATATCACCTTCAATAACTTTAGCCATCTCATGAGCCTGTGCCAATGTGGTTTCAAATCTCGCAACTGTTCTATATTTTGGCTTAATAACCCGCATAAAATGCTGAATCTTATCCTTTTCAGTCGGTACCCACTGTTGAACAAACCTTAACTTCGATGTAAAATCTCTGAAAACCTCATCAATTGTCATACTTTCGGTCATTTTCATACTCAGGAACTCAGTTTTCAATCTTTCTATCTCATACTCAGTACAATACTACTCACGAACCTTAGCAGCGAACTATTCCCAAGTTATCTGATTGATCTGTTCTTTGGGTAAATATGCAGTAATAGAATTCCACCACTCCATTGCTTCACCTTTGAGAAGCCTACTAGCAAACAGTACCATAGATTCAGGCTCACAAAAACATGCTTCCAACGCTCTCTCTACATCTCTTAGCCAATTAAGGGTCATTGTAGGGTTTGTGTGACCACTGTACTCAGGAGGTTTGCAGTCCATAAACTTTTTATAGGTACACTTCCTTCTTGTCTCAGGGACTTGAAATGGATACATCATTTGATTAGGAAAAGTGTGGTTAAACGGAAATGGCATTTGATAGTTTTGATAGGTATTTTGTGGAAATTGTGACTGAGAACTGCCACAGGCTTGATTATAAAAGTTAGGAGGAAATGTTGTATTTAACTCAGTGGTATTAGGGTTCCATTGCTCCCGTTCTTGTTCCAATTCCTTAATTTTCTCCTGAGCTTCTAGTAACCGACTTTGAAGTTCTATTACTTCTTGAGAAGTTTCTTCTTCTAAAGACACATGTCCATCTTTGTCAGGGGCTCTGAATGTACCAGTTCCAGGGGCAGCAGGGCCAGTAGCATTAGCTTCGCTATCTGTCATTGCTACACTACCACAACACTCACACCAAAGCTTAGTATAAATTCTGTTAGTACTAACAACTAACACATATCCTGTCCTAATACTCACTTAACCCATCCCCAGCATGTTATGTTTGACATGACTCTTCTAAGTTTGGGAACATGACATGTAGATCACAATGCACATGCTGCCAAACTCAGCTCTGATACCAACTTGTGACACCGCTAATTTTTTTTTAATACGTGGCGGAAGCATTTATTTATTAATTACAAAATAAACATTAACTATTGCTAACACAACCAGTGTCACGTGTCATTACAAAATACATGTTTATACGGAGAAGATGTAGTTACAATCAGTTTACAAAAGATTATTATTTTCATAAAGCAAGACAACATCAGAGTTGACTCCTGTCAAACATAACATCACCATGCCCGTCTTCTCCCAAAAGCAATATCTACAAGCTACAATGTGATGACCCGGAAATTTCCGATCAAATTTAAACCTAATCTTGATATGATTTCGACACGATAAGCAAAGTCTGTAACGTTGAGTCTCAAAATTTTTGAACTATTTTATGAAATCATTTGACCTTGACTATCCCCGACGATTCACGAACAATTGTGTGTAACTAAATATGTAAATTTATACACATATAAATAAATATATAGACATGCATAAATTCTATACATAAGAAATATTAAATATAAATAGTAAATAAATACTAAAGATTCAATATATTATATTATTAGTAAATATGATATAATTAATAATTTAGAACATATTAAATTTAGTTATAAATTTTAAAGTGTAAATGCCATATTAATATTAATATCATTACTTTCATTAATTTTAATATTTGTACAATATCATAGGTACATATGAAATTTGATATATATAAGTTGTTGTATTATTATTATTATTATTATTATTATTATTATTATTATTATTATTATTATTATTATTATTATTATTATTATTATTATTATTATTAGTATTAGTATTATCATTAATAATTCTGTTATTATTATTATTATTATTAGTTTATTATTATTAATAAAATTAATATTAAATATTAATGGTTACATGTAATTAACATTATTATGTTCCTTTATATAAATAATATACAAAGTTATATATATATTTATGCATTATATATATATATATATATATATATATATATATATATATATATATATATATATATATACACACACACACACACACACAAGGAAATAAGTAGTATTATTTATTATTATTAATATTATTATTTAAATTATTATTAATATTATTATAATTATTATTTATTAATAATATCTATAAAAAAAGAAATAATATATTATACGTAAAGATCATAAGAATCAGAATTCGATTTACATCACAATCAAACTTTATCTAATTTTGTTATTATCACCAAATTCATTACACAATCTGTAGCAAATCGTACGAATAAATCTCTTATCACCAACTATTATTTTTCTATTGTTTTAAATGGAGAAATTAATCAGAAACAAACGAATTCTGTTAAGGATCAACATCAGAGTAAAATTCTCTTCTCTGCTTTATCTGTTTAACATTATTTTCATGACAACTATCATCTCATTAACCATCGTCTATATATGATCGCCACTATGTAACCTCATGAAACTCATAACCACGGTCACCACCTCCTACGATTATTCACAACCCTCACCAACTCAACAACCTTCATCCGCCACTTCACTACCATACATAAACCACCACCACTCCCGATATCATATTTTCATAATAAACTTCAACTCTTATTATTAAAAGTTTACAACGTATGTGCATTATACAAAAATTCTCCACACATGTTCATTTTCCTAAAAACTCGATCAACTAAATACACTATATTCGACTTTGTGCAAACCCCTATTGCTATGTAACTTGTTTCTATTCGGTTTCACCACCAAAACAAACATTATGAACCTTCAACCATCAACGACTTCTTCCACCTCCACGATCAACAATCATGCTCGAACCACCACTTACAAGCATCCACCATCAAACACCATTATTGCAGCTATAGTGTTGCTGCTGCTAACCACTTTTCTGTTTAAATAACACCCAATCATTTGAAGATCTTTATGGCTACAACCATTGTGAGGTAACCGCTATTATACGTTCTCTTCTTTCTCTCTATTCTATTCTTGAGCAAAGAACCACCTTCAAATCGCCACTGTTACAACTGGATAGCTATTTTCCTCTTTCTGTTTCTGTCCGAAACACAATCACCACTCCCACCCATCTCACTAATACCTTGATGTGTTTTGTTCCTGTAAAGAACTGATAGAAATATTGGTTTTATACCATTTGGGTTTCACTTGGAACTTTTCAGATTCGCAGCTTGTTTATATAATACTCCAGTAAAAATATAACGCATACAAGGGGCTGTGGTTATTTTATTTTTTCGTTGAGAACAGCTGCAATCAATGAATTAATAAAGGATGATGATGATTTCAAGTCCTTTTCTTTGTTCCTTGCAACCGACATTCACCACTACTTCTCTTTTGAATATAAAGACTAAAATAATGTTAATGGAAGGTGAAGTAATTATGATGAGGTGATGATGAATGCATACAATATATTGATTAGTTGTGATTCATTCCTGGTCGAACTTAGTAGGGGATCAATTCAGCCATAGGATGTCTTTGGGCCGAGATTTGTAGAGCTGGGCCATCAATAACTAACTTCAATATTGGGCTAGATATTTGATAGGCCACATAGATTTAAGTAGGGTTATGAACTGCCCATCGGAACCAGAATGATGATGGTGTTATGATGAAACCAGGATGACGAGGTGTAAGGTGTTATGATAACCAATTATGTTGATTAGGATCACGAATGGTGATGATGATGATTCACGAAAAGAATGAGGATGGATAACGATACATGGTGATGATGATGATAAAGGTTACGATGATGATGATATTGATTTAATGATATTAGATGATAAAAACTCGTTGTACGATTTTAGTTAATACTCTGATCGATTTGTTTTCTTGAGTGAAGAAGAAGAAAAAGGGAAACCAGAATAAATGGATTATATAAGTTTTAATACGGTATATAACAAAAAAGTAGGAATAGCGTATTGGTTAAATGTGTGTTGGCTTGAACGTGAGGTTGTGGGTTCGATTCCGTCTTGGGGCATTATTTTCTTATACTTTTTTTTTGAGGTAGAACTTCTTCTTCTTCTTTTTATTATTAGTATTAGTATTATTAAGTATTAAGTATTAGTCACTATTATTATTAATAGCACTATTATTATCATTATCATTTTTATTAATATCAAGGATTATCATTTGTATTAAAGTTATCGTTACTACTAAGTTTATCGTTAAGATTATTATTTTTATTATCAATATTATTATTATTTCCATATTAACAATATTATTATTACAAATAAATATTTTCTATATAAGATTATATTTATTACAACTACCATAATATTACATATAATTATATATTAAAAATTATTTATATACAAAGATTTACATATAACAAATTATTGAATTTTAATATAATATTAAACATAAACATAAACATATATATATATATATATATATATATATATATATATATATATATATATATATATATATATATATATATATATATATATATATATACAAAACTATATAAATATTAATTATTTTAAATTTTATATACAAATTAAATATATAGAATATATAAACTAAGATATAATATATAAATTGTTTGATTTCCATTATATGTGTTAATATATATATAAAAGATATAGGTTCGTAAATCCAAGGCCAACCTTATACTTGTTCAATGTCGTCATATGTATTTTTACTACAAAATACAGTAGGTGAGTTTCATTTGCTCCCTTTTACTCTTTACATTTTTGGGCTGAGAATACATGCAAATGCTTTATTAACTGTTTTACAATATTTATATGCGTGAGTTCATTTGATTCCATTTTACTCTTTACATTTTTGGGACTGGGAATACATGCGCTATTTTTATAACTGCTTTATTAAATGCTTTTGAAATATATTTTTGAACTGCGAATACATGAAATGCTTTTATAAATGTTTGACGAGATAGACACAAGCAAAACATTCCTCGAATGAATTATTATGCAGACAGAAGTTCTGCGGATTATTATTGAATTATGTGGACATGATAATTGCCACCATTGAATTATGTGGACATGATAATTGCCACCATTGAATTATGTGGACAGAATAATTGCCACCAATTGAAGTGAATATTATATATCGAGAGAATGATTTTATACACAGGTTAGGTGTATGATATTTTGTACACGAGATATGTGTACGGTTACAAAGATTTGTTAAAATGGTTTCGTATACGAGAAAGGTGTCCTGTATTTAAAACATATCTCATGTACATTACAGGTGGGTATAGGATTCGGGCCCATTTGTACCATGCAGGATTTAAATTTTGTGGTCTATCAAAATGATGAATTATATTGTTTTATGATAAACTTATGAACTCACCAACCTTTTGGTTGATACTTTAAAGCATGTTTATTCTCAGGTATGAAATAAATCTTCCGCTGTGCATTTGCTCATATTACATGGAGTCGTTTATGGCATATAGAGGCCAGAACCTCGTAATGGGACCAACTGTTGAAGACTTCGTCCAGATGGACTAGGACGGTTCGTTTCAGTTGGTATCATAGAGGTGGTCTTAGCGAACCAGGTCTTGCAGTAGTGTGTCTAATTGATGGTCGTTAAGATGCATTAGTGAGTCTGGACTTCGACCGTGTCTGCATGTCAAAAGTTTTGCTTATCATGTTTGTCGGAAATCATCTGCTTATCATCCTTAGGAAATTACCTGCTTATTATTCTTAGTCTAGACACGTTTTACTGCATTGACTGCATGAATAGTGTATAGACAAAATTCATATCTTAGCGTATCTGTTACTGTAGACCTTGCCTGATATCTCTCGTAAATCTCTTCTTAATTTAAGGGATCCTGGTACTATATATATCTATGCAAATTATGCATTGAGAATACCATCCAACTATCAATTACTGTCACTAAACTCTTCATACCTAAAATCTTTTCTGTGATCGCGTAAGATGGCCTCTACGAATTGACCAAGTTCCTCTGACTCCGAAGACAGCGTGACATGAACACATCAATCAATCAACTACCGTGATTACTGGAGAAAATGGGGATGGGTTCGCGACATACTCACCCTATGGAGGAGGGAAGAAGGTACTCCATATCATGAATCGAATCTACCACCTAACCTTAGAGTACTTGACCCGCTCACCGGCGAACCCGTTCGCAACACCGTTTATACCCTTTTTGCAAGAATTTTTCGTCTTGAAGCTACCATTAATGGAACTAGAGAAGATATACGACCTCTACCTCACATTGATAATCAACCAGGGTTAGTAGAAGAAGTTAGAGAACTCCGAGCTCGAGTATTAACTTTAGAAAGCACGGTATACAATTTGCAAGCACCAGCAGTATCACCAACACCAGTAACATCGCCAGCCTCAGCACCAATGGCACCAGTACTACCAACAACCCAAGTTTCAACAATCCATGCCTCAACATCTAATTCTGTACCTCGAATATAAACATCGTTCTACGAATCGTTCTACATCATTTATCTTCGTTCGACATGGTGATTATGTAATCTCTAATGTTTTAGAGATTATATATTCTTGTTCTAACGGTAAATCAAATGAGTTTAATATCATATTGACTCATTAAATCCATGATTACACCTGAAGAAAATATATATGTATATATATTTTCATAAAGATTGTAATTAAAAATTCTTGTGTACAAACTGTTAATGGTGAAAATATTTTAACGGGTAGGTAATACCCGAGGAATATTTAGATTTCACATTAATAAGTTACACTGTACATTCTTCGAATCTAATTCAACAGTCGTTTACTATCCTACTTACGTCCACCGATATACAAATCCGTTCACCACAGAATAGCCATATTCATCCAATTTCATATTTGGATTTTGATTTATCAAAAATCAAGTGGCATAATGAAGGAAACATTTGACAAAATAAAATTTGTTAGAAACAAACAAATTAACTATAAGAAATTTTGTTAAGAATCCTAGCTAACTATTCCTAGCTAACTGATTACATTTTAATTATCGCAGTTTATTTATCGTAATTTAATTATCGCAATTTTATTTATTGTCATTTAATTTCTGTTATTTACTTTACGCATTTTATTTATCGTCATTTAATTTCTGTATTTATTTTACGCACTTTAAATATCGGGACACGTATACAAGGTTTTGACATATCATATCGACGCATATATATATATTATTTGGAATAACCATAGACACTCTATATGCAGTAATGATTGAGTTCTCTATACAGAGTTGAGGTTGATTCTACAATAATATATATACATTGAGTTGTGATCGAGTCTGAGACATGTACACGGGTCACGATACGTATTAATTAATTCGAATATTATATATTAAACAATGTATGAATTATTGAATTGCTAATTGTGGACTATCAACTGAGGACTACCAACATTGGACAATTAAAATGAATTAAAATATTGATTATAACATGTGAAACTAAACAATTCTTCAAGCTTGCCACTTGATTTCATCTTAAACCTCATTTGTATTTTGACGATTTCAATCTGCGTTCAAACCTTTCATGATTCTTGAAAACACCTCAACCGAGAGGATGAACCAATCGCATTTCATCTACGAAAGAAAATATTGATGCATATAGTTATGCACCTGAAAACTCCCGGAACCTAAGTAAAAGTTTAACACGTGTCTGTGTTAGCTCCTTAGGCATTGTTAGTACCGAAAATAACATTGTAACTCTTTTTCAAATTAGCCAATTTTATCACAGCTTCAGCAAATCAACTTCGACTTCCATTCGAATTAGCCTTATTATAACCTCGATATATAAGTTTGCCTGTCGTCGTCGTTACCGGAGAACCGTTTATATTTCACCACATTAGCAGTAAAATTACCAGCAACTTCAATGAATTTGGACTTTCCGAAAAATCACTATATTCATTGAAACCCTATCGTGTATTCATCTATACTCTGTAACAATAATTGCCATACCAATTACCGAGAATCAGCAATTAGTATTTCGAATCTTGTAGCATTTCTACATCAATAGTTATATGTATACATATAACAATTATCTCCGAGAATTACGATCTTCAATTCTGAAATTTTGAAAAGGCACCCAGTTTACAAATCGATACTCTGAATGTTGAAAAAGCTGAATGTAGCAGCAGAAACTGTAGGCAACTGTAAATGACCTTAATCGTTGGAAGTTTGATGATAAAGAATAGTATGTTGGAAAAGCTCAGAAACGTGGGAACTGGAAAACGGATTGAGCTAACCATGAAGGAGACCAAGGACAAATACAAGGACCATACCCTATATTCAAAGAATCCAGATAATTCTGGATCCCTTGAAATCTTTAGAGAATATCTTGCTCCAAAGTCATGTTAAAATCTTGCGGAAAATCTTTCTCCATTAACCATCGAACTTAGAAATTCCAAAATATCATCATCAATATCTTCGATATTTCTGAGGATATTTTCATAAATATTCTCGTCCGAAATTATATACCTCTTCATGCTTCCTGTGATTCATTATATTGGAAACTTCTGAAAAATCTAAGTTTAATTTATGAATAAATTCTGGAGAAATGTAAAGAAATTGATGCATGAATTAGTATAATATAATGACACTTGATCAACGTGATTATATTATAGTAAGTCATGCTGAGTTTCTAATGGAACGTGATGATTCACAGATCATATATCATCACGTGCCATGTTACATAACTCTTTCATTCAAATTAACTTCTGAACATATCAAGAAAATATATTCTTGATAGATATATTCTCAGTGATTCTGGTAATTTGACAAATCAAATCGTGCTATTACGTTCTTTCTTGCTTAGAACATTAAGTTCATTCGGAACTCCATACCTACAAATTCTGGACCAATACTTGCGAAAAGAAAAGAAAAGCATGAAGCTCCGAAATAGAAAAGAGGTATAAATCGCAGCAAATAAGAGAGAGCATTAACTGTGGATGATAATGATTATAGGAGACAGAAGCAGGAACACCGAAATATAAGAGAAAATATAAAGCTCGATAACAAAACGGAGATTACAAACTGTGGATATTAATACGAATAGCAATATAAAGACATGGTAGAATTAAGAATAGTATCATCCCAAGGTAATAGTAGAAGTAAACAGATTCTTCTGGTGAAAGATTAAAAAGAAGGATGACAGAAAGGATAATATTGAAAATATCAATGATTAGAACTGGATGAAGCATTTTCAAAATCTTTTAGAAGTAAGAATTAAGAATGAAAGTATAGAAAATGGGAGTGGTGGAAAATAATGGAACGGAAAAAGTTTAATTTATAATGGAAATATCAGAAAGAGTAATTGATGCAGGTCACCGTATTTAATTATAGAGATCTTAATTTTCTTACTCGCCGAAGAGTCAAATCTTTTAGATTTCAAAGATTTTCTTTAAATCCCTTGAATTCCAGAATTCAACCAAGACAACGTCAAAAGCTAAGACGCACCTTATTTTTTTCTAAATTCAACCCTGACTACGTCAAAAGTCAAGAAGAACCTTATTTTTCCAGTTTGCTATTTTGTGATAGCTTCACTCGTACTCTTCGAATAATCGAATTGTTTTATCCATATTATTCAGTGATGATAAAACTCTATTTATCAACTCATATTCGTCATGAAAACATTCTCATCGTTAGTCATGACGACCTCACTCAAATTTCGGGACAAAATTTCTTTAACGGGTAGGTACTGTGATGACCCGAAAATTTCCGATCAAATTTAAACCTAATCTTGATATGATTTCGACACGATAAGCAAAGTCTGTAACGTTGAGTCTCAAAATTTTTGAACTATTTTATGAAATCATTTGACCTTGACTATCCCCGACGATTCACGAACAATTGTGTGTAACTAAATATGTAAATTTATACACATATAAATAAATATATAGACATGCATAAATTCTATACATAAGAAATATTAAATAGTAAATAAATACTAAAGATTCAATATATTATATTATTAGTAAATATGATATAATTAATAATTTAGAACATATTAAATTTAGTTTTAAATTTTAAATTGTAAATGCCATATTAATATTAATATCATTACTTTCATTAATTTTAATATTTGAACAATATCATAGGTACATATGAAATTTGATATATATAAGTTGTTGTATTATTATTATTATTATTATTATTATTATTATTATTATTATTATTATTATTATTATTATTATTATTATTATTATTATTATTATTATTATTATTATCATTAATAATTCTGTTATTATTATTATTAGTTTATTATTATTAATAAAATTAATATTAAATATTAATGGTTACATGTAATTAACATTATTATGTTCCTTTATATAAATAATATACAAAGTTATATATATTTATGCGTTATATATATATATATATATATATATATATATATATATATATATATATATATATATATATATACATAAGGAAATAAGTAGTATTATTTATTATTATTAATATTATTATTTGAATTATTATTAATATTATTATAATTATTATTTATTAATAATATCTATAAAAAAAGAAATAATATATTATACGTAAAGATCATAAGAATCAGAATTCGATTTACATCACAATCAAACTTTATCTAATTTTTTTATTATCACCAAATTCATTACACAATATGTAGCAAATCGTACGAATAAATCTCTTATCACCAACTATTATTTTTCTATTGTTTTAATTGGAGAAATTAATCAGAAACAAACGAATTCTGTTAAGGATCAACATCAGAGTAAAATTCTCTTCTCTGCTTTATCTGTTTAACATTCTTTTCATGACAACTATCATCTCATTAACCATCGTCTATATATGATCGCCACTATGTAACCTCATGAAACTCATAACCACGGTCACCACCTCCTACAATTATTCACAACACTCACCAACTCAACAACCTTCATCCGCCACTTCACTACCATACATAAACCACCACCACTCCCGATATCATATTTTCATAATCAACTTCAACTCTTATTATTAAAAGTTTACAACGTATGTGCATTATACAAAAATTCTCCACACATGTTCATTTTCCTAAAAACTCGATCAACCAAATACACTATATTCGACTTTGTGCAAACCCCTATTGCTATGTAACTTGTTTCTATTCGGTTTCACCACCAAAACAAACCTTATGAACCTTCAACCACCAATGACTTCTTCCACCTCCACGATCAACAATCATGCTCGAACCACCACTTACAAGCATCCACCATCAAACACCATTGTTGTAGCTATGGTGTTGCTGCTGCAAACCACTTTTCTGTTTAAATAACACCCAATCATTTGAAGATCTTTGTGGCTACAACCATTGTGAGGTAACCGCTATTATACGTTCTCTTCTTTCTCTCTATTCTATTCTTGAGCAAAGAACCACCTTCAAATCGCCACTGTTACAACTGGATAGCTGTTTTCCTCTTTCTGTTTCTGTCCGAAACACAATCACCACTCCCACCCATCTCACTAATACCTTGATGTGTTTCGTTCCTGTAAAGAACCGATAGAAATATTGGTTTTATACCATTTGGGTTTCACTTGGAACTTTTCAGATTCGCAGCTTGTTTATATAATACTCCAATAAAAATATAACGCATACAAGGGGCTGTGGTTATTTTATTGTTTCGTTGAGAACAGCTGCAATCGATGAATTAATAAAGGATGATGATGATTGCAAGTCCTTTTCTTTGTTCCTTGCAACCGACACTCACCACTACTTCTCTTTTGAATATAAAGACTAAAATAATGTTAATGGAAGGTGAAGTAATTATGATGAGGTGATGATGAATGCATACAATATATTGATTGGTTGTGATTCATTCCTAGTCGAACTTAGTAGGGGATCAATTCAGCCATAGGATGTCTTTGGGCCGAGATTTGTAGAGCTGGGCCATCAATAACTAACTTCAATATTGGGCTAGATATTTGATAGGCCACATAGATTTAAGTAGGGTTATGAACTGCCTATCGGAACCAGAATGATGATGGTGTTATGATGAAACCAGGATGACGAGGTGTAAGGTGTTATGATAACCAATTATGTTGATTAGGATCACGAATGGTGATGATGGTGATTCATGAAAAGAATGAGGATGGATAACGATACATGGTGATGATGATGATAAAGGTTACGATGATGATGATATTGATTTAATGATATTAGATGATAAAAACTCGTTGTACGATTTCAGTTAATACTCTGATCGATTTTTTTTCTTGAGTGAAGAAGAAGAAAAAGGGAAACCAGAATAAATGGATTATATAAGTTTTAATACGGTATATAACAGAAAAGTAGGAATAGCGTATTGGTTAAATGTGTGTTGGCTTGAACGTGAGGTTGTGGGTTCGATTCCGTCTTGGGGCATTATTTTCTTATACCTTTTTTTTTGAGGTAGAACTTCTTCTTCTTCTTTTTATTATTAGTATTAGTATTATTAAGTATTAAGTATTAGTCACTATTATTATTAATAGCACTATTATTATCATTATCATTTTTATTAATATCAAGGATTATCATTTGTATTAAAGTTATCGTTACTACTAAGTTTATCGTTAAGATTATTATTTTTATTATCAATATTATTATTATTTCCATATTAACAATATTATTATTACAAATAAATATTTTCTATATAAGATTATATTTATTACAACTACCATAATATTACATATAATTATATATTAAAAATTATTTATATACAAAGATTTACATATAACAAATTATTGAATTTTAATATAATATTAAACATAAACATATATATATACAAAACTATATAAATATTAATTATTTTAAATTTTATATACAAATTAAATACATAGAATATATAATCTAAGATATAATATATAAATTGTTCGATTTCCATTATATGTGCTAACCTTATACTTGTTCAATGTCGTCATATGTATTTTTACTACAAAATACAGTAGGTAAGTTTCATTTGCTCCCTTTTACTCTTTACGTTTTTTGGGCTGAGAATACATGCAAATGCTTTATTAACTGTTTTACAATATTTATATGCGTGAGTTCATTTGATTCCCTTTTACTCTTTACATTTTTGGGACTGAGAATACATGCGCTATTTTTATAACTGCTTTATTAAATGCTTTTGAAATATATTTTTGAACTGCGAATACATGAAATGCTTTTATAAATGTTTGACGAGATAGACACAAGCAAAACATTCCTCGAATGAATTATTATGCAGACAGAAGTTCTGCGGATTATTATTGAATTACGTGGACATGATAATTGCCACCATTGAATTATGTGGACATGATAATTGCCACCATTGAATTATGTGGACAGAATAATTGCCACCAATTGAAGTGAATATTATATATCGAGAGAATGATTTTATACACAGGTTAGGTGTATGATATTTTGTACACGAGATATGTGTACGGTTACAAAGATTTGTTAAAATGGTTTCGTACACGAGAAAGGTGTGCTGTATTTAAAAGATATCGCATGTACATTACAGGTGGGTATAGGATTTGGGCCCATTTGTACCATGCAGGATTTAAATCTTGTGGTCTATCAAAATGATGAATTATATTGTTTTATGATAAACTTATGAACTCACCAACCTTTTGGTTGACACTTTAAAGCATGTTTATTCTCAGGTATGAAAGAAATCTTTCGCTGTGCATTTGCTCATATTACATGGAGTCGTTTATGGCATATAGAGGTCAGAACCTCGCAATGGGACCAACTGTTGAAGACTTCGTCCAGATGGACTAGGACGGGTCGTTTCATACAACCTGCAGGGAGGAGATGGAGGGGAGTTAGCACGAAGCTAAGTGAGTACCACTAACTACAGGCCATAGCATACAGAAGTGTTATACTAATCATGTCACATAGTCTAACACACAAACATCACCCAGTAGTGCAGTCTACAGAGACTCCGGCGGTTCGGCCAAACCATTAACCTCCAGTTGATCGGGCTGGGGTTTACCGGAAGTTCCTCCTACATACCGTGCTGCATAAATCATCCACACGCGACGAACGCGTCATTCAAACATATACTACATGGATGCAAATAGGCTACCACATGAGGAACCCAACCCGCAGGTTGATCTCTCCTATTAAATTAGGCTACCACAAGATAGGGACGCACTGGGTTCCAACAGACAAGCATCAACCAACATGCAGTCAACACAAGGAACTAACTAATTACAACAATAAGTATATTTAACAAGCATGGCAATCATAATATAACATGCTACTATATACTATATTCTCCAGTTAGTCCCACTCACCGATTACCAGCAAACGAGAAGGTATTCAGCTATCTAATCACTGAACCTTCTCTTTCTCCTTTTCTCCTGAGAAAAACATATACACAAGTTAGTTTCTGTCCGTTAACCCCAAATAACACAATACAGAAATTTTTGTCAGAAAAAGTGTCCGCTAAAATTTTTTTGCTTTAAACTTATGCACTTTCAAAATTTACATCATGAACACCAAAATACAAACGGGCAGCATAACGGCTAAAAATCAGCACTTGGTAAAATATTCACTGACCAAGACACTCGGTCGACTGTCAGAGACAGTCGGCCAACTGTCTACACTCACTCGGCCGAGTGTCTAGTCACTCGGTCGATTGTCTCTCACAGACACACTCGGCCGTGGGTCTTACACACTCGGTCGATGGTCGAGTCGGTCGGTCGAGTGTCAGAAGACACTCGGCCGACTGTGTTTATCTGCAGAAGCTGAAGAACAAAGTGACGGGTTTTACCCAAATTCATCCAATTCTTGCTCTAGAGCTCGATTATGACCTCAAAACTGATCAAATCAAAGACACTAAACATGTAGAAACATAAACCCACAAGATTTGGACTCAAACAACATCAAATCTAATCATTTTGACCCAAATTACACACTTTGTAAAAACTAACACAAAAACCCAATTTTCTCAAAGATTAAAGCATGAAAACTTGTGATTCTTACCTTGATAGAATCAGTAAATCACAAGGAACAAGATAATGTAAAAGATTTGAGCTCAAGAACAAGGATTCAAGATTAGGGTTTGATGAGTGTGAAAGTGTAGGTACGGTGTATTTGAGAAGAAAGGTCTAGAAAAGGGAAGAAGGACACAGCACTAGTCTTTTAAGTGAGGTTAATTCTCACACTGTGCAACACACGGGTATTTATCAGTTATCTGATATCTTTCGTACATCATTTGGCAACCCAAACGAAGTCCAAATTAAATAAACAAACCTGTTCTGTGACCCTTGTCACAAACTGGTACTAACCACATCATCAAATAATAATAAATGTTAAATTAAAATAAAAACATATAATAACACAATACTAACTTAAGGGCAAACTAGTAATCTTACAGCTAGGCCCGGTTGAGGATGTTACACATCAAAATCCTCCTTGTCTACACTGGTACCCTACACATATGGAGTCTGGGTATGATGCCCCGACACTAGACGATCCACGTTCGGCTATTGTGTATACCTTGGTGACAATCTCATATCTTGGTTATCAAAACGTCAACCTACAGTTTCACACTCTAGTGCTGAAGCAGTATATAGAGATTTAGCAAATGTGGTTGCACATTTTTGTTTGGTCCAATATTTATTGCTAGAGCTTGGCTATCTAGTTAGCAAAGCCACATTAGTTTTATGTGATAAAGTAAATGATATATACTTAATTCGTAATCCAGTACAACATCATAGAGCTAAACATATCGAGCTTGATATTTATTTCGTCGCAGAAAAGGTTAAACGAGGATAGGTTCAGGTATTACACGCTCCTACATGTTTTCAAATAGCGGACATATCTATCAAAGGGTTACATTGTATTCAGTTCAACTACTACCGCAACAGTTGTGGGGGAGTAATAGAGTCAAACCATATCGTAACAAACTATATTGTATATTTGGCATATATCATACGTGATTATCCTTCCTTGTATGCAGGATAGGTATTTATACACTTACCTAATATGTAGATATGCTTGGTTGTATATGTTGCCGATCAATAAATGAAAATACACAATGTTCATTTACTTTCAGAACGACGCAATTAACTCTACTTCAATTGAATCTTTGATATTTTCTATGAAACCCGCAGAACCAATCCAGAGCAAAGAAATCATGATAAAGGTCGATGTGTGTAATACAGACTTTCTTTTCATACTTGATGTAATTGTAATTGTAATGTAATGTGAAGTTTCACATTATCAAGAAAAATAAGATAAAACTCAAGCTGTTCTGTGGACAATATAATAATTTTTAAAGTGAATATGATCAACACTAATGTCTTACTACACACACCATTCAAACCATTCAAGATGAAAATAATGATGAGTGATAAAATCAAATAATTTGTAGCAAAATCATTCAACCCATTCAACCCATTCAAGATGAAAATAATGATGAGTGATAAAATCAAAAAATTTGTAGCAAAACTATCGAAAAGCAAGTAAAATCAAATCATCTTGAAAAATATGATCCTTAATCTTGAAATTGATTTGCAAAGACAAACAAATGTCTTTGAAACTGAGAAAATTAAGATAATTGATGCACTTAAATCGATTAAAAAAACATCAGAGTCAGTGAAAAAGAAGAACCATTTCAGATTCGATGGTATGTTTGGCGCGGAACTTTTAGAAGCTTTTAAATTTTATGAAAAAACTTCTTAATAAAAAAAAACTTTATTTAGTTAAAGGAGTTTAAAACTTTTGGACAAAGAAAAAAAGCTAAAAGCTACTAGAACTAACGTTTAACTTTTAGCTTTAACTTTTTATCATTTTAGTCTTTATATATTCAGTTACTCTATCAAACACTAAAATGACTTTTTTGCTCCGTTGATCCTTCATTTATACACGAAATTGCAATTCGAGTCCCTCAATTTTTTTTTTGGATTTTCGAGTCCTTTAAATTGCAAAATTTAGCAATTCGCGTCTCTCCGTCTACCTGCCGTCTAAATTGGTTGTTAACCCTTGACATGTGCCATGCATGTGAGGGTAAATTCATAATTTTACTATTCTTCAATAAAAATGAGGGACTACCGACGCAAAATATACTTTATATATTTTTAATTTATAAATTTATAAAATAAAAAACACAAATATATAAATTTACAAAAATAAGAATAAGATTAAACATATATTTTTAATTAATCTTTATATAAATTTAAACATTTACAGAATATGCTTCTGTACCTGATTATACAAAAATCTTGACACAAAACTTCTACTATGTTAAATCAACAATCTCACAAACACATACATAAATACATACACAGACCACTACTTTTGAAAATATTTATGAAATTACCCAAGTTCAAATCTGATGAAGAACACAAATTCATATCTAAATGGACAAAAGGTTCAAATCTGAGATGTAGAACACAAGTTCAGATTAAGACGGAATCATGTTCGTTGAAGAAGGTGCCTTGCCAGAATCTGATTTCGAAGATACACCTCATCTTCGTCACCTAGCCGCCACGACGACGTTGACGGACTCCGTCTAGCCCTAGGTATAATTTTATCATCTCTTGGTCCTATACATGCATATTATTAATCAATTAAATGAGAAACTATCTCAGAGTCTTTAATTATTATGTATGTATATGTATAATGTATATAACACGATGATCAAGAGTAACAAACAATTATAATTTTTTATTTTAGGGATTTGCAGGGTCAGTCGATTATTTAAATGCAATAAGCTTTTTTTCATTTTCCAAACAAAGTGATTTGCTAAACATAGTTGGTCTAGATCTATAATTTAAGATTCTAAATCTCATTCTGGAAAATCGTTATGATGCTACGATGATGACGTTATGATTATTAGAGATGATGATGATGATGATGATGATGATTGATTTTTGCAGGTGGACTTTTTCATTTGCCCCAACCCAAAGTCATTTTTTGTTTGATTTTGATGGGTTTGAGTGAATGAGATGAAGATGAACATGAATTTGGGGTGGGTTATGATATTTTAGTGTGAAAAAAAAAAATTTGCATCGGTGGTCCCTCATTTTTAGTGAAAAAAGTAAAAAGACGAATTTACCCTCACATGCATGGCACATGTCAAGGTTTAACGGCTAATTTAGACGGCAAACTAACAGAGGGACGCGAATTGCTAAATTTTGCAACTTAAAGGACTTGAAAATCCAATAAAAAACTAGAGGGACTCGGATTGCAATTTCGTGTATAAATGAAGGACCAACGGAGCAAAAAAGTCCACTAAAATATATCTAAAAAGTTAACATCTATCTATCCATCAATATTTGTAAGTCTTTTTTAGGTTCAACCTCCGAATATAAAAGTTATGAATAGTAAATAGGGGTATTTTCGAATTTTCATTTTTTTTTTAAATTTTAACTGAATTTCATTTCACTAACAAAGCCCCCCACGCTTTTTTCAAAAATTCAAATCGACCCCCAAACAGGGTGGTAAAGTGTCAAATAACCATTTTCATAAAAATCTTAAATAAACTCTACCCAAATATTTGACGAGTCATATCTTCTTGTTCGCAACGAGTTAAATTTGAGACGACCCGTCCTAATCCATAAGGACGAATACAATAGCATATGATTACATCGCGAGGTATTTGACCTCTATATGATACATTTTACAAACATTGCATTCGTTTTTAAAAGACAAACTTTATTTACATCGAAAGTTGACGGCATGCATCCCATTTCATAATATGTCCAACTATAATTGACTAAATAATAATCTTGATGAACTCAACGACTCGAATGCAACGTCTTTTGAAATATGTCATGAATGACTCCAAGTAATGTCTCTAAAATGAGCAAATGCACAGCGGAAGATTTCCTTCATACCTGAGAATAAGCATGCTTTCAAGTGTCAACCAAAAGGTTGGTGAGTTCATTAGTTTATCATAATCATTCATTTTCATCATTTTAATAGACCACAAGATTTTCATTTCCATTTCTCATAAATATACGTCACATGCATAGAGACAAAAATAATCATTCATATGGTGAACACCTGGTAACCGACATTAACAAGATGCATATAAGAATATCCCCTATCATTCCGGGAAATCCTTCGGACATGATAAAAACGAATTTGAAGTACCAAAGTATCCGGTACTTTGGATGGGGTTCGTTAGGCCCAATAGATCTATCTTTAGGATTTGCGTCAATTAGTAGATCGGTTTACTAATTCTTAGGCTACCAAGCAAAAGGGGCATATTCGGCTTCGATCATTCAACCATATAATGTAGTTTCGATTACTTGTGTCTATTTCGTAAAACATTTATAAAAATTGCGCATGTATTCTCAGCCCAAAAATATAAAGGGTAAAAGGCAAATGAAACTCACCTAATGTATTTTGTAGTAAAAATACATATGACGATATTGAACAATGCAGGGTTGGCCTTGGATTCACGAACCTATAAGAATTGTATATCTATTAATACATATAATGTAATTCACAAACTTTCATTTATTAATATGTATTATTTATATGTTTATAGTTATATAGAATTTATACTAAATTTCACTTTAAAACGTATACTTATATTATATCTTGAATTATATTCTATATATATATTGATTTTGTGTATATAGATTTATAATGATTAATATTTATATATATTTAGTTATATTAATATATATATATATATATATATATATATATATATATATATATATATATATATATATATATATATATATATATATATATATATATATATATATATATGCAATTAGTGTTTCATTTATGAAATATCATTAGTTTGTTATATTAAATATTACTATAATCCTTGTATATGTAATAAGTATATATAATGTACCAAAGATTTATTTGTTAAAGTGATAGTTTAGATAATAATGATCTACTAATAATAATAATAATAATAATAATAATAATAATTAATATTAAAACTAATAAGAAATCGAATTATATCATTATCATTATCATGTTTATATCTTAACCCCTTTTCTAATTTCATCTGAATTTCTTAATATCATCTTTTATCAATACTTATATTTATACATATGAATATAATTGTATGTAATCAAAATTTAAGTTGTATTAATAACATTTGTATTAATAATACTTAATTATATATATCAATAAGGATAATAATAATAACTATATCAATAATTCAATTACATCACAAAGTAATTATAATTTAAACATAATCCTAACAATGTTTCAATCAATTAATCATAATAATAAGGATAATAAGAATAATAATAATAATAAACATAATAATAATAATAATAATAATAATAATAATAATAAAATAGTTTACTACCTTAAAGGCTCAAAAAAATTTCAAAATCGCGCAAGCCAGGACTCGAACCCTCGACCACTCGCTTAACCCGAAACACACTTAACCAGCTGCTCCGTCCAGTTTTTCTGATTTAAAACCCTTTCCATATAAATATAACCCGTATTTTTTAACTCCCCTTTCCTTCTTCATCTCCTTAAATAGCTCGATCAGAGACCACCCCAAAACTAGACTATACCTTAATTTAATCATGTAATTTAGGAAGTATAATTGAACGAGAACTGATTAGAAAATGGGATATCAACAGAACACTCGGGGAAAAAAAAATTACAGCAGTTTGTAGTTAGCTAAGAACATATATGAACTCCATTAGTGATTTTTGATTTTTAGAGGTTTTTAGACAAAAAGTTCTACATGAATTAGGCTCTAAATCGTCTCTAAAAACTTTAAGAATACCCAATTTCACCTGAAACATCAATACCGATTTGAATTTCACGAAGAACATTTGTTTTGACTTTTTGAAAAATTAAGTTTGACTCAAGAATTAGAACTCGATAGGAACAATTGGACCTTGAAACTTTACAGAAAGTTTAAATGGATTATTCTCAATACAACTGCATTTTTACATTTTCAAATATGATTCAAAATCGAGCTTTTTAAAATTGGAAACGTGAACAGAGCAGTTGTTTATTTATTTATTTATTTTTTAAAAAATCAACAAATTAATAGCTGTAAAAGTAATTGTAAGTGATGATTGATAATATAAATCAATTGGTATCATTTACAACTGGTTCTGATCAAGCTTTATATTGATTAAAAGGTCAACAGTCTTCAAAAAAAAAAATATAATAAAAAGAAAAATAGAAAATGAAAGCTAACCGAATTTGTTGTTTACCTGTGATGGAATTCGTTTTGTATCTAATTCAGAGACAAGAATCTTCAATTTAATACAGTTGATAGGCATATGTAACAAGATCGTACGATTTTTGTGTATATATATGATTTATATAATTAATATTAATAATTATGTTAATAATAATAATAATAATAATAATAATAATAATAATAATAATAATAATAATAATAATAATAATAATAATAATAATAGTAATAATAATACTAATAATCATAAAAATGATATTATTAATAATATTACTGTTAAAAATAATAAATTGTGTTATTTTTTCTAATAACTATAATAGCAATGATAATAATAATAATTAATAATAATAATTCTTTATGATAATAATATCTAATACTAACATTAATTATAACAACTAAAATTATAACTTTACTGCTAATTATAATAATAATGATATTAATAATATTAATAATGATAACAATAACATTTAGTAATATTAATAACAACTCTAACTTTATCAATTTTCATGTGTATATATATTTTTAAAAATAATGATATTAATAATACTAGTATCGATACTATTATTAAAAGTGATAACAATATTGTTATAACAACTATAATTAATATATTAGTATTACAATTTATAGATTATGTACTATAACTATATAATATATTATATAATAATGAGTATTATATATTTTAATAATAATAATACCTAATCATAATGATAATGAAGATATAACAAGTTACTTGTTTCCATTTTAATAATATTACTGATACTGATATTAATGAAAGTAATAATAATATTACTATAATAACTATATTTTAACTTGTTATATTAATTTTATATATTATACAATATTTACTAATAATAACATTTGATATTTAGACCTTTTATATATGATCCAATATATATAATAATTATTTAGAGAAATCATATATATTTATATATAACTTTAGTTTAATAATTATTTTATTATCTTGTATATTATTTTACATTTTTAATTCTAATTAATTGAAGTGTATCTTATTTATTCAAAATAATATATATACTTCTTATATTTATATTTATATAAATATATTTACATTCATACTTATATACAATTGTTCGTGAATCGTCAGGAGTAGTTAAAGGGTAAATGAATTCATGTAAACAGTTCTAAGAATTTTAAGACTCATCTTTACAAACTTTGCTTATCTTGTCGAATCATATTAAGATTAAGTTTAAATTTGGTCGGAAATTCTCGGGTCGTCACAAAATTTTTGCGACACCATCATTAAACTCGAAATAATTTTAGGAACACAATGTCACTAACTATACGCAAAACGGACGCTTTTTAAAAAACGCTAAATATTTGGGTTACTTGTCATACACGTTGATTTTGCGTTAAATTTTTAAAAGTCGACAATTCCATAGCGAAACGCGGAGATGCACATATATTGTTAATATAAAATAACATTTAAATCTTTTACGAGTTATACCATTTAGTTCGACTCGAGTTGCGCTTCAACGACATCATCGTTAGCCATGGAATAATTTTACAAACTAAACGCAATAAAATACATTGAAAATCGAACCCCCGGCGCGAAGCGAGGGTTCGAAAACTAGTTTGTACTAATTTCCAACTCAAATATTTTCTATCAGTGTTTTTTTTCCCTATATAAAATATCACCTTTTCCTAGATAATTCTTGAGTATGCTAAAAAAAAAAAATTCGTTATTTCTGTTGCAATTTTCATGATTCTTATCCGTTTCAATGATTTAACTGATTTAAAGGCATACTTAATACATAGTCTCAACCCACAACCACCGGGATTTAACATTGAATTTTGTTGATCTAGAGCAAATTTCATTTATCATCTGAATACGAAATATCCAGGATTTTAACATAGACAAATACAACCAAAGAGTGATACTTGAACACACGTATACAAATCATATGATCATCAATTTAGTACCAAAGAGTTACAAATTAGTAATATAAACTCACATATTTCTACCAGACAACTTGACATCTGGAACTGCATTATGAATACACTTTGAACTCGAAACATAAAAATATGAAGAAAAAAGATATCGTTTCTAGGATACCTTATTATCCCCTGTTGCGTTATTTATGCGTCCTGAAGGTTCAATCACTCACGATTATGTAAATTCTTCCTGTGTATACTCATAAATTTGGCAACAAACTCTGCAGATGTAGGATGCATATATCAAAAACATTAAAAACTTATTGCCATTCAAAAAAAAAAAAAAAAAAAAAAAAAAAAAAAAAAAATTAAAAACATGGTGATATATGATCAGTTTTAGAAAATATTTTTGTTCATCATAAATCAAAATATACTAAGATTAAATCTAACTAATTACCTTCCAACTTTAATAATGCACTAGTTTCAACTGGGAGTCTCTTATCCTACAGATGGGCATTAGTTTTTATTTACATATTTGCTATAAAAAAAAAGGAAAAAAAAAAAAAAAAAAAAAAAAAAAAAAAAAAAAAACCAAAACAAACATGTATGAAGAAGGGCACGTACATAATAGCTATGCCAATAATATAGCTCCCTTTTGATATTAGCTTCAACACCCTTGAGGAACTGTTCAATAAGTTTCTGCATAGTTGCAACATTTTTTAATGTGTAGTCAGGGGCGGTTTTTAATGGGGACAGGCGGGGGCAGCCGCCCCCAGTGGATTTGCAATTTTCAGTGTAAAATTTTTGGATTTTTCGACTTTGCCCTAGTGGATTTTTTTTTTGCCCCAAAACCTATATATTTTGCCCCAAAACCTTTAAATTTTGCCCAAAAATCTCCAAATTTTACCCAAAAATCTCCAAATTTTACCCCAAAATCTTCAAATTTTGTCCACAAATGTTAAAATTTTGTCCCAAAACCTCTTTAATTTGCTTAAAAACCTCCATTTTTTGCCCCAAAATCTCCATATTTTGCCCAAAAAATTGTCACGGTTTTTAATTTTTTTTTGCCCCCGGTGACTTGGAATCCTGGTACCGCCACTGTGTGTAGTATTATTATTATTGAATGAATGACTGAATTATTAAGAGTGTGAATCTTGAAATGATAATTTAACAGAAATCGCGTAACGTTACCAGAAGAATCAGTTTTGGGTGAACAAATTCCACCAGAAGTTTTTGTAGCTTTCCGCGTATGAGAAATAACCTATGAAAAGCACACACATAAAATTAGTTATGGTATCAATTAAGGAACTAATAACAAATATTTAAAATATTTGAGATCCCTGTTTAGTTTATATGTCATACCCACTACTTCTTAATTGCAAACTTTGCAATTTGTTACCACTTTACATTGGCGTAATCCTATTTGTGGCCTGAGGTGGCAAATGGGCGGGTCATTAGGTATTGGGTCAAAACAGGTAAAATGAATAAAGACTAAGGAGGATACTTGCCTGTTATGTGATGGATCTGCTAAAATCTTTGCAGCAAGGTCAATAAGTACATCTTCCCATCCTATTGCAATTGGCTGATCCTCTACAAATGGGTAGCTGTGTACATTTCTGACTGTTAGGATCTGGGTAATAATAACTACTTATTATTTGATATAAAGATATGATATGATGATATGTTAATTCTTACTTGTGAGACTTGCAGGCTTCAAGAGCCATGATTGCTTTTCTCAAGTTCTGTTTGGATTTATTAGCAATCTTTGAAGCAAATTTCATTGATAAGTCAAAGTTTTCTTTCCTTGCTATCTGAATAAGTACTTCCACAATCTGAGAATTATACCTAGAAGTTAGTGGCACATAAAACAATAGTAGTATATTGTTGGGTTAAATATGATTGGAAAACGATATTATTAAATTGAAAATCGAACTTTTATTGATAAGGAGATTTTGAGGCTTTATATTGGCCAAGTGGATGGCGTCCTAACATCCTTGCAAGAAGTCTCAGATTCAAAAACCTCATTCATAGGGTCGAATGAGTTTTGACCTGTTTGACCGGTATCTGCTATAGCTCAATTTTCAGCTTAACCCATTTGATTAGAGATGAAACTTGACCCGGTATAGACCCGTTTACAAGTAATATGGGTTGAAACTGAGTTATGCATATTGTAAAATAAATGTATATATGTAGAACTTACTTCATGAGTTACAGGGGCATCAAGTTTGATTACATTGCAACGCGTTTTCACTGGTTCAATAATATCGACGTCATCTTCACAACAAAGGATCAGTTTGCAAACATCTGAGTAGCAATCCATAATCCACTTTATCAAGTGCTGAATACTTTCATCAGCTTTGTCAACATCATACAGGACCATTACTAAAAAAAAAAAAAAAAAAAAAAAAAAAAAGTTTCAGTGTAAATTTAAATAAAATTCTTTAGTTGATATTTGAACTCTTGAATCAATAACCTGTAAAATCTGGCTTCAAATTGACTGTACTGATCTCAGGAACAACCGAATGATTACTACTTATTTGCTTAACAGAAGCCATAAGAGCGTATTTAGCGTTTTTCTCCAAGTACACATTAAGCTCTACATGGTGTGCGCTCGATGCTGCAGGAACTGCTACTTGAGTCAATCTTGCTTCCTACATACAACATATTAGATATATATGATCACAAAATCAACGATACTCAAATGGGATGATGGTATCAGAATGTATTAAAGATAGACTGTTTTTTGTTTTGTTGTTAGTATTTTGTCCTAACAAATTTCAAACTAGTTAAAATTTACATACCTGAATCTGGAAGTATCTTAAATCATGAGATATCTGCAAAAAAAAAGAGACCACTTTAATTTATTTGTAAAAACTTAATCACGAAACTAAAAACTGAAAATGGGTCTCGACCCAACCCTACCAAAAATTTCAGATAAAAAATGGATCTTGACCCAACAAAACCCAACCCGTGTTAGAAATTGTGTGCACGAAAATAATAAGAAAATATATCTGGTTTGCGCCCGTGGACTAAACACTTCCCAATGTTTGGAATTGGGATATAACCACGTTAAATCCTTGTGTCGTTTAGATTAATGTTTTATGCTTTATATTATTCGTTTATCGTTCATGGGTTAAGTTGGTGTAAATCACTTGTCTTGTTGGGTCCACAATTACTAACAACCTGACCAGGGTTTCGACCCAACCTGTTTGACCTATTTAAAAGTTGGCACATTTTGACCCATGACCCTTTTTGACCCAAACACATTTGATCCTTGACCCAACCGTTTGATATATATATATAGTCGTTTACTAAACAAAAACAAAATTTCATTACATTCCGAGCAGCATCTCCATATATCGCACATAGTAGCGCCATTGCCAACGCTTTCCTCCCCGAGCCCTGAGGCCCCTTCAAAAGAATATGCGGCAATATTTCTTGCGACGCCTAAACCGCACACATATATAAAATCAGACTATTCACTAACCTCCATAACATGAAGTCATAAACCAAAAATTTAATGTTTTAAAAGAATTTCGTAAATGTACAGATACTTCATTACCATCAGTTTAAGTTTCAAGGCTTCTTGTTTATGACAAGTGAACTCATCCAACGAAGACGGTTGATGCTTATCGGCCCAAAACGGTCTAATGCTCTCAACCACAAACGCTTTCTCAATAAATGACGCTTCATCAAATGCTCTTTCTTTATCCGGAGACTTATTATTCGTTCGACAAGCTCCTTTTCCTATACAAGAAAACCACGCATCCGTTTGATTTTTTCGCCTATTCGCAACAAACTTCCAAGTACTCCCACTTGACTTCCCGCTCACGTCACTAAACATATTCCCACTTTGCCTACTCACTACAGAGCTAGATCTTATACTTGTAGGTGTTGTTAACATACTATTAGTAGTAGTAGTAGTATAGCGTTGAAACGGGCCCGCTTTCTTTTCCATCAACAAATTCTGTTTGGGGGGGCTAAGACGATTTTCAAACCCATTATTCGTAACCTTTTGGGATGATAAATTTGTACATTCACGCGAAAAGAATATATCACCTCCGGGAATAGAATCTGTACTATCGAAAACTGGACCCCGCCGAACTGGAATTTTAGCCAATTTTGCGTTCGCAATCATTTCATTAATCTCCCCAACAGAAGGAGTATGATTATGATTATGATTATGGTTATGGTTACCTTGTACTTTGTCTTTTCGTGGCGTAATGCTTCTTCTTAAAGGAGGTGTTTTACTTCTTTCGTTTCTTCTTTTCGTCCATTGATCGTGTTTGGTTTGTTGGTCTTTTTCCCTTGATCGTAATCTAGGTGCCGATGCTGTCCTGTTATAACTTGGCTTATTAGTACTATATGATCCAACAACTTGTTGTTCATCACTATTAGTACTTTTAACCGACGCTTTGTAAGGTGAAACATGCCTTCTACGCTCAGACTTTGAAAACGGGCTGATATTTCTGCCAGGTGGAAGAGGAAGTGGACCCAACGTTGGTGATGACGTGGCATCTTTACGTGTTTTGTAAGGTGATTTACTATTACTTTGTTTTCTTGATGGTGGTAGCCCTTCAGGATCAAACTTTGAAGAGTGTCGTCTTGTAAGTCTTGATGGATTCAATTTTTCAGTAATCTTTTTATTAAATTCGTTCCAAGGAGCTTCGTTAAGCTCCGTTTCAGTATCAGATGGTTCATATCCGCTTCGTCCTTGTTTCGTAATCCCTAATGGATGCTTCTGTAACCCTTTGTAATACGGTACCGGGCTTTCCATATCAAAACACCAAAAATTAAAACAGATTTGGACAAAAAGGATGAACAAAATGTAATGTGGTTTTGTCGACAAGAAACAATGAGGTATCGAAATGGGTTGATGTGAAGAAATTAGTTATGTCGTTTTGGCATGATTGAAAAGACAGAACAATGTTTGATGTCGAAGATGTCTCGATGTCTACAAAGTAAGGAGATCGTTGAAGACAATGTAAGGTTGCCATAAGATTTAAAATGTACAGTTGTAGACTAATCAATGAATATTCAGTCAGTAATATGCTATGCCGTTTACAAGGCAAATGTGTTCTTTTTGTGTTTTTCACATATTCGATTGTATTATAGAAGATATCAATAAATCCGATATAAATTTTTTTAGTAAGGCAATAAATTTTATTATCAACTCGAGAAAAAACTACATACATACATAACACACAAGCAGAATCAAGGCTATCATCTAATGTTATGTTACAAGAAGGAAATAATGAGACTAGCCAATAACAGCTTTATGCCGAGGGAACAACAAACTGCTGTGAACAAACTGATGCACGAAACATAAAATACAACGATTAATTTAGATACTCTTGTGGACTTGTTAACCAAACATGCCAATCGATCTTCCTGTCTTTGAGTCTTCTTGATATCCAATCGAAACTTAGGATTTGAATTTCACTTAAAGCTGTAGGAGCGTTCCACGATTTGTTTTTGAAGATTTTGTTGTTTCGATTCCTCCAAATTAGGTATCCGCACGTCCATTCGATCGCTTGCCAAATCTTTGTCCCGAGCTCCGAACAAGTTATGTTGCAATTACCCAAAAAAGCTCCACTTACGCTCAGATTTGTCATGTTTCCGAAACCCCACCATCTATAAACTCGTGACCATATATCCATAACCGAGTTGCAAAAGATTAAGGAATGGTCAATTGTCTCGACATCTTCATCACATATTGGACATCTAATCGAGTGTAAGTCGATTCCACGTTTATCTAATTCGACCAAGGTTGGAAGTCTTTTCTCCATAGCTCGCCAAATGAAGATTTCAACTTTCTTTGAGATGAGATTATTTCGCATTGTTTCCAGTTGTCCTTTACCATCGATTAACATCTTTTCTTCCAAAATTTTAGTTAGTTCTTTTATTGTGAATTTGCCATTTGAGGCCAAGTTCCAACGCCAAACATCACCTTCATCCGTTTGCCTACAAAGAGAGTTAATCATATTGTTGAGTAATGATAATTCATCTAGAACACGACCTTGAGGTTCCCGAATCCAATTCGCATTGAAACGGCAGCTATCACCATTCCACGAGATTCGATCTGTGATATGACCAAAACTGACGGTTTTATTTATGCGGTGTCGTTAAGTCGCAAAACATCAGAATTAGTTACCAGAAAGGAGTAGTGGTTTTATTATTTATATTTAGCTGGGGTTTCCAAGCTATATTTCACCTACTTGTCTTCCTTTAAACGAGTAAGTGGTAAGTATAACTTAGATTCGTATTTTGCACGTGTGATGTGGGATAAAAGTGCCTTGAAAGTCAACCCTAATGACAAGTGGTGATAGAATAAACTTAACTAAGATGGTATGAAATTATGAAGAAAAAGGGATAGGTATGTAAAATATGATACTGACGGAAAGTTGTTAAAAGAGTTTAACTTCCTAGAATAAACACTAAACCTCAATCAATTGGGTCATGAACCTAATCAATTTGTCACTAAGAGTTTAGGCTTTGAAGATTCTGGCTAAGACGGATATCCCTACTCCTAACGTTAACCCTAAAGGGTTTAAACGACCTAAAGGATGAAATCCTAGGTACATGAATAAAGTGGTATATCCCTAAAGGAAAGTCTCAGCTTTTCTTAATCCTAGTTGGTTTAACTGCAGTAACGCTTCTCCACTTGATACTTGGCTATGCCTTAACATTGACAGATGTGCAATCTTAGATAGCCTAAGGTACTGCTAATTAGGTTAAAGGTCTCTCCTTTGCAATCACTTACTCAACTCCGGATCATCTTACACTATCTCTAGAACATTGCTTCTGACGCGAATCATGCTTTTGAGTAATTCAGTGTTCACTAAACTCTATGTTACCTACTCTAATCACAACCTAAGTGTAGCGACCCCGACAAATCGTCAAATGACGGCGTCATCTACGTATGGTCCCATTACATGGTCGTAAGTCTTTATAACAAAGTTTGACCGAAAAGTATGTCGCATTCATTTCATAAATAAGGGTGTTTCAAAGTTTACAAAAGTAGTTTCCATAACAAGTGCATAACAATGTTTAAAGTTTGTATGAAACACATGCGACACGATTAAAAGTAGTCAAAAAGACGCTCCACGTATGCAAGTATACTCGACATCCAATGCAAGTATCAAATAGTATGAGCGGAAGCATGTATCACCTAAGTTCAAGGACCTGAGAAAAACATAGAGAAACTGTCAACGAAAACGTTGGTGAAATCATAGGTTTAAATAAGTAAATGAGTAATAATAAGTTGAACCACAAGATTTGCAACATCGATAAAGCCATAGTACATTCTAAAAGTTAATATTCACGAGCACCCAATTATCAAAGCTTAACGTTCCGTCCGTTGAATACCCCATCAATTAGTGCTAGAACAACACTGTTCCCGAAAATATATTTCATTCGTAAACGGTAGCGAACCGTTTGAATGAGGGTTTGTCAAACCCATATGGCCATATAACATAAGTTCTCGCTTACACCATCTGATGTAATTAATGATAATCGGATTGAGGATTTTCGTTCTAAACTCGTATGTAGAATGTTTGTTTTCCCGTTCTTGTGTTCACTTAGTTCAAAAGAATCGTTTATGTTTTCTCATCCCAAAAGTAAGTTTAAAAGAGTAAAAGTGGGACTATGATCTCACCTCGAGTGCACGAGTATAAAAGTACTTCAACAAGTAAACGTGTGCATGAAAGTTGCTTAGCCTTGACCTAAACAAGTAAGTTATATCAATTAACCGGTTACGACACAAGGTCGGGTGAAATGTGTTCAATTAGTCCTATGGCTCGTTACGACTCGAATAGTATAGCATGTGAATCACGTTGTCAAGTTTCATGCAAGAATCAAGTATAAAAGCATGTTAGAACGATTGTAATAAAGTTTGAGTTGACATTTCAAAACCTTACCATTAGAAAGGAAATCTTATTACGTTTCCAACGATATTTGATTCATCGAAAACGGAGTTACGGTCAAAAAGTTATGGTCAAAACAAGTTTGCTGAAGTTCGGATGAAACAGGCAATTGTCACGGCGCGACAAATTGCTCCGCGGCGCGACAAATGCCTATGTTGAAGGTCAGAAAGCTTGAAAAACATGTTCTAAAATCACCCTTTGGGCCACGGCGCGACAAATTTCTCCGCGGCGCGACAATGGCCGTGGCCTGGTCCCTGGCCTGTTTCACTTGTTCAAGGCTTGGTAAAATTTCAAACAAACGCAAAACTCAAACCGTAAACAATTAGGAAGCGTATCTTATACCGTTGGAAAGCTCTTTTGACAAGGAACACAACTAAACATGTTTCATCAAACAAAAACAACATTTTCCATAACCGATTTCTCGTCAAGTGATCGTTTAAAAGTCCATTTTCAAAGTTTCAAGTTCATCAATTGCATTTTAAGTTTCGGGAATCCAATTTACACATACGATATGCCGTTTCGAAGGTAATTAAGCATACATTACAACTAATCACTAACAATTAACATTCCATGGCATTCAAGCATCAAAAGTTCATGTCAAGAACTATCAAACCCTAGTCAAACATCACAAAATCAATATTCATGTTTTTGAAGTTTTCTTAATCAACCTACGCATCAAAACGAAGCTAGTGATACTAGTAACACAATTAAAACATGCACTTTAACAATCTAACAACATTAACTCATCCAAAATCAAGGATTAAGCAAACCCATTTCAAGTTCATGCTAGTTACTCCAAAAACAACAAATCGAGCAAACCAAACATATATTCATGTTAGACTTGAGCCATAGACACTAACTAACACCATTTCAAATCAAAAACACGAATTTAGAGAAATCTAGAGTTTTAGAAATGTTACCCAAGCGAGATGAAGTTGGTATCAAATTGTAGAGGATGAAGAGAGGATTTCAAATATGTAATTTGTTTTGTTGTAAGCCTCCTAAATCGAATTTAGATGATGAATGATTGAATTGGGTGTTGTGTGTGTGTGTTCTTGCTAGAGAGAAAGAGAGATGAGGGAGATGGATGGAAATGGATGGAGGAGGGGAAGTGGTTGACTAGTTGACCTAGTCACCACTTTGCCCACTTGTCAACTTAAGTCCCTCATGTTTGTAGTCGGGTGCGGGAATTAACCAAACGAATATTTTTAAAACGCTCGAGTAAACGGGTGATGTCAAAATTAAATAGCGGGAATATAATGAACGTTACTCACGGAAACTATTAATTTAAATACGAAAGATTATGTTTAAAAAAAAAGACGGTGTTAAAATTAAATTTAACGGAAAAACGCGGGATGTTACATTATCCACACCTCAAAAGAAATTTCGTCCCGAAATTTAAGTAAGCGTAGTAGTCGTTGTTTCTTCCTCGAGATCTTGCGTTTCCGAATTCACGAATAGATGAGGATACTTCCTTTGCATTTGATCTTGTCTTTCCCAAGTAAACTCGGGTCCTCTTTTGGCATTCCAACGAACCTTAACAATCGGGATTCGGCTTTGTTTCAATGTCTTGACGGAGGTGTCCACAATTTCAACCGGTTCCTCCACAAAATGAAGTTTGTCATCGATAGTAAGTTCTTCGAGAGGGATGACGATATCGGGTTCGGCAAGACACTTTTTCAAGTTAGATACATGGAAGGTAGGATGAACGGAGTTCAATTGAGGCGGAAGATCTAAACGATAAGCAACGGTTCCAATACGCTCCAAGATTTCGAAAGGACCAATATACCGCGGATTTAGCTTCCCGCGTTTCCCAAAACGGATTACACCCTTCCAAGGTGCGACTTTTAACATTACTCGGTCACCGACTTGAAATTCAAGATCGTTGCGTCGTTTGTCGGTATAGCTCTTTTGACGACTTCGGGCCGTCCTAAGCCTATCTCGGATTTGAACGATTTTCTCGGTGGTTTCGTGAATGAGTTCGGGTCCGGTGATTTGCACGTCGCCTACCTCGGCCCAACAAAGAGGTGAACGACATTTGCGGCCATATAGCGCTTCAAAAGGTGCGGCTTTAATACTCGCGTGATAACTATTGTTGTAAGAGAACTCGGCGAGAGGTAAGTGCTTGTCCCAAGCTTTTCCGAAATCAACCACGCAAGCTCGTAACATGTCCTCTAAGGTTTGAATTGTACGTTCGCTTTGTCCATCGGTTTGAGGATGATATGCGGTGCTCATGTCCAAACGCGTTCCCAACGCTTCTTGTAACGTACGCCAAAATCTAGAAACGAAACGGCCATCTCGGTCGGAGATAATCGATAAAGGTACACCGTGTCGGGCTACGATCTCCTTAATGTAAAGTTGTGCAAGTTTCTCCATTTTGTCCGTTTCTTTCATGGCAAGGAAGTGTGCGGATTTGGTGAGACGGTCAACAATAACCCAAATGGTATCATAACCGCCCGTCGTTTTTGGTAGCTTGGTGATAAAATCCATCGTTATCCTTTCCCACTTCCATTGCGGGATCTCGGGTTGTTGAAGTAGTCCGGACGGTCTTTGGTGTTCGGCTTTGACTTTGGAACATGTCAAACACTTGGAAACATAAGTAGCTACGTCCCTTTTGATGTTCGGCCACCAATATAGTTGTTTAAGGTCGTGGTACATCTTATTGGCACCGGGGTGAATCGAGTATCGTGACTTATGGGCTTCATCTAAAATAAGGCTTCGTAGGTCCCCATAACTAGGCACCCAAATCCTTCCGGCGTAATATCGGAGTCCGGTCTCCCTAATTTCGAATCGAGAGACGAGAATGTTCAAGAGCTCGTGTGAAAGGTTTTCATCCTTGAGAGCCTCATCTTGGGCTACCCGAATTTGGCTATTAAGGTTTGTGTGGATGGTGATGTTTAAGGCTCGGACACGAAGAGGCACCGCTCTTTCTTTTCGACTTAAAGCATCGGCTACTACATTTGCCTTCCCGGGATGGTAACGAAGCTCGCAATCGTAATCGTTTAAGGTTTCAATCCACCTTCGTTGTCTCATGTTTAGTTGCTTTTGATCGAAAATGTGTTGGAGGCTTTTGTGGTCGGTAAAGATAGTACTCTTGGTTCCATAAAGATAGTGTCTCCACATTTTAAGTGCAAAGACAACGGCTCCGAGTTCGAGATCATGTGTCGTATAGTTTCGTTCATGAATTTTGAGTTGTCGAGAAGCATAAGCAATGACTTTCGTTCGTTGCATCAATACACACCCAAAACCATGTTTCGAGGCATCACAATATACAACAAAGTCATCATTGCCTTCGGGAAGTGACAAGATAGGAGCGGTGGTTAGCTTCGTTTTCAAGATTTGGAATGCGGATTCATGTTCGGTCGCCCAAATGAATTTCTTTCCCTTGTGAGTCAATGCGGTTAGAGGACGTGCAACCAAAGAGAAGTTTTCGATGAATCTACGATAGTACCCGGCGAGACCCAAAAATTGACGAATGTGAGTAGGTGTAGTAGGAGTCTCCCATTTGCTAATGGCTTCAATTTTCGTTGGATCGACTTTAATACCTTGGTCACTTACAACATGACCAAGAAATTGAACTTCCTTTAACCAAAATTCACACTTGGAGAATTTGGCATAGAGTTGTTCTTGTCTTAAAAGTTCAAGCACAAGTCGGAGATGTTGTTCGTGCTCTTCTTCATTTTTAGAATAGATCAATATGTCATCGATGAACACAATAACGAATTTATCGAGATACGGTTTGCACACGCGGTTCATAAGATCCATGAACACCGCCGGTGCGTTAGTGAGACCAAATGGCATGACAAGGAATTCATAACTACCATAACGAGTTCGGAAAGCGGTTTTGGAGACATCTTCCCCCTTAACCCTCAATTGATGATAACCCGAGCGGAGATCGATTTTCGAATATACACAAGACCCTTGTAGTTGATCAAAGAGGTCATCGATGCGAGGAAGGGGATATCGGTTCTTAACCGTCAATTTATTTAGTTCACGATAATCAATGCACATTCGTAGGGATCCGTCTTTCTTTTTAACAAACAAAATCGGAGCGCCCCAAGGTGAATGGCTAGGTTGGATAAAACCACGATCAAGTAGTTCTTGGATTTGACTTTGCAATTCTTGCATTTCAGATGGAGCGAGTCTATATGGTGCACGCGCTACGGGTGCGGCTCCTGGAATAAGATCGATTTGAAATTCAACCGGTCGATGAGGTGGAAGACCCGGTAATTCGTCGGGAAATACATCGGAATAGTCACTAACAATTGGCACATCATCGATGTGCTTCTCATCGGACTCGACTTTCTTAACGTGAGCAAGGATCGCAAAACAACCCTTACGGAGTAGTTTTCTAACTTTAATACTCGAAACGAGGTTGAGTCCGGTGCAACTCTTATCGCCATAGACGATCAAAGGTTCACCATTCTCGATAGGAATTCGGATTGCGTTAAGATCACAAAGAATGTGAGATTTCGTTTTGACTAACCAATTCATACCGATTATTACATCAAAGCTTCCTAGTTCCATGGGTATCAAGTCAATTTCAAATTCCTTACCCAAAATGTTCAAAGTACACCCCCGGTAATATGTGTCGGCACTTAAGAGTTTTCCGTCGGCCACTTCGATGGAATAAGTAGTATCTAAAGGGTGTGGTGGAGTGCAAAGGGTAGGAGCTAAAGTCTTGGACACAAAACATTTATCGGCACCCGAATCGAATAAGCAAGTAACATAAGAGTTGTTGAGAAGAAACGTACCCGTGACTAGTTCATTGTCATCTCGGGCTTCCTCGGTGTTGATGTTAAAGGCTCGGCCTCGGTTGTTGGGGTTGGCTTTCTTTTTCGGGCATTCGTTCTTATAATGGCCCGTTTGGCCACATTCATAACAAGTGACCGTCCTTGGAGGATTGGGCCCCTTTCGAGCGACGGGGGCGGTGCTTGTGCAATTGTTGGCCCTATGACCAACTCCTTGGCAACGGTGACAAATTAGCTTGTTACATTCGCCGTAATGATGTTTGTGGCACTTGTTGCACAAAGGTAAGTTTCCGACATAACCCTTCTTGCCGTCGTTGTTGAAGGGCTTTTTGGTGAAGGTGTTGTTGTTGTAGTTGGTTGATGGAGTGGCTTCCCATTTCCTTTTGTTGCCACCCGACTTGTCCTCGGCCTTAGGAGCCGGCACTACGATTTCGTCAACCGTTTCAATTAGTTGGCGAGCCATGTTCATAGCGGCTTGATGAGTAGTGGGTTTGGATGACATCACCCCTTGTTTGATGCTTTTTGGAAGACCGAGCATGTAGAGCTCAATCCTTTGAGATTCGGGGTTAACAAGATTAGGACACATCAAGGATAGTTCGGCGAAGCGTTGATTATAAGCTTTAAGATCGTTTCCGACCGCTTTCAAAGCTCTTAGTTCTTCTTCAAGCTTTCGGGTTTCTTCGCGCGGAAAATATTCGACAATCATCTTTTCCTTCAAATCGGTCCAAGAGAGGGCATGAGCTTCATCGGTACCCACCGATTGAACATAGGTGTTCCACCAAGTGAGAGCAACACCGGAGAACGTGTGGGTGGAGTATTTGACCTTGTCTTGATCACGACAACCGCTTATGCTAAAGACGGCCTCGGTTTGTTCAAACCAACGAGTAAGCACAACCGGTCCACCGGTTCCATCATAAGTGTGAGGTTTGCACCCCATGAAAGCTTTGTAGGAGCATCCCTCGTTTGAGTTACCGGCCCCATTGTTGTTGTTGTTGTTGTGGTTGTTGTTATTGTTATTGTTGTTGGAAGAGTGACCGGCCATGGCCGCATCTACGGCGGTAGCTATCATCCGTTCGAGCGCTTGTTCGGGAGTTTCATTGCGGCGTACACGACGAGGAGCCATTGTTCCTTCAAAACAAAAGAATACCGTTGGTTAGTATTCTAAATAATACTAACCGCGATATGGAATAAAGATAAAGAGAAAATTATCCTTGACTCGCCTTAGATTCTTTATGGCATAATGTCGGTATGTTCATATGAGTCACCGTAATATAATTTCCGGGAATTATATTACCCTAATTCATATGTGCATTCGACATTACATCATATAGTCAAGGTGGCGTGTCAATTAAATTATACAACGCAAGATTTAGATAGAATAAGAGTAGATATGAGTAAGAGAGTTCGAGTATAAATGCACAAATAGTCAAGTAATTCCTACGTCAAGTCTATATGCCGGTTGTAGTCTAGACTCACCAATGTACCCTAAGACTCGGGGTTGACACCAATGAACTCTAAATCCCTACAACCAAAGCTCTGATACCACTTGTAGCGACCCCGACAAATCGTCAAATGACGGCGTCATCTACGTATGGTCCCATTACATGGTCGTAAGTCTTTATAACAAAGTTTGACCGAAAAGTATGTCGCATTCATTTCATAAATAAGGGTGTTTCAAAGTTTACAAAAGTAGTTTCCATAACAAGTGCATAACAATGTTTAAAGTTTGTATGAAACACATGCGACACGATTAAAAGTAGTCAAAAAGACGCTCCACGTATGCAAGTATACTCGACATCCAATGCAAGTATCAAATAGTATGAGCGGAAGCATGTATCACCTAAGTTCAAGGACCTGAGAAAAACATAGAGAAACTGTCAACGAAAACGTTGGTGAAATCATAGGTTTAAATAAGTAAATGAGTAATAATAAGTTGAACCACAAGATTTGCAACATCGATAAAGCCATAGTACATTCTAAAAGTTAATATTCACGAGCACCCAATTATCAAAGCTTAACGTTCCGTCCGTTGAATACCCCATCAATTAGTGCTAGAACAACACTGTTCCCGAAAATATATTTCATTCGTAAACGGTAGCGAACCGTTTGAATGAGGGTTTGTCAAACCCATATGGCCATATAACATAAGTTCTCGCTTACACCATCTGATGTAATTAATGATAATCGGATTGAGGATTTTCGTTCTAAACTCGTATGTAGAATGTTTGTTTTCCCGTTCTTGTGTTCACTTAGTTCAAAAGAATCGTTTATGTTTTCTCATCCCAAAAGTAAGTTTAAAAGAGTAAAAGTGGGACTATGATCTCACCTCGAGTGCACGAGTATAAAAGTACTTCAACAAGTAAACGTGTGCATGAAAGTTGCTTAGCCTTGACCTAAACAAGTAAGTTATATCAATTAACCGGTTACGACACAAGGTCGGGTGAAATGTGTTCAATTAGTCCTATGGCTCGTTACGACTCGAATAGTATAGCATGTGAATCACGTTGTCAAGTTTCATGCAAGAATCAAGTATAAAAGCATGTTAGAACGATTGTAATAAAGTTTGAGTTGACATTTCAAAACCTTACCATTAGAAAGGAAATCTTATTACGTTTCCAACGATATTTGATTCATCGAAAACGGAGTTACGGTCAAAAAGTTATGGTCAAAACAAGTTTGCTGAAGTTCGGATGAAACAGGCAATTGTCACGGCGCGACAAATTGCTCCGCGGCGCGACAAATGCCTATGTTGAAGGTCAGAAAGCTTGAAAAACATGTTCTAAAATCACCCTTTGGGCCACGGCGCGACAAATTGCTCCGCGGCGCGACAATGGACGTGGCCTGGTCCCTGGCCTGTTTCACTTGTTCAAGGCTTGGTAAAATTTCAAACAAACGCAAAACTCAAACCGTAAACAATTAGGAAGCGTATCTTATACCGTTGGAAAGCTCTTTTGACAAGGAACATAACTAAACATGTTTCATCAAACAAAAACAACATTTTCCATAACCGATTTCTCGTCAAGTGATCGTTTAAAAGTCCATTTTCAAAGTTTCAAGTTCATCAATTGCATTTTAAGTTTCGGGAATCCAATTTACACATACGATATGCCGTTTCGAAGGTAATTAAGCATACATTACAACTAATCACTAACAATTAACATTCCATGGCATTCAAGCATCAAAAGTTCATGTCAAGAACTATCAAACCCTAGTCAAACATCACAAAATCAATATTCATGTTTTTGAAGTTTTCTTAATCAACCTACGCATCAAAACGAAGCTAGTGATACTAGTAACACAATTAAAACATGCACTTTAACAATCTAACAACATTAACTCATCCAAAATCAAGGATTAAGCAAACCCATTTCAAGTTCATGCTAGTTACTCCAAAAACAACAAATCGAGCAAACCAAACATATATTCATGTTAGACTTGAGCCATAGACACTAACTAACACCATTTCAAATCAAAAACACGAATTTAGAGAAATCTAGAGTTTTAGAAATGTTACCCAAGCGAGATGAAGTTGGTATCAAATTGTAGAGGATGAAGAGAGGATTTCAAATATGTAATTTGTTTTGTTGTAAGCCTCCTAAATCGAATTTAGATGATGAATGATTGAATTGGGTGTTGTGTGTGTGTGTTCTTGCTAGAGAGAAAGAGAGATGAGGGAGATGGATGGAAATGGATGGAGGAGGGGAAGTGGTTGACTAGTTGACCTAGTCACCACTTTGCCCACTTGTCAACTTAAGTCCCTCATGTTTGTAGTCGGGTGCGGGAATTAACCAAACGAATATTTTTAAAACGCTCGAGTAAACGGGTGATGTCAAAATTAAATAGCGGGAATATAATGAACGTTACTCACGGAAACTATTAATTTAAATACGAAAGATTATGTTTAAAAAAAAAGACGGTGTTAAAATTAAATTTAACGGAAAAACGCGGGATGTTACACTAAGTGGGCAGCTCTTCTTTGACGGATAAGTGATTATCTGTACGTAGGTATTATTCCCTATTGTGGTTAAGCACATATAACTACTTACCTTGTATCTTAGGATTGATCAGGTCCTAATAGTAGGTTATAGCCACATGAGTAAATGAAAAGGGTGGTCCGTAAATTAGACTTCTAAACCCGACAAGGTTTCAGAAGAACAACAGTATAAGTTTCAGATAAACTATTTAACATATAATAAACATTTTTAACAGATAGTCAAGCATGCAAGATGAAAGTGACTTAAAATAACAAAGCAGTTTTATTAAGTTAAGGAAGTCATTCACCGTTTACAGACAAGATCTGGACAAGTACAAGCAATTTTATTAAGTTAAGGAAGTCGTTCGCCTCCGGGTACTTAATTTCCGGCTCGGAGGTGAGAAGGCCTTGAAAGCTTCTAGTGAGAGAAAGTGTATTGTAGTGAGAGAGAGAGAGAGGGAGAGAGAGAGAGAGAAGAAGTGTGTGGAAATAGGATGCCAAATGGTCATTAAATAGAAAAGTTTTTGGCTTGAAATGGCTGGCAAGCCGACGTGGCAGGTCGGTGCTATAGCCCGGCGTGGGTACCCGGTTTTGGGCAAGCCGGAGTGTGTGCCCGGTGCACTTGCCCGTTTTCTGTTTGATCTGGCAAGCCGGCCCAGATGGCAAGCCGGCCTGGCAGGCCGCTTCTGGTGCTGGTTTCCTGTTTTGCTTGGATTGTCTTGCTTTTTTCCGGGATCGTAACTTGGTTTTCGGGGTGGTAACTTATCTTTTACCGTTTTCTCTTTAGAATCTTCATTTTAGCTCCGTTTTACTTGATTCATTTTACATAGCCTTTGTAATTACTTAATCTATAAAATTGACTGACAAAAAAATTATTTTGGCAATAAATTTTGGAAATTTATAATTTTTGGGACTTAATATCGAGGTAAAAATGTGACTTTTTAGCCGATATCAATCTGCCACCGTTTCTTCACCATTTATATCTTAACGAAACAGACTTCCGAATTTGTCCTGTAGTCTTTCGCCATAAATCGAAACGTCTTTCCAGAACCTGGTATTAGATCTATTGGCTACTGACATTGTAAAAGATATTTTAAACTCTATACCCAGCTCCGAAATTTTGTAATGTGCATAAACATTATTTGGCCAAACACCCATCAAAGAAGCATACGGCCTCGATATGGATGAAATTAACCCACTATCGTGATTATAGATGCTATTTATTATTTTCGCCATAGTGATTCAGGTTCGTTATAGAACCTCCACCACCATTTCTCGAGCAATGCCAAATTTTTACAATTAAGAGACCCAATGTTTAATCCCCCATCCGAAAATGAAAGGATAACCCGATCCTATTTTACCCACGAAATTTTGTTTCCCGGCCCGGAACCCCCCAAAAAAATTTCGTCCTCACACGCTCTAATTCTTTAATCACACAAGGCGGGGCACGATAGATCGAAAAGTGATATAACGGAAGACTAGAAAGGACCAATTTTACAAGTGTTAGACGTCCATCGAAGGAAATCATACGTGCTTTCCAATCCCAGAGCTTGCATTTGAATTTTTCAAGCACACCGATCCAATCATGCAATTTTTTCATTTTGGTACCAATTAGTAATCAGAGATATTTGACCTGGAAGCTACCCATATCACACCTGATATAACTAGCCAAGGTTGAAACCTGTTCGATGCTCATTCCAACTCCCAACAGACTACTCTTACGCATGTTGAATATTAGTCTGGAAGTGAGTTCGAAACACTTTACGAGGCTCATCAAGCTTTTTACATTATCTCTACCACATTTCCCAAAAAAAGATATTATCGTCCGCATATTGAAGATGTGAAACTGTGATGTTGTCATTTCCCACTTCAATACCCTTATAAAGACGTTTCTCTATTGCGGCCTTTGTGAGGAGATTAAGATCCTCCGCTGCTAAAATGAATAAGAACGGGGATAAAGGATCGCCTTGTCTGACCCCTCTACCAATTGATAATTCATTTTTCGGTGATTTGTTTAGCAAGATCGAAATAGAAGCTGATTTAAGACATGAAATAATCCATTTGCACCGCCTGTTTCCGAAACTCATACAGTCATAACTTCATTCAATAAATCCCAATTAAGACAGTCAAAAGCTTTCTAGAAGTCCACTTTGAAGATAAACCCTTTTTTCGTTTCCGTTTAAGATAATCAATTGTTTCATTTGCAATCAAGACCCCGTCTAGGATGTAACGTCCTTTAAGGAACGCGCTTTGCTCAATGCCCACCACACTTTTACTACCCTCCTCAAATGGTTGGAAAGAGTTTTTGAGATTATTTTATAATAGCTACCGATTAGACTTATTGGCTGAAAATCATTTAGGCTAATTGGATCTTTTACTTTCGGTACCAAAGTCTCGAAGGAGGCATTGCAACCCTTTGATATTTCACGGCATCCATAAGATCATTCTTTAAAATCGATCAGAATGCTTTGAAAAAAAGGAAGTTAAGCTGTCTGGACCTGGGGCTTTACTGTTTCCACATTCTTTTATCGCTGAAAGAATCTCGTCTTCACAAAAATGGAGTTCCATGTCTGCTTTCTGATTAGGTGAAATAATTGGGTAGTTGAATTTTCCTGGTTCAAGTGATGGTCGAGCAGTTGAGGGTATGCTAAAAGCCCGAGCAAAATGTTAAAACATTTCGTCTTTTATGTCGTAGGGGTTTTCGTTCCGTACACCATTTGTTGTGAACCCACGGATGTTATTCTTATTGTACCGTCTTCGAATATTTGAATGAAAAAACCTCGAATTATCATCCCCATCCGTTATCCACTTGATTCTTTCTTTTTGCTTAAACATATTAGCTTTGGCTCTATCTAATTCCAGCCATCTCTTTCTTGAATCTACCCATTTACTTCTGTCCAAGTCATTTAGAGTTCTAGCATCTACTTCCGTCTCCCACATATTTGCTGCTATTTTGAATTTCTCCATTTCCGACTCTATACACCCGAATTGAGGCTTGCTCCATTATTTGAGGGCATGCTTCACATTTTTGAGTTTATTTTAGAAAACACAATCTTGTCTATGACCCTTAACCTTGATTTTCCATGCATTTTCTCTAATTGTGTGTACACCTTCTAAGAAAAACCATTCATTGAAAAGTTTAAATGGCTTTGGACCGAAATCAACAATCTTATCTCGAAGTACAATTGGGCAGTGGTCGGAAGCTTTCCTTTCAAGTGCAATAGCCGACACATTGTTCCAAAGATTAAGGAATTTTTTAGTAACCAAAAACCGGTCGAGTTTGCTCATCTTCAACCCATCGTCACTTATTCGTCTAAACCATTTTCCTCCCATGGTTATTTCAATTAACTTGTTATTTTCTATAAACTCGTTGAATCTCTTCACACGGTAAGGTAAGAAATCACAGTGGAATCTTTTCACCTCTTCTCTGACTTCATTGTCTCCATGTTTGTAGTCTTCCATTGACCCTTTCCAACTATGAAATACTCTCTTATTGCAGTACACTCAGTGGAGAAAACACTACTATCTCGTACCGTCAGTAAACCGCCCGAAAACCCAGCGGCTTATTTTTGAATAAAACCACAATTTTCAGATCTCCATAGATTTTTAACCCAATTATTATGAAGAGTCCTGCATTTCGTTTCCTTACTGCTCTTTATAGCAGTTGGTGTTATTCTCAGGCCACTTTAACCCCAATTTTCCCCATAGACTCTAATCTCTTCACTGTTTCCAGAGAAGACTCTGTTTAAAAGGCTTCCATTCGATGTACGAGACTTGGATTCCATAGGTTTATCTTTCGAATTTTTTGATTTTTCCCATAATTCCTGCATTCTTCTCTGCTTTTCCATTTTGAGCCGCTTTGAGCCATGGTTTGGTTCGGTCTAGGCACAATCGTTGCATAGCGAAGAAATATTACTCATGTTATTCGACGATGTTTTATAATTGGAAGGTGATTTGTTGTTTCGGTCAAATCTATTAGGAAGTGAGGAGTGCCCAGGTTTGGATTTCATCATCTAGTGGTTTGGTTGTGTTGAGGTTGATTTGAGTTTGGGGTTTATAATTGGAGGGTTTGGAAGAGAGGATCGGGTCGGGTAGATTTTTGGTCCAGTATTGGGTTTCACATGAAGGGTGGTTTTGGGCTTGTGCTTCAAAGTCTTAGCTGGGGTGGGCTCCAGAATTGGGTTAGTAGTTGTGGATGGTCGGGGGTTTAAAGGGGTATCAGGTATTGGGCTTGGATTTTGGAGGGGTCGATTTTGTGAAGGGTTGGAATTAGGCTAGTTGCTGAGCTGCGGTTTACACGAAAAAACTTTGGTGGGCTGCTGATTGGGGTATTAGTTGGGCTACAAATTGGGCTATTAGTTGGGCGTGCTAAAGGGTTTAGAGGACAAGGTTGAGTATTATCTGGTAAAGGTTTATCGGTAGGTGTGTTTATGATTTCCAAGATGATCTCTTCGCCTATGTCATATGTCTTATTAATTCAGTCTGTTAGTTTGTCAGGGGTTTCAGGAGGAGATGTACCCGTTTTCTTGAGCTCCTCCACGTAATCATTCAAATTTTTGAATAATTCATTATTCCCCATGCATGACTCTTGATCTTCGAATGTCTTGCCTTCTTCCTCCTGGTTGTTTTTCCGGTCACCGAAGTAATTGTTTAGGGGATCTGGGTTAATCTGAGGCTCGACTTATGTATATTATACTTCATCCTCGTCATCGAAATCTTCATCAGATTCAGATTTAGATGTCTTGAAAACGTTGTTATTTTCATTCACACATTCATTATCATTTTCGCTATTGAAATCTAATTCTACAATTTCCTTGTGATCTTTTATTACTCTGACATGAAAACTGTTTCCCCTGTGCATGAGCATGATTTGATCATTAATGATCTCCGGATGGCCCCTTAGCTTCAGCAAAACACTACCAATAACTAGATTTTGGTTATGCATATTAATGGAGCAATTTTTCATATCCAAAATTTTACCCCACCATTGAGCAATCGATATGAATGTCTCTTCTCTCCAACAGGTAGCAGGAATACCAATGATAGATATCCATGTCAACCGTCCACCCGGCAATGGGACATCTTTTCAAGGTCGAATGTTATGGAGCCTTCTGTGTGTTGGATTATTCGGATTACTAAATAGATTATTCATTGTTCCCGAGCAGTCTAAGATTAGCATGATTTCGAAACCACCTAAGTATTTGATTTTGAAACCTTGCAACCCATCAATTTTACACAACGAATCAAGTTTATCCAAGGCATCTATTTGCACGGCTTCTCTAGTAACTGCATTGTTGAACATCCCATCAACATTTAGGTTATCGTTGACCTGTACATTTCTGAAGCTGGGGATTGCTGCTGGTGCATTTTTATTGTATTCAATGGATGAATGTTGTCTCAGAATTGTTCCATGACTGGGACTACGTGGCCTTGATAACAACTCTCTTAAGTCACATCTTTGAAGCCCTATAGTGTCTTTGTAACTCTGGTCGTCTCTAACATAACATTGCTCCTTGTTGATTCCAGCTCTCTTAATTATTTCACCACGTTTGAACCTTTCACCATGATCGTCGTTTTTGTCTTGCTGCCGTTGATAGTCGTTGGTGATTGGTGTTTATTTCGAAGGCCTTATATACCCCGATATGCCTACCCTTGAAACTGATGGAACTCAGGGATCTGGTGAGTTGGAATTCATCTTGAACGTCACCAAATTTGACAAAAGCAAATTTTTGTCCGTTCCTGAGTCGTTTTTGAGTAATGTAAATATCACGGACCGAACCATATGCTTTGAAGAATATGCACAAGTCTGGTACCGTCCAATTCTCTGGATGATTGAAAAACATGTATGATGTCAATCGAATTCCGTTCTTCCACCTGTAGTATGTCCTGTAGTCACCGTTAAATCTCTCTCGTGCCCATCCAGTGCCCGTCGATCGTTTTCTCTCTCTCTCTCTCTAAAACACACACACTCTCTCTCTCTCTCTCTCTCTATATATATATATATATATATATATATATATATATATATATATATATATATATATATATATATATATATATCTTTTGTTGTAATCTGCGATTTTTTATTTATTTTCGTCATTGGAGTTATAATTATAACAACAACTATAATATAATTCAACATAAATTTTAACAAATAAATGTGTTACCTTTATATTTATTAATTGTAACACATCACAAATGACTTTACCATACAAAAAAAAAAAAAAAAAAAAAGAAAAAAAAAAAGAAAGAAACTCTCAAAATATATATTAAATACAAATAACATAAGTGACAATAATAACAATAACAACGATACCTAAATTCCACTAATATGAAGGAGATGAGATGTCGTTATTCCTCTACTCTAAAGTAATAGGGAAGTGTTCCTCTACTCAAAATCGTTTCTTCACCTGCGGGTAGAAAAAGTTATCCCTTCCGCTACTCGAGGTACAAATAAAATAAGTGAAGCTATGAACCGGGGAATCAAGGATTCCGACTAAGAAACTTGTCGTTATTTTTACAAACATATTGATATACTTAATTTGAACAGAATAAATGAACTACATTTATTCTCCCACCACCATCTTTCAATTTTCATCACAATTACTATTTTCCTTGTTATAAAAGCCTACATTACAACCTTTTATTGAGATAGGTATTTCGCATATATATGTAACGTAATTAACCCCGTAAAGAGAACCCATATTAAAATAATAATAATAATAATATAATAATTATAATTATTTACACTTTTTTCACTAATCATTCACATACGTATTTATTAAAGTCAAGTATCTCTCGATGATTCATTTTTTCAATCTATATGATATTTATAAACTACAAAGCATAATCCAAATGGATCGAGGATGTCCATACAATTGGGCCTAATACAAACATAAATATGTACAGTCTAATACACCCTGCCATTAGAAGTTAAGTTAAAGAACGAACGTTCAAGCTGGATTATAAACCTTTAAATAATCGTGTAGGTAGTCCTTTAGTAAAAATATAAGCATACTGAGATATAGTAGAGTCGTGAAGAGCACGAACATCTCCCGTAACAACATTATCACGCACGAAACTGTAGATCTCAATATCTCTCAGCGACAACATTAGCAACCGCTCGATATTTATCTGCGGTACTCAAATGGGATATGGTTGTCTATCTTTTTGAAGACTAAGAAAGAATATTGATCAAACCAAAATTGTAATTGATTGATTGTAAACTTAGGTTTGAGTGCTTGATTAGAGGAAAAGAGTGAATCGGATGTTTTATATTCAATAACTGTGCAAACCCCGATTTGAAATATGGATTCCAAGGGCGTAAAACAAACGATGGGATTAACGTTACTCGATTTGGGTCGAATAAGTTAATATCTTAGAGTAAAAGCTAACTCCGATATTGACCGGAATCTCTATCGGAATTGTATTTTTAGCTGGAGAATGCTATAGTAAGAAATCTGGGCAGAGTAACATTAATACATCCAGTGTTGTGTAATGAATGATCTTGTGCGTGTATTTATAGGTGTTATGAGGGAATGATGACGTGTCATATGTCCCTTTCATGGTTAGACTATGAATAACCCTGCCCGTGACGTCACAGGCAGATTGTTCACTTTTTGGCCAAAAAGTGCAATCTGCCTGTGACGTGGCATATGTCAGTTTCTGACACAAAATAACCATGACGCTCCTTTTCTGTGTCATCCAACTGTGGGTCCTACCAGTTTTATTTTTTATTTTTTATTTTATATTAAATACAAATAAAAAGTTATTTTATAAAATAAAATGCATATAAAATATAAAAAGCATCACAAAATAATATTTCATAAAATTAACCCATTACATAAATTAATATAATTCAACATTACTTAAAATGTAACCATTACATAAATTAAATTGTAAAATAAACTAGTTCGTAGTGCGAAATGTGGGCGGAAGGTTCCAAATATGCTCAACAAGATCATCGGTTAGTTGGTCGTGCACCGTCCTATCACTAATCTCTCGGATGATAACGTCTTGATCCCGTCCTCTATTCGGTATACGCTGTGGACGATTCTCCATCGGTTCGGTAATGAAATCTTCCTCCCAATCACTTAACGCAAATCCTTGATCTTCTAAAATCATCATATTATGTAATATGATACAACAATCCATAACTCTTCGCATTTTGTTCACCGACATAGTGCGTGCCGCTAACCGTAAAATATGAAATCGACCTTGAAAAACCCCAAAATGTCCTCTCAACATCCTTTCGGGCACTAGCTTGAAACCGCGTAAACTTAATCCTTAGGTCATCTGTCGGCGCCGCATAACCTTTGACTAGGGTAGCCAAATCAGGATATATACCATCAGCGAGGTAATAGCCTTTTGTGTAATGATTACCATTTACCTCAAACGGTGCGGTTGGAGTTGTTCCGTTCTTTAGTTTATCAAAAACCGGTGATTGATTCAAAACATTTATATCATTGTTGGAACCCGCCATCCAAAAAAATGCATGCCAAATCCACAAGTCATACGAAGCAACTGCTTCTAGCATAATGGTGGGTTTCTTGTGATCTCCCCGAGTGTATTGTCCCTTTAAAGCAACTGGATAATTCTTCCACTCCCAATGCATACAATCAATACTCCCGAGCATACCCTTAAAACCATGTTTCTCCTCATGTTTACTATATAATCGTTCAACATTGTATGCATTGGGAGATCTCATATAACGTTCTTTGTATAAATGAATAATACATTTAGAAAAGTTGTCTAAACAAATTATTGAGGTTTGCTCACTCATTTTTAAGTATTCATTAAACATATCGGCGACAGTTTCATACGGCAACTGGCTTAGAGCAGAAGTCATTTTTTGCAATATTGTAAAAGTCGGCCTACCGATAGCATCAAAACGTTCCCTAAAATAGGTAAAATATTCGGGAATATTATGACTATCGAAATCAGAAATACCTCGAGATATTCGTAGAAATAACTGAATACGCATACGAAAACGTCTTTTAAATTTATGTTGCGGAAACACGGGCGCCTCACTAAAATAATCCTTCCATAAGTTTTCTGCGGCTTTCTCTCGATCTCTAGGAATATAAATTCGGGATCTTGGAACACGCTCGGATGATTCGACTTCTGCATCTTCACCTTCTAATTCTTGAATTAGTGCAACAATACGCTCGTCTTTCGAATTAAGTAAATACGATGTCATCTATTTATATAAAAAATTTGAATAAAAGTGTTAAAATGGGAGAAAAGAGAGAGCTTGATGTGTTAAAAAAGATGAGGTTTGATGGGTTTATATAGGAAAAAAGTTTAGTAACTAAAATAAAATAAAAAAATCAAATATTTGAAATATTCCCGTTAAATAACGGATATATTTTTGGACAATCAAAAACCGCCACCAACCCCTGACGTGTTTTTTTTCCGTTAAAAATCCAACTGACGACCCTTGGGCGTGAGGTCTGACGCTGCGTTAGGGGCGTCAGAAGGCGTCAGCGAGCCTGACAGGACCCCCTGACGCCGCGTTAAAAATGGTCTTATAACAAATTTTACCAGATTTGAGGGCTGGCGTGGCACCTGTCCCTTTCATTGGCGTAACAAATAGATTCTAACAAACTTTCCTAGATTCATGGGCCGACGTGGTGTATGGCCCATTTGTGCGTTTGTTCCTGGACCGCGTGTTTGTTCCGGGACCAAGTGTTCGTTCCAGGACAGAGCACCTACCTTGGAATGGTTCAGTTGTTCCGAGACGGTGTGATGGATCCGACTATAGCATGACGGACGAATTTCTTGCTCTTGGCTTAGGTAAAAAATTTTACCTGATGTTTATTCCAAGTGCTTCTTCACGGTATCTTCCTAGACCGCTTATGTCGGTTGTATTCCAGATGAAACGTCGTCAATGTTTATGAAAAAATGTGTCGTATTGATACGAATCATTATGCTTATCATCAAATATTATTAACATGGAATACGCAATACCCGAATGTAGAGCGGAGAGTATCAGGACAACCTCCTCAATTTGGAATATCAAAATCAAATTATTTTTATACATTAAGAACTAATTAGGGAGAAAATGTAATTAGGGAGAAAAATATAAGGAAAGAGAAAATTTGATTACAACATTTTGCTACAGTAAGGATTGACTAACTTGCATTTTTATTTTCAAAATTTTGGCATCTCAACAAATAATTGATTTTTGATTCTAACATGCCAAATAATATTTATTACGAGTAATTATTTACGATTTCAAACGTAATAATTAAATAACTAGTGAAAAGACCCGTGATATCAAGGGTTTGTTAAAACAAACTCTTTAAAATAACTAACGTAATTAAGATACCTCAAGAATTATTATCCCAAACTACTACTTCGTAAACATAATTTTCTGGAATACATTAGCCAAACTGCCAAACTGCTGCTTCGTAAACATAATGTTATTCACATCTATAAGATGCATCTCGATGGTTTATAGTTGACCAAGATTTTGTTTGCAGGAGTCAATCTTTTAAGTTTTCCATTATAGAGGTCTAACAGCAGAACCATAAATATAAAGCATCGGAACTAAGTTAATAAAAAAAGACTCCAGTAGATGAATAACTGAATAACTGCTAGTTTCAATCTAAGCAACTAAGTCTAACATAACATGGGGGTGGGGCCAACAATATCGGATAACAATAATATCATGCTTCCTATATGTGTTTTAATTTTAACATTTCTATATGCTCCAATATCAATTCTCATATTTTACCCACACTTTCAAATGTGACGAATTAGATAAAATTTAGTTTGTGCTTTATGACATTAATACTACCTACCTGACCTTTTATTGTTAGCTATTTTCTTTTAGAGTTAAAAGAACACAATAACAATGACAAAGTAGGTAATTAGGATTTGATCATAGTCACCATACCCATCTAAAATAAAGAAAACATTAAACGCTAATAGCAAGTGCCTACTAAAATGATATATTAGATCACTAACTGTAACAAAATATTAACTAAAGCATGAACCTCAATTTACTAATAGCAAACTTTAAGGGTAGTCATATAGATATGTGTACTTAAAAAACAGATTGTCGTAATAAGATCATGTATAAAATTTTGCATTGATTGAGATTTAAAAAGTAAAGTAAAAGTAAATGGGTCACACACTAACCTTAGCAAGGTACTCCTGAAGCAGTCATCTCAAAAATAGCATGAATCTATAATCAAATCAGCCATTCTGACACAATTAGATCTTTTAAAATATGCCTTTATATATGTAGCTAAATGATTGATATCCCTAAGATACAGTTTTTAAATGACCATCATTAAAATTTAATTTTATTCAAGTTAGTCACGTCAAATGAACTCTAGTAAAGATATGAAGTCAAGTTAACAAAACCAACAAAGATAACAGCAGCTAAGTCTTTTCGGGTTGTAACACGAGAAAACATCCATGGTAAGCACAAATATTTGACCAAACTCATGATTTCACCAACCATTTGAGTGACATTTGATAGCAGATTCCATACTTAAGGGCAATATAGGCACTCATGAGATTCAAAGGTGAAAGAGTTGATGGATTGTAGTTGCTAAGTAAAAAACAATTGATGAAGCATTCAAGAACCTTGACACAAAACATGCAATTGTAACAGAGCAAACAAACTTTAACACAAAATTTCGAAATTTTAACACAAAACATGAAAGAACTCAAGCAAAAAAAAAGCATGAAGAAACCCTATACACATTGAACACGATACAACAAAAAGCATGAAGAAACCCTATACACATTGAACACGATACAACAAATTTAAATTTTTGAAATTGATTTTATATTAGCATAATCTTTTTTTTGTTTCAACGGTCATCACAATCACAACTTTCAAAATCAACTATCAAAAACACAATAACATAAAACAACACCACAATTCATAACCCATCAATTAGAGCATCCTTACCATATATTGCCAAGAATCTTGCATAACATAGTTGACCAAGACGACTTCCTATAACCACAATATATGCTTCTTCCTTGCCCGAATGCACTTAGCCCTGCCATTGCATTATAATTTTGCTAAACATTATACTTGAACTACATGACCATTAAGAATCAAATTACCAAGATCATTATCTAAAATGATGTATAGCACCAATTATAATAGATGATAATTCAATATGATGTATAGAAACATATGACATTATCAGATAGGCAGACCACATTTACAGATTCGGTTACTCTATATGGCCAAAAAGTCTACTTTCAATTTTGTTGCCAAATGTTTTACAGTAAACTATAAACATTAAAGATTTCAAACTTCGACATATTTCTTAGTATCAAATTACAATCATAAGGTAACAGATTTGATAGTACAAAAAAAATATTAGCATCATAACGTAACAAAATTAGACAACTACTTCCATTTGAAGAACATCTTCAAATTTAATTGCATCAAAATCAAGCCCGTAAGTCTAACAAATGCAAAGAAGAAACCAAAAAATCAAAACTAATCATTAGCTACAAACAAATAAAATATAATTACAATGTTTAATTTCATCAAATTGTGGAAGGAAAAAAGAAAATAATTGAAGTTACAGACCTTGCCTTCCAAAATTGAAGTTAATGACACTATTTGAAGCATTGAGGCAAAACAAAACCATAACCAAAATGATACATTACATTGTCCCTGGAATCAAAATCATAAATTATATCGAAGAAAAATCAACTATCAATATAAATAAATTCTCAAGATAAACAAAAATAAAGATAAAAACTTATATGAGATGAACCAAAGATATGATGAATTTTAGGTAATTTGAGAGAAATATTGTCAAAAGCACTGTCATTGCATCATAAACACCAAATTAATAAAAAAAAAATTTAGTTGACTATATTAAATTAAAATCGTAATTGATATCAAAGAATCGTTTCAATCTGATATGGAATACCTGAATGGCATTTTAAGGGTTCCTTCAATTAAAAAAAAAAAGAGAAATGAAATCATCAAGAAGAATTGACCCCAACTTCAACATAAACTTTACCCAATTTATATTCAAAATTAATGTTCCGAGTTCCTGACTAACGATTCATGAACTATAAATCAATTGTAAGTAATTATTGCCATAATCAATCAAAAAGAATTACCAGAAATTTTGATATTGAGGGCAAAGAAGAAACCCTAATTTAGTAATGATGAAGAATGCAACGGCGTATGATGAAATCAACTAATCGACTTCAAATTAAACTTGCACTGATAGTCGAACTTTGGATGAATCCCTCAAATCATCACAGCACATGGAACGGAGATTTCAGTCGATTGTTTTTTCATTTGGGAAAAGAATAGAGAGTTGAGAGAGGATTTCTTTTAGGGATTAAATGTACATTTTGAATTTGAAGGCAACTTAGCTTTTGTACAGCTCGAGGTATAAAACCCAAGCACGCATACAATATTTTTTTTTAAAGAAAACTTTGTTAAGATTTTTTACTGAAAAGGTATTTGTTATTGATTAATGTATTATTTTTTTAATTGTAAAAGAAAGTGTTTTATGACATCACCTAACTTGTCTCTCCTTTTTTTTTTTTTGAATTTTTTTTTACAAAAGAAAATGCATGTCATATATGTTTATGACATCATTGTTTTAGACAAATATTAGAATAGAATAGAATAGACAATACTCGTAATGCAGCTGTGTTTTCCTGTTTAGTTGTATACATGGGTCATCCATGCTAATACAAACTTGTGAACTGCTTAAAGAAATAAATGTTAGATCATTTGGCATATATTGTATTGCTCCTCTTATCCATCTTTATCCTACATAAAGTTTAACAAAGACCTCTTTGTCACCACTCCTACAAAAATCATAAATAGTTAATGACCAAAATGACTTGCGAGGATGAAATCTAACACCCCAGAATGAAAAATATAACATATGAAGGGCAAAGGATGTAAGTTGAATCCAGCATAAAGAATGTAAGTTGTCAACACTCACTGCAATGGAAATGTATACTCCAAAATATGGGAATATAACATGTGATGGGGAAAAGATGTTATATTAAATTATTGATGTACCCTCCAAATAATAAAAACATAAAATGTGTTGCCTATACATGTTTATGAGGCCAACTCTTTGATGTAAGAAAACGTTGTAACTTGAGCTACACAAACTTTGCCAATATCAGTACAATTGAAATATTCAATTGCTTCATAAGTGGAGCTTATATGATGTAACTAAGCAATCTATATAGAATTCATAGAAAAATTAATAATGGGAAGTAGGTTAGTCAAAATCATGACAGAGTCCTATTCAATGACTAACATAATAGGAAGTATGTTAGTCAAAATCTTCAGTTATTTCTATTGGGAAACAAATATAAAACTAACCTTGTAACAACGAATCCAAAAGCAGAACTTTCAAATCATCACAGTTCATAGGTATTTTAGTGGTAAGTTGCTTATGAAACATTAACCACAAGTTCTCTAACACAAGTCAAATTGCAGCTACAAATCTTCAAAAAATTATAAACACCAACATATTACATTAGATTTAAAAGTATTTAGATCATCATTGTGAAACATAATGTTTTTAAATGATGAAAGATCTATTACCTCAACATATTTGACTTCTAAAGTAAGCAATCATTTCACTATAAATTCCTTCAAAGCATCTAAAATGGGAGCCACTGTAAAGAAAATAAACATAAATTTTGATAAAAAAAGAACCATAAAATTGACACAATTGATAAAATAGAAGTTAAAGTAATTTACACCTTAAACTCAAAAGGTTGGATAAATGCATCGAACATGCAAGAGTGGTCAAACCTCAACAAAGAAAACTCATGTTTAAAGGAAAAAAAAGGTTAACAAAATCGAAAAGAACAATCACAATCATTACCACAATCATTCTTGAGCTTCTTTGAGACATTTTATCGAGCAAGTGGTGTTCAGTAAGTAACAATAGCATTATTCACTCCACTTTCAGATTATAATCTTGTAAATTTAATCTAAGAAGACATAGTAATCCGGTATAATGTTTTTAATGCACATAACAACGTTAGATAAACATAAATAAAAGGATATTGAGCTAATACAAAATTGAGAATACACAACACAAAAAGAAGAAATCATGAAAGAATGTACCATAGCAACCAATACCTTCATTGTTGAGAATTCGCAGATGCATAAACAACACTCATTCACTCCAAATCCATGGTAGCTCGACCGCAAAACGCATTCAAAGTAATTCGTTTGAATAAATCATTAACAGTTCTTCATCCACACTTGTTTATCAGCATCGACACAACAACAATACAAGATGAGTAGGAAAAAAAATTAGAATACCTGTTCAGTTCCAAAGAAAAAGACCTGTACATCAATATAATAAACAAAACCCTAGAAAATCAAGATGCTTACATGAATTCCTCTTCAATTTCTTCTTCATACCACCTGTACATCAATATAATAAACAAAACCCTAGAAAATTAAGATGCTTACATGAATTCCTCTTCCATTTCTTCTTCATACCATTTAATTAAAAACGTATCAGGGTTTATTTTGATCGTGCAGGCCTGATTGTTTGATTTCTTTGGACTTTAGGGTTTTTTTGAAAGAGAGGAAGCAATCTGTATTCTAGGGTTTAAGCGAAAGAGGAATTGTTGCAAATGACGAATGTAATTAAGTTTGCTCCATATGTTATTTTAGTTTAATTTTTTTAAATGTAATTAAAAAGTACTAATGACATCAGCAAACACTAAAAGAATTTTTCTAATTTTTTCAGATTTTTATTTTATGATTGAAAATTATGTATTTATGACATCATCATTTTAGTATTATAATAGAAACTATAGATATAGATATATTCTATTCAAAACGTAAAGCCAAAATACCATGAACATTTTTGTTATCCCTAAACTATATACAAAAAGGTATTTATCATAGGCGCAACAAATATGAAACATCCGTTGAATCGTGATCTTTATATCTAGATTCTCGATCGGTTCATATATTGTACTTCCAGATTAAAAAATTCCTTTTTCATGATCTTCCGTTTGAAAATGAGTGTCAAAATCGATAACCTTTTAACATAGATTAAGTAAATGGGCTAACATAATCATATGTTTTAAAAAAAAAATTATCGTATGTTGCCCAAAATTATTTGTAGTGGATACAAGGACACATCAATTCGATAAGATAGTGTTCTCGAGAACCTTTCCGAAAAGCTCGAGGCTTATGATTATTTCGATATTCTACTGAATTCATAAGAAGAAGTATACTTCCATAAATACTTCTTCCTCCTCTTAACAAAATAACCTTTTAACCAATTCACATTGTATAACCCTAATATAATCATAATCTTTTGGCAATATGAATTGTCCCCAAAACTCTATCTATTTCATTTATATGCAAAATACCGAAAAAACTGAGTTTGTGGGATCTAGCAGGAATTAGTTATTTGCAACCGGGTTGGGACTTGGGAGTAATGTGAAGCTACAACGCTGTGAATATTTGAGAGTTATCTCTTCTTCCATCATGAACATACACAATGAAAACATGACACACTAAAGACATAAAAATGAAGAAGTCAACTATTCTAAACAATGTGATCAAGATATTCCTCAATTGTAGTGAACTTCACATCTGTATAGATCTCACTAGCCTCCACTCCAAAAGAAGGTTCGATTTCGAAGTTTGTTGCATCTCCTTTGATCAAACCAGAATGCATCATTGCCAATACAATACTTAATCCAAATGGTGCCTCTGTAAAACATTAAGCAACTTATTGTTTTTCAACATATATAACTAGACAATGACAAAAGCACATGCGTTTACTTCCAAGCTCGTAGGCTCACAGGACACCACTAGTTTGAAAATTTGAAGTAGAAAATACCATTTAAATTGTGTAGTACACCACTAAATTAAGCTGCATGACCCCATATATTTTTCAAATTTATAATTTTTCTTTTGAATTTTATAAGATACCACTAAATTTACTACTCGGACCCAATATATTTTTCGAATTTGTAGTTTTTGAAGGTAAACTACCACTAAAATATCATTCGACTATAATTAGTAATGGAAAAAATTTCGGACCCCATTGAATTATAATCCTGGGATCACCACTCAACAAAAGGTTTCAACATTCTCAGTTAGCTAGACGTATCTTTAGACTCGCCTTGAATATTTTTGAGAACTTGCTCCTCAGGAACATATGTTTTTTCAAGGGTCTTTCCGAATTTGCGTTCCCATATGGAAACAATTTCGTTAAAGGACATTGTGTTGCACGGAGGTCTGAAAATCAACGTCTTATTTAATGTACGTGGATCGTCCGCTGCTTTGATGGTAACCAAAAACAAAGCTATATCCTCTTCTTTGACAAAAACAGCTATGATGAACACAACATGAAAATAGTTAAGAGGTTGTCTTTTTATAATAGTACTTTGTGCATTGATATTTGTGCCTTTCGGGTTTCCATCCCCAAGGATGGTAACTGTTGGAGGTTTTATTGAGATTTCGTGTAGGGTAAAATAATCGATAGCCGGATAAATCACTGAATCGTGGTATCACTTTCCGAAAGTAATTATTCGACCCTTATTGCCTGGGTTACACGAATATCACTTTGGGATAAGACAGAGATTAGTTCTTGTTATTGGCAGTAAACAAGAACTCTTTTGCATAAGAGTATTAAGGTGTTTTTCGTATATCTTATTCTCATAAATGATAGTCTCTATTTATAGGCACCCAAAAACAAGTATTATTCCACGATGGAGATGTTTCACTAACTAATTTCGTTTTCAAATCTAAAACAAATCCTTTACATAAAGTTGTTTGTTTTATTTCAAACATCCTAATCAAGGAAATCGTTTTCAAATCTAAAACAAATCATTTACATAAAGTTGTTTGTTTTATTTCAAACATCCAAATCAAGGAAATCGTTTTCAAATCTAAAACAAATCCTTTACATAAAGTTGTTTGTTTTATTTCAAACATCCAAATCAAGGAAATCTAGATTAAATCCTTTTCATAAAGTTGTTTGTTTTATTTCCACCTAGTGCAAGAATAATACTTCCGTAATCACTCAAATTTGTGATAATGGAAAACCATTTTCGGGTCCGGGCAATCTATCACTTAATGGGTGTACACTCCGTACCTCCTAACCCATTTACAAGTATAGATTAAATCCCTCAATTACACTAAATTTCTAACAATCCTCCCCAATTTAGTGCAATTCGTTTCATGAGAATTAAACAAATTAAAACAAAAACTCATGCATAAATGAAAATATCTTGAAGATTGAATTTTCACCTTAGTACATTACACATTCCAAATATTCGAGAATCAGGGTGTTCTAAGAATTGAACCCTTCAACCCATTTTGAATAACTGAAAATAACATACACATAAGTTTTCAAATACTCTAAAGCTATCCTGACACTTTACAAGCCATGTGTCCATATCCTTTCATGAATGTATCCAAAGCTAAAAGTCCAAGCTTTGTTGAAGCGGCAAAACTTCACATTCACATAGGTAGTTCACTTCAGTCATGCACCTGCTCTTGCACTTTTTCAAATGAACTATTAAGAAGCTAGACTTCAACCTGACCTTCAGCAGGTCCGAGTACATACCTTACCTTGGGATGATATAAAATTTATGTACTCCAAATTTCTAAGTATAAGCCTTCCGCATTGAATTCAACTTCTAATTTTCATCAGAAGGGAATTGGGTATCTTATAATTAGAAATTTATGTGGACTTTAAACCCATCCCCACAGCAGACTTGTCAACCAAGTCTCTTGCCAATCCCTTCGTCAAGTGATCAGCTAAATTCTGTTGTGACCTTACGAACACTATAGAAATCACCCCATTCATGATGAGTTCACGAATCATACTATGTCTGACACCTAAGTGTCTAGACTTTCCATTGTACATCTGGCTATAAGCTTTTGCCAATGTCGCAGCACTATCACAATGGATAGACATGGGTGCTATAGGTTTAGGCCATAATGGTATCTCATGGATCAAGTTTCTAAGCCATTCTGCTTCTTTACCAGCAGCAGCTAAAGCAACAAACTCAGATTCCATCGTTGAGTTGGTAATACATGTCTGCTTTTTAGAAGCCCATGAAATAGCACCTCCCCCAAGCAAGAACACCCAACCACTCGTTGAAGAATGATCTTCAATATTGGTTATCCAACTCGCATCAGAATATCCTTCTATTACAGAAGGAAATCCACTGTAAGATAAACTATATGCCATAGTTTTCTTTAAATACTTCAGTACCCGCCTAATTGCTTGCCAGTGATGAGTACTAGGATTACTAGTATATCTACTCAGTTTTCCCACAGCAAAAGCAATATCTGGCCTTGTACATGTCATGGCGTACATCAAACAGCCAATCACCTGAGAATACTCAAGTTGTGATACAGCTTTACCTTGGTTAGGCATAAGCTTCTCACTTGGATCAACAGGTGTACTCACAGGAGTACATTCAAAGCAATTAAACTTTCTCAACACCTTCTCAATATAATGAGATTGAGAAATTGAAATTCCTTTGCTTTCACGTTTGATCCTAATACCAAGGATAACGTCAGCCTCCCCCATATCTTTCATGGAGAACTTTGATGACAAAAATTCTTTTGTTAAATCAACTTGACTTTGGTCAGTCCCAAAGATTAACATGTCATCAACATATAGACAAATTATAACTCCTTTACCAGAATCATCAAATTTGCTATACACACATTTATCTGCTTGGTTCAATCTAAAACCACTAGATAAAACTACTTCATCAAACTTCTGATGCCATTGCTTAGGTGCTTGTTTCAAACCATATAAGGACTTCACAAGTTTGCACACCTTGCTTTCATTTCCTGGCATGACAAAGCCCTGAGGTTGGTTCATATAAACCTCCTCATCCAAATCACCATTTAAGAATGCTGTCTTCACATCCATCTGGTGAATAACCAGATTGTGAATTGTAGCCAAAGCAATCAGCAGTCTAATGGTAGTGATACGTGCCACAGGAGCATAAGTATCAAAATAGTCAATTCCAGACTTTTGTCTAAAGCCTTGAATGACTAACCTTGCCTTGAACTTTTCAATAGTTCCATCCACCTTCATCTTCTTTTTGAAGATCCATTTGCAACCCAAAGGTTTGCAACCGGGAGGTAGATCAGCTAACACCCAAGTGTTATTGCCCATGATGGAATCCATCTCATCATTAATTGCCTCTTTCCAGAATGCAACATCCTGAGACCTCATTGCTTCATCATATGTTTTAGGATCATCATCAACATTGAAACAATATGAATATTGGGTAGAAACATCATCCCTAGAACCTTCAACTAAGTATAGTTGAAAATCTGGTCCGAATGATTTAGGTTTCCTTTCTCTTTTGCTTTTCCGAAGCTCAAGTGACTGATCAACAGCCTTTTCAGAGACTTCATCATTACAATCCTTATTGATTCCATTGTTACTTGGAATCATATCCTTTGGTCTAGGTATAGATGAAAATCGATTTTCATCAAAGATTGCATCCCTTGAATCAATCACAGAATTGATTGAGACAAATTCATTAGGCTCTATTACATAGAACCTATATGCCTTGGAATGTTCAACATATCCAATAAAAATGCAATCTATACCTCTTTCACCTAAACTTTTCTTTTTGGGATCAGGCAGTCTTACAACCGCCCTACAACCCCATACACGAAGATAATTCAAGTTAGGTTTCCTTTTATTCCAAAGTTCATAAGGTGTAATCTTGTTTCTTTTGTTAGGAACTCTATTAAGCAAATAACAAGCTGTTAACATAGCTTCCCCCCAAAATCCTTCACTTAAACCCGAATAGGATAACATGGAATTAACCATTTCCTTAAGGACCCTATTCTTCCTTTCAGATATACCATTTTGTTGTGGAGTATAAGGAGCTGTGGTCTCATGGATAATACCAACGGATTGGAAATACGATTGGTCAATGTATTCACCTCCCCTATCTGTTCTAAGTCTTTTAATCAAAGCCTTTTGTTGTAATTCTACTTCAGTTTTAAATATTTTAAATTTATCTAATGCTTCATCCTTAGTATGTAACAAATAAACATAGCAAAATCTAGAAGCATCATCAATAAAAGTCACAAAATATTTCTTGTTTCCTAAAGTAGGAGTAGCATGCAAATCACATAAATCACTATGTATTAATTCCAAAATTTCAGTATCACGATGTACATTTTGAAATGGTTTCTTAGTGATCTTTGTTAACATACACGTTTTACACTTTTCATTGTTCATGTCAAAAACCGGTATTAATCCATCTTTAGACATATCTTGCATTCTTTTAAAGTGTATATGTCCTAGTCTAGCATGCCAAAGTGTAGAATTATTTATGCTAGAAGTAGATATAAAAAAAAAATTAACATTCAAGTGATTAATGTTAAGTCTAAACATTCTATTGCATAAATAACCAAAACCAACAAACATACCATGTTTTGACAAAACAAACTTATCAGATTCAATCACTTGTTTATAACCACAACAATTTAACACACTACTGGAAACTAAATTTTTTCTTATTTGTGGTACATGCAAAACATCAAACAAACAAATAGTTTTTCCAGAACTAAAACACAAATCCACACTTCCACGTCCATGAACAGAGGCTGTTGACTCATTTCCCATATGAAGAATTGATCCATCAGTCACGGACTCGTAAGTCTTGAACCAAAATCTATCCTTGCATACATGGGTGGTGGCTCCCGAGTCAACCCACCACGCGACATCATCATCCTGCACAAAATAAGCCTCAGATATATATGAAACATAATAATTCTTATTTGAATTATTAAATATATTCTGACCTTTCGAGTTGTGGTTGTTTAAACCATTTCCCGAACCGCTTGTGCTAGATCCTTTGGCATTATTATTACCAAAAATAACCTTGCAATCCTTTTTTATGTGTCCAGTTTTACCACACTTCCAACAAGTCAATTTAGACTTCTTGTTCGGATTAGCCTTGTTATAACCTCGATGTTTACGTTTGCCCTTTTTGTCATTATTACTAGTGAACTTTTTATGTTCCACCATATTGACAACAGACGTACCAGCAACTTCGTTGCTCTTTGGCTTGTCATTATCCTGCAACCTGAGGGATTCCTCAATACGCAGATGACTACCCAACTCAACAAGAGTTAACTCCTCCTTCTTATGTTTCAAAGAATGTTTAAATTCTTTCCAAGATGGAGGTAGTTTATCAATTATGCTTGAGACTTGAATAGACTCATCCATGTTCATCTTATGTTGTGTGAATTGACCAAGTATACGAATGAGCTCATTGTATTGTTCCAAGACCGGTCTAGAATCGACCATCTTGTAATTATTAAAATTACTCACAAGGAACTTTTTACTAGAAGCATCCTCTGACATATACTTGGTTTCTAAACAGTCCCATAGTTCTTTAGAAGATTCAACATTTAGGTAAATATCAAAAAGGGAATCAGCCATACCATTGAGGATTAAACCTCTAGCGATGTAGTCATCGTTCTCCCACTTGCACCTTTTCCGAATTTGTTCAATAGTGGCATCATCACCATGATCTTCAGGAATTGGTGTGCTGAGTACGTACACCACACTCATGCTGCTCAGAAAGAAGTGCATCTTCTTTTGCCATCTCCTAAAATCAATTCCCTCAAACTTATCAAGTTTGGAGAAATTCGCCGTCATGTGTTTCATCGTAGCCGCCATCGATTATAACGAATAATTACTTTCGATTGTTGGAGGTTTTATTGAGATTTCGTGTAGGGTAAAATAATCGATAGCCGGATAAATCACTGAATCGTGGTATCACTTTCCGAAAGTAATTATTCGACCCTTATTGCCTGGGTTACACGAATATCACTTTGGGATAAGACAGAGATTAGTTCTTGTTATTGGCAGTAAACAAGAACTCTTTTGCATAAGAGTATTAAGGTGTTTTTCGTATATCTTATTCTCATAAATGATAGTCTCTATTTATAGGCACCCAAAAACAAGTATTATTCCACGATGGAGATGTTTCACTAACTAATTTCGTTTTCAAATCTAAAACAAATCCTTTACATAAAGTTGTTTGTTTTATTTCAAACATCCTAATCAAGGAAATCGTTTTCAAATCTAAAACAAATCATTTACATAAAGTTGTTTGTTTTATTTCAAACATCCAAATCAAGGAAATCGTTTTCAAATCTAAAACAAATCCTTTACATAAAGTTGTTTGTTTTATTTCAAACATCCAAATCAAGGAAATCTAGATTAAATCCTTTTCATAAAGTTGTTTGTTTTATTTCCACCTAGTGCAAGAATAATACTTCCGTAATCACTCAAATTTGTGATAATGGAAAACCATTTTCGGGTCCGGGCAATCTATCACTTAATGGGTGTACACTCCGTACCTCCTAACCCATTTACAAGTATAGATTAAATCCCTCAATTACACTAAATTTCTAACAGTAACTTTTTGTCTAGGGGCCATGTTGGTGTCCAATTGACCAATGGTTGTTGGCCAGTGATACCTTTTGGTTTTTGTTGGGTTTAGAGGATAACTTATGGTGGTTGGTTAGTGATACCTTTTGGTTTTTGTTGGGTTGCAAGATATGCTTGTAACAGCTATTTGTAACGTTCCACTCTTTAGTTATTTTTTATGATATTTTTCGGGTGATCCTTATCAAAAAGATAAAAAAATTATACTCCAAACATAAGATCCTTGTGAGAACTCGTTTCACTAGCGAAGAGTCGATTCCTTTTTTGAAAACTTGAGTATTACTTCTTACAGCGTGAAAGATGATTCAGAGGGTGGTGACTAATTAAAAATTGAAATTAGAGTATTGATTATGTTGGTTAAGTGTTAGTTCCATTTAACAAAAAAAAGTAGAGATGAGGGGTGAATACAACTTTCAAATTTTAATTAAACAAGTTTAAATAATTAAATCAGGATAATCTATACATCTATCTATACAGTGCTTATAAAATCCTAACTGTATGACATCATAGTTTAATTTTTACTATACCTTAAATAAAAAACCTGAACAGGTGGCACATTATTAGACTTCTTATGACATCATTCATTGTTTAATTAATTACCATATATGCTAATAAACAAAAGGTATGCACATTACTATTTGCACGCTTTAATCACTTGTACATCGCGCAACAATGGTTGTACACCTGTCACTATTCACGTGAACAGTACTATTCACGGTATTTTAGCAATTTTTTTTTGTAACAGTTTTTTTTCTAATTTTTTTTTTTTTGGTTTCCTTTATATTTTTCTTCACCCGCAGCAAATATCTACTAGACAAAAAAAATGAATAGTACCAATGATTTCTTTATAATTAGCAGCAGCAAATATCTACTAGATAAAAAATATGAATAGTACCGATTGTTTCCTTTATATTTTTCTCTACCCGTTGTAACAATTTTTTTTTCTTTTTTGGTTTCCTTTATATTTTTCTCCACCCGCAGAGATGCACCTATATTATTAATTTAAAATAACATTTAAATCTTTGACGGGTTATACCTTTTAGTTCGACTCGAGTTGCGCTTCAACGACATCATCATTAAAGTAAATGCAATAAAATATATTGAAAACCGAACCCCCGGCGCGAAGCGAGGGTAAACAACTAGTTTAATCTATTTAATTAAATAAATACGGAGTATAATTTAATTTTATTAAAACCATCCGAAAACCATCCGTCACTTGTAAGGTTTTCTTCAAGAAAACCCTAAAAAATCTTCACCACCATTTGTTCATCCAATCGCAGCAACGATTTCTTCAAGAAAACCCTTATTAAAAGTATGTGCTTTACCTCATTTCATCCTTGCAAGCATTTTGCTTTAAGAATTGAAACCTGTTCAGATCTTCTTCCTTTTCATTTTTATCTGTCTCCATATTCATTGTTATCTTGATCATTATTCTTTCCCAGATATATATTTGATGGACTCGAAAACACCACAACAAAATTACAACAAATTCATAGGTATGTGATGATTTTTGGTTTGGAAGTCACCGGAGATCTAATACCGATTTTACTCGCCGGAAAAACTACCACGACCAGCAGTTTAATAACACCGATGGTGGTGGCGGCAGTTTGATGTTCGTGTTTTGTGTTTGGCACAGAAACCGATGAGGTTTCTCCGACTAAATTGGACAGAACGGATGGTGGTGGTTCAAACGACAATTCCATGTTTGTAAACTTGAAATAGTTGAAGTCGAAAATGTTTGGTGATAGACCAATTACAAGGTATTTGAGCTGATGCTTTTGTTTTGTTGTTTATTTGGACATAACTTATTATAGTTTATTTGTTTTCTCATTATTATTGTTGTTTGTCTTTTTGAATGAAGGATACGAAATTATAAGCTGATAGTGGATGCATAATGCCATTTTACTCAATGAATGAAATGCCCCGTTCATATCGATTACAAACGATTCATAATAGTTGATTACATCGCGAGGTACTTGACCTCTATATGATACATTTCACAAACATTGCATTCGGTTTTAAAAGACAAACTTTCATTACATCGAAAGTTGACGACATGCATACCATTTCATATTATATCCAACTATAATTGACTTAGTATTAATCTTGATGAACTCGACGACTCGAATGCAACGTATTTTAAAATATGTCATGAATGACTCCAAGTAATATCTCTGAAATGAGAAAATGCACAGCGGAAGATTTCTTTCATACCTGAGAATAAATATGCTTTAAAGTGTCAACCAAAAGGTTGGTGAGTTCATAGGTTTATCATAAAACAATAAAATTCATCATTTTGATTGACCACAAGATTTAAATCCTGCATGGTACAAATGGGCCCGAATCCTATACCCACATGTAATGTACATGCGATATCTTTTAAATACAGTACACCTTTCTCGTGTACGAAATCATCTTTCATAAATCTTAGTAACCGTACACATATCTCGTGCACAAAATAACATACACATATCCTGTGTATAAATTCATTCTCTCGATACATAACATTCACTTTTCATTTCTTTCATTGCTTGGCTTGATAACCGACCTTAACATATAATGCGCATAATAATATCCCCAAAACAGAACATCTCGTCTGTATAATAATCGTATAAACTTCGAAGTACTAAACACCACGCCCACTAGCCCTTCCGTCTAGTGAACATTCTGGGTGGGGGTGTTAAACCCGGTAGCTACCTTTAGGATTCGCGTCAATTAGGCGTGCACTAATTCTCAAAATAGTGATGTTCCCTAATTCTTAGGTTACCAAGCAATAATAATCAGGGAAAAAATATTCATATCAATTGTGGCAATTATCACGTCCACATAATTCAATGGTGGCAATTATCACGTCCACATAATTCATTCGAGGAATGTTTTGCTTGTGTCTATCTCGTCAAACATTTATAAAAGCATTTCATGTATTCGCAGTTCAAAATGTATTTCAAAAGCATTTAATAAAGCAGTTGTAAAAGTAGCGCATGTATTCTCAGTCCCAAAAATGTAAAGAGTAAAAGGGAATCAAATGAACTCACATATTGTATTTTGTAGTAAAAATACATATGACAAAACGGAACAATGCAAGGTTGGCCTCGGATTCACGAACCTATATCATTTGAATATATATTATTACACATAATTGTGATCGAACAAATATTTAATTATTAGTGATGTAATTGTCATTTTCATAAATTTTGCGTTCCATTGATAACTTAAATATACTTATTTTATATACCTTAAATAACTAATAATATAATGATAGAGTTAGGTTATATGTATTAGATATGATTTTATATAATTTAATAGTCATTTTAATAATAATACTGATACTTGTAATGTAGAGACCCGTCCTAATCCATCCGGACGAAGTCCATATCGATTACAAACGATTCACAACAGTTGATTACAAAGCGAGGTAATTGACCTCTATATGATACATTTTACAAACATTGCATTCGTTTTTAAAAGACAAACTTTCGTTACATCGACAGTTGACAGGCATGCATATCATTTCATAATATATCCAAATATAATTGACTTAATAATAATCTTGATGAACTCAACGACTCGAATGCAACGTTTTTTGAAATATGTCATGAATGACTTCAAGTAATATCTCTAATATGAGCAAATGCAAAGCTGAAGATTTCTTTCGTGTGATAATAAACATGCTTTCAAGTGTCAACCAAAAGGTTGGTGAGTTCATTAGTTTAACATAAATAATCATTTCCATCATTTTAATAGACCACAAGATTTTCATTTCTCATAAATATATTTCCCATGCATAGAGACAAAATAATCATTCATATGGATTGAACACCTGGTAACTGACATTCACAATATGCATATAAGAATATCCCCATCATTCTGGGATCCTCCTTCGGACATGATATAAATTTCGAAGTACTAAAGCATCCGGTACTTTGGATGGGGCTTGTTGGGCCCGATAGATCTATCTTTAGGATTCGCATCAATTAGGGTTTCTGTTCCCTAATTCTTAGATTACCAGACTAAAAAGGGTGATATTCGATTCGATAATCCAACCATAGAATGTAGTTTCGATTACTTGTGTCTATTTCGTAAAACATTTATAAAAGCAACGCATGTATTCTCAGTCCCAAAAATATATATTGCAAAAGCATTTAAAAAGGGAGCAAATGAAACTCACCTAATGTATTTTGTAGTAAAAATACATATGACTATTTTGAACAACTGAACAATGCAGGGTTGGCCTCGGATTCACGAACCTATATCATTTGTATATATATATATATATATATATATATATATATATATATATATATATATATATATATATTAAAACATACACTCGTAGTCGAATAAATCTATATATTATTATTGATGATGTATTTGTTATTTTAATAATTTATAAGTTTCTTTATTTATTTATATATTTTCATTTTTGATATAGAAATATTAATATAGTTAAGTTTTGTAATTTAAATATATATTATATATATATATATATATATATATATATATATATATATATATATATATATATATATATATATATATATATATATATATATATATTTATATGTTTATAATCTTAACAACGTTATTAAAACTTTTATTTTCTTAATCAATATTATTTTTATAATAATGATATAGTTAATACTTGATAGTAATAAAAATGATAGTTTTTAATTAAAAAGTCAATCTTGTTATATATGAATTTTTCTTTTAATATAAATGTTAATCTCAATACTAATATTAATAAGAATGATAATAATTATGATACTTAATATTACTAATAAAGGTATTAATGTTAATAATTATATTACTGATAATAATAATAATGATATTTATGATAATAAATGTAAAATTATTAATTTTATTGTTAACGATAGTTATGATAATAATTTTTAGTAATCTACATAATAATACTCATGATAATATAAATAATAATACTTATAACGATAATAATCATAATTGTAATTAGGGTTATGCTAATAATAATAATAAATGGTAACCAATGCTTATATTAGTAATAATAACAGTAATAACTAATATTCATAATACTTAATGATAATACTAATAATAATAATTCTAATACTTAGTAATATTACGAATAATAATAATAATAACAATAACAATAATAATGAAAGTGATCATAATAATAATAATTATACTTCTAATAATAACATAAATATTAATATTCATAATAATAATAATAATAATAATAATAATAATAATAATAATAATAATAATAATAATAATAATAATAATAATAATAATAATAATAATAATAATAATAATAATAATGATGAAAGTGAAATGAGGAGAAAAGATATACCTTAAAAAGAAATGCACCAAACGGGACTCGAACCCAAGACCTCACGCTCCCCCGCTAACCCCTTGAACCATTGGGCTTTTGCCCATTTTTCTGATTTAAACTCATACGATTTACTTATAACCCGTATTAACTGTTCTTTTATTCATCCCCTTCCTATAACTGAACGACCAGAGACCATAACCATTAAGACCATGAATTAATTTGCTGGGTTTAGGTGTGTGAGTTTGGCACAGAAACGAAATGAAGGTAGTTGTTATCGAATTAACAGAAAAAAATAAACACAAACTGCAGCTGCAGTTATCGTGACAATATATGAACTTCAAAATTGATTATGAAATTGGGACTATTTTAGACAGAGATTCCTAAATGAAATACGTTCTTAAACCTTCCTAGAATCTATAAAAATTATCAATTCAATTCAAACTGAAACAGAAAACTCGAATTTAATCGATGAACAATCTTTGACTTTTTAAGATGAAAACTTCGACTCAGAAATTATAATTCGATATAAAGAATTTGAATGTGAAACTTTGCAGATAGATTACACATAAGATTACTAACAAAACAGCATTTAAGGATTTTGAATTTGGATTCGATTTTGAAGCTTTTGAAAAATTGAAACAAGAACAGGGGTATGAAGCTTTTTTTGTTATTTTTCTGTGTTCTTTTCCTCTTTAAATTGCAGCTTTGATTTTCATAAAGTGTAAGTGAACTTAATTGCTGTAATAAGATTCGTTTAATCTTGTTTTGTAGTTATAATTCATCGACAAAAAATATTCCCCAGGTACGAAGCAAATATAAATAATTAAAAGTGATTGAGACCTTAAACAGATTTTGTTAAGTGTCTGTTTCATCCAGCTAATCGATTTTGTAAAGGAAAACAGGTTGATAGCGAGATATAACAAATTGGATCCCTTTTATCTGACTATCTGTTTCGAAATTTATATAATTAATAAGTATATGTATATTAATATTATTAATTTATAATACAACTAATAATAATATTACTAATAATAATTATATTATTGATAAAGGTACTAATAATATGATACTAATGAGGATAATGATAATGATAATGATAATGATAAAATAAAATTGATAATTTTAGTAATAATGATTTTAATCAATAATAATAACTACAATTACAACTTTACTACTAATAATGCTTTTAATAATGATATCAATCATATTAATAGAATGATGTAAAGATCTAAGTGTATCAAATATATTATCATATTAATATTCATAATATTGATATTAATATTATTATTTATTTTATTAATAAAGAAAGGAATAATAACTATAACTATATTCATATTTTAATTATATTTTAACTTGTAATAGAATTTAATATATTAATATTACATATTATTAATTATGTATCATTTAATAATTACATCTTTGTATTATAACATATAATATTTATACCTTTTATGTATGTATATCATAATAATTATTTATAGAATTTTTATACATCTATATATATAGCTTTGTTTTAATAACCAATGTATTATCTTGTATATTATTTTGCATACTTACTCTTAATGATCAATTGTATTTTATTATTTTAATATATTTTACACACTTCTACATATATTTAGTTATTTACAAACAGTTGTTCGTGAATCGTCGGGAATAGTCAAAGGGTAATTGTTTACATGAATATTGTTTCAAAACTTTCGAGACTCAACATTACAGATTTTTGCTTATCGTGTCGGAAACATATAAAGATTTAAGTTTAAATTTGATCAGAAATTTCCGGGTCATCACAGTACCTACCCGTTAAATAAATTTCGTCCCGAAATTTGAGTGAGGTGGTCATGGTTAACAATAAAAATGTTTTCATGACACATATGAGCTGATAAACAGAGTTTTATCATCATGAGTAATATGGATAAAACAATTCGATTATTCGAAGAACACGAATGAAGCTAACACAAAAGAGTGAAATATGTAAATGCAAGTTTGTCTTAATCAGTGACGTAGTCATTGTTGATTTTCTAGAATTTAAGGGATTTAAAGAAAATCTTGGAAATCTATAAGATCTGATTCTTCGAGATTTAAGGAAATTAGGATCTCCTTAATTAAATGCGATGATATGTCCTGATTACCACATCTGATATTTCCTTTATAAATTTACCCTTTCTGTTCCGTTAGTTTTCACCACTTCTATACTCAATTGTCAAATTCAAAAGATTTATGAAAATGCTTAACCCTGTTCTGATCCTTGTTCTTATTCTAACTATCGCAATGATCGTTCTTCTTTTCCAACTCCCACCTGAAGAATCTGTTTATTTCTATTATGCTCTAGGTATTATTATATTTATAATCCTCCCGTGTCTTCATATTGCTATACGTACTGATATCCACGGTTTGTAATTTCGGTGTTGTCATTGGGCTTTATATTTTCTCTTATATTTTCTCTTATATTTTGGATCTCTTTGCCTTTTTATTATCCTCTCGGCCTCTAGTAAAGCGAGCAACGGTCCAGAATTCATAGATATGAATTTCGAAATGAACATAGTTAATGTTCTAAGAAAGAAATGGTAATAGCACGATTTTGATTCGTCAAATTGCCAGAATATCCGGGAAAGATATAACTATCAAGAAAATATGTTCTTGATATGTTTATATATCAGATAAAATGTAAGAGTCGTGTAACATGGCACATGATGATGTTATAATCTGTGAATCATCATGTCCCATTTAAAAACTCAGCATGACTTACTGTAATATAATCACGTTGATCAAGTGTCATTATATTATAATAACTCATGCATCAGTTCCCAACATTACTTCAATAACATTCATATTTTAAGCTCAAAAGTTTACAGAATATAGAAACTAACAGTTTCTATATGATGTAACACTGATAGTACGAAGAGATTAATTATTTTAGATAAGAGCAGTTATAAAAATATATTCACAAATATCGAGGATATTTATAATGAAAGATACGATAATATCTCGGAATATCTAAGATCGGAAGATGATAGAAACTGTTGTCCGTAAGGGTTTAGAGTAAAGAGCAAGATATTCGCTAAAGACTTTAACAGGCATTGAATCATTTGGATTCTTTGAAGTCAAACTTATTCTTTGTAATTTGTCCACGGCTTCTTTCATAGTTTCGCATAATCCGCTTTTCGGTACTAAATTTTCTATTGAGTGTTTCCAATACTCCATTCTTTATCATCAACTTTTGGTTATTGAGGTTGTTTACAGTTTTTGGTTGCTTCATTCAACTTTTCAAAATTCAGAGTATTAATTCGCAGACTGTGTGCTTTTCAGAATTTCAGAATGGAAGATCATAGTTCTAAGAGATAAATGTTGTACATATGACTGTTGATGTAGATATGCTGTGAGTCGTCAAAGTACTGATTGCTGATTCCCGGTAGTTGGTATGGCAGTTCTCGTTACAAGATACGGATGAGTATATGATAGGGTTTCAATGAATAAATATAATGATTTATCAGAGAGATTTAAACCAAGAAGCAACAAGGTTGCTGGTACGTCTGCTGGTAATATGGTAGAATATGAATGGTTCCCCGGTAACGAAGACGAAGGAAAACTTATATATCAAGGTTATAATAAGGCTAATTCGAATGAAATTTGAAGTTGACTTGCTGGAGCTGTGTCAAGATTAACTAATTTGAAAAAGGAGTTGCAAAATTATTTTCGGAAATAACAACGCCAAAGAAGCTAGCACCCATACGTGTTAAACGTTTACTCAGATTCTGAAGGTTTTTCAGGTGCAATACTATATGCATAACTCTTTCCTTCTGTAGATGAAGTGCGGTAGGTTCATTCTCTCGTTTGAGGTGTTTTCAAGAATCATGAAAGGTTTGAACGCGGATTGTAATCGTCAAAATACAAATGAGGTTTAAGATGAATTCAAGTGGCAAACTTGAAGAATTGTTTGGTTTCATATGTTATAATCAATATTTTAATTCATTTTTAATTGTCCAATCTCATTAGTCCACGGTCGATAATTCACAGTTAACAGTCCAGTAATTCATATATAGTTTAATATATTATATTCGAATTAATTAATACGTATCGTGACCCATGTACATGTCTCAGACTCGATCACAACTCAAACTATATATATTATTGTAGAATCAACCTCAACCCTGTATAGAGAACTCGATCATTACTGCATATAGAGTGTCTATGGTTATTCCAAATAATATATATAGATGCGTCGATATGATATGTCAAAACCTGGTATACGTGTCCCGATATTTAAAGTGCGTAAAATAAATAACAGAAATTAAATGACGATAATTAAAATTGTGAGAATGTAAATTGCGAGAATGTAAATTGCGAGAATGTAAATTGCGATAAATAAAATGTAACCAGTTAGCTAGGAATAGTTAGCGTGGATTCTTAACAAAATTCTCATAATCAAATCGTTTGTTTCTAACAAATTTTATTTTATCCAATGTTTTCTTCATTATGCCACTTGTCGGATTCTGATAGGTCAAAATCCAAATATGAAATTAAATGAAAATGGTTATTCTGCGGTGAACGGATACGTATTTCTGTGGATGTAAGTAGAATAGTAAATGACTGTTGAATCAGATTCGAAGAATGTACAGTGTAACTTATTAATGTGGAATCTAAATATTCCTCGGGTATTACCTACCCGTTAAAATATTTTTACCATTAACAGTTTGTACAATAAAACTTTTAATTACAATCTTTATGAAAACATATATACATATATTTTCTTCGGACGTAATCATGGATTTAATGAGTCAATGTGATATTAAACTCATCAAATTTACGGCTAGAACTAGAGTACATAATCTCTAAAACATTAGAGATTACATAATTGCCATGAAGGACGAAGATAGTTTATGTAGAACGATTCGTAGAACGATGATTATGCTTGAGGTATAGATTGCGAGGTTGAGACGTGTGATGATGTTGTTGTAGTAAGTATAGCTTGTAAATCACGCACCATTCTTGTCAGGGTTTCTATCCTACCCTCTATCATTTCTATCCATCCATTCATCCGATTCGATAAATCTTGATTATCAATTCGAAGTTCCCTAACTTCTTCTAATATTCCCCTTCGATTGGTATTCGGAAGTAGAGGTTGAATATTTTTTGAGATTGCAGTAATGCGACCTTCGAGGTGGAAAACTTTAGCAAGAAGGGTGAATACAGTGTTGCGCATAGGTTCACCGGTGAGTACATCGTTTTCTCCGGTGTTAGGAGGTAAGTTTGGTTCGCGGTAGGGCTCGCCTTCTTCATTTCTCCATCGAGTGAGTAAGTCTCGGACCCACCCCCATCTTCTCCAAAAAGAAAAATAACTAAATGGTTGAGGCACTTTTGGTTCATTGACTTCGGAGTCTGCTTCAATATACATCTCGAAATCATTTTCGGAACTAATGGAATCCAAGCTAGGTGTAGGATCCATCTCTCACGATCAGTTAAAGGGTTTTGATATGAAATGATTTTCGAATATCGAATGATATTCTAATTATATATAGAATATCTATACATACTTCCAAAGATCCCGTGAATTACGGAGAAAATTAAGGAAACATGTCAGATAAAGTCTACAGTGACAGATACACTAAGATATGGATTAGTAGATATGCTAAGATATGAATTTTGTCTATACACTATTCATGTAGTCAATGCAGTAAAATGTGTCTAGACTAAGAATAATGAGCAGGTAATTTTCTAAGGATGATAAGCAGATGATTTCCAACAAAAATGATAGGCAAAACTTTTGACATGCAGACACGGTCGAAGTCCAGACTCACTAATGCATCCTAATGACTATCAGTTAGACACACAAATGCAAGACCTGGTTCGCTAAGACCACCGCTCTGATACCAACTGTAGAGACCCGTCCTAATTCATCCGGACGAAGTCCATATCGATTACAAATGATTCACAACAGTTGATTACATCGCGAGGTAATTGACCTCTATATGATACATTTTACAAACATTGCATTCGTTTTTAAAAGACAAACTTTCATTACATCGATAGTTGACAGGCATGCATATCATTTCATAATATATCCAAATATAATTGACTTAATAATAATCTTGATGAACTCAACGAATCGAATGCAACGTCTTTTGAAATATGTCATGAATGACTTCAAGTAATATCTCTAATATGAGCAAATGCACATCGGAAGATTTCTTTCGTACCAGAGAATAAACATGCTTTCAAGTGTCAACCAAAAGGTTGGTGAGTTCATTAGTTTAACATAAATAATCATTTCCATAATTTTAATAGACCACAAGATTTTCATTTCTCATAAATATATTTCCCATGCATAGAGACAAAATAATCATTCATATGGACTGAACACCTAGTAACCGACATTCACAATATGCATATAAGAATATCCCCATCATTCCGGGATCCTCCTTCGGACATGATATAAATTTCGAAGTACTAAAGCATCCGGTACTTTGGATGAGGCTTGTTGGACCCGATAGATCTATCTTTAGGATTCGCGTCAATTAGGGTTTCTATTCCCTAATTCTTAGATTACCAGACTAAAAAGGGTGATATTCGATTCGATAATCCAACCATAGAATGTAGTTTCGATTACTTGTGTCTATTTCATAAAACATTTATAAAAGCAACGCATGTATTCTCAGTCCCAAAAATATATATTGCAAAAGCATTTAAAAAGGGAGCAAATGAAACTCACCTAATGTATTTTGTAGTAAAAATACATATGACTATTTTGAACAACTGAACAATGCAGGGTTGGCCTCAGATTCACGAACCTATATCATTTGTATATATATATTAAAACATATACTCGTAGTCGAATAAATCTATATATTATTATTGATGATGTATTTGTTATTTTAATAATTTATAAGTTTCTTTATTTATTTATATATTTTCATTTTTGATATAGAAATATTAATATAGTTAAGTTTTGTAATTTAAATATATATATATATATATATATATATATATATATATATATATATATATATATATATATATATATATATATATATATATACATAATCTTTATTTATATGTTTATAATCTTAACAACGTTATTAAAACTTTTATTTTCTTAATCAATATTATTTTTATAATAATGATATAGTTAATACTTGATAGTAATAAAAATGATAGTTTTTAATTAAAAAGTCAATCTTGTTATATATGAATTTTTCTTTTAATATAAATGTTAATCTCAATACTAATATTAATAAGAATGATAATAATTATGATACTTAATATTACTAATAAAGGTATTAATGTTGATAATTATATTATATTAATGATAATAATAATGATATTTATGATAATAAATGTAAAATTATTAATTTTATTGTTAACGATAGTTATGATAATAATTTTTAGTAATCTACATAATAATACTCATGATAATATAAATAATAATACTTATAACGATAATAATCATAATTGTAATTAGGGTTATGCTAATAATAATAATAAATGGTAACTAATGCTTATATTAGTAATAATAACAGTAATAACTAATATTCATAATACTTAATGATAATACTAATAATAATAATTCTAATACTTAGTAATATTACGAATAATAATAATAATAATAGCAATAACATTAATAATGAAAGTGATCATAATAATAATAATTATACTTCTAATAATAACATAAATATTAATATTCATAATAATAATAATAATAATAATAATAATAATAATAATAATAACAATAATAATGAAAGTGAAATGAGGAGAAAAGATATACACTAAAAAGAAATGCACCAAACGGGACTCGAACCCAAGACCTCACGCTCCCCCGCTAACACCTTGAACCATTGGGCTGTTGCCCGTTTTTCTGATTTAAACTCATACGATTTACTTATAACCCATATTAACTGTTCTTTTATTCATCCCCTTCCCATAACTGAACGACCAGAGACCATAACCATTAAGACCATGAATTAATTTGCTGGGTTTAGGTGTGTGAGTTTGGCATAGAAACGAAATGAAGGTAGTTGTTATCGAATTAACAGAAAAAAATAAACATAAACTGCAGCTGCAGTTATCGTGAAAATATATGAACTTCAAAATTGATTATGAAATTGGGACTGTTTTAGACAGAGATTCCTAAATGAAATACGTTCTTAAACCTTCCTAGAATCTATAAAAATTATCAATTCAATTCAAACTGAAACAGACAACTCGAATTTAATCGATGAACAATCTTTGACTTTTTAAGATGAAAACTTTGACTCAGAAATTATAATTCGATATAAAGAATTTGAATATGAAACTTTGTAGATAGATTACACATAAGATTACTAACAAAACAGCATTTAAGGATTTTGAATTTGGATTCGATTTTGAAGCTTTTGAAAAACTGAAACAAGAACAGGGGTATGGAGCTTTTTCTGTTATTTTTCTGTGTTCTTTTCCTCTTTGAATTGCAGCTCTGATTTTCATAAAGTGTAAGTGAACTTAATTGTTGTAATAAGATTCGTTTAATCTTGTTTTGTAGTTATAATTCATCGACAAAATATATTCCCCAGGTACGAAGCAAATATAAATAATTAAAAGTGATTGAGACCTTAAACAGATTTTGTTAAGTGTCTGTTTCATCCAGCTAATCGATTTTGTAAAGAAAAACAGGTTGATAGCGAGATATAACAAATTGGATCCCTTTTATCTGACTATCTGTTTCAAAATTTATATAATTAATAAGTATATGTATATTAATATTATTAATTTATAATACAACTAATAATAATATTACTAATAATAATTATATTATTGATAAAGGTACTAATAATATGATACTAATGAGGATAATGATAATGATAAAATAAAATTGATAATTTTAGTAATAATGATTTTAATCAATAATAATAACTGCAATTACAACTTTACTACTAATAATGCTTTTAATAATGATATCAATCATATTAGTAGAATGATGTAAAGATCTAAGTGTATCAAATATATTATCATATTAATATTCATAATATTGATATTAATATTATTATTTATTTTATTAATAAAGAAAGGAATAATAACTATATTTATATTTTAATTATATTTTAACTTGTAATAGAATTTAATATATTAATATTACATATTATTAATTATGTATCATTTAATAATTATATCTTTGTATCATAACATATAATATTTATACCTTTTATATATGTATATCATAATAATTATTTATAGAATTTTTATACATCTATATATATATATATATATATATATATATATATATATATATATATATATATATAGCTTTGTTTTAATAACCAATGTATTATCTTGTATATTATTTTGCATACTTAATCTTAATGATCAATTGTATTTTATTATTTTAATTTATTTTACACACTTCTACATATATTTAGTTATTTACAAACAGTTGTTCGTGAATCGTCGGGAAGAGTCAAAGGGTAATTGTTTACATGAATATAGTTTCAAAATTTTCGAGACTCAACATTACAGATTTTTTCTTATCGTGTCTGAAACATATAAAGATTTAAGTTTAAATTTGATCGGAAATTTTCGGGTCATCACATGTAATAATTAAAATGATAATAATAATAATAATGATAATTTTAATAAAAATACAAATGATATTAACTTTATTGATAATAATTCTAATGAAAATTCTAAAGATGATAAAATGATAATAATAATAATTTTTCGTTCGAATCATGAATTACGTTATAATTTTTAATCATTAGGTTTTATAATTACATTGGTAATCTAATTATACCACCTTTATATATTCTTAATTATATCTTAATTATCTTAACTGTAAGCATATACATCTTAATACTTCCTAATGTTAATCATTTCCAATATCATAATCAAAATCATAATATAATGATAATGATAATACTAATAACAAAATGAAAATGATAACTTTTAATTATAAAGATACTAGTGATGTTATTAATAATAATAATGATAACAAGCATAATAATACTAATACTTCATAACAAGAATAATAATAATAATAATAATAATAATAATAATAATAATAATAATAATAATAATAATAATAATAATAATAATAATAATAATAATAATAATAATAATAATAATAATAATAATGATAATAATAATAATAATAAAAGCAAATAAAGAGACTACCTTTAAGAAAACTGCAAAAAGAATGTCCCTGCCGGACTCGAACCCTCGACCTCCCGCTAACCCGAATCACACCTTAACCACTCTACTACATCTGTTTTTCTGTTTTAATATCAATCTAAATCCATATATCCTATAATTCTGTTCCCTCTTCTTCTTCACCCCAAACTAAATCGACCTGGGTTAAATCCCCATTCAAACACAAATCAACAACTTTTTATGACTTTTAATTGAAACTAAAATACCATTTGCAATTAATTAGTTTAACTAAGATAGCAAAAAAAAAAAATAATGGCTGTAACAGCCTTCGTAATAAAAAAAATAAATATAAGTTTAAATCAATTTAAAATTTTAGGACGTTTATGCATATAATTATAACATTATATCTAGTTAATTTTAAGACTCAAACATTTAGAGAATGTATTAGATTAATTAAAGAAAAAAAAGAAAAAAAAATAAAGAAAATTCGTTTTTAACAGACTTGAAACCCGTCTTCAAACTCCAAATCACAATCGATACTCTAGAGTGTTATAGCCCACGATATCAACATGAAATATCTTTAAAATCCCTCCTAAAAACTTTCTGTAATCTTAATTAGACTTAAAACACAAAAACGAGTTCCAATTTTGTGATGAACATAAGGTTTGACTTTTTAGAAGATAACTTTGACTCCAAAATTCGTAAGTAAAAGAAGGAATTAAAAGCTTAGCTTTCACAGATTGTTTCAATAAAAGATTTCTAACAATCCTACATTTATGGATTTTTAAACAGATTTGAAATTCGAAGTTTTGCATAAAAGGTTCAAAAACATAGTGAAACGAACGGTTTTTACTTTTTTTATATCTAATTTTTCTGTTTTGTTTTCAATGTGAATCAATTGCAGGTTGTTTATAAACTATAATAATGTTGTTAGAAGAATCTTTGGAGCAGTAAAGCGGTTGTTATTTTGCGATAAGTCACGGTTTGGAGAAGGACAGGGAAGAAAAGAGAGAACAGACAGGATATGAAGAATCTGATAATTGATATAATGATGCGTATGATTTTGTATTTATTATAAATATATAACTGCATTTATATATAAATATACATATATCTGTATATACATTTACATTTACGTATATATCATATTAAATTTTTTATTTTTACTTAATAATATAAATCTATTAATGACTTTAAGAATTTTATTAATTTTAACAAAGATACTAATACCAATAATAATAGAAATATTAATAATACTAATAATAATAATTTTATCGAGATTATACTAACAATAATAATAATAATAAAAGTAATTATAAAATGATAATAATAATATTATTTATGATACTAATAATAATACTAATTAGAGTAATATTAGTAATAATATAACAATTTATTTATATATATATATTTTCATATTTATATTACTAATATAGATGTTAATATTGAAAAGTAACAATAATTATATAAATAATAATACTAACATTAATGATAAATACTAAAATTATAATAATTATTATAACAATGATGGTAATTATATTTTTAATGATGAAAATAATGATTTTTACTGTTCAAGTAATAATAATATCTAATAATAATACAAGTAATATATAAAGTATAACAAGTTATATTTATTCAATTTCATACATATATATATTCATAGTAACTTAATTATTCTGTTCATTAGTTTACATTTTTAATTTTAATTGATTAAATTATATTTTATTACTTCAAATTATTATATATTCTTTTGTTTATGTTTATATATGTATATAGATATAGATACTTATATATATATATATATATATATATATATATATATATATATATATATATATATATACACACACACACACTTATTTATATAACTATATTTATTTATTTGTAACTAATTGTTCGTGAATCGTCGAAAATGGTCGAAGGGTAATTGAATACATGAACATAGTTTCAAAATTTTCGAGACTCAACATTATAGACTTTGCTTATCATGTCGGAAACATATAAAGATCAAGTTTAAATTTGGTCAGAAATTTCCGGGTCGTCACAGTACCTACCCGTTAAAGAAATTTTGTCCCAAAATTTGATTGGGATGGTCATGGCTAACATTAAAAATGTTTTCATGACGAACATGAGTTGATAAATAGAGTTTTATTACCATTGAGTAATAAGGATAAATTAACTCGATTATTCGAAGAATACGAATGAAGCTACCACAAAAGAGTGAAATGAATATTGCATGTTCGTCTTAACCGGTGAGGTAGTCATGGTTGATTTCTGGAATTCAAGGGATTTAAAGAAAATTTTTGTAATCTTAAAGATTTGATTCTTCGGCGAATAAGGAAATTAGGATCTCTATAGTTAAATGCGGTTATCAGTCCTGATTGCTCTGTCGGATATTTTCACTATAAATCAACTTCTTCCGTTCCATTACTTTCACCATTTCAATACTTTCTTTCTTAGTTCATACATCCAAAAGATTGTGAAATGCTTAATTCCGTTCTAATCCTTGATATTTTCCTAATTATCAATTCTGTCATCCTTCTTTTCAATCTCCCACTAGAAAAATCTGTTTACTTCTGCTATTACCTTGGGGTGATACTATTCTTAATTATACCGTGTCTTTATATTGCTATTCGTATTAATATCCACGGTTTGTAACCTCCGTGTTGTTATTGGGCTTTATATTTTCTTTTATATTTAGAAGTTTCATGCTTTTGTCTTCTTTTCCCGACTTCTAGTAATACGAGTAATGATCCAAAATTCGTAGGTATGAAGTTTCGAATTAACATAACTAATGTTCTAAGAGAGAGATTATGATAGTATGATCTTGATTGGTTAAATTACCAAAATTCAAGAGAAAAGATAGAACTATCAAGAAATTATGTTCTTGATATGTTTATAGATTAGATAGAATGTAAGAGTCATGTAATATGGCACGTGATGACGGTATGATCTGTGAATCATCACGTTTCATTAGAAACTCAGCATGACTTACTGTAATATAATCACGTTGATCAAGTGTCATTATATTATACTAACTCATGCTTCAATTCCCAACACTTCTTCAAATTCATTCATAATTCAAACTCTAATTTTTAAAGAAATTTAGAAACTAAAGTAGTTTCCTTTATGATGTAATATAGATAGCACGAAAAGATAAATAATTTCGGACGAGAATATTTATGAAAATATCTTCAGAAATATCGAAGATATTTATAATGAAAGATACGATAATACCTTAGAATTTTAGAATCAAATTGTGATGAAGAAATTCATTCACGATGATTTAGAGTGATTAAGGAGCAAGGTATTCGCTAAAGATTTCATCAGAAACAGAATCATCTGAATCCATTATGTACAAGTTTAATCCTTGTAATTTGTTCAGAGTCTCCTTCATGATTTGCTTAATTCATTTTTCAGTATCAAAATCTTTGAGCTTTTTCAACATTCCGAGTATTGATTCGTAGACTGGGTGCTTTTCATAATTTCAAAATGAAAGATCATAATTCTAAGAGGTAAATATTATATATATACATATAACTGCTGATGTAGAAACGCTGCGAGATTCGAAATACTGATCAATGCTTCCCGGTATTTGGTATGGTAATTATCGTTACAAGATGTCGATGAGTACACGATAGGGATTTAATAAATAAGTATAGAAAATTTTTCGGAGAGATTTAAGCCAAGGAGTAACGAGGTTGCTGGTACATCTGTTGGTAATATTGCAGAATGTAGTGACCCGAACTTTTCTATGTTTATATATATTAAATGAAATTGATATTTATATGATTAAATGTTTCCAACATGTGAAGCAATCAAACTTGTTAAGACTTGATTAATTGAAATAGGTTTTATACAGACAATTGACCACCCAAGTTGACCGGTGATTCACGAACGTTAAAACTTGTAAAAACTATATGATGTCATATATATGGATATTGATAATGCTAAAAACGAACATATATTTCATAGCATTATTCCTCAAGAAAGACAAGCTTTTAGTTGCAATTGTTCTATTTACAAGTGATATTCGTTTAAATAATAAAAGGTGAAGACAAAAGATAGATTCGACGAATTGAAGACGCAAACGATCAAAAAGCTCAAAAGTACAAAATACAATCAAAGAGGTTCCAATTATTGATAAGAAACGTCTCGATATTACAAGAGTACAAGATTCAAAATGCAAAGTACAAGATATTAAATTGTACGCAAGGACGTTCGAAAATCCGGAACCGGGACCTGAGCCAACTCTCAACGCTCGACGCAACGGACTAAAAATTACAAGTCAACTATGCACATGAATATAATATAATATATAATTAATTCTTAAAATTTATATATATATTATAATATATTTAAAAATCGTCGGCAAGAAAGGTTCCAAATTAGTGTGAGCTGGAAAAACGAACTCCGTGAGTTGCGGAGTTTGCAATGCAAAAATTACGCGAGTCGCGGAGCTTCCCTGGACTCAAATCCCTATAAAAGGCAACGCAGTTTGATCGTTTTAACATCTTTAATCAATCTCTCTCTATATATGTATACGTAAATATTTATATTTTAATTTTAATTTTAATTTTAAATCCTAATAATAAGGGTATGTTAGCGAATGTTGTAAGGGTGTAAGTCGAAATTCTGTCCGTGTAACGCTACGCTATTTTTAATCATTATAAGTTATGTTTATATTATTTTCATTAATGTCTCGTAGCTAAGCCGTTATTATGCTTATTTAAGACGAAGTAATCATGATGTTGGGCTAATTATTAAAATTGAGTAATTGGGCTTTGTACCATAATTGGGGTTTGGATAAAAGAACGACACTTGTGGAAATTAGACTATGGGCTATTAATGGGTTTTATATTAACTAAACAATACCTTGTTAATTTAATATACAAACTTATAATTCGGCGTATTTATATATAACCACATACGCTTGACTGGGCACGGTGGGCGGGATATCTATAAATACCAATAATTATTCATTTTACCGGACACGGAACTGGATTAATAGTTAATAGACTTGTTGAAACAGGGGTGAATTACATTCAAGGGTAATTGGTGTAATTGTTAACAAAGTAGTAAAACCTTGGTTTACACGCAGTCGATAACCTGGTGTATTCATTAAACAAAGTGTTAAAACCTTGTTACAATTCGAATCCCCAATTAGTTGGAATATTTGACTTCGGGAATAAGAATAATTTGACGAAGGCTTTCACTCTTTATATTTATGACTGATGGACTATTATGGACAAATCCGTATGGACATATTAAATAATCCAGGACAAAGAACAATTAACCCATGGGCATAAAACTAAAATCAACACGTCAAACATCATGATTACGGAAGTTTAAATAAGCATAATTCCTTTATTTTTATATTTAATTGCACTTCTAATTATCGCACTTTTATTTATTGTATTTAATTGCACTTTTAATTATCGCATTTTTTAATTATCGCAAGTTTATTTTATCGCACTTTTATTTATCGCAATTTCATTATTGTTATTTACTTTACGCTTTAAATTAAGTTATATTTATTTTTATTATTTTACATTAGGCTTTAACTGCGACTTAAGTTTTAAAAATCGACAAACCGGTCATTAAACGGTAAAAACCCCCTTTTATAATAATAATATTACTTATATATATATTTGTATTTTTATAAAATAAAACTAATATAGTGTTAAGCTTTGTTTAATGATTTTTTTTCCCTGTGGAACGAACCGGACTTACTAAAAACTACACTACTGTACGATTAGGTACACTGCCTATAAGTGTTGTAGCAAGGTTTAAGTATATCCATTCTATAAATAAATAAATATCTTGTGTAAAATTGTATCGTATTTAATAGTATTTTCCTGCTAAAATTTAATAGTATTTTATACCCCCTAGCTTTAACATCAAGTATTTTTGGCGCCGCTGCCGGGGAACTTAAAATCTAGCTTAAAAGCCGGAAGCGCAACGCTAAATATATATATAAAAAAATAAATATATATAAATCTATTTTTTTAGATTGTTATTTATAAAATTATAAAGTATTCTATTTTTATTTTAGTTTTTAAATATAAGTTTTTATTTAAATTATATAAATATTTTATATAAATATTAAAACAGAAAAATAAAAAATATATATATATATAAATAAATAAAAAACCGAAACTTGTCGAAACCAGCTGTCATCTGAATTTTCATTTCCCGCGACTCGCGGGGTTTGCTAGTACGTGGCACCGCAAGTCGCGGAGCCGTCTGACACGGGTTACACAGAACCCTAATCCTGCATTAATTACGAGTATTTATTATTATTATTTAAATTAAACCCTAATTAGGGTATTTTTATTATATAATTTAGTTTTTATTTTTATTTTGTATTTTTAGTTAAATTAGTGTAATTAGTTTATAAAATTAATAGTTTTATAAAATAAATATTATAAAAATAATATTTTTATAAAAATTGTACTTTTTAGTATATTTTTATATTTTGTCCCTTTTTATTCATTTTAGCTCAATTTTTTGTATTTTTCGCTCATAATTAGTTTTAAATATAGTTTTTGCCATAGTTATTTTTATTTTTAGATTTTTAGGCTTTGCCGTAAAATCCCTTAAGTGCTTTTTCTTTAGACTAAGATCTAAGTGATTTAGAATTTTGCGACGCCTTTTTAAGTTTTAGTTCCTTTTTAAGTTATTGCCATTTGGGATATAGTTTTACTTGTAAGCTTTAATATTTTTAGACGCAACTTTTAATTTTTAGTTTTTAGTTCTTTTTAAGTTTAGACGCGCTACTTTCTTACTTTAATTTTTCGACGCCCTTTTACCTATGTATCAATTATCACTCCAATTAGTAATCTCAATTTGCAATTTTAATTTTAAGTTAGTGATAGTAATAAGGTTGGGTTAGTCGAGTGTTTTAAAGTTTTATAAGTCACTCTTTTTCTTTCTTATTTTTTTCGACGCCTTTTATTTTTCAATTCTTTTCTTTTTCGACCTTTTTCGACGCGCTCTTTTTCTTTCTTATTTCTCGCCATTCTAGTTTTAGGACATAGATTTTTATTCTACTTCTTATCTAAATTTCTTAAAATTACGAAAATTTATTTTAAGTGGTTAAATTGATAGACATCAAAATTTTCTGGTTCGTAGTAATAGTTGGATTTGTACGTGGACCGGGTTATTGGAGCCAAACAGTACTCAATTATATTGAGACCAAACGAATCCTGCCCCTCTGCTGCATCTTTTGGCTATTCGAAACGTGGGCAAAATCAGAAAAGTCTATTAATTGGATAACTTATATAATTTTTCTTTCCTTTTAAAAAACTAATAGGATATTCAGTGAATGCACCGAGCAAGACGTTCACCACCTTTTGTACGTTCACCACCTGTAACTAGATCAAGACATCTAGCTAATATTACCGCCGTTAATTTTTCTTTAGAATCGTCATCCAGTCGACCAAGTACTCCAATTCAAATTTCCGATAATCCATTTTTTGAACCCGACCTCACAATTGAGAATCCGGAGAATATTCAGGGACAATTCATAGATCCTGAACCATTAATTTTTCCTCCGGAACCACCAATTATTCAAACAGAGATTGTTGAGGAACGAACCATTAAATCAGAATCCTCTAGTGATTCCGATTCAACAAATTCAATCATGGAAAATCTGGAACCTTTAAGTATGGAAGACCGTTTGAGAGCTAAACGCACTGGCCAAGGTCACGCAATTACTCATCCTAACATTAATGCGCCAGATTATGAAATCAAAGGACAAATTCTACACATGGTGACTAATCAATGCCAATTTAGTGGTGCGCCGAAGGAAGATCCAAATGAACATCTTCGTACCTTTAATAGGATCTGCACACTATTTAAAATAAGAGAAGTTGAAGATGAACAGATATATCTCATGTTATTTCCCTGGACTTTAAAGGGAGAAGCCAAAGATTGGTTGGAATCGTTACCTGAAGGGGCGATTGATACATGGGACGTTTTAGTTGAAAAATTTCTTAAACAATTCTTTCCGGCATCTAAAGCCGTAAGACTTCAAGGAGAAATTGTTACGTTCACACAGAAACCAAATGAAACTCTATATGAGGCATGGACAAGATTTGGAAAGTTATTAAGAGGATGTCCGCAACATGGTTTAGACACCTGTCAAATAGTACAAATATTCTACCAAGGATGCGACATCACTACAAGAAAAGACATCGATATAGCAGCTGGTGGTTCTATTATGAAGAAAACAGAAACTGATGCTTATAAAATTATTGATAACACTGCTTCCCACTCACATGAGTGGCACCAAGAAAAAGATATCGTTAGATCATCTAAAGCAGCTAGAGCCGATTCTAGCCATGACTTAGATTCCATTTCCGCAAAGATAGATGCTGTCGAGAGACGAATGGAAAAGATGACTAAAGATATACACTCAATACGAATTAGTTGTGAGCAGTGTGGAGGACCACATTTGACAAAAGATTGTCTCAGTATTGAGCTAACAATGGAACAAAGAGAGAATATTTCATACATAAACCAAAGGCCTGGAAATAATTATCAGAATAATTATCAACCGCCAAGACCAATTTACAATCAAAACCAGAACTATAACCAAAATATTCCATACAACAACCAACAAGGTCCTAGCAATCAACAAGTATCCAATAATACTTACAACCAGCAAAGACCTAATTTTCAAAACAAACCACCACAAACCGATGATAAAAAGCCGAATTTAGAAGATATGATGACGAAGCTAGTTGAAACTCAAATGCAGTTTTTCACATCTCAAAAACAAACTAATGAACAAAATGCTCAAGCATTTAGAAATCAACAAGCTTCTATTCAAAATTTGGAACAAGAAGTAAGTAACCTAGCAAGGTTAATATGTGAAAGAAAATCGGGAAGTCTACCTAGTGATACAAATGCTAACCCCCGAAATGAAACAGCTAAAGCCATTACCACAAGAAGTGGTACAACACTTAAACCACCTGAAATACCTGAAACTTCTGATGAAGTTATTCCTACTCCACAAGAACCACAACCTGAATAAGATAAGGAAACAAAACCGGTAGTTGAAAAGGTTAATGAAGATAACATAGTTAAGGATAAACCTTATGTTAAACCGTACCAACCACCACTTCCTTACCCAAGTAAATTGAAAAAAGAGAAACTTGAAGCCGAGCAATCCAAACTCTTGGATATGTTTAAACAGATAAATGTAAATCTTCCTTTCATTGATGTGATTTCAGGAATGCCTAGATATGCTAAATTTCTAAAAGATCTAATATCGAATAGAAAGAAAATGGAAGAACTCTCGGCTGTTACTATGAATGCTAATTGTTCAGCAGTGCTGTTGAATAAGATACCAGAAAAACTATCTGATCCAGGAAGTTTCACAATTCCATGTTTTCTGGGTAGTCTTAGTTCAATAGAAGCATTAACAGACTTAGGTGCTAGTATAAATTTAATGCCGTATTCATTATACGCTAAACTAGACCTTGGAGAATTGAAACCAACAAGAATAAGCATACAACTAGCCGATAGATCAATAAAATATCCTAGAGGGATAATGGAAAACATGCTAGTTAAAGTTGGTACTTTAGTATTTCCAGTATATTTTGTTGTTCTGGACATGGAAGAAGATTCTCAAGTTCCTCTCATATTAGGAAGACCATTCTTAAACACGGCTAAAACAATGATAGACGTGTTTGGTAAGAAACTAACCCTAAGTATAGAGGACGAGAGTGTTACCTTTTCAGTTGATAGAGCAATGCAACAACCGCAATCTGCAGATGATACATGTTATTATATTCAAACTATAGATTCACATGCAGAATTATTAGAAGAATTTCCAGAATTACAAGGAACGGGAGAATGTTCTTTAGGAGAAGGAACTGAACCAATTGATGAAGCTGAAATGTTAGCTACACTAATAGCTAATGGATATGAACCAACAACAAAAGAAATTCAAATGTTAAAAGAAGAAGACAGATATCGATACAAATCATCGATAGAAGAACCTCCGACATTAGAATTAAAGCCACTTCCAAACCATTTGGAATACGCTTATTTACATGGTGAATCTGAATTACCTGTAATAATATCGTCTTCTCTTACTGAAAATGAGAAATCACAACTCATTTCTGTGTTGAAAGCTCATAAACCAGCCATTGCATGGAAGATTCATGATATTAAATAAATAAGTCCTTCGTATTGCACACATAAAATCCTTATGGAAGAAGGTCATAAAACGTATGTGCAACGCCAACGAAGACTAAATCCTAATATGCAAGATGTTGTTAAAAAAGAAATAATTAAACTGCTAGATGCAGGTTTAATTTATCCGATCTCTGATAGTCCATGGGTAAGCCCAGTTCAATGCGTGCCTAAGAAAGGTGGCATGACTGTCATTACAAATGAGAAAAATGAGCTTATTTCTACTAGGACTGTAACAGGATGGCGTGTGTGTATTGATTATAGAAAATTAAATGACGCCACCAGAAAAGATCACTTTCCCTTACCTTTTATTGATCAAATGTTGGAAAGATTAGCCGGAAATAGTTACTATTGTTTTCTTGATGGATTTTCCGGATATTTTCAAATTCCAATAGCACCCGAAGACCAAGAGAAAACCACATTCACGTGCCCTTATGGTACTTTTGCTTACAAACGCATGCCATTTGGACTTTGCAACGCCCCTGCAACCTTTCAAAGGTGCATGATGGCGATTTTTAACGACATGATAGAAGAATGCATGGAAGTTTTCATGGATGACTTTTCAGTCTTCGGTGATACATTTGAATCATGTTTAGTTAATCTTGAACGAATGCTTATTAGATGTGAACAATCAAATCTAGTTCTTAATTGGGAGAAATGTCATTTCATGGTTAAAGAAGGCATCGTTCTTACACATAAAATTTCAAAGGAAGGAATTGAAGTGGATAGAGCTAAAGTAGATGTAATTGCTAAACTTCCACATCCCACCAATGTTAGAGGAGTTAGGAGTTTTCTAGGGCATGCCGGTTTTTACCGACGTTTCATTAAAGATTTTTCTAAAATTGCCACTCCTATGAATAAACTCCTAGAAAAGGATGCTCCATTCATCTTTTCAGATGAATACATCAAATCTTTTAATATTCTTAAAGAGAAACTCACTAATGCTCCGATTATGATAACACCAAATTGGAATCTACCATTTGAACTAATGTGCGATGCAAGTGATTTTGCAATGGGAGCCGTTTTAGGACAAAGGATTGAAAAATGATTTCAACCTATATATTATGCTAGTAAGACGTTACAAGGAGCACAAACAAATTACACAACTACTGAAAAAGAACTCCTTGCTATTGTCTTTGCTTTTGACAAATTTCGTTCATATCTCGTTCTAGCAAAAACGGTGGTCTATACTGACCATTCTGCACTTAGATACCTATTTTCGAAACAAGATGCTAAACCAAGATTAATCCGTTGGATCTTACTCTTACAAGAGTTCAATATTGAAATCCGAGATAAAAGAGGAGCAGAAAATCTCGCCGCTGATCATCTTTCTCGTCTTGAAAATCCCGAATCAGAAGTTCTAAATGAATCGGCCATACAAGACAACTTTCCTGATGAATATCTATTGAAGATAGATTATAATGAAATTCCATGATTTGCAGACTATGCAAACTACTTAGTATGTGGATCCCTTGAAAAAGGATTGTCATACCAAAAACGAAAGAAATTCTTTAGTGATATAAAACACTATTTCTGGGAAGATCCACATTTGTTTAAAAGTTGTCCAGATGGAATAATACGCCGATGTGTATTCGGAGATGAAGCCAATCAAATCTTAAACCATTGTCACACAGGACCAACAGGAGGGCATTATGGACCTCAACTAACAGCAAGAAAAGTTTATGATGCTGGATTCTATTGGCCTACAATTTACAAAGACGCACACCTTCTTTGCAAATCCTGTGATGCTTGTCAAAGGGCCAGAAAAATAAGTCAACGTGATGAAATGCCACAAAATGTCATTCAAGTATGTGAAGTATTTGACATTTGGGGTATTGACTTTATGGGTCCATTTCCAAAATCTCATAATAATCTCTACATTCTCGTAGCCATTGATTATGTATCTAAATGGGTGGAAGCACAAGCTCTCCCAACTAACGATGCACGAGTTGTAGTCAACTTTTTAAAACATCTTTTTGCAAGGTTTGGAACACCGAAAGCTTTAATAAGTGATCGGGGAACTCATTTCTGTAATAATCAACTTGAGAAAGTTCTTAAAAGATATGGAGTAACTCATAAAATCTCCACCGCATATCATCCACAAATAAGTGGACAAGTTGAAAATACCAACCGAGCTTTAAAACGTATTCTAGAGAAAACTGTAGGATCAAATCTGAAGGAATGGTCCATAAAATTGGAGGATGCACTCTGGGCTTTTAGAACAGCCTACAAAACTCCAATTGGAACCACACCTTTTAAACTCGTTTATGGAAAAGCATGTCATCTTCCAGTAGAAATTGAACACAAAGCATTTTGGGCTTTGAAGACATGTAATCTTGATTTACATGAAGCCGGACGTCTACGATTAAGTCAACTAAACGAATTAGAAGAATTAAGACATGAAGCATACGAAAATTCGTTAATCTATAAGGAAAGAACGAAGAAATGGCATGATAAAAGAATCAGAAGTTCAAAAGAATTTAAAGAAGGAGATAGAGTTCTTCTTTTCAATTCACGATTCAAGCTATTTCCTGGAAAATTGAAATCAAGATGGTCTGGACCATTCATAGTCAAAGAGTTTTCCCATACGGAACGATAGAATTAATAAATTCAAATGGGATTGAATTTAAAGTTAATGGTCTCAGAGTTAAACATTACATACATGGTTCGATGGAAGTTGACAACGAAGTTAATCATAATTTCACCACCCAAGAAAACCTTCAAAATGAAAACATAAATATGTTATCAACAACATATGAAAAATCAAAATTGGAATTTAGGGAGGAATCAAATTTGAGTGATGAAGAAGAATTCTTATACAAACCTCCCATTCCAAGAAACGAAGAAAAATGTGAACAAGAAGTTCAAATAGAAGTGAAAGAACCAAGAAAAGAACACCCGAAAAAGGTTTACAAACCAACTCGACTTACTAAAGCAGGAGACCCGGGTGAATTTATCATTTCTTGCTTGCTTAATGATGGTGCTGTATATAATGGACTCGCAGATTTAGGAGCAAGTGCAAATATTATGCCTCTTTCCTTATACAAAAGATTAGGCATGGGTAAATTAAAACCAACCAAAATAGGTGTTCAATCATTTGACCAAACCATTAAACACCCGGTTGGAATAGCAAATAATTTACTTGTTAACGTGAGAAGTTTGACCTTTGTTGCAAACTTCATAGTGATTAATATGGAGGAAAACCTTGATATTCCTCTAATTCTAGGTCGCCCATTTTTAGCAACCACCGAGGCATTCATTGATGTAAGAGAAGGTAGAATGACACTTAGGGATGGTGATACATCGATCACCTTTGTGAACCGAAAGTTTAGATCTCCACAAACTAAAACTGTTAGACCAATAAAAACGCATAAGTGTGGGGAAGATGAAGAAACACTTAATGATGATCCAATCACAAAGAATGCCGTCGATGATACGAAATTAGATGAACCCATTCTTAACAGTTCAACGAAGAAACTTTATAAACGGATTCACGATGCTAAGATTAAAGGAAACTTTAAGTTATGTAACCCATTAATATCCAATTTATCGTCAAAAGAAAAGGCGATGTTAGTTGAATATGTGAAAGTTACGGAGGAAATCAACAAATGGATTGAAGTAAAAGTTAAAGATATACAAGTTGTTGATGATTCAATTGAAAATAATGTTAATCACAATTTCAACTAAGTGTAGGGAGGTTTATGTATTTCTGTTAGAGTTAGATTTTCTGTTTTCGTGTAGTTCTCGAAAATGGAACCCGAATGGTCTTTCCCTAGCAGACCCTAAAGAACTAGTCTTCTCCCCCCATTCTGAATTTTTATTTTTTTAGGTTTTTACAAAATGAAGTCTTCCTGTGAACTAAACCATGGTCTAATGCTACACGCTTTGATCACTAAACGTAATAATGACACACTTCCGAGTGAACTAGTATCAGTAATCAGAGAAAGATTGGACGGAGTAAGAAAAGAATCCAGATGCGAAGATAATAAGTTACAATTTGGTAAAGGAAAATCAAAATCCGCAGCGAAAAGAAGAGCACGACACCTAGAAAAATGTCACAAATGCGGAAAATGGTCACATGGAGGTAAATGTTCAAATAATCAAACCTATTCAAATACCGAATTTGTTACTTTATGCAGAGACGGACTGTTCATATGTTTAGAAGAAAAAACACTGAATGCTCGAGGTTACGCCTATGTAGCTATGGAAAACTAATTAAACCGACTATCTTATGAGTGGGATAGATCGTATCACTAAGAATACTATCTCACAGGTAAGTTTGTATAGTTTTTATTTTTATTTTTATTTTTAACCTTTTGATAATAAATGCTAATTTGTTCGCTATAAAGTATTAAATTGGTATTGAATAAAATTAGGTTTGGCGACCGAAATTATTGATATCATTCAAAAATTTATTACATCACTGCGAAATTTAACATTTATTCTTAAGGTATAAATATCTTTAATCAATCAACACAAAATATTTCAAAAATTCGTCATGAGTTAAATTAGGTCATGGAACTGAAATTACTTTACCGAAAAGAGGGGCGTATATTTTTGATAATATTTGATTGATTAAAGTGGGATAAAAGCCAAAAATATTTTTAATTTTATTTTTACCATGTTTTTAAAATTAATATATAAATATTAATTTAATATTGTAAACTTATTTAAAATTGTAAATATTTGAATATTTAATATAAGTTTGTATGTATAAAAACAAAATTAAATTTAAGTTTGGTGTGAATTTTTAATATTAATTTTTAATTTTATTCATTTTAAATTTAAGTTTGGTGTGAATTTTTAATTTTAAATATGAATTTTGAATTTTATGAATTTTAAATTTAAGTTGTGTGAATTTAAAAACCAAAATTTACTTTTTCTCATTAAGTTAAAAATATGATTTTTAAAATTCGTCGTGAGTTGAAGACTAGGTCGTTGAACCGAAATTGCTTTACCCGAGGGAGGGACGAGAACTTTTATTATCATTATTTTTAATCTTATTGAATTAAAGTATGCCAAAAACATTAAAAAACCAAAAAAAAAAAAATCTAAGCTTTTAAAACAATCGCTACAAAAAGATAAATTTTAAAATTTTGTCGAGGGACGGACTAGGACATTGTTCCGAAACGACCTCGTCCTAAAACAAAGGAAAACAAAATTTTAATTTTATTTTAATTAATTGTTTTATAAGTTAAGGTTTTTATAAAAAAAAAAGGGCCGCGACTCGCGGAGTTTGAAAGAAGCAAACACCGCGACTTGCGAAGGATGCAAAATACAGAAAAAAAATATAACGACCAGAACAGATCAGTTGCACCCACAACCACACTCCAAACTGCGAAAAAACCCGAAAATACACACACAAACACATCTCAAATTCGCAATTTTTGGCCGTTTTTCATCAAATCTTTCACAAAATCATGTTGAGAAGAATGCTATCAAGGAATTACTCAAGAAAAACGGTAAATTTCTACACCTAAACACCATTTAATCCGAAAATTAGTATTCTTGAGCAATTTTATACCCAATTCGATTTTGATGCTTTTTAGTGTAATTATGCTTAAATTGCTTATGTATTATGCTTGTATAACCTAGAGTGATGCTATTTAACATGATTAGAAGCCTTAAACTTCAAATTTTGAGTGATCTAGGGTTTGTATTCTTGAGCAAATTTGGGGCTTTTTGATATAAATAGGTTATGGCCGATTTTTGTCATGAATTATTGCTAAATTAAGTAGTGTAACATGTTTAGGTAGTTAAATGATCCAAACTTTGAGCCTAAACATGATTTTTGAGAATTAAAGTGGACTTTTTCAAGTCTAAAATTCATGAACTTGATTTTTGAGAGATAATGCCATTTGAAACTTGTTTAATTGCTAATAATGATTATTTTGACATGTTAATTGAGTTGAATGCTTATGAACTTGGCGAATATTTTCGTATATGCTTATTTGAAAAAAAATGTAGATTTGATAAAAATATGAAAATGAGCATAAGTTTGATATAAATTGGACATGTCATTGTAATTATTTTGATTGATGATTTTGCTGACACTAATGCATATTTGGATGCACAAAAATTGTGTTTGATGTGTTTTGCAGACTGAAAGGGGTGAATCTTCATCCCAAGCTCGCAATGCTCCTCCTGAGAATGCAGAACAACAGGATGTTGATAGCTATTACAAACAAGATATCCCTCACCCAGTTATGATATTTTCAGATATGCACGTGGAAAATTTGCACCCGAACTTGAGAATAGACAGACGTTGGATAGATTATCCAAAATACCAAAGGGGCTTGCATACTCTTCATTCTAAAGCTGTTGAAGTACCTAGGGTAATAGAATGGGCACCGTTAGAAGCTGTAGAATTAGCCGAGCCAATTAGAGAATTACTTACACAGAGGTATGGTAATTCTACTTTTAACGATTGGGTACGATTATTCAACATGCGTAGACCTGTATATAAAGTATGGTGTGAAGAATTATTGTGTAGTATAGAAATAAATGATCGGGTAGCTAGTTTAACCGATCGATCTTTTATTAGATTTTTGTTAGGAGGTTTGATGCGCTACATGTCTTTACTAGACATGGCTCAGGCCTTACGTATATATACGCCTGAGGAGCTAGCATCTGCCGATTGTCGAGGGTTGATATTGAACGGTAGAAAAATTGATGAAAATTTTGATACGCATGGTGTATGGAGTCAAATGACTAGCCATCACCGATTTAAAGGGGGAAATTACTCTTATTTGGATATAGATAGAGCTGAGTTAAGAGTAATTCATAGGTTTTTAGCCAATTCGATTACACAACGAGGTAAGAATAAGGAAAAGGTAAATGAACAAGATTTGTTTTACCACATGTGTATTCGAGACCCACAAAGCGCTGTAAGTATACCTTATTGTGTGGGTTATTATTTATCAGCTATGGTTAGGGGGATGAGACCGCAAAGTATAATAGGAGGTGGTATATTTATTACATTGATTGCTGAGTATCTCGATGTGGATATAAGTCGGGGGGGGGGGGATTATTAATCGAAGAACCAGAACCGCACGATACAATTGGTTTAAATGTATATCATGGTGCAAAGGTTTTGAAAAGGCGAAATAACGCCGCAGTACAATACCATGGAAGACATCCACAGGTTAAGAGAAATTGACAGCCAGGTAATGTGGGAGGGGGAAATGAAATGACAGAAATGCAAAGGTTTATAGCTTCACAAGAGTATGAAAATGCTAGACATCGAGCATTTGAAGATTGGTAAGTTCATAAAAACCAAATCATAGCTCATTGCCAACATGTAGGTCGAAACTATATTCCTACTCCATCGCCCATATTTCCTCCCTGGTCTATAGAGATGCAACCACCGTATCCTACTTATAACCCAGCTGAAGCATTTTATAACACATACAGTTATGCATGGAACCCCTACTGGTATCAGTAACAACCCTAGTCTACTTAGTTTTATTTATTTTATTATTTGTAGTGTTACTACATTTAGCACTTATGTTAATATTGTAATAGTTTTTATAATTTTCCAACTTTTATTATTAGATTTTAATAATTTTTGAATGTGGGGTAATATACCAAACTTCAAAAATATGTATATATGTTTGCAGTTTATCTTATGTACACAACAGGGTAAAACAACACATTTTCAAAGACTGGCATTAAGTTCAGCAAAAGCAACTAATTTTGACGACAAGATGCAAAATAAATGTGATATAACAACAAGACGGAATGAACAAATGATGTGTACCATTTATCATTCAGCAAACAAACGCCAATATGTTTGGAAACTTTGGTAAAATTTAATCATTTTTCTACGCTAATCACCCTCAATAATTTAAATTATTACTGATTTATTGCAAATGAGGGCATTGCAAGATCTTAAGTGTGGGAAGGGGTTAAATTCTTTCGGATTTTAATTTTTTTTACTTTATACACTTGGTTATCATTAGAAATACTAGTAACGCAGTAGTTGTATTAGAATCTAGTGCTCTCTGATAATAAAGAACAGCCCTAGTCTTATATACTGACTACCCAATTCTAGTAAATTTTTTGCTTATTTTCAATTAAATGAACTCAAAATCATGTTTATACATATTTATGAATGATAAAACTAGGTTTTAACACCGAAATTATTGTTACCTCGGAAAGGACATAAATTGAGAAACAAACCAAAATGTTAGAATTCATTTAAAATGGAATAGAGGACAATAAAAAGGAAAATAAAAGCCAAGTGTGGGAAAATTTACCAAGTTATTTTAAACATATGTCACATATTTCTGTAACAAATAACTGAAAATACTTTTGCTTTGGACTAAACTAAAAAGTTTTACCCGATTTACTGTAAGAAAGATGGATCTACACGATGAATCAATTCCATCATTTAAAGGAAGTAAAGTCTTCCGAAAAAGACACGCGCTTCTTGATTTAGGTCATGAAGTTGTAGTTCAGACCAGCTGTAGGTTGACGAAAAATCTAGAAAAGTCATCACTAAAATCAGCAGGAAATCCACGGACCTCAGCATCAAACAGAGTCGCCAAGTGGTCAGACTTATCCTAACCATGAGAGGATCTGTCTTGTAAAATGGGGAGGGCACCGTGCAAATTAGCTGGATAAGACTAACGAATCAGATCCCTAGAAAGGATAATCTCCTTAAAGATTAAAAATCAGCTTTTAAGACTGATATTACTCAATCCTTGAGATTGACCTTAAAGATTGAGAATTCAAACTCATGGAATTCAATGATATCTAAACTCGAGTTTGAACGAGAAAATATTTTGATCAAAAATTACAAACCGATTTGTTTTTTGAAAACCTATTTTTAATGCGTTCATTACCATTGAACGTAAAATCCTAGGAATTCACCTGGAATTCATTAGGTCACCTGAACTAAATCGGGTGTCAACCGTAAGAACGGTGGTTGCATAGCATGGTCAAAGACAGGACCTTGTGCCAGACCGAAAAATTATAAGGGTGAGCTTTACTATTTCTCCTGCAAAGGATAGTAATTGCGTCCGACACGTTATAGACCATAATTAAAAGCATGTCAGGGGACATTGCCTTAACAGTTGCTTGTTCAACGCTTTCCTTTACAACCGGACGGTAGTTTACCGAAAGGTAATATACGAAGCAAGTATACTGGACGTGTTGCTTTCCTAATACAAGGTTAGCAAGTGGGTGACACAAAACCCCAAGTTTTGAGCTAAATTTTCAAATCTGAAACCCACCAAACCCACAAAAAGAATTTACAAACACCGGTGAAGGGTTATTCCGGAAAACTTATCTAGGGTAAAAGCTAGATTTAATTTTCAAAAGATCAAATGTTTTCATAAAGATCCAATTTCCTTAATGGATCTAAATTTTTATAGTCATGTAGGACTGTAAACCACATCGTTACTACCATTGTTTATACCGCCGTAAAAAAATCACTGATGTACAAAGTGTGAAGAATAAAGAAGTGATTCTAGTATTTCAAGACTATATTGCTTGAGGACAAGCAACGCTCAAGTGTGGGAATATTTGATAATGCTAAAAACGAACATATATTTCATAGCATTATTCCTCAAGAAAGACAAGCTTTTAGTTGCAATTGTTCTATTTACAAGTGATATTCGTTTAAATAATAAAAGGTGAAGACAAAAGATAGATTCGACGAATTGAAGACGCAAACGATCAAAAAGCTCAAAAGTACAAAATACAATCAAAGAGGTTCCAATTATTGATAAGAAACGTCTCGATATTACAAGAGTACAAGATTCAAAACGCAAAGTACAAGATATTAAATTGTACGCAAGGACGTTCGAAAATCCGGAACCGGGACCTGAGCCAACTCTCAACGCTCGACGCAACGGACTAAAAATTACAAGTCAACTATGCACATGAATATAATATAATATATAATTAATTCTTAAAATTTATGTATATATTATAATATATTTAAAAATCGTCGGCAAGAAAGGTTCCAAATTAGTGTGAGCTGGAAAAACGAACTCCGCGAGTTGAGGAGTTTGCAGTGCAAAAATTACGCGAGTCGCGGAGCTTCCCTGGACTCAAATCCCTATAAAAGGCAACGCAGTTTGATCGTTTTTAACATCCATAATCAATCTCTCTCTCTCTATATATGTATACGTAAATATTTATATTTATATTTTAATTTTAATTTTAATTTTAAATCCTAATAATAAGGGTATGTTAGCGAATGTTGTAAGGGTGTAAGTCGAAATTCTGTCCGTGTAACGCTACGCTATTTTTAATCATTATAAGTTATGTGTTTATATTATTTTCATTAATGTCTCGTAGCTAAGCCGTTATTATGCTTATTTAAGACGAAGTAATCATGATGTTGGGCTAATTATTAAAATTGGGTAATTGGGCTTTGTACCATAATTGGGGTTTGGATAAAAGAACGACACTTGTGGGAATTAGACTATGGGCTATTAATGGGTTTTATATTAACTAAACAATACCTTGTTAATTTAATATACAAACTTATAATTCGACGTATTTATATATAACCACATACGCTTGACTGGGTACGGTGGGCGGGATATCTATAAATACCAATAATTATTCATTTTACCGGACACGAAACTGGATTAATAGTTAATAGACTTGTTGAAACAGGGGTGAATTACATTCAAGGGTAATTGGTGTAATTGTTAACAAAGTAGTAAAACCTTGGTTTACACGCAGTCGATAACCAGGTGTATTCATTAAACAAAGTATTAAAACCTTGTTACAATTCGAATCCCCAATTAGTTGGAATATTTGACTTCGGGAATAAGAATAATTTGACGAAGGCTTTCGCTCTTTATATTTATGACTGATGGACTATTATGGACAAATCCGTATGGACATATTAAATAATCCAGGACAAAGAACAATTAACCCATGGGCATAAAACTAAAATCAACACGTCAAACATCATGATTACGGAAGCTTAAATAAGCATAATTTCTTTATTTTTATATTTAATTGCACTTCTAATTATCGCACTTTTATTTATTGTATTTAATTGCACTTTTAATTATCGCATTTTTTAATTATCGCAAGTTTATTTTATCGCACTTTTATTTATCGCAATTTCATTATTGTTATTTACTTTACGCTTTAAATTAAGTTATATTTATTTTTATTATTTTACATTAGGCTTTAACTGCGACTTAAGTTTTAAAAATCGACAAACTGGTCATTAAACGGTAAAAACCCCCTTTTATAATAATAATATTACTTATATATATATTTGTATTTTTATAAAATAAAACTAATATAGTGTTAAGCTTTGTTTAAAGATTTTTTTTCCCTGTGGAACGAACCGGACTTACTAAAAACTACACTACTGTACGATTAGGTACACTGCCTATAAGTGTTGTAGCAAGGATTAAGTATATCCATTCTATAAATAAATAAATATCTTGTGTAAAATTGTATCGTATTTAATAGTATTTTCCTGCTAAAATTTAATAGTATTTTATACCCCCTAGCTTTAACATCAGATATATATATATATATATATAGTTAACATGGCATTATGATAAGTAAACATATCATTAAGTATATTAACAATGAACTACATATGTGAAAACAATAATACTAACTTAAGGATTTCGAAACGAGGCATATATGTAACGATTATCGTTGTAACGACATTTAATTGTATATATATATATCATATTAAGATATATTAATACATCATAATATCATGATAATGTAATAATTTAATATCTCATTTGATATAATAAACAATGGGTTAACAACATTTAACAAGATCGTTAACCTAAAGGTTTCAAAACAACATTTACATGTAACGACTAACGATGATTTAACAGCTCAGTTAAAATGTATATACATGCAGTGTTTTAATATGTATTCATACACTTTTGAAAGACTTCAAGACACTTATCAAAATACTTCTACTTAACAAAAATGCTTACAATTACATCCTCGTTCAGTTTCATCAACAATTCTACTCGTATGCACCCGTATTCGTACTCGTACAATACAAAGCTTTTAGATGTATGTACTATTGGTATATACACTACAATGATCAGCTCTTAGCAGCCCATGTGAGTCACCTAACACATGTGGGAACCATAATTTGGCAACTAGCATGAAATATCTCATAAAATTACAAAAATATTAGTAATCATTCATGAGTTATTTACATGTAAACAAAATTACACATCCTTTATATCTAATCCATATACCAATGACCAAAAACACCTATAAACACTTTCATTCTTCAATTTTCTTCATCTAATTGATCTCTCTCAAGTTCTATCTTCAAGTTCTAAGTGTTCTTCATAAATTCTATAAGTTCTAGTTTCATAAAATCAAGAATACTTCCAAGTTTGCTAGCTTACTTCCAATCTTGTAAAGTGATCATCCAACCTCAAGAAATCTTTTTTATTTACAGTAATATATCTTTCTAATACAATGTAATACTCATATTCAAACTTTGTTTCAATTTCTATAACTTTAACAATCTTATTTCGAGTGGAAATCTTACTTGAACTTGTTTTCGTGTCATGATTTTGCTTCAAGAACTTTCAAGCCATCCAAGGATCCTTTGAAGCTAGATCTATTTTCCTCATTTCCAGTAGGTTTATCCACAAAACCTGAGGTAGTAATGATGTTCATAACATCATTCATTTCATATATATAAAACTACCTTATTCGAAGGTTTAAACTTGAAATCACTAGAACATAGTTTAGTTAATTCTAAACTTGTTCGCAAACAAAAGTTAATCCTTCTAACTTGACTTTTAAAATCAACTAAACACATGTTCTATATCTATATGATATGATAACTTAATGATTTAAAACCGAAAAACACGAAAAACACCGTAAAACCAGATATACGCCGTCGTAGTAACACCTAGGGCTGTTTTGGGTTAGTTAATTAAAAACTATGATAAATTTTGATTTAAAAGTTGTTCTTCTGGGAAAATGATTTTTCTTATCAACATGAAACTATATCCAAAAATCATGGTTAAACTCAAAGTGGAAGTATGTTTTCCAAAATGATCATCTAGACGTCGTTCTTTCGACTTAAATGACTACCTTTACAAAAACGACTTGTAACCTGTATTTTCGTCTATAAACTTATATTTTTCTGTTTAGATTCATAAACTTAAGTTCAATATGAAACCATATCAACTTGAAACACTCAAAACGGATTTAAAATGAAGAAGTTATGGGTAAAACAAGATTGGATAATTTTTCTTGTTGTAGCTACGTGAAAATTGGTAACAAATCTATATTAATCATATCCTAGCTAACTCATATTGTATTATACATGTATTCTAATATATTATGTAATCTTGGGATACCATAGACACGTATGCAAATGTTTTGACATATCAAATCGACCCATGTATATATATTATTTGGAACAACCATAGACATTCTATATGCAGTAATGTTAGAGTTAGCTATACAGGGTTGAGGTTGATTCCAAAAACATATATACTTTGAGTTGTGTTCTAGCCTGAGACTTGTATACACTGGGTCGTTGATTGATTCAAGATAATATATATTGATTTATTTCTGTACATCTAACTGTGGACAACTAGTTGTAGGTTACTAACGAGGACAGCTGACTTAATAAACTTAAACCAGTAAAACATATTAAAAATGTTGTAAATATATTTTGAACATACTTTGATATATATGTACATATTTGTTATAGGTTCGTGAATCGATCAGTGGCCAAGTCTTACTTTCCGACGAAGTAAAAATCTGTGAAAGTGAGTTATAGTCCCACTTTTAAAATCTAATATTTTGGGATGAGAATACATGCAGTTTTATAAATGTTTTACGAAATACACACAAGTAAATAAAACTATATTATATGGGTGAATGATTGAAGCCGAATATGCCCCTTTTGCTTGGTAACTTAAGAATTAGTAAACCGATTTACTAATTGACGCGAATCCTAAAGATTGATCTATTGGACCTAACGAACCCCATCCAAAGTACCGGATGCTTTAGTACTTCGAATTCGTTTTTATCATGTCCGAAGGATTTCCCGAAATGATAGGGGATATTCTTATATGCATCTTGTTAATGTCGATTACCAGGTGTTCACCATATGAATGAATTTTATCTCTATGTATGGGATGTATATTGAAATATGAAATCTTGTGGTCTATTATTATGATTTGATAATATATAGGTTAAACCTATAACTCACCAACATTTTTGTTGACGTTTTAAGCATGTTTATTCTCAGGTGATTATTAAGAGCTTCTACTGTTGCATACTAAAATAAGAACAAGATTTGGAGTCCTTGCTTGTATGATATTATGTAAAAACTGCATTCAAGAAACTTATTTTTGATGTAATATATTCTTATTGTAAACCATTATGTAATGGTCGTGTGTAAACAGTATATTTTAGATTATCATTATTTGATAATCTACATAATGTTTTTTTTAAACCTTTATCGATAAAATAAAGGTTATGGTTATTTTAAAAATGAATGCAGTCTTTGAAAAACGTCTCATTTAGAGGTCAAAACTTCGCGACGAAATCAATTAATATGGAACGTTTATAATCAATATGAACGGGACATTTCAGTTGGTATCAGAGCGTTAGTCTTAGAGAACCAGAAATTTGCATTAGTGTGTCTTATCGAGTTTGTTAGGATACATTAGTGAGTCTGGACTTCGACCGTGTTTTCTTCAGAAACGATTGCTTAACACTTTTGTTGGAAACTATATATTATTAACATGTAAATATTGTGTAATATATTAACCTCTTAATGTATTTGATATTGTGTGATAGATGTTTACCACTAGTACAAATCCTATCGACTCACCTAATAATAATGAAGAGTCGAATATAATTTGGGAAGATTCACAAATTCCCGAAGAGGAACCGGAAGAAGAGGAACCGGAAGAAGAGGAATCAGAAGAGGAGGAACCGGAAGAAGAAGAGGTTCCGGAGAAAGAAATATTGATACCTATAGTAAATCGATTAAATAAAAGAAAATTCTCAACCAACGGACCAAAGTTAATAATGGTCAATGGTGTTTCCGCCAAGGATGCAAAAATATTGAGAAGATTACCAATTTTCCGATCAATCAGATCCCGATGAGGATTCCGATGATGTTATAGAAATTACCTCGACCCAATTTAATAAAGCAAAAGAAAATAATAAGGGAAAAGGTATAAAAAATAGAGAAACCTGATTCCAACCCCGATGAACTTTATATGTATCGGCAACATCCGTATTTCCTAAATTGTAACAATAACCTGGGAACCTCTAAACCACTAGGTTTTTCTAAACCATTATGGAAAATGACGGCTCGTATTAGAGGAACACTATATATCCCTAGAAAATTAGGAAAAACGAACCAAGTCCGAAGAAGAAGAAACCAGTGATTCAGATTAGAGGGTTGTAATCATGTTGTGTATTATATGTATTGTAGTTTGCTTGTACTTTTATGTTCTATGTAAAAATTGCTTGTATTGTTTGTTAATTATCTTTTACGAATCTAATCCTTGTCTATTTTACAGTATAAAAACAAAATGGACGTTAAAGGTAGACAACCGAATATTTTAGAAGACCTACCAGAGGATATGATTGACGAAATCTTGTCTAGAGTCAGTCAGAATTCATCAGCACATTTAGTTATGGCGAAATTAACTTGTCAAACATTTGAAATACTTTCCAGAAATGCCTTAGTTTATAAAAGGCTTTCCTTTGATAGGTAGGGTATATCACATTGGGGAGACCGTAAGTTACGTCGTGTTTTCTTTAAAGCATTAAATGCGGGGAACCCAAATGCAATTTTATGCTACGGGTTAAGAACCTATTTTGACTCAACATATCCCAACATAGGATTTCGTGAATTAGAAAGAGCTTCTAACATGCAACATAAAGAAGCATGTTATGCTTACGGGTTAGTGATGTTCGCTTCTTACCAATGTGAGCAAAAGAATATCGGGTTACAACTTTTAAATAAAACCTTCCCACAAGTGACGGATTCAGTAGTTGGGGTGAGAAACAAGGTTTTTAGATTATTACGGGGCTGTTGGACATTACGAAACCCTCGTCCTTTTGACGACATTACAACATGCTGCCAAGCTAATGGTCATAACGGTTATTTTCCACAAGACCAAGGATGGGAAGTCGTCTTAGTAAAACCAGAATGCATGACTTGTTTCTGGACTTATGAATTACGTGTCTTTATTTCCTTTGCTGAACAACTTGCGTATTAACTTGATTTTTCTTCAAAACTGTCCAGTATCAAAGTGTACTATATTTCATGTTATATGTAGTATAGCGAAGTTGTAAGTTTGAAGAATATTTGTATGTGATATATTATTATAATCATTTTTTCATATGGAATTGTAGTAGTTGAATTGTATATTAGCTACTAAGTATGAACTTAACGGGTAGGTAGTACCCGAATTTAAACTTATAAAACGCTAATATGAAGAAAAAGCTTTTATAAATGAGTTCACATTATGCTACAAAATACTATTGACTACTCTTAATATTCTGTATGATTAACTCGATTTAGTTTGCTATTTTGAAGGAAATGGCGCCGACTACTAGACACACCATGAATATGAGCGAAGAGGAATTTTGTACCTTTCTTGCTGCAAACATAGCTGCAGTACAGGCTGCGCTACATACCAACAATAACTCTGAATCTAGCAATGCAGCTAACGGCGCAAGAAATCATGTAGGATGCTCCTACAAAGAATTCACTGCCTGCAAACCTTTGGAATTTGATGGAACCGAAGGACCAATTGGATTGAAACGGTAGACCGAGAAAGTCGAATCGGTGTTTGCCATAAGTAAGTGTACTGAAGAGGACAAAGTTAAGTACGCTACGCATACCTTCACAGGTACTGCGTTAACGTGGTGGAACACCTATCTTGAACAGGTAGGACAAAATGCTACTTACGCACTACCGTGGTCGACATTCAAGCAATTGATGAACGAGCAGTACCGTCCTAGAAACGAAGTCAATAAGCTCAAGGCAGAACTTAGAGAGTTACGACCACAAGGGTTCGACATTACCACATATGAACAACGATTCACAGAGTTGTGCCTATTGTATCCGGGAGCGTTCGAAGATGAAGAAGAGAAGATCGACGCGTTTGTAAAAGGGTTACCAGTAAGGATTCAAGAAGATGTGAGTTCACACGAGCCCGCTTCTATACAGAAGGCAAGTCGAATGGCTCATAAACTCATAAATCAGATTGAGGGAAGAATTAAAGAGCAGGCGGCCGAAGAAGCCAACACCAAACAACTCAAGAGGAAGTGGGAGGAAAATGGTGACAAGAGTCACCAGTACAACAACAACAATTACAACCACAATCGCAACAACTATTCCAACAACCGCAACAACAATCGCAACAATAACCGCAATCCCAACAATAACTACAACAAACATCCCAACAACAACAACAACAACAACTACAACAACCGTTCCAACAACAATAACAATCCCAACGACAACCTTAATAACAACAACGGCAACAAAAACCAAAAATGCCAAAGGTGTGAAGAGTACCACCAGAATGGGTTCTGCACGACATTTTGCACCAAGTGTAAAAGAACTGGCCATGGTGCGAAAAAGTGTGAGGTCTACGGACCAAAGTTTAACAGAACTAAAGGAACAAATAGTGGCGAAACAAGTAATGCCGCCTTTGTTTGTTATGGATGTAGAAAACCGGGCCACATTAGAAGTAATTGCCCGAATCAGGGGAATACTAATGGGCAGGGCCGCGGAAGAGTTTTCAATATTAATATGGTAGAAGCGCAGGAAGACCCGGAGCTTGTTACGGGTACGTTTCTTATTGATAATAAATCTGCTTATATTTTATTTGATTCGGGTGCGGATAGAAGCTATATGAGTAGAGATTTTTGTGCTAAGTTAAGTTTCCCATTGACGCCTTTGGATAGTAAATTTTTACTCGAATTAGCAAACGGTAAATTAATTTCAGCAGATAATATATGTCAGGATAGAGAAATTAAACTGGGTGATGAAACGTTTAAGATTGATTTAATACCAGTCGAGTTAGGGAGTTTTGATGTAATAATTGGCATGGACTGGTTGAAAAAGGTGAGAGCAGAGGTCGTTTGTTACAAAAATGCGATTAGGAAAACCTTTAATGGTGTACGGAGAAAAGAACAACGCGAAATTAAATCTTATTAGTAGTTTGAAGGCGCAAAAACTAATAAGAAAAGGTTGTTACGTCATTCTAGCACACATCGAGGAAGTTAAACCTGAAGAAAAGAACATCAGTGATGTTCCCGTCGCAAAAGAATTTCCCGATGTATTTTCGAAAGAATTACCGGGATTACCCCCACATCGATCCGTTGAATTTCAAATAGACCTTGTACCAGGAGCTGCACCAATAGCTCGTGCTCCATACAGACTCGCACCCAGCGAAATGAAAGAATTACAAAGTCAGTTACAGGAACTTTTAGAGCGTGGTTTCATTCGACCAAGCACATCACCGTGGGGAGCTCCTATTTTGTTTGTCAAGAAGAAGGATGGTACATTTAGGTTGTGCATCGACTACCGAGAGTTGAACAAACTTACCATTAAAAACCGCTACCCACTACCGAGAATCGACGACTTATTTGATCAAATACAAGGCTCGTCTGTTTATTCGAAGATCGATTTATGTTCTGGATATCATCAAATGCGGGTGAAGGAGGATGATATTCCAAAAACTGCTTTTAGGATGCGTTACGGTCATTACGAGTTTATGGTTATGCCGTTTGGATTGACAAACACACCAGCTGTGTTCATGGACCTCATGAACCGAATGTGTGGGCCATATCTTGACAAGTTTGTCATTATTTTCATCGATGACATACTTATTTACTCGAAGAATGATCAAGAGCATGAAGAACATTTGAGAAAAGTGCTAGAGTTGCTGAGAAAAGAAAAACTGTACGCTAAGTTTTCAAAGTGTGCATTTTGGTTGGAAGAAGTTCAATTTCTCGGTCATATAGTGAACAAAGAAGGTATTCAGGTGGATCCAGCAAAGATTGAAACCATTGAAAAGTGGGAAACCCCGAAAACTCGGAAACACATACGCCAATTTTTAGGGCTAGCTGGTTATTACAGGAGATTCATCCAAGATTTTTCCAAAATAGCAAAACCCTTGACTGCATTAACGCATAAAGGAAGGAAATTTGAATGGAAGGATGAACAAGAAAAAGCGTTTCAATTGTTGAAGAAAAAGTTAACTACGACACATATATTTTCATTACCTGAAGGGAATGATGATTTTGTGATATATTGTGACGCCTCAAAGCAAGGTCTCGGTTGTGTATTAATGCAACGAACGAAAGTAATTGCTTATGCGTCTAGACAATTGAAGATTCATGAGCAGAATTATACGACGCATGATTTGGAATTAGGCGCGGTTGTTTTTGCATTAAAGACTTGGAGGCACTACTTATATGGGGTTAAAAGTATTATATATACCGACCACAAAAGTCTTCAACACATATTTAATCAGAAACAACTGAACATGAGGCAGCGCAGATGGATTGAATTGTTAAATGATTATGACTTTGAGATTCTTTATCACTGGGGAAGGCAAATGTGGTAGCCGACGCCTTGAGCAGAAAGGACAGAGAACCCATTCAAGTAAAAGCTATGAATATAATGATTCATACTAACCTTACTACTCAAATAAAGGAGGCGCGACAAGGAGTTTTAAAAGATGGAAATTTAAAGGATGAAATACCCAAAGGATTGGAGAAGCATCTTAATATTCGGGAAGACGGAACCCGGTATAGGGCTGAAAGAATTTGGGTACCAAAATTTGGAGATATGAGAGAAATGGTACTTAGAGAAGCTCATAAAACCAGATACTCAATACATCCTGGAATAGGGAAGATATACAAGGATCTTAAGAAAAATTTTTGATGGCCGGGTATGAAAGCCGATGTTGCTAAATACGTAGGAGAATGTTTGACGTGTTCCAAGGTCAAAGCGGAGCATCAGAAACCATCAGGTCTACTTCAACAACCCGAAATCCCGGAATGGAAATGGGAAAACATTACCATGGATTTCATCACTAAATTACCAAGGACTGCAAGTGGTTTTGATACTATTTGGGTAATAGTTGATCATCTCACCAAATCAGCACACTTCCTGCCAATAAGAGAAGATGACAAGATGGAGAAGTTAGCACGACTGTATTTGAAGGAAGTCGTCTCCAGACATGGAATACCAATCTCTATTATCTCTGATAGGGATGGCAGATTTATTTCAAGATTCTGGCAGACATTACAGCAAGCATTAGGAACTCGTCTAGACATGAGTACTGCCTATCAACCACAAACTGATGGGAAGAGCGAAAGGACGATACAAACGCTTGAAGACATGCTACGAGCATGTGTTATTGATTTCGGAAACAGTTGGGACCGACACCTACCGTTAGCAGAATTTTCCTACAACAACAGCTACCATTCAAGCATTGAGATGGGGCCGTTTAAAGCACTTTATGGTAAAAAGTGCAGGTCTCCGATTTGTTGGAGTGAAGTGGGGGATAGACAGATTATGGGTCCGGAGATAATACAAGAAACTACCGAGAAGATCATCCAAATTCAACAACGGTTGAAAACCGCCCAAAGTTGATAAAAGAGCTACGCTGACATTAAAAGAAAAGATATAGAATTTGAAATTGGAGAGATGGTCATGCTTAAGGTTGCACCTTGGAAAGGAGTTGTTCGATTTGGTAAACGAGGGAAATTAAATCCAAGGTATATAGGACCATTCAAGATTATTGATCGTCTCAGACCAGTAGCTTACCGACTTGAATTACCACAATAACTCGCGGCTGTACATAACACTTTCCACGTCTCAAATTTGAAGAAATGTTTTGCTAAAGAAGATCTCACTATTCCGTTAGACGAAATCCAAATCAACGAAAAACTTCAATTCGTCGAAGAACCCGTCGAAATAATGGATCGTGAGGTTAAAAGACTTAATCAAAACAAGATACCAATTGTTAAAGTTCGATGAAATGCTCATAGAGGACCCGAGTTCACCTGGGAATGAGAAGATCAGATGAAGAAGAAATACCCGCACTTATTTCCAGAAGATACGTCAACACCTCCAACTGCTTAAAATTTCGGGACGAAATTTATTTAACGGGTAGGTACTGTAGTGACCCGAACTTTTCCATGTTTATATATATTAAATGAAATTGATATTTATATGATTAAATGTTTCCAACATGTTAAGCAATCAAACTTGTTAAGACTTGATTAATTTAAATAGGTTTTATATAGACAATTGACCACCCAAGTTGACCGGTGATTCACGAACGTTAAAACATGTAAAAACTATATGATGTCATATATATGGATATATATATAGTTAACATGGTATTATGATAAGTAAACATATCATTAAGTATATTAACAATGAACTACGTATGTAAAAACAAGACTACTAACTTAAGGATTTCGAAACGAGGCATATATGTAACGATTATCGTTGTAACGACATTTAATTGTATATATATCATATTAAGATATATTAATACATCATAATATCATGATAATGTAATAATTTAATATCTCATTTGATATAATAAATAATGGGTTAACAACATTTAACAAGATCGTTAACCTAAAGGTTTCAAAACAACATTTACATGTAACGACTAACGATGATTTAACGACTCAGTTAAAATGTAAATACATGTAGTGTTTTAATATGTATTCATACACTTTTGAAAGACTTTAAGACACTTATCAAAATACTTCTACTTAACAAAAATGCTTACAATTACATCCTCGTTCAGTTTCATCAACAATTCTACTCGTATGCACCCGTATTCGTACTCGTACAGTACACAGCTTTTAGATGTATGTACTATTAGTATATACAATCCAATGATCAGCTTTTAGCAGCCCATGTGAGTCACCTAACACATGTGAGAACCATCATTTGGCAACTAGCATGAAATATCTCATAAAATTACAAAAATATTAGTAATCATTCATGACTTATTTACATGTAAACAAAATTACACATCCTTTATATCTAATCCATATACCAATGAATAAAAACACCTACAAACACTTTCATTCTTCAATTTTCTTCATCTAATTGATCTCTCTCAAGTTCTATCTTCAAGTTCTAAGTGTTCTTCATAAATTCTATAAGTTCTAGTTTCATAAAATCAAGAATACTTCCAAGTTTGCTAGCTTACTTCCAATCTTGTAAAGTGATCATTCAAACTCAAGAAATATTTCTTATTTACAGTAAGATATCTTTCTAATACAAGGTAATACTCATATTCAAACTTTTATTCAATTTCTATAACTTTAATAATCTTATTTCGAGTGGAAATCTTACTTGAACTTGTTTTCGTGTCATGATTTTGCTTCAAGAACTTTCAAGCCATCCAAGGATCCTTTGAAGCTAGATCTATTTTTATCATTTCCAGTAGGTTTATCCACAAAACCTGAGGTAGTAATGATGTTCATAACATCATTCGTTTCATATATATAAAACTACCTTATTCGAAGGTTTAAACTTGAAATCACTAGAACATAGTTTAGTTAATTCTAAACTTGTTCGCAAACAAAAGTTAATCCTTCTAACTTGACTTTTAAAATCAACTAAACATATATTCTATATCTATATGATATGCTAACTTAATAATTTAAAACCGGAAAACACGAAAAACACCGTAAAATCGGATATACTCCGTCGTAGTAACACCTCGGGCTGTTTTGGGTTAGTTAATTAAAAACTATGATAAACTTTGATTTAAAAGTTGTTCTTCTGGAAAAATGATTTTTCTTATGAACATGAAACTATATCCAAAAATCATGGTTAAACTCAAAGTGGAAGTATGTTTTCCAAAATGATCATCTAGACGTCGTTCTTTCGACTGAAATGACTACCTTTACAAAAACGACTTGTAACCTGTATTTCCGACTATAAACTTATACTTTTTCTGTTCAGATTCATAAACTTAAGTTCAATATGAAACCATAGCAACTTGAAACACTCAAAACGGATTTAAAACGAAGAAGTTATGGGTAAAACAAGATTGGATAATTTTTCTTGTTGTAGCTACGTGAAAATTGGTAACAAATCTATATTAATCATATCCTAGCTAACTCATATTGTATTATACATGTATTCTAATATATTATGTAATCTTGGGATACCATAAACACGTATGCAAATGTTTTGACATATCATATCGACCCATGTATATATATTATTTGGAACAACCATAGACACTCTATATGCAGTAATGTTGGAGTTAGCTATACAGGGTTGAGGTTGATTCCAAAAATATATATACTTTGAGTTGTGATCTAGCCTGAGTCGTGTATACACTGGGTCATGGATTGATTCAAGATAATATATATATATTGATTTATTTCTGTACATCTAACTGTGGATAACTAGTTGTAGGTTACTAACGAGGACAACTGACTTAATAAACTTAAACTAGTAAAACGTATTAAAAATGTTGTAAATATATTTTGAACATACTTTGATATATATGTACATATTTGTTATAGGTTCGTGAATTGACCAGTGGCCAAGTCTTACTTCCCGACGAAGTAAAATTATGTGAAAGTGAGTTATAGTCCCACTTTTTAAAATCTAATATTTTGGGATGAGAATACATGCAGTTTTATAAATGTTTTACGAAATAGACACAAGTAAATGAAACTACATTATATGGGTGAATGATCGAAGACGAATATGCCCCTTTTGCTTGGTAACCTAAGAATTAGTAAACCGATCTACTAATTGACGCGAATCCTAAAAATAGATCTATTGGGCCTAACGAACCCCATCCAAAGTACCGGATGCTTTAGTACTTCGAATTCATTTTTATCATGTCCGAAGGATTTCCCGAAATGATAGGGGATATTCTTATATGCATCTTGTTAATGTCGGTTACCAGGTGTTCACCATATGAATGAATTTTATCTCTATGTATGGGATGTATATTGAAATATGAAATCTTGTGGTCTATTATTATGATTTGATAATATATAGGTTAAACCTATAACTCACCAACATTTTTGTTGACGTTTTAAGCATGTTTATTCTCAGGTGATTATTAAGAGCTTCCGCTGTTGAAAACTAAAACAAGGACAAGATTTGGAGTCCATGCTTGTATGATATTATGTAAAAACTGCATTCAAGAAACTTATTTTTGATGTAATATATTCTTATTGTAAACCATTATGTAATGGTCATGTGTAAACGGTATATTTTAGATTATCATTATTTGATAATCTATGTAATGTTTTTTTTTTAAACCTTTATCGATAAAATAAAGGTTATGGTTGTTTTAAAAATGAATGCAGTCTTTGAAAAACCTCTCATATAGAGGTCAAAACCTCGCGATGAAATCAATTAATATGGAACGTTTATAATCAATATGAACGGGACATTTCACAGAATATAAAAGGTTTCCCGGTAACAAAGGTGAAAAGACAACGTATATATCATGGTTATAATAAGGTTGTTTCGAACAAAAAGTAGAAGTTGACTTGCTGGAGCTGTGACAAAACTGACTATCTCGAACAGGAGTTGCAAAGTTATTTTCGGTAATAACAACGTCAAAGGAACTAGCACAGATACGTGTTAAACGTTTACTTAGTTTTCGAGAGTTTTTCAGGTGCATAACTATATTCATCAATCTTTTCTTTCGTAGATGAAGTGCGGTTGGTTCATCATATCGATTGAGGTGTTTTCAAGAATCATGAAAGCTTTGAACGCAGATTGTAATCGTCGAGATACAAATGAGGTTTAAGATGAAATCAAGTGGCAAACTTGAAGGAATGTTTAGTTTCATATATTATAATTAATATTTTAATTCATTTTAATTGTCCAATGTTATTAGTCCACAGTCGATAGTCTACAGTTAACAGTCCAATAATTCATATATAGTTTAATATATAATATTCGAATTAATCAATACGTATCGTGACCCGTGTACATGTCTCAGACTCGATCACAACTCAAAGTATATATATTATTATAGAATCAACCTCAACCCTGTATAGAGAACTCGATCATTACTGCATATACAGTGTCTATGGTTATTCCAAATAATATATATAGATGCGTCGATATAGTATTGGTTTTGATACGTGTCCCGATATTTAAAGTGCGTAAAATAAATAACAGAAATTAAATGACGATAAATAAAGTGTGTAAAGTAAATAACAGAAATTAAATGACGATAAATAAAATTGCGATAATTAAATTACGATAAATAAACTGCGATAAATAAAATGTAATCAGTTAGCTAGGAACAGTTAGCTAGGATTTTGTTAGCGTGGATTCTTAACAAAATTGTTCTCATGGTTAATTTGTTTGTTTCTAACAAATTTTATTTTTTGTCCAATGTTTTCTTCATTATGCCACTTGTTGGATTCTGATACGTCAAAATCCAAATATGAAATTGAATGAAAATGGTAACTTGTGGTGAACGGATTTGTATATCTGTGGATGTAAGTAGGATAGTAAATGACTGTTGAATCAGATTAGAAGAATGTACAGTGTAACTTGTTAATGTGAAATCTAAATATTCCTCAGGTATTACCTACCCGTTAAAATATTTTCACCATTAACAGTTTGTACGAAAAAAAATTTTAATTACAATCTTTGTGAAAATATACTTACATATATATTTTCTGCAGATGTAATCATGGATTTAATGAGTCAATATGATATTAAACTCATTTGATTTACCATTAGAATAAGAATATATAATCTCTAAAACATTAAAGATTATAAAATCGCCATGTCGAACGAAGATAAATAATGTAGAATGATTCGTAGAACGATGATTATACTCGAGGTACAGAATGAGATATTGGGGCATGTGATGTTGAAACTTGTGTTGTTGGTGGTACTGTTGATGCCGGTGATGTTGCTGAAGCTGGTACATTTTGCACCATATTCTCCAAATTGATTACTCAAGCGTGAAGTTCGTTGACTTATTGTATTACTCCGGGATGATTGTCGGTCGGAACGAGCGGATGAATAAGGTTTAGAATTGTGGATAAAATATAATCGTGTCAAGCTATTCTGGAAATGAGGCTGAAAATGGTGTTTCGGATAGGTTTGCCGGTAAGTGCTTCGGGTTCTTCACCAAGAGGTGAATTAGGTTGGTGGAAAGGATCGCCTTCTTCTTGTCTCCAATGATTTAGTAGACTACGAACCCATCAGATGAATTAGGGATGGCTGATTGGTTGATCCATTCCGGTCACACTGCTTTCGGAGCTCGAGTGAAAATCCCTATCGGAATAGCTGTCAGAATTCGAGGAATTCGAACTGGTTGAGGGATTTATCTCGTACGATCAGATGAAGGATTTTCGATAAGAAATAGATTATAGGATGTAGATTAGTACCCTGCAATACATAATTTACATATGTATATTTAATACTAAAATCCCATAAATTACGGAGGAATCTACGGAATATGCCAGGCAAAGTTACAGTAACAGATACGCTAAGATATGAAGTAGCGGATACGCTAAGATATGAATTTTGTCTATACACTATTCATGCAATCCAGGCAGTAAGATATGTCTAGATTATGAATGATAAGCAAGTGATTCCCTAAGAATGATAAGCAGGTAATTTTTCGACACGAAATGATAAGCAAAACTTTTTACATGCAGACACGGTCGAAGTCCAGACTCACTAATGCATCCCAACGACTTATCAGTTAGACACACTAATGCAGACCTGGTTCGCTAAGACCACCGCTCTGATACCAACTGAAATGCCCCATTCATATCGATTACAAACGATTCATAATAGTTGATTACATCGCGAGGTACTTGACCTCTATATGATACATTTTACAAACATTGCATTCGGTTTTAAAAGACAAACTTTCATTACATCGAAAGTTGACAACATGCATACTATTTCATATTATATCCAACTACAATTGACTTAGTATTAATCTTGATGAACTCGACGACTCGAATGCAATGTCTTTTGAAATATGTCATGAATGACTCCAAGTAATATCTCTGAAATGAGCAAATGCACAGCGGAAGATTTCTTTCATACCTGAGAATAAACATGCTTTAAAGTGTCAACCAAAAGGTTGGTGAGTTCATAGGTTTATCATAAAACAATAAAATTCATCATTTTGATAGACCACAAGATTTAAATCCTGCATGGTACAAATGGGCCCGAATCCTATACCCACCCGTAATGTACAGGCGATATCTTTTAAATACAGTACACCTTTCTCGTGTACGAAATCATCTTTCATAAATCTTAGTAACCGTACACATATCTCGTGCACAAAATAACATACACATATCCTGTGTATAAAATCATTCTCTCGATACATAACATTCACTTTTCATTTCCTTCATAGCTTGGATTGGTAACCGACCTTAACATATAATGCGCATAATAATATCCCCAAAACAGAACATCTCGTCTGTATAATAATCATATAAACTTCGAAGTACTAAACACCATGCCCACTAGCCCTTCCGTTTAGTGAACATTCTGGGTGGGGGTGTTAAACCCGGTAGCTACCTTTAGGATTCGTGTCAATTAGGCGTGCACTAATTCTCAAAATTAGTGATGTTCCCTAATTCTTAGGTTACCAAGCAATAATAATCAGGGGAAAAATATTCATATCAATTGTGGCAATTATCACGTCCACATAATTCAATGGTGGCAATTATCACGTCCACATAATTCATCCGAGGAATGTTTTGCTTGTGTCTATCTCGTCAAACATTTATAAAAGCATTTCATGTATTCGCAGTCCAAAATGTATTTCAAAAGCATTTAATAAAGCAGTTGTAAAAGTAGCGCATGTATTCTCAGTCCCAAAAATGTAAAGAGTAAAAGGGAATCAAATGAACTCACATATTGTATTTTGTAGTAAAAATACATATGACAAAATGGAACAATGCAAGGTTGGCCTCGGATTCACGAACCTATATCATTTGGATATATATTATTACACATAATTGTGATCGAACAAATATATTATTATTAGTGATGTAATTGTCATTTTCATAAATTTTGCGTTCCATTGATAACTTAAATATACTTATTTTATATACCTTAAATAACTAATAGTATAATGATAGAGTTAGGTTATATGTATTAGATATGATTTTATATAATTTAATAGTCATTTTAATAATAATACTGATACTTGTAATAATTAAAATGATAATAATAATAATGATAATTTTAATAAAAATACAAATGATATTAACTTTATTGATAATAATTCTAATGAAAATTCTAAAGATGATAAAATGATAATAATAATAATTTTTTGTTCGAATCATGAATTACGTTATAATTTTTAATCATTAGGTTTTATAATTACATTGGTAATCTAATTATACCACCTTTATATATTCTTAAGTATATCTTAATTATCTTAACTGTAAGCATATACATCTTAATACTTCCTAATGTTAATCATTTCCAATATCGTAATCAAAATCATAATATAATGATAATACTAATAATGTAACATCCCGCCTTTTTCCGTTAAATTTATTTTTAACACCGTCTTTTTCTTTTAAATAATACCTTTCGTTATTTAAATTCGTAGTCTCCGTTGACTAACGTTTATAATATTCTCGTTATTTAATTATAACATCACTCGTCTACTCGAGCGTTTTTAAAATATTCGTTTGGTTAAATCCCGCACCCGCTTCTAAACTCGAGGGACTAAAATTGACACGGGGCAAACTAGTTGACTAGGTCAACTAGTCCACCCCAATCACCACCATTCAATCCCTCCATCTCTCTCTCTTTCTTTTTTTTTTCCCTCAAGAACACAAACATAATTCATCATCTAAATTCGGATCGGGAAGCAAACTTCAAAACAAATTACATATTCGTGATCCTCTCATCATCCTCTTCGATTTGGTACCAATTTCATCCATTTTGGGTAACATTTCTAAAACACTAAATTTCTCTAAATTCGTTTTATATACTTGAAATTGTGTTAGTTAGTGTCTATGGCTCGTGTGTAACATGAATATATGTTTTGTTTGCTCGATTTGTGGTTTGGAGTAACTAGTTTGAGTTTTTGAAATGGGTTTGCTTAATCCTTGATTTTGGATGAGTTAATGTTGTTAGATTGTTAAAGTGCATGTTTTAATTGTGTTACTAGTATCATTAGCTACATTTTGATGTGTAGGTTGATTAAGAAAACTTCAAAAACCCGATTAATGATTTCTTTTGATGTTTGACTAGGGTTTGATAGTTCTTGACATGAACTTTTGAATGCTTAAATGCCATGGAATGTTAATTGTTAGTGTTTAGTAGTAATGTATGCTTCATTACCTTCGAAACGGCATATCATATGTGTGAATTGGATTCCCGAAACTTAAAATGCAATTGATGAACTTGAAACTTTGAAAATGGACTTTTAAATGATCACTTGACGAGAAATCGGTTATGGAAAATGTTGTTTTTGTTTGATGAAACATGTTTAGTTGTGTTCCTTGTCAAAAGAGCTTTCCAACGGTATAAGATACGCTTTCTAATTGTTTACGGTTTGAGTTTTGCGTTTGTTTGAAATTTTACCAAGCCTTGAACAAGTGAAACAGGCCTGGGACCAGGCCACGGCCATTGTCGCGGCGCGACATAAGCCGCGTCCAGATTCTGTTTCCCTTGACCTTTTTACTAAAAATGTTTGACATGTTCTAGACCTCCAATTTACATGCAACTTGTTTTAACATGCTTATATATGAATAACTAGCATAGAAAAATAGTTCGGGACCCGACCCGAACGTGTTGACTTTTTCGTTGACTTTGACCAAGTTTGACTTTTAGTCAAACTTAACCAAACTTTTATACAATCGTTCTAACATGCTTTTATACTTGATTCTTGCATGAAACTTGACAACGTGATTCACATGCTATACTTAATCGAGTCGTAACGAGCCATATGACTAATTGAACACATTTCACCCAACCTTGTGTCGTAACCGGTTAATTGATACAACTTATTTGTTTAGGTCAAGGCTAAGCAACTTTCATGCATACGTTACTTTGTGAAGTACTTTTATACTCGTGCACTCGAGGTGAGATCATAGTCCCACCTTTGCAAATACTTTTATTCTTTTAAATCGTGGGCTGAGAATCATATACATTACATACTTATATACATTTCACATGTATATATACTTTTCATACTTTTATACTTTGAACACAATATACGAATACAAAGATACAGGCGAGTTAGAACAAAAGTCCTCAATCCAATTATCATTAGTTCCACTTGCAGGGTGTAAGTGTAAGCGAGTGATTATGTTGTGTGGCCATACGGGTTTAACGAACCCTCATTCAGACGGTTCGCTACCGTTAGTGGATGAAATATAATTTCAACGTGCATAGTGTATGTTCTAACACTATATTCAAAATTCAGAGGGAAGATTCAGTTAAGCTTTGGTAATTGGGTGCTCGCAATACAAACTACATTCTTCGGAATAAATACGATTTGGATAATCATCTATACAAACTATTGTGGTTCAAAATATACTTTTACAAATACATTTATGATCTCACCAACGTTTTTCGTTGACAGTTTTCTACATGTTTTCTCAGGTTCATACTTGGCTACTTGATACATGCTTCCGCACTCTTTGATTACTTGATTGGAGTCTACCATGCATGCATACGCTAGGGATAGCATTTTTGGATTCAAACTTTTGTCTACTTACTTACGCTATTTATAGCAACTGTGGTTTCAAACTAATTATGTCGCAAGTTATTTCATTCATACTTTATAACTTTGTAAACTTAAACTTATTGTCGATCCGTTTGTTAAACTAAACTTTGTACCTTTCAAATGAACGCGACATAATTTTGGTCAAACGAGTCTCATATAGGGACTACGACCACGCAACGGGACCTAAGTTAACGACGCCGTCAATAACGGTTTTGGTCGGGTCGTTACAAGTGGTATCAGAGCGTTGGTTGTAGGGAACTAGGACGTGCATTAGTGTGTCTAACAGAGTCGTTAGGACGCATTAGTGAGTCTAGACTACAACCGGATAGTTAGCATTTGCATTCTGACATACATTTGCTATAGATAGCACTTACTTGACTACTTGTGCATTATACTTGAATCATTCTTAGGCAAACTTTTTAATGGTACCCAACCTTCATCATACGAACTCGTATTCCGCCACTTTTTGGTAACACACGTAAATTCATGATTCATACACGTATGGATGACGACGACTTCATTAGTCGCACTCGTTCGGGAACTCTGACTCCTTGGTTGTTATTTCCCCCGTCTCATCTTACTATCCATGAATGTTGTAAAGTCACTGTCACTACTCTAGATGAGTATCGTCATCACCATTTATCGCTACGGTTGCGTATTACTTGTTATCATGACTCGTTACTCTTTTCATACCTAAATACAATATTGTCTGACTCGAACCACATTGACGTGAACAATCATTTATACACTTCCCTCGGGGAACGCTTGTTTATAGTTGCACTAATTCTTTCGATTTAATACGAGTCATGTTTGAGACGTCGTTACATTTTGTTCATTTTAGATTTTCGCGATGACACGAACTTGAATCTATAGAGTGATGTGGGAATGGAGGTATGAGTTAGCATAATATAACTACACTCGATCAACGTAGTTATATTACGGTAAGACATACCAAAGTTCTAGTGACGCGTGATGGTGGTTAGACTCGATCAACCTAAACACCACCATGTGCCATGTACATGACTTCATCTTTTCAGGTTTGGACATCCGAAAACTCCGAGAATATTTATAACAACCATACCGGGGACACACCTTCAATTATTGTCAAATTATATTTATGCTTCCGAATGAATTGCCGATTCCATTCGACTTCAACCGTATGTCACATGGGTATACTAGCTCGTCCTCGCGCAGTCTTGTTGACTAACTACAATTTACTCGTTATGCTCACATCGGGGCGGAAACTTCTCTTGCATCACCCTCGTACTTCCGGTTCAGGAGGTCCTTATTCTAAATTCGCAATGGAGAGCGACTCTTCACGTCGTACAAATATTCGCCGCGAGGGTGGATAGTCCTAACAATCGTTTTCAAAACCCGATAAGAACTTGCCCCGACGAACGTTTTTGGAAACCGATAAATCTTCCGCGACGCGAATTTTCTTGAGAAACTTGTCCTAGCTAACGTTTTCAATTCCTAGCAAACTTGTTCAATATGCCTTAGGGAAATGTACCCCGTTTCGGATTGAGATCCTCGTTTCACTTCTAGATTTTGGAGTACCTTACAAAAAGCCTCGGGACCGCGTTTAGACATGAGTACCGCGTACCTTCCACAACCCGACGGACCGAACAAACATGCGATTTAAACCTTGGAAACCATAATACGAATTTGTATTACCAACTTCAAATTTACTTGAGAAAAGTATTTTCCTTTAACCGAATCCTCGTACTACAATGATTTTCATTCGAGTTTTAACGTCACTCCTTTTGAAACCACATGTGACCGGAAACGTCATTCTCCTTTGTCGAACCAAGTAAACGATGATCAATTCACCGGGGCCGAGGTTATTCATGAGCAACCGAGAAAATTTATTCATATTCAGGTAAAACCCTACGCGACTCGTAATCACCAAGAGCTACGCCAATGTTAGACGTAAACATTTCAAATAAACCGCGTCACGTTAAGAGTCGCACCTTGGAAAGGTGCAATCCGTTTCGGGAAAACGTAGGAAGCTAAATCTGCGATATTTTGATCCTTTAAATTCTTGGGGTGTTTTGGACCCGTCGCTAGCCGTTTAGACTTTTCCGACTCATTTTGGGTCTCCGTTTATCCTACATTCGATGTATCAACTCAAAGACGTGTTTGGCGAAACAAGAACTTGTCATTCCTTTTCGATAAGCTTACTATCGACGATAAACTTCATTCCTAGGAGGACCGGTTGAAACCATGAATCGTGAAACCAAACTTCAATCCAACGTAAAAATCCCGACCGTCGAAGTTCGTTGAAATACCCTAGGACGTACTTCTCCCTCACTCGTAGAATTGGCAACGCAAGATCTCGAGGAAGATTCAACAACTACTACTTCCAACTAAATTTCGGGACGAAATTTCTTTTGAGTTGTGGATAATGTAACATCCCGCCTTTTTCCGTTAAATTTATTTTTAACACCGTCTTTTTCTTTTAAATAATACCTTTCGTTATTTAAATTCGTAGTCTCCGTTGACTAACGTTTATAATATTCTCGTTATTTAATTATAACATCACTCGTCTACTCGAGCGTTTTTAAAATATTCGTTTGGTTAAATCCCGCACCCGCTTCTAAACTCGAGGGACTAAAATTGACACGGGGCAAACTAGTTGACTAGGTCAACTAGTCCACCCCAATCACCACCATTCAATCCCTCCATCTCTCTCTCTTTCTTTTTTTTTCTCTCAAGAACACAAACATAATTCATCATCTAAATTCGGATCGGGAAGCAAACTTCAAAACAAATTACATATTCGTGATCCTCTCATCATCCTCTTCGATTTGGTACCAATTTCATCCATTTTGGGTAACATTTCTAAAACACTAAATTTCTCTAAATTCGTTTTATATACTTGAAATTGTGTTAGTTAGTGTCTATGGCTCGTGTGTAACATGAATATATGTTTTGTTTGCTCGATTTGTGGTTTGGAGTAACTAGTTTGAGTTTTTGAAATGGGTTTGCTTAATCCTTGATTTTGGATGAGTTAATGTTGTTAGATTGTTAAAGTGCATGTTTTAATTGTGTTACTAGTATCATTAGCTACATTTTGATGTGTAGGTTGATTAAGAAAACTTCAAAAACCCGATTAATGATTTCTTTTGATGTTTGACTAGGGTTTGATAGTTCTTGACATGAACTTTTGAATGCTTAAATGCCATGGAATGTTAATTGTTAGTGTTTAGTAGTAATGTATGCTTCATTACCTTCGAAACGGCATATCATATGTGTGAATTGGATTCCCGAAACTTAAAATGCAATTGATGAACTTGAAACTTTGAAAATGGACTTTTAAATGATCACTTGACGAGAAATCGGTTATGGAAAATGTTGTTTTTGTTTGATGAAACATGTTTAGTTGTGTTCCTTGTCAAAAGAGCTTTCCAACGGTATAAGATACGCTTTCTAATTGTTTACGGTTTGAGTTTTGCGTTTGTTTGAAATTTTACCAAGCCTTGAACAAGTGAAACAGGCCTGGGACCAGGCCACGGCCATTGTCGCGGCGCGACAGGCCTGGCCGCGGCGCGACATAAGCCGCGTCCAGATTCTGTTTCCCTTGACCTTTTTACTAAAAATGTTTGACATGTTCTAGACCTCCAATTTACATGCAACTTATTTTAACATGCTTATATATGAATAACTAGCATAGAAAAATAGTTCGGGACCCGACCCGAACGTGTTGACTTTTTCGTTGACTTTGACCAAGTTTGACTTTTAGTCAAACTTAACCAAACTTTTATACAATCGTTCTAACATGCTTTTATACTTGATTCTTGCATGAAACTTGACAACGTGATTCACATGCTATACTTAATCGAGTCGTAACGAGCCATAGGACTAATTGAACACATTTCACCCAACCTTGTGTCGTAACCGGTTAATTGATACAACTTATTTGTTTAGGTCAAGGCTAAGCAACTTTCATGCATACGTTACTTTGTGAAGTACTTTTATACTCGTGCACTCGAGGTGAGATCATAGTCCCACCTTTGCAAATACTTTTATTCTTTTAAATCGTGGGCTGAGAATCATATACATTACATACTTATATACATTTCACATGTATATATACTTTTCATACTTTTATACTTTGAACACAATATACGAATACAAAGATACAGGCGAGTTAGAACAAAAGTCCTCAATCCAATTATCATTAGTTCCACTTGCAGGGTGTAAGTGTAAGCGAGTGATTATGTTGTGTGGCCATACGGGTTTAACGAACCCTCATTCAGACGGTTCGCTACCGTTAGTGGATGAAATATAATTTCAACGTGCATAGTGTATGTTCTAACACTATATTCAAAATTCAGAGGGAAGATTCAGTTAAGCTTTGGTAATTGGGTGCTCGCAATACAAACTACATTCTTCGGAATAAATACGATTTGGATAATCATCTATACAAACTATTGTGGTTCAAAATATACTTTTACAAATACATTTATGATCTCACCAACGTTTTTCGTTGACAGTTTTCTAAATGTTTTCTCAGGTTCATACTTGGCTACTTGATACATGCTTCCGCACTCTTTGATTACTTGATTGGAGTCTACCATGCATGCATACGCTAGGGATAGCATTTTTGGATTCAAACTTTTGTCTACTTACTTACGCTATTTATAGCAACTGTGGTTTCAAACTAATTATGTCGCAAGTTATTTCATTCATACTTTATAACTTTGTAAACTTAAACTTATTGTCGATCCGTTTGTTAAACTAAACTTTGTACCTTTCAAATGAACGCGACATAATTTTGGTCAAACGAGTCTCATATAGGGACTACGACCACGCAACGGGACCTAAGTTAACGACGCCGTCAATAACGGTTTTGGTCGGGTCGTTACAAATAACAATGAAAATGATAACTTTTAATTATAAAGATACTAGTGATGTTATTAATAATAATAATGATAACAAGCATAATAATACTAATACTTCATAACAACAACAATAATAATAATAATAATAATAATAATAATAATAATAATAATAATAATAATAATAATAATAATAAAAGCAAATAAAGAGACTACCTTTAAGAAAACAGCAAAAAGAATGTCCCTGCCGGACTCGAACCCTCGACCTCCCGCTAACCCGAATCACACCTTAACCACTCTGCTACATCTGTTTTTCTGTTTTAATATCAATCTAAATCCATATATCCTATAATTCTGTTCCCTCTTCTTCTTCACCCCAAACTAAATCGACCTGGGTTAAATCCCCATTCAAACACAAATCAACCACTTTTTATGACTTTTAATTGAAACTAAAATACCATTTGCAATTAATTAGTTTAACTAAGATAGCAAAAAAAAAAAAAAAATAATGGCTGTAACAGCCTTCGTAATAAAAAGAATAAATATAAGTTTAAATCAATTTAAAATTTTAGGATGTTTATGCATATAATTATAACATTATATCTAGTTAATTTTAAGACTCAAACATTTAGAGAATGTATTGGATTAATTAAAGAAAAAAAAATAAAGAAAATTTGTTTTTAACAGACCTGAAACCCGTCTTCAAACTCCAAATCACAATCGATACTCTAGAGTGTTATAGCCCACGATATCAACATGAAATATCTTTCAAATCCCTCCTAGAAACTTTCTGTAATCTTAATTAGACTTAAAACACAAAAACGAGTTCCATTTTTGTGATGAACATAAGGTTTGACTTTTTAGAAGATAACTTGACTGCAAAATTCGTAAGTAAAAGAAGGAATTAAAAGCTTAGCTTTCACATATTGTTTCAATAAAAGATTTCTAACAATCCTACATTTATGGATTTTTAAATAGATTTGAAATTCGAAGTTTTGCATAAAAGGTTCAAAAACAGAGTGAAACGGATGGTTTTTTCTTTTTTTTATATCTAATTTTTCTGTTTTGTTTTCAATGTGAATCAATTGCAGGTTGTTTATAAACTATAATAATGTTGTTAGACGAATCTTTGGAGCAGTAAAGCGGTTGTTATTTTGTGATAAGTCACGGTTTGGAGAAGGACAGGGAAGAAAAGAGAGAACAGACAGGATATGAAGAATCTGATAACTGATATAATGATGCGTATGATTTTGTATTTATTATAAATACATAACTGCATTTATATATAAATATACATATATCTGTATATACATTTACATTTATGTATATATCATATTAAATTTTGTATTTTTACTTAATAATATAAATCTATTAATGACTTTAAGAATTTTATTAATTTTAACAAAAATACTAATGCCAATAATAATAGAAATATTAATAATACTAATAATAATAATTTTATCGAGATTATACTAACAATAATAATAATAATAAAAGTAATTATAAAATGATAATAATAATATTATTTATGATACTAATAATAATACTAATTAGAGTAATATTAGTAATAATATAACAATTTATTTATATATATCTATTTTCATATTTATATTACTAATATAGATGTTAATATTGAAAAGCAACAATAATTATATAAATAATAATACTAACATTAATGATAAATACTAAAATTATAATAATTATTATAACAATGATGGTAATTATATTTTTAATGATGAAAATAATTATTTTTACTGTTCAAGTAATAATAATATCTAATAATAATACAAGTAATATATAAAGTATAACAAGTTATATTTATTCAATTTCATACACATATATATATATATATATATATATATATATATATATATATATATATATATATATATATATATATATATAGTAACTTAATTATTCTGTTCATTAGTTTACATTTTTAATTCAATTGATTAAATTGTATTTTATTACTTCAAATTATTATATATTCTTTTGTTTTTGTTTATATATATATATATGTATATATATATATATATATATATATATATATATATACAAACACTTATTTATATAACTATATTTATTTATTTGTACCTAATTGTTCGTGAATCGTCGAAAATGGTCGAAGGGTAATTGAATACATGAACATAGTTTCAAAATTTTCGAGACTCAGCATTATAGACTTTGCTTATCGTGTCAGAAACATATAAAGATCAAGTTTAAATTTGGTCGAAAATTTCCCTCACAATGAACACCAATTGCTCGATAAAATGCCACGAAGAAGTTCAAGAACGAATGTGGTTAGTTGTCTAATTTTTTAATATACTTCCTGGTGCTTATGAATATAGCTCTTGAAGTTTTTGAAGTAAGAAATCCTAAAGGCCATTACTAGCTTGCACAATCTAGAAAGATCAAAGATGAATCAAAGGTGAATCCATTAAATCTTATAAACCTTAAAGACTTGCTCTTTACTAACTTTGAACATGTATTAGCTTTTATATATTTTGATATTCTACATTTAAACTCACATTAGTGATGAATGATGACTGTCAAGCTTTAGTCTTTAAATACTTTTTAGGTAATCTTATTTTTTTTTTCATACTTTCAAATGTTGTTGTTTTTGTGTCTACACATTGTTGGTTTGTCATACTTTCAAATATTATTGTTTATGGATGAGTGATGTGTGCAGCGGTGTATACGAAATACTATTATTTTTACTACGAAATAATACGAAATATTACACAAGTTATTTATTTATTTACGGATGGGATATACCTAAACCTTGCTACAACACTATAGGCAGTGTACCTAATCGTAGAGTAGTATAGTTTTTAGTAAGTCCGGTTCGTTCCACATGGAGACGACTTATTTTACACTATATTTTTAAACAATTATATTTGTACAAAATATATTATATATAGTAATAATATATAAAAGGGGGTTTACCGTTTAATGACCGGTTTGTCGATTTTAAAACTTAAGCGTAAATATAAATGACAATAATTAAAATGCGTAAAATAAATAACAATATAATAATTATGCTTATTTAAACTTCCGTAACCATGATGTTTGACGTTTTGATTATTTATTACCCTGGGTTAATTGTCCTTTGTCCTGGATGTATTTGAAACCTATCTGGTTTTTGTCCATAATAGTTCATCGGTCATAATTATAAAATGCTCGGAAAATTTAACCTTATACCCAAAGTCAAATATTCCAAGTAATTGGGGATTCGAACTGTAACAAGGTCTTAATACTTTGTTTAATGAATACACCAGGTTATCGACTGTGTGTAAACCAAGGTTTTAATACTTTGTTAACAATTACACCAATTACCCTTGAATGTAATCCACCCCTGTTTCAACAAGTCTATTAACTATTAATCCAGTTCCGTGTCCGGTAAAATGAACAATTATTGGTATTTATAGATATCCCGCTTACCGTACCCAGTCAAACGTATGTGGTTATATATAAGTACGTCAAATTATAAGTCTATATATTAAATCAACGAGGTATCATTTAGTTAATATAAAGCCCATTAATAGCCCATAGTCTAATTTCCACAAGTGTCGTTCTTTTATCCAAACCCCAATTATGGTCCAAAGCCCAATTACCCAAATTTAATATTTAGCCCAACATCACGATTACTTCAGCATTAAATAAGCATAATAATAACTTAGCTACGACAGAGCTTCGACTTCAAAAACATTGATTATTTATCGCGTAGTGTTACATGGACAGAGCTTCGACTTCAAAACCCGTAAAATAACCTTTACATAACCCAAACTAACTAATATAAAACTACCCTATACTATATTATATATATATATATATATATATATATATATATATATATATATATATATATATATATATATATATATATATATATATATATATATATATATATATATATATATATATATATATATATATATTATAGACAGAGAGATAGATTGATGGTGTGTAAAATACATCGAATTCGCTGGCTTTTATAAGAATGTGGCCAGCCTTTTTGGCTCATGCGATCGCATGAGATTATCTCATGCTGGCCATGCGATCGCATGGCCTGGTTTTCCAGCTCAGGATCCTTTGTCTCATAGCTTGTCGACATGATTTAATATATATTTATAATATATAAATAATTTATATAATTATAATTATTTATATATTATATTTTATTCTTGTGCATAGTAGACTTGTAATTTTAGGTCCGTTGCGTAGCGCGTTGATAGTTGGCTCAGGTCCCGGTTCCGGATTTTCGAACGTCCTTTCGTACTATTTAATATCTTGTACTTTGCGTTTTGCAATTTGTAATTTGCACAAAAAATTATTTTCCTTAACTCCCAAAATCCGCGCAAGTCTTTAACTCACTTTTAGTGGCACTTTTGAGTGCACTATGGCTTTAGTGGCACTTTTCAGGCTTTAGTGGCACTTTTTCTTCAATTCTTTAATCTTCGTGCTTTGTCTTCAAATTTATTTATTTAAACGATTACAACTTAAAAATAGAATAATTACAACTAAAAACTTTACATATTGGGATGATATTGTGACTAAATATATGTTCGTTTGGAGCACTATCAATGAGATAAGTTCAAATATAATCGAATGATTTTTTTGTTCATAGAATTCTGGTCAACAACAATCTTGATGCTAATTTGTTAGCTTCTAGGGAAATTATTTTGGAGAGACACCTATAAGTTGACTTGATAAATTTTAAAATTGTGAATGCCATTTGTTAATACTAAATTTACTTTAGTATACTCTCATTTAGATGTGGCAATATTGATCGATTATTATATGGCTTTGCTTTTTGTTATTTTCAGAATACAAGATTACAAGATGATAGTTTGATTTTTGAAATATTGACCTACTATGTTGACCTACTATGTTCATGACTTTTTATTGAAATCGTACTGGTAGATGTTTTATTCAGCAAGATGATAGTTTGATTTTTTAAATTCTGTGAGGGTAAAAATGAACTATTTCGTTAAGATATGTTAGATAGTTTAAAATAGTTCCATGTTTAATTATTGCAGGAAGATGAAACATATAGTAGTGAAATCGATTTTTAATTATTGATGTTGATATGTTGTATTTTTCATATTTGAAGAACGAGAACTCATTCATAAAATCTTATTGGTTTTGCAAGGTACAAATCATGCATACTCATTGTTTGTGTTTAGTTTATTTTTTCATATGTGTGCAAAATCTTGATATACTCTCAATTGATAATGAATAATAGTGATACATATACTTTTTTTTCGAAAAGCAAAAGATTTACTCCGTATTAAAACTAGAATGAGAGTTTAGCACATAACAGTGAGTATGCAGAACAATACGAGACCAGGGGTGTGCATGGTATGAAAAAAATCGAAAAAATCCGAGGAACTGCATTAGGGTTATCTGTGAAAACTGTGAAGCACAAATTAACGCGCTTGAAAGTATCTTTGATTCTTTGGTACTAATGTCATTATACAGGCATAACCATTTATTTAAAAAGTTAACGTGAAGTATGAATTAATACACTAACAATGATGAATGGGCAGGTTCACACACTACAGAACAGGACTGACCCGATTAAAGTCACCTCATCTAAGTCGCATGAAATGTGTTTCTATCAGACAGCCACAGTTGACCATGTGGAGCTGAAAGTCCAACTCGAATCCTTGTGATTAAAAGTCACTACTTTAATAATAATAAAAAAGCTCCCGATTTTGTAATTAAATCAAATAGAATGAACATCTGAAGATTATATCTTATATGTCTTTTGTGTTGCTATTTTCCCTCACAGTTTGAATAACAGCTTCTTGAGATGCAAGGATTCACTTAAAAATAATCACAAAGATACTGACAAAAAGCACGATATTCTGTGAAAATGGATGTCTTCTGATCATGCTGAGATTATATATTGATTATTGCTAATCTTTGCCTGATGGTATGTTATTCTTGATCTAATGTGCATGTTTCGATTATCATCGTCCATAATTATGTTGTGGATATTTAGAATATATTAATTCTTGAGCTCTTTTAATCCGAACCTTTAATTTTTTTTTATTTTTTTTCTCAGGGTAGATAGTAGCAGCTGGCTACATCTCTCCGAAATTATCTGGAGTCTTACTTATTTTTCAGTCATTCAAGTAACTCATATTTTACTACAAAACATATAATTAGCTTTTTTATTTATGACATAAATCAATCCACTTGATTATATTACTTAGCAACTGTAATTCGATTAGAAGAACGATTTTGAGATGAGTTCTTACTGGTGTAAGTAGTTATATTTGTTTGATGTACATTTATGTAGAGCATCTGTTAAATTTGTGTTCTGCTTTCAGGAGCCTTCATCATTTAAAGTTTTTGGTTCATTGTCTACTTGACTTGGTTTCTTATATTTTTCATAGGTATGATGCTGAGCCAATGGAATCTGAACTTGAAGTAAGTAATACAATCTGTGATGTATTTATATCAATAGATTCTCGAAAGACTAACGTCGATTCACAGTTGGTTTGACAAGTTTCCTTTGCAAATGTTCTTTGTGCAAATTTAGGCTAAGCTTCTTCAAGCATCAGGTATTTCAGAATTCCAATTGGGAGCTAACTGATTTGTGACTTTAAATATGTTCTTTCATATAAAAGATGGTTATCTAATTATCTATAATGCTTGACAACGAAAAAAGTTGAACTTGATGAATTGAAAAAGAATCACATGGTAATTTCAAATTGATGCATATTGGAGGTGAGTTTTTAACTTTCTTATAAACTCTTCAAATGATTCAAGTAAAAATTCAAATGTAGTTGGTAAAAAGAAATTGTTTATTTTTTATTGATTATCAATGGAGCTCATTAGGTAAGCTTCTTTCTTTGTCACTGACTTAAAAATAATAAACCTAGATATTGCACAGTAGTTCCTTCAATGATTAAGAAGGGCACCTCCTTTGGTAATTTGGATCTTCAATGGGTTATTGGTGAAGTCATTTGATGTCTTTTAATGTGTTGGTTTTGCATGTGTACAAGTACCTAGCAACGATTGTTGGCTTTAGTTGTAAAACAAGTTTTATTTTTGTAGTCTAACAATTTCTCTATATGCAAAAGTATAAAAGTTCTATTTCAAAGGTTTTGTTAGGTTTCTGGAACTTTTAGTATTATGATCTTCTTTGTAATTCATTTGTTATTCTAGGTCCATTTGATATGGACTAATTAATACATATATATTAATAATGTAAACATTTGTTATTCATGATTATCCTTTCAATTATATCTATGAACATTGTATCAATCATGTTAAGCATCGTGAGGGTTGTGTCAATGATGTTAAGTAAATGGTTTAATTGTTGAACTTTTGATTTAGTTATAGATGTTCTTATATACACCATTAATGGGTTCAAATTGCCACCTAAAATAGGTTGAACTTACGATTCCGTTTTCTACTTCAAATTTTCATATGTTTTTCTTGTACAAACTCGTGAATCCACGGGTCTTTGCACTAGTAGTCAAGGTATTTTTCAAGGCATTTTTTATTTTTATTGATATAAATCTCAAATAATCAATATCAACTTAAATGGAATGTTAACCAGTTGATACAGATACACTCTTGCTTAACTTAAAACAAACTGAAGTCAGTCATTTCGTTCAAAAGAGGAGTGTGACCAGAGGGTGCGCCTTGTGCGCAATTCACTTTGTACCAGGTCTCGCACTCAGTGGGCTTGGTTACCTGATGTTTACCCTCTGTGAGGGAGTCCATGTACTCGTTCATAGGGAGGTTTCCTCGCTAATCCAAAATTAATCGTTTGGCAGCAACTGCGTGAGCTAAACAATCTACATTCGTTGTATGATCTTTATGTAAAAAAGCTTGTCATGACGTATGATCTTCTTTTATCAACTTCTTCTTCGACTCATTTGAATGAAACTTTGGATAGACAGTGCACAAAACAAATTATGCCATCAAGACACAATCAGTCCAAGTGTAAATAAAGTTGGCTCTTCTGCAGACGATCACTGTAAAATACTCACTAATTGATATGTCGACTAAAGCATTTTCACTCCACGAATTTAAATTTTATCCAGCCAAGTATACCATGCTGACTAACCTTGAGCTGACTAGCCTACTCAGCATTAACATTACACGGAGACTCGACACAAACTTAGTGCCATCTTTGATTTAGCATGAAAACCCGATTTTTGTGCAGTAAGCTGTATGGTGCTGTTTGATAATTGCGTTTTGATGCTACCATAACGTGATTAATCACTTTTCAATCTTTGATTTCCAAATACTAAAACTAAATTATTTACGTTTTCTGATCATAATAATCAAATCAAATAATCACCATCAAAACGCATCCCCAAATACCCTCTTAATCATCTAAAAGTCGGTATTTAAATGATTTAAGTTCAGTAACATTTCATCAAAATTAAGCGATCAATGAATATACAGATTACATAAATACTTACAAGTTTCAGTCATAAAATCGGAAATGTTTATACACTTTGGGGAGCAATAGATGTGGAAGGTAGAGTTGATAGCCAATCAACCAAAGCCTTGTTTACAAGCTCGGGAACTTCATCGTGAGGACAATGGCCTGCTTGAAGGTTTACGATTGATGTGTTTGGATAGAACTCTTTGATTCGATTCGCTTTTGCGGGACCCACCCACGGGTCTAAATCGCCCCATACTAATAACAACGGGCATGACAGTTTGCTCAGCACACTGTCGAGTGTGTATTTTCTCTGATTTGACATGAACCGTGTCATTAATCTGAAAAATTATTTACAAAAATCATTATCTCAGTGTGGAAAGAACTGGATAACATGTCAAAGTTTCATTATATCTACTGATGGCAATTAGAGGCGATTTTAATCAGTCGGTGAGATTGCATGGTGTTTTATCTCAAAAGGGGCAAAGTGGTAAACGTTGTGAGTCGGGACGATTCGATTCACTCGGGACCTTCGAAGGACGTATTGGTCGAGTCGGAGACGCGACGAGTCGGGCGTTAACCAACATTGACTTTCAGTAATAAATAAATCAAACATATATATTACACTTAAATATATCATACATAAAACATAAATATTTCATGCAAAATCTAATTTTAAAAAGAATTAATTTTTTTTACCTAACTTGGACATTAACCAACTCAGCCTGACTTTGACCCGACTTTTTTGCGTTGACCGACTTTTAAGGTGTTATTGGGCGAGTCGGGATGTACCGACACGTCGGCCGACTTTCACACAGTGCAAAAGGGTCAAATGGCTCAAATGGCTCAAATCAAAAGAATTAGCTGAAAGGAGAACGGATCAAACGATCAAACGCTAAAGTCTATATTTATTGCACCAGAATGCAACCTGCTAAATTTTTTTTTATTCAAATGTTTAGATTTTTACTCTAAAACATGTAATCATAGTAAAGGATTGAGTATTTAAAACTTGTAAGTAAATAACAAAAAAGTGTATGCAGGTCAAACCGACCCAGTAATTTCAATCCGAGCACTTTTTCGCATGTTACCCAGCCAGCTCAAACGCATCCATTGGTGTTGGATTATTGACACCAATACATTTTATAGTTACCGAGTTTATGTGTGAACTCGGTAAATTTGTAATTTTTTTAGTCTTTAAAACTAATAGACGAAAAATTAACATTAACAGTCTGATTAAAGTGGGGTTCGGGTTACCTGTAATAAACTTCTCCAGCATTTGGATCATCTGCTGGTTTGGTAATTGATTCAATGAGATAATCATCAACATTTGCAGTATTTTTATATACCTGAAATATTTTTTAAATACCATTAAGAGTCGCAAAGACCAACATATATATTGTATAAGAAACCTAGAAGTTGGTTTAAAGCTAAACAAGGTTGCAAAAATCACTAATCGGGAAGTTCTCAGTTGGGACTTTTAGGGAGTGTTCGTCAACTCGGAGAGTACTCGAATGTTGACCAAGTTTGACTTTGACTAATCTTGACCGACTTTTGACCAATTTTGACCGAGTTTTGACTGATTTTCCAAGTAATCCGAATTTTGGCTAAGTTTTGACCAATTTTGACCGAGTAATTCCAAGTTCTACAACACTGAAGCTAAATAAGTATTGAAAGAATAATTTTAACATACACTCTTCAAGACGGATTCAACACGAGCCGGTTGCTTGGCTTGCCAAAATAAGAAACCAAGAACTATGCGCTGGAAAACTTCCTTCAATGGCTTTACCAAAAATTTCTGCAACGGGGAATCTTCGGTCTCCGTTGTAGTTGCATCATCCGGACTCCCAAATTGTCCTGCAGAGTTAAGTAATGCAATCCCAACAACTTGCTGTTGCATTGCTTCTGCTGCCACCAAAGCAGTAAATCCTCCTAAACTGAAAGTTTCCAGTGTATAAATCAATAAAACCGTCGTAAAATGGAACAAAGATTATAACATATCTAAAAAATAGGCCTATTTTATAGACAACCACTGAAATACCTATTCCCAACCAAAATTGTTGGTTCTTTGACTATCTCCTTCAAGAAATCGGCAACCTGATCTCTCCATACTAACGCATCGTAGTCAACGAGCGCTTTTTCACTCCAACCGAATCCAAGTAAGTCGACAGCATAAACTTTGTACTTTTTAGCCAACTCGGGTATATTGTACCTATGGTTATAATGAACAACAAACAGAAAATTTTCAACAATTTACACCAAATATCCTACAACATAAGATCTTATTCACAGTTCCAACAATATAAACTTCAGTCTTTCATTATAGTTCACAAAGAAGCCTGAAGCGATGTCTGACTGAAACCAACGACGCTACGGCCACACAACTTACATTACCAGTGTTGCAGAACTCGGAATTACTCGGGGAGTACTTGGCTACTACTCCGTCAAACTCGGCAAAACACGGGATTACTCGGAGAATCGGTCAAAACTCGGGATTACTCAGAAAATCAGTCAAGATTGGTCAAAACTATGTCAAAATCGGTCGATGTCAAACTTGGTCACATGCGAATACTCCCCGAGTTTTCGAGTACTCCTTAAAAAGTCCCGACCGAGTACTCCCAGACAGCGATTTTCGCAACCTTGATTACAATTTACTTTACGGTTCACTGCTAGACTAGGAGTAAAAAACGACAAAATTCATATAATCTAATTATAAAAGTAAATGTTATCTGAAAAGAGCGTAATAGAAAGACCTCCAATGGAAAGCTGAAGCACCAAACCCATGAATAAGGACAATTGGAAAACCTTCTCCTTCTTCAACATAATGTATTTTATGGCCTCTCCATGTCCAAAACTTATATCCATCTTTCTTGAAAGGCAGTCTTTCTAAACCTATTGAGATAACAAATAGTAACAATAACATTATAGGTAACAACAAAGCTACTAACAACATAATATATGTAGGGGTTGATTATTTACAACAAATCTTACAATAACAAATAAGAAAAAACAAACCAAAACAAAGTTGGATAACACAATAGGCATTGAGGTATAGTTAGATACACAAATCGATAGACGTCTCTTCATTTAAAATCTGAACAGATAAGGTTTTCCCTTTTCAGACAACCCGAGAGAGTGAGTATTTTTACTCTTATGTACGCGACCTAATCGGATTATGTGGTGACCGTTAAAATCTGAACATATAAGGTTTTCCCCCGGCTGATTATTTTTCTTCCCAAAGCCTCCATATTTTGCCTCAAAACCTTCATATGTTGCCAAAAATCTCCAAATTTTTCCCAAAAGCCTCCATATTTTGCCTCAAAACCTTCATATGTTGCCCAAAAATCTCCAAATTTTTCCCCAAAACCTCCATATTTTGCCCCAAAACCTCCATATTTTGCCCAAAAAATGTTGTTACGCTTTTAAAAAAAATTTCACCCCCTGTGAAAAAAAATTTCTGCTTCCGCCACCAAGCCTAGTGGATGGGGTCCTGATATCCTCACAAGAGATCCAGGTTCAAACCTTGCAAACAACATATTGTATGTTGAGGTGGCAAAAGGGTCGTAAACAGTAACGGGATAACTAGGTTAGGCCTTACATCTAAGGAAACATACTTCTCTTCCCTAGGTAGCCTGAACTAAACGATGTCCGTTCTCTTGTAAAGTTTGTTTTACGTAAATAACACATACAATATCAAATATAATTTAGCCAAATCACCATGATAAACATTAAGTTAACATTACAATTAAACAAAATCAAAACTCTAAAGCAATGAAAACAAACCTTGAGCAGGTTGAGGTGCCAAAGTAGATGGTATAACTGAAGCACTAGCTGCAACAATTCCTTTTGTAGCAAAATCTCTCCTACTCAAACCACATCTATTTCCTAAAATACAAACACACACACTACTCAATCATTTAACTCAAACTTTATTAATTTTTTTTTTTGTCAAATTCGTACACAATGAGATGAAATTGAATTAAAAACATACTGTAAGGACGAATTTTGATTGCTGAATTGAACAAATTGTTAGCTGCAGGCCACTCGGATCCTGCTAAATGTGGTACCGTAGCACATGAAGACGACATTAATTCTGCTAACAAACGATTAAAAATTCAAAATAAAGAAATGGTGATTATTATGGTGAAACGAGTATTTTAATATAAAAAAAAATTAGGGGTTTGGAGTTGAATAATTTGAGTGGTGGAAGTGAAGGTTTGATGTTGTGGCTCACTCCAACCCAAGTTACTTCGTTTAGCCTCCGGAATTTTATATCGTTTTCAATTCAATTCGTCTTTTTGTTACTAGTATTTTTCTTAGAAGGATAGGATGAAAAAGAAGACAAAATTACATGTTTCGTCCTTGTGGTTTGTATTAAATCGCACTTCGCGTCCTTAATTTTTTTTTTATTTGCACTCCGAATCCTCATGGTTGGTTGTTGTTTAACAATTCGTCATCCCGTCAGATTTCTGTCTGCTTACCTAGTTAAGTTATAACACGTGCCAAAAGTGTGAGGGTAATATGGTCAGATTGATTTTTTGTCCGGTCCTTTAAATATCCCCCAACCCTAAATCATTTCACACATGTAAACCCTAATTCGTGAGTTTTCTCTTCCTAATTCTTTCACCCTCGTGAGTTTTCTCTCCCTAATTCTTTCACCTTTCTCTCTTAAATTAAGAAAAGCTTGTAAGAGAAATCATGGTTCGGTGCAATTGTGGTAGAAGAGCTTGTGTGCAAATATCATGGACTGACAGAAACCCTGGAAGACGTTATTTTTCTTGTAATAATATGCAGATAAAAAAAATGTAATTCATGGTATGCTTTGTTTTCTAGTGTTTCAGACTGTAAATTAACATCATTTCATTCTTGCTAGGGTTCAAGTTGCGATTTTTTTCGTTGGATTGATCCTCCAATGTATGATAGGTCAGTTAACATCATTTCTGGTCTTCTTCGGTCAAAGAATATATTAGAAGCAAAGGTTAAGGTTGGTGAAATCAAAGAACGAAGGTTGAAGAAGATTATAAATTTTTTTAGTTTTTGTTATTTTTTTTATTATGTTCAATGAAAGGATCCGTTCATATACATTATAAACGATTCACAATAGTTGATTTCATTGCGAGGTACTTGACCTCTATATGATACATTTTACAAACCTTGCATTCGTTTTTAAAAGACAAACTTTCGTTTACATCGAAAGTTGACGGCATGCATACCCTTTTATAATATATTCATCTATAATTGACTTAATAATAATCTTGATGAACTCGACGACTCGAATGCAACGTCTTTTGAAATATGTCATGAATGACTCCAAGTAATGTCTCTAATATGAGCTAATGCACAGTGGAAGATTTCTTTCATACCTGAGAATAAACATGCTTTCAAGTGTCAACCAAAAGGTTGGTGAGTTCATAAGTTTACCATAAAACAATAAAATTCATCATTTTGATAGACCACAAGATTTAAATGTTGCATGGTACAAATGGGTCCGAATCCTATACCCACCTGTAATGTACATGCGATATCTTTTAAATACAGTACACCTTTCTCGTATACGAAATCATCTTTCATAAATCTTAGTAACCGTACACATATCTCGTGCACAAAAATAACATACACATAACCTGTGTATAAAAATCATTCTCTCGATACATAACATTCACTTTTCATTGCTTTCATAGCTTGGCTTGGTAACCGACCTTAACATATAATGCGCATAATAATATCCCCAAAACAGAACATCTCGTCTGTATAATAATCATATAAACTTCGAAGTACTAAACACCACGCCCACTAGCCCTTCCGTCTAGTGAACATTCTGGGCGGGGGTGTTAAACCCGGTAGCTACCTTTAGTATTCGCGTCAATTATGTAGTGACCCGAACTTTTCCATTTTTATATATATTAATTGAGATTGATATTTACATGATTAAATGTTTCTAACTTGTTAAGCAATCAAACTTGTTAAGACTTGATTAATTGAAATATGTTTCATATAGACAATTGACCACCCAAGTTGACCGGTGATTCACGAACGTTAAAACTTGTAAAAACTATACGATGACATATATATGGTTATATATATAGTTAACATGATTTTATTATAAGTATGTATCTCATTAGGTATTTTAACAATGAGTTATATACATAAAAATGAGACTATTAATTTAAGAAACTCGAAAACGATATATATAACGATTATCGTTATAACAACGTCTTACTAGGTACATATGAATCATATTAAGATATTGATACACTTGGTTAATTATATTAAATGATAAGTAAATATATTATTAAGTGTATTAACAATGAAATACATATGTAAAAATAAGACCACTAACTTAATGATTTCGAAACGAGACATATATGTAACGATTATCGTTGTAACGACATTTAACTGTATATATATCATACTAAGATATATTATATATCATAATATCATGATAATATAACAATTTAACATCTCATTTGTTATAATAAATAATGGGTTAACAACATTCAACAAGATCGTTAACCTAAAGGTTTCAAAACAACATTTACATGTAACGACTAACGATGACTTAACGACTCAGTTAAAATGTATATACATGTAGTGTTTTAATATGTATTTATACACTTTTGAAAGACTTCAATACACTTATAAAAATACTTCTACTTAACAAAAATGCTTACAATTACATCCTCGTTCAGTTTCATCAACAATTCTACTCGTATGCACCCGTATTCGTACTCGTACAATACACAGCTTTTAGATTTATGTACTATTGGTATATACACTCCAATTATCAGCTCTTAGCAGCCCATGTGAGTCACCTAACACATGTGGGAACCATCATTTGGCAACTAGCATGAAATATCTCATAAAATTACAAAAATATGAGTAATCATTCATGACTTATTTACATGAAAACAAAATTACATATCCTTTATATCTAATCCATACACCAACGACCAAAAACACCTACAAACACTTTCATTCTTCAATTTTCTTCATCTAATTGATCTCTCTCAAGTTCTATCTTCAAGTTCTAAGTGTTCTTCATTTATTCTACAAGTTCTAGTTACATAAAATCAAGAATACTTTCAAGTTTGCTAGCTCACTTCCAATCTTGTAAGGTGATCATCCAACCTCAAGAAATCTTTGTTTCTTATAGTAGGTTATCATTCTAATACAAGGTAATAATCATATTCAAACTTTGGTTCAATTTCTATAACTATAACAATCTTATTTCAAGTGATGATCTTACTTGAACTTGTTTTCGTGTCATGATTCTGCTTCAAGAACTTCGAGCCATCCAAGGATCCGTTGAAGCTAGATCCATTTTTCTCTTTTCCAGTAGGTTTATCCAAGGAACTTAAGGTAGTAATGATGTTCATAACATCATTCGATTCATACATATAAAGCTATCTTATTCGAAGGTTTAAACTTGTAATCACTAGAACATAGTTTAGTTAATTCTAAACTTGTTCGCAAACAAAAGTTAATCCTTCTAACTTGACTTTTAAAATCAACTAAACACATGTTCTATATCTATATGATATGCTAACTTAATGATTTAAAACCTGGAAACACGAAAAACACCGTAAAACCGGATTTACGCCGTCGTAGTAACACCGCGGGCTGTTTTGGATTAGTTAATTAAAAACTATGATAAACTTTGATTTAAAAGTTGTTATTCTGAGAAAATGATTTTTATTATGAACATGAAACTATATCCAAAAATTATGGTTAAACTCAAAGTGGAAGTATGTTTTCTAAAATGGTCATCTAGACGTCGTTCTTTCGACTGAAATGACTACCTTTAGAAAAATGACTTGTAACTTATTTTTTCGACTATAAACCTATACTTTTTCTGTTTAGATTCATAAAATAGAGTTCAATATGAAACCATAGCAATTTTATTCACTCAAAACGGATTTAAAATGAAGAAGTTATGGGTAAAACAAGATTGGATAATTTTTCTCATTTTAGCTACGTGAAAATTAGTAACAAATCTATTCCAACCATAACTTAATCAACTTGTATTGTATATTATGTAATCTTGAGATACCATAGACACGTATACAATGTTTCGACCTATCATGTCGACACATCTATATATATTTCGGAACAACCATAGACACTCTATATGTGAATGTTGGAGTTAGCTATACAGGGTTGAGGTTGATTCCAAAATATATATAGTTTGAGTTGTGATCAATACTGAGATACGTATACACTGGGTCGTGGATTGATTCAAGATAATATTTATCGATTTATTTCTGTACATCTAACTGTGGACAACTAGTTGTAGGTTACTAACGAGGACAGCTGACTTAATAAACTTAAAACATCAAAATATATTAAAAGTGTTGTAAATATATTTTGAACATACTTTGATATATATGTATATATTGTTATAGGTTCGTGAATCAACCAGTGGCCAAGTCTTACTTCCCGACGAAGTAAAAATCTGTGAAAGTGAGTTATAGTCCCACTTTTAAAATCTAATATTTTTGGGATGAGAATACATGCAGGTTTTATAAATGATTTACAAAATAGACACAAGTACGTGAAACTACATTCTATGGTTGAATTATCGAAATCGAATATGCCCCTTTTTATTAAGTCTGGTAATCTAAGAATTAGGGAACAGACACCCTAATTGACGCGAATCCTAAAGATAGATCTATTGGGCCTAACAAACCCCATCCAAAGTACCGGATGCTTTAGTACTTCGAAATTTATATCATATCCGAAGGGTGTCCCGGAATGATGGGGATATTCTTATATATGCATCTTGTTAATGTCGGTTACCAGGTGTTCACCATATGAATGATTTTTATCTCTATGTATAGGATGTGTATTGAAATATGAAATCTTGTGGTCTATTATTATGATTTGATATATATAGGTTAAACCTATAACTCACCAACATTTTTGTTGACGTTTTAAGCATGTTTATTCTCAGGTGATTATTAAGAGCTTCCGCTGTCGCATACTTAAATAAGGACAAGATTTGGAGTCCATGCTTGTATGATATTGTGTAAAAACTGCATTCAAGAAACTTATTTTGTTGTAACATATTTGTATTGTAAACCATTATGTAATGGTCGTGTGTAAACAGGATATTTTAGATTATCATTATTTGATAATCTACGTAAAGCTTTTTAAAACCTTTATCTATGAAATAAAGGTTATGGTTTGTTTTAAAATGAATGCAGTCTTTGAAAAACGTCTCATATAGAGGTCAAAACCTCGCAACGAAATCAATTAATATGGAACGTTTTTAATCAATAAGAACGGGACATTTCAGTTGGTATCCGAGCGTTGGTCTTAGAGAACCAGAATTTTGCATTAGTGTGTCTTATCGAGTTTTTTAGGATGCATTAGTGAGTCTGAACTTCGACCCTGTTTACTTGAAAAATGATTGCTTAACAAATTTTGTTGGAAACTATATATTTTTAACATGTGAATATTATGTGATATATTAATCTCTTAACGCGTTTGATATTATGTGATAGATGTCTACCTCTAGAACAAGTCTCATTGACTCACCTAATAATAATGAAGAGTCAAATGTAAATTGGAATGATTCGTGGACTGATTCACAAGTTCCCGAAGAGGAACCGGAAGAAGAGTCGGAACCGGAAGAAGAATCGGAACCGGATGAAGAAATAGAACCGGTGGGGGAAATAATAAAACGGTTAAGTAAAAGAAAATCCTCAACCAACCGACCAAGGTTAATTATGGTCAATGGTGTTTCCGCCAAGGAAGCAAAATATTGGGAGGATTACAAATTCTCCGATGAATCGGATTCCGACGAGAATTCCGATGATGTTATAGAAATTACCCCAACTGAATTTAAAAAGGCAAAAGAAAATAATAAGGGAAAGGGCATAAAAATAGAGAAATCTAATTCCAATCCCGATGAACTTTATATGTATCGTCAACCCCCAAAGTCCTTAAGTTGTAACAATGACCCGGGAACCTCTAAACCACCGGGTTTTTCTAAACCAATGTGGAAAATTACGGCTCGTATTAGGGGAACATCATATATCCCTAGAAACTTGGCAAAACGAACCAAAACCGAAGAAGAAGAAACAAGCAAGTCGGAATAAGATAGTTGTATGCGTGTGGTGTAATATATGTAATATAGTGTGCTTATGCTTTATGATATATGTAAAAATTGCTTGTATTAATAAGTATTTTTTTTTTATGAATCTAACTCTTGTCTATTTTACAGTATAAAAACACAAAATGGATAGACAACCCAATATTTTAAGAGACCTACCCGGAGACATGATTGATGAAATCTTGTCTAGAGTCGGTCAGAATTCTTCGGCACAACTATTTAAGGCGAGATCAGTTTGTAAGACATTCGAAGAACGTTCCAAGAATGCCTTGGTTATAAAAGGCTTTCGTTCGAAAGATGGGGGATATCACATTGGGAAATCCATAAGTTACGATGTGTTTACTTTGACGCATATATTGCGGGGAACCCAAATGCTATTTTACGCAATGGGTTAAGAAATTATTTTGACTCAATATATCCGAATATTGGACTTCGTGATTTAGAAAAAGCGGCTAACATGAAACATAAAGAAGCATGTTATGCTTGCGGATTAGTAATGTTCGCTTCTCACCAAAGTGAGAACAAGAACATCGGGCTACAACTATTAAACAAAATGTTCCCACAAGTGACGGAGTCGGTAATTGGGGTAAGAAATGAGGTTTTTAGATTGTTACGGGACTGTTGGACATTACGTAACCCTCGTCCCTTTGACGACGTTACAACACGATGTCTTATCAATGGCCATAACGGTTATGTTTCACAAGAGCAAGGATGGGAAGTAATCCTAGTAAAACCAGAATGCATGACTTGTTTCTGGACGTATGAATTACGTGTCTTTATTGCCTTTGCTGAACGACTTGTGTACTAGCAAGAATTATCTTCACAACCATCTTGTATCAAATTTATTGTGTGCTATATTTCATGCTATATGTAAAATAAGCGGTATTGTAAGTTTGTAAAATATTGTGTAAAAGTTTGAACGCGAAATATTATTATAATCAGTTTTTCATATAGAATTGTAGTAGTTGAATTGTATATTAGCTACTAAGTATGAACTTAACGGGTAGGTACTACCCGAATTTAAACTTATAAAACGCTAATATGAAGAAAAAGATTTTATAAATGAGTTCATATTATGCTACGAAATACTATTAACTACTCTTAATATTCTGTATGATTAACTTGTTCCATTTGACTATTTTGAAGGAAATGGCACCGACTACTCGACACACCGTGAATATGAATGAATAAGAATTTCGTACTTTTCTAGCTTCAAACATAGCCGCAGTACAGGCTGCGCTACATACCAATAATAACCTTGGATCTAGCAATACAGGAAATCGTGTAGGATGCACCTACAAAGAATTCACTGCCTGCAAACCTTTGGAATTTAATGGAACCGAAGGACCGATCGGATTGAAACGGTGGACCGAGAAGGTCGAATCGGTGTTTGCCATAAGTAAGTGTACTGAAGAGGACAAAGTGAAGTACGCTACGCATACCTTCACAGGTTCTGCGTTAACATGGTGGAATACCTATCTAGAGCAAGTGGGACAAGACGATGCGTACGCACTACCGTGGTCAGCATTCAAGCAATTGATGAACGAGAAGTACCGTCCCAGAACCGAGGTCAATAAACTCAAGACAGAACTTAGAGGGTTACGAACCCAAGGATTTGATATTACCACGTACGAAAGACGATTCACAGAATTGTGCCTATTGTGTCCGGGAGCATTCGAAGATGAGGAAGAGAAGATCGACGCGTTTGTGAAAGGATTACCGGAAAGAATCCAAAAAGATATAAGTTCACACGAGCCCGCCTCCATACAACAGGCATGTAGAATGGCTCACAAACTAGTGAACCAGATTGAAGAAAGAATTAAAGAACAGACTGCTGAAGAGGCCAATGTGAAGCAAGTCAAAAGAAAGTGGGAGGAAAACGGTGATAAGAATCACCAATACAACAACAACAACAGCAATTACAACAATAATCGCAACAATTATCCCAACAATCGCAACATCAATCGCAACTACAACAAACGGCCCAACAACAACAACAACAACAACAGCAACTACAACAATCATCCCAACAACAATAATAACCGCAACAACAACAACAATCAGAAGCAGCTATGCCAAAGGTGTGAAAAGTATCACTCGGGGTTCTGCACCAAATTTTGCAACAAGTGTAAAAGAAATGGTCATAGCGCGGCGAAGTGTGAGGTCTACGGACCAGGGGTTAATAGAACGAAAGGAACAAATGGTGTCGGAACGAGTAATGGCGGAGCAAGTAGTGTCGGAGCAAGTTATGCCAATGTAGTTTGTTATAAATGTGGAAAATCGGGCCACATTATTAGAAATTGCCCGAACCAGGAGAACACGAATGGACAAGGCCGCGGAAGAGTTTTCAATATTAATGCGGCAGAGGCACAGGAAGACCCGGAGCTTGTTACGGGTACGTTTCTTATTGACAATAAATCTTCTTACGTTTTATTTGATTCGGGTGCGGATAGAAGCTATATGAGTAGAGATTTTTGTGCTAAATTAAGTTGTCCATTGACACCTTTGGATAGTAAATTTTTACTCGAATTAGCAAATGGTAAATTAATTTCAGCAGATAATATATGTCGGAATCGAGAAATTAAACTGGTTAGCGAAACATTTAAGATTGATTTGATACCAGTAGAGTTAGGGAGTTTTGATGTGATAATCGGTATGGACTGGTTGAAAGAAGTGAAAGCAGAGATCGTTTGTTACAAAAATGCAATTCGCATTATACGAGAAAAAGGAAAACCCTTAATGGTGTACGGAGAAAAGGGCAACACGAAGCTACATCTTATTAGTAATTTGAAGGCACAAAAACTAATAAGAAAAGGTTGCTATGCTGTTCTAGCACACGTCGAGAAAGTACAAACTGAAGAAAAGAGCATCAATGATGTTCCCATTGCAAAAGAATTTCCCGATGTATTTCCAAAAGAATTACTGGGATTACCCCCACATCGATCCGTTGAATTTCAAATAGATCTTGTACCAGGAGCTGCACCAATAGCTCGTGCGCCTTACAGACTCGCACCCAGCGAGATGAAAGAACTGCAAAGCCAATTACAAGAACTTTTAGAGCGTGGTTTCATTCGACCAAGCACATCACCGTGGGGAGCTCCTGTTTTGTTTGTCAAGAAGAAAGATGGTACATTCAGGTTGTGTATCGACTACCGAGAGTTGAACAAACTTACCATCAAGAACCGCTACCCACTACCGAGAATCGACGACTTATTTGATCAACTACAAGGCTCGTCTGTTTATTCAAAGATTGACTTACGTTCCGGGTATCATCAAATGCGGGTGAAAGAAGATGATATTCCAAAGACTGCTTTCAGAACACGTTACGGTCATTACGAGTTTATGGTCATGCCGTTTGGTTTAACTAATGCACCAGCTGTGTTCATGGACCTTATGAACCGAGTGTGTGGACCATACCTTGACAAGTTTGTCATTGTTTTCATTGATGACATACTTATTTACTCAAAGAATGACCAAGAACACGGTGAACATTTGAGAAAGGTGTTAGAAGTATTGAGGAAGGAAGAATTGTATGCTAAGTTTTCAAAGTGTGCATTTTGGCTGGAAGAAGTTCAATTCCTCGGTCACATAGTGAACAAAGAAGGTATTAAAGTGGATCCGGCAAAGATAGAAACTGTTGAAAAGTGGGAAACCCCGAAAACTCCGAAACACATACGCCAGTTTTTAGGACTAGCTGGTTACTACAGAAGGTTCATCCAAGACTTTTCCAGAATAGCAAAACCCTTGACTGCATTAACGCATAAAGGGAAGAAATTTGAATGGAATGATGAACAAGAGAAAGTGTTTCAGTTATTGAAGAAAAAGCTAACTACAGCACCTATATTGTCATTGCCTGAAGGGAATGATGATTTTGTGATTTATTGTGACGCATCAAAGCAAGGTCTCGGTTGTGTATTAATGCAACGAACGAAGGTGATTGCTTATGCGTCTAGACAATTGAAGATTCATGAACAAAATTATACGACGCATGATTTGGAATTAGGCGCGGTTGTTTTTTGCATTAAAGACTTGGAGGCACTACTTATATGGGGTCAAAAGTATTATATATACCGACCACAAAAGTCTTCAACACATATTTAATCAGAAACAACTGAATATGAGGCAGCGTAGGTGGATTGAATTATTGAATGATTACGACTTTGAGATTCGTTACCACCCGGGGAAGGCAAATGTGGTAGCCGATGCCTTGAGCAGGAAGGACAGAGAACCCATTCGAGTAAAATCTATGAATATAATGATTCATAATAACCTTACTACTCAAATAAAGGAGGCGCAACAAGGAGTTTTAAAAGAGGGAAATTTAAAGGATGAAATACCCAAAGGATCGTAGAAGCATCTTAATATTCGGGAAGATGGAACCCGGTATAGGGCTGAAAGGATTTGGGTACCAAAATTTGGAGATATGAGAGAAATGGTACTTAGAGAAGCTCATAAAACCATATACTCAATACATCCTGGAACGGGGAAGATGTACAAGGATCTCAAGGAACATTTTTGGTGGCCGGGTATGAAAGCCGATGTTGCTAAATATGTAGGAGAATGTTTGACGTGTTCTAAGGTCAAAGCTGAGCATCAGAAACCATCAGGTCTACTTCAACAACCCGAAATCCCGGAATGGAAATGGGAAAACATTACCATGGATTTCATCACTAAATTGCCAAGGACTGCAAGTGGTTTTGATACTATTTGGGTAATAGTTGATCGTCTCACCAAATCAGCACACTTCCTACCAATAAGAGAAGATGACAAGATAGAGAAGTTAGCACGACTGTATTTGAAGGAAGTCATCTCCAGACATGGAATACCAATCTCTATTATCTCTGATAGGGATGGCAGATTTATTTCAAGATTCTGGCAGACGTTACAACAAGCATTAGGAACTCGTCTAGACATGATTACTACCTATCATCCACAAACTGATGGGCAGAGTGAAAGGACGATACTAACGCTTGAAGACATGCTACGAGCATGTGTTATTGATTTTGGAAACAGTTGGGATCGACATCTACCGTTAGCAGAATTTTCCTACAATAACAGCTACCATTCAAGCATTGAGATGGCGCCGTTTAAAGCACTTTATGGTAGAAAGTGCAGGTCTCCAATTTGTTGGAGTGAAGTGGGGGATAGACAGATTACGGGTCCGGAGATTATACAAGAAACTACCGAGAAGATCATTCAAATTCAACAACGGTTGAAAACCGCCCAAAGTCGACAAAAGAGCTACGCTGACATTAAAAGAAAAGATATAGAATTTGAAATTGGAGAGATGGTCATGCTTAAAGTTGCACCTTGGAAAGGCGTTGTTCGATTTGGTAAACGAGGGAAATTAAATCCAAGGTATATTGGACCATTCAAGATTATTGATCGTGTCGGACCAGTAGCTTACCGACTTGAGTTACCTCAACAACTCGCGGCTGTACATAACACTTTCCACGTCTCGAATTTGAAGAAATGTTTTGCTAAAGAAGATCTCACTATTTCGTTAGATGAAATCCAAATCAACGAAAAACTTCAATTCATCGAAGAACCCGTCGAAATAATGGATCGTGAGGTTAAAAGGCTTAAGCAAAACAAGATACCAATTGTTAAGGTCCGATGGAATGCTTGTAGAGGACCCGAGTTCACCTGGGAGCGTGAAGATCAGATGAAGAAGAAATACCCGCATCTATTTCCAGAAGATTCCTCAACACCTTCAACAGCTTAAAATTTCGGGACGAAATTTATTTAACGGGTAGGTACTGTAGTGACCCGAACTTTTTCATGTTTATATATATTAATTGAGATTGATATTTACATGATTAAATGTTTCTAACATGTTAAGCAATCAAACTTGTTAAGACTTGATTAATTGAAATATGTTTCATATAGACAATTGACCACCCAAGTTGACCGGTGATTCACGAACGTTAAAACTTGTAAAAACTATACGATGACATATATATGGTTATATATATAGTTAACATGATTTTATTATAAGTATGTATCTCATTAGGTATTTTAACAATGAGTTATATACATAAAAATGAGACTATTAATTTAAGAAACTCGAAAACGATATATATAACGATTATCGTTATAACAACGTCTTACTAGGTACATATGAATCATATTAAGATATTGATACACTTGGTTAATTATATTAAATGATAAGTAAATATATTATTAAGTGTATTAACAATGAAATACATATGTAAAAATAAGACCACTAACTTAATGATTTCGAAACGAGACATATATGTAACGATTATCGTTGTAACGACATTTAACTGTATATATATCATACTAAGATATATTATATATCATAATATCATGATAATATAACAATTTAACATCTCATTTGTTATAATAAATAATGGGTTAACAACATTCAACAAGATCGTTAACCTAAAGGTTTCAAAACAACATTTACATGTAACGACTAACGATGACTTAACGACTCAGTTAAAATGTATATACATGTAGTATTTTAATATGTATTTATACACTTTTGAAAGACTTCAATACACTTATCAAAATACTTCTACTTAACAAAAATGCTTACAATTACATCCTCGTTCAGTTTCATCAACAATTCTACTCGTATGCACCCGTATTCGTACTCGTACAATACACAGCTTTTAGATTTATGTACTATTGGTATATACACTCCAATTATCAGCTCTTAGCAGCCCATGTGAGTCACCTAACACATGTGGGAACCATCATTTGGCAACTAGCATGAAATATCTCATAAAATTACAAAAATATGAGTAATCATTCATGACTTATTTACATGAAAACAAAATTACATATCCTTTATATCTAATCCATACACCAACGACTAAAAACACCTAAAAACACTTTCATTCTTCAATTTTCTTCATCTAATTGATCTCTCTCAAGTTCTATCTTCAAGTTCTAAGTGTTCTTCATTTATTCTACAAGTTCTAGTTACATAAAATCAAGAATACTTTCAAGTTTGCTAGCTCACTTCCAATCTTGTAAGGTGATCATCCAACCTCAAGAAATATTTGTTTCTTACAGTAGGTTATCATTATAATACAAGGTAATAATCATATTCAAACTTTGGTTCAATTTCTATAACTATAACAATCTTATTTCAAGTGATGATCTTACTTGAACTTGTTTTCGTGTCATGATTCTGCTTCAAGAACTTCGAGCCATCCAAGGATCCGTTGAAGCTAGATCCATTTTTCTCTTTTCCAGTAGGTTTATCCAAGGAACTTAAGGTAGTAATGATGTTCATAACATCATTCGATTCATACATATAAAGCTATCTTATTCGAAGGTTTAAACTTGTAATCACTAGAACATAGTTTAGTTAATTCTAAACTTGTTCACAAACAAAAGTTAATCCTTCTAACTTGACTTTTAAAATCAACTAAACACATGTTCTATATCTATATGATATGCTAACTTAATGATTTAAAACCTGGAAACACGAAAAACACCGTAAAACCGGATTTACGCCGTCGTAGTAACACCGCGGGCTGTTTTGGATTAGTTAATTAAAAACTATGATAAACTTTGATTTAAAAGTTGTTATTCTGAGAAAATGATTTTTATTATGAACATGAAACTATATCCAAAAATTATGGTTAAACTCAAAGTGGAAGTATGTTTTCTAAAATGGTCATCTAGACGTCGTTCTTTCGACTGAAATGACTACCTTTACAAAAATGACTTGTAACTTATTTTTTTGACTATAAACCTATACTTTTTCTGTTTAGATTCATAAAATAGAGTTCAATATGAAACCATAGCAATTTTATTCACTCAAAACGGATTTAAAATGAAGAAGTTATGGGTAAAACAAGATTGGATAATTTTTCTCATTTTAGCTACGTGAAAATTAGTAACAAATCTATTCCAACCATAACTTAATCAACTTGTATTGTATATTATGTAATCTTGAGATACCATAGACACGTATACAATGTTTCGACCTATCATGTCGACACATCTATATATATTTTGGAACAACCATAGACACTCTATATGTGAATGTTGGAGTTAGCTATACAGGGTTGAGGTTGATTCCAAAATATATATAGTTTGAGTTGTGATCAATACTGAGATACGTATACACTGGGTCGTGGATTGATTCAAGATAATATTTATCGATTTATTTCTGTACATCTAACTGTGGACAACTAGTTGTAGGTTACTAACGAGGACAGCTGACTTAATAAACTTAAAACATCAAAATATATTAAAAGTGTTGTAAATATAGTTTGAACATACTTTGATATATATGTATATATTGTTATAGGTTCGTGAATCAACCAGTGGCCAAGTCTTACTTCCCGATGAAGTAAAAATCTGTGAAAGTGAGTTATAGTCCCACTTTTAAAATCTAATATTTTTGGGATGAGAATACATGCAGGTTTTATAAATGATTTACAAAATAGACACAAGTACGTGAAACTACATTCTATGGTTGAATTATCGAAATCGAATATGCCCCTTTTTATTAAGTCTGGTAATCTAAGAATTAGGGAACAGACACCCTAATTGACGCGAATCCTAAAGATAGATCTATTGGGCCTAACAAACCCCATCCAAAGTACCGGATGCTTTAGTACTTCGAAATTTATATCATATCCGAAGGGTGTCCCGGAATGATGGGGATATTCTTATATATGCATCTTGTTAATGTCGGTTACCAGGTGTTCACCATATGAATGATTTTTATCTCTATGTATGGGATGTGTATTGAAATATGAAATCTTGTGGTCTATTATTATGATTTGATATATATAGGTTAAACCTATAACTCACCAACATTTTTGTTGACGTTTTAAGCATGTTTATTCTCAGGTGATTATTAAGAGCTTCCGCTGTCGCATACTTAAATAAGGACAAGATTTGGAGTCCATGCTTGTATGATATTGTGTAAAAACTGCATTCAAGAAACTTATTTTGTTGTAACATATTTGTATTGTAAACCATTATGTAATGGTCGTGTGTAAACAGGATATTTTAGATTATCATTATTTGATAATCTACGTAAAGCTTTTTAAAACCTTTATCTATGAAATAAAGGTTATGGTTTGTTTTAAAATGAATGCAGTCTTTGAAAAACGTCTCATATAGAGGTCAAAACCTCGCAACGAAATCAATTAATATGGAACGTTTTTAATCAATAAGAACGGGACATTTCAAATTAGGCGTGCACTAATTCTCAAAATTAGCGATGTTCCCTAATTCTTAGGTTACCAAGCAATAATAATCAGGGGAAAATATTCATATCAATTGTGGCAATTATCACGTCCACATAATTCAATGGTGGCAATTATCACGTCCACATAATTCATTCGAGGAATGTTTTGCTTGTGTCTATCTCGTCAAGCATTTATAAAAGCATTTCATGTATTCGCAGTTCAAAATGTATTTCAAAAGCATTTAATAAAGCAGTTGTAAAAGTAGCGCATGTATTCTCAGTCCCAAAAATGTAAAGAGTAAAAGGGAATCAAATGAACTCTGTAGAGACCCGTCCTAATCCATCCGACGAAGTCCATATCGATTATAAACGATTCACAACAGTTGATTACATCGCGAGGTACTTGACCTCTATATGATACATTTTACAAACATTACATTCGTTTTTGAAAAGACAATCTTTCATTACATCGAAAGTTGACAACATGCATACCATTTCGTAATATATCCTACTATAATTAACTTAATAATAATCTTGATGAACTCAACGACTCGAATGCAACATCTTTTGAAATATGTCATGAATGACTCCAAGTAATATCTCTAAGATGAGCAAATGCACAGCGGAAGATTTCTTTCGTACCTGAGAATTAACATGCTTTAAAGTGTCAACCAAAAGGTTGGCGAGTTCATTAGTTTAACAAAAATAATCATTTCATAATTTTAATAGACCACAAGATTTCATATTTCCATTTCTCATAAACATACGTCCCATGCATAGAGACAAAAATATCATTCATATGGATTGAACAGCTGGTAACCGACATTCACAATATGCACAAAAGAATATCCCCATCATTCCGGGATCCTCCTTCGGACATGATATAAATTTCGAAGTACTAAAGCATCCGGTACTTTGGATGGGGCTTGTTGGGCCCGATAGATCTATCTTTAGGATTCGCGTCAATTAGGGTGTCTGTTCCCTAATTCTTAGATTACCAGACTTAATAAAAAGGGGCATATTCGATTTCCATAATTCAATCATAGAATGCAGTTTCACGTACTTGTGTCTATTTTGTAAATCAATTATAAAACCTGCATGTATTTTCAGCCCAAAAATATAAAGGGTAAAAAGGCAAATGAAACTCACCATACTGTATTTTGTAGTAAAAATACATATAACGACATTAAACAATTGAACAATGCAGGGTTGGCCTTCGATTCACGAACCTATATCATTTGTATATATATTAACACACGTAATTGTAATCGAACATATTTATATTGTTGTTAGTGTTGTATTTTATTTGTGTATATATATATATATATATATATATATATATATATATAAATAATTAAATGAGTTTTATTATTTAAATTTTTATTTCTATATATAGAGATATTAATATATGTATAGTAAATATATTTTTATAATATCATTTGTTCGTTAAATTAATGATAATAATGCTATTACTTAGATTTAAATGATGTTGAAAATAGTTATTTTGGTAATATCATTAGTCATTTTGTTTGTAAAGATATTGATAATAATATTAGTAATGCTATTAATAATAGTAAATAAAGAAAATGTTAATTTTAATAAAATACAACTTTTAAGATTGATAGATTTTTAATAAATCTGATAAATGATAATTTCAAATAAAATGAATCTTTTAGTAACATTACTACTTATGAATGTAAATTTTTAATAATATCAATTATTGTATTATTAACGATAATATTGCAAAATATTGATTTAATCATAATAATACTAAATTTTTAACCTTAATGATAATACTGATTTTAATACTAATAATAATAATAATAATAATATTGATAATAATAATAACTAAAATGATGATTTTTACTACTAGTGATGGTTATAATAATAATACCAATATTAGCAATGATAATAATAATAATAATAATTGCAATTGTAATTATAATTATATCATGATAATAATAATAAATGATAATTATACCTGTATTAATAATAATAATAATAATTATAGTTATAATACTAGAAATATTAGTAATAATTAATAATAACAACAAACAATAATAATAATAATAATAATAATAATAATAATAATAATAATAAATAAATAAATAAATAATAAGAAAACTACCTCTTAGACCTTTCATAAAAAGAAATGTCCCAAGCCGAATTTGAACACAAGACCTCTCGCTAACCCGACTCCCATACAAACCATCCCTCCAATCCTGTCTTTCTGTTTTTATTTCATTTATTAAATATATAACCCGCTTAATTTACAGTGCTATCTTCTTCATCTTCAAAAGAAATCGATCAAATACAATTAACACATGTTTCCAGGGAATTAAATTCTTAATTATGACTTGCAATCAAAACGAGATTGACCTGTATTTATTTGTTTTGATTAATCATACACAGCAGAAAAATAAAATAAGAAATTCGCTGCAAAAAAAAATAAGTATGAACTCAAATGCCAAATTAAATTTTGAAAACGTTTTGGACTTAACTTATAACATGAAAACGTTCTCAAATCATTATTATAATCTACTTGGATCATCAATTTGAAGTAATACATCAAAGGGTATTCGAATTTCGTTGAAAGAACAAACTGTTGACTTTTCAAAACGAAACTTTGACTATGAAATTCGGATTCAATTTATAAAATTGGAGTTTTAAATTTTGCAGTTAGTTTAGATACAAGATTTCTAACCAAACTGCAGTTTTACATTTTTAAATATGATTCAAAAACGGGTTTTGGCCAAAAAGTTTAAGAACAGGGGATAGTTCTTTATTTTGTGGTTTAATTCTAGAAATATTGGGTTAATTGAATCTGTTTGAGTGGTGTACGAATTAGAATACTTATATTTGATCTTAATTTGTTTACCTTGTGTTGGATTGAGACGTGTAACCATATAGCAGACAAGAAGTACTTCTATCATGTAGCAGATGAAGAAAAGAGAAAATAAAGCAGATAATTCATCCAACAGAATTTGATTGTATATAATTTGGATTCGATTATGTAACAACTCCAGAGACAAGACAAAATTGTTTTGCTATAAGAAAGAGATGTAAAACTGAATTCTATAATGTATCTGTATAATTAACGAAATATATATTTATCTGTTCTTTTATATATAATGCAACAATTTGTTCCTTTATATATATTAGTCTGTATATATATATCGGTATAATAAATATAATTAATCATTTTTATATACTTGTATGAATATTACACTTAATATTATAAAAAGTAATAATAGAATAATAATATTAATACTTCTTAATAATAATTATATTAACTATTATTAATAAAATACTTTTAATAATAAATAAGAAAATAATAATAATAATATTACTAATAATAATGTTAATAATTATTATGTAATATATAACACTATTATTATTTATAATAATAATACTAACTATTAAAATAATAACTTTTATTATATTCATAATAATAATAATGATAATATATAACAATAATACTGATTCTCAAAGATAATAATAATAATACTAGTAATATCAATTTACATGTTTAAATTTTTATATCTATAATATTAATATTACTATTGATAATAATAATAAGATTGATATAACTAGTTATGCTTATCAAATCTTATGTGTGTGTGTGTGTGTGTGTATATATATATATATATATATATATATATATATATTGAATATTAATAATTCTGAAATCAATAATAATAATAATAAAAGTAATATAACAACTATATTTTAACTTGTAATTAAATTTAACATAATAATATTAAATATTATTAATTATCCAACACTTATTATTTTATGATAACATATTTAATATTTGTATGTATATTATAGATATATTAGAACATACATATAATATAAATTGTGTACATAATTCATATGTATATATATATTTATATATTTATTTAATAACATCTTATTTATTTTGTATATTACTTTACACTTTTAATTCAAATGATTAAATGGTATCATATTCATTCAAATTAATATATACACTTATATTTTATTTACATATTTATTTACACATAATTGTTCGTGAATCATCGAGAACAGTCTAAGGGTAATTGGTCATATGAACCTAATTCAAAGTTTTTGAGATTTCAGCATTACAGACTTTGCTTATCGTGTCAAATATATTAAATCGTATCGAGAGTTTGGTTTAAAATTAGTCGAAATTTTGCGGGTCACTACAGTACCTACCCGTTAAAGAAATTTCGTCCCGAAATTTGAGTGAGGCGGTCATGGCTAACAATAAAAGTGTTTTATTGACGAATATGAGTCAATAAATAGAGTTTTATTACTGTTGAGTAATATGGATAAGATAATTCGATTACTCGAAGAGTACGAGTGAAGCTATCACAAAAGATTGAAATAGGAGAAGTAAAGATTCTTCTTAACTTTTGACATAGCCAGTGTTGAATTCCTGAATTCAAGGGATTTAAAGTAAATCTTCGAAATCTAAAAGATTTGATTCTTCGTCGAATAAGGGAATTAAGATCTCTCTATATTTAAATACGGTGATCTGCCTCGATTACTCTATCTGATATTTCCATTATAAATTTACCTTTTCCGTTCCATTAGTTTCCACCACTTCTATACTTTCTTTCTCAGTTCATATATCCAAAAGATTTTAATAATGCTTAATCCGGTTCTAATCCTTGTTCTTATTCTTACTATCGCAATGATCGTTCTTCTTTTCCAACTCCCACCGGAAGAATCTGTTTATTTCTACTATGCTCTAGGGATTATTGTATTTATAATCCTCCCGTGTCTTTATATTGCTATACGCACTGATATCCACAGTTTGTAATTTCGGTGTTGTTGTTGGGCTTTATATTCTCCCTTATATTTCGTAGTCCCCACTTCGGTCTTCTATAATCATTGTCATTCACAGTTAATGCTCTCTCTTATTTGCTGTGATTTATACTCCCATTTCTATGTCGGAGCTTCATTCTTTCGTTTCCTCTTCTTGCGATTAAGCACTGCATGTAATGGTCCAGAATTCATAAGTATGGATTTTCGAATGAACATCATGTTCTAAACAAGAAAGAACGTATTAGCACAATTTGATTTGTCAAATTACCAGAATCACTAAGAATAGAACTATCAAGAATATATTTTCTTGATATGTTCAGAAGTTAAGCAGAATGAAAGAGTTATATAATATGGCACGTGATGACGTTATAATCTGTGAATCATCACGTTCCATTAGAAACTCAGCATGACTTACTGTAATATAATCACGTTGATCAAGTGTCATTATATTATACTAACTCATGCATCAGTTTCCAAAGTTACTTCAATAACATTCATATTTTAAGATCGAAGGTTTACAGAATATAGAAACTAATAGTTTCTATATGATGTAACACGGATAACACGAAGAGATTAATGATTTCAGATAAGAATAGTTATAAATATATCTTCAGAAATATGGAGGATATTTATAATGAAAGATACGATGATATCTTAGAATTTCTAATATCGAAGGATGATAGAGAAGATTTATCCGTAAGGGTTTAGATTCAGAAGCAAGGCTTTCGCTAAAGATTTCATCAGATACAGAATCATCAGGATTCTATATGTACAAGTTTAGTCCTTGTGATTTGTTCAGAGTCTCCTTCATGGTTAGCTCAATCTGTTTTTTAGTACTAAATTTTCTGTTTAGCATTCCTAACACTCCTTTCTTTATCATCAAACTTTTGGCCATCTAGGCCATCTACAATTTTTCTGTTTCCTCTGCATTTAATGCTACGATATCTGAATCATTGGTTATCAATCTGAGGTGGTTTCAGGAGAGTTTTGTTTTAGATGATTAAACGATGATTTATGGTAATTGGTATGGCAATTCTCGTTACAAGGTGCGGATGAGTTCATGATAAGTCTTCAATAGATAAATATAGTGATTTGTCAGAGAGATTTAAGCCAAGGAGCAACGAGGTTGTTGGTACATCTGCTGGTGATGTGGTGGAATATAAAAGGTTCCCCGGTAACGATAAAAGAGCACACATATATATCAAGGTTATAATAAGGTTGTTTCGAACGAAAAGTCGAAGTTGACTTGCTGGAGCTGTGACAAAATTGACTAATTTTGGAAAGGAATTGCAAAGTTATTTTTGGTAATAACAATGCCAAAAATTTTTTTAACACAGATACGTGTTTAACATTTACTCAGGTTCCGAGTGTTTTCAGGTGCATAACTATATGCATTAACCTTTTCTTCCGTAGATGAAGTGCGGTTGGTTCACCCTCTCGGTTGAGGTGTTTTCAAGAATCATGAAAGGTTTGAACACAGACTGGAATTGTCAAGATACAAATGAGGTTTAAGATGAAATCAAGTGGCAACTTGAAGAATTATTTAATTTCATATGCTATAATCAATATTTTAATTCATTTTAATTGTCCAAAGTCGGCAGTCCACAGTTGATAGTCCACAGTTGACAGTCCAATATTTCATATATAGCTTAATATATAATATTCGAATTAATTTATACGTATCGTGACCCTTGTACATGTCTCAGACTCGATCACAACTCAAAGTATATATATTATTTGAGAATCAACCTCAACCCTGTATAGAGAACTTGATCATTACTGCATATAGAGTGTCTATGGTTATTCCAAATAATATATATATGCGTCTATATGATATGTCAAAACCTTGTATACGTGTCCCGATATTTAAAGTGCGTAAAATAAATAACAAAAATTAAATAACGATAAATAAAGTGCGTAAAGTAAATAACAGAATTTAAATGACGATAAATAAAACTGCGAGAATGTAAATTGCGATAATTAAATTGCGATAATATAAAATGTAATCAGTTAGCTAGGAACAATTAGCTAGGAACAGTTAACGTGGATTCTTAATAAAATTCCTCATAGTTAATTTGTTTGTTTCTAACAAATTTTATTTTGTCAAATGTTTTCTTCATTATGCCACTTGTTGGATTCTGATAGGTCAAAATCTAAATATGATATTGAATGAAAATGGTTATTCTGCGGTGAACGGATACGTATATCTGTGGTTGTAAATAGGATAGTAAATGACTGTTGAATCAGATTGAAAGAATGTACAGTATAACATGTTAATATGAAAGCTAAATATTTCCTCGGGTATTACATACCCGTTAAAATATTTTCACCATTAATAGTTTGTACGAAAGAATTTTTAATTACAATCTTTATGAACACATATATACATATATATTTTCTTTAGATGTAACCATGGATTTAATGAGTCAATGTGATTTTAAACTCATTTAATTTTCGGTTTGAGCTAAGATAAATAATCTCTAAAACTTTTAGAAACCACATATTCTTCGCAGAATATTTCTTCAATGAAGTTATGAATTAATACTTCATCGTTCATTGTTGTTGGTACTCCTTGGTATCCATGGTGCGTATGACGTTGATGTTCGTGTGACAGATTGTGAAGTTGAGGTTTACGATGCGGTTATTTTTGGTGGTGGTAATGGTACTGTTGGCGTTGGTGGTGGTACTGGTTATGCTGCTGGTGCTGCTACTGGTGTTTGTAACCTTCGCACCATATTCTCTAAAGCCACTACCCGAGCTTGAAGCTCGTTGACTTCTTCTATTACACCGGGGTGATTTTCGTTTCGGACTAGCGGATAAATATAATCTAGAATTTGATATAGTATATAATCGTGGCGAGATACTCTGGAAATGAGGGAAAAGATGGTGTTTCGAACAGGTTCACCGGTAAGTGCTTCAGGTTCTTCGCCAATATGGTAATGTGGCGGATGGAAAGGATCACCTTCTTCTTGTCTCCAATGATTGAGGAGGCTACGAACCCATCCCCAATTCATCCAGAATAGATGATGACTGATTGGTTGATCCATTCCGGTCACACTGCTTTCGGAGCTTGAGTGGGATTCCATTTCAGAATCCGAGTGACTTGAACTAATGACGAATTCCATTTCGTACGATTGAATAAAGAATTTTTAGATATGAAATCATTTTCTGGCTAATGGATGGTATTCTAATTACATAGAACATACATATATATAGAACAAAAGGTTTCGTAGATTACAGAGGAATTTACGGGATACGCCAGGTAAGGTTTACAGTAACAGATACGCTAAGATATGAATTTTGTCTATACACTATTCATGCAATCAATGCAGCAAGACATGTCTAGACTAAGAATGATAAGCAGATAATTTTCGACACAAAATGATAAGCAAAACTTTTTGACATGCAGACCAGGTCGAAGTCCAGACTCACTAATGCATCCTAACGACTACTAGTTAGACACACTAATGTAAGACCTGGTTCGCTACGACCACCGCTCTGATACCAACTTGATGTCGTGCGAGGTGTACTAGGAAATAGTATTATATTTTTGATACGAAAAGCTATACAGATTACACAAGTTTTAATTATTTATTTATTGAATGAATATACCTAAACCTTGCTACAACACTATAGGAAGTGTACCTAATCGTAGAGTAGTATAGTTTTTAGTAAGTCCGGTTCGTTCCACAGGGAGCGGGCTTATTGCACACTATATTTTTAAACAATTATATTTGTACAAAATATATTATATTGATAATATATAAAAGGGGGTTTACCATTTAATGACTGGTTTGTCGATTTTATATTTTAAGTTACAATTAAAACCTAATGCAAAATATAAATGACGATAATTAAAGTAGCGAAAAATAAATGACAATAAATAAATGACGTTAAATAAAATAGCGAGTAAATAAAAGTACGATGAAAAATACAATAAAACAATTATGCTTATTTAAACTTCCGTAATCATGATGTTTGACGTGTTGATTTTGGTTTTATGCCCATGGGTTAATTGTCCTTTGTCCTGGATTATTTAATATGCCCGTCTGGTTTTTGTCCATAACAGTCCATCAGTCATAAATATAAAGTGCGACTGTCCTCGTCAAATTATCCTTATACCCGAAGTTAAATATTCCAACTAATTGGGGACTTAAACTGTAACAAGGTTTTAATACTTTGTTTAATAATTACACCAGGATATCAACTGCGTGTAACCCAAGGTTTTAATACTTTGTTAACAATTACACCAAGTGTCCTTGTATATAATTTCACCCCTGTTTTAATAATTCTAGTGACTATTAATCCATTCCCGTGTCCGGTTAAATGAACGATTATTCGTACATAAAAATATCCCGCCCATCGTGTCTGATTGAGTGTATATGGTTATTTATAGGGACGTCCAATTGTAAATCTTTATATTAAAATTAACAAACTATCATTTAGTTAAACAAATATAAAGCCCATTAATAGCCCATAGTCTAATTTCCACAAGTGTCGTTCTTTTGTCCAAACCCCAATTATGGTACAAAGCCCAATTACCCAATTTTAGTAATTAATCCAACATCATGATTACTTCGATTTAAATAAGCATAATAATAACTTATCTACGAGACATTAAATTAAAAAGGAGAACATAGCTTACATTGATTATTTATCGCGTAGTGTTACACGGACAGAGCTCCGACTTTAAAACATGTAAAAATAACTTTTACATAACCCAAACTAACTAATATAAAACTATCCTATACTATATATATATATATATATATATATATATATATATATATATATATATATATATATATATATATATATATATATATATATATATATATATATATATATTATATATATATATCTATTATTTATTTATTACAGAGTATTATTATTATTATTTATTATTTTTATCGAACGAATGCATGGCCTTTTATAGGCGTTTTGATTTCTGACAGCTCCGCGAGTCGTGGAGTTTTTGGCCTTCAAACTCCGCGAGTCGTGGAGTTTGAAAATCCAGCTCACAAACTTTTGGCTCCTAGCTTGTCGACATAATAAATATATAAATATAAAATATAAATAATTAATATAATTATTTATATATTATATTATATTCTTGTGCATAGTAGACTTGTAATTTTTGCACCGTTGCGTCGCGCGTTGAGAGTTGACTCATGTCCCGGTTCCGGATTTTCGAACATCCTTGCGTACAATTTAATATCATGTACTTTGCGTTTTGTAACTTGTACTCTTGTCATTTTGAGACGTTTCTCATCAATAAATTGAACCACTTGGATTGTATCTTGTACATTTGAGCTTTTTGGACGTTTTTGTCTTTAAATCTTCGTTTTCGCCTTTTGTCTTCGTACTTATTTATTTAAACAATTACAATGAAAATATAATAAATACAATTACATATGAAAACCTATTATTTAGGAGGGATATTGCTATGAAATATATGTTCCTTTTTAGCCTTATCAAACATCCCCACACTTAAACGTTGCTTGTCCTCAAGCAATACATAACTTGAAATAATATAATACATCACACGAATCACTTCTTTATTCTTCACACTTTGTACATCAGTGATTTTGATATGGTGGTATAAACAATGATAGTAACGATAGAACCATGGTTAAAGGTGGGTGTGTCATCCACAGTTGCCTCGGGTTTAGGTCAACGACACTTGCAATCAAATAGCCGATTTACTTTCGGTTTCCAAAGCAAAGTGCACATTTGAAAGGCGGTTTACAGTCCCACATGACTATGAAAATTTAGATCCGTTAGGAAATTGGATCTTTATGAAAACATTTGATCTTTTGAAAATTCAAGCTAGATTTTACTCTAGACAAGTTTTCCGGAATAACCCTTCACCGGTGTTTGCAAAATATTTTTGTGGGTTTTGTGGGTTTCAGATTTAAAATTTTAGCTCAAAACTTGCGGTTTTGTGTCATCCACTTGCTAACCTTGTATTAGGAAAGAAACACGTCCAGTTTACTTGTCCCGTATATTACGTTTCGGCAAACTACCTTCCGGTTGTAAAGGAAAGCGTTGAACAAGCAACTGTTAAGGCAATGTCCCCTGACATGCTTTTAATTATGGTCTATAACGTGTCGGACACAATTACTATCCTTTGTAGGAGCAATAGTAAAGCTCACCCTTATAATTTTTCGGTCTGGCACAAGGTCCTGTCTTCGACCATGCTATGCAACCACCGTTCTTACGGTTGACACCCGATTTGGTTCAGGTGACCTAATGAATTCCAGGTGAATTCCTAGGATTTTACGTTCAATGGTAATGAACGCATTGAAAATGGGTTTTCAGAAAACAAATCGGTTTTAATTTTGATCAAAATATTTTCTCGTTCAAGCTCGAGTTTAGATATCATTGAATTCCATGAGTTTGTAATTCTCAATCTTTAAGGTCAATCTCAAGGATTGAGTAATATCAGGCTTAAAAGCTGATTCTTAATCTTTAAGGAGATTATCCTTTCTGGGGGTCTGATTCATTAGTCTTATCAAGCTAATTTGCACGGTGCCCTCCCCATTTTACGAGACAGATCCTCTCATGGTTAGGATAAGTCTGACCACATGGCGACCTTGTTTGATGCTGAGGTCCGTGGATTTCCTGCTGATTTTAGTGATGACTTTTCTAGATTTTTCGTCAACCTACAGCTGGTCTGGACGACAACTTCTTGACCTAAATCAAGAAGCGCGTGTCTTTTTCGGAAGACTTTACTTCCTTTTAATGATGGAATTGATTCATCGTGTAGATCCATCTTTTCTTTTCTTTCATCGGGTAAAATAGTTAATTTAGTCCAAAACAAAAGCACCTGCAATAACTTTACGGAAACATGTGCTAGATAGTTTTTAATTGAATAACTAGGTACATTCTCCCCACACTTAGTTTCTTTCTTTGCCTTTTTATTCTCCTTTATTCTATTTTAAATGAATTCAAGCGTTTTAGGGTGTTTCTCAATTTATGTCCTTTCCGAGGTAACGATAATTTCGGCATTAACACCTAGTTTTATCGTTCATAAATATGTATAAACATGATTTTGAATTCATTTAGTTGAAAATTTTTAAAATTTTCATAAAATTTAGAAAATAAGCCAAGTATAAACCCGAGAGAATTTATAACCCTTCCCCACACTTAAGATCATGCAATGCCCTCATTTGCATGAAATTAGACTATAATTATAAATTTATGAGGGTGATTAGTGTAGAAAAGTGATTGAAAATACCCAGTTTGTAATTTCAAAGCTCGTTGAATGATAGATGGCGCGCCTCATCGTTTATTCCTTCTTGTTTTATCACACATGCTTTTTTTCAAAAACGGCTGCTTTTCTGAACTGTTTACTAATATTTGAAAAAGCGTCTTTTACCCTAACTTATCATGCATTTTTATTAACGAGTTATGCACTAACCCGAACCCCTAATTTAACGTTAAGTGGGGTTAGACTTCCCCACACTTAGCTGACGACATGTGAAGTTGGTAGAATAAGTTCCACGAATTAAAATAGTGAGCCAGTTATTTACATCTCGGGTGGTGTATAATATATCAATGGGTTTAAAGTTTAGACTCACCCGATCGTCACTACTTAATTCTTTTTTAAGTGTAGCTTTTAGTAAATGGATATGTCTCTTTTCTAGTTCTTGGTCAAATGGATTGATATACACCGACATACATATTATAGGGTGGACAATTTCTAACGTTTCCTTCCTTTTATTCTCGAGATCAAAGTTTTCACCTCTATTACCCAATTGGGTGAAATTCAAGGTGTCATTATCTATTACAGCTCGTAGTTCATCTTCGGTAGATGACTTGTCTATTGAGAATATTGGGTTGGAAGGTTGTGGAATGGTGAATTTCGGGATTGGAGTAGATTCTTCTTCATTAACGGTACTTATCGGTCCCACCACTTTGGTCTCGGGGGTAAAATTTTCAACGTTATCGTTTTTCCAAGAGTACCAATTTGTCACCCTTACTTCTTCTTCATCCATTGATGGATCGATGATTTCGTTGGTAGAGGCTAATGTGTCGATATGTTGTGAAATTGGTAAAACTGAATAAAAAGTATCATCGGGATAGTTGGTGATTTCGGAGCTCTCGAATTCATCAAAATTCGATGATATGAGATTTTCTTGCACACGACTCCTCAGATCAATAGGTGTGTAGTCTGATAGAGTTTCAGCTTGCCGGTTTACAAACTCTCTCATTTGTTCATTTTGAGCATTGAGTTCTTCGAGTTTGATTTTCATATTGTCTAATAAATTTTCAGACACGTAATTTTCCTCGTCTACTGGTTGTTGAGTTTGGAAATATTCTTGGGAATAATCCCAATTTGAATTGTATTCTTCATAATCATTCCATTCAGGTTCCGTGGGTGCGTAATTTTCCATAGGAACGTAATAATAACATTCCCATGTTGAGTGATAATCTCCACAGATTTCACAACCAGTTATTGTTTCGTCATTCGTGATCCAAGATTGACCGAACGAATTGTCATCAACACCCGTTTGAGAGTATTGATTTAATTGATTTTGGATATCAAAAAGAGTTTCCATAGCCTTGTTTTCAAAATTTTCCATTTTATTGCGATGGCCAAATTTTAGCTACAATGTGGTGCATTTACTAATTATCCTATTAGTTATAAAAATAGAAAAACTTATATAAGTTGTCCAATTAATAGACTTTTCTGCTTTTGCCCACGTTTCGAATAGCCAAAAGATGCAGCAGGGAGCCAGAACCCTTTAAATCGGAAGCTTACAACTCAGCCACTAACAAATCCAACTATTACTACGAAGCAGAAAATTGTCAACGTCCATTAATTTAACCACTTAAATAATTTTTCTTTCCGTTTGAGATAGTAGATAAGAAATAGAGAAAATTTCTAAGTCCTAAAAACTAAAGCGTCGAGAAATAAGAAAGAAAAAGAATGCGCGTCGAAAAACGTCGAAAAATAAAAATAAGAAAATAGCGCGTTGTGACTTAAAAGGCACTAAAATTTTGAAATCGTCGCAAAATTCTAAAGCACCTAAATCTTAGTCTAAAGAAATAGCACTTAAGGGATTTTACGGCAAAGCCTAAAAATCTAGAAGTAAAAATAACTATGGCAAAAACTATGGATTAAAACTAAATACGAGCGAAAAACATACAAATATTACGCTAAAAACAAATAAAAAGGGACAAAATATAAAAATATACTAAAATCCGTAAAAAGTACAATTTTTATAAAAATATTATTTTTATATTATTATTTTATAAAATTATTAATTTTTATATATAAATAAAACTAATTAAAATTTAAAATACAAGTTAATTAAAAATTAAAACTAATTATATTAAAATAATAAAGTAATTAGGGTTTAAAAATAATAATAAATAATATTACACCGTAATTAAAGCGAAAATAGGGTTTCTGTCAGCGCGTCAGGGCAGCTCCGCGAGTCGTGGAGTTTGAAAAAACGTGTTTTTTTTTAAAAAAAATTTTATATTGTTTTTCTAAAAATATATATATTTATACAAAAATAAATTAAAAATATAGCGTTTCGCCGATTCCCCGGCAGCGGCGCCAAAAACTTGATGTCGTGCGAGGTGTACTAGGAAATAATATTATATTTTTGATACGAAAAGCTATACAGATTACACAAGTTTTAATTATTTATTTATTGAATGGATATACCTAAACCTTGCTACAACACTATAGGCAGTGTACCTAATCGTAGAGTAGTATAGTTTTTAGTAAGTCCGGTTCGTTCCACAGGGAGCGGGCTTATTGCACACTATATTTTTAAACAATTATATTTGTACAAAATATATTATATTGATAATATATAAAAGGGGGTTTACCAATTAATGACTGGTTTGTCGATTTTATATTTTAAGTTACAATTAAAACCTAATGCAAAATATAAATGACGATAATTAAAGTAGCAAAAAATAAATGACAATAAATAAATGACGTTAAATAAAATAGCGAGTAAATAAAAGTACGATGAAAAATACAATAAAACAATTATGCTTATTTAAACTTCCGTAATCATGATGTTTGACGTGTTGATTTTGGTTTTATGCCCATGGGTTAATTGTCCTTTGTCCAGGATTATTTAATATGCCCGTCTGATTTTTGTCCATAACAGTCCATCAGTCATAAATATAAAGTGCGAGTGTCCTCGTCAAATTATCCTTATACCCGAAGTTAAATATTCCAACTAATTGGGGACTTAAACTGTAACAAGGTTTTAATACTTTGTTTAATAATTACACCAGGATATCAACTGCGTGTAACCCAAGGTTTTAATACTTTGTTAACAATTACATCAAGTGTCCTTGTATATAATTTCACCCTTGTTTTAATAATTCTAGTGACTATTAATCCATTCTCGTGTCCGGTTAAATGAACGATTATTCGTACATAAAAATATCCCGCCCATCGTGTCCAATTGAGTGTATATGGTTATTTATAGGGACGTCCAATTGTAAATCTTTATATTAAAATTAACAAACTATCATTTAGTTAAACAAATATAAAGCCCATTAATAGCCCATAGTCTAATTTCCACAAGTGTCGTTCTTTTGTCCAAACCCCAATTATGGTACAAAGCCCAATTACCCAATTTTAGTAATTAATCCAACATCATGATTACTTCGATTTAAATATGCATAATAATAACTTAGCTACGAGACATTAAATTAAAAAGGAGAACATAGCTTACATTGATTATTTATCGCGTAGTGTTACACGGACAGAGCTCCGACTTTAAAACCCGTAAAAATAACTTTTACATAACCCAAACTAACTAATATAAAACTATCCTATACTATATATATATATATATATATATATATATATATATATATATATATATATATATATATATATATATATATATATATATATATATATATATATATATATTATATATATTTATTTATTATTTATTTATTACAGAGTATTATTATTATTATTTATTATTTTTATCGAACGAATGCATGGCCTTTTATAGGCGTTTTGATTTCTGACAGCTCCGCGAGTCGTGGAGTTTTTGGCCTTCAAACTCCGCGAGTCGTGGAGTTTGAAAATCCAGCTCACAAACTTTTGGCTCCTAGCTTGTCGACATAATAAATATATAAATATAAAATATAAATAATTAATATAATTATTTATATATTATATTATATTCTTGTGCATAGTAGACTTGTAATTTTTGCACCGTTGCGTCGCGCGTTGAGAGTTGACTCATGTCCCGGTTCCGGATTTTCGAACATCCTTGCGTACAATTTAATATCATGTACTTTGCGTTTTGTAACTTGTACTCTTGTCATTTTGAGACGTTTCTCATCAATAAATTGAACCACTTGGATTGTATCTTGTACATTTGAGCTTTTTGGACGTTTTTGTCTTCAAATCTTCGTTTTCGCCTTTTGTCTTCGCACTTATTTATTTAAACAATTACAATGAAAATATAATACAATTACATATGAAAACCTATTATTTAGGAGGGATATTGCTATGAAATATATGTTCCTTTTTAGCCTTATCACAACTGTAGAGACCCGTCCTAATCCATCCGGACGAAGTCCATATCGATTATAAATGATTCACAATAGTTGATTACATCGCGAGGTACTTGACTTCTATATGATACATTTTACAAACATTGCATTCGTTTTTAAAAAGACAATCTTTCATTACATCGAAAGTTGACAACATGCATACCATTTCGTAATATATCCTACTATAATTGACTTAATAATAATCTTGATGAACTCAACGACTCGAATGCAACGTCTTTTGAAATATGTCATGAATGACTCCAAGTAATATCTCTAAGATGAGCAAATGCACATCGGAAGATTTCTTTCGTACCTGAGAATTAACATGCTTTAAAGTGTCAACCAAAAGGTTGGTGAGTTCATTAGTTTAACAAAAATAATCATTTCATAATTTTAATAGACCACAAGATTTCATATTTCCATTTCTCATAAACATACGTCCCATGCATAGAGACAAAAATATCATTCATATGGATTGAACACCTGGTAACCGACATTCACAATATGCATATAAGAATATCCCCATCATTCCGGGATCCTCCTTCGAACATGATATAAATTTCGAAGTACTAAAGCATCCGGTACTTTGGATGGGGCTTGTTGGGCCCGATAGATCTATCTTTAGGATTCGCGTCAATTAGGGTGTCTGTTCCCTAATTCTTAGATTATTAGACTTAATAAAAAGGGGCATATTCGATTTCGATAATTAAATCATAGAATGTAGTTTCACGTACTTGTGTTTATTTTGTAAATCAATTATAAAACCTGCATGTATTCTCAGCCCAAAAATATAAAGGGTAAAAAGGCAAATGAAACTCACCATACTGTATTTTGTAGTAAAAATACATATAACAACATTAAACAACTGAACAATGCAGGGTTGGCCTTCGATTCACGAACCTATATCATTTGTATATATATTAACACACGTAATTGTAATCGAACATATTTATATTGTTGTTAGTGTAGTGTTTTATTTGTATATATATATAAATAATTAAATGAGTTTTATTATTTAAATTTTTATTTCTATATATAGAGATATTAATATATGTATAGTAAATATATTTTTATAATATCATTTGTTCGTTAAATTAATGATAATAATGCTATTACTTAGATTTAAATGATGTTGAAAATAGTTATTTTGGTAATATCATTAGTCATTTTGTTTGTAAAGATATTGATAATAATATTAGTAATGCTATTAATAATAGTAAATAAAAAAAATGTTAATTTTAATAAAATACAACTTTTAAGATTGATAGATATTTAATAAATCTGATAAATGATAATTTCAAATAAAATGAATCTTTTAGTAACATTACTACTTATGAATGTAAATTTTTAATAATATCAATTATTGTATTATTAACGATAATATTGCAAAATATTGATTTAATCATAATAATACTAAATTTTTAACCTTAATGATAATACTGATTTTAATACTAATAATAATAATAATAATATTGATAATAATAATAACTAAAATGATGATTTTTACTATAGTAATGGTTATAATAATAATACCAATATTAGCAATGATAATAATAATAATAATCGTAATTGTAATTATAATTATATCATGATAATAATAATAAATGATAATTATACCTGTATTAATAATAATAATAATAACTATAGTTATAATACTAGTAATATTAGTAATAATTAATAATAACAACAAACAATAATAATAATAATAATAATAATAATAATAATAATTATAATAATAATAATAATAATAATAGATAAATAAATAAATAAATAACAAGAAAACTACCTCTTAGACCTTTCATAAAAAGAAACGTCCCAAGCCGGGTTTGAACACAAGACCTCTCGCTAACCTGACTCCCATATAAACCATCCCTCCAATCCTGTCTTTCTGTTTTTATTTCATTTATTAAATATATAACCCGCTTAATTTACAGTGCTATCTTCTTCATCTTTAAAAGAAATCGATCCAATACAATTAACACATGTTTCCATGGAATTAACATCTTAATTATGACTTGCAATCAAAATGAGATTGACCTGTATTTATTTGTTTTGATTAATCATACACAGTAGAAAAATAAAATAAGAAATTCGCTGTAAAAAAAAAAAATACTTATGAACTCAAATGCCAAATTAAATTTTGAAAACGTTTTGGACTTAACTTATAACATGAAAACATTCTCAAATCATTGTTATAATCTACTTGGATCATCAATTTGAAGTAATACATCAAAGGGAATTCGAATTTCGTTGAAAGAACAAACTGTTGACTTTTCAAAACGAAACTTTGGCTATGAAATTCGGATTCAATTTATAAAATTGGAGTTTCAAACTTTGCAGTTAGTTTAGATACAAGATTTCTAACCTAACTGCAGTTTTACTTTTTTAAATATGATTCAAAAACGGGTTTTGGCCAAAAAGTTTAAGAACAGGGGATAGTTCTTTATTTTGTGGTTTAATTCTAGAAATATTGGGTTAATTGAATCTGTTTGAGTGGTGTACGAATTAGAATACTTATATTCGATCTTAATTTGTTTACTTGAGTTGGATTGAGACGTGTAACCATATAGCAGACAAGAAGTACTTCTATCATGTAGCAGATGAAGAAAAGAGAAAATAAAGCAGATAATTCATCCAACAGAATTTGATTGTATATAATTTGGATTCGATTATGTAACAACTCCAGAGACAAGACAAAATTGTTTCGCTGTAAGAAAGAGATGTAAAACTGAATTCTATAATGTATCTGTATAATTAACGAAATATATATTTATCTGTTCTTTTATATATAATGCAACAATTTGTTCCTTTATATATATTAGTCTGTATATATATCGGTATAATAAATATAATTAATCATTTTGATATACTTTAATGAATATTACACTTAATATTATAAAAAGTAATAATAGAATAATAATATTAATACTTCTTAATAATAATTATATTAACTATTATTAATAAAATACTTTTAATAATAAATAAGAAAATAATAATAATAATATTACTAATAATAATGTTAATAATTATTATGTAATATATAACACTATTATTATTTATAATAATAATACTAACTATTAAAATAATAACTTTTATTATATTCATAATAATAATAATGATAATATATAACAATAATACTGATTCTCAAAGATAATAATAATAATACTAGTAATATCAATTTACATGTTTAAATTTTTATATCTATAATATTAATATTACTATTGATAATAATAATAAGATTGATATAACTAGTTATGCTTATCAAATCTTATGTGTGTGTGTGTGTGTGTGTATATATATATATATATATATATATATATATATATATATATATATATATATATTGAATATTAATAATTCTGAAATCAATAATAATAATAATAAAAGTAATATAACAACTATATTTTAACTTGTAATTAAATTTAACATAATAATATTAAATATTATTAATTATGCAACACTTATTATTTTATGATAACATATTTAATATTTGTATGTATATTATAGATATATTAGAACATACATATAATATAAATTGTGTACATAATTCATATGTATATATATATTTATATATTTATTTAATAACATCTTATTTATTTTGTATATTACTTTACACTTTTAATTCAAATGATTAAATGGTATCATATTCATTCAAATTAATATATACACTTATATTTTATTTACATATTTATTTACACATAATTGTTCGTGAATCATCGAGAACAGTCTAAGGGTAATTGGTCATATGAACCTAATTCAAAGTTTTTGAGATTTCAGCATTACAGACTTTGCTTATCGTGTCAAAGATATTAATTCATATCGAGAGTTTGGTTTAAAATTAGTCGAAATTTTGCGGGTCACTACAAACTCACCTAATGTATTTTGTAGTAAAAATACATATGACTATATTGAACAATGCAGGGTTGGTCTCGGATTCACGAACCTATATCATTTATATATATATATATTAATACATGTATTTGTCATCGAACAATTATTTATATATGAATTTATTAGTTATATCATATTCATATTAGTAATATATATATGTTTCATATATTCATCTTGTATATAAAAATATAAATTTTGTTATATTATATGTACTAAATATATTTTTGTATATATATTTATATATATCTTTAGTTTTGTAAAAATTATATTAATACTAAAATAATATTAGGAATGATAAAGATAATAATAATGATAATAGGGTTAAAATTGATACTTTTAATTTAAATGATAAAATGATAACTTTAATAAAAATAATACTTTTAATAAAAATGATAATTTTAATAATAATGTATATTAATAATAAAATTTTAAAAATAATGATTTTACTAATAATAATAATAATAATAATAATAATAATAATAATAATAATAATAATAATAATAATAATAATAATAATAATAATAAATTTGGGCTGCATCTCAACGTTTTGGGCCTCGTTTGATTATGGAGGATGGGCCTCGTTTTGGGCTGCATCTCAACGTTGAAAAAACAGAAATTTTCTGGCCTACGGAGGACCCTCGCAGCAGGCAAGTAGGTGTCTTTCCTCCTAATATTGCTCGGCCTTTAAATGGTGTTAAGTTGCTTGGGGCCCCCGCAAGTTCCGATCCTGGTTTTAGTAGTGAACTGGTGATGCAAAGGGTGACCAAGTCCATTGGGCTTATGGATAAGGTTGCTAAGCTTGATGATCCTCAGTGCGAGTTGTTGTTGCTTAGGGCATGTACGGGAGTTTCTAAACTCTACTTTTCCTTGCGTACTTGTCCTCCTAGTATATTTGAGGCAGCTCAACGCACTTTCGATGGAGCCCTTCGATCTTCCTTGGAGTGTATTGTTACTGCTTCAGGGCCTGGGTTTGGTGATTGGCAGTGGCGGCTTGCCACCTTGCCATTTGCATTTGGAGGGCTTGGTGTTTATTCTGCGGGAGATGTTCGTCATTATGCTTTTCTGGCTTCTCGATTACAGTCTGCTGGATTGCAGACCAAGCTCCTACGTCATGCGGGTATTGTTGGTCTTGGTCGTGCTTTTGAAGATGCATTGGGTCTGTTTAATAAAACGGTTGGGTTTGATATTTTAGGTTATCCGAGTGAGGTCGCTGCCCCAATACTCATGAAGAAATTGGCAGATGTTTATTTCACAAAGGTTACCGATTCTGCAGAATCCACTTTTTCGTTATCTCCCCGACAATCAGCCTTATGGAAATCACAGCAGAGTGATCACACCTCTGCTTGGCTAAGGGCAGTCCCTATTTTGGGGTTGGGTCAGACGATGAACGCAAAGACTTACCGATGTGTGTTGTGCTACCGGTTAGGTGTTCCATTGTTCTCTATCTCGACGGCATGTTCTGCCTGTTCAAGGGTTTTTACTGGGGATATTTTCGGGGATCACGCGGTGTCTTGTGCTGGTATGGTGGGTATTAAGCATCGACATAATATTGTCTGGGATTCCCTTGTTGATGTTTGTTATCGATCTGGGATTTCAGCGAGAAAGGAGGTTGACATTGGGTTGTCTGGAGGGAACGACAGGGCCCTCAGACCTGCAGATGTGTTACTTTATTCCTGGGATTGTGGTCGCGATGTTTGTGTTGACTTGACAGGGTCTTCTCCTTTGACACAGTCTGGGCTTTCTGACTTTGTCCCTGGACGTGCTGTGATTAATGCGGCTCGTCGGAAGCGGGTCAAGTACGAATCTAGTTGTCTGGCGATTGGTTATGGTTTCATTCCTTTCTCATTTTCTTCCCTTGGGGAATTAGAGAAGGAGTCTGTTTCTTTGCTAAAGCGGGTTCAGAAGAGTTCGATGGCGCAAGATATTGGTGCCGGTGCTGCTGCTCATATTTTTACTAGGATAGGTTTTGCTATTGCTAGAGGTGTGGGGCCCAGATTGTCTCTAGGCTTCCCACTAATTTTTTGTAAGTTTTAAAACTTTTAAGTTTATATTAATAATAATAATAATAATAATAATAATAATAATAATAATAATAATAATAATAATAATAATAATAATAATAATAATAATAATACCTCAAAGGAGTAGCCCTTTAAAAATAATGCCCAAGTCCGGGTTTGAACCCGCGACGTCCCGCTAACCCGATAACATCCTTAACCATTCTTCCGTTTCTATTTTTCTGATTTAATTACCATCCTAAATATATTTAACTTGTATATCTCTGTTTCATCATCAACCTATGTTCATCATCAAAATAATCATCGAATCATCTTCCATGATTCTCATTTAACAACCTCATCATCATGCTTATCATCACAACCTCGTTCATAAGCATCATCATCATCGAAAAAAAATATATATGTGATCATCATTGTTTTAAATTTGATAAACTTGTTTGTTAGGCCCACTAATCACAACAAGTTCATGGTTCCAATATAATACGGTTGCAAAAAAATATTAACTTCAAGATTATGCCCCATGTTATCGACCAACTAGTCCCAATTGTTCCCCATGTGGGATCTCCTCACCGAATCCATTATGATACGCTGTATACTTTATTAATCCACTTGATTAGATAATTTTCTTTAAACGGTCCCTTATATTAAACAACCAAAAGCATCGATATACCCTAGTTATTGAATTGTGCTTTTTGAGATTTGCCACAAAATAGGCATTTGAAAGAAAGAAAGATTTTGATGGTTCCCACTAGCCTAATATATTTATACCTATCGGCCACCTTCTTTTTGGGTGGAACTACCCCTTTTAAAGAAAAAAACTAAACCGCACCTCCATTATATTCGGTATTCTTAATTGATCGTACTTTAAATTGTTATGTCTCAATTATCCTCATTCCATCGATGTCCATTGAAAACCCATGAAATAATTAATCCATTTATGTATAAAAAGAGCACAACAACTAGACTAAATACTGCAGCCCAATTAAGAAATCCCTAAGTATCATTAACATACGGTATTGTTTTATTCATCATCCCTCACTTCTAGTATCGTCTTTATCCCTAAACTTATGTATTATTGACGAGCCAAGGTCCCCACCTAATTGATTTATATGATGTCGGCCACAATATAAAAGTGATAGCATGTATACAGCACGTCACTAACCACTACTAATATTAAATGTTTTGATCAAGTTGTAGTATAAATAAATTAAAAAGGCATGCAATAGTTTGATCATTTATCACCATTTTCACGATTGCTTCATCATCTTAGAGCATCATCCATATCTTTATCATTATAAGACAGAAGGCAGAAAAATGAAAAGCAGAAGCAAAGTAGCAGCTGTGGCATCAACAGAATATTGTTCAGATTTTTGGTCCCGGTAACAAGATTGAAGAAACAAAGGTGATGTGGGTTTGGTTTCTGGGTTGCGTCTGAACAAAGACAGGAACAAAGAGATAGTTGTTGAGGTTGAATATGGTGGTAAGTCCATGGGTGTTATTCGAATGAAAAGGAAAACAGAAGTTATGGATTCAAACAGGAATATGTAGTAGTAGTGAACACGTGATAAGGGTGAAGCATAGTGGTGTTTGTTTACGATGAAGGTGTACGATTTGGTTGGTTCAATGGTTGTTTTCATGGTAATGGGGTTCACCATAGTAATGGTGATCGTGGCGAAAATAGCGGGGTGTGATGGTGTTGTGGTTTGTATTTGAAGGTAATATAGTACTCGAATAACTTTTTCCAATAATTTGAGACAATCGCATGTTATATAAAGAAAACGTGTGTCAGGATATTCGAGCAAGAGATGAAGACAGGACAAAGAAATAAGAATACATAAAGTATGATCACGATGGGTAACAAAATTTGAAATTGCTCAGTACAATCATAATTGTTTTGTAGTGAGTATGGGAATCGACAGGAACAAAATGAGGAAGAAAAGAAAAATATAAAAAGGATAAAGTCAATCGTGATCTTCAACTAATTTTGGATTTGCTGTTATTGATTGAATCTAATTGTACTAATTTGTAAATCAAAAATAGTATGAAAGCTACAAGAAACAGATTCACAAATTCTTGTTTTAATTTATGGTTTATAAAATAAATTTTAATATATTAAAGGTATTATTAATTAATATTAATAATTATATTAATATTAATAATAGATAATAAAAATAATAAAAGAATGATAATAATTCTGTTATTAATGTTAGTAACCATAAAATATATTCTTTTCTAATTGATATTAATGATCATAATTGTAATTATAAATATAAAAATACTAATACTAATAATAATAGAGTTAATTATATCATTATTAATAATAATATCAAATCATATAGTGTAATAGAAAATATTGATATATTACTAATAAAGATAATGAAAATTTTAAATTAACAGATAAGTTTAATAATCATTAATAAGAATGACTGCATAATAAAACAGTAATAATAATATTATTCATAATATTATTTATAATAATACTGATTATAATAATACTAATTATAAAAATGTTAATATACCAACTTATAATTACAATTAATATCTTAATATTACAATTTATTAATTATATCCTACTTACTAATTATATATATACATATTTATTTGCAAACTATGGTTCGTTAATCGTCGAGAATAGTCAAAGGGCATTTGATTACATGAACACAGTTCAAACTTTTTGAGACTTCAACATTACAGACTTTGCTTAAAGATTAAGTTTAAATTTGGTCGAAAATTTTCGGGTTGTCACATTCAAGTAGAAGTAAAGTAATTGTAATGGGTGTTTTGCAATTTACTTCAACTATGTCTCTTTTGAATGTAATGGGTCTTTTGCAATAAGAAAATGTATAATGGATGATTTAAGTAGTATTAAATGGAATAGATGTTTTGACTTGTTTATGTATAATGTAATGCAATTTAATTGAATTATCTTATGCAATTGTACCTAAATGCACAAATCCAAAATCATTACATAACCAATGTAATTGACTTGTTTTCCAGCACTTGCAATTTTAGCTAAATGAAATTGTAGCTAAATACAAAACCAAATTCATTACATATCCCAAGTCATCAGATTACCAAATTCATTACATAACAAATAAGTACAACACACAAACTTAATAAAGTCATTACAAAAGATAACATAACCAACAATTACTACACCAAATTCACAAAGTCATTATAACATATCAAATTACAAAAGACTTAATAGCTAGTAAGTATGCTTCACCCACTTCATTTATTCTTAGTTCCACTGCCACAAGCTTCGCCTTCCTTTTTGTAACTTTTTTTTAGTTGTACAAGTCCTTTGTTATGCCCATATTCACCACAGCTAGAACTATTTAAACTCTTACCTTTTCTTGAAAGCTTCCCACCATTCTTGATGCTTTCAGTTTCATCCATTGACTTCTGCATGTTTTTCTTGTGTCTTCCAGCACTTTCAATTTTAAGAGGTGGTAAGATTGTTGTAGACCATAGTGACTTTCTCTACAATGCTCTACCATTCACTGGATTTATGGTGAAACTATAAGCCTTCTTCTAAGTTGATAGCCAATAAACTGGATGGACCCAAGACTCAAGAGGCTTTTGTGAACCATATATAGTCATGTTTGAAATTGCAACACATGCATGCTTACATGGCATTCCAGTTAACTACCATCTTCTAGATACACAAGTATTAGTACTTTAATGACCCAACCCGTCATTATATCGACCCAGGAAATTTTTCTTTATTATAACACGTTAATATTAGTAACAACGATGCTACCATTATGATTTCAAAACACTTCCAATACACTAACAAGTTTAAACATCTTTAATTTATTCAATACATAAGTTTAGGTGTCAAAATGGGCATAACAACCCAAGACCCATTTAACACAACTAAAAGACACTTTCGACTCAAAGCGATTAACTCCATCATAAGACCGAGCATGGTGATTGGGAATGCACTACCCAATCCTAATTCAAATCCAAAAGCAAGGTCTTCTAAAGCAACCCAAAATAATCCAATAGTCCTTGCACTTACCCTTGCCACATCTTCCTTGCGAATCTATAAAAATATAAACAACGAGAGGGTAAGTTATAAAGCTTAGTGAATGTAAACATACTATATACATACATATGCATAAAATGAATACGTAACCAAAGACAAGTAATAAACACGTACTGCATCCATGTATAACTAAGCAAGCTATACGCTACACACTACCATGCCAATCCGCAGGATTAGCTACAACACAACAATATATATATATATATATATATATATATATATATATATATATATATATATATATATATATATATATATATATATATATATATATATATATATATATATATATGCGCATATATCCAAAATCCCAAGGTTAACCCCTTAACCACAAACCCATGAAGGTTGGACGAAAACTCACGCGCCCTAGTAAATTCGAAAACTCACGCGATTCACTACCTTCACCACAACGACAATCAAGATTGGCCAAAAACTCACGCACCCCAGTGTATCCGCAAACTCACGTGATACACCACCCCAACATATGACAATAAGGTTGGCTGAAAACTCACGCGCCCCAGTGAATCCGAAAACTCACGCGATTCACTACCTTAAGTCATAACAACAATAATGGGAATGTCCGATAACTCACGCGACATCGTGAATCCGAAAACTTACGCGATTCGCTACCCAAATCACCTCAACAACAATAACGGGGTTGACCTACTTATCAATGTGATGCGTGATTATGACTTTAAAAACGCAATTTAGAACAAGCTTTCTTCACCTAACAGATCTGAACATAAAGACCCAATTTGTAACAGTAACAGCCCAAAACAGAGTATAAAACTCTGAAATAAGAACACAAAGGATAGAGAATCTAAACCCTTAATTGATAAAGATACCACCACAATTAGAGATCTAGAAACACTCCAAGTCTTCAACTACAGCTGATAAAGATTCCACCACAACTATAATATCAGATATGAAGATTTGGATTTCACCACAATGTTTGATAAAGTAACACCACAAACACTGATAAAGAAACCACTCTTAGCCACCAGAATCAAAGATTCGTAAAGACACAGAGATTTTGTAAATAGATAAGCTCTATCAAACTTTTCATTCAATCATCAACCAAGTTTTACAATTACAAGAGCTCTCTAATTATAGTAGAAGCTTAACAGCTATTTTCTAAATAAGACAAAAACATAAAAAGAAAATGGAGACAAAAAAGGACAAACATTTACAAATTAGCCAATAAGAATAAAGGACACAATTTGCAAAAAGCCTGCCATTTGTTAGTGCTCCTTCCCATGATAAAAGCATCCAATGATAAATGGGAGTCTTCCTTGGACAGCTAACATTCTTCTAGAACAGCCACACACGTGTTAAGCACATGACCTGACCGGTTTATTGAAAAGCATAAGTAAACTTTGAATTGTATCAGCAAGTTGGCCCTTTAGAAAGAAAATAGCATCGCCTGCTGGTTGAACTGAGTTTCGTGTGCTGGTTGAACTTAAAATTTGTCAGCTGGTTGAACTAGCTGGCTCGATTTGCTGGTTACCCGGCTGAGTGAATTAAAGCTTTACTGGCTGAACTAAACTCATTTGCTGGTCCGGTTAGCTGGTTCTTCTTCGTTGCTGGCTTGCCTTCAACTATCAAAAACTTTATTCATGAAAACATAACTACTTCAGTTTAAGGACTGAAGTAGGGTCACCCCTGAGCTTCTTGAACCAGCTCCAAAAACACTTAGATGATACGAAATAGATGGCAAAACGACCATTGCTTGGCCTGATTCGGGTGTAACATCTTTTGAGCTCGAGCTGGCTGTGTTGCTGGTTACATTGCCCAGCACACCCGCATCATCCTCCCCCTCTAAAAAGGAACTTGACCTCAAGTTCTCGAGGTTGTCATCTTCCAAGTATGGCATCAAATCACCCACATTAAATGTGCTAGACACAGCAGTATCACCAGGCAGCTCGACTTTGTAAGCATTATCACCAACTTTTCCCAACACTTTAAATGGACCCTCAGCTCTTGGCATCAGCTTGTTCTTCCTTTTTGCTGGGAACCTTTCCTTCCTTAGATGAATCCAAACAAGATCACCAGGAATAAAAGTGGGCTGCTTTCTATGCTGGTTAGCTTTAGCCTTGTATTGCTGGTTGGTCTTCTCAATTTTGGCCCTCACTTGCTCATACAGCTTCTTCATTTCTTTGGCCTTTGCTACTGCCTCAACACTTACCTTAGGCTCAATTACAAAAGGAATCAGATCAATGGATGTGAGTGGATTTGCACCATAGCAGATTTCAAATGGTGATTTTCCTGTGGAGTAATTAGGTGCTCTGTTAAAAGCAAATTCAGCTTGAGCAAGCTTCAAATCCCACTCCTTCAAACTTTTCTTCACAAGTGCCCTTAGCCACATTCCCAAAGTTCTATTGGTAACTTCAGTTTGACCATCAGTTTGGGGATGGTGAGAAGTGCTGAATAAAAGCTTTGTTCCAAGTAGCTTCCATAATGTCTTCCAAAAATAGCTTAAGAACTTTGTATCTCGATCAGACACAATGGTTTTGAGAACTCCATGAAGACGAACAATTTCTTTGAAGAATAAAGTAGCAACAACAGTAGCATCATTGGTTTTGTTGCAGGCTATGAAATGAGCCATCTTTGAAAACCTGTCAACAACAACCATAATAGAATCTTTGCCTCGCTGAGTCCTTAGTAAAGCAACAATGAAATCCATGCTCAAATCTTCCCATGGCTGGTTGGGAACAGGAAGAGGAGTATATAAACCCTTGTGAAAAGTTGACTTAGCTTGACAGCAGGTAGCACAACGATTAATCACAGCTTTGACATCTTTATCCATACATGGCCAGTAGAAGTGTTCACTTAGGATATCCAATGTCTTGTTAATCCCAAAATGACTAGCTAAACCACCTCCATGTGCTTCTCTAATCAGCAACTCCCTGATTGAATCTTTTGGGATGCACAATCTGCTGCCCTTGAATAGAAAACCATCTTGCTCAACATAATCTCTTTTGGACTCAGCAGGAGAACAGTTCAAAATAGGAGCAAAGTCTGGATCAGCTTCATATAACTCCTTAACAAATGAAAATCCAAGAACTCTAGCTTCTAGAATTGACAACAAAGAATATCTTCTAGAAAGAGCATCAGCAACAACATTAGAAGTACCAGCCTTGTGTTTAGACACAAAGGAGTACATCTGCAAGAATTCAACCCATTTTGCATGCCTTGGATTTAATTTGTGCTGCCCATTAATGTATTTTAATGCTTCATGATCAGAAAAGAGAACAAACTGCCTTGGCTTCAAATAATGTGACCAATGATCAACAGCTCGAATGATGACATAAAACTCTTTATCATAAGTGCTATAATTCAGCTTTGATCCATTTAGCTTTTCACTGAAATAAGCTACTGGTCTTTTTCCTTGCACTAGCACAGCTCTAATGCCAACACCACTTGCATCACATTCAAGTTCAAATAGCATATCAAAATTAGGTAAAGTAAGTATAGGTGCTGAACTTAGCTTTTCTTTCAATGATTCAAATGCTGATTGGGCAGAACTAGATCATTCAAATACCCCTTTCTTCATACAATCAGTAATTGGAGCAACAATTGTGGAGAAGTCTTTGATAAATCTTCTATAGAATGAAGCTAAACCATGAAAACTTCTGACTTCAGTGATGGTAGAAGGACTAGGCCATGATCTGATTGCTTCCACCTTAGATGGATCCATTGAAATGCCTTCTTCAGAAACCACATATCCAAGAAACACTACTTTGCTGACAAAGAAATCACACTTCTCCAGCTTTGCATATAACTGATTCTGCCTTAATAGCTCAAATACTTTCCTCAGATGATCCAAGTGTTCTTCTTTAGTTTTTGAGTACACTAGGATGTTATCAATGTAAATAACCACAAACTGACCAATAAGTGGCCTGAGCACTTCATTCATAAGCCTCATGAATGTGCTGGGTGCATTAGACAACCCAAAAGGCATAACCAACCACTCGAATAATCCACCTTTGATCTTGAAAGCTGTCTTCCATTCATCTCCTTCTTTCATTCGAATCTGATGATACCCACTTTTAAGATCAACTTTGGAAAACACACAAGAACCATGCAGCTCATCTAGCATATCATCTAATCTAGGTATGGGATACCTATACTTGATGGTGATGTTGTTAATAGCTCGGCTGTCTACACACATTCTCATAGAACCATCTTTCTTTGGAACCAGCAAAGCTGGTACTGAACAAGGACTCATGCTGGTTCTAACATACCCCTTGGCAACCAGCTCATTAACTTATTTTTCTAATTCTTTTGCTTCATGAGGAGAACATCGATAAGCTGCTTTGTTAGGAAGAACAGATCCAGGTACAAGATCAATTTGATGTTCAATACCCCTGATTGGTGGCAAACCAGTAGGTAACTCAGTAGGAAACACATCAGCAAATTCAAATAACAATGGCTTTACCCTAGCTGGTATTTCATCATGCTAGTTCAACTCATCACTTTCAACCATCAGCAATAAATAAGCACCAGTACCACCCTTTAACTCAGTATCAACTTCAGCTTGAGTCATAAACAAAGTTTTATCATTCTTAACAGTAGGGTCAACTCTAGGTATTTCACTAGGCTTTAAAGAAGTGAGGGTGATCTTCTTTCCATTCACATACAATGAGTAAGTATTTTGATGTCCATTATGATAGACATACTTATCAAACAACCAAGGTCTACCAAGCAGCAAATGACAAGCATCCATAGGAATAACATCACAAGTGATCTCATCTTGATAAACAGTACCAATTGAAAATGGAACAGTAACTTGGTGAGTAACCTTTACCTCACTGCCTTGGTTAAGCCATTGAAGTTTATATGGATGAGGATGCTTCTTTGTAACCAGCTCAAGCTTTTCCACCATGTGAGCAGATGCTGCGTTTGCACAGCTGCCTCCATCAACAATCAGGCTGCACACTTTACCCTTGACTGTGCATCTTGAATGAAAGATGTTTTCTCGCTGGCTCTTATCTTTAATAGTTTCAGCTGAGTGCATTACCCTTCGAATCATTAGAAACTCTCCAATATCAGCAGCAACAAACTCTTCACTATCAGATTCATCATATGCTGGTTCAGTTTCAAAACCCCCTTCCAAATTTTCAATCTCCTTTAATGTAAGAGCACGCTGGTTAGGACATTGAGCTTGAAAATGTCCAAATCCATGGCACTTGAAGTATTTCCTTCTATCATCTTTAGGACCAGCTACAACCTGCTCTTTGCCTTTAGATACTTTGGGTGCTGCCTCGTTATGCCTAGGCAGCATAGATGATTGACCCTTCATAGGCAGCACAGCTGGCTTGGAATAAGACTTAAAATTAATTTTCTTTTTTGCTTGTTTCTCTACCTGAATAGCCAGCTTGCAAGCACTCTCGAAAGTCCATAGAGGCTGCATTTCAACTTGATCAGCAATAGAAGCATTTAGGTCCCCAACGAATCTTGCTATAGTGTGTTCTTCAGCTTCTTTAACATTTGTACGAATCTTGAGCTGCTCAAACTCTCTGATGTAATCAACAACATTCATGCTGCCTTGCTTGAGTGTATTCATCTGGATATACAGCTCTTGCTTGTAAGCTTGAGGAACAAACCTCTTTTACATACATTCTTTTAACTTGGACCAGGTTTTGATTGTTTTCTTCCCTTCATATTGCCTTTCTTTTTTTAGATTATCATACCACATTGAAGCATACTTTTTTAATCTGATTACAGCAACTTTAAAGGCCTTTTTATCATCATAGCCTTTAACCTCCATAATTCTATCCATGGCCTGAACCCATTCAAAGTAATCTTCAGGATTAGAGGACCCTTCAAAATCAGGTGGATCTATCTTGATATCTTTTAAATCATCAGCTTTTTTCCTGTGCCTTCTTCTTCTTTGTGAAGAAGCATGAGATCCATCAGTAGATTGGCTACCATCCTCAGATTCAGTACTAGAAGACACAATAGTTGTATCTCCATTTTCAGATCTAATTCTATTTCTTCTTGGAACACCATCTTCCAACAAGTTAACCATTCTTTCCATCTGATGTTGTAGAGCTTCAATAGCTCTATCTCTTCTAAGATTATGAGCTTCTTCAAGAGTCATATTCCTTGGAATATCGGCCATTTCAAATATCAGATCTGAAATAGACCTTCAGCAACAAATAGAAACCCAGATCTGAAATAAAGCTTAACAGCTCTAAAACAGAGTATGAACTGAAACAATAATAAAAATGATAAGAAAGCTTTGATTGAACAACCTAAGCTCTGATACCACTTTGATGCGTGATTATGACTTTAAAAACGCAATTTAGAACAAGCTTTCTTCACCTAACAGATCTGAACATAAAGACCCAATTTGTAACAGTAATAGCCCAAAACAGAGTATAAAACTCTGAAATAAGAACGCAAAGGATAGAGAATCTAAACCCTTAATTGATAAAGATACCACCACAATTAGAGATCTAGAAACACTCCAAGTCTTCAACTACAGCTGATAAAGATTCCACCACAACTATAATATCAGATATGAAGATTTGGATTTCACCACAATGTTTGATAAAGTAACACCACAAACACTGATAAAGAAACCACTCTTAGCCACCGGAATCAAAGATTCGTAATGACACAGAGATTTTGTAAATAGATAAGCTCTATCAAACTTTTCATTCAATCATCAACCAAGTTTTACAATTACAAGAGCTCTCTATTTATAGTAGAAGCTTAACAGCTATTTTCTAAATAAGACAAAAACATAAAAAGGAAATGGAGACAAAAAAGGACAAACAATTACAAATTAGCCAATAAGAATAAAGGACACAATCTGCAAAAAGCCTGCCATTTGTTAGTGCTCCTTCCCATGATAAAAGCATCCAATGATAAATGGGAGTCTTCCTTGGACAGCTAACATTCTTCTAGAACAGCCACACACGTGTTAAGCACATGACCTGACCGGTTTATTGAAAAGCATAAGTAAACTTTGAATTGTATCAGCAAGTTGGCCCTTTAGAAAGAAAATAGCGTCACCTGCTGGTTGAACTGAGTTTCGTGTGCTGGTTGAACTTAAAATTCGTCAGCTGGTTGAACTAGCTGGCTCGATTTGCTGGTTACCCGGCTAAGTGAATTAAAGCTTTACTGGCTGAACTAAACTCATTTGCTGGTCCAGTTAGCTGGTTCTTCTTCGTTGCTGGCTTACCTTCAACTATCAAAAACTTTATTCATGAAAACATAACTACTTCAGTTTAAGGACTGAAGTAGGGTCACCCCTGAGCTTCTTGAACCAGCTCCAAAAATACTTAGATGATATGAAATAGATGGCAAAACGACCATTGCTTGGCCTGATTCGGGTGTAACATCTTTTGAGCTCGAGCTGGCTGTGTTGCTGGTTACATTGCCCAGTACACCCGCATCACAATGTTAATCCGAACGCACGAGATTCACTACCTCACGGGTGGTAACCCAACACGCACAAACATGCCACGTGGACCCTAAACTCACGGGGTCCATCATCCCACACACATGTTGTAACACCATACTTTTACATGCATTTTTTTAAACACTCACAGCGGAAGACTTTAATTAATTTACAGAAACATATGATTACACAAAACACGGGTGTTACGATATTACTACAAGCCATTTAACCATATAGTTTGTTACAAAACACATCAGAGTGACACTGTGTCAAACATCTTCAGTTGTCCTGTAAAACCCACCAATAGCTGCTAATACACACCTGCAGGGCAAAACACTGTGGGGGAATTAGCATAACGCTAAGTGAATGGTAATATCTAGGTGGACATCACTACAAGCATCAAGCATAGCTTAAAGTCACTGGTCACTAATCACTTAAAGCCATACACAAGAGGACCGGCAACCCATAATTGATCAAGCTAGAATATACTGATAGTCCACACTACTGAGTCACTGGTATAGTCTTCCAGACGTGACGCACTCGTCATTCGTACTATACCACTAATCAGTAACACTTGGAACCAATACTATCACCCTAAATACACAAGGTAAATAGCATTGACCTCTTACGTCGGAATTCACCATCGACGTTATCTGGTGCGCACATAATCACATATAGTCACAATACTGGTCACAGACTCGATACACAGTCTAACTATAAGCATGGCATGGATTACTATACTTGTCACTGTATAATCATATCCATAAAGATAATTCCACTCACCTGGAAGCACAAGCACTCAGTTGTCTTATATCATTGAGTCTTCTCTGTTCCTTTATTACCTAAGAATATCATATCTCAAGTTAGCACATATCCAATCAATAATATCATCAATTCATACTCTAAACAACATCATATAGCCTAATATATCCATATATGACAAGTTTACATGGTTCCCCATTCAATTGCAACTATCACACGCGTGCAAAACGAGGCATACACGTTATCCCATCATTTTTATCAAAATTAAAGTTTGATTAAGTGTTTTAAAATTTTACCATTGGAAAGTAGACCTTATTATGTTTCCAACGGTAGTTTATTCATCAAAAACGGAGTTACGGTTTGAAAGTTACGGTCAAAACAAGTTTTCCAAAAAGCTGACAGACTGCAACCGCGCAGAAGCACCTGCAACCGCCCGGTTGCACCTGCTGTAGTGACCCGAACTTTTCCATGTTTATATATATTAATTGAGATTGATATTTACATGATTAAATGTTTCCAACATGTTAAGCAATCAAACTTGTTAAGACTTGATTAATTGAAATATGTTTCATATAGACAATTGACCACCTAAGTTGACCGGTGATTCACGAACGTTAAAACTTGTAAAAACTATATGATGACATATATATGGATATATATATATATATATATATATATATATATATATATATATATATATATATATATATATAGTTAACATGATACTATGATAAGTAAACATATCATTAAGTATATTAACAATGAACTACATATGTAAAAACAAGACTACTAACTTAATGATTTTTAAACGAGACATATATGTAACGATTATCGTTGTAAAGACATTTAATGTATATATATCATATTAAGAGATATTCATACATGATAATATCATGATAATATAATAATTTAAAATCTCATTTGATATTATAAACATTGGGTTAACAACATTTAACAAGATCGTTAACCTAAAGGTTTCAAAACAACACTTACATGTAACGACTAACGATGACTTAACGACTCAGTTAAAATGTATATACATGTAGTGTTTTAATATGTATTTATACACTTTTGAAAGACTTCAATACACTTATCAAAATACTTCTACTTAACAAAAATGCTTACAATTACATCCTCGTTCAGTTTCATCAATAATTCTACTCGTATGCACCCGTATTCGTACTCGTACAATACACAGCTTTTAGATGTATGTACTATTGGTATATACACTCCAATGATCAGCTCTTAGCAGCCCATGTGAGTCACCTAACACATGTGGGAACCATCATTTGGCAACTAGCATGAAATATCTCATAAAATTACAAAAATATGAGTAATCATTCATGACTTATTTACATGAAAACAAAATTACATATCCTTTATATCTAATCCATACACCAACGACCAAAAACACCTATTTCAGCTAATACGGGTGCATACTCAGGATAAACCTGTGAGCATGTTGGAATACGGGTCTTAACAAGTTTGATTGCTTAACATATTGGAAACATTTAATCATGTAAATATCAATCTCAATTAATATATATAAACATGGAAAAGTTCGGGTCACTACAGTATAGGGCTGAAAGGATTTGGGTACCAAAATTTGGAGATATGAGAGAAATGGTACTTAGAGAAGCTCATAAAACCAGATACTCAATACATCCTGGAACGGGGAAGATGTACAAGGATCTCAAGAAACATTTTTGGTGGCCGGGTATGAAAGCCGATGTTGCTAAATACGTAGGAGAATGTTTGACGTGTTCTAAGGTCAAAGCTGAGCATCAGAAACCATCAGGTCTACTTCAACAACCCGAAATCCCGGAATGGAAATGGGAAAACATTACCATGGATTTCATCACTAAATTGCCAAGGACTGCAAGTGGTTTTGATACTATTTGGGTAATAGTTGATCGTCTCACCAAATCAGCACACTTCCTGCCAATAAGAGAAGATGACAAGATGGAGAAGTTAGCACGACTGTATTTGAAGGAAGTCATCTCCAGACATGGAATACCAATCTCTATTATCTCTGATAGGGATGGCAGATTTATTTCAAGATTCTGGCAGACATTACAGCAAGCATTAGGAACACGTCTAGACATGAGTACTGCCTATCATCCACAAACTGATGGGCAGAGCGAAAGGACGATACAAACGCTTGAAGACAAGCTACGAGTATGTGTTATTGATTTCGGAAACAGTTGGGATCGACATCTACCGTTAGTAGAATTTTCCTACAACAACAGCTACCATTCAAGCATTGAGATGGCGCCGTTTGAAGCACTTTATGGTAGAAAGTGCAGGTCTCCAATTTGTTGGAGTGAAGTGGGGGATAGACAGATTACGGGTCCGGAGATTATACAAGAAACTACCGAGAAGATCATCCAAATTCAACAACGGTTGAAAACTGCCCAAAGTCGACAAAAGAGCTACGCTGACATTAAAAGAAAAGATATAGAATTTGAAATTGGAGAGATGGTCATGCTTAAAGTTGCACCTTGGAAAGGCGTTGTTCGATTTGGTAAATGAGGGAAATTAAATCCAAGGTATATTGGACCATTCAAGATTATTGATCGTGTCGGACCAGTAGCTTACCGACTTGAGTTACCTCAACAACTCGCGGCTGTACATAACACTTTCCACGTCTCGAATTTGAAGAAATGTTTTGCTAAAGAAGATCTCACTATTCCGTTAGATGAAATCCAAATCAACGAAAAACTCCAATTCATCGAAGAACCCGTCGAAATAATGGATCGTGAGGTTAAAAGACTTAAGCAAAACAAGATACCAATTGTTAAGGTTCGATGGAATGCTCGTAGAGGACCCGAGTTCACCTGGGAGTGTGAAGATCAGATGAAGAAGAAATACCCGCATCTATTTCCAGAAGATTCGTCAACAGCTTAAAATTTCGGGACGAAATTTATTTAACGGGTAGGTACTGTAGTGACCCGAACTTTTCCATGTTTATATATATTAATTGAGATTGATATTTACATGATTAAATGTTTCCAACATGTTAAGAAATCAAACTTGTTAAGACTTGATTAATTGAAATAGGTTTCATATAGACAATTGACCACCCAAGTTGACCGGTGATTCACGAACGTTAAAACTTGTAAAAACTATATGATGACATATATATGGTTATATATATAGTTAACATTATATTATGATAATTAAACATATCATTAAGTATATTAACAATGAACTACATATGTAAAAACAAGACTACTAACTTAATGATTTTGAAACGAGACATATATGTAACGATTATCGTTGTAACGACATTTAATGTGTATATATCATATTAAGAGATATTCGTACATCATAATATCATGATAATATAATAATTTAAAATCTCTTTTGATATTATAAACATTGGGTTAACAACATTTAACAAGATCGTTAACCTAAAGGTTTCAAAACAACATTTACATATAACGACTAACGATGACTTAACGACTCAGTTAAAATGTATATACATGTAGTGTTTTAATATGTATTTATACACTTTTGAAAGACTTCAATACACTTATCAAAATACTTCTACTTAACAAAAATGCTTACAATTACATCCTCGTTCAGTTTCATCAACAATTCTACTCGTATGCACCCGTATTCGTACTCGTACAATACACAGCTTTTAGATGTATGTACTATTGGTATATACACTCCAATGATCAGCTCTTAGCAGCCCATGTGAGTCACCTAACACATGTGGGAACCATCATTTGGCAACTAGCATGAAATATCTCATAAAATTACAAAAATATGAGTAATCATTCATGACTTATTTCCATGAAAACAAAATTACATATCCTTTATATCTAATCCATACACCAACGACCAAAAACACCTACAAACACTTTCATTCTTCAATTTTCTTCATCTAATTGATCTCTCTCAAGTTCTATCTTCAAGTTCTAAGTGTTCTTCATAAATTCCAAAAGTTCTAGTTTCATAAAATCAAGAATACTTTCAAGTTTGCTAGCTCACTTCCAATCTTGTAAGGTGATCATCCAACCTCAAGAAATCTTTGTTTCTTACAGTAGGTTATCATTCTAATACAAGGTAATAATCATATTCAAACTTTGGTTCAATTTCTATAACTATAACAATCTTATTTCAAGTGATGATCTTACTTGAACTTGTTTTCGTGTCATGATTCTGCTTCAAGAACTTCGAGCCATCCAAGGATCCATTGAAGCTAGATCCATTTTTCTATTTTCCAGTAGGTTTATCCAAGGAACTTAAGGTAGTAATGATGTTCATAACATCATTAGATTCATACATATAAAGCTATCTTATTCGAAGGTTTAAACTTGTAATCACTAGAACATAGTTTAGTTAATTCTAAACTTGTTCGCAAACAAAAGTTAATCCTTCTAACTTGACTTTTAAAATAAACTAAACACATGTTCTATATCTATATGATATGCTAACTTAATGATTTAAAACCTGGAAACACGAAAAACACCGTAAAACCGGATTTACGCCGTCGTAGTAACACCGCGGGCTGTTTTGGGTTAGTTAATTAAAAACTATGATAAACTTTGATTTAAAAGTTGTTATTCTGAGAAAATGATTTTTATTATGAACATGAAACTATATCAAAAAATTATGGTTAAACTCAAAGTGGAAGTATGTTTTATAAAACGGTCATCTAGACGTCGTTCTTTCGACTGAAATGACTACCTTTACAAAAATAACTTGTAACTTATTTTTCCGACTATAAACCTATACTTTTTCTGTTTAGATTCATAAAATAGAGTTCAATATGAAACCATAGCAATTTGATTCACTCAAAACGGATTTAAAATGAAGAAGTTATGGGTAAAACAAGATTGGATAATTTTTCTCATTTTAGCTACGTGAAAATTGGTAACAAATCTATTCCAACCATAACTTAATCAACTTGTATTGTATATTATGTAATCTTGAGATACCATAGACAGGTATACAATGTTTCGACCTATCATGTCGACACATCTATATATATTTCGGAACAACCATAGACACTCTATATGTGAATGTTGGAGTTAGCTATACAGGGTTGAGGTTGATTTCAAAATATATATAGTTTGAGTTGTGATCAATACTGAGATACGTATACACTGGGTCGTGGATTGATTCAAGATAATATTTATCAATTTATTTCTGTACATCTAACTGTGGACAACTAGTTGTAGGTTACTAACGAGGACAGCTGACTTAATAAACTTAAAACATCAAAATATATTAAAAGTGTTGTAAATATATTTTGAACATACTTTGATATATATATGTATATATTGTTATAGGTTCGTGAATCAACCAGTGGCCAAGTCTTACTTCCCGACGAAGTAAAAATCTGTGAAAGTGAGTTATAGTCCCACTTTTAAAATCTAATATTTTTGGGATGAGAATACATGCAGGTTTTATAAATGATTTACAAAATAGACACAAGTACGTGAAACTACATTCTATGGTTGAATTATCGAAATCGAATATGCCCCTTTTTATTAAGTCTGGTAATCTAAGAATTAGGGAACAGACACCCTAATTGACGCGAATCCTAAAGATAGATCTATTGGGCCTAACAAACCCCATCCAAAGTACCGGATGCTTTAGTACTTCGAAATTTATATCATATCCGAAGGGTGTCCCGGAATGATGGGGATATTCTTATATATGCATCTTGTTATTGTCGGTTACCAGGTGTTCACCATATGAATGATTTTTATCTCTATGTATGGGATGTGTATTGAAATATGAAATCTTGTGGTCTATTGTTACGATTTAATATATATAGGTTAAACCTATAACTCACCAACATTTTTGTTGACGTTTAAAGCATGTTTATTCTCAGGTGAATACTAAGAGCTTCCGCTGTTGCATACTAAAATAAGGACAAGATTTGGAGTCCATGTTTGTATGATATTGTGTAAAAACTGCATTCAAGAAACTGATTTCGATGTAACATATTTGTATTGTAAACCATTATGTAATGGTCGTGTGTAAACAGGATATTTTAGATTATCATTATTTGATAATCTACGTAAAGCTTTTTAAACCTTTATTTATGAAATAAAGGTTATGGTTTGTTTTAAAAATGAATGCAGTCTTTGAAAAATGTCTCATATAGAGGTCAAAACCTTGCAACGAAATCAATTAATATGGAACGTTTTTAATCAATAAGAACGGGACATTTCATATACCGGGTTCCGTCTTCCCGAATATTAAGATGCTGCTCTGATCCTTTGGGTATTTCATCCTTTAAATTTCCTTCTTTTAAAACTCCTTGTTGCGCCTCCTTTATTTGAGTAGTAAGGTTATTATGAATCATTATATTCATAGATTTTACTCGAATGGGTTCTCTGTCCTTCCTGCTCAAGGCATCGGCTACCACATTTGCCTTCCCCGGGTGGTAACGAATCTCAAAGTCGTAATCATTCAACAATTCAATCCACCTACGCTGCCTCATATTCAGTTGTTTCTGATTAAATATGTGTTGAAGACTTTTGTGGTCGGTATATATAATACTTTTGACCCCATATAAGTAGTGCCTCCAAGTCTTAAATGCAAAAACAACCGCGCCTAATTCCAAATCATGCGTCGTATAATTTTGCTCGTGAATCTTCAATTATCTAGACGCATAAGCAATCACCTTCGTTCGTTGCATTAATACACAACCGAGACCTTGCTTTGATGCGTCACAATAAATCACAAAATCATCATTCCCTTCAGGCAATGACAATATAGGTGCCGTAGTTAGCTTTTTCTTCAATAACTGAAACGCTTTCTCTTGTTCATCCTTCCATTCAAATTTCTTCCCTTTATGCGTTAATGCAGTCAAGGGTTTTGCTATTCTGGAAAAGTCTTGGATGAACCTTCTGTAGTAACCAGCTAGTCCTAAAAACTGGCGTATGTGTTTCGGAGTTTTCGGGGTTTCCCACTTTTCAACAGTTTCTATCTTTGCCGGATCCACCTTAATACCTTCTTTGTTCACTATGTGACAGAGGAATTGAACTTCTTCCAACCAAAATGCACACTTTGAAAACTTAGCGTACAATTCTTCCTTCCTCAATACTTCTAACACCTTTCTCAAATGTTCACCGTGTTCTTGGTCATTCTTTGAGTAAATAAGTATGTCATCAATGAAAACAATGACAAACTTTTCAAGGTATGGTCCACACACTCGGTTCATAAGGTCCATGAACACAGCTGGTGCATTAGTTAAACCAAACGGCATGACCATAAACTCGTAATGACCGTAACGTGTTCTGAAAGCAGTCTTTGGAATATCATCTTCTTTCACCCGCATTTGATGATACCCGGAACGTAAGTCAATCTTTGAATAAACAGACGAGCCTTGTAGTTGATCAAATAAGTCGTCGATTCTCGGTAGTGGGTAGCGGTTCTTGATGGTAAGTTTGTTCAACTCTCGGTAGTCGATACACAACCTGAATGTACCATCTTTCTTCTTGACAAACAAAACAGGAGCTCCCCACGGTGATGTGCTTGGTCGAATGAAACCACGCTCTAAAATTTCTTGTAATTGGCTTTGCAGTTCTTTTATCTCGCTGGGTGCGAGTCTGTAAGAAGCACGAGCTATTGGTGCAGCTCCTGGTACAAGATCTATTTGAAATTCAACGGATCGATGTGGGGGTAATCCCGGTAATTCTTTCGGAAATACATCGGGAAATTCTTTTGCAATGGGAACATCATTGATGCTCTTTTCTTCAGTTTGTACTTTATCGACGTGTGCTAGAATAGCATAGCAACCTTTTCTTATTAGTTTTTGTGCCTTCAAATTACTAATAAGATGTAGCTTCGTGTTGCCCTTTTCTCCGTACACCATTAAGGGTTTTCCTTTTTCTCGTATAATGCGAATTGCATTTTTGTAACAGACGATCTCTGCTTTCACTTCTTTCAACCAGTCCATACCGATTATCACATCAAAACTCCCTAACTCTACTGGTATCAAATCAATCTTAAATGTTTCGCTAACCAGTTTAATTTCTCGATTCCGACATATATTATCTGCTGAAATTAATTTACCATTTGCTAATTCGAGTAAAAATTTACTATCCAAAGGCGTCAATGGACAACTTAATTTAGCACAAAAATCTCTACTCATATAGCTTCTATCCGCACCCGAATCAAATAAAACGTAAGCAGATTTATTGTCAATAAGAAACGTACCCGTAACAAGCTCCGGGTCTTCCTGTGCCTCTGCCGCATTAATATTGAAAACTCTTCCGCGGCCTTGTCCATTCATGTTCTCCTGGTTCGGGCAATTTCTAATAATGTGGCCCGGTTTTCCACATTTATAACAAAATACATTGGCATAACTTGCTCCGACACTACTTGCTCCGCCATTACTCGTTCCGACACCATTTGTTCCTTTCGTTCTATTAACCCCTGGTCCGTAGACCTCACACTTCGCCGCGCTATGACCATTTCTTTTACACTTGTTGCAAAATTTGGTGCAGAACCCCGAGTGATACTTGTCACACCTTTGGCATAGCTGCTTCTGATTGTTGTTGTTGTTGCGGTTAATATTGTTGTTGGGATGATTGTTGTAGTTACTGTTGTTGTTGTTGTTGTTGTTGTTGTTGTTGTTGTTGTTGTTGTTATTGTTGGGCCGTTTGTTGTAGTTGCGATTGATGTTGCGATTGTTGGGATAATTGTTGCGATTATTGTTGTAATTGCTGTTGTTGTTGTATTGGTGATTCTTATCACCGTTTTCCTCCCACTTTCTTTTGACTTGCTTCACATTGGCCTCTTCAGCAGTCTGTTCTTTAATTCTTTCTTCAATCTGGTTCACTAGTTTGTGAGCCATTCTACATGCCTGTTGTATAGAGGCGGGCTCGTGTGAACTTATATCTTCTTGGATTCTTTCCGGTAATCCTTTCACAAATGCGTCGATCTTCTCTTCCTCATCTTCGAATGCTCCTGGACACAATAGGCACAATTCTGTGAATCGTCTTTCGTACGTGGTAATATCAAATCCTTGGGTTCGTAACCCTCTAAGTTCTGTCTTGAGCTTATTGACCTCGGTTCTGGGACGGTACTTCTCGTTCATCAAGTGCTTGAATGCTGACCACGGTAGTGCGTACGCATCGTCTTGTCCCACTTGCTCTAGATAGGTATTCCACCATGTTAACGCAGAACCTGTGAAGGTATGCGTAGCGTACTTCACTTTGTCCTCTTCAGTACACTTACTTATGGCAAACACCGATTCAACCTTCTCGGTCCACCGTTTCAATCCGATCGGTCCTTCGGTTCCATCAAATTCCAAAGGTTTGCAGGCAGTGAATTCTTTGTAGGTGCATCCTACACGATTTCCTGTACTGCTAGATCCAAGGTTATTGTTGGTATGTAGCGCAGCCTGTACTGCGGCTATGTTTGAAGCTAGAAAAGTACGGAATTCCTCTTCATTCATATTCACGGTGTGTCGAGTAGTCGGTGCCATTTCCTTCAAAATAGTCAAATGGAACAAGTTAATCATACAGAATATTAAGAGTAGTTAATAGTATTTTGTAGCATAATATGAACTCATTTATAAAAGCTTTTTCTTCATATTAGCGTTTTATAAGTTTAAATTCGGGTAGTACCTACCCGTTAAGTTCATACTTAGTAGCTAATATACAATTCAACTACTACAATTCTATATGAAAAACTGATTATAATAATATTTCATGTTCAAACTTTTACACAATATTTTACAAACTTACAATACCGCTTATTTTACATATAGCATGAAATATAGCACACAATAAATTTGATACAAGATGGTTGTGAAGATAATTCTAGCTAGTACACAAGTCGTTCAGCAAAGGCAATAAATACACGTAATTCATACGTCCAGAAACAAGTCATGCATTCTGGTTTTACTAGGATTACTTCCCATCCTTGGTCTTGTGGAACATAACTGTTATGGCCGTTGATAAGACAGCGTGTTGTAATGTCGTCAAAGGGACGAGGGTTACGTAATGTCCAACAGTCCCGTAACAATCTAAAAACCTCATTTCTTACCCCAATTAGCGACTCCGTCACTTGTGGGAACGTTTTGTTTAATAGTTGTAGCCCGATGTTCTTGTTCTCACTTTGGTGAGAAGCGAACATTACTAATCCGTAAGCATAACATGCTTCTTTATGTTGCATGTTAGCCGCTTTTTCTAAATCACGAAGTCCAATATTCGGATATATTGAGTCAAAGTAATTTCTTAACCCATTGCGTAAAATAGCATTTGGGTTCCCCGCAATATATGCGTCAAAGTAAACACATCGTAACTTATGGATTTCCCAATGTGATATCCCCCATCTTTCGAACGAAAGCCTTTTATAAACCAAGGCATTCTTGGAACGTTCTTCGAATGTCTTACAAACTGATCTCGCCTTAAATAGTTGTGCCGAAGAATTCTGACCGACTCTAGACAAGATTTCATCAATCATGTCTCCGGGTAGGTCTCTTAAAATATTGGGTTGTCTATCCATTTTGTGTTTTTATACTGTAAAATAGACAAGAGTTAGATTCATATAAAAAAATACTTATTAATACAAGCAATTTTTACATATATCATAAAGCATAAGCACACTATATTACATATATTACACCACACGAATACAACTATCTTATTCCGACTCGCTTGTTTCTTCTTCTTTGGTTTTGGTTCGTTTTGCCAAGTTTCTAGGGATATATGATGTTCCCCTAATACGAGCCGTCGTTTTCCACATTGGTTTAGAAAAACCAGGTGGTTTAGAGGTTCCCGGGTCATTGTTACAACTTAAGGACTTCGGGGGTTGACGATACATATAAAGTTCATCGGGGTTGGAATTAGATTTCTCTATGTTTATGTCCTTTCCCTTTTTATTTTCTTTTGCCTTTTTAAATTCAGTTGGGGTAATTTCTATAACATCATCGGAATTCTCGTCGGAATCCGATTCATCGGAGAATTGGTAATCCTCCCAATATTTTGCTTCCTTGGCGGAAACACCATTGACCATAATTAACCTTGGTCGGTTGGTTGAGGATTTTCTTTTACTTAACCGTTTTATTATTTCCCCCACCGGTTCTATTTCTTCATCCGGTTCCGATTCTTCTTCCGGTTCCGATTCTTCTTCCGGTTCCGACTCTTCTTCCGGTTCCTCTTCGGGAACTTGTGAATCAGTCCACGAATCATTCCAATTTACATTTGACTCTTCATTATTATTTGGTGAGTCAATGGGACATGTTCTAGAGGTAGACATCTATCACATAATATCAAACGCGTTAAGAGATTAATATATCACATAATATTCACATGTTAAAAATATATAGTTTCCAACAAAATTTGTTAAGCAATCATTTTTCAAGTAAACACGGTCGAAGTCCAGACTCACTAATGCATCCTAACAAACTTGATAAGACACACTAATACAAATTTTCTGGTTCTCTAAGACCAACGCTCCGATACCAACTGAAATGTCCCGTTCTTATTGATTAAAAACGTTCCATATTAATTGATTTCGTTGCGAGGTTTTGACCTCTATATGAGACGTTTTTCAAAGACTGCATTCATTTTTAAAACAAACCATAACCTTTATTTCATAGATAAAGGTTTTAAAAAGCTTTACGTAGATTATCAAATAATGATAATCTAAAATATCATGTTTACACACGACCATTACATAATGGTTTACAATACAAATATGTTACAACAAAATAAGTTTCTTGAATGCAGTTTTTACACAATATCATACAAGCATGGACTCCAAATCTCGTCCTTATTTAAGTATGCGACAGCGGAAGCTCTTAATAATCACCTGAGAATAAACATGCTTAAAACGTCAACAAAAATGTTGGTGAGTTATAGGTTTAACCTATATATATCAAATCATAATAATAGACCACAAGATTTCATATTTCAATACACATCCCATACATAGAGATAAAAATCATTCATATGGTGAACACCTGGTAACCGACATTAACAAGATGCATATATAAGAATATCCCCATCATTCCGGGACATCCTTCGGATATGATATAAATTTCGAAGTACTAAAGCATCCGGTACTTTGGATGGGGTTTGTTAGGCCCAATAGATCTATCTTTAGGATTCGCGTCAATTAGGGTGTCTGTTCCCTAATTCTTAGATTACCAGACTTAATAAAAAGGGGCATATTCGATTTCGATAATTCAACCATAGAATGTAGTTTCACGTACTTGTGTCTATTTTGTAAATCATTTATAAAACCTGCATGTATTCTCATCCCAAAAATATTAGATTTTAAAAGTGGGACTATAACTCACTTTCACAGATTTTTACTTCGTCGGGAAGTAAGACTTGGCCACTGGTTGATTCACGAACCTATAACAATATATACATATATATCAAAGTATGTTCAAAATATATTTACAACACTTTTAATATATTTTGATGTTTTAAGTTTATTAAGTCAGCTGTCCTCGTTAGTAACCTACAACTAGTTGTCCACAGTTAGATGTACAGAAATAAATCGATAAATATTATCTTGAATCAATCCACGACCCAGTGTATACGTATCTCAGTATTGATCACAACTCAAACTATATATATTTTGGAATCAACCTCAACCCTGTATAGCTAACTCCAACATTCACATATAGAGTGTCTATGGTTGTTCCGAAATATATATAGATGTGTCGACATGATAGGTCGAAACATTGTATACGTGTCTATGGTATCTCAAGATTACATAATATACAATACAAGTTGATTAATTTATGGTTGGAATAGATTTGTTACCAATTTTCACGTAGCTAAAATGAGAAAAATTATCCAATCTTGTTTTACCCAAAACTTCTTCATTTTAAATCCGTTTTGAGTGAATCAAATTGCTATGGTTTCATATTGAACTCTATTTTATGAATATAAATAGAAAAAGTATAGGTTTATAGTCGGAAAAATAAGTTACAAGTCGTTTTTGTAAAGGTAGTCATTTCAGTCGAAAGAACGACGTCTAGATGACCATTTTAGAAAACATACTTCCACTTTGAGTTTAACCATAATTTTTGGATATAGTTTCATGTTCATAATAAAAATCATTTTCTCAGAATAACAACTTTTAAATCAAAGTTTATCATAGTTTTTAATTAACTAACCCAAAACAGCCCGCGGTGTTACTACGACGGCGTAAATCCGATTTTATGGTGTTTTTCGTGTTTCCAGGTTTTAAATCATTAAGTTAGCATATTATATAGATATAGAACATGTGTTTAGTTGATTTTAAAAGTCAAGTTAGAAGGATTAACTTTTGTTTGCGAACAAGTTTAAAATTAACTAAACTATGTTCTAGTGATTACAAGTTTAAACCTTCGAATAAGATAGCTTTATATATATGAATCGAATGATGTTATGAACATCATTACTACCTTAAGTTCCTTGGATAAACCTACTAGAAAAGAGAAAAATGGATCTAGCTTCAACGGATCCTTGGATGGCTCGAAGTTCTTGAAGCAGAATCATGACACGAAAACAAGTTCAAGTAAGATCATCACTTGAAATAAGATTGTTATAGTTATAGAAATTGAACCAAAGTTTGAATATGATTATTACCTTGTATTAGAATGATAACCTACTGTAAGAAACAAAGATTTCTTGAGGTTGGATGATCACCTTACAAGATTGGAAGTGAGCTAGCAAACTTGAAAGTATTCTTGATTTTATGTAACTAGAACTTGTAGAATATATGAAGAACACTTAGAACTTGAAGATAGAACTTGAGAGAGATCAATTATATGAAGAAAATTGAAGAATGAAAGTGTTTGTAGGTGTTTTTGGTCTTTGGTGTATGGATTAGATATAAAGGATATGTAATTTTGTTTTCATGTAAATAAGTCATGAATGATTACTCATATTTTTGTAATTTTATGAGATATTTCATGCTAGTTGCCAAATGATGGTTCCCACATGTGTTAGGTGACTCACATGGGCTGCTAAGAGCTGATCATTGGAGTGTATATACCAATAGTACATACATCTAAAAGCTGTGTATTGTACGAGTACGAATACGGGTGCATACGAGTAGAATTATTGATGAAACTGAACGAGGATGTAATTGTAAGTATTTTTGTTAAGTAGAAGTATTTTGATAAGTGTATTGAAGTCTTTCAAAAGTGTATAAATGCATATTAAAACACTACATGTATATACATTTTAACTGAGTCGTTAAGTCATCGTTAGTCGTTACATGTAAGTGTTGTTTTGAAACCTTTAGGTTAACGATCTTGTTAAATGTTGTTAACCCAATGTTTATAATATCAAATGAGATTTTAAATTATTATATTATCATGATATTATCATGTATGAATATCTCTTAATATGATATATATACATTAAATGTCTTTACAACGATAATCGTTACATATATGTCTCGTTTAAAAATCATTAAGTTAGTAGTCTTGTTTTTACATATGTAGTTCATTGTTAATATACTTAATGATATGTTTACTTATCATAGTATCATTTTAACTATATATATATCCATATATATGTCATCATATAGTTTTTACAAGTTTTAACGTTCGTGAATCACCGGTCAACTTGGGTGGTCAATTGTCTATATGAAACATATTTCAATTAATCAAGTCTTAACAAGTTTGATTGCTTAACATGTTGGAAACATTTAATCATGTAAATATCAATCTCAATTAATATATATAAACATGGAAAAGTTCGGGTCACTACACCATCTCTCCAATTTCAAATTCTATATCTTTTCTTTTAATGTCAGCGTAGCTCTTTTGTCGACTTTGGGCGGTTTTCAACCGTTGTTGAATTTGGATGATCTTCTCGGTAGTTTCTTGTATAATATCCGGACCCGTAATATGTCTATCCCCCACTTCACTCCAACAAATCGGAGACCTGCACTTTCTACCATAAAGTGCTTCAAACGGCGCCATCTCAATGCTTGAATGGTAGCTGTTGTTGTAGGAAAATTCTGCTAATGGTAGATGTCGATCCCAACTGTTTCCGAAATCAATAACACATGCTCGTAGCATGTCTTCAAGCGTTTGTATCATCCTTTCGCTCTGCCCATCAGTTTGTGGATGATAGGCAGTACTCATGTCTAGACAAGTTCCTAATGCTTGCTGTAATGTCTGCCAGAATCTTGAAATAAATCTGCCATCCCTATCAGAGATAATAGAGATTGGTATTTCATGTCTGGAGACGACTTCCTTCAAATACAGTCGTGCTAACTTCTCCATCTTGTCATCTTCTCTTATTGGCAGGAAGTGTGCTGATTTGGTGAGACGATCAACTATTACCCAAATAGTATCAAAACCACTTGCAGTCCTTGGCAATTTAGTGATGAAATCCATGGTAATGTTTTCCCATTTCCATTCTAGGATTTCGGGTTATTGAAGTAGACCTGATGGTTTCTGATGCTCAGCTTTGACCTTAGAACACGTCAAACATTCTCCTACGTATTTAGCAACATCGGCTTTCATTCCCGGCCACCAAAAATGTTTCTTGAGATCCTTGTACATCTTCCCCGTTCCAGGATGTATTGAGTATCTGGTTTTATGATCTTCTCTAAGTACCATTTCTCTCATATCTCCAAATTTTGGTACCCAAATCCTTTCAGCCCTATACCGGGTTCCGTCTTCCCGAATATTAAGATGCTTCTCCGATCCTTTGGGTATTTCATCCTTTAAATTTCCCTTTTTTAAAACTCCTTGTTGCGCCTCCTTTATTTGAGTAGTAAGGTTATTATGAATCATTATATTCATAGATTTTACTCGAATGGATCCTCTGTCCTTCCTGCTCAAGGCATCGGCTACCACATTTGCCTTCCCCGGGTGGTAACGAATCTCAAAGTTGTAATCATTCAATAATTCAATCCACCTACGCTGCCTCATATTCAGTTGTTTCTGATTAAATATGTGTTGAAGACTTTTGTGGTCGGTATATATAATACTTTTGACCCCATATAAGTAGTGCCTCCAAGTCTTTAATGCAAAAACAACCGCGTCTAATTCCAAATCATGCGTCGTATAATTTTGTTCGTGAATCTTCAATTGTCTAGATGCATAAGCAATCACCTTCGTTCGTTGCATTAATACACAACCGAGACCTTGCTTTGATGCGTCACAATAAATCACAAAATCATCATTCCCTTCAGGCAATGACAATATAGGTGCCGTAGTTAGCTTTTTCTTCAATAACTGAAACGCTTTCTCTTGTTCATCATTCCATTCAAATTTCTTCCCTTTATGCGTTAATGCAGTCAAGGGTTTTGCTATTCTGGAAAAGTCTTGGATGAACCTTCTGTAGTAACCAGCTAGTCCTAAAAACTGGCGTATGTGTTTCGGAGTTTTCGGGGTTTCCCACTTTTCAACAGTTTCTATCTTTGCCGGATCCACCTTAATACCTTCTTTGTTCACTATGTGACCGAGGAATTGAACTTCTTCCAACCAAAATGCACACTTTGAAAACTTTGCGTACAATTCTTCCTTCCTCAATACTTCTAACACCTTTCTCAATTGTTCACCGTGTTCTTGGTCATTCTTTGAGTAAATAAGTATGTCATCAATAAAAACAATGACAAACTTGTCAAGGTATGGTCCACACACTCGGTTCATAAGGTCCATGAACACAGCTGGTGCATTAGTTAAACCAAACGGCATGACCATAAACTCGTAATGACCGTAACGTGTTCTGAAAGCAGTCTTTGGAATATCATCTTCTTTCACCCGCATTTGATGATACCCGGAACGTAAGTCAATCTTTGAATAAACAGACGAGCCTTGTAGTTGATCAAATAAGTCGTCGATTCTCGGTAGTGGGTAGCGGTTCTTGATGGTAAGTTTGTTCAAATCTCGGTAGTCGATACACAACCTGAATGTACCATCTTTCTTCTTGACAAACAAAACAGGAGCTCCCCACGGTGATGTGCTTGGTCGAATGAAACCACGCTCTAAAAGTTCTTGTAATTGGCTTTGCAGTTCTTTCATCTCGCTGGGTGCGAGTCTGTAAGGAGCACGAGCTATTGGTGCAGCTCCTGGTACAAGATCTATTTGAAATTCAACGGATCGATGTGGGGGTAATCCCGGTAATTCTTTCGGAAATACATCGGGAAATTCTTTTGCGACGGGAACATCATTGATGCTCTTTTCTTCAGTTTGTACTTTCTCGACGTGTGCTAGAACAACATAGCAACCTTTTCTTATTAGTTTTTGTGCCTTCAAATTACTAATAAGATGTAGCTTCGTGTTGCCCTTTTCTCCGTACACCATTAAGGGTTTTCCTTTTTCTCGTATAATGCGAATTGCATTTTTGTAACAAACGATCTCTGCTTTCACTTCTTTCAACCAGTCCATACCGATTATCACATCAAAACTCCCTAACTCTACTGGTATCAAATCAATCTTAAATGTTTCGCTAACCAGTTTAATTTCTCGATTCCGACATATATTATCTGCTGAAATTAATTTACCATTTGCTAATTCGAGTAAAAATTTACTATCCAAAGGCGTCAATGGACAACTTAATTTAGCACAAAAATCTCTACTCATATAGCTTCTATCCGCACCCAAATCAAATAAAACGTAAGCAGATTTATTGTCAATAAGAAATGTACCCGTAACAAGCTCCGGGTCTTCCTGTGCCTCTGCCGCATTAATATTGAAAACTCTTCTGCGGCCTTGTCCATTTGTGTTCTCCTGGTTCGGGCAATTTCTAATAATGTGGCCCGATTTTCCACATTTATAACAAACTACATTGGCATAACTTGCTCCGACACTACTTGCTCCGCCATTACTCGTTCCGACACCATTTGTTCCTTTCGTTCTATTAACCCCTGGTCCGTAGACCTCACACTTCGCCGCGCTATGACCATTTCTTTTACACTTGTTGCAAAATTTGGTGCAGAACCCCGAGTGATACTTTTCACACCTTTGGCATAGCTGCTTCTGATTGTTGTTGTTGTTGCGGTTATTATTGTTATTGGGATGATTGTTGTAGTTGCTGTTGTGGTTGTTGTTGTTGTTGTTGTTGTTGTTGTTGTTGTTGTTGTTGTTGTTGGGCCGTTTGTTGTAGTTGCGATTGATGTTGCGATTGTTGGGTTAATTGTTGCGATTATTGTTGTAATTGCTGTTGTTGTTGTATTGGTGATTCTTATCACCGTTTTCCTCCCACTTTCTTTTGACTTGCTTCACATTGGCCTCTTCAGCAGTCTGTTCTTTAATTCTTTCTTCAATCTGGTTCACTAGTTTGTGAGCCATTCTACATGCCTGTTGTATGGAGGCGGGCTCGTGTGAACTTATATCTTCTTAGATTCTTTCCGGTAATCCTTTCACAAACGCGTTGATCTTCTCTTCCTCATCTTCGAATGCTCCCGGACACAATAGGCACAATTCTGTGAATTGTCTTTCGTACGTGGTAATATCAAATCCTTGGGTTCGTAACCCTCTAAGTTCTGTCTTGAGCTTATTGACCTCGGTTCTGGGATGGTACTTCTCGTTCATCAAGTGCTTGAATGCTGACCACGGTAGTGCGTACGCATCGTCTTGTCCCACTTGCTCTAGATAGGTATTCCACCATGTTAACGCAGAATCTGTGAAGGTATGCGTAGCGTACTTTACTTTGTCCTCTTCAGTACACTTACTTATGGCAAACACCGATTCGACCTTCTCGGTCCACCGTTTCAATCCGATCGGTCCTTCGGTTCCATCAAATTCCAAAGGTTTGCAGGCAGTGAATTCTTTGTAGGTGCATCCTACACGATTTCCTGTACTGCTAGATCCAAGGTTATTGTTGGTATGTAGCGCAGCCTGTACTGCGGCTATGTTTGAAGCTAGAAAAGTACGGAATTCCTCTTCATTCATATTCACGGTGTGTCGAGTAGTCGGTGCCATTTCCTTCAAAATAGTCAAATGGAACTAGTTAATCATACATAATATTAAGAGTAGTTAATAGTATTTCGTAGCATAATATGAACTCATTTATAAAAGCTTTTTCTTCATATTAGCGTTTTATAAGTTTAAATTCGGGTAGTACCTACCCGTCAAGTTCATACTTAGTAGCTAATATACAATTCAACTACTACAATTCTATATGAAAAACTGATTATAATAATATTTTGCGTTCAAACTTTTATACAATATTTTACAAACTTACAATACCGCTTATTTTACATAAAGCATGAAATATAGCACACAATAACTTTGATACAAGATAGTTGTGAAGATAATTCTAGCTAGTACACAAGTCGTTCAGCAAAGGCAATAAAGACACGTAATTCATACGTCCAGAAACAAGTCATGCATTCTGGTTTTACTAGGATTACTTCCCATCCTTGGTCTTGTGGAACATAACCATTATGGTCGTTGATAAGACAGCGTGTTGTAACGTCGTCAAAGGGACGAGGGTTACGTAATGTCCAACAGTCCCGTAACAATCTAAAAACCTCATTTCTTACCCCAATTACCGACTCCGTCACTTGTGGAAACGTTTTGTTTAATAGGTGTAGCCCGATGTTCTTGTTCTCACTTTAGTGAGAAGCGAACATTACTAATCCGTAAGCATAACATGCTTCTTTATGTTGCATGTTAGCCGCTTTTTCTAAATCACGAAGTCCAATATTCGGATATATTGAGTCAAAATAATTTCTTAACCCATTGCGTAAAATAGCATTTGGGTTCCCCGCAATATATGCGTCAAAGTAAACACATCGTAACTTATGGATTTCCCAATGTGATATCCCCCATCTTTCGAACGAAAGCCTTTTATAAACCAAGGCATTCTTGGAACGTTCTTCGAATGTCTTACAAACTGATCTCGCCTTAAATAGTTGTGCCGAAGAATTCTGACCGACTCTAGACAAGATTTCATCAATCATGTCTCCGAGTAGGTCTCTTAAAATATTGGGTTGTCTATCCATTTTGTGTTTTTATACTGTAAAATAGACAAGAGTTAGATTCATAAAAAAAATATACTTATTAATACAAGCAATTTTTACATATATCATAAAGCATAAGCACACTATATTACATATATTACACTACACTAATACAACTATCTTATTCCTAATCGGTTGTTTCTTCTTCTTCGGTTTTGGTTCGTTTTGCCAAGTTTCTAGGGATATATGATGTTCCCCTAATACGAGCCGTAATTTTCCACATTGGTTTAGAAAAACCTGGTGGTTTAGAGGTTCCCGGGTCATTGTTACAACTTAAGGACTTCGGGGGTTGACGATACATATAAAGTTCATCGGGGTTGGAATTAGATTTCTCTATTTTTATGCCCTTTCCCTTATTATTTTATTTTGCCTTTTTAAATTCAGTTGGGGTAATTTCTATAACATCATCGAAATTCTCGTCGGAATCCGATTCATCGGAGAATTGGTAATCCTCCCAATATTTTGCCTCCTTGGCGGAAACACCATTGACCATAATTAACCTTGGTCGGTTGGTTGAGGATTTTCTTTTACTTAACCGTTTTATTATTTCCCCCACCGGTTCTATTTCTTCATCCGATTTCGATTCTTCTTCCGGTTCCGATTCTTCTTCCGGTTCCGACTCTTCTTCCGGTTCCTCTTCGGGAACTTGTGAATCAGTCCACGAATCATTCCAATTTACATTTGACTCTTCATTATTATTAGGTGAGTCAATGGGACTTGTTCTAGAGGTAGACATCTATCACATAATATCAAACGCGTTAAGAGATTAATATATCACATAATATTCACATGTTAAAAATATATAGTTTCCAACAAAATTTGTTAAGCAATCATTTTTCAAGTAAACACGGTCGAAGTCCAGACTCACTAATGCATCCTAACAAACTCGATAAGACACACTAATGCAAAATTCTGGTTCTCTAAGACCAACGCTTAGATACCAACTGAAATGTCCCGTTCTTGTTGATTAAAAACGTTCCATATTAATTGATTTCGTTGCGAGGTTTTGACCTCTATATGAGACATTTTTCAAAGACTGCATTCATTTTTAAAACAAACCATAACCTTTATTTCATAGATAAAGGTTTTAAAAAAAAACTTTACGTAGATTATCAAATAATGATAATCTAAAATATCCTGTTTACACACGACCATTACATAATGGTTTACAATACAAATATGTTACAACAAAATAAGTTTCTTGAATGCAGTTTTTACACAATATCATACAAGCATAGACTCCAAATCTCATCCTTATTTAAGTATGCGACAGCGGAAGCTCTTAATAATTACCTGAGAATAAACATACTTAAAACGTCAACAAAAATGTTGGTGAGTTATAGGTTTAACCTATATATATCAAATCATAATAATAGACCACAAGATTTCATATTTCAATACACATCCCATACATAGAGATAAAAATCATTCATATGGTGAACACCTGGTAACCGACATTAACAAGATGCATATATAAGAATATCCCCATCATTCCGGGACACCCTTCGGATATGATATAAATTTCGAAGTACTAAAGCATCCGGTACTTTGGATGGGGTTTGTTAGGCCCAATAGATCTATCTTTAGGATTCGCGTCAATTAGGGTGTCTGTTCCCTAATTCTTAGATTACCAGACTTAATAAAAAGGGGCATATTCGATTTCGATAATTCAACCATAGAATGTAGTTTCACGTACTTGTGTCTATTTTGTAAATTATTTATAAAACCTGCATGTATTCTCATCCCAAATATTAGATTTTAAAAGTGGGACTATAACTCACTTTCACAGATTTTTACTTCGTCGGGAAGTAAGACTTGGCCACTGGTTGATTCACGAACCTATAACAATATATACATATATATCAAAGTATGTTTAAAATATATTTACAACACTTTTAATATATTTTGATGTTTTAAGTTTATTAAGTCAGCTGTCTTCGTTAGTAACCTACAACTAGTTGTCCACAGTTAGATGTACAGAAATAAATCGATAAATATTATCTTGAATCAATCCACGACCCAGTGTATACGTATCTCAGTATTGATCACAACTCAAACTATATATATTTTTGAAATCAATCTCGACCCTGTATAGCTAACTCCAACATTCACATATAGAGTGTCTATGGTTGTTCCGAAATATATATAGATGTGTCGACATGATAGGTCGAAACATTGTATACGTGTCTATGGTATCTCAAGATTACATAATATATAATACAAGTTGATTAAGTTATGGTTGGAATAGATTTGTTACCAATTTTCACGTAGCTAAAATGAGAAAAATTATCCAATCTTGTTTTACCCATAACTTCTTCATTTTAAATCCGTTTTGAGTGAATCAAATTGCTATGGTTTCATATTGAACTCTATTTTATGAATCTAAACAGAAAAAGTATAGGTTTATAGTCAAAAAAATAAGTTACAAGTCGTTTTTGTAAAGGTAGTCATTTCAGTCGAAAGAACGACGTCTAGATGACCATTTTAGAAAACATACTTCCACTTTGAGTTTAACCATAATTTTTGGATATAGTTTCATGTTCATAATAAAAATCATTTTCTCAGAATAACAACTTTTAAATCAAAGTTTATCATAGTTTTTAATTAACTAACCCAAAACAGCCCGCTGTGTTACTACGACGGCGTAAATCCGGTTTTACGGTGTTTTTCGTGTTTCCAGGTTTTAAATCATTAAGTTAGCATATCATATAGATATAGAACATATGTGTAGTTAATTTTAAAAGTCAAGTTAGAAGGATTAACTTTTGTTTGCGAACAAGTTTAGAATTAACTAAACTATGTTCTAGTGATTACGAGTTTAAACTTTCGAATAAGATAGTTTTATATATATGAATCGAATGATGTTATGAACATCATTACTACCTCAAGTTTAGTAGGTGAACCTACTGGAAGTGACAAGAAATGATCTAGCTTCAAAGGATCTTGGATGACTTGAAAGTTCTTGAAGTAGGATCATGACACAAAAACAAGTTCAAGTAAGATTTTTACTCGAATTAAGATAGTTTATAGTTAAAGAAATTGAATCAAAGTTTGAATATGAATATTACCTTGAATAAGAAAGATAACATACTGTATATAACAAAGGTTTCTTGATCTTAGATGATTACTTGGAATGGATTAGAAAGCTTGGAAGTAAATTAGTAAACTTGAAGGGATTTTTTAAGTGTTCTTGAAGTGTTCTTCCTATGATGATTATAGCTTGATTCTTGAAGTGATTTTTGATAAAGATGATGATTAACTACTGGAAAAATACGTTCATAATAGTGTGTGTGTGTTGAGAGAGAATTAGAAAGAGAATTGGAAGTGAAATGGAGTGAATGATGAGTGGTAATTGGTGAGTGGTGAGTGGGGTTAAAAGGAGTTCTAGTTAGTTGACTAGCTCATGGTAGAAGTTAAAATTGATTAGTCATACATGACATAATCAAGAGTGGAATCCCATGCTAGTTCCTATTGGTATATACCCATAGTAAGTACGTTTTGAAGCTGTGTATAATATGGGTAAGAATACGACTAGAATTCTTGATGAAAGAAAAGAATGGAAAAGTAACTGTAACCATTTTCGTTAAGTCTGAGTGTTTTGATATATGTCTTGAAGTCTTCCAAAAGTATTTTAATACATCTAAATACACTACTTGTATATACATTTTAACTGAGTCGTTAAGTCATCGTTAGTCGTTACATGTAAGTGTTGTTTTGAAACCTTTAAGTTAACGATCTCAATTAATGTTGTTAACCCATTGTTTATTATATCTAATGAGATGTTAAATTATTATATTATCATGATATTATGATATATTAATATATCTTAATATGATATATACACATTTAAATGTCGTTACAATGATAATCGTTACATATATGTCTCGTTTCGAAATCCTTAAGTTAGTAGTCTTGTTTATATGTATATAACTCATTGTTAATATACTTATGGAGATACTTACTTATCATAATCTCATGTTAACCATATGTATATCCATATATATATCGTCATGTCGTTTTTACAAGTTTTAACGTTCGTGAATCGCCGGTCAACTTGGGTGGTCAATTGTCTATATGAAACATATTTCAATTAATCAAGTCTTAACAAGTTTGATTGCTTAACATGTTGGAAACATTTAATCATGTAAATATTAATCTCAATTAATATATATAAACATGGAAAAGTTCGGGTCACTACAGGATGCACCTACAAAGAATTCACTGCCTGCAAACCTTAGGAATTTGATGGAACCGAAGGACCGATCGGATTGAAACGGTGGACCGAGAAGGTCGAATCGGTGTTTGCCATAAGTAAGTGTACTGAAGAGGACAAAGTGAAGTACGCTACGCATACCTTCACAGGTTCTGCGTTAACATGGTGGAATACCTATCTAGAGCAAGTGGGACAAGACGATGCGTACGCACTACCGTGGTCAGCATTCAAGCACTTGATGAACGAGAAGTACCGTCCCAGAACCGAGGTCAATAAGCTCAAGACAGAACTTAGAGGGTTACGAACCCAAGGATTTGATATTACCACGTACGAAAGACGATTCACAGAATTGTGCCTATTGTGTCCGGGAGCATTCGAAGATGAGGAAGAGAAGATCGACGCGTTTGTGAAAGGATTACCGGAAAGAATCCAAGAAGATATAAGTTCACACGAGCCCGCCTTCATACAACAGGCATGTAGAATGGCTCACAAACTAGTGAACCAGATTGAAGAAAGAATTAAAGAACAGACTGCTGAAGAGGCCAATGTGAAGCAAGTCAAAAGAAAGTGGGAGGAAAACGGTGATAAGAATCACCAATACAACAACAACAGCAATTACAACAATAATCGCAACAATTATCTCAACAATCGCAACATCAATCGCAACTACAACAAACGGCCCAACAACAACAACAACAACAACAGCAACTACAACAATCATCCCAACAACAATCAGAAGCAGCTATGCCAAAGGTGTGAAAAGTATCACTCGGGGTTCTGCAACAAATTTTGCAACAAGTGTAAAAGAAATGGTCATAGCGCGGTGAAGTGTGAGGTCTACGGACCAGGGGTTAATAGAACGAAAGGAACAAATGGTGTCGGAACGAGTAATGGCGGAGCAAGTAGTGTCGGAGCAAGTTATGCCAATGTAGTTTGTTATAAATGTGGAAAACCGGGCCACATTATTAGAAATTGCCCGAACCAGGAGAACACGAATGGACAAGGCCGCAGAAGTGTTTTCAATATTAATGCGGCAGAGGCACAGGAAGACCCGGAGCTTGTTACAGGTACATTTCTTATTGACAATAAATCTGCTTACGTTTTATTTGATTCGGGTGCGGATAGAAGCTATATGAGTAGAGATTTTTGTGCTAAATTAAGTTGTCCATTGACGCCTTTGGATAGTAAATTTTTACTCGAATTAGCAAATGGTAAATTAATTTCAGCAGATAATATATGTCGGAATCGAGAAATTAAACTGGTTAGCGAAACATTTAAGATTGATTTGATACCAGTAGAGTTAGGGAGTTTTGATGTGATAATCGGTATGGACTGGTTGAAAGAAGTGAAAGCAGAGATCGTTTGTTACAAAAATGCAATTCGCATTATACGAGAAAAAGGAAAACCCTTAATGGTGTACGGAGAAAAGGGCAACACGAAGCTACATCTTATTAGTAATTTGAAGGCACAAAAACTAATAAGAAAAGGTTGCTATGCTGTTCTAGCACACATCGAGAAAGTACAAACTGAAGAAAAGAGCATCAATGATGTTCCCATTGTAAAAGAATTTCCCGATGTATTTCCGAAAGAATTACCGGGATTACCCCCACATCGATCCGTTGAATTTCAAATAGATCTTGTACCAGGAGCTGCACCAATAGCTCGTGCTCCTTACAGACTCGCACCCAGCGAGATGAAAGAACTGCAAAGCCAATTACAAGAACTTTTAGAGCGTGGTTTCATTCGACCAAGCACATCACCGTGGGGAGCTCCTGTTTTGTTTGTCAAGAAGAAAGATGGTACATTCAGGTTGTGTATCGACTACTGAGAGTTGAACAAACTTACCATCAAGAACCGCTACACACTACCGAGAATTGACGACTTATTTGATCAACTACAAGGTTCGTCTGTTTATTCAAAGATTGACTTACGTTCCGGGTATCATCAAATGAGGGTGAAAGAAGATGATATTCAAAGACTGCTTTCAGAACACGTTACGGTCATTACGAGTTTATGGTCATGCCGTTTGGTTTAACTAATGCACCAGCTGTGTTCATGGACCTTATGAACCGAGTGTGTGGACCATACCTTGACAAGTTTGTCATTGTTTTCATTGATGACATACTTATTTACTCAAAGAATGACCAAGAACACGGTGAACATTTGAGAAAGGTGTTAGAAGTATTGAGGAAGGAATAATTGTACGCTAAGTTTTCAAAGTGTGCATTTTGGTTGGAAGAAGTTCAATTCCTCGGTCACATAGTGAACAAAGAAGGTATTAAGGTGGATCCGGCAAAGATAGAAACTGTTGAAAAGTGGGAAACCCCGAAAACTCCGAAACACATACGCCAGTTTTTAGGACTAGCTGGTTACTACAGAAGGTTCATCCAAGACTTTTCCAGAATAGCAAAACCCTTGACTGCATTAACGCATAAAGGGAAGAAATTTGAATGGAATGATGAACAAGAGAAAGCGTTTCAGTTATTGAAGAAAAAGCTAACTACGGCACCTATATTGTCATTGCCTGAAGGGAATGATGATTTTGTGATTTATTGTGACGCATCAAAGCAAGGTCTCGGTTGTGTATTAATGCAACGAACGAAGGTGATTGCTTATGCGTCTAGACAATTGAAGATTCACGAACAAAATTATACGACGCATGATTTGGAATTAGGCGCGGTTGTTTTTGCATTAAAGACTTGGAGGCACTACTTATATGGGGTCAAAAGTATTATATATACCGACCACAAAAGTCTTCAACACATATTTAATCAGAAACAACTGAATATGAGGCAGCGTAGGTGGATTGAATTATTGAATGATTACGACTTTGAGATTCGTTACCACCCGGGGAAGGCAAATGTGGTAGCCGATGCCTTGAGCAGGAAGGACAGAGAACCCATTCGAGTAAAATCAATGAATATAATGATTCATAATAACCTTACTACTCAAATAAAGGAGGCGCAACTAGGAGTTTTAAAAAAGAGAAATTTAAAGGATGAAATACCCAAAGGATCAGAGAAGTATCTTAATATTCGGGAAGACGGAACCCTGTATAGGGCTGAAAGGATTTGGGTACTAAAATTTGGAGATATGAGAGAAATGGTACTTAGAGAATCTCATAAAATCAGATACTCAATACATCCTGAAACGGGGAAGATGTACAAGGATCTCAAGAAACATTTTTGGTGGCCGGGTATGAAAGCCGATGTTGCTAAATACGTAGGAGAATGTTTGACGTGTTCTAAGGTCAAAGCTGAGCATCAGAAACCATCAGGTCTACTTCAACAACCCGAAATCTCGGAATGGAAATGGGAAAACATTACCATGGATTTCATCACTAAATTGCCAAGGACTGCAAGTGGTTTTGATACTATTTGGGTAATAGTTGATCGACTCACCAAATCAGCACACTTCCTGCCAATAAGAGAAGATGACAAGATGGAGAAGTTAGCATGACTGTATTTGAAGGAAATCGTCTCCAGACATGGAATACCAATCTCTATTATCTATGATAGGGATGGCAGATTTATTTCAAGATTCTGGCAGACATTACAGCAAGCATTAGGAACTCGTCTAGACATGAGTACTGCCTATCATCCAAAAACTGATGGGCAGAGCGAAAGGATGATACAAACGCTTGAAGACATGCTACGAGCATGTGTTATTGATTTCGGAATTAGTTGGGATCGACATCTACCGTTAGCAGAATTTTCCTACAACAACAGCTACTATTCAAGCATTGAGATGGCGCCGTTTGAAGCACTTTATGGTAGAAAGTGCAGGTCTCCAATTTGTTGGAGTGAAGTGGGGGATAGACAGATTACGGGTCCGGAGATTATACAAGAAACTACCGAGAAGATCATCCAAATTCAACAACGGTTGAAAACCGCCCAAAGTTGACAAAAGAGCTACGCTGACATTAAAAGAAAAGATATAGAATTTGAAATTGGAGAGATGGTCATGCTTAAAGTTGCACCTTGGAAAGGCGTTGTTCGATTTGGTAAACGAGGGAAATTAAATCCAATGTATATTGGACCATTCAAGATTATTGATCGTGTCGGACCAGTAGCTTACCGACTTGAGTTACCTCAACAACTCGCGGCTGTACATAACACTTTCCACGTCTCGAATTTGAAGAAATGTTTTGCTAAAGAAGATCTCACTATTCCGTTAGATGAAATCCAAATCAACGAAAAACTTCAATTCATCGAAGAACCCGTCGAAATAATGGATCGTGAGGTTAAAAGACTTAAGCAAAAAAAGATACCAATTGTTAAGGTTCGATGGAATGCTCGTAGAGGACCCAAGTTCACCTGGGAGCATGAAGATCAGATGAAGAAGAAATACCTGCATCTATTTCCAGAAGATTCGTCAACACCTTCAACAACTTAAAATTTCGGGACGAAATTTATTTAACGGGTAGGTACTGTAGTGACCCGAACTTTTCCATGTTTATATATATTAATTGAGATTGATATTTACATGATTAAATGTTTCCAACATGTTAAGCAATCAAACTTGTTAAGACTTGATTAATTGAAATATGTTTCATATAGACAATTGACCACCCAAGTTGACCGGTGATTCACGAACGTTAAAACTTGTAAAAACTATATGATGACATATATATGGATATATATATATATATATATATATATATATATATATATATATAGTTAACACGATACTCAGATAAGTAAACATATCATTAAGTATATTAACAATGAACTACATATGTAAAAACAAGACTACTAACTTAATGATTTTTAAACGAGACATATATGTAACGATTATCGTTGTAAAGACATTTAATGTATATATATCATATTAAGAGATATTCATACATGATAATATCATGATAATATAATAATTTAAAATCTCATTTGATATTATAAACATTGGGTTAACAATATTTAACAAGATCGTTAACCTAAAGGTTTCAAAACAACACTTACATGTAACGACTAACGATGACTTAACGACTCAGTTAAAATGTATATACATGTAGTGTTTTAATATGTATTTATACACTTTTGAAAGACTTCAATACACTTATCTAAATACTTCTACTTAACAAAAATGCTTACAATTACATCCTCGTTCAGTTTCATCAACAATTCTACTCGTATGCACCCGTATTCGTACTCGTACAATACACAGCTTTTAGATGTATGTACTATGGGTATATACACTCCAATGATCAGCTCTTAGCAGCCCATGTGAGTCACCTAACACATGTGGGAACCATCATTTGGCAACTAGCATGAAATATCTCATAAAATTACAAAAATATGAGTAATCATTCATGACTTATTTACATGAAAACAAAATTACATATCCTTTATATCTAATCCATACACCAACGACCAAAAACACCTACAAACACTTTCATTCTTCAATTTTCTTCATATAATTGATCTCTCTCAAGTTCTATCTTCAAGTTCTAAGTGTTCTTCATATATTCTACAAGTTCTAGTTACATAAAATCAAGAATACTTTCAAGTTTGCTAGCTCACTTCCAATCTTGTAAGGTGATCATCCAACCTCAAGAAATCTTTGTTTATTACAGTAGGTTATCATTCTAATACAAGGTAATAATCATATTCAAACTTTGGTTCAATTTCTATAACTATAACAATCTTATTTCAAGTGATGATCTTACTTGAACTTGTTTTCGTGTCATGATTCTGCTTCAAGAACTTCGAGCCATCCAAGGATCTGTTGAAGCTAGATCCATTTTTCTCTTTTCCAGTAGGTTTATCCAAGGAACTTAAGGTAGTAATGATGTTCATAACATCATTCTATTCATACATATAAAGCTATCTTATTCGAAGGTTTAAACTTGTAATCACTAGAACATAGTTTAGTTAATTCTAAACTTGTTCGCAAACAAAAGTTAATCCTTATAACTTGACTTTTAAAATCAACTAAACACATGTTCTATATCTATATGATATGCTAACTTAATGATTTAAAACCTGGAAACACGAAAAACACCGTAAAACCGGATTTACGCCGTCGTAGTAACACCGCGGGCTGTTTTGGGTTAGTTAATTAAAAACTATGATAAACTTTGATTTAAAAGTTGTTATTATGAGAAAATGATTTTTATTATGAACATGAAACTATATCCAAAAATTATAGTTAAACTCAAAGTGGAAGTATGTTTTCTAAAATGGTCATCTAGACGTCGTTCTTTCGTCTGAAATAACTACCTTTACAAAAACGACTTGTAACTTATTTTTCTGACTATAAACCTATACTTTTTCTGTTTAGATTCATAAAATAGAGTTCAATATGAAACCATAGCAATTTTATTCACTCAAAACGGATTTAAAATGAAGAAGTTATGGGTAAAACAAGATTGGATAATTTTTCTCATTTTAGCTACGTGAAAATTGGTAACAAATCTATTCCAACCATAACTTAATCAACTTGTATTGTATATTATGTAATCTTGAGATACCATAGACATGTATACAATGTTTCGACCTATCATGTCGACACATCTATATATATTTCGGAACAACCATAGACACTCTATATGTGAATGTTGGAGTTAGCTATACAGGGTTGAGGTTGATTCCAAAATATATATAGTTTAATTTGTGATCAATACTGAGATACGTATACATTGGGTCGTGGATTGATTCAAGATAATATTTATCGATTTATTTCTGTACATCTAACTGTGGACAACTAGTTGTAGGTTACTAACGAGGACAGCTGACTTAATAAACTTAAAACATCAAAATATATTAAAAGTGTTGTAAATATATTTTGAACATACTTTTATATATATGTATATATTGTTATAGGTTCGTGAATAAACCAGTGGCCAAGTCTTACTTCCCGACGAAGTAAAAATCTGTGAAAGTGAGTTATAGTCCCACTTTTAAAATCTAATATTTTTGGGATGAGAATACATGCAGGTTTTATAAATGATTTACAAAATAGACACAAGTACGTGAAACTACATTCTATGGTTGAATTATCGAAATCAAATATGCCCCTTTTTATTAAGTCTGGTAATCTAAGAATTAGGGAACAGACACCCTAATTGACGCGAATCCTAAAGATAGATCTATTGGGCCTAACAAACCCCATCCAAAGTACCGGATGCTTTAGTACTTCGAAATTTATATCATATCTGAAGGGTGTCCCGGAATGATGGGGATATTCTTATATATGTATCTTGTTAATGTCGGTTACCAGGTGTTCACCATATGAATGATTTTTATCTCTATGTATGGGATGTGTATTATAATATGAAATCTTGTGGTCTATTATTATGATTTGATATATATAGGTTAAACCTATAACTCACCAACATTTTTGTTGACGTTTTAAGCATGTTTATTCTCAGGTAATTATTAAGAGCTTCCGCTATCGCATACTTAAATAAGGACGAGATTTGGAGTCCATGCTTGTATGATATTGTGTAAAAACTGCATTCAAGAAACTTATTTTGTTGTAACATATTTGTATTGTAAACCATTATGTAATGGTCGTGTGTAAACAGGATAATTTAGATTATCATTATTTGATAATCTACGTAAAGCTTTTTAAAACCTTTATCTATGACATACAGGTTATGGTTTGTTTTAAAAATGAATGCAGTCTTTGAAAAACGTCTCATATAGAGGTCAAAACCTCGCAACGAAATCAATTAATATGGAACGTTTTTAATCAATAAGAACGGGACATTTCACCTGCAACCGCCCGATTGCACCTAAAATGACCCGAATACACCCCGTAACCATACAGATGCATCCTGCAATCGTACGAGAGCTGTTCATCAGCACCAGGTCGCTGTTTTCACCATTTTGAGCTCCAAAACTCGTTTTTACACTGTTTTGACTCTAAAAATCACATAGAGAACATACATTACTCATATACAAACATTTTCTAACAACAATTAGACATAAACAAACTTCAAATACAAGATTTAATTCAAAAACCCACTTTAACCCAAAAACTCATAAGAACTAAAAATTAGATTGATTTAATACTTGAAATCACTTGTTAAATACCTTATGACGTTACTGAAATCACAAGACACGAATTCCAGTTAAAAACGAGATCAAGAACACAAGATTTAGGTTAGGGTTTTTAGGGTTTGTGTGTGTATGTTCGGTGTTTAGATATTTCCAAATATGAAAATAAAGAAGAAGTATATGCATATAAGGCAGGTGGGTTTCATTCATGTGAGGGAAACCTATATTGTGTATCACACGGGTATTTACCAGTTTTTAGAAATACGAAATCCTTAAGAAGCTAGGATGTTACAAATCTACCCCCTTAAGAAGATTATGTCCTCAGAATCTGGTCACGGTTAAATATATGAGGGTATCTAGAGGTCATTAACTCCTCAGTCTCCCATGTCAGATTGGTGCCTAAACTATGCTTCTATTCTACAAGCACCATTGAAATCTTCTTCTTGCGCAACTTAGTCACTTTTCTGTCGACGATTCTCAGTGGTTCTTCTACCAATTTCTTAGTAGAATCTACTTTTGGATCTTGTAGAGGAAGAATCTGACTTTTGTTGTCTACTTTACACTTATGGATATAGCAGATATTGAATGTATCATGAATACCTGCTAACTCTCGAGGAAGATCTAACACTACAGTTTGATCGTTCAGCACTTGCCGGATTCTAAAAGGACCAATGTACCTCAGAGCTAGTTTTCCTCGTTTACCTAATCGAATTACACCCTTCCACAGTGACACTTTCAAATATACACGTTCACCCACAATAAATGTCACTGGTCGTCGACGAGGATCGGCATACATCTTTTGTCGATCTCTAGCAGCTTTCAGCTTTTCACGTGCTATAGCCGCTTTTTCTGTAGGTTGCTGCACAATTTTCGGACCCGCAAACTGTTTCTCCCCTGCTTCCAACCAACACGATGGAGTTCGACACTTTCTACCATACAACATTTCATAAGGCGGCATGCCTATACTCGAATGGTAGGAGTTGTTGTATGCAAATTCGACCAATGGCAGATGATAATCCCACGATCCACCATATTCTAACACACAAGCCCTTAACATATCCTCTAAAGTCTGAATAGTTCGTTCACTTTGATCGGCAGTCTGAGGATGATAGGTTGTACTAAGGTTGACACGAGTACCCAAATTTTCTTGTAGACTATTCCAGAAACTAGACACAAATTGGATATCTCTATCTGACACAATAGACACGGTATCCCATGTCGAGATACTATTTCATTCAGGTACAACTGAGCTAATTTGGTCAACGAAGCTGTTTCGCTAGTAGCTAGAAAATGCGCACTTTTGGTTAAACGGTCCACTATTACCCAAATCATGTCATTTCCTTTCTGGGTTCTGGGTAGTTTTGTCACAAAATCCATGGTGATATGTTCCCATTTCCACTCTGGAATCTCTAATTGACGCAAAGTATAACAACCCTCACTTTTCCCTTCTGAATTTACCAAGTTGCCCGTAGGGTTTCAGTGTCATAATATGTGCCTCATCATTAGGGCTGTTATCAAGACATATTAAATGCTTATAAATAATGTCCGTAATTAAAAACCTGAAACCCTAAACCTAAAAGTAATTAATAATCTAAACTCTAACCATAAAAGTTTATTAATATTATAAGTCCTAACCCTAATAATAAATTAATAAAATAAACCCTAACCTTAGTGCTAATTAAATTATTAACATTATGAACATATATGTAAATTATATTACCTTCGTTAAATAGTTAAAGCAACATATAATATATATAATTAACTTTATAACAAATACAATTATATATTAAAACTAAATAGAAGTAAATGTAAATTACTAAGGTTAGGGGTTAATAATAAAATAAAATGTAACCCTAATATTAATAATATTAATAATAATAATAATAAAAATAATATATAAAATACATAATTAATTAAGAAGGCCGTATAAAAAAAAGGAAATAAATCATATGTATCAGATATATATCGGCTGTAGGGTTTTTCTTTAGGAAATTAAACTTGATCCTTAACCTTGCAAGTCCTAGTTTGATTCAAATTAAGGTTCTTGATCTCCAAGTAACAGAAAGCAATTAGGAAACCTACAAAAACTATAAAAAGCATCGTGATTTCCAAGTTAATTCATCCTGCTAAAATTAGTCGATCCAATCTCCTGCTTTCCCTCAATTTTTCTATCGACAATGAAATGTCCCGTTCTTATTGATTAAAAATGTTCCATATTAATTGATTTCGTTGCGAGGTTTTGACCTCTATATGAGACGTTTTTCAAAGACTGCATTCATTTTTAAACAAACCATAACCTTTATATCATCAATAAAGGTTTAAAAAGCTTTACGTAGATTATCAAATAATGATAATCTAAAATATCCTGTTTACACACGACCATTACATAATGGTTTACAATACAAATATGTTACAACAAAATAAGTTTCTTGAATGCAGTTTTTACACAATATCATACAAGCATGGACTCCAAATCTTGTCCTTATTTAAGTATGCGACAGCGGAAGCTCTTAATAATCACCTGAGAATAAACATGCTTAAAACGTCAACAAAAATGTTGGTGAGTTATAGGTTTAACCTATATATATCAAATCGTAACAATAGACCACAAGATTTCATATTTCAATACACATCCCATACATAGAGATAAAAATCATTCATATGGTGAACACCTGGTAACCGACATTAACAAGATGCATATATATAAGAATATCCCCATCATTCCGGGACACCCTTCGGATATGATATAAATTTCGAAGTACTAAAGCATCTGGTACTTTGGATGGGGTTTGTTAGGCCCAATAGATCTATCTTTAGGATTCGCGTCAATTAGGGTGTCTGTTCCCTAATTCTTAGATTACCAGACTTAATAAAAAGGGGCATATTCGATTTCGATAATTCAACCATAGAATGTAGTTTCACGTACTTGTGTCTATTTTGTAAATCATTTATAAAACCTGCATGTATTCTCATCCCAAAAATATTAGATTTTAAAAGTGGGACTATAACTCACTTTCACAGATTTTTACTTCGTCGGGAAGTAAGACTTGGCCACTGGTTGATTCACGAACCTATAACAATATATACATATATATCAAAGTATGTTCAAAATATATTTACAACACTTTTAATATATTTTGATGTTTTAAGTTTATTAAGTCAGCTGTCCTCGTTAGTAACCTATAACTAGTTGTCCACAGTTAGATATACAGAAATAAATCGATAAATATTATCTTGAATCAATCCACGACCCAGTGTATACTTATCTCAGTATTGATCACAACTCAAACTATACATATTTTGGAATCAACCTCAACCCTGTATAGCTAACTCCAACATTCACATATAGAGTGTCTATGGTTGTTCCGAAATATATATAGATGTGTCGACATTGTGACAACCCGGAAATTTCCAACCAAATTTAAACTTTAATCTTTATATGTTTCCGACACGATAAGCAATATTTGTTAAGTTAAATTTCAAGAATTTTAAACTATGTTCATACATTCATTCAACTTCGACCAAGTTCCAACGATTCACGAACCATTAAACGAATATGATTATATATGTATATGTGTATATATATTATAACTTGAAACGTAAATAAAATATTAGATTAAATACTTTATATGATTGTATCTGTTTCAAAATGTTTATCAATGGAATTAGAAGATAAGATCAATGATTGAATTATCAGATATATTGAATTATGATTACAAGTCTCTGTTGAAAGGCCCATGTTGATTTGAGAAATCTTTCCATTTTAACAATATTCGGAAAATGGTAAAGTGATTTATAAATAAGAACAAATTGTCAATCATTGAGAACTAGACAAAGGATAGTGGAAGATTGAATCTCATAAAGACTCGATTGATCTATTTAGTTTTAAACGTACAAAAACGTTTTCAGTTTAAAAAGAACTTTATTATTAAAACGTATATAACTTTTATAAATATCTAGAACCACTTTTGACAACTCATTACTTAACTAGTATGATAAAGATAACGATATTTATATTTTATTTTATATATATAACGATTTAAATTAATATTATATATATTTATACGCGTATTATACGTACATAGTTTTATACTTTTACCATACTTAAACTTTACCTTTACTTTATTTTTACTTTACTTTAACTTTAATAATTCACTTTAATAATTCATACTTTAATAATTCACTTTAATAATTCATACTTTAATAATTCACTTTAATAATTCATACTTTAATAATTCACTTTAATAATTCATACTTTAATAATTCACTTTAATAATTCAAAAATCTATTATAAATAGAATTCAATAGGTTTCATTATTTCATAGAAACTTAAAAATATTTTTCTCTAAACTCTCTCAATCGATTTACATATATATATATATTTACTCCGTATTATTTCAAGATATTATTAGTATACATAAAATATTACGACGGAGTGCTGTCCGAGTGATTTTGAAATTGTTTTTCGAGTGGGATAGGATTAAGGAAATTATGGGTTATAGCTATGGAGGTGATTGAGTATGGTTCATGGGTATGCTCGTGAGGTCAATATAGTGTTTATCATTTCCGTTGCGTCTACGTACCTTTCCTGCAATATTGAATCTCAATATTGATACGTGAGTACTCATAATTTAATTTTTACATACTAATAGTGTATCCCTGACTAGTGCTCGAGTATTTAGGATTATGCATGCTTGTACTTTTAATATTGCCCTTAGACAGGTTAGGTTGAATGTTGAATTAGTTACACTTGCGGTTGAGATAAGGTATAAGATATGCATGTCCTTGGAAAGCTAGCGAAAAATTAAGAACTTTTCCTTTAGATATCGAATGGTTTCGATGAACGGATTAGAAGTTATAATGAATTGAATTTTCGATATTTTTATTAAAAATGATTATTATTATCGTCGTTTTTATCGTCGTTCTAGTTTTATCTTATTATTATGATTATTATTATCTTTATCAATAAAAGGGATTTATCATTAAAAATTGTTATTTTTTTTTATTATTACTATCGTTATTATCGTTAAAGTTATAATTAGTATTATTATTATTATCCAATTATTATTATTATTATTATTATTATTATTAGTATTATTATTATTATTATTATTATCGTTATTAATATATATATCATTATTTAAAAATGGTTATTGTTATTGTTATTATTATTATTACTATATTATCATTAAGATAATTATTAGTATTATCGTTAATAATGTTATAGTAACTATTATTATTAATATTAGTGTATTTAAAACAAATATTTGTAACACCTAATTATTTTGATTACTATTATTATCATTATTATGAACACGATATAAAAGACGATTAAAAGCTATTAAACGAAACGATTAGGAAATAATGAGTAAGAGTATCATGATGAAATTAAAATATTATAAGATATTAATTTAGATAAAATTATCGTTCTTATTATTTTTATCATTACTATTATTATTAAAAGTATCGTTAGTATTAAAACTATCATTTTAACAAAAATTATCATTTTAATAGAAATGTCATTGTTACTATAAAATATCATTATTATTATTATTTTAAATAGAATTATTATTTTAAAGATAATATTAAAAATTATCGTAAATATTAAAGTTATCATAATTAGAATTATCGTTTTATCATAATGTCATCTTAGTAATTATAAATATTGATATTTTTATAATAATAATTATTATTATAAAATAATACGACTTTTACTTACTATCATTATAGATATTATTTTATCAAATAAATATGTGATACAAACATATTTTACTACGTGTAATAACTTACTTTAATAATACCTATCATATTATCTTTATGATATTAAATGAACCCTATAAATTTTATTACTTAATATATATAAAAGTATATTTTATTATATAAATTTAATATAAAATTTTATTTATTAATAAATAAATTATATTATTTACTCTAATAAATCTTTTAAAAATATTTAAAAATATAAAACGACGATATTTAAACTATATATTAATCATGTATAGATTTTTGGAAATTATTTTGAGTCAAATTTACTTTTGTTGACTTTTGCATATTAGTCTCGAGCATTAGGATTGTGGTACACTATGACTTAACCTAATTTGTTAGACAAATATTGACCAACACATAAATATATATAATTAATTTAGGTTCGTGAATCCGAGGTCAACCTTGCACTTGTTCAATGACGTTATATGTATTTTTACTACGAAATACAGTATGGTGAGTTTCATTTGCCTTTTTACCCTTTATATTTTTGGGACTGAGAATACATGCGCTTTTATAAATGTTTGACGAAATAGACACAAGTAATTGAAACTACATTCTATGGTTGAATTATCGAAATCGAATATGCCCCTTTTTATTAAAGTCTGGTAATCTAAGAATTAGGGAACAGACACCCTAATTGACGCGAATCCTAAAGATAGATCTATTGGGCCTAACAAACCCCATCCAAAGTACCGGATGCTTTAGTACTTCGAAATTTATATCATGTCCGAAGGAGGATCCCGGAATGATAGGGGATATTCTTATATGTATCTAGTTAATGTCGGTTACCAGGTGTTCACCATATGAATGATTATTTTTGTCTCTATGCATGGGACGTATATTTATGAGAACTGGAAATGAAATTCTTGTGGTCTATTAAAATGATGGAAATAAATGATTATGATAAACTAATGAACTCACCAACCTTTTGGTTGACACTTTAAAGCATGTTTATTCTCAGGTGTTAAAGAAATCTTCCGCTGTGCATTTGCTCATTTTAAAGATATTACTTGGAGTCTTTCATAGCATATTTCGAAGAACGTTGCATTCGAGTCATTGAGTTCATCAAAGATTATTATTAAATCAATTTATAGTTGGATAGTGGATATTATGAAATGGTATGCATGCCTGTCAATTTTCGATGTAAAGAAAGATTGTCTTTTAAAAACGAATGCAATGTTTGTAAAATGTATCATATAGAGGTCAAATACCTCACAATGTAATCAACTATTGTGAATCGTTTATAATGTATATGAACGGGTCCTTTCAGTTGGTATCAGAGCGGTGGTCTTAGCGAACCAGGTCTGCATTAGTGTGTCTAACAGATAAGTCGATAGGATGCATTAGTGAGTCTGGACTTCGACCGTGTCTGCATGTCAATAGTTTTGCTTATCATTTTGTGTCAAAAATTAACTACTTATCATCCTCAGAAAATTACCTGCTTATCATTTTTAGTCTAAGACACGTCTTGCTGCATTGATTGCATGAATAGTGTATAGACAAAAATTCATATCTTAGCGTATCTGCTAAATCATATCTTATCGTATCTATTACTGTAAACGTTGCCTGATATATCTCGTAAATTCCTCCGTAGTTTACGAAATCTTTTATTCTATATATATGGATATTCTATGTAATTAGAATACCATCCGATAACCGAAAATCATTTCATATCGAAAAAAAAAAAAATCCTTATTCAATCGTACGAAATGGAATTCATCATTAATTCAAGTTCCTCGGATTTCGAAATGGAATCCCACTCCAGCTCCGAAAGCAGTGTGACCGGAATAGATCAACCAATCAGTCATCACCTATTCTGGATGAATTGGGGATGGGTTCGTAGCCTCCTCAATCATTGGAGACAAGAAGAAGGTGATCCCTTCCATCCACCACATTGCCCTCTTGACGAAAAACCTGAAGCACTTACCGGCGAACCTGTCCGAAACACCATTTTCTCGCTCATTTCCAGAGTATCTCGTCACGATTATATATTACATCAAATTTTAGATTTTATTTATCCGCTCGTCCGAACCGACAATCACCCCGGTGTAATAGAAGAAGTCAACGAGCTTCGCGCTCGGGTAGTGGCTTTGGAGAATATGGTGCAAAGATTACAAACACCAGCAGCAGCATCAGCAGCATAACCGGTAACACCATCATCAACGCCAATAGTACCATTACCACCCCAACCACAACCACGTCGTAAACCTCAACTTTACACTCTGTCCCACGAGCACCAATGTCATACGCCCTGTAGATACCAAGGAATACCAACAACAATAACCGACGAAGTATTAATTCATAACTTCATTGGAGAAACATTCCGCGCAGATTATGTAATCTCTAAAGTCTTAGAGATTATCTAATCTAGCCCTAACCATAAATCAGTTAAGCGAACCAAAATGATAGAAGGAAGAGTAGAAACCCTGACAAAAATGGTGTGTGATTAACAAGCTAAACTTGTTTTACCAACAGCATCAACAGTACTGTCAGCGTCACCAGCATCATCAGTACAGTCAACATCAGAATCAACAACACCTATAACATCACAAACTCCGTCAACTCAAGAATCACTATGGACATCATTACGAATCAATAACCCGTATATTGTATCAACGAGTTATGAAGAATTAACTCATTCTCTTTGAAGAAATTATATGTATATTTTATATATTTTGAAATAAAAATAAATCTTTCCGTGCTAAGCTATTGTGTGTGAATCTTAACTACTCGGTTAATTCATATTACAAATATGCAATAATGTACATCCTTCGGCCGCAACTTAACCAGCGTTAACTACAATCTCTGTCGCAATTCAACAAATTCCAATTCATAATAAATCAAGTATATATTTGATTTTACACTTTCATCATCGATGTACCCGAAACTTTTCAGATAACATCATTCGTACTTTGCGAAATTCACAAGAATTCCACGAACCGAACATCATACATCAACAAATAACGGAGTATTGATTCATAATTTCAATGTCATTAAAGAAATACTGCGTAAAAGTTATGTACTTTTTAAAGCCTTTAGGGATTATTCAATTCTAGTTTCAACCGTAAATAAAATGAGTTTAATTTAACATTAACTCATTAAATCTATGTTACATCTGAAGAAAATATACATATATATATTTTCATAAAGACTGTAATAAAATTCTTTTGTACAAAATATTAATTGTGAAATTTTTTTTAACGGGTAGGTAATACCCGAGAGATATATAAATTCACAATTAATATATTACATTCTTCGAATCTGATTCAGCAAATCATCCATTATACTCCCTACTTTTACAACAATATACATTCTTTTATAGAAATCAAAACAACCATACTCATTCAAAATTTAATTACATATTCTGATTTTGAAATCTCAAAATTCAACTTGAGATATGACCAAAATCATCACTCTTAGATCCTTACATCTTTCACAAGCCATATTTTGACTTCAAAACTGTGTTAGAACATCAAATGTATGTTAACGATTACAATCTGTGTTCAAACCCTTCGAAAATTTCTGAAGACACTTCGAATGATGAGCAATCGAGATGATGATCCAACCACATGTTACCCACAGTTATGTACCCGAAAAACTCTTGAAACCAAAGTAAAAGTTTAAACAACGTATCCGCGTCAGATTCTTTGGCATTTATTAGCAAAAATAACTTTGCGACTCCTATTCAAAGTAGCCAGTTTTGTCACAGCTCCAGCAAGTCAACTTCGACTTTTCAGTCAGACTAACCTTATTATAACCTTGAGATATACACCATCGTTACCAGGGAACCTTTTACATTCCACCACATTATTAGCAGATGTACCAACAACTTCATTACCCTTTGACTTTAGCCGCTCCAAAAAGTCATTATAATTATTTATTGAAACCCCATCATTTACTCATTCGCATCTTGTAATGAGAATTGCCATACGAATCATTGGGAATTAGCAATCAGTATTTTGAAATCTCGCAGCATGTCTACGCCAACAGTTATATGTGTATATATAACGTCGATCTTCTGGACTTAATTTGAATGTGAAGTTTCTGAAAAACACTCCGAACTAAGAATTGGTTCTCCGAAAATGGAAAAAATGCTGATGAAGCAGCAAAAAAACTAAAAACGACTTTAAACGGTAAAAGCTGAATGATAATGATGAAGTGTGCTGGCAAAGCGCAGAAAAAGAGAAGTTTTGGAACTGGAAAACGGATTGAGCAAAGTAGGAAGGAGGCTTTGGACAAATTACAAAGACTGAACCTGACTTCAAAGGATCTAAATGATTCAGTACCTGCTGAATTCATTAACGAATACCTTGCTCCTGACTCTAAACCCCTGCGGACAATATTCTTCATCATCCTCTGATATTAGAAATTCTAAAATATCATCATATCTTTCATTATAAATATCCTCCATATTTCTGAAGATATTTTCTTAATTTTTCTTATTTAAAATCATTTACCTCTTTGGGCTATCTGTATTACATCATAAAAGAAACTATTTTAGTTTCTAAATTCTGAAACATTCAAGTTTAAAATAGGAATATTTTGAAGTAGTGTTGGGAACTGAAGCATGAATTAGTATAATATAATGATACTTGATCAACGTGATTATATTACAGTAAGTCATGCTGAGTTTCTAAATGGAACGTGATGATTCACAGATCATAATATCATCATGTGCCATGTTATACGACTCTTGTATTCTATTTAACCTCTAAAATATCAAGAAAATATTTCTTGATGATTCGGCCTTTTCCAAGGTATTCTAGTAATTTGACAAGTCAAGATCGTGCCATCACAATTTCCTTCCTAGAACATTAACAATGTTCATTCTGAAATTCATATCTGTGAATTCTGGACCATTACAAGCGGTGCTTAATCGCAAGAAGAAGAAACAAAAGGACAAAACTCCGAAATAAAAATTGGGGTATAAATTGCAGCAAATAAAAGAGAGCATTAACTGTTAATGATAATGATTATAGAAGACAGAAGCAGAGACTTTGAAATATAAGGGAACATATAAAGCCCAACGATAAACTAGAAATTATAAACCATATATATCGATGCATATAGCAATATAAAGACACGGGAGAACTAGAAACACTATAAACCCAAGAGTATAGTAGAAGTAAATAGATTCTTCCGGCAGTAGATGAAAAAGAAGAATGATCGATATGAAAGTTAGAAGTATATCGAGAATCAGAACTGGATGGAGCATATTTATGAATACTTTAAAATATGAGTTGAGGGGGATAGAATAGAAGGTGATGAAACATGACTAGGAACTTAGAAATCAACAGATTTAACTCACACAATGGCGGAATAAGTGAATCAAACCCTCTAGTGAATAGGTTAATTTTTTTTTTTGATTAATTTAGTCAAACCACAACTTAATCAAGTGTGATTAGATCAACACCTAGAGCTATTATTCACCACCTGGGTGATTTGGACTGAGAGAAAATTGGAGGAGCTCACTAGATCGGAGTGTGTGTAACAAATGAGAGGCTTAACCTAAAATTGAAGAACATAAGACTTTATATACCCCTGTTGTTGACTCACCCATATGATTCATTCATCACACGTACGAGTTGGCTTCATCAGCCGTACGGGTGATCACTCACTCGTGTCTTCTTATTTAGGTTGTAATTGTGACTTAGCTCAGCATCAGCCGTACGTATGAGCCTGTCAGCTGTACTAGTGAGGCTTCACTCGTACGTCTGACTAAGTTTAACATAGTCAAACATCTAAATCTCGTTCCTGCAGTTCCTGTAACCACATACAAACACATATAGGATAATAACGAGCAATCATGGTAGCCTGTAAACTGTTGTACCTGCAATGGACGTGGGTAGATGTCTAGGGACTTGCATAAAATGCATCAACAGAAGGTGTGAGTTGTAAGGAAACGAAGGAGGTGAATTTATAAGAAAATCTCCAACAGAACAATTAAAATGGACGATCGCATTTAAAGCGGATCCTAATTCCCTTGATTACCGGAGAGTCAAATCTTATTAAGAAGATTTTCTTCAAATCCCTTGAAATCTGGGAATCAATCATATCTACGTCAAATGATAAGATGAATCTACACTTACTCATTTCACTCTTCTACGTTAGCTTCATTCGTACTCTTCATATAAATGGATTGTTTATCCAAATTATTCGCTGATGATAAAACTCTAATTTTCAGCCCGCATGCATCATAAAAACATACTTATTATCATTCACGACCTTTCCACTCAAATTTCGGGACGAAATTTCTTTAACGGGTAGGTACTGTGACAACCCGGAAATTTCCAACCAAATTTAAACTTTAATCTTTATATGTTTCCGACACGATAAGCAATATTTGTTAAGTTAAATTTCAAGAATTTTAAACTATGTTCATACATTCATTCAACTTCGACCAAGTTCCAACGATTCACGAACCATTAAACGAATATGATTATATATGTATATGTGTATATATATTATAACTTGAAACGTAAATAAAATATTAGATTAAATACTTTATATGATTGTATCTGTTTCAAAATGTTTATCAATGGAATTAGAAGATAAGATCAATGATTGAATTATCAGATATATTGAATTATGATTACAAGTCTCTGTTGAAAGGCCCATGTTGATTTGAGAAATCTTTCCATTTTAACAATATTCGGAAAATGGTAAAGTGATTTATAAATAAGAACAAATTGTCAATCATTGAGAACTAGACAAAGGATAGTGGAAGATTGAATCTCATAAAGACTCGATTGATCTATTTAGTTTTAAACGTACAAAAACGTTTTCAGTTTAAAAAGAACTTTATTATTAAAACGTATATAACTTTTATAAATATCTAGAACCACTTTTGACAACTCATTACTTAACTAGTATGATAAAGATAACGATATTTATATTTTATTTTATATATATAACGATTTAAATTAATATTATATATATTTATACGCGTATTATACGTACATAGTTTTATACTTTTACTATACTTAAACTTTACCTTTACTTTATTTTTACTTTACTTTAACTTTAATAATTCACTTTAATAATTCATACTTTAATAATTCACTTTAATAATTCATACTTTAATAATTCACTTTAATAATTCATACTTTAATAATTCACTTTAATAATTCATACTTTAATAATTCACTTTAATAATTCAAAAATCTATTATAAATAGAATTCAATAGGTTTCATTATTTCATAGAAACTTAAAAATATTTTTCTCTAAACTCTCTCAATCGATTTACATATATATATATATTTACTCCGTATTATTTCAAGATATTATTAGTATACATAAAATATTACGACGGAGTGCTGTCCGAGTGATTTTGAAATTGTTTTTCGAGTGGGATAGGATTAAGGAAATTATGGGTTATAGCTATGGAGGTGATTGAGTATGGTTCATGGGTATGCTCGTGAGGTCAATATAGTGTTTATCATTTCCGTTGCGTCTACGTACCTTTCCTGCAATATTGAATCTCAATATTGATACGTGAGTACTCATAATTTAATTTTTACATACTAATAGTGTATCCCTGACTAGTGCTCGAGTATTTAGGATTATGCATGCTTGTACTTTTAATATTGCCCTTAGACAGGTTAGGTTGAATGTTGAATTAGTTACACTTGCGGTTGAGATAAGGTATAAGATATGCATGTCCTTGGAAAGCTAGCGAAAAATTAAGAACTTTTCCTTTAGATATCGAATGGTTTCGATGAACGGATTAGAAGTTATAATGAATTGAATTTTCGATATTTTTATTAAAAATGATTATTATTATCGTCGTTTTTATCGTCGTTCTAGTTTTATCTTATTATTATGATTATTATTATCTTTATCAATAAAAGGGATTTATCATTAAAAATTGTTATTTTTTTTTATTATTACTATCGTTATTATCGTTAAAGTTATAATTAGTATTATTATTATTATCCAATTATTATTATTATTATTATTATTATTATTAGTATTATTATTATTATTATTATTATCGTTATTAATATATATATCATTATTTAAAAATGGTTATTGTTATTGTTATTATTATTATTACTATATTATCATTAAGATAATTATTAGTATTATCGTTAATAATGTTATAGTAACTATTATTATTAATATTAGTGTATTTAAAACAAATATTTGTAACACCTAATTATTTTGATTACTATTATTATCATTATTATGAACACGATATAAAAGACGATTAAAAGCTATTAAACGAAACGATTAGGAAATAATGAGTAAGAGTATCATGATGAAATTAAAATATTATAAGATATTAATTTAGATAAAATTATCGTTCTTATTATTTTTATCATTACTATTATTATTAAAAGTATCGTTAGTATTAAAACTATCATTTTAACAAAAATTATCATTTTAATAGAAATGTCATTGTTACTATAAAATATCATTATTATTATTATTTTAAATAGAATTATTATTTTAAAGATAATATTAAAAATTATCGTAAATATTAAAGTTATCATAATTAGAATTATCGTTTTATCATAATGTCATCTTAGTAATTATAAATATTGATATTTTTATAATAATAATTATTATTATAAAATAATACGACTTTTACTTACTATCATTATAGATATTATTTTATCAAATAAATATGTGATACAAACATATTTTACTACGTGTAATAACTTACTTTAATAATACCTATCATATTATCTTTATGATATTAAATGAACCCTATAAATTTTATTACTTAATATATATAAAAGTATATTTTATTATATAAATTTAATATAAAATTTTATTTATTAATAAATAAATTATATTATTTACTCTAATAAATCTTTTAAAAATATTTAAAAATATAAAACGACGATATTTAAACTATATATTAATCATGTATAGATTTTTGGAAATTATTTTGAGTCAAATTTACTTTTGTTGACTTTTGCATATTAGTCTCGAGCATTAGGATTGTGGTACACTATGACTTAACCTAATTTGTTAGACAAATATTGACCAACACATAAATATATATAATTAATTTAGGTTCGTGAATCCGAGGTCAACCTTGCACTTGTTCAATGACGTTATATGTATTTTTACTACGAAATACAGTATGGTGAGTTTCATTTGCCTTTTTACCCTTTATATTTTTGGGACTGAGAATACATGCGCTTTTATAAATGTTTGACGAAATAGACACAAGTAATTGAAACTACATTCTATGGTTGAATTATCGAAATCGAATATGCCCCTTTTTATTAAAGTCTGGTAATCTAAGAATTAGGGAACAGACACCCTAATTGACGCGAATCCTAAAGATAGATCTATTGGGCCTAACAAACCCCATCCAAAGTACCGGATGCTTTAGTACTTCGAAATTTATATCATGTCCGAAGGAGGATCCCGGAATGATAGGGGATATTCTTATATGTATCTAGTTAATGTCGGTTACCAGGTGTTCACCATATGAATGATTATTTTTGTCTCTATGCATGGGACGTATATTTATGAGAACTGGAAATGAAATTCTTGTGGTCTATTAAAATGATGGAAATAAATGATTATGATAAACTAATGAACTCACCAACCTTTTGGTTGACACTTTAAAGCATGTTTATTCTCAGGTGTTAAAGAAATCTTCCGCTGTGCATTTGCTCATTTTAAAGATATTACTTGGAGTCTTTCATAGCATATTTCGAAGAACGTTGCATTCGAGTCATTGAGTTCATCAAAGATTATTATTAAATCAATTTATAGTTGGATAGTGGATATTATGAAATGGTATGCATGCCTGTCAATTTTCGATGTAAAGAAAGATTGTCTTTTAAAAACGAATGCAATGTTTGTAAAATGTATCATATAGAGGTCAAATACCTCACAATGTAATCAACTATTGTGAATCGTTTATAATGTATATGAACGGGTCCTTTCAGACATGATAGGTCGAAACATTGTATACGTGTCTATGGTATCTCAAGATTACATAATATACAATACAAGTTGATTAAGTTATGGTTGGAATATATTTGTTACCAATTTTCACGTAGCTAAAATGAGAAAAATTATCCAATCTTGTTTTACCCATAACTTCTTCATTTTAAATCCGTTTTGAGTGAATCAAATTGCTATGGTTTCATATTGAACTCTATTTTATGAATCTAAACAGAAAAAGTATAGGTTTATAGTCAGAAAAATAAGTTACAAGTCGTTTTTGTAAAGGTAGTCATTTCAGTCGAAAGAACGACGTCTAGATGACCATTTTAGAAAACATACTTCCACTTTGAGTTTAACCATAATTTTTGGATATAGTTTCATGTTCATAATAAAAATCATTTTTTCAGAATAACAACTTTTAAATCAAAGTTTATCATAGTTTTTAATTAACTAACCCAAAACAGCCCGCGGTGTTACTACGACGGCGTAAATCCGGTTTTACGGTGTTTTTCGTGTTTCCAGGTTTTAAATCATTAAGTTAGCATATCATATAGATATAGAACATGTGTTTAGTTTATTTTAAAAGTCAAGTTAGAAGGATTAACTTTTGTTTGCGAACAAGTTTAGAATTAACTAAACTATGTTCTAGTGATTACAAGTTTAAACCTTCGAATAAGATAGCTTTATATGTATGAATCGAATGATGTTATGAACATCATTACTACCTTAAGTTCCTTGGATAAACCTACTGGAAAAGAGAAAAATGGATCTAGCTTCAATGGATCCTTGGATGGCTCGAAGTTCTTGAAGCAGAATCATGACACGAAAACAAGTTCACGTAAGATCATCACTTAAAATAAGATTGTTATAGTTATAGAAATTGAACCAAAGTTTGAATATGATTATTACCTTGTATTAGAATGATAACCTACTGTAAGAAACAAAGATTTCTTGAGGTTGGATGATCACCTTACAAGATTGGAAGTGAGCTAGCAAACTTGAAAGTATTCTTGATTTTATGAAACTAGAACTTTTGGAATTTATGAAGAACACTTAGAACTTGAAGATAGAACTTGAGAGAGATCAATTAGATGAATAAAATTGAATAATGAAAGTGTTTGTAGGTGTTTTTGGTCGTTGGTGTATGGATTAGATATAAAGGATACGTTATTTTGTTTTCATGTAAATAAGTCATGAATGATTACTCATATTTTTGTAATTTTATGAGATATTTCATGCTAGTTGCCAAATGATGGTTCCCACATGTCTTAGGTGACTCACATGGGCTGCTAAGAGCTGATCATTGGAGTGTATATACCAATAGTACATACATCTAAAAGCTGTGTATTGTACGAGTACGAATACGGGTGCATACGAGTAGAATTGTTGATGAAACTGAACGAGGATGTAATTGTAAGCATTTTTGTTAAGTAGAAGTATTTTGATAAGTGTATTGAAGTCTTTCAAAAGTGTATAAATACATATTAAAACACTACATGTATATACATTTTAACTGAGTCGTTAAGTCATCGTTAGTCGTTATATGTAAGTTTTGTTTTGAAACTTTTAGGTTAACGATCTTGTTAAATGTTGTTAACCCAATGTTTATAATATCAAATGAGATTTTAAATTATTATATTATCATGATATTATCATGTATGAATATCTCTTAATATGATATATATACATTAAATGTCTTTACAACGATAATCGTTACATATATGTCTCGTTTAAAAATCATTAAGTTAGTAGTCTTGTTTTTACATATGTAGTTCATTGTTAATATACTTAATGATATGTTTACTTATCATAGTATCATGTTAACTATATATATATATCCATATATATGTCATCATATAGTTTTTACAAGTTTTAACGTTCGTGAATCACCGGTCAACTTGGGTGGTCAATTGTCTATATGAAACATATTTCAATTAATCAAGTCTTAACAAGTTTGATTGCTTAACATGTTGGAAACATTTAATCATGTAAATATCAATCTCAATTAATATATATAAACATGGAAAAGTTCGGGTCACTACAGTACCTACCCGTTAAATAAATTTCGTCCCGAAATTTTAAGCTGTTGAAGGTGTTGATGAATCTTCTGGAAATAGATGCGGGTATTTCTTCTTCATCTGATCTTCACGCTCCCAGGTGAACTCGGGTCCTCTACGAGCATTCCATCGAACCTTAACAATTGGTATCTTGTTTTGCTTAAGTCTTTTAACCTCACGATCCATTATTTCGACGGGTTCTTCGATGAATTGAAGTTTTTCGTTGATTTGGATTTCATCTAACGGAATAGTGAGATCTTCTTTAGCAAAACATTTCTTCAAATTCGAGACGTGGAAAGTGTTATGTACAGCCGCGAGTTGTTGAGGTAACTCAAGTCGGTAAGCTACTGGTCCGACACGATCAATAATCTTGAATGGTCCAATATACCTTGGATTTAATTTCCCTCGTTTACCAAATCGAACAACGCCTTTCCAAGGTGCAACTTTAAGCATGACCATCTCTCCAATTTCAAATTCTATATCTTTTCTTTTAATGTCAGCGTAGCTCTTTTGTCGACTTTGGGCAGTTTTCAACCGTTGTTGAATTTGGATGATCTTCTCGGTAGTTTCTTGTATAATCTCCGGACCCGTAATCTATCTATCCCCCACCTCACTCCAACAAATCGGAGACCTGCACTTTCTACCATAAAGTGCTTCAAACGGCGCCATCTCAATGCTTGAATGGTAGCTGTTGTTGTAGGAAAATTCTGCTAACGGTAGATGTCGATCCCAACTGTTTCCGAAATCAATAACACATGCTCGTAGCATGTCTTCAAGCGTTTGTATCGTCCTTTCGCTCTGCCCATCAGTTTGTGGATGATAGGCAGTACTCATGTCTAGACGAGTTCCTAATGCTTGTTGTAATGTCTGCCAGAATCTTGAAATAAATCTGCCATCCCTATCAGAGATAATAGAGATTGGTATTCCATGTCTGGAGATGACTTCCTTCAAATACAGTCGTGCTAACTTCTCCATCTTGTCATCTTCTCTTATTGGTAGGAAGTGTGCGGATTTGGTGAGACGATCAACTATTACCCAAATAGTATCAAAACCACTTGCAGTCCTTGGCAATTTAGTGATGAAATCCATGGTAATGTTTTCCCATTTCCATTCCGGGATTTCTGGTTGTTGAAGTAGACCTGATGGTTTCTGATGCTCAGCTTTGACCTTAGAACACGTCAAACATTCTCCTACGTATTTATCAACATCGGCTTTCATACCCGGCCACCAAAAATGTTTCTTGAGATCCTTGTACATCTTCCCCGTTCCAGGATGTATTGAGTATCTGGTTTTATGAGCTTCTCTAAGTACCATTTCTCTCATATCTCCAAATTTTGGTACCCAAATCCTTTCAGCCCTATACCGGGTTCCGTCTTCCCGAATATTAAGATGCTTCTCCGATCCTTTGGGTATTTCATCCTTTAAATTTCCCTCTTTTAAAACTCCTTGTTGCGCCTCCTTTATTTGAGTAGTAAGGTTATTATGAATCATTATATTCATAGATTTTACTCGAATGGGTTCTCTGTCCTTCCTGCTCAAGGCATCGGCTACCACATTTGCCTTCCCCGGGTGGTAACGTATCTCAAAGTCGTAATCATTCAATAATTCAATCCACCTACGCTGCCTCATATTCAGTTGTTTCTGATTAAATATGTGTTGAAGACTTTTGTGGTCGGTATATATAATACTTTTGACCCCATATAAGTAGTGCCTCCAAGTCTTTAATGCAAAAACAACCGCGCCTAATTCCAAATCATGCGTCGTATAATTTTGTTCGTGAATCTTCAATTGTCTAGACGCATAAGCAATCACCTTCGTTCGTTGCATTAATACACAACCGAGACCTTGCTTTGATGCATCACAATAAATCACAAAATCATCATTCCCTTCAGGCAATGACAATATAGGTGCCGTAGTTAGCTTTTTCTTCAATAACTGAAACGCTTTCTCTTGTTCATCATTCCATTCAAATTTCTTCCCTTTATGCGTTAATGCAGTCAAGGGTTTTGCTATTCTGGAAAAGTCTTGGATGAACCTTCTGTAGTAACCAGCTAGTCCTAAAAACTGGCGTATGTGTTTCGGAGTTTTCGGGGTTTCCCACTTTTCAACAGTTTCTATCTTTGCCGGATCCACCTTAATACCTTCTTTGTTCACTATGTGACCGAGGAATTGAACTTCTTCCAACCAAAATGCACACTTTGAAAACTTAGCGTACAATTCTTCCTTTCTCAATACTTCTAACACCTTTCTCAAATGTTCACCGTGTTCTTGGTCATTCTTTGAGTAAATAAGTATGTCATCAATGAAAACAATGACAAACTTGTCAAGGTATGGTCCACACACTCGGTTCATAAGGTCCATGAACACAGCTGGTGCATTAGTTAAACCAAACGGCATGACCATAAACTCGTAATGACCATAACGTGTTCTGAAAGAAGTCTTTGGAATATCATCTTCTTTCACCCGCATTTGATGATACCCGGAACGTAAGTCAATCTTTGAATAAACAGACGAGCCTTGTAGTTGATCAAATAAGTCGTCGATTCTCGGTAGTGGGTAGCGGTTCTTGATGGTAAGTTTGTTCAACTCTCGGTAGTCGATACACAACCTGAATGTACCATCTTTCTTCTTGACAAACAAAACAGGAGCTCCCCACGGTGATGTGCTTGGTCGAATGAAACCACGCTCTAAAAGTTCTTGTAATTGGCTTTGCAGTTCTTTCATCTCGCTGGGTGCGAGTCTGTAAGGAGCACGAGCTATTGGTGCAGCTCCTGGTACAAGATCTATTTGAAATTCAACGGATCGATGTGGGGGTAATCCCGGTAATTCTTTCGGAAATACATCGGGAAATTCTTTTGCAATGGGAACATCATTGATGCTCTTTTCTTCAGTTTGTACTTTCTCGACGTGTGCTAGAACAGCATAGCAACCTTTTCTTATTAGTTTTTGTGCCTTCAAATTACTAATAAGATGTAGCTTCGTGTTGCCCTTTTCTCCGTACACCATTAAGGGTTTTCCTTTTTCTCGTATAATGCGAATTGCATTTTTGTAACAAACGATCTCTGCTTTCACTTCTTTCAACCAGTCCATACCGATTATCACATCAAAACTCCCTAACTCTACTGGTATTAAATCAATCTTAAATGTTTCGCTAACCAGTTTAATTTCTCGATTCCGACATATATTATCTGCTGAAATTAATTTACCATTTGCTAATTCGAGTAAAAATTTACTATCCAAAGGCGTCAATGGGCAACTTAATTTAGCACAAAAATCTCTACTCATATAGCTTCTATCCGCACCCGAATCAAATAAAACGTAAGCTGATTTATTGTCAATAAGAAACGTACCCGTAACAAGCTCCGGGTCTTCCTGTGCCTCTGCCGCATTAATATTGAAAACTCTTCCGCGGCCTTGTCCATTCGTGTTCTCCTGGTTCGGGCAATTTCTAATAATGTGGCCCGGTTTTCCACATTTATAACAAACTACATTGGCATAGCTTGCTCCGACACTACTTGCTCCGCCATTACTCGTTCCGACACCATTTGTTCCTTTCGTTCTATTAACCCCTGGTCCGTAGACCTCACACTTCGCTGCGCTATGACCATTTCTTTTACACTTGTTGCAAAATTTGGTGCAGAACCCCGAGTGATACTTTTCACACCTTTGGCATAGCTGCTTCTGATTGTTGTTGTTGTTGCGGTTATTATTGTTGTTGGGATGATTGTTGTAGTTGCTGTTGTTGTTGTTGTTGTTGTTGTTGTTGGGCCGTTTGTTGTAGTTACGATTGATGTTGCGATTGTTGGGATAATTGTTGCGATTGCTGTTGTTGTTGTATTGGTGATTCTTATCACCATTTTCCTCCCACTTTCTTTTGACTTGCTTCACATTGGCCTCTTCAGCAGTCTGTTCTTTAATTCTTTCTTCAATCTGGTTCACTAGTTTGTGAGCCATTCTACATGCCTGTTGTATGGAGGCGGGCTCGTGTGAACTTATATCTTCTTGGATTCTTTCCGGTAATCCTTTCACAAACGCGTCGATCTTCTCTTCCTCATCTTCGAATGCTCCCGGACACAATAGGCACAATTCTGTGAATCGTCTTTCATACGTGGTAATATCAAATCCTTGGGTTCGTAACCCTCTAAGTTCTGTCTTGAGCTTATTGACCTCGGTTCTGGGACGGTACTTCTCGTTCATCAAGTGCTTGAATGCTGACCACGGTAGTGCGTACGCATCGTCTTGTCCCACTTGCTCTAGATAGGTATTCCACCATGTTAACGCAGAACCTGTGAAGGTATGCGTAGCGTACTTCACTTTGTCCTCTTCAGTACACTTACTTATGGCAAACACCGATTCGACCTTCTCGGTCCACCGTTTCAATCCGATCGGTCCTTCGGTTCCATCAAATTCCAAAGGTTTGCAGGCAGTGAATTCTTTGTAGGTGCATCCTACACGATTTCCTGTACTGCTAGATCCAAGGTTATTGTTGGTATGTAGCGCAGCCTGTACTGCGGCTATGTTTGAAGCTAGAAAAGTACGGAATTCCTCTTCATTCATATTCACTGTGTGTCGAGTAGTCGGTGCCATTTCCTTCAAAATAGTCAAATGGAACAAGTTAATCATACAGAATATTAAGAGTAGTTAATAGTATTTCGTAGCATAATATGAACTCATTTATAAAAGCTTTTTCTTCATATTAGCGTTTTATAAGTTTAAATTCGGGTAGTACCTACCCGTTAAGTTCATACTTAGTAGCTAATATACAATTCAACTACTACAATTCTATATGAAAAACTGATTATAATAATATTTCGTGTTCAAACTTTTATACAATATTTTACAAACTTACAATACCGCTTATTTTACATAAAGCATGAAATATAGCACACAATAACTTTGATACAAAATAGTTGTGAAGATAATTCTAGCTAGTACACAAGTCGTTCATCAAAGGCAATAAAGACACGTAATTCATACGTCCAGAAACAAGTCATGCATTCTGGTTTTACTAGGACTACTTCCCATCCTTGGTCTTGTGCAACATAACCGTTATGGCCGTTGATAAGACAGCGTGTTGTAACATCGTCAAAGGGACGAGGGTTACGTAATGTCCAACAGTCCCGTAACAATCTAAAAACCTCATTTCTTACCCCAATTATTGACTCCGTCACTTGTGGGAACGTTTTGTTTAATAGCTGTAGCCAGATGTTCTTTTTCTCACTTTGGTGAGAAGCGAACATTACTAACCCATAAGCATAGCATGCTTCTTTATGTTGCATGTTAGCCGCTTTTCCTAAATCATGAAGTCCTATATTCGGATACATTGAGTCAAAATAATTTCTTAACCCGTTGCGTAAAATAGCATTTGAGTTCCCCGCAATATATGCATCAAAGTAAACACATCGTAACTTATGGGTTTCCCAATGTGATATCCCCCATCTTTCAAACGAAAGTCTCTTATAAACCAAGACATTCTTGGAACGTTCTTCGAATGTCTTACAAACTGATCTCGCCTTAAATAGTTGTGCCGAGGAATTCTGACCGACTCTAGACAAGATTTCATCAATCATGTCTCCGGGTAGGTCTCTTAAAATATTGGGTTGTCTATCCATTTTGTGTTTTTATACTGTAAAATAGACAAGAGTTAGATTCATAAAAAAAAATACTTATTAATACAAGCAATTTTTACATATATCATAAAGCATAAGCACACTATATTACATATATTACACCACATGAATACAACTATCTTATTCTGACTCGCTCGTTTCTTCTTCTTCGGTTTTGGTTCGTTTTGCCAAGTTTCTAGGGATATATGATTTTCCCCTAATACGAGCCGTCGTTATCCACATTGGTTTAGAAAAACCTGGTGGTTTAGAGGTTCCCGGGTCATTGTTACAACTTAAGGACTTCGGGGGTTGACGATACATATAAAGTTCATCGGGGTTGGAATTAGATTTCTCTATTTTTATGCCCTTTCCCTTATTATTTTCTTTTGCCTTTTTAAATTCAGTTGGGGTAATTTCTATAACATCATCGGAATTCTCGTCGGAATCCGATTCATCGGAGAATTGGTAATCCTCCCAATATTTTACTTCCTTGGCGGAAACACCATTGACCATAATTAACCTTGGTCAGTTGGTTGAGGATTTTCTTTTACTTAACCGTTTTATTATTTCCCCCACCGGTTCTATTTCTTCATCCGGTTCCGATTCTTCTTCCGGTTGCGATTCTTCTTCCGGTTCCGACTCTTCTTCCGGTTCCTCTTCGGGAACTTGTGAATCAGTCCACGAATCATTCCAATTTACATTTGACTCTTCATTATTATTAGATGAGTCAATGGGACTTGCTCTAGAGGTAGACATCTATCACATAATATCAAACGCGTTAAGAGATTAATATATCACATAATATTCACATGTTAAAAATATATAGTTTCCAACAAAATTTGTTAAGCAATCATTTTTCAAGTAAACACGGTCGAAGTCCAGACTCACTAATGCATCCTAACAAACTCGATAAGACACACTAATGCAAAATTCTGGTTCTCTAAGACCAACGCTCGGATACCAACTGAAATGTCCCGTTCTTATTGATTAAAAACGTTCCATATTAATTGATTTCGTTGCGAGGTTTTGACCTCTATATGAGACGTTTTTCAAAGACTGCATTCATTTTTAAACAAACCATAACCTTTATTTCATCAATAAAGGTTTAAAAAGCTTTACGTAGATTATCAAATAATGATAATCTAAAATATCCTGTTTACACACGACCATTACATAATGGTTTACAATACAAATATGTTACAACAAAATAAGTTTCTTGAATGCAGTTTTTACACAATATCATACAAGCATGGACTCCAAATCTTGTCCTTATTTAAGCATGCGACAGCGGAAGCTCTTAATAATCACCTGAGAATAAACATGCTTAAAACGTCAACAAAAATGTTGGTGAGTTATAGGTTTAACCTATATATATCAAATCGTAACAATAGACCACAAGATTTCATATTTCAATACACATCCCATACATAGAGATAAAAATCATTCATATGGTGAACACCTGGTAACCGACATTAACAAGATGCATATATATAAGAATATCCCCATCATTCCGGGACACCCTTCGGATATGATATAAATTTCGAAGTACTAAAGCATCTGGTACTTTGGATGGGGTTTGTTAGGCCCAATAGATCTATCTTTAGGATTCGCGTCAATTAGGGTGTCTGTTCCCTAATTCTTAGATTACCAGACTTAATAAAAAGGGGCATATTCGATTTCGATAATTCAACCATAGAATGTAGTTTCACGTACTTGTGTCTATTTTGTAAATCATTTATAAAACCTGCATGTATTCTCATCCCAAAAATATTAGATTTTAAAAGTGGGACTATAACTCACTTTCACAGATTTTTACTTCGTCGGGAAGTAAGACTTGGCCACTGGTTGATTCACGAACCTATAACAATATATACATATATATCAAAGTATGTTCAAAATATATTTACAACACTTTTAATATATTTTGATGTTTTAAGTTTATTAAGTCAGCTGTCCTCGTTAGTAACCTATAACTAGTTGTCCATAGTTAGATATACAGAAATAAATCGATAAATATTATCTTGAATCAATCCACGACCCAGTGTATACTTATCTCAGTATTGATCACAACTCAAACTATACATATTTTGGAATCAACCTCAACCCTGTATAGCTAACTCCAACATTCACATATAGAGTGTCTATGGTTGTTCCGAAATATATATAGATGTGTCGACATGATAGGTCGAAACATTGTATACGTGTCTATGGTATCTCAAGATTACATAATATACAATACAAGTTGATTAAGTTATGGTTGGAATATATTTGTTACCAATTTTCACGTAGCTAAAATGAGAAAAATTATCCAATCTTGTTTTACCCATAACTTCTTCATTTTAAATCCGTTTTGAGTGAATCAAATTGCTATGGTTTCATATTGAACTCTATTTTATGAATCTAAACAGAAAAAGTATAGGTTTATAGTCGGAAAAATAAGTTACAAGTCGTTTTTGTAAAGGTAGTCATTTCAGTCGAAAGAACGACGTCTAGATGACCATTTTAGAAAACATACTTCCACTTTGAGTTTAACCATAATTTTTGGATATAGTTTCATGTTCATAATAAAAATCATTTTTTCAGAATAACAACTTTTAAATCAAAGTTTATCATAGTTTTTAATTAACTAACCCAAAACAGCCCGCGGTGTTACTACGACGGCGTAAATCCGGTTTTACGGTGTTTTTCGTGTTTCCAGGTTTTAAATCATTAAGTTAGCATATCATATAGATATAGAACATGTGTTTAGTTTATTTTAAAAGTCAAGTTAGAAGGATTAACTTTTGTTTGCGAACAAGTTTAGAATTAACTAAACTATGTTCTAGTGATTACAAGTTTAAACCTTCGAATAAGATAGCTTTATATGTATGAATCGAATGATGTTATGAACATCATTACAACCTTAAGTTCCTTGGATAAACCTACTGGAAAAGAGAAAAATGGATCTAGCTTCAATGGATCCTTGGATGGCTCGAAGTTCTTGAAGCAGAATCATGACACGAAAACAAGTTCACGTAAGATCATCACTTAAAATAAGATTGTTATAGTTATAGAAATTGAACCAAAGTTTGAATATGATTATTACCTTGTATTAGAATGATAACCTACTGTAAGAAACAAAGATTTCTTGAGGTTGGATGATCACCTTACAAGATTGGAAGTGAGCTAGCAAACTTGAAAGTATTCTTGATTTTATGAAACTAGAACTTTTGGAATTTATGAAGAACACTTAGAACTTGAAGATAGAACTTGAGAGAGATCAATTAGATGAAGAAAATTGAATAATGAAAGTGTTTGTATGTGTTTTTGGTCGTTGGTGTATGGATTAGATATAAAGGATATGTTATTTTGTTTTCATGTAAATAAGTCATGAATGATTACTCATATTTTTGTAATTTTATGAGATATTTCATGCTAGTTGCCAAATGATGGTTCCCACATGTGTTAGGTGACTCACATGGGCTGCTAAGAGCTGATCATTGGAGTGTATATACCAATAGTACATACATCTAAAAGCTGTGTATTGTACGAGTACGAATACGGGTGCATACGAGTAGAATTGTTGATGAAACTGAACGAGGATGTAATTGTAAGCATTTTTGTTAAGTAGAAGTATTTTGATAAGTGTATTGAAGTCTTTCAAAATTGTATAAATACATATTAAAACACTACATGTATATACATTTTAACTGAGTCGTTAAGTCATCGTTAGTCATTACATGTAAGTGTTGTTTTGAAACTTTTAGGTTAACGATCTTGTTAAATGTTGTTAACCCAATGTTTATAATATCAAATGAGATTTTAAATTATTATATTATCATGATATTATCATGTATGAATATCTCTTAATATGATATATATACATTAAATGTCTTTACAACAATAATCGTTACATATATGTCTCGTTTAAAAATCATTAAGTTAGTAGTCTTGTTTTTACATATGTAGTTCATTGTTAATATACTTAATGATATGTTTACTTATCATAGTATCATGTTAACTATATATATATCCATATATATGTCATCATATAGTTTTTACAAGTTTTAACGTTCGTGAATCACCGGTCAACTTGGGTGGTCAATTGTCTATATGAAACATATTTCAATTAATCAAGTCTTAACAAGTTTGATTGCTTAACATGTTGGAAACATTTAATCATGTAAATATCAATCTCAATTAATATATATAAACATGGAAAAGTTCGGGTCACTACAGACAACATCCATCAAAAACCCTTTCCTGCATTCGTTTTCTGTCCAGCTCCTTTTCCTTGCTGTGCAGTCGACTCACACCCTCAAAACTCCTAGCTTGCAGTCGTGAATCATCACCATCATTACAGCCTTCTGTTCAGTCCAAAACAGCCCTGGAAAAATCAAGTAAGTTACATCTGTTCTGCTGCATTATTCGAAATCTTTTACAGCCCAAAATCACTCATTGTTTCTGCTTGTTTTACTGTCTGTTCCTTCTATTTTTGCGTGATTAAACAGCCATCATAAATCCATTGTTGCTGCATTTTTGCTTTCTGGTTTGCTGCTGTTTCTGTCGAGTTTATTCTGACCCAAACAGTCCCTTGTTTTGGGTCAAGAATTGCTGTTGCTGCTGCCACTGTTTTTTGTTTTCTATTCGCACTATACTCATCACCAAATCCTTGATTTCATTCTCTTGAGGTATTCCTAAACCCTAGTTAATCCTACTTAAATCTCTTAGATAATAATTATATGTATTAAGATAAAAGTTTATGATTTCATGTTGAGTTTAGATGTAAAATAATGAATAATGATAAAGGTTTTGATCAAGTATTATGATTAATGGTTAATAAGATGATAATGAATCAAGTATGAATTATGATTAAGATTATGAATAAATTATGAAAGTGGATTATGAATAAGTTAATGATGTTGTAAAAAGGTTATGAATAAGGGTTACAAATTGATTAATAAGATTGTTAAACTTAAAAGTATTATGAATTAGTTATGATTTTATGTGAAAAGTTAATAAGCTAGATTAAAAGATTAAAAGTTTATGAATGAATATTGATAATGTGAAATTAGGGTTAATAATAGTTTATTAGTAAATAATAATGGTTATGAGATAGATGATGAAAAGGAATTGTTTATGTATTAGGGTTATAAGTTTGGATAATACATATGGATAATAAGGATTAGAGTTATGAATATGATTAATTATTATGTTAAAAAGTTGTGATTTTATGTATTGATTAGGTTAAAGATAAAAGTTTTGATTGTAAGATTAGTAATGTAGTAAAGAATAATGATAATAATAATACATGTGCATGCATGCATGCATGCATGCATACGTACGTATGTGCATGTACACACTGTATGTATATGTGTGTGTGTATATGTAAATATATGCATACGTGTATATGTATGTGTATATATGTATGTATATGTACGTGTGTATGTATGTATGAATGTGTATTATATAAGTTATAATAAGATAGTAAATATAGTAATAAAAAGTAATAAGTGTATATATATATGTATCATCTTACACTTATGAATATGTAACACCTACACCTAATGTACATATATATATGTAACACCTACACATAATGTACATATATATATCGTATAGTTATGAACACATACATGTATATTAATAATAAAGGATGTATATATATGTATGATCACATAGGTATAATTATATATGTAACATATAATGATAATTTTACATAGTAGTTGATTAAAGACAAATAATACTGTTATTAGTATAACCTATACACCTAATTATATAGTAACACTTAATAACACTAAGTATATTATCATTTATATAAATACAACTTTTTTTGAAAACGGTCACTATTAATATAGTTTGCTATATTAATAAACAAACTTTATGTCTATTAGACATTAATTAATTGAACATTACATCTCTAGGTTGAAATCTCCGCTTACACACTCTATTCATACTACTTGCGTGGAATTTCTTACTTGCTATTAAGGTGAACTTCATAGCCCCACTTTTTAATTTTCTCTGTTACTTATTTTATAACTTTGGGGTGAGACACATGCTTGCTTTTAAACTGTTTTACGCTTAGACACAAGTACATGAAAACTTTATTCTGATTAGTTCAAACTGTGCTAACATGCTTTGATTCATGCTAAATCCCTACCATGATATCGTTAATTGCTACGTATAAAGGCAAGCTTAGTTATTGTGAATAGCGCTATTGAGGGTGACGTCTCTATCCGGATGACCGTTGGTCAATGGATACATAATAATGATGCATGGCACGAACGTGATGTGTTTAGGGTAACTTACGGTTAGTATCGATATCATATACACCAGCACTACTACCGAACTGATTAACCTTTATAATTAAATCTTGTGGTCTAAAAACTTGGTTATTATTGATAAACCTATGTTGTTCACTCAACCATTTTTGGTTGACACTTTAAGCATGTTTTGTCTCCGGTGAAGATTGCTAAAGATTATTTGCTATTTGGACTTTGCTGCTTTTGGAGTCCGCATTTATACATTTATACTATTGCATTAAAGCATTAAAGTTTACAACTGTAATGACTTAATATTTTCCGCTGCTTTAATACATTGGTTATACTAAAAACGTCTCATATAGAGTCGTTCTCGTTTATACATACTTGTGTTGTGATATTGTGACGACCCGGAAATTTTCGACCAAATTTAAACTTTAATCTTTATATTATTCCAACACGATAAGCAAAGTTTGTTAAGTTAAATCTCAAGAATTTTAAACTGTGTTCATACATTCATTATAACCTCGACCAAATTCCGACGATTCACGAACCGTTATATATAAATAGATATGTATATGTATATATATATATTATAACTTGAGAATATTAATAAAGTATTAAACGTATAATACTTTACACGAACGTATTTGTTTCAATATGATTTTCGACGAAATTAAAAAAATTATATTAAATGATTGAATTATCAGAAACATTGAATTATGATTACAAGTCTCTGTTGAGAGGTCCACTATGATTTGAGAAAATCTATTCCTCTTAACGATATTCAGAATAATTTGTAAAGCTATTTATAAATAAAAACAAAAAGTGTCATTTACGAAAGTTAGACAAAAGTTAGTGGAGAATTGGTTTCCATAATATTCTATTAATCTATTTTCAAACGTACAAAGACGTTTTCAGTTTAAAAAGAACTTTATTATTAAAATGTATATAACTTTTATAAATATCTAGAATCACTTTTGACAACTCATTACTTAACCAGAATAATAAATATAACGATATTTATATTTTATTTCATTAAATATATATAACGATTTAAATTAATATTATATATATTTATACGCGTATTATACATACATAGTTTTTATACTTTTACTATACTTTAACTTTACCTTTACTTTACTTTTATTTTACTTTAACTTTAATAATTCATACCTTAATAATTCACTTTAATAATTCATACTTTAATAATTCACTTTAATAATTCATACTTTAATAATTTACTTTAATAATTCACTTTAATAATTCATACTTTAATAATTCACTTTAATAATTCACTTTAATAATTCATACTTTAATAATTCACTTTAATAATTCATACTTTAATAATTCACTTTAATAATTCAAAAATCTATTATAAATAGAATTTAATAGGTTTCATTATTTCATAGAAACTTAAAAATATATTTATCTAAACTCTCTCAATCGAATTACATATATATATTTTCTTTGTATTATTTCAAGATATTATTAGTATACATAAAATACTACGACGGAGTTATACTCAGACGATTCCAAAATAAGTTTTCAAACGGGATAGAGCTAAGGAAATTATAGGTTATAGCTATGGAGGTTATGGGTATTGATCGAGGGTATTGCTCGTGAGGTCAACCTAACGTTTATCATTTTCGTTGCGTCTACGTAATTTCCTGCAATATTGAATCACAATATTGATACGTTCGTGAATCTGAGATAAACCCTGCACTTGTTCAATGCCGTCATATACATAATTGCTACGAAATACAGTATTGTGAGTTTCATTTGCTCCCTTTTATATATATTTTTGGGCTGAGAATACATGCGCTGTTTTATAAATGTTTTACGAAATAGGCACAAGTACTAAAACCAATTCTACGTGGGTTTAAACCAGAAATATACCCTTAGCTTGGTAACATTAAACTACTTGTCTATGTACGGTAGGCGCGAATCCTAAAGATAGATCTATTGGGCCTGACAAACCCCATCCTGACTATGGGATGCTTTAGTACTTCGAGGTTATATTAAACACACCTGATCTGATGTACTTCAGAGGGTAAAACATGAACGTTAAGGCTTGTTACCGGGTGCCTACAACTTATAGAATACTTTTATACACTTGCGAGTGTACATATATTTATAAACGGAAATCTTGTGGTCTATTAATATATTGAAATGATTGTTATGATAAACCTGTGAACTCACCAACCTTTTGGTTGACACTTTAAAGCATGTTTATTCTCAGGTATTAAAGAAATCTTCCGCTGTGCATTAGCTCATTTTAAGGATATTACTTGGAGTCATTCGTGGCATATTTTGAAAGACGTTGCATTCGAGTCATTGAGTTCATCAAGATTATTATTAAGCCAATTATAGTTGGATGTATTATGAATTGGTGTACATGCCGTCAACTTTCGTTGTAAAGAAAGTTTGTCTTTTAAAAATGAATGCAATGTTTGTAAAATGTATCATATAGAGGTCAAATACCTCGCGATGTAATCAACTATTGTGAATCGTTTATAATGTATATGAACGGGTCCTTTCAGTTGGTATCAGAGCGGTGGTCTTAGCGAACCAGGTCTGCATTAGTGTGTCTAACTGATAGTCGTTAGGATGCATTAGTGAGTCTGGACTTCGACCGTGGCTGCATTTCAAAAGTTTTGCTCATCATTCTTGTCGGAAATTACCTGCTTATCATTTTTAGTCTAGACACATCTTATTGCATTGATTGCATGAATAGTGTATAGACAAAATTCATATCTTAGCGTATCTGCTAATTCATATCTTAGCGTATCTGTTACTGTAAACTTTGCCTGACATATTCCGTAAATTCCTCCGTAATCTACGAAACCTTTTGCTCTATATAATTAGAATACCACCCGATAGCCGAAAAATCATTTCATATCGAAAAATTCTTTATTCAATCGTACGAAATGGAATTCGTCATTAGTTCAAGTCCCTCAGATTCCGAAATGGAATTCCACTCAAGTTCCGAAAGCAGTGTGACCGGAATGGATAAACCAATTAGTCATCATCTATTCTGAATGAATTGGGGATGGGTTCGTAGCCTCCTTAATCATTGGAGACAAGAAGAAGGTGATCCCTTCCATCCACCACATTGCCCTCTTGGCGAAGAACCTGAAGCACTTACCGGCGAACCTATCCAAAACACTATTTTCTCTCTTATTTCTAGAGTATCTCGTCACGATTACATACTACACCAAATTCTAGATTTTATTTATCCGCTCGTCCAAACCGACAATCACCCCGGTGTAATAGAAGAAGTCAACGAGCTTCGCGCTCGGGTAGTGGCTTTGGAGAATATGGTGCAAAGGTTACAAACACCAGCAGCAGCACCAGCAGCATAAACAGTACCACCATCAGCAACACCAACAGTACCATCACCACCACCAACAACAACATCCACATCCCACACCGCAACATCACAATATGTATCTCAAACATCAACGTCATACGCCCTGTAAATATCCAGGAATATCAACAACAACAAACGATGAAGTATTAATTCATAAACTTCATTGAAGAGATATCTCTGCGGCAGTTATGTAATCTCCAAAATCTTAGAGATTATTTAATTCTGACCGTAAATCGGATGAGTGAACGGAGATGGTAGAATAGAAACTTTGATCGAAAATGGTGTACGATTTACAAGCTAGAATTGTTTTACCAACAGCATCAACAGGACCGTAGCATCATCAACACAGTCAGTGCCGTCAGTATCGTCAGAATCAACAGCACCTGTAACATCACAAACTCTGTCAGTTCAAGAATCATTGTGGACATCATTACGAATCAACAACAAATATATTGTATCAACGAGTTATGAAGTATTAACTCATTTCCAATCGAAAGATTTATATGTATATTTTATATGTATAAATTTTTAAACCATAATAAATCTTCCCGTACTAAGCTATTATGTGTGAATCTTAACTACTCAGTTAATTCATATTACAAATATGCAATGATGTACGTCCTTCGTCCGCAACTTAACCATCGTTAATTACAATCTTTGTCTCAATTCAATAAAAAATCCAATTTATAATAAATCAAGTGTATTATTCGAATATATGTTTGATTTTACGCTTTCATCATCGATGTACTCGAAACTTTTCAAATAACATCATTCGTACCTTGCGAAGTTCACAAGAATTTCACGAAAACCAACAAATAACAAAGTAATGATTCATAATTTCAATATTATTGAAGAAATACTTATGCAATTTATAAAGTTTTAGGGATTACTCAATTCTAGTTCCAACCATAAAACAAATGAGTTTAATTTAATATTAACTCATTAAATCTATATTACATCTAAAGAAAATATACACATATATTTTCATAAAGACTGTAATAAACTTCTTTTGTACAAAATATTAATTGTGAAAATTTTTTTAACGGGTAGGTAATATCCGAGAGATATATAAATTCACAATTAATATATTAGATTTTTCGAAACTGATTCAGCAATCATCAACTATACTCCCTACTTTCACAACAATATCCATTCTTTCATATAAATCAAAACAATCATACTCATTCAAATTCAATTACATATTCTGATTTTGAAATCGCATAATTCAATTCGAAATATAACCAGTATCATCACTCTTAGATTCCTATATCTTTCAAAGCTATACTTTGACTTCAAAACTGTGTTAGAACATCATATGTATTAACGATTACAATATGTGCTCAAACCCTTCGAAATTCCTGAAGACACTTCAACTAAGGAACAATCGAGATGATGATCCAACCACATGTAACCCACAATTATACACCTGAAAAACTCTCAAAACCCAAGTCATAGTTCGACACGTATCCGTGTTAGACCCTTTGGCATTTACTAGCTAAAATAACTTTTCAATTCCGTTTCAAAATAGACAGTTTTGTCACAGCTCCAGCAAGTCATCTTCGACTTCTCAATCAAAACAGTCTTATTATAACCTCGATAGATACGTTTCCCTTTCGCCAACATTACCGGGGAATCGTTTATATTCACCACATTAGCAATAAACTTACCAACAACTTCATTGATCTTTGACTTTCCAAAAAAAAATCATTATAATTATCGAAACCCTATCATATACTCATTCGTACCTTATAACAAGAATTGCCATACCAATTATTGAGAATTGGCAATCAGTATTTTGAAACCTCGCAGCATGTCTACATCAACAATTACATATACACACAACGTCTACCTCCAAGACTTACATTCTTTGAATGAGAAATTTCTGAAAAACACCCTAAACTGCGAACCAGTTCTCGAAATTTTGAAAAATGCTGATGAAGCAGCAAAAACTGTAAACGACCTTAACAGTAAAAAGTTGGATGATAAAGGATAGTATATTGGCAAAGCTCAGAAAAAGAGAAGGTTTGGAACTGGAAAACGGATTGAGCAAAGTATGAATGAGGCTGTGGACAAATCACAAAGGCTGAACCTGCCTTCAAAGAATCCAAATGATTCAGTACTTGCTGAAGTCATTAACGAATACCTTGCTCCTGACTCTAAACCCTTGCGGACAATATCCTTCATCATCCTCTGATATTAGACATTCTAAGATATCATCGTATCTTTCATTATAAATATCATCCATATTTCTAAAGATATTTTTATAATTATTCTTATCCGAAATCATTTACCTCTTCGCGCTATCTGTATTATATCATAAAAGAAACTATTTTAGTTTCTAAATTCTGAAACATTCGAGTTTAAAATAGGAATATTCTTGAAGAAGTGTTGGGAGCTGAAGCATGAGTTAGTATAATATAATGACACTTGATCAACGTGATTATATTACAGTAATTCATGCTGAGTTTCTAAATGAAACATGATGATTCACAGATCATAACGTCATAATGTGCTATGTTACACGACTCTTGTATTCTCTTTGATCTCTAAATATCAAGAAAATATTTCTTGATGATTCGGCCTTTTCCGAGGTATTCTGGTAATTTGACAAGTCAAGATCGTGTCATTACAATTTCCTTCCTAGAACATTAACAATGTTCATTCCGAAATTTATATCTGCGAATTCTGGACCATTACAAGCGGTGCTTAATCGCAAGAAGAAGAAACGGAAGGACAAAGCTCCGAACTAGAAATGGGAGTATAAATCATAGAAAATAGAAGAGAGCATTAACTGTGGATGACAATGATTATAGAAGAAGCAAGGACTTTGAAATATAAGGGAAGATATAAAACCCAACAACAACCCAGAAATCACAAACCGTATATATCAATGCATATAGCAATATAAAGACACGGGAGAACTAAAAACACTATAAAACCAAGAGTATAGTAGAAGTAAATAGATTCTTCCAGAGGCAGATGAAAAAGAAGAGTGACAGATATGAAAGTGAGGAGTATATCAAGAATCAGCACTGGATGAAGCATATTGACAAATACTTTAAAATATGAGTTGAGAAGGTGTGAGTTGTATGAAAACAAATGAGGTGGATTTATAGTGAAATATCCGACAGAGAAATCAAAATGGATTATCGCATTAATTCGAAGAGGATCATAATTTCCTTAATCGCCGAATAATCAAATCCAATATAGATTACAAAGATTTTCTTTTCGGAGATCAATCGTGATGACGTCAAAAGATACGACGAATCACTATTATCTTATTTCATTCATTTACGATAACTTCACTAACACGCTTCGAGTAATCGAATTATTTTATCCATTCTTCTTGAACATGATAAAACTCTATAGTCATTATAATAACATTCTCATTGTTAGTCATGACGACCTCTATCAAATTTCGGGGACGAAATTTCTTTAACGGGTAGGTACTGTGACGACCCGGAAATTTTCGACCAAATTTAAACTTTAATCTTTATATTATTCCAACACGATAAGCAAAGTTTGTTAAGTTAAATCTTAAGAATTTTAAACTGTGTTCATACATTCATTATAACCTCGACCAAATTCAGACGATTCACGAACCGTTATATATAAATAGATATGTATATGTATATATATATATATATATATATATATATATATATATATATATATATATATATATATATATATATATATATATATATATATATATATATATATATATATATATATATATATATATATATATTATAACTTGAGAATATTAATAAAGTATTAAACGTATAATACTTTACACGAACGTATTTGTTTCAATATGATTTTCGACGAAATTAAAAAAATTATATTAAATGATTGAATTATCAGAAATATTGAATTATGATTACAAGTCTCTGTTGAGAGGTCCACTATGATTTGAGAAAATCTATTCCTCTTAACGATATTCAGAATAATTTGTAAAGCTATTTATAAATAAAAACAAAAAGTGTCATTTACTTAAGTTAGACAAAAGTTAGTGGAGAATTGATTTCCATAATATTCTATTAATCTATTTTCAAACGTACAAAGACGTTTTCAGTTTAAAAAGAACTTTATTATTAAAACGTATATAACTTTTATAAATATCTAGAATCACTTTTGACAACTCATTACTTAACCAGAATAATAAATATAACGATATTTATATTTTATTTCATTAAATATATATAACGATTTAAATTAATATTATATATATTTATACGCGTATTATACATACATAGTTTTTATACTTTTACTATACTTTAACTTTACCTTTACTTTACTTTTATTTTACTTTAACTTTAATAATTCATACTTTAATAATTCACTTTAATAATTCATACTTTAATAATTCACTTTAATAATTCATACTTTAATAATTCACTTTAATAATTCACTTTAATAATTCATACTTTAATAATTCACTTTAATAATTCACTTTAATAATTCATACTTTAATAATTCACTTTAATAATTCATACTTTAATAATTCACTTTAATAATTTAAAAATCTATTATAAATAGAATTTAATAGGTTTCATTATTTCATAGAAACTTAAAAATATATTTCTCTAAACTCTCTCAATCGAATTACATATATATATTTTCTTTGTATTATTTCAAGATATTATTAGTATACATAAAATACTACGACGGAGTTATACTCAGACGATTTCAAAATAAGTTTTCAAACGGGATAGAGCTAAGGAAATTATGGGTTATAGCTATGGAGGTTATGGGTATTGATCGAGGGTATTGCTCGTGAGGTCAACCTAACGTTTATCATTTTCGTTGCGTCTACGTACTTTCCTGCAATATTGAATCACAATATTGATACGTTCGTGAATCTGAGACAAACCCTGCACTTGTTCAATGCCGTCATATACATAATTGCTACGAAATACAGTATTGTGAGTTTCATTTGCTCCCTTTTATATATATTTTTGGGCTGAGAATACATGCGCTGTTTTATAAATGTTTTACGAAATAGGCACAAGTACTAAAACCAATTCTACGTGGGTTTAAACCAGAAATATACCCTTAGCTTGGTAACATTAAACTACTTGTCTATGTACGGTAGGCGCGAATCCTAAAGATAGATGTATTGGGCCTGACAAACCCCATCCTGACTATGGGATGCTTTAGTACTTCGAGGTTATATTAAACACACCTGATCTGGTGTACTTCAGAGGGTAAAACATGAACGTTAAGGCTTGTTACCGGGTGCCTACAACTTATAGAATACTTTTATACACTTGCGAGTGTACATATATTTATAGACGGAAATCTTGTGGTCTATTAATATATTGAAATGATTGTTATGATAAACCTGTGAACTCACCAACCTTTTGGTTGACACTTTAAAGCATGTTTATTCTCAGGTATTAAAGAAATCTTCCGCTGTGCATTAGCTCATTTTAAGGATATTACTTGGAGTCATTCGTGGCATATTTTGAAAGACGTTGCATTCGAGTCATTGAGTTCATCAAGATTATTATTAAGCCAATTATAGCTGGATGTATTATGAATTGGTGTGCATGCCGTCAACTTTCGTTGTAAAGAAAGTTTGTCTTTTAAAAATGAATGCAATGTTTGTAAAATGTATCATATAGAGGTCAAATACCTCGCGATGTAATCAACTATTGTGAATCGTTTATAATGTATATGAACGGGTCCTTTCAGATATTGTGAAGGCATATTTCCCCGGCCCTATTTGGGGGTATGACACAAAGACCCATATAGTTTCTGGTTGTTCTGCTTTCACTTGGGTGCAAATATGACAATTTTCCACATATCGCGCAATATCTGCTTTCATAGTTGGCCACCAATATAACACTTTCAGATCATGGTACATTTTTGTACTACCAGGATGCACAGATAATCTCGATTTATGTGCATCATTAAGATTAGATCCCTCAATCCACCAAGTAACGGCACCCAAACTCTTTCACGATAAGTCTTTAATCCTCGAGAATCATTCATCAATTCTTTTTTTCTTTTCACCATTAACTCAGATTTCAAATGTTCATCTTGTAATGCTTTGAGTTGAATTATCTTTAGTCGATCCACTAAATCAGACACAATCTCAATTCGCATAAACTTTACATTATCAACGGGTTTCTTACGACTTAACGCATCAGCCACGACGTTTGCCTTGCCCGGATGATATCTGATCTCACAGTCGTAATCCTTACTTAGTTCTTGCCACTGTCTCTGGCGCATGTTCATCTCTTTCTGTGAAAAGATATACTGTAAACTTTTATGATCGGTGTAGATAACACAATGCGTACCATACAGATAATGTCTCCTCAATTTTAACGCAAATACTACTGCAGCCATTTCTAAGTCATGTACTGGATAATTCTTCTCACTTGGTTTCAACTGTCAAGACGCATACGCAATTACACGATCTCTTTGCATTAATACACAGCCCAAACCGGATAAAGACACGTCGCAATACACAACGAAGTCGTCGGATCCCTCGGGTAAGGCTAACACTGGTGCTTGACACAATAAACTTTTCAAAGTCTGAAACGCAGTTTCCTGTTCATTACCCCCACTGAAAAGACACATCCTTTCTAGTTAACTTTGTCAAAGAACTTGCAATTTTTGAAAAATCTTTAATAAATCGTCGGTAGTAACCGGCCAATCTATAACAACTCTCATTTTTCCACTCTGTAATGACTATAATGCCCCTAGGGTTTCATTGTTGATTCGTACATTATGTTAGGGTTGTTATACGGACATAATAAATGGAGTAATTAATATTCGTAAACCAAACCCTAACCCTAATGCTCGTATTAAATGAACTATAATTTATTAAATGATTGTATTTATTACTCTAACTCTAACTCTAACCCTAATATTATTATTATTATAATTATTATTATTATTATTATTATTATTATTATTATTATTATTATTATTATTATTATTATTATTATTATTATTATTAAACGTATACATTATGTATTAATTTATACGTAACACATATAAAAATGTAAACGTATATATAATTATGTGTTTATATGTAAACTAAGTAAGTTATGGGTAATAAATATAAAATTTGTAAAATAAATATAAAAATATATGTATATGTATATGTATATGTATATATACCGAAATATATACATAAATATATAATACATTATGATAAATAAATAAAAGAAAATAAAATACAAATAATTCTAGAATGTTCCATTAAATAAATAAAAAAAATAAAAATAAAAAGGCCTAGGTCGGCCGAATTTAAAAAAGGAAAAAAATTATTAATTAATTAAATTGTATTTATCTTGCTCTCTAAGTAATTAAAAACTATAAATAAGGCCCTAACCCCTCATAATTTTTACATTAAACTTTTGGGAGCTCTCAAACCCTAAAAAAATTTTGTGAATTTCTTTTCTTTCTTTTTCTTTTTCATTTTTGTTTTTTATTTTTCTTGGCCGAAACCACCAACAAAGAAAAAAAAATACTTTTACACTTTATAAATTTTTTCTAAATTCATGGTAATTAGCTACATGACGAATAAGTTTTATAAAAATTTATTTTACAGAAAATTAATTCATTTTTGTATTATTTTTATTTTTGTTTGTGTTTATTCTCGGCCAAATACATATATATATATATATATATATATATATATATATATATATATATATATATATATATATATATATATATATATATATATATATATATATATATATACATGTTAATTATTAAATTATACATGTTAATTATTAATAAGTATTATGAGATCTAGGAAAAATAATTTTTCTAATTTTTAATACATTTTTATATTTTTAATAATTAAAATAGTTTATATATATATATATATATATATACGGTATACCTATATATTTATAAAACAAAATAGGAAAAAGGCTATTTAAGTTATACAAATATTTTTCCAGTAAAGTATGATATTTAAATTAATTATTTAGGTCAGTGAATATTTTATAAAAATTAAATTCGATTTTTTTATTATTTAATGATATAAACAAGGTGAAATTCATAATAAAAATATATTCAGTATATAAAAATATATAAATAATTTTTTTGGGTTCATTAACTTTGTCTAGGTCTGAAAAAATTATAAAAATTAATTTATGGGTCGAATTAATAATTATTATATAATTAAACACTATTATTATGTAAATAGGAGGTAAATAAGGAAATAATTGTAAAAATAAAGAAATATTTTTATAAATATTTTTCTACAGGTTATTTAACTGTAAGAAACTTATAAAAAGTTTAAAAATAATTATTTATGTTTATTTAGTATTTTATGTAGAGTTAAACTTGTTTTGTGATTAAATTAAGAATTGAAACAAATATAAATACAAAATTTTAATAAAATTACTTTCTTAAATTTTTATACTGATTTTTATAATTAAATAAGGCTATAAAAATTATGTATATGATTATTAGCTATTTAATTTTTTTTAGGTATTTATGGATAATATTGGGTTAATATGGTACTATATTATTAAGTATCTTGTAAATTAAATAACAAATAGTATAACTAATTATGTTATATATTGTATGTGTTAGTAATTAGTATATTATAAATATTAATTAATCCATGTTATAAGTTAGTAATATTAGCTTGAATAATAATACATATATAATAATTAAACTATTAATAGATATATAACACAAATAGTAACTATATATATAAATAATTAACTTAGCTATATAATAAAAGTCTATACACCTATAAAATGTGAAGGTTATAATCAAGATAACGTGCATATATGAACCTCACCGCTACATATGGCCTAGGGTGGTCCTTGTTGCTTTATGGGAATCGCTTGTGGATTTCGAATGCCAAGACATAGATTCTGGTCAAGAATCCTGGGCGCCCGATAACAACTGACCATCAGAGTGACTTGTATGATGGCAATGAGATTTGAGTAACGGTGTACAACGTCTTGATAAAGATTATAACCCGAACTTTCTATAATTGGAAAGTTACTATGAATGGAAACTTACCATAAATAGTAACCTTTCCGAAAATGGAAATTATTTTAGAAAACCATCATCATTAGTATAATTATTATACTTAAGTCTTTTAGGCAATATCTGATCGTACATTCTATCTCTAGGTTGAGATATCGATCACGTTCTTCCGTTCAATTCATTTCTCTTGTGGAATAACTCTTTTGTGCTACTAAAGTGAACTCATAGCCCCGCTTTTTATATATTTTAATGTATTTTATAAATCTTGGGGTGAGACACATACTTGCTTTAAATGATTTACAATTTAGACACAAGTGCCTAAACCTTTGATATGCAACTACATGAGATTATTGTTAACTTGTATTCTTACATGCAAATCCCTGCCAAAATATCGTTAATTGCTGGAATTGAAATGTTACAAGCTTAATTATTCTGAGTAGGCCTATTGAGAACGATGTCTCTACCCATTGACCGATCGTCAAGGGGGTACATAATAATTATTACCGACACCCGTATAGTGTCAGGGGTTAATGTTTAGCTCGATATTATAACTCATGGCATATTGAATATTTTGATGTTTTGAAATAAATCTTGTGGTCTAAACTTATTAATTATTAAACCTATGATGTTCACTCAACCATTGTGTTGACATTTTAAGCATGTTCGTCTTAGGTGATGAATAGCTTATGTGCAGCCCTATGTTGCTTGCTTTTTGTTGCATTGGAGTCAACATTATCTATATTTTAACATTTGTTAAACATTTATTACTTTTGGGTTTACCATGTAAAACAATTCATTTTCCGCTGCAATTAAATTACTGATTTTATTAAACGTCTCATTTAGAGTCGTTCTCGTTTATATAACTGTGTGATGATATTGGAAAAGTCATATTTACCCCCGACCCTATTTGGGGGTATGAAAGATTGGTATCAGAGCACGGTTTGTTATAGAGAACCAGGATTGCATTAGTGTGTGCCTTATGTGTTAGGGTGCCTTAGCAATCTATAGGACTATGACCTTTCCTGACTTAAGATTTTAGTGCCTTTCCTTATTATTTCCTTTCGTGCTTTTACGTCTACCTTAGAAACATTATGATTTCTTTCTTTCCTTTCTTTTAGGATGTCGAGCCACAACCCGATCATTATTTCTGACTTCGAAGAATCTGATATGGAAAGATCCATTCACACTCCAGCTTATGGACCCATTTCTCCACCAACATCTCCAATTTACCGACCGACTACTCCACCCGCATCTCCGGTCTACACACCTGCCACTCCACCACACTCATCGGTGAAGGAAGAACCTTAAAATGATTATGATGGGGACGATGAGGGTGATGATGAAGAGATTGAAGAACACATTGAAGGTGAGGATGATTCCGAGGAGGAACCGAGGAAGAGTCCGAACCCGAAGAAGAGAAAGTGGTTTGGGAACCAGCTAATGAGGAGGCTAATCCAGCTTATGATGGTCTTGGAGTTATCTGCAGTTTAGAAGATGATTCCGAGGAGGAAGTTGAACCTCCTGTTACTAAGACTCCCTCACCTAAGAGGAAAGAGCCGGAGACTCTCGCTAATGATGATGCTAGTACATCTAAGAGGCCAAAGGCTTCCGAGTTTGTCTATACTGAGTATGAACATGCTCTAGTTCGGTGTAATATCATGAACCTACAGAGTCGCACTATAACTTTGAGAGATACGTTCCGCGATCGTTTAGCTAAGATGGAGAAGCGCATTGACTATACATACATCGATGCAAAAAGGGTCTATGACAAGTTCTCCGTGATGTTTTCTAGGCACGAAAGAGAGCTCGACTGCCAGCATCATGTACTGGTGGAATTAGAGAAGTTTGTAATGTACTTCAAGCCTCTGTCGCCTAAGAAAGATTAGATCTTAGGATTCTCATTCATTTCCATTTCCGTTGTTTATGTAAGGGCATATGCCTAAGTTACATTGGTTTTCTTTGATTCATGTAAAACTAGTGGTTTTTATGATTTAATTTTGATTACATCTTGTCATTCCTACCTACCTCAATTCATATCTGTTTGGATATATCTGTTTGGTTGTATTTGTTGTATGAACCTTGTGTATTTATTAAACTTATCATTTATTAGCACCACGAACCCTTCAACTAATACTGTATTTATGTATTGAAGAACGATGGCTCAATCAACTCGAGGTGCTACCAATATCCCGAATGTCTCTTTGACTCCTGTACAATTCCAACAGCTGTTGGCCGCCGCTCAAGGCAATCATAACAATCACCATGGGAATAACCAAGGAAATCCTCCCACTTCTTGCAGCTACAAGGAGCTTATGAATTGCAAGCCTCCGTCCTTCAAGGGGAGTGAGGAAGCTGTCTAACTGGCTCGTTGGTTCGAGATGCTCGAATCCATCTTTCGCATCTGTAATTGTGCGGATGTCGACCGAGTAAAGTATGTGTAACAACCCGAGCTTTTTCGTTAAAACTTCCGTTAAATACTTGATGATCGTTAGTTAAATCATACGATTTTCATACGCCGAATTTTTTTTTCTTCATAATAGTTAACAGTGGCTACGTGAAACTTATTCGTATTTAAAGTAATTAAATGCATACTTGATCCTTAGTGGATAACTTGAATTAATATGTTATATTAATTAGTGAACTTAATTCGGTTGACGAATTAAACTAGAAATGACACGATTAAAGTTAATCGCCTAGAAAACTTTTCAGTTAACGGAACTCAGAAAAACGATAGAATAATTATTGTTAATAATTATTGAACTTACGAAATAAATTTAATTTATTATTTACTTAATGAATTAAACACGGTGATTTTGTTTCAACGACTAGTTAACGTTCCAGAGATTCGGTACGGTTAACGGCACTCGAAACGAACCACGCGCGAACGAGCTTTTACACAAAACGAGCCCGAGACCCGAGTCCGAGGCCACATGGCCATGACCTCATACCTCATCATCCTTGGTCCCATGATTAGTCCATGGTTGTTAACTATTGGTTTTTAGGCCCATGTTTGTTGACTTTTGGTTTTTAGGCACTAAATAACTAGTTAGATAATTCTCTATACAATCTTTAATCATTCATTCCATCCTACCTATGAAAAAATGCAGCTCATCCTTCCTCTCCTCCCTCTCTTTCACATCATATATCACCACCACCAAATCACTATCAAAAATTGCTCAATTGCTCTTGCTCGTTTGATCATTCTTGTTCTGATCGTCGTTCTCTACGCGCTAGTATAAACAATTTGTGTTTTGAGGTATAATTACACTAACCCCACTTCAATTAAATCTAATTTTATTCAATTACATAATGTAATCAAGTCTAGTGCTCAATTGATTGTGTTATTACTCGTTGTTAGTCTCTAATTTGATCAATTGGTATTGTTTACATGAAAAATGAATTGTATTCTCAAGGATTTGATGAGAGTTGACTTTTGATCTGATCATGTAACATGTTCAGACGTTTAGATTTCAAAAAACTATTAACTTTAGGCTTTGATTTCAATTGATTTCGTTACCGTATGCTTAAGATATGCTAAATCGAAGTTTTGACTAGTTTATAATTGAAATCCGAATTCTCTGAGATATGTGTTTATTGAATTAGCTAATAAAAAGTGTACTACTATAATCTTTGTGAAAAATCATGCATATTAGACTTAAGAATTGCATCAAAAGCTTTTGTAATTCTCCCGATATGTTTAAACGAAGATTCATACGTTAAAGTGTAATGAAACTGTTTTAATGCTAGATATAATTACCTAGAGTGAATTAGAAATTGATTGAGGCTTTGATCTTCTGGATTATGTTATTTCGTATGTTCCTTGACATATTTCATTTGCATGTTAACATCTGAAAACATTAATTTCCATGAGTTATAAGCTTAACAATTTGACATGTCTAGTTGCTGTCCAAAACTGATAGATCAGTAAAGATCGGTTAGTCTATTGAAATTGGTTAAAGGGATGTCCTTGATTATTTTATCACAGAAGGTTCAGGATGTATGGAGTATTCTCCAATTGGCCTTTCATTAAAATCTATTTTCTATACTTTATGATAAATGTTCTAATACTGATGCGCATGCTGAAACTGATTTAGTAAACCTTAACTAGACTCTTTCTGAAACCCAACTTACAGGAACCGTATAAGGGCCGGGTTAAAATTTCTGGAATCAATTTTGAGTCTAATTGTGAACTGCACTTGGCCATAATTTTAGGAGTTATGTGCTATGCTTTATACTTGTGTCTTTCTATGACGTGCATATTTCAAAGACATACAATAAACTGCGAATGTGTAATTTGCTGAACTATGAACTGTAACGTGATACTTGACCTAGGTTTGACATGTTGACCATGTTTGCATGACCTACTGAGATGTTTGACTTTAGTTGACCACTTTGACCAAGTTGACCTTTGGTTTGACTTTGGTTGACTTGCTTGAATTAGTTGACTTTTACTTGTTCGTTGAGTCAGTCTGAGCACTAGGACAATGCGTACACTATGGGATGACATAGTGTAACTTATGTACTAATTTAAGATAATCTAAATGATTAGGTTACGTTTTACGTTGCTGATGTGTGCAGCAGCGTATACGAAATAGTTATATTTTTATTGCGAAATACTATTAAATACGATACAATTTTACATAAGTTATTTATTTATTATTAGATGGGATATACCTAAACCTTGCTACAACACTATAGGCAGTGTACCTAATCATAGAGCAGTATAGTTTTAGTAAGTCCGGTTCGTTCCTCAGGGAGCTAGCCAAGTTTAACGCTATATTTTTAAAACTATATTTGTATATATATATATATATATATATATATATATATATATATATATATATATATATATATAAGTAGTATTATTATTATTATTATAAAAGGGGGGGTTTTTACCGTTTAATGACCGGTTTGTCGATTTTATGTCTTTAGTCACAATTAAAACCTAATGTAAAATAATAAATATACAAATAATTTAATTTAAAGCGTAAAGTAAATGACGATAAATAAAATTGCGATAATTAAAAGTGCGATAAATAAAATGACGATAAATAAAATTACGATAATTAAAAAGTACGATAATTAAAAGTGCGATAAGATATAAAATAAAGGAATTATGCTTATTTAAACTTCCATAATCATGATGTTCGACGTGTTGATTTTAGTTTATTACCATGGGTTAATTGTCCTTTGTCCTAGATTATTCGATATGTCCATACGGTATTGTCCATAATAGTCCATCAGTCATAAATATAAAGTGCGAGAGTCTTCGTCAAATTATCCTTATACCCGAAGTCAAATATTCCAACTAATTGGGGATTCGAACTGTAACAAGGTCTTAATACTTTGTTTAATGAATACACCAGGTTATCGACTGCGTGTAATCCAAGGTTTTACTACTTTGTTAACAATTACACCAATTACCCTTGAATGTAATCCACCCCTATTTTAATGAGTCCATTAACCATTAATCCATTCCCGTGTCCGGTCAAATGAACAATAATTTGAATTTATAGATATCCCGCCCACCGTACCCGATTAAGCGTATGTGGTTATATATAGATACGTCAAACTGTATTCTTTATATTAAATTAACGAGGTATCGTTTAGTTAATATAAAGCCCATTAATAGCTCATAGTCCAATTTCCACAAGTGTCGTTCTTTTGTCCAAACCTCAATTATGGTACAAAGCCCAATTACCCCGTCTTTAATATTTAGCCTAACATCACGATTATTTCGGCTTAAATAAGCATAATAATAACTTAGCTACGAGACATTAATTTAAAAAGGGTGAACATAACTTACAATGATTAATAATAGCGTAGCGTTACACGGACAGAATTTTGACTTACACACTTACAACATTCGCTAACATAACCTTATTATTATTAATCTTAAATTAAAATTATAATTAAAATATAAATATAAATATAATTTGAGAGTGAGAGATTGATTAGAAAAAGATGTATATTTTCGGCCAGAAAACGTTTCATTTATAGAACCTCAACTGCTACAGTACTCCATGCGACCACATGGAGTTTGTGCTTCCTGGCCATGCGGTCGCATGGCCGCCTTTCACTGGACACATATCCTTCCAAAAACGTGGGCTGCTCGATTAATATATTAATTATAATATATTATATATAATTTTAAATAATTATATATATTATATTATATTCTTGTGCATAGTTGACTCGTAATTTTAGGTCCATTGCGTCACACGTTGATAGTTGGCTCAGGTTCCGGTTCCGAATTTTCAAACGTCCTTTCGTACTATTTAATGTCTTGTACTTTGCGTTTTGGCTCGTACTCTTGTAACTTTTAGACGTTTCTCATCAATAAATTGAACCTCGTGGATTGTACTTTGTACTTTTTAGCGTTTTGGTCATTTGCGTCTTCAAATCGTCGAATCTGTCTTTTGTCTTCACCTTTTATTATTTAAACGAATATCACTTGTAAATAGAACAATTGCAACCAAAAGCTTGTCTTTCTTGAAGGATAATGCTATGAAATATGTGTTCGTTTTTAGCATTATCAAATATTCCCACGCTTGAGCGTTGCTTGTCCTCAAGCAATATAGAACTTGAATATAACTTTACTAGAATCACTTCTTTATTCTTCACACTTTATACATTAGTGATTTTAATACGGCGGTATGAACAATGGTAGTAACGATGTGGTTTATAGTCCCACATGACTATAAAAATTTAGATCCTTTAGGAAATTGGATCTTTATGAAAACATTTGATCTTTTGAAAATTCAATCTAGCTTTTGCCCTAGATAAGTTTTCCGGAATAATCCTTCACCGATGTTTGCAAAATGTTTGTGGGTTTTGTGGGTTTCAAATTTGAAAATTTTAGCTTAAAACTTGCGGTTTTTTGTCACCCACTTGCTAACCTTGTATTAGGAAAGCAACACGTCCAGTATACTTACTCCGTATATTACCTTTCGGTAAACTACCGTCCGGTTGTAAAGGAAAGCGTTGAACAAGCAACTGTTGAGGCAATGTCCCGTGACATGCTTTTGATTATGGTCTATATCGTGTCGGATGCAATTACTATCCTTTGTAGGATCAATAGTAAAGATCACCCTATAGTTTTTTGATCTGGCACAAGGTCCTGTCTTCGACCATGCTATGCAACCACCGTTCTTACGGTTGACACCCGATTGGGTTCAGGTGATCTAATGAATTTCGGTGAATTCCTAGGATTTTACGTTCAATGGTAATGAACGCATTAAAAATGGGTTTTCAGAAAACAAATCGGTTTATAATTTTGATCAAAATATTTTCTCGTTCAAGCTCGAGTTTAGATATCATCGAATTTCATGAGTTTGTAATTCTCAATCTTTAAAGTCAATCTCAAGGATTGAGTAATATCAGGCTTCAAAGCTGATTTTTGATCTTTGAGGAGATTATCCTTTCTGGGGATCTGATTCATTAGTCTTATAAGCTAATTTGCACGGTGCCCCCCATTGTACGAGACAGATCCTCTCATGGTTAGGATGAGTCTGACCACTTGGCGACCCTATTTGATGCTGAGGTTCGTGGATTTCCAGCTGATTTTCGAGAAAACTTTTCAAGGTTTTTCGTAGACTCTACAACTGGTCTGGATGACAACTTCCTGACCTAAATCAAGAAGCGCGTGTCTTTTTCTCGGAAGACTTTACTTCCTTTTAAATTTCATTTATATTACAATAAACTGGGTAAAACTGAATAATATCATTCAAAACAAAAGTATCTTCAATTATTTGTACAAAAATATGTAATATATGTTCTAAATAACTTGGTAAATTTTTCCCACACTTGGCTTTTATTTTTCTTTCTTTGCTTTTTTATTATCTCTCTTCCATTTTAAATGAATTCTAACATTTTGGGTTGTTTCTCAATTTATGTCCTTTATGAGGTAACAATAATTTCGGTGTTAACACCTAGTTTTATCGTTCATAAATATGTATAAACATGATTTTGAATTCATTTATTTGAAAATTTTTAAAAATTTTACTAGAATTGGGTAGTCAGTATATAAGACTAGGGCTGTTCTTTATTATCAGAGAGCACTAGATTCTAATACAACTACTGCGTTACTAGTATTTTTAATGGTAACCAAGTGTTTAAATTTAAAATTTTAAAAATCCAAAAGAATTTAACCCCTTCTCACACTTAAGATCTTGCAATGACCTCATTTGCAAGAAATCAGTAACAATTTAAATTATTGAGGGTGATTAGCGTAGAAAAATGATTAAATTTTACCAAAGTTTCCAAACATATTGTTGTTTATGTTGAATGATAAATGGTGCACATCATTTGTTCATTCCGTCTTGTTGTTACATCACATTTGTTTTTCGTTTTGTCGTCAAAATTAGTAGCTTTTGCTGAACTTAATGCCAATCTTTGAAAGTTCGCTGTTTTACCCTGTTGTGTACAATTGACAATATACATACATACAAATAATAACATGCATGGTAATTTGAAATGGAACTTAACATCCACTTTCAAATTATAAATACGAAATATTAGTAACAAAATAAAAAAAAATGTTAAAAATTACATAAAAGTATCACAATATTATATGTTTAAAACATAAGTAAATAAAAATAATAAAAGATAAAAATCACCAACGGGAACTGTATCAATCTGGATAGGGGTTCCAGTTCATGTCGTCGGTCGGGTTCCACGGTTGGTTATAGGTGTGCTGATAGGCTTGGTTGGGGTCATAGAGAGTAAATGGTGGTCGCATATCGGGCTGGTGTGGCGGATAGTAAGTAGGTCGGGTCGGTACGTAGTTATTTGGTACCTGAGATGATAGCTGGCTCATGATCTGATGCTGATGATAGTGCTATCTATCATGCTGTCGTTGCCTGGAATGCTCGTACACATTCTCGGCGTGCAACTGCTCGTACTGACTATGTCTAGCCTCATTTATCATTTCTACCTCATCTATACGCTGGTAAACATCAGTAACAGCCTCCCTAATGACATCCCTAATGTCATCCGCTTCCTCCATTTCCTCATCTGAACCTCTCTCTACCTGTGGATGACGGCCCTGATATGGTACTGCCTGATTGCGTCTACTCTTTAATACTTTTGCACCTTGATAGACCCGCAATCCTAAAGTCTCATCCTGTTCCCTACATACCATCAGTGGACCCCTTGTTCCCTATCTACACCTAAATACTCTCCAATGAGAGTAACAAAAATACCTCCTCCTATTATTCTCCCGTACTGTATACCTTCCACCATTTTGGACAGATAAAAACCAACATAGTAGGGGATATTAACAAAGCTTCTAGTGTTTCGAATACACTTAAGGTAAAATAAATCGTGTAAGGTCATTTTCTCCTTTTTGTTACCTCTTTGTGTAATCAAATTAGCTAAAAATCTATGTATAATACGAAGCTCTACTTTGTTAATATCTAAATAGGAGTGTCTTCCTCCCCGCGTAAAAACATTATAATTTGACATACGCCTCCAGGCGGCGTCAGCGTCAAAATTTCTATCTACCCTTTCACCATGATAAATCAAATTTGTACAATCAGGCAATAGTAATTCAGCGGGAGTGTAAATCTGTAAAGCCCTGGCCATGTCCAGCATGGACATCCTATACATCCTACGGCCAAGTAAAAATCTAAGAAAATTCCTATCATCTAACCTAACTACATCCTTATCAAGTGATATAGTACTCATAAGCTCAACACACCATTCCTTATATACAGGCCTACGAATGGTGAATAAAAGTTCTCAATCGGGAAAAGAAGAGTTCCCATACCTTTGGATCAGTAGCAGTCTAACTGGGTTAGCTAGTTGGACCCTTTCCAAAGGCTCCCAATCGATTACCCTCGGTACTTCTACATTTTTCGTTACCAGTTTAAATTTGTTACTTTGGTACGTCGGTTAAGCTCTCCAGCTTCGATCAAATCTCAAATTGGGATGCAACAGCTCTTCATGATTCGTTGGGTGTTCTATTATTGGATGAATCGGAAATTGTACATAGGCATTAACATATTCTTGTTCCGGATTATAATATGGTATGTGTTGATCATTATGATATTGTTGTTCTTGTTGTTGTTCCTGTTCAGGTTCTGGTTCATATTGTGGCTCATATTGCATATCTGGCTGTGGTTCGTTTTCAGATTGTCCGGATGATGATGCACCGCCAGATTAGGTATATTTCTGCAAAACACATTAAACACAAAGTTTGTGCATCCAAATATGCATTAGTGTTAGCAAAATAACAACTTGAAACAATTACAATGACATGTTTAATCCATATTAAACTCATGCTCATTTTCATATTTTTATCAATTCTACACTTTTTCAAATAAGAATATATGAAAATGTTTACAAAGTTCATAAGCATTCAACTCAAATAACATGTCAAAATAATCATTACTAGCAATTGAACAAGTTTCAAATGGCATTTATATCAAATTAATCAAGTTCATGATTTTTAGACTTGAAAAGTCCACTTTAATTCTCAAAAATTATGTTTAGGATCAAAGTTTGGATCATTTAGCTACCTAAACATGTTACACTACTTAATTTAGCAATAATTCATGACAAAATTCGGACATAACCTGTTTATATTAAAAAACCCCAAATTGCTCAAGAACACAAACACTAGATTTCTAAAATTTTTGAAGTTTTTGGCTTCAAAACATGTTAAATAGCATCAATCTAGGTTATACATGCATAATATACTAACAATTTAACTCTAATTACACTAGAAATTAACAAAATCAAATTAGGTAAAAATTAGCTCAAGAACACTAAAATTTAAATTTAAAGAGTTTTAGGGGTGAAATCTTTACCTTCTTTGAATAACTTATGAATAATTTCATGATTAAAGCGGATTATTGCAAGAAAGTTGGTGAATTTTGGTGAAAAATGGCAAATTTTTGAGAGTATTTGGGATGGTTTTCGTATATGTGTGTGTGTTAAATGTGGGAGACAGAGGCAGCGAGCTGCTCTTTTTGATCCTGGCCAGATTTTGGTCCCCATGCAACCGCATGGTTTTAGTGAGGAAACCCCATGCGATCGCATGGGGTCTGACCTTTTTTTTTAATATAAAAACCTTTAACTAATGAAACAAATAATTAAATTATTTAAAATTTTGTTTCTTTTAAGAATGAGGCCGTTTCGGATCGTTGTTCTAGTTCGTCCCTCGACAAAATTTTAAAATTTGTCATTTTAAAGCGATTGTTTTAAAAGCAAAGATTTTTGGGTTTTTTAATTTTTTTGCATACTTTAGATCAATGAGATTAAAAATAGTGATAATAAAATTTCTCGTCCCTCCCTTGGGTAAAGCAATTTCGGTTCAACGACCTAGTCTTCAACTCACGATGAATTTTAAATATCAAATTTTTAATTTAATGAAATAAAGTAAATTTTTATTTTTAAATTCACACCAAACTTAAATTTAAAATGCATAAAATTAAAAATTCATATTAATGTTATTAATATTTTTATACATTAATTTTACAAACTTATATTGAAAATATTAATTTTTAAAATTGAAACAACCCAACCCGTATTAAAACCGACCCATAAAAATTTTTCCTTTTAATACGCGTTAATTAGTACTTTAGGCCCCAAATGTGTTTCCATAAACATCTTTAATACAATAGTAAGTCTAGTTTCCAACAAAACCGAGCATGGTGATTTGGGACTACGCTACCCAAATCCTAATCGAGTACAAAAGCAAGATCTTCTAAGCAACCTAGCCAAGATCTCTAATCCCCAAGCTTACCCGAGCCACTGTCCAGCATGCAACCTATAAAAATGTAAACAACGAGAGGGTAAGCTAACGCTTAGTGAGTGATAACATACTACATACATATATATGTATAAAATGGACACGCCACACAAATATCAAATACCGCACACCGAAGCACCCAAGCATAAAGGCAAGCTAAACTAGCATACCGTAGGATCACTAAGCAACGAGCTGAGGTACATCAAAAGAAATATAAGTTCACCAACAACGATGTGAACAATGCCAATAAGCTACACCCTGGGGGTTAGCTACATCACGACAATACAACATTATACGGATACAAATTATATATATATATATATATATATATATATATATATATATATATATATATATTAACATAAAATGCTTACGCTTACAACACAATAACCATGGTCGACCAAGCATACAAGGGAACGGTACTTGAATGTCCGTTGGAGTTCACAACATCCACTAGTGTTACTTACACACCGCGTAATCACTAATCCCCCGGGTGATGTCTTAAACACCGCGACTAATTCACCCCCATGACAATGTGGCGTCTTAAACACCGCGACGAATCCACACGTCAATCAAAATAATGAGTGGTGTCTTGAACACCGCGACAATTCCACTCCCATGACAATGTGGTGTCTTAACCACCGCGACAATACCACATGCCAATCAAACAATGAGTAGTGTCTTAAACACCGCGACACTACTACTCGTTACTTAGAATGTGGTGTCTTGAACACCGCGACAATACCACATTCATACTACACAAATAAATACATTATATACGTACACGCATAATTATTCCACTCACAATATTAACCCTTCGCCATTGGGGTTATATAATCCACATCACACGCCCATGTGATAGAGTACACGCAGGGTGTGCACCTCGTCAAAGATGGTCAACCAAAACGCACAACCGTGCCAATTGGACCTACACACAAGTCCATCAATCCACCTATATGTGAAGTGAGCTCTGTAGTGACCCGAACTTTTCCATGTTTATATATATTAATTGAGATTGATATTTACATGATTAAATGTTTCCAACATGTTAAGCAATCAAACTTGTTAAGACTTGATTAATTGAAATATGTTTCATATAGACAATTGACCACCCAAGTTGATCGGTGATTCACGAACGTTAAAACTTGTAAAAACTATATGATGACATATATATGGATATATATATATAGTTAACATGATACTATGATAAGAAAACATATCATAAAGTATATTAACAATGAACTACATATGTAAAAATAAGACTACTAACTTAATGATTTTTAAACGAGACATATATGTAACGATTATCGTTGTAAAGACATTTAATGTATATATATCATATTAAGAGATATTCATACATGATAATATCATGATAATATAATAATTTAAAATCTCATTTGATATTATAAACATTGGGTTAACAACATTTAACAAGATCGTTAACCTAAAGGTTTCAAAACAACACTCACATGTAACGACTAACGATGACTTAACGACTCAGTTAAAATGTATATACATGTAGTGTTTTAATATGTATTTATACACTTTTGCAAGACTTCAATACACTTATCAAAATACTTCTACTTAACAAAAATGCTTACAATTACATCCTCGTTCAGTTTCATCAACAATTCTACTCGTATGCACCCATATTCGTACTCGTACAATACACAGCTTTTATATGTATGTACTATTGGTATATACACTCCAATGATCAGCTCTTAGCAGCCCATGTGAGTCACCTAACACATGTGGGAACCATCATTTGGCAACTAGTATGAAATATCTCATAAAATTACAAAAATATGAGTAATCATTCATGACTTATTTACATGAAAACAAAATTACATATCCTTTATATCTAATCCATACACCAACGACCAAAAACACCTACAAACACTTTCATTCTTCAATTTTCTTCATCTAATTGATCTCTCTCAAGTTCTATCTTCAAGTTCTAAGTGTTCTTCATAAATTCCAAAAGTTCTAGTTTCATAAAATCAAGAATACTTTCAAGTTTGCTAGCTCACTTCCAATCTTGTAAGGTGATCATCCAACCTCAAGAAATCTTTGTTTCTTACAGTAGGTTATCATTCTAATACAAGGTAATAATCATATTCAAACTTTGGTTCAATTTCTATAACTATAACAATCTTATTTCAAGTGATGATCTTACTTGAAGTTGTTTTCGTGTCATGATTCTGCTTCAAGAACTTCGAGCCATCCAAGGATCCATTGAAGCTAGATCCATTTTTCTCTTTTCCAGTAGGTTTATCCAAGGAAATTAAGGTAGTAATGATGTTCATAACATCATTCGATTCATACATATAAAGCTATCTTATTCGAAGGTTTAAACTTGTAATCACTAGAACATAGTTTAGTTAATTCTAAACTTGTTCGCAAACAAAAGTTAATCCTTCTAACTTGACTTTTAAAATTAACTAAACACATGTTCTATATCTATATGATATGCTAACTTAATGATTTAAAACCTGGAAACACGAAAAACACCGTAAAACCGGATTTACGCCGTCGTAGTAACACCGCGGGCTGTTTTGAGTTAGTTAATTAAAAACTATGATAAACTTTGATTTAAAAGTTGTTATTCTGAGAAAATGATTTTTATTATGAACATGAAACTATATCCAAAAATTATGGTTAAACTCAAAGTGGAAGTATGTTTTCTAAAATGGTCATCTAGACGTCGTTCTTTCGACTGAAATGACTACCTTTACAAAAACGACTTGTAACTTATTTTTCCGACTATAAACCTATACTTTTTCTGTTTAGATTCATAAAATAGAGTTCAATATGAAATCATAGCAATTTGATTCACTCAAAACGGATTTAAAATGAAGAAGTTATGGGTAAAACAAGATTGGATAATTTTTCTCATTTTAGCTACATGAAAATTGGTAACAAATCTATTCCAACCATAACTTAATCAACTTGTATTGTATATTATGTAATCTTGAGATACCATAGACACGTATACAATGTTTCGACCTATCATGTCGACACATCTATATATATTTCGGAACAACCATAGACACTCTATATGTGAATGTTGGAGTTAGCTATACAGGGTTGAGGTTGATTCCAAAATATATATAGTTTGAGTTGTGATCAATACTGAGATACGTATACACTGGGTCGTGGATTGATTCAAGATAATATTTATCGATTTATTTCTGTACATCTAACTGTGGACAACTAGTTATAGGTTACTAACGAGGACAGCTGACTTAATAAACTTAAAACATCAAAATATATTAAAAGTGTCGTAAATATATTTTGAACATACTTTAATATATATGTATATATTGTTATAGGTTCGTGAATCAACAGTGGCCAAGTCTTACTTCCCGACGAAGTAAAAATCTGTGAAAGTGAGTTATAGTCCCACTTTTAAAATCTAATATTTTTGGGATGAGAATACATGCAGGTTTTATAAATGATTTACAAAATAGACACAAGTACGTGAAACTACATTCTATGGTTGAATTATCGAAATCGAATATGCCCCTTTTTATTAAGTCTGGTAATCTAAGAATTAGGGAACAGACACCCTAATTGACGCGAATCCTAAAGATAGATCTATTGGGCCTAACAAACCCCATCCAAAGTACCGGATGCTTTAGTACTTCAAAATTTATATCATATCCGAAGGGTGTCCCGGAATGATGGGGATATTCTTATATATGCATCTTGTTATTGTCGGTTACCAGGTGTTCACCATATGAATGATTTTTATCTCTATGTATGGGATGTGTATTGAAATATGAAAATCTTGTGGTCTATTGTTACGATTTGATATATATAGGTTAAACCTATAACTCACCAACATTTTTGTTGACGTTTAAAGCATGTTTATTCTCAGGTGAATATTAAGAGCTTCCGCTGTTGCATACTAAAATAAGGACAAGATTTGGAGTCCATGTTTGTATGATATTATGTAAAAACTGCATTCAAGAAACTGATTTCGATGTAACATATTTGTATTGTAAACCATTATGTAATGGTCGTGTGTAAACAGGATGTTCTAGATTATCATTATTTGATAATCTACGTAAAGCTTTTTAAACCTTTATTTATGAAATAAAGGTTATGGTTTGTTTTAAAAATGAATGCAGTCTTTGAAAAACGTCTCATATAGAGGTCAAAACCTCGCAACGAAATCAATTAATATGGAACGTTTTTAATCAATAAGAACGGGACATTTCAGTTGGTATCCGAGCGTTGGTCTTAGAGAACCAGAAAATTTGCATTAGTGTGTCTTATCGAGTTTGTTTGGATGCATTAGTGAGTCTGGACTTCGACCGTGTTTTCTTTAAAAATGATTGCTTAACATTTTTGTTGGAAACTATATATTTTTAACATATGAATATTATGTGATATATTAATCTCTTAACGTGTTTGATATTATGTGATAGATGTCTACCTCTAGAACAAGTCCCATTGACTCACCTAATAATAATGAAGAGTCAAATGTAAATTGGAATGATTTGTGGACTGATTCACAAGTTCCCGAAAAGGAACCGGAAGAAGAGTCGGAACCGGAAGAAGAATCGGAACCGGAAGAAGAATCGGAACCGGATGAAGAAATAGAACCGGTGGGGGAAATAATAAAACGGTTAAGTAAAAGAAAATCCTCAACCAACCGACCAAAGTTAATTATGGTCAATGGTGTTTCCGCCAAGGAAGCAAAATATTGGGAGGATTACCAATTCTCTGATGAATCGGATTCCGACGAGAATTCCGATGATGTTATAGAAATTACCCCAACTGAATTTAAAAAGGCAAAAGAAAATAATAAGGGAAAGGGCATAAAAATAGAGAAATCTAATTCCAACCCCGATGAACTTTATATGTATCGTCAACCCCCGAAGTCCTTAAGTTGTAACAATGACCTGGGAACCTCTAAACCACCAGGTTTTTCTAAACCAATGTGGACAACGACGGCTCGTATTAGGGGAACATCATATATCCCTAGAAACTTGGCAAAACGAACCAAAACCGAAGAAGAAGAAACGAGCGAGTCAGAATAAGATAGTTGTATTCGTGTGGTGTAATATATGTAATATAGTGTTCTTATGCTTTATGATATATGTAAAAATTGCTTGTATTAATAAGTATTTTTTTATGAAACTAACTCTTGTCTATTTTACAGTTTAAAAACACAAAATGGATAGACAACCCAATATTTTAAGAGACCTACCCGGAGACATGATTGATGAAATCTTGTCTAGAGTCGGCCAGAATTCTTCGGCACAACTATTTAAGGCGAGATCAGTTTGTAAGACATTCGAAGAACGTTCCAAGAATGTCTTGGTTTATAAGAGACTTTCGTTTGAAAGATGGGGGATATCACATTGGGAAACCCATAAGTTACGATGTGTTTACTTTGACGCATATATTGCGGGGAACCCAAATGCTATTTTACGCAACGGGTTAAGAAATTATTTTGACTCAATATATCCGAATATTGGACTTCGTGATTTAGAAAAAGCGGCTAACATGCAACATAAAGAAGCATGTTATGCTTACGGATTAGTAATGTTCGCTTCTCACCAAAGTGAGAACAAGAACATCGGGCTACAACTATTAAACAAAACGTTTCCACAAGTGACGGAGTCGGTAATTGGGGTAAGAAATGAGGTTTTTAGATTATTACGGGACTGTTGGACATTACGTAACCCTCGTCCCTTTGATGACGTTACAACACGCTGTCTTATCAACGGCCATAACGGTTATGTTGCACAAGACCAAGGATGGGAAGTAGTCCTAGTAAAACCAGAATGCATGACTTGTTTCTGGACGTATGAATTACGTGTCTTTATTGCCTTTGCCGAACGACTTGTGTACTAGCTAGAATTGTCTTCACAACTATCTTGTATCAAAGTTATTGTGTGCTATATTTCATGCTTTATGTAAAATAAGCGGTATTGTAAGTTTGTAAAATATTGTATAAAAGTTTGAACGCGAAATATTATTACAATCAGTTTTTCATATAGAATTGTAGTAGTTGAATTGTATATTAGCTACTAAGTATGAACTTAACGGGTAGGTACTACCCGAATTTAAACTTATAAAACGCTAATATGAAGAAAAAGCTTTTATAAATGAGTTCATATTATGCTACGAAATACTATTAACTACTCTTAATATTCTGTATGATTAACTTGTTCCATTTAACTATTTTGAAGGAAATGGCACCGACTACTCGACACACCGTGAATATGAATGAAGAGGAATTCCGTACTTTTCTAGCTTCAAACATAGCCGCAGTACAGGCTGCGCTACATACCAACAATAACCTTGGATCTAGCAGTACAGGAAATCGTGTAGGATGCACCTACAAAGAATTCACTGCCTGCAAACCTTTGGAATTTGATGGAACCGAAGGACCGATCGGATTGAAACGGTGGACCGAGAAGGTTGAATCGGTGTTTGCCATAAGTAAGTGTACTGAAGAGGACAAAGTGAAGTACGCTACGCATACCTTCACAGGTTCTGCGTTAACATGGTGGAATACCTATCTAGAGCAAGTGGGACAAGATGATGCGTACGCACTACCGTGGTCAGCATTCAAGCACTTGATGAACGAGAAGTACCGTCCCAGAACCGAGGTCAATAAGCTCAAGACAGAACTTAGAGGGTTACGAACCCAAGGATTTGATATTACCACGTACGAAAGGCGATTCACAGAATTGTGCCTATTGTGTCCGGGAGCATTCGAAGATGAGGAAGAGAAGATCGACGCGTTTGTGAAAGGATTACCGGAAAGAATCCAAGAAGATATAAGTTCACACGAGCCCGCCTCCATACAACAGGCATGTAGAATGGCTCACAAACTAGTGAACCAGATTGAAGAAAGAATTAAAGAACAGACTGCTGAAGAGGCCAATGTGAAGCAAGTCAAAAGAAAGTGGGAGGAAAACGGTGATAAGAATCACCAATACAACAACAACAGCAATTACAACAATAATCGCAACAATTATCCCAACAATCGCAACATCAATCGCAACTACAACAAACGGCCCAACAACAACAACAACAACAACAACAACAGCAACTACAACAATCATCCCAACAACAATAATAACCGCAACAACAACAACAATCAGAAGCAGCTATGCCAAAGGTGTGAAAAGAATCACTCGGGGTTCTGCACCAAATTTTGCAACAAGTATAAAAGAAATGGTCATAGCGCGGCGAAGTGTGAGGTCTACGGACCAGGGGTTAATAGAACGAAAGGAACAAATGGTGTCGGAACGAGTAATGGCGGAGCAAGTAGTGTCGGAGCAAGTTATGCCAATGTAGTTTGTTATAAATGTGGAAAACCAGGCCACATTATTAGAAATTGCCCGAACCAGGAGAACACGAATGGACAAGGCCGTAGAAGAGTTTTCAATATTAATGCGGTAGAGGCACAGGAAGACCCGGAGCTTGTTACGGGTACGTTTCTTATTGACAATAAATCTGCTTACGTTTTATTTGATTCGGGTGCGGATAGAAGCTATATGAGTAGAGATTTTTGTGCTAAATTAAGTTGTCCATTGACGCCTTTGGATAGTAAATTTTTACTCGAATTAGCAAATGGTAAATTAATTTCAGCAGATAATATATTTCGGAATCGAGAAATTAAACTGGTTAGCGAAACATTTAAGATTGATTTGATACCAGTAGAGTTAGGGAGTTTTGATGTGATAATCGGTATGGACTGGTTGAAAGAAGTGAAAGCGGAGATCGTTTGTTACAAAAATGCAATTCGCATTATACGAGAAAAAGGAAAACCCTTAATGGTGTACGGAGAAAAGGGCAACACGAAGCTACATCTTATTAGTAATTTGAAGGCACAAAAACTAATAAGAAAAGGTTGCTATGCTGTTCTAGCACACGTTGAGAAAGTACAAACTGAAGAAAAGAGCATCAATGATGTTCCCATTGCAAAAGAATTTCCCGATGTATTTCCGAAAGAATTACCGGGATTACCCCCACATCGATCCGTTGAATTTCAAATAGATCTTGTACCAGGAGCTGCACCAATAGCTCGTGCTCCTTACAGACTCGCACCCAGCGAGATGAAAGAACTGCAAAGCCAATTACAAGAACTTTTAGAGCGTGGTTTCATTCGACCAAGCACATCACCGTGGGGAGCTCCTGTTTTGTTTGTCAAGAAGAAAGATGGTACATTCAGGTTGTGTATCGACTACCGAGAGTTGAACAAACTTACCATCAAGAACCGCTACCCACTACCGAGAATCGACGACTTATTTGATCAACTACAAGGCTCGTCTATTTATTCAAAGATTGACTTACGTTCCGGGTATCATCAAATGCGGGTGAAAGAAGATGATATTCCAAAGACTGCTTTCAGAACACGTTACGGTCATTACGAGTTTATGGTCATGCCGTTTGGTTTAACTAATGCACCAGCTGTGTTCATGGACCTTATGAACCGAGTGTGTGGACCATACCTTGACAAGTTTGTCATTGTTTTCATTGATGAAATACTTATTTACTCAAAGAATGACCAAGAACACGGTGAACATTTGAGAAAGGTGTTAGAAGTATTGAGGAAGGAAGAATTGTACGCTAAGTTTTCAAAGTGTGCATTTTGGTTGGAAGAAGTTCAATTCCTCGGTCACATAGTGAACAAAGAAGGTATTAAGGTGGATCCGGCAAAGATAGAAACTGTTGAAAAGTGGGAAACCCCGAAAACTCCGAAACACATACGCCAGTTTTTAGGACTAGCTGGTTACTACAGAAGGTTCATCCAAGACTTTTCCAGAATAGCAAAACCCTTGACTGCATTAACGCATAAAGGGAAGAAATTTGAATGGAATGATGAACAAGAGAAAGCGTTTCAGTTATTGAAGAAAAAGCTAACTACGGCACCTATATTGTCATTGCCTGAAGGGAATGATGATTTTGTGATTTATTGTGATGCATCAAAGCAAGGTCTCGGTTGTGTATTAATGCAACGAACGAAGGTGATTGCTTATGCGTCTAGACAATTGAAGATTCACGAACAAAATTATACGACGCATGATTTGGAATTAGGCGCGGTTGTTTTTGCATTAAAGACTTGGAGGCACTACTTATATGGGGTCAAAAGTATTATATATACCGACCACAAAAGTCTTCAACACATATTTAATCAGAAACAACTGAATATGAGGCAGCGTAGGTGGATTGAATTATTGAATGATTACGACTTTGAGATTCGTTACCACCCGGGGAAGGCAAATGTGGTAGCCGATGCCTTGAGCAGGAAGGACAGAGAACCCATTCGAGTAAAATCTATGAATATAATGATTCATAATAACATTACTACTCAAATAAAGGAGGCGCAACAAGGAGTTTTAAAAGAGGGAAATTTAAAGGATGAAATACCCAAAGGATCGGAGAAGCATCTTAATATTCGGGAAGACGAAACCCGGTATAGGGCTGAAAGGATTTGGGTACCAAAATTTGGAGATATGAGAGAAATGGTACTTAGAGAAGCCCATAAAACCAGATACTCAATACATCCTGGAACGGGGAAGATGTACAAGGATCTCAAGAAACATTTTTGGTGGCCGGGTATGAAAGCCGATGTTGCTAAATACGTAGGAGAATGTTTGACGTGTTTTAAGGTCAAAGCTGAGCATCAGAAACCATCAGGTCTACTTCAACAACCCGAAATCCCGGAATGGAAATGGGAAAACATTACCATGGATTTCATCACTAAATTGCCAAGGACTGCAAGTGGTTTTGATACTATTTGGGTAATAGTTGATCGTCTCACCAAATCAGCACACTTCCTATCAATAAGAGAAGATGACAAGATGGAGAAGTTAGCACGACTGTATTTGAAGGAAGTCGTCTCCAGACATGGAATACCAATCTCTATTATCTCTGATAGGGATGGCAGATTTATTTCAAGATTCTGGTAGACATTACAGCAAGCATTAGGAACTCGTCTAGACATGAGTACTGCCTATCATCCACAAACTGATGGGCAGAGCGAAAGGACGATACAAACGCTTGAAGACATGCTACGAGCATGTGTTATTGATTTCGGAAACAGTTGGGATCGACATCTACCGTTAGCAGAATTTTCCTACAACAACAGCTACCATTCAAGCATTGAGATGGCGCCGTTTGAAGCACTTTATGGTAGAAAGTGCAGGTCTCCGATTTGTTGGAGTGAAGTGGGGGATAGACAGATTACGGGTCCGGAGATTATACAAGAAACTACCGAGAAGATCATCCAAATTCAACAACGGTTGAAAACCGCCCAAAGTCGACAAAAGAGCTACGCTGATATTAAAAGAAAAGATATAGAATTTGAAATTGGAGAGATGGTCATGCTTAAAGTTGCACCTTGGAAAGGCGTTGTTCGATTTGGTAAACGAGGGAAATTAAATCCAAGGTATATTGGACCATTCAAGATTATTGATCGTGTCGGACCAGTAGCTTACCGACTAGAGTTACCTCAACAACTCGCGGCTGTACATAACACTTTCCACGTCTCGAATTTAAAGAAATGTTTTGCTAAAGAAGATCTCACTATTCCGTTAGATGAAATCCAAATCAACGAAAAACTTCAATTCATCGAAGAACCCGTCGAAATAATGGATCGTGAGGTTAAAAGACTTAAGCAAAACAAGATACCAATTGTTAAGGTTCGATGGAATGCTCGTAGAGGACCCGAGTTCACCTGGGAGTGTGAAGATCAGATGAAGAAGAAATACCCGCATCTATTTCCAGAAGATTCGTCAACACCTTCAACAGCTTAAAATTTCGGGACGAAATTTATTTAACGGGTAGGTACTGTAGTGACCCGAACTTTTCCATGTTTATATATATTAATTGAGATTGATATTTACATGATTAAATGTTTCCAACATGTTAAGCAATCAAACTTGTTAAGACTTGATTAATTGAAATATGTTTCATATAGACAATTGACCACCCAAGTTGATCGGTGATTCACGAACGTTAAAACTTGTAAAAACTATATGATGACATATATATGGATATATATATATAGTTAACATGATACTATGATAAGAAAACATATCATAAAGTATATTAACAATGAACTACATATGTAAAAACAAGACTACTAACTTAATGATTTTTAAACGAGACATATATGTAACGATTATCGTTGTAAAGACATTTAATGTATATATATCATATTAAGAGATATTCATACATGATAATATCATGATAATATAATAATTTAAAATCTCATTTGATATTATAAACATTGGGTTAACAACATTTAACAAGATCGTTAACCTAAAGGTTTCAAAACAACACTCACATGTAACGACTAACGATGACTTAACGACTCAGTTAAAATGTATATACATGTAGTGTTTTAATATGTATTTATACACTTTTGCAAGACTTCAATACACTTATCAAAATACTTCTACTTAACAAAAATGCTTACAATTACATCCTCGTTCAGTTTCATCAACAATTCTACTCGTATGCACCCGTATTCGTACTCGTACAATACACAGCTTTTAGATGTATGTACTATTGGTATATACACTCCAATGATCAGCTCTTAGCAGCCCATGTGAGTCACCTAACACATGTGGGAACCATCATTTGGCAACTAGTATGAAATATCTCATAAAATTACAAAAATATGAGTAATCATTCATGACTTATTTACATGAAAACAAAATTACATATCCTTTATATCTAATCCATACACCAACGACCAAAAACACCTACAAACACTTTCATTCTTCAATTTTCTTCATCTAATTGATCTCTCTCAAGTTCTATCTTCAAGTTCTAAGTGTTCTTCATAAATTCCAAAAGTTCTAGTTTCATAAAATCAAGAATACTTTCAAGTTTGCTAGCTCACTTCCAATCTTGTAAGGTGATCATCCAACCTCAAGAAATCTTTGTTTCTTACAGTAGGTTATCATTCTAATACAAGGTAATAATCATATTCAAACTTTGGTTCAATTTCTATAACTATAACAATCTTATTTCAAGTGATGATCTTACTTGAACTTGTTTTCGTGTCATGATTCTGCTTCAAGAACTTCGAGCCATCCAAGGATCCATTGAAGCTAGATCCATTTTTCTCTTTTCCAGTAGGTTTATCCAAGGAAATTAAGGTAGTAATGATGTTCATAACATCATTCGATTCATACATATAAAGCTATCTTATTCGAAGGTTTAAACTTGTAATCACTAGAACATAGTTTAGTTAATTCTAAACTTGTTCGCAAACAAAAGTTAATCCTTCTAACTTGACTTTTAAAATCAACTAAACACATGTTCTATATCTATATGATATGCTAACTTAATGATTTAAAACCTGGAAACACGAAAAACACCGTAAAACTGGATTTACGCCGTCGTAGTAACACCGCGGGCTGTTTTGAGTTAGTTAATTAAAAACTATGATAAACTTTAATTTAAAAGTTGTTATTCTGAGAAAATGATTTTTATTATGAACATGAAACTATATCCAAAAATTATGGTTAAACTCAAAGTGGAAGTATGTTTTCTAAAATGGTCATCTAGACGTCGTTCTTTCGACTGAAATGACTACCTTTACAAAAACGAATTGTAACTTATTTTTCTGACTATAAACCTATACTTTTTCTGTTTAGATTCATAAAATAGAGTTCAATATGAAATCATAGCAATTTGATTCACTCAAAACGGATTTAAAATGAAGAAGTTATGGGTAAAACAAGATTGGATAATTTTTCTCATTTTAGCTACGTGAAAATTGGTAACAAATCTATTCCAACCATAACTTAATCAACTTGTATTGTATATTATGTAATCTTGAGATACCATAGACACGTATACAATGTTTCGACCTATCATGTCGACACATCTATATATATTTCGGAACAACCATAGACACTCTATATGTGAATGTTGGAGTTAGCTATACAGGGTTGAGGTTGATTCCAAAATATATATAGTTTGAGTTGTGATCAATACTGAGATACGTATACACTGGGTCGTGGATTGATTCAAGATAATATTTATCGATTTATTTCTGTACATCTAACTGTGGACAACTAGTTATAGATTACTAACGAGGACAGCTGACTTAATAAACTTAAAACATCAAAATATATTAAAAGTGTTGTAAATATATTTTGAACATACTTTAATATATATGTATATATTGTTATAGGTTCGTGAATCAACAGTGGCCAAGTCTTACTTCCCGACGAAGTAAAAATCTGTGAAAGTGAGTTATAGTCCCACTTTTAAAATCTAATATTTTTGGGATGAGAATACATGCAGGTTTTATAAATGATTTACAAAATAGACACAAGTACGTGAAACTACATTCTATGGTTGAATTATCGAAATCGAATATGCCCCTTTTTATTAAGTCTGGTAATCTAAGAATTAGGGAACAGACACCCTAATTGACGCGAATCCTAAAGATAGATTTATTGGGCCTAACAAACCCCATCCAAAGTACCGGATGCTTTAGTACTTCGAAATTTATATCATATCCGAAGGGTGTCCCGGAATGATGGGGATATTCTTATATATGCATCTTGTTATTGTCGGTTACCAGGTGTTCACCATATGAATGATTTTTATCTCTATGTATGGGATGTGTATTGAAATATGAAAATCTTGTGGTCTATTGTTACGATTTGATATATATAGGTTAAACCTATAACTCACCAACATTTTTGTTGACGTTTAAAGCATGTTTATTCTCAGGTGAATATTAAGAGCTTCCGCTGTTGCATACTAAAATAAGGACAAGATTTGGAGTCCATGTTTGTATGATATTATGTAAAAACTGCATTCAAGAAACTGATTTCGATGTAACATATTTGTATTGTAAACCATTATGTAATGGTCGTGTGTAAACAGGATATTCTAGATTATCATTATTTGATAATCTACGTAAAGCTTTTTAAACCTTTATTTATGAAATAAAGGTTATGGTTTGTTTTAAAAATGAATGCAGTCTTTGAAAAACGTCTCATATAGAGGTCAAAACCTCGCAACGAAATCAATTAATATGGAACGTTTTTAATCAATAAGAACGGGACATTTCAAGCTCTATAACCGAGAACCACTTCACCCGACCCGCACCCATCCTACACATACATATGCATATAGGATATTAACACTCACCTTAAGCCTTGATGAATGCAACCAAGTAATCCGCAACTCGTCAATGGAAAGTACCTATTCCATTATCACAAATTCAACAACACACTTAGATTGGATTTACAAACCAACCCAATTTGACACTTAGTGCAAGTTCGACCCAAATGTAATTCCGAGTACAAACCGCGCCCAAACTAACCAATAATTACTAACACGGGTGAAAATGGTCCTAATATGCCAAGTAAACCCAAACACAAGTGTTAAACACATGTCTCACCCATTTTGACACCAAAACCCTAATTTTGACCCATTAAGTCAAAATCTCACCGTTTACAAGTCTTGACACCAAAACACATTTAACTCGGTTTAATACTTCAACTTAATCCATTTTAAGTTTATAAACCTTAATAAATCAACAATCGGGTCAAAATCATCACCAAACCCTAATTTTGGCTCTAGTCAAAATTAGTCAACTCCAAGAACCCTAAATGTCCCCAAAACCTCAATAATCACTAATACTAGTGATTATACACCATTTACAAGTCTTACAAGCATGAACTTGCACACCAAACCCAAAACCCGACATTAACAACAAAAAACCCGAATCTTGGTGTTAACCTTCAATTAACAACTAAATGGGTTTCACCTATGAGTCATACAATCAAAAGCCCTAAACTTGAATGATGAACACGAAAATGAATTTCGGAGTTAGAGCTTACCACTAGTATCACCGCGTAGCTAAGAACGAGGAGAACACACTTGTCAACTACGCCAAGGATCAACTCCCGATCCTTCCTTTCCAAAAATCCTTTTGAAATCAAATGGGTGTTTGAGTTTGAGAGGAAAAATGAAAAGAAAAGGGAAATTAAAATGAGAAATGAAATGGGTGGATGAGGTTAAAGCCTCAAATCTGCCTCAAATGTGAAAAGACCAAAATGCCCTTGAACTTCATTTAAATTTACAAGAATCCGGCACCAGTTTGCCCAGTATGTCGCGCCGCGGCCTAAGATGTCGCGCCGCGACATTTGACTGGTTCTGGGATCCCTTTTTGTCCAACTTCTGATCCAGATTTCAGTTGTTTGCCGCGCCGCGGCCTCCTTTATCGCGCCGCGACACAAGGCGTGATCTGACCCCTTGTCTCATACACAAAACTTTAACACCCGAACATGTCCCAAACCCTTCGTACGCCTATCGTACGTACACTATACACCTATAAATCATATACGGGGAAAAACGGGGTGTTACAACTCTCCCCCACTTAGACTCGATCACGTCCTCGTGATCCTTGTCATTTAACCAAACGGACCACACTTCACGGTCCTCAAACACAAGTCCAAACCGACTTTCCTAAGCAATTCTTCCCACTGAATTGCCTTTAACAACTAAATCGTCACCCGCGATTTATCAAATCCACAATCCGAGCACTAAAACCATGCTCATTCCCTAACATCGGGAAAACTCAACCAATCTCGTACAGAGATATCAACCCCTTAGCGTACCCTTACCGAGTACAACGCTAAAAGCAACCAAGTCTCAACCTAAGGTCAACAATCCGAAACGATGAAGACCGAACCAACGAATCCTGACGGATAACACCAATCACTAAACATCCCTTGTAGTGCGCAATACGATCAATACGCAACTACCGTAACATCATAATCAAAAGGCTAAAACCGATAGCGCCCAAAACGACTATGAAAACGCCAAATCCAAAGGTGTACAAAATCGACTATCGTCACACCCGTAACAACACGTGAGCGAAACACGGCTATCGCATCACTAATCATACCACATGGTCCTCGCGACCCCACCATCGGCGTATAAAAACACCCGATCGATCACACAACACGGTCCTTACGACCCCACCATTGGTGTATAAAACAACCAACAGATCAACATCACGGTCCTTACGACCCCACCATCGGTGTATAAAACAACCGACAGATCACACAACACGAAGGCTGGCCGAAAACACACGCGCCTTAGTGAATCCGAACTACACGCGATTCACTACCATGATGAAGTCAGCGAACCCGAATATCATGCTTTACCAATCAATAATCCCATGATGAAGTCAGCGGACCCCGAAGGTCATGCTTCACCAATCTCAACACCTGATGAAGTCAGCGGACTCCGAAAGTCATGCTTCACCGATATAACACCTCGCTCATGATGAAATCAGCGGACCCCGAAGGTCATGCTCCACCAATCGCATACTCCCATGATGAAGTCAGCGGACCCTAAAGTCATGCTTCATCAATCAACGCCCTTTTGGCCTCGAACGACGAGTAGCGTAACATCGCGCTCTGCTACGCCATAGTGAATCCTAACAGATACCACTAACCATTCACATACACGAGCAAGAACCACCTATATCAAACATAGGCACAAAACAATTATTCTCTAGAAGAGAATCCGACACACACCTCCCTTAACCGAAGGATTTCACCTTGCTCGCCAAACACGTCCATTATCTCTCAATCGAGATTTACCACATTACCACCTCGGTGATAATTCAAATCCAAACCATAAGTACAATTTATCCGAAATTGTAATCTACCACAAATCGACCAAAATCAGGTCTCGACAACATTTTCCGGATCTACCAAAAGCATCATCCAAAATCTCACACTAAAACTTCCTCGTGCGGGAGTGTAACTCCCCCATTTGGAACTACGTCCCATATCCACAACTCGTACAACCGTACAATGCTGCCTAAGGTATACTTTACAAAGATTGGGCTCACACGACCCGTCACCATATCTTGCTCCAGCCTTGAGCACACAAAGGATTTCAATCAATCCTTAAACACTTCGAGCAAAAAGTGTACCATGATTACACAAACCATACCTTCGCAATCATCCAATTGCTTTAGTTTGTCAAATTACACCTAGTCACTCATGTACCTAAGGATTTCACTTCGGTACCCTAAGTACAATGTAACCGCAACATAATCGGAGTCGAACACCACGCTAGTAGGTATAAAAGAGGCACCTAATGTCGCGTCATAAAGACTCCATTACCAACATACATCGAGATTCAAAACACTCGATCTCAAGGGTTTCAGCCTACCCGTCGAACCTCACGGTTCTTCGACCTCAACACAAAAGCGAACACGCGCTTAACAACCGAACACCAACCCATTTCCATGGCTTGGTAGAAACATTTTACAAATATCAAGGAATGCTTGGTTACACCAAGTCTTACGCCCTTCGCCCGTCAATCAAAACGTCGTCATAGGGTACTTCCATTAGGAACGTCACCCATATCAATAACATGCACAACACAATGCATTTAATAAACTCAACTTCAAACGGCACTTAATAAATAATCAAAAGACATATTTATTAAAACGAAACGTACCTTAACGTCTCCTTGCCGGCCCCGTCCCCGCTAACTTGGGACATTCCGACTTACGATGTCCTTCTTCTTGGCAATTGAAGCACACCATGCCATCGCCTTTTGGTACCGAACATTCCCACGACTTGTGACCCCTTATGCCACAATTGTAACATCTAGACGCACTAGAATCCAATATACCCGTCCGTGTACCACCCGTGCTCACACTCGGACCCTTAGTCCTCTTACTCGGAGCACCATGCGAAACAACCCTTCTCTCGCTCGAAGGTTCACCCTTCTTTGATCGTGAATACGACTCGAAACCTCTAGCCACGGCGAATAATTCCGCAAATGATTTCGCGTGACCCCGGCTAATCTTATTCTTCAAGTCATCATTCAAGGTTCGATAGAAATCCTCCATCAACAAACGATCATTCCCCAAATACTCCGGACAGAAACGAGCCTTTGCCATAAAGGTCGTCTTGAGAGTATTCAAATCCATAGAACCCTGTTGCAAGTTTCGCAACTCACAACGCAATTCTGACAAATCGGCTGAAGTCCGGAACTCCTCGAAGAATTCCTCCTTAAATTCGTCCCATGGTAACGCCATAAACGTCTCACCACCGACAAGATCAATCTTGCCATCCAACCAATCCTTCGCCCTACCCCGCAACAAACTAGTAGCGAGTCTCGTCTTTTTCTCGGGAGGGCATTCCATAGTACGAAAACACCCTTCGACATCCGAGATCCAAGTTGTGCTTACCAAAGGATCCGGTTTCCCATCATACATCGGGGGTCTAGTCCTCATGAAGCTCTTAAGACAACGCTCCATTTCACCCCTATTTTGGAATTCGAAATACTTCCTATCCATTTCTCCTCGTAACGCACCCACTTGCTCCGCAACGGAGGCCACAATTCTAGCGTTAAACTCCGCGTCATTCGTCTCGATCTCGTTTCGCGTCGTCATTCTAAGGAATGCAAAACGATTAGTCCACGCACGTATAAAACGACACGCACAACACCACCCCATCTTGCTAAACACTCGTCGTACATCACTTGTTAGACACGATTTGCACCCGTAATAAGGTTTGCAAGTTCTTATTACGCACACACGCCGTATCGACTCGTTAGTACAACGACCGCCTCGCTCGATGATAATAACCAACACAACAAAATTCCTACACATATAAACATACGCAAGGAATAACATCACAACACAACACAATATCCTAGTTAGTTCACCTACACGCTAAGGAACTAATCAAATTTCCGTCCGTCCCGTTCTCCTACAAATCCCGCAGCAAATACGCACACACAAAAGTCTAAGTCTAGGCACCTATCTCAAGTCGCCTAAATCCCTTAGACCATGCTCTGATACCACTTGAAACAACCCAACCCGTATTAAAACCGACCCATAAAAATTTTCCCATTTAGTACGCGTTAATTAGTACTTTAGGCCCCAAATGTGTTTCCATAAACATCTTTAATACAATAGTAAGTCTAGTTTCCAACAAAACCGAGCATGGTGATTTGGGACTACGCTACCCAAATCCTAATCGAGTACAAAAGCAAGATCTTCTAATCAACCTAGCCAAGATCTCTAATCCCCAAGCTTACCCGAGCCACCGTCCAGCATGCAACCTATAAAAATGTAAACAACGAGAGGGTAAGCTAACGCTTAGTGAGTGATAACATACTACATACATATATATGTATAAAATGGACACGCCACACAAATATCAAATACCGCACACCGAAGCACCCAAGCATAAAGGCAAGCTAAACTAGCATACCGTAGGATCACTAAGCAACGAGCTGAGGTACATCAAAAGAAATATAAGTTCACCAACAACGATGTGAACAATGCCAATAAGCTACACCCTGAGGGTTAGCTACATCACGACAATACAACATTATACGGATACAAATTATATATATATATATATATATATATATTAACATAAAATGCTTACGCTTACAACACAATAACCATGGTCGACCAAGCATACAAGGGAATGGTACTTGAAAGTCCGTTGGAGTTCACAACATCCACTAGTGTTACTTACACACCGCGTAATCACTAATCCCCCGGGTGATGTCTTAAACACCGCGACTAATTCACCCCCATGACAATGTGGCGTCTTAAACACCGCGACGAATCCACACGTCAATCAAAATAATGAGTGGTGTCTTGAACACCGCGACAATTCCACTCCCATGACAATGTGGTGTCTTAACCACCGCGACAATACCACATGCCAATCAAACAATGAGTAGTGTCTTAAACATCGCGACACTACTACTCGTTACTTAGAATGTGGTGTCTTGAACACCGCGACAATACCACATTCATACTACACAAATAAATACATTATATATGTACACGCATAATTATTCCACTCACAATATTAACCCTTCGCCATTGGGGTTATATAATCCACATCACACGCCCATGTGATAGAGTACACGCAAGGTGTGCACCTCGTCAAAGATGGTCAACCAAAACGCACAACCGTGCCAACTGGACCTACACACAAGTCCATCAATCCACCTATATGTGAAGTGAGCTCTATAACCGAGAACCACTTCACCCGACCCGCACCCATCCTACACATACATATGCATATAGGATATTAACACTCACCTTAAGCCTTGATGAATGCAACCAAGTAATCCGCAACTCGTCAATGGAAAGTACCTATTCCATTATCACAAATTCAACAACACACTTAGATTGGATTTACAAACCAACCCAATTTGACACTTAGTGCAAGTTCGACCCAAATGTAATTCCGAGTACAAACCGCGCCCAAACTAACCAATAATTACTAATACGGGTGAAAATGGTCCTAATATGCCAAGTAAACCCAAACACAAGTGTTAAACACATGTCTCACCCATTTTGACACCAAAACCCTAATTTTGACCCATTAAGTCAAAATCTCACCGTTTACAAGTCTTGACACCAAAACACATTTAACTCGGTTTAATACTTCAACTTAATCCATTTTAAGTTTATAAACCTTAATAAATCAACAATCGGGTCAAAATAATCACCAAACCCTAATTTTGGCTCTAGTCAAAATTAGTCAACTCCAAGAACCCTAAATGTCCCCAAAACCTCAATAATCACTAATACTAGTGATTATACACCATTTACAAGTCTTACAAGCATGAACTTGCACACCAAACCCAAAACCCGACATTAACAACAAAAAACCCGAATCTTGGTGTTAACCTTCAATTAACAACTAAATGGGTTTCACCTATGAATCATACAATCAAAAGCCCTAAACTTGAATGATGAACACGAAAATGAATTTCGGAGTTAGAGCTTACCACTAGTATCACCGCGTAGCTAAGAACGAGGAGAACACACTTGTCAACTACGCCAAGGATCAACTCCCGATCCTTCCTTTCCAAAAATCCTTTTGAAATCAAATGGGTGTTTGAGTTTGAGAGGAAAAATGAAAAGAAAAGGGAAATTAAAATGAGAAATGAAATGGGTGGATGAGGTTAAAGCCTCAAATCTGCCTCAAATGTGAAAAGACCAAAATGCCCTTGAACTTCATTTAAATTTACAAGAATCCGGCACCAGTTTGCCCAGTATGTCGCGCCGCGGCCTAAGATGTCGCGCCGCGACATTTGACTGGTTCTGGGATCCCTTTTTGTCCAACTTCTGATCCAGATTTCAGTTTTTTGCCGCGCCGCGGCCTCCTTTATCGCGCCGCGACACAAGGCGTGATCTGACCCCTTGTCTCATACACAAAACTTTAACACCCGAACATGTCCCAAACCCTTCGTACGCCTATCGTACGTACACTATACACCTATAAATCATATACGGGGAAAAACGGGGTGTTACAAAAATATTTAAAAGCTTAAATATATTGATTTTTAAAAATTTACAATAATAATTTAATATTAATTTAAAAACAGGGTAAAAATTAAAATGAAAAATCTTTTTGGTCTTTCATCCCACTTTAATCAATCAAATATTATCAAAAATATACGCCCCTCTTTTGGGTAAAGTAATTTCGGCTATATTACCTAGTTTTACTCCTGATGAATTTCTGAAATATTTTGGATTGATTGATTAAAGATATTTATACCTTAAGAATAAACGGTAAATTTCACAGTGATGTAATAAATTTTTGTATGATATCAATAATTTCGGTTTCGCATACCTAATTTTATTGAATATCAATTTAATACTTTATAGCGAACAATTCAGCGTTTATTATCAAAAGGTTAAAAGCAATAAAAATAAAAATAAAAACTGTACATACTTACCTGTGAGATAGAATTCTCAGAGACCTGCTTTAGCCGACTCATAGGAGAGTCGTGTGATTTGGTTTTCCATAGCTACATAAGCGTAACCTCGATTCTTCAATAGCTTTTCTTCTAAACATATGAATGGTCCTTCTCTGCATAGAGTAACAAATTCGGTATTTGAATATGTTTGATTGTTTGAACATTTACCTTCGTGTGACCATTTTCCGCATTTATGATATCTTTCAAGGGGTCGTGATCTTCTTTTTGTTGCGGATTTTGATTTTCCTTTACCAAAATGTGTCTTATGATGATCTTTCCTGAGTTCTTTCCTTACTTCGTCCATTTTTTCTCTTATGAATGATACCAGTTCACTCAGGAAGATGTTATTATTATGTTTAGTAATCATAGCGTGTAGTAGTAGACCATGGTTCAGATCAAAGGAATTCTTCATCTCGTAAAATCTAAAAAAAAAAAAATTCAGAATGGAGGGAGAAGACTAGTTCTTTAGGGTCTGCTAGGGAAAGACCATTCGGATTCCATTCTCAAGAACTACATGAAAACAGAAAATCTAACTCTAACATAAATATATATTATCCTTAAAAAGACTTGATTCTCCCCACACTTAGTTAGTTGTGGTGTCAAAATTGTGATTAACTTTGTTTTCAATTGGACTATCAACAACTTGTATATCTCTGACTTTTGCTTCAAGCCAATTGTTGATTTCCTCTGTAACTTTCACAAATTCAACTAACATTGCCTTTTCTTTAGGCGACAAATTGGATACTAATCGGTTACATAACTTAAAGTTCCCCTTAATCCTAGCATCTTGAATCCGTTTATAAAGTTTCTTCGTTGAACTGTTAAAAACTGGTTCATCTAATTTCATATCAACAACGGGGTTCTTTGTTATTAGGTCATCATTGGTTGTTGCTTCATCTTCTCCACACTTAGGCGTTTTTATTGGTTCAACAGTTTTGGTTGGTGGAGATCTAAACTTTCGGTTCATAAAGGTGACCGATTTGTCACCATCCCTTAGTGTCATTCTACCTTCTCTTACATCAATGAACGCCTCGGTGGTTGCTAAAAATGGGCGACCTAAAATTAGAGGAATATCAAGGTCTTCCTCCATATTAATAACTATGAAGTTTGCAACAAAGGTCAAACTTCCCACTTTAATAAGTAAATTGTTTGCTATTCCAACTGGGTGTTTAATGGTTTGATCAAATAATTGAACACCTATTCTGGTTGGTCTTAATTTACCCACACCTAATCTTTTGTATAAGGAAAGAGGCATAACATTTACACTTGCTCCAAAATCTGCGAGTCCATTATACATAGCACAATCGTTAATCAAGCAAGAAATGATAAATTCACCTGGGTATCCTACTTTAGTAAGTAGAGTTGGTTTGTTAACCTTTTCCAAGTGATCTTTTCTTGGTTCTTTTACTTCTACTTGAACTTCTTGTTCACAATTTTCTTCGTTTCTTGGAATGGGAGGTTTGTATAGGAATTCTTCTTCATCGCTCCAATTTGAAGCTTCCCCGTCTTCTAATTTTGGTTTTTCATATGTTGTTGATAACATATTTATGTTTTCATTCTGAGGTTTATCTTGGGTGGTGAAATTATGATTGACTTCATTGTTAACTTCCATCGGACTATGTATGTAATGTTTAACTCTATGACCATTAACTTTAAATTCAATCCCATTTGAATTTATTAACTCTATTGTTCCATATGGGAAAACTCTTTTGACTATGAATGCTCCAGACCATTTTGATTTCAATTTTCCAGGAAATAACTTGAATCGTGAATTGAAAAGAAGAACTCTGTCTCCTTCTTAAAATTCTTTTGAACTTCTGATTCTTTTATCATGCTATTTCTTCGTTCTTTCCTTATAGATTAACGAATTTTCGTATGCTTCATATCTTAATTCTTCGAATTTGTTTAATTGACTTAACCGTAGACGTCCGGCTTCATGTAAATCAAGATTACATGTCTTCAAAGCCCAAAATGCTTTGTGCTCAATTTCTACTGGAAGGTGACATGCTTTTCCGTAAACAAGTTTAAAAGGTGTGGTTCCAATTGGAGTTTTGTAGGCTGTTCTAAAAGCCCAGAGTGCATCCTCCAATTTCATGGACCATTCCTTCGCATTTGATCCTACGGTTTTCTCTAGAATACATTTTAATGCTCGGTTGGTATTTTCAACTTGTCCACTTGTTTGTGGATGATAAGCGGTTGAGATTTTATGAGTTACTCCATATCTTTTGAGAACTTTCTCAAGTTGATTATTACAAAAATGAGTACCCCGATCACTTATTAAAGCTTTCGATGTTCCGAACTTAGCAAAAAGACGTTTTAAGAAGTTGACTACAACTCGTTCATCGTTAGTTGGGAGAGCTTGTGCTTCCGCCCATTTAGATACATAATCAATGGCAACGAGAATGTAGAGATTATTATGAGATTTTGGAAATGGACCCATAAAGTCAATACCCCAAACGTCAAATACTTCACGTACTTGAATGACATTTTGTGGCATTTCATCACGTTGACTTATTTTTCCGGCCCTTTGACAAGTATCACAGGATTTACAAAGAAGGTGTGCGTCTTTGAAAATTGTAGGCCAATAGAACCTAGCATCGTAAACTTTTTTTGCTGTGAGTTGAGGCCCATAATGCCCTCATGTTGGTCATGTGTGACAATGGTTTAAGATTTGACTAGCTTCATCTCCGAATAAACATCGGCGTATTATTCTATCGGGACAACTTTTAAACAAATATGGACCTTCCCAGAAATAGTGTTTTATATCACTAAAGATTTTCTTTCGTTTTTGGTACGACAACCTTTTTTCAAGGAATCCACATACTAAGTAGTTTGCATAGTCTGCAAACCATGGAATTTCATTATAATCTATCTTCAATAGATATTCATCAGGAAAGTTATCTTGTATGGCCGATTCATTTAGAACCTCTAATTCAGGATTTTCAAGACGAGAAAGATGATCAGCGGCGAGATTCTCTGCTCTCTTTTTGTCTCGAATTTCAATATCGAACTCTTGTAAGAGTAAGATCCAACGGATTAATCGTGGTTTGGCATCTTGTTTCAAAAATAGGTATCTAAGAGCAGAATGGTCGGTATAGACCACCGTTTTAGCTAGAACGAGATATGAACGAAATTTTTCAAAAGCAAAGACAATAGTAAGGAGTTCTTTTTCAGTAGTTGTGTAATTCGTTTGTGCTCCTTGTAACATCTTACTAGCGTAATAAATAGGTTGAAATCGTTTTTCAATCCTTTGTCCTAAAACGGCTCTCATTGCAAAATCACTTGCATCGCACATGAGTTCAAACGGTAGATTCCAATTTGGAGTTATCATGATCGGCGCATTAGTGAGTTTTTCTTTAAGAATATTAAAAGATTTGATGCATTCATCTGAAAAGATGAATGAAGCATCCTTTTCTAAGAGTTTATTCATAGGAGTGGCAATTTTAGAAAAATCTTTTATGAAACGTCGGTAAAAACCGGCATGCCCTAGAAAACTCCTAACTCCTCTAACATTGGTGGGATGTGGAAGTTTAGCAATTACATCTACTTTAGCTCTATCCACTTCAATTCCTTCCTTTGAAATTTTGTGACCAAGAACGATGCCTTCTCTAACCATAAAATGGCATTTCTCCCAATTAAGAACTAGATTTGATTGTTCGCATCTAATAAGCATTCGTTCAAGATTAACTAGACATGATTCAAAAGTATCACCGAAGACTGAAAAGTCATCCATGAAAACTTCCATGCATTCTTCTATAATGTCGTGGAAAATCGCCATCATGCACCTTTGAAAGGTTGCAGGGGCATTGCAAAGTCCAAATGGCATGCGTTTGTACTCAAAAGTACCATATGGGCACGTGAACGTGGTTTTTTCTTGGTCCTTGGGTGCGATTTAAATTTGAAAATATTCGGAAAAACCGTCAAGAAAACAATAGTAACTATTTCCAGCTAACCTTTCCAACATTTGATCAATGAAAGGTAAGGGAAAGTGATCTTTTTTGGTGGCGTTATTTAATTTTCTATAATCAATACATACACGCCATCCTGTTATAGTCCTAGTAGGAATAAGATCATTTTTTCATTTTTGATGACAGTCATGCAACCCTTCTTAGGTACGCATTAAACTGGGCTTACCCATGGACTATCAGAGATTGGATAAATTAAACCTGCATCTAGCAGTTTAATAATTTCTTTCTTAACAACATTTTGCATATTGGGATTTAGTCTTCGTTGGCGTTGCACATACGTTTTATGACCTTCTTCCATAAGGATTTTATGTGTGCAATACGAAGGACTTATGCCTTTAATATCATGAATCTTCCATGCAATAGCTGGTTTATGAGCTTTTAGCACAGAAATGAGTTGAGATTTTTCATTTTCCGTAAGAGAAGACGATATTATTACAGGTAATTCAGATTCACCATGTAAATAAGCGTATTCCAAATGGTTTGGAAGTGGCTTTAACTATAATGTCGGTGGTTCTTCTATCGATGATTTGTATCGATATATGTATTCCTCTTTTAGCATATGAAGTTCTTCTGTTGTTGGTTCGTAATCATTAGCCATGAGTGCGGCTAACATTTCAGCTTCATCAATTGGTTCAGTTCCTTCTCTTAAAGAACATTCTCAAGTTCCTTGTAATTCTGGAAATTCTTCTAACAATTCTGCATGTGAATCTATAGTTTGAATATAATAACATGTATCATCTGCAGATTGCGGTTGTTGCATGGCTCTATCAACAGAAAAGGTAACACTCTCATCCTCTATACTTAGGGTCAGTTTCTTACCAAACACGTCTATTATTGCTTTAGCCGTGTTTAAGAATGGTCTTCCTAATATGAGAGGAACTCGAGAATCTTCTTCCATGTCCAGAATAACAAAATCTACTGGAAATACTAAAGTACCAACTTTAACTAGCAGGTTCTCCATTATCCCTCTAGAATATTTTACTGATCGATCAGCTAGTTGTATGCTTATTAGTGTTGGTTTCAATTCTCCGAGGTCTAGTTTAGCGTATAGTGAATACGGCATTAAATTTATACTAGCACCTAAATCTGCCAATGCTTCTATTGAACTAAGACTACCCAGAAAACATGGAATTGTGAAACTTCCTGGATCAGAGAGTTTTTCTGGTATCTTATTCAACAGGACTACAGAACAATTAGAATTCATAGTAATAGCAGAGAGTTCTTCCATTTTCTTTCTATTTGTGATTAGATCTTTCAAGAATTTAGCATATCCAGGCATACCTGAAATCACATCAATGAAAGGAAGATTGACATTTATTTGTTATAGCATATCCAAGAATTTAGATTGCTCGGCTTCAAGTCTTTCTTTTCTCATTTTACTCGGGTAAGGAAGTGGTGGTTGGTATAGTTTAACATAAGGTTTAGCCTTAACTGTGTTATCTTCATTAACCTTTTCAATTACCGGTTATGTTTCTTTCTCTTGTTCAGGTTGTGGTGCCTGTGGAGTGGGAATAGAGTCATCAGAAATTACAGGTATTTCAGGTGGTTTAAGTGTATTACTACTTCTTGTGGTAATGGCTTTAGCTGTTTCATTCCGGGGGTTAGCATTTGTATCGCTAGGTAAACTTCCCGGTTTTCTTTCATCTATCAACCTTGCTAGGTTGCTCACTTCTTGTTTCAGATTTTGAATAGAAGCTTGTTGATTTCTAAATGCTTGGACATTTTGTTCATTGATTTGTTTCTGAGATGTGAAAAATTGAGTTTGAGATTCAACTAGCTTGGACATCACATCTTCTAAATTTGGCTTTTTATCATCGGTTTGTGGTGATTTATTTTGAAAATAGGTCTTTGCTGATTGTAAGTATTATTAGATACTTGTTGATTACTAGGACCTTGTTGGTTGTTGTATAGAACATTTCGGTTATAATTATGATTTTGATTGTAGTTTGGTCTTGACGGTTGATAATTATTCTGATAATTATTTCCAGGCCTTTGGTTTATATATGAAACATTCTCTCTTTGTTCCATTGTTTGTTCAATACTGAGACAATCTTTTGTCAAATGTGGTCCTCCACATTGCTCATAACTAATTTGTATTGAGTGAATATCCTTAGTCATCTTTTCTATTCGTCTCTCGACATCATCTATCTTTGCGGAAATGGAATCAAAGTCATGGCTAGAATCGGCTCTAGCTGCTTTAGATGATATAACGATATCTTTTTCTTGATGCCACTCATGTGAGTGGGAAGCAGTATTATCAATAATTTTGTAAGCTTCAGTTGCGGTTTTCTTCATAATGGAACCACCAGCTGCTATATCGATGTCATTTCGTGTAGTGATGTCGCATCCTTGGTAGAATATTTGTAATATTTGATAAGTGTCTAAACTATGTTGCGGACATCCTCTTAACAACTTTCCAAATCTTGTCCACGCCTCATATAGAGTTTCATTTGGCTTTTGCGTGAACGTAACAATTTCTCCTTGAAGTCTCACGGCTTTAGATGCTGGAAAGAATTGTTTAAGAAAATTTTCAACTAAGACATCCCATGTATCAATCGCCCCTTTAGGTAATGATTCTAATCAATCTTTGGCTTCTCCCTTTAAAGTCCAGGAAAATAACATAAGATAAATCTGTTCATCCTCCACTTCTCGGATTTTAAATAGAGTACAAATCCTATTAAAGGTATGAAGATGTTCGTTTGGATCTTCCTTCGGTGCACCACTAAATTGGCATTGATTAGTTACCATGTGTAGGATTTGTCCTTTGATTTCATAATCTGGCGCATTAATGTCTGGTTGAGTAATTGCATGACCTTGGCCAGTGTGTTTAGCTCTCATTCGGTCTTCCATACTTAGAGGTTCCAGATTTTCCATGATTGAATTTGTTGAATCTGAATCACTAGAGGATTTTGATTTCTTCCTCAACAATCTCTGGATGAGTGGTTTCTTCCTCAACAATCTTTGGATGAGTGATTTGTGGTTCAGGAGGAATGATTAGTGGTTCAGGATATCTGAATTGTCCCTGAATATCCTCCGGATTCTCAATTTTGAGGTCGGGTTCAAAAAATGGATTATCGAAAATTTGAATTGGAGTACTTGGTCGACTAGATGACGATTCTAAAGAAAAATCAACGGCGACAATGTTGGCTAGATGTCTTGATCGAGTTACAGGTGGTGAACGTATGAAAGGTGGTGAACGTTTTGCTCGGTGCATTCACTAAATATTCTATTAGTTATAAATGATAAAAATTATATAAGTTATCAAATTAATAGACTTTTTTGATTTTACCCACATTTCGAATAGCCAATAGATGCAGCAGGTAGCCAGGACCCTTTAAATCGGAAGCCCACAACTCGCCACTAACAAATCCAACTATTATTACGAACCAGAAAATTTTGGATGTCTATCAATTTAGCCGCTTAAAATAATTTTTCGTCAAAATTTTGAAATAAAAATCTATGTCCTAAAACTAGAGCGTCGAGAAATAAGAAAGAAAAATAGTGCGTCGAAAAATGTCGAAAAATAAAAGGTCAAAAAAAATAAGCGTCGAAAAACAAACAGTCGAAAAATAAAAATAAGAAAATAAGCGTCGAAACTTAAAAGGTACTAAATACTAAAAACTTACGTCTAAAGGTATTAAAGCTTAAAAGGAATTCTATATCCAAAACGGCAATTACTTAAAAAAAACACTAAAGTTTATTGAACTAAAGCGATAAGCGACGTCGTAAATTCTAAAGCGTCTAAGTCTTAGTCTAAAAAAAAAGCACTTAAGGGATTTTACGGCAAAGCTTAGAAATCTAGAAATAAAAATAAACTACGGCAAAAACTAATCTTAAAACTAATTACGAACGATAAATATACAAATATTATGAATAAACGATAAAAATATACAAAATATAAAAATAAGCTTAAAGTTATAAAAATATAATTTTTTTTATAAAAATATTATTTTTATATTATTTATTTTATAAAAGTATTAATTTTAAAACTAATTAAAACTTAAAATACAAATTAATTAAAACTAAAACTAATTAATATTAAATTAAAACCCTAATCATAATTAATTATATATTAAACTTAACCCTAATTCGTTCATACCATGATCAGGGCTGTCAAATCACCTCATGCGGTCGCATGAGATGTTAGTTGTTTTTCCATGCGGTCGCATGGCAGTGGATACCAGGCCAAATATTTGGGCTGCTACAGTGTTCGGCCCGTATATATTTTTTTTTTCTGTTTTATATTTTTGTAAAATATTTATATAAAACTTATAAATAAGAAAAATTTACTTATTAGTTTTTATAACTTTTCACAATAAATAGAAATATAAACTTTTTAAATTTAACTAAACGTAAAAATATAGATATATATTTTTCTTTTTCTTTTATATTTTTGATTGTATTGTGTAAAACGTATTTTTATAAAAATGAATTAAAGCTTAATAAAAATCTTTTTTTTAATAGCGTTTCGCTTCGGCGTTCCCAGACAGCGGCGCCAAAAAAACTTGATGTGTGCAGCAGCGTATACGAAATAGTTATATTTTTATTGCGAAATACTATTAAATACGATACAATTTTACAAAAGTTATTTATTTATTATTAGATGGGATATACCTAAACCTTGCTACAACACTATAGGCAGTGTACCTAATCGTAGAGTAGTATAGTTTTAGTAAGTCCAGTTCGTTCCTCAGGGAGCTAGCCAAGTTTAACGCTATATTTTTAAAACTATATCTGTATAAATATATATTATTATTATTATAAAAGGGGGGTTTTTACCGTTTAATGACCGGTTTGTCGATTTTATGTCTTTAGTCACAATTAAAACCTAATGTAAAATATTAAATATACAAATAACTTAATTTAAAGCGTAAAGTAAATGACGATAAATAAAATTGCGTTAATTAAAAGTGCGATAAATAAAATGACGATAAATAAAATTGCGATAATTAAAAAGTACGATAATTAAAAGTGCGATAAGATATAAAATAAAGGAATTATGCTTATTTAAGCTTCCATAATCATGATGTTCGACGTGTTGATTTTAGTTTATTACCATGGGTTAATTGTCCTTTGTCCTGGATTATTCGATATGTCCATACGATTTTGTCCATAATTGTAACGTCTCAACCCTCATTATACCAAAATCACGACCCAAAAAAAAAAATTTCTGGACCTATACATCTGGACGGCGTCCAGATTCCTGGACGGCGTCCAGTACAGAAGGCCTGTATGGCGTTCAGCCTTTTTGGACGGCGTCCAATTGGGCTAAAAAGTTCGGATCAGTTTTTCATTACGCTTGAACGAAAAACCCACTTCCCGACACTTTCCAACGAAACCAATTATCACAACATATCAAAATAAGTAAAACTAATAGATTTCCAACATCAAAACGAGTTTTACAAAACGGGGCCCACTACGGCCGTTTTACGAGTTTCGTACAAATCATGAGTTTAGACCACATTAGTTTAATTTCCAAACGACACTATAAGCATGGTATTTGGGGGTTAAACTACCCAAATCTCGGTCAAACTCCAAAAGCAATCAAACCCAAAAGCGTCCCCTAAATCACAAGCGGGACCTCTGATAAGGCTAAAAAGGAACATATATTTCATAGCAAAATCCCCCAAGAAAGACAAGATTTTAGTTGCAATTGTTCCATTTTCGAGTAATATTCGTTTATTTTAAATAAGTGCGAAGACAAAAGGCGAAAACGAAGATTTGAAGACGCAAAGGTCCAAAAAGCTCAAAAGTACAAGATACAATCAAAAAGGTTCAAATTATTGATGAAGAACGTCTAAAAATGACAAGAGTACAAGTTACAAAACGCAAAGTACACGATATAAAATTGTACGAAAGGGCGTTCGAAAATCCGGAACCGAGGCATGAACCAACTTTCAGCGCTCGACGCAACGGTGTAAAAATTACGAGTCAACTATGCACAAGAATAAAATATAATATTTAAATAATTCATAATAAGAATAATATTAAATAATAAAAAGTTGTTAATTGAGCATAGTTCCGGGGTCGTAAATGAAAATTTCAATTCTAATTTCGCTATAAAAGCGATGATTTACGATCAATTTGAGAGGACTTTTTTTTCGATCATTTTTTCTATTTTTTTCTTACTTTTCTATATCAAATATCAATATCTATATTTATAATTCTCTATCATAATGTTAATGTAATCAGATATAACAATAATCTTAATTTTAATTTTAAATTATGATAATAATAAGATTTATGATAGAGATCGTTTGAGTGTGTAAGTCGAAATTCTGTCCGTGTAACGCTACGCTATTTTTAATCATTGTAAGTTATGTTCAACCTTTTTACATTAATGTCTCGTAGCTAAGTCGTTATTATGCTTATTTAAAACGAAGTAATCATGATGTTGGGCTAATTACTAAAATTGGGTAATTGGGCTTTGTACCATAATTAAGGTTTGGGCAAAAGACCGACACTTGTGGAAATTGAACTATTGACTATTAATAGATGGGGGGTATTGTCTAATTGAGTGACAACTCATTGGAGTCTGTCGAACCTATCTTCAAATTAATTAACCTAATAATTAATAATGATTATGGTTGTCCTATTTAGTGATGTTCATATGGAATCTGTTATAATCATTTAATTAATCAATTGGGTTGGGTAATTGATTATTCATTCTGATCAAGTGGATGAATTAATATTCATAAACTAATTAAAACAGGGGTGGATTACATACAGTGATAACTGGTGTAATTGTTGACAGAAGTGATAACTGCGTCACAGTTTAAATCCTTAATCAGTTGGAATATTTGACTTCGGGTATAAGGGTAATTTGACGAGGATACTCGCACTTTATATTTATGACCGATGGACTATTATGGACAAAAACCAGATAGACGTATCAAATAAACCAGGACAAAGGACAATTAACCCATGGTAATAAATTAAAATCAACACGTCAAACATCATGATTACGGAAGTTTAAATAAGCATAATTCTTTTATTATATTTCTCATCGTATCTTTATTTACTGTCATTTTATTACTCGCAATTTTATTTACTGTCATTTTATTTATTGTCATTATTTTACGCACTTTAATTATCGTCATTTATCTTTGCGCTTAAAATATAGAATCGACAAACCGGTCATTAAACGGTAAAACCCCCCTTTTATAATAATATTACTACTTATATAATTATATATATTTTGTATAAATATAGTTGTTAAAAATATAGTAAGTATCACCAGCTCCCTGTGGAACGAACCGGACTTACTAAAAACTACACTACTCTACGATTAGGTACACTGCCTATAGTGTTGTAGCAAGATTTAGGTATATCCCACTCTATAAATAATTAAAACTTGTGTCATATTTTGTAGTATTTTGTATTAAAAATAATACTATTTCGTACCCTCACGCTACATCATCAAGTTTTTGGCGCCGCTGCCGGGGAGCACTAAAACGCTATATTTTTAATTTATATTTGCAAAAATATAAAAAAAAAAATAAAAATAAAAAACGTAAAAAAAAAAAAAAACGTAAAAAAAAAAAAAAAATTATAAAAAAAAATATATTTTTAAGATTTTGTCTATAAAAAAATTTTTTTTTTAGTTTTATTACCTTTAGATTTTTAGACTATATTCGCAACTTTTAGTATTAAGTTTAGTTTTGCCATAGTTATTTTTACTTCTAGAATTTTTAGTTTTGCCGTAAAATCCCTTAAGTACTTTTTCTTTAGATTAAAATTTAGGTGCCTTAAAATTTTGCGACGTCATTTTTCGTGCTATTTTCTTATTTTTATTTTTTTGACGCTTTTACCTATGTATCAATTACAATTTCAATTAGTAATCTCCATTTGTAGTTTTAATTTTAAGATAATAGTCGTAATAAGGATCGATTAGTCGCGTGTTTTAAAGACTTTTAAGTCACTCTTCGCCTTTTTCATTTTTTGACACTTTTCGACGCGCACTCTTTTTCTCTCTTATTTCTCGCCATTCTAGTTTTTAGGACTTAGAATTTTTTCTACTTCTTCTCTAAATTTCTTAAAATTACGAAAATTTATTTTAAGTGGTTAAATTGATAGACATCAAAATTTTCTGGTTCGTAGTAATAGTTGGATTTGTACGTGGACCGGGTTATTGGAGCCAAACAGTCCTCAATTATATTGAGACCAAACGAATCCTGCCCCTCTGCTGCATCTTTTGGCTATTCGAAACGTGGGCAAAATCAGAAAAGTCTATTAATTGGATAACTTATTATAATTTTTCTTTCCTTTTTAAAAACTAATAGGATATTCAGTGAATGCACCGAGCAAGACGTTCGCCGCCGGTCATACGTTCACCACCTGTAACTCGATCAAGACATCGTTTAACGAATATCGCCGCCGTTGATTTTTCTTTAGAATCGTCATCAAGTCGACCAAATCCTCAAACTCAAATTTCCGATAATCCAGTTTTTGAAACAAACCTCACAATTGAGAATCCGGAGAATATTCAGGAACGGTTTGTAGATCCCGAACCATTAAACTTTCCTCCGGAACCACCAATCATTCAAACAGAGATTGTTGAGGAAAGAAACCATTAAATCAGAAACCTCTAGTGATTCAGATACAACACTTCCAATCATGGAAAATCTAGAACCTCTAAGTATGGAAGACCGAATGAGAGCTACACGCACGGGCCAAGGTCATGCCATTATTAAACCAGAAGTTAATGCTCCAGATTATGAAATCAAAGGACAAATTCTACACATGGTGACTAATCAATGCCAATTCAGTGGTGCGCCGAATGAAGACCCAAACGAACATCTTCGTACGTTTAATAGAATTTGTACACTATTCAAAATCCGAGAAGTGGAAGATGAGCAGATCTATCTCATGTTGTTTCCCTGGACTTTAAAGGGAGAAGCCAAAGATTGGTTAGAATCGTTACCTGAAGGGGCGATTGACACATGGGATGTTTTAGTTGAAAAATTTCTTAAACGATTCTTTCCGGCATCCAAAGCCGTGAGACTTCAAGGAGAAATTGTTACGTTCACGCAAAATCCAAATGAAACATTATATGAGGCGTGGACAAGATTCGGAAGGATGTTGAGAGGATGTCCTCAACACGGTTTAGACACTTACCAAATAGTACAAATATTCTACCAAGGTGTCAATGTTGCTACACGAAAAGACATCGACATAACAGCTGGTGGTTCCATTATGAAGAAAACCGCAACTGAAGCTTACAAAATTATTGATAACACTGCTTCCCACTCTCATGAGTGGCATCAAGAAAAAGATATCTTTCGATCATCTAAAGCGGCTAGAGCCGATTCTAGCCATGACTTTGATTCCGTTTCCGCAAAAATAGATGCTTTCGAAAGACGAATGGAAAAGATGAATAAAGATATTCACGCAATACGAATTAGTTGTGAGCAATGCGGTGGACCACACTTATTGAAAGATTGTCACATTGAACTAACGATGGAACAACGAGAGAATGTTTCCTATATGAACCAAAGGCCGGAAAATAATTATCAGAATAATTATCAACCGCCAAAGCTAAACTTTAATCGAAATCAAAACATTCTTTACAATCCAAATGGACCCAACAACAACTCGTACAACCAACAAGGTCCGAATAACCAACCAACTCAAAACAACACTTTCAATCAACAAAGACCTAGCTTGTATAAACCGCCACAACAACCCGAAGAGAAAAAGCCAAATCTAGAAGAAATGATGGCAAAGCTAGTTGAATCTCAAACACAATTTATTACATCTCAAACCCAAACGAATGAGAGGTTTGATCAGTCATTAAGAACTCAACAAGCTTCCATTTTGAATCTAGAAAAACACGTAGGTACTCTTGCTAGCATGATGAGTGAAAGGGAACAAGGAAAGCTACCGAGTAATACTGAAGTAAACCCTCGGAATGAGAATGTTAATATGGTGTCAACGAATTCTGAAAAACCAGCACCAGAAGATGGGAAGGTTTTAGATGTGAGTAACAATGAAGAAGTTACACCACCACCACCACCACCACCCGAGTATGTAAAGCCAGTGGTGACACCATACAAACCACCCATCCCGTTTCCAAGAAAAGGAGTTGAGTATGAGCAAGTAATAAGTAATAAAGATTGTGATACTTCTGGAAAGAAGAAGAAGAAAAAGAATAAGAAAGTGCAAGAAACAAAAGCCGTAGAAGTAAACCCGGTGAATACAGTTCCACCAAAACCTCCACCTAGGGTAGGTGATCCGGGTGAATTTATTGTTCCTTGTCTACTTAGTGATTGTGTCATGTATGATGCACTAGCAGATTTAGGTGCAAGTGTGAGTGTTATGCCTCTTTCCTTATATAAGAGATTAGGTGTAGGTGAGTTAACTCCAACGGATATGAGTGTTCGATTCTTTGATCAAACCATTAAGCACCCAGTAGGAATTGCTGACAACCTACCCATTCAAGTAGGTAATTTAACCTTTCTAGTCGAATTCATTGTCATTGACATAGAAGAGGACCCAAACATTCCTCTAATTTTAGGTCGACCATTCTTAGCGTCCACCGGGGTGTTCTTTGATGTAAGAAACGGTAGAATGACACTTAGTAGTGGTGACAAATCAATCACCTTTATGATTCGAAAGTCTAAATCTCTACCAACCAAGACCGTTGAACCAGAAAAAACGATTGGTAAGAACCATGCTGTTTTACCAACTCCAACGGTAGTACTTAATAATAATAAAACGCCTAAGTGTGGGGAAAATGAAGTAACACCTAATTATGACATGATAACAAAGAACCCCGTTATTGATACGAAATTAAATGACCCCGTTATTAATAGTTCAATGAAGAAACTTTTTAAACGGGCTATTGATGCTAGAAGTAAGGGGAACTTTAAGTTATGTAACCGGTTAGTATCCAATCTGTCGCCTAAAGAAAGGGCGAAACTAGTTGAATTTTGGGATATTACGGAAGAAGCCGGGCACTGGCTTAAAGAAAAAGTCACAGATATGCAAGTTGATTGTGGACCAAGAGAAATTAACGATGAAGTTAATCACAATTTCGACACCCCAGCTACCTAAGTGTGGGGAGATTCAAATGTTCTAAAAAGAAAATGCTGTCTGGAGTTAGTTGTTCTGTTCTCGTGTAGTTCCGAGAATGGAATCCGATTGGTCTTTTCCGCTAGCAGACACTAAAGAACTAGTTTTCTCCCCCCATTCTGATTTTTTTTTATTTTGTAGGTTTTATATGAAATTAATATGCTTTTTAAATTTAAGTTTTGTGTGAATTTAAAAACAAAATTTACTTTATTTCATTAAGTAAAAAAATGATTTCTAAAATTCGTCGTGAGTTGAAGATTAGGTAGTTAAGCCGAAATTACTTTACCCGAGGGCGGGGCGACAAATTTTGTTATTATTATTTTTAATTTTATTGATTTAAAGTATGCCAAAAATATTATACTTTATAAATTTTTGAAAAGTGGGGTTATAAACCAAACTTCAAATATATATATATATATATATATATATATATATATATATATATATATATATATATATATATATATATGTTTGTATTTTATCTTATGTACAAAACAGGGTAAAACAACGCACTTTCAAAGACTGTCATTAAAGTTCAGCAAAAGGTACTAATTTTGACGACAAGACGCAAAACAACAAATATGATATAACAAATGAAGGAATGAACGATGAGGCGCCATCTATTATTCGACGAGCTTTGTAATTACAAACTCGGTATTTTTAATCACTTTTCTAAGCTAATCACCCTCATGAATTTAAATTATAGTCTGATTTCATGCAAATGAGGGCATTGCATGATTTTAAGTGTGGGGAAGGGTTATAAATTCTCTCAGGTTTATACTTGGTTTATTTGCCAAATTTTGTGAAAATTTGAAAAATTTTCAATTAAATGAAGTCAAAATCATGTTTATACATATTTATGAACGGTGAAAACTAGGTGATAATACCAAAATTATCGTTACATCGGAAAGGACATAAATTGAGAAACAACCTAAAATGCTTGAATTCATTTAAAATGGAATAAAGGAGAATAAAAAGGCAAAGAAAGAAACTAAGTGTAGGGAGAATGTACCAAGTTATTCAATTAAAAACTATCTATCACATATCTTTGTACAAGATTATTGCAGGTACTTTTGTTTTGGATGATACTAATCAGTTTTACCCGGTTTACTGTAATATATTTGAAAGAAAGATGGATCTACACGATGAATCAATTCCATCATTAAAAGGAAGTAAAGTCTTCCGAAAAAGACACGCGCTTCTTGATTTAGGTCAAGAAGTTGTCGTCCAGACCAGCTGTAGGTTGACGAAAAATCTAGAAAAGTCATCTCTAAAATCAGCAGGAAATCCACGGACCTCAGCATCAAACAGGGTCGCCAAGTGGTCAGATTTATCCTAACCATGAGAAGGATTTATCTCGTACAATGGGGAGGCACCGTGCAAATTAGCTTGATAAGACTAATGAATCAGATCCCCAGAAAGGATAATCTCCTTAAAGATTAAAAATCAGCTTTTAAGACTGATATTACTCAATCCTTGAGATTGACCTTAAAGATTGAGAATTCAAACTCATGGAATTCAATGATATCTAAACTCGAGCTTGAACGAGAAAATATTTTGATCAAAAATACAAACCGATTTGTTTTCTGAAAACCCATTTTCAATGCGTTCATTACCATTGAACGTAAAATCCTAGGAATTCACCTGGAATTCATTAGGTCACCTGAACCAAATCGGGTGTCAACCGTAAGAACGGTGGTTGCATAGCATGGTCGGAGACAGGACCTTGTGCCAGACCGAAAAATCATAGGATGATCTTTACTATCGCTCCTACCAAGGATAGTTCTAGCATCCGACACGTTAAAAGACCATAATCAAATACATGTCACGGGACATTGCCTTAACAGTTTCTTGTTCATCGCTTTCCTTTACAACCGGACGGTAGTTTACCGAAAGGTAATATACGGAACAAGTAAACTGGATGTGTGCTTTCCGATACCGGGATAGCAGTAGATTACACGAACCTAAATGTTTTTAGCCAAAATATTGATCCACAAATATATTTTGCAACACCGATGGTGGGTCAAATCAGAAAACTTGTCTAGGGTAAAATCTAGCTTGAATTTTTAAAAGATCAAATGTTTTCATAAAGATCCAATTTCATAAAGGATCTACATTTTTATAGTCATGTGGGACTGTAAACCGCCTTTCAAATGTGCACTTTGCTTTGGAAATCGAAAGTAAATTGGCTATTTGATTGCAAGTGTCGTTGACCTAAACCCAAGGCAACTGTGGATGACACACCCACCTTTAACCATGGTTCTATTGTTAATATCATTGTTTATACCGCTCTATCAAAATCACTGATGTACAAAGTGTGAAGAATAAAGAAGTGATTCGTGTGATGTATTATATTATTTCAAGACTGTATTGCTTGAGGACAAGCAACGCTCAAGTGTGGGGATATTGATAAGGCTAAAAAGGAACATATATTTCATAGCAAAATCCCCCAAGAAAGACAAGATTTTAGTTGCAATTGTTCCATTTTCGAGTAATATTCGTTTATTTTAAATAAGTGCGAAGACAAAAGGCGAAAACGAAGATTTGAAGACGCAAAGGTCCAAAAAGCTCAAAAGTACAAGATACAATCAAAAAGGTTCAAATTATTGATGAAGAACGTCTAAAAATGACAAGAGTACAAGTTACAAAACGCAAAGTACACGATATAAAATTGTACGAAAGGGCGTTCGAAAATCCGGAACCGAGGCATGAACCAACTTTCAGCGCTCGACGCAACGGTGTAAAAATTACGAGTCAACTATGCACAAGAATAAAATATAATATTTAAATAATTCATAATAAGAATAATATTAAATAATAAAAAGTTGTTAATTGAGCATAGTTCAGGGGTCGTAAATGAAAATTTCAATTCTAATTTCGCTATAAAAGCGATGATTTAAGATCAATTTGAGAGGACTTTTTTTTCGATCATTTTTTCTATTTTTTTCTTACTTTTCTATATCAAATATCAATATCTATATTTATAATTCTCTATCATAATGTTAATGTAATCAGATATAACAATAATCTTAATTTTAATTTTAAATTATGATAATAATAAGATTTATGATAGAGATCGTTTGAGTGTGTAAGTCGAAATTCTGTCCGTGTAACGCTACGCTATTTTTAATCATTGTAAGTTATGTTCAACCTTTTTACATTAATGTCTCGTAGCTAAGTCGTTATTATGCTTATTTAAAACGAAGTAATCATGATGTTGGGCTAATTACTAAAATTGGGTAATTGGGCTTTGTACCATAATTAAGGTTTGGGCAAAAGACCGACACTTGTGGAAATTGAACTATTGACTATTAATAGATGAGGGGTATTGTATAATTGAGTGACAACTCATTGGAGTCTGTCGAACCTATCTTCAAATTAATTAACCTAATAATTAATAATGATTATGGTTGTCCTATTTAGTGATGTTCATATGGAATCTGTTATAATCATTTAATTAATCAATTGGGTTGGGTAATTGATTATTCATTCTGATCAAGTGGATGAATTAATATTCATAAACTAATTAAAACAGGGGTGGATTACATACAGTGATAACTGGTGTAATTGTTGACAGAAGTGATAACTGCGTCACAGTTTAAATCCTTAATCAGTTGGAATATTTGACTTCGGGTATAAGGGTAATTTGACGAGGATACTCGCACTTTATATTTATGACCGATGGACTATTATGGACAAAAACCAGATAGACGTATCAAATAAACCAGGACAAAGGACAATTAACCCATGGTAATAAATTAAAATCAACACGTCAAACATCATGATTACGGAAGTTTAAATAAGCATAATTCTTTTATTATATTTCTCATCGTATCTTTATTTACTGTCATTTTATTACTCGCAATTTTATTTACTGTCATTTTATTTATTGTCATTATTTTACGCACTTTAATTATCGTCATTTATCTTTGCGCTTAAAATATAGAATCGACAAACCGGTCATTAAACGGTAAAACCCCCCTTTTATAATAATATTACTACTTATATAATTATATATATTTTGTATAAATATAGTTGTTAAAAATATAGTAAGTATCACCAGCTCCCTGTGGAACGAACCGGACTTACTAAAAACTACACTACTCTACGATTAGGTACACTGCCTATAGTGTTGTAGCAAGATTTAGGTATATCCCACTCTATAAATAATTAAAACTTGTGTCATATTTTGTAGTATTTTGTATTAAAAATAATACTATTTCGTACCCTCACGCTACATCATCAACCTCTAATCCAATCGAATACCCTTACCCTTATCAACGCCGGAGCCTATAAAAAGATAAACAATGAGAGGGTAAGCAAAACGCTTAGTGAATGCAATAATTATACATTTACATATATAATATACCTACTTGCAACCACTTACACACATACCACATACATGCTAGCAACACAATTAGCTTACAATTTCAAGTATAAAGCTAGTAACCTCCAATACCGCAAGCTAGCAACAACAAAGGCATATATATAGTATGCTACGCTACAACACAATAACCATGGTTAACCAATTGAACAAGGGAATGGTGTTTAAAGACCGTCAGAGTTCATAACTGAAAGGACCCGTCCTAATCCACCTGGACGAAGTCATCAATATTTGGTCCCATTGCGATGATCGGCTCCAAGTAATGTCCTTATATTGAGCAAATGCATAGCGGAAGACTTAATTCGTACCTGAGAATAAACATGCTTTAAAGTGTCAACCAAAATGTTGGTGAGTTCATAGGTTTATCATAACAATCATTTCAATATGTTAATAGACCACAAGATTTCATAATCATAAACATAATACACTCGCAAGTGTATGTAAAGCATTCTAAGTGGTTGAGCACTTGGTAACCATACTTAAGATTTAATCAACGTCGCTTATTCCCTTTATTATGAAATCTCACTACACCGTACCAAGTGTAGTCCCCAAAATGAAGTACTGTGCAACCGTTGAATACTGGTCGTCCAGTCCGGTTGGGGTTGTCGGGCCCGATAGATCTATCAACAGGATTCGCGTTTACAATACCCATGTAAATAGTAGTTACCAAGCTACAGGGAAATATACCAGTGGTACAACTCAACGTAGAATATATTTTTAAGTACTTGTGTCTATTTTGTAAACATTTATAAAAGCAGCGCATGTATTCTCAGCCCAAAAAAATATATATTTCAAAAGCAATTAAAAAGGGAGCAAATGAAACTCACTTTTGCCTTGAAGGTATTTAATTCGACTTGGTCTCCGATAGATATCACGAACCTAACCATATATATAATATATCAACATATTTTCTTTTTAAGTAATCGTTACATATATATATATATATATATATATATATATATATATATATATATATATATATATATATATATATATATATATATATATATATATATATATATATATATATATATATACTTTTAATACTTTTAATATTTTCTTAGTCCGTGGTTAGCAGTCCGATGTTAGTGGTCCACAATTAGTTGCTTAAATAAAATAAATAAAGACCCCATCGTATTCGTATTGATCAGAATTAATCTCGACCCATGGTACCATGTTGTCAAATGACGTGTTGCGTACATAAAGTACCGTGTTGTCAAATGACGTGTTGCGTACAATCATGAGGTCTTATGATTAATCTTCTCGTGTTGTTTACGGGTGGTCCTGAAATATATAAAATCAAATCATAAGTAATTATATATAAAATATCATATTAATTAGAAAATATATGATTAATTTACTTTTTCTCCAAATATTTTCGTAGCTAAACTAGCTTCGGATACCCAATCTTGTTTTAGTCGTAGTTTCTTCATTACAACTCCGTTTTTGTTGGTTCAACTTGCCACTTCCTTGGATCGAGTCAAATTTTAAGAATATGAACTGAAAATACCTTAGTTTGTATTCGAAATCATAGGTTATAGGTCAAACTTTGGTGAAACTTATGAAAGTGATCATTTTCCATCATAAAAACAACATTTAATGATCATTTTTCTAAAAATACTTACACTTTGAGTTAAACCATGAAATTATTATGTGTTAACATATTCATAAGAAATATCATTTTTCAAGAACATGAACTTCCAATTCAAAGTTCAAGATGGTTTTTAATTATCCAACCCAAAACAGCCCCCGGTTGCACTCCGACGACGTAGATTCTGTTTTTAAGATGTTCTTTGTAAAAACAAGTTATATCTTGATATGTTCTTGAAAGAGTTTTCTTATGGTGTTTAAGGCTTATAATTGAAGCTAAATGATGGGGAAAATGCTTGGAGATGATCAAGTATGAAGTTAGGAGTATTTTGAGAGAGAAATGAGGGTGTAGGTATGAGAAAATGGAGTGAAGAAATGGTGTTCATTTATAAAAACGTTTTTAGTTTATAAAAAAAGAAAAGGATTCCTAATTTTGTTTTCTTACTAATAATTCAAACTACTTGACAAATCTTAGTTACCTCATATCTAGGGCAGTAATAATGTTGATTAGGATGTTGATTTGATGTGTATATACCAATAGTAAATACGTATAGAAGCTGGGTATGATACGGGTACATATACCCTAGATATACGTATAGAAATCTTGAGGAAACGGAACGAGAATTCAAATATAGCTATCTTTTGTGAATATACTTATATTGTTTTATGTATTTAAGTCCTTAAAAAGTGATTAAATACATTATATATACGATACATGTATAAGCATTATAGATTATAAGTATATATATCAAAGAATGTTACGTATAGTTATCGTTTTGAAAACTTAAGTTAGTAGTTTCAAAATATACTTATAACTCATTGTCATTAGTACACAATGAGATGTTAAACCATCCTTAGATCATGTTAAATATATATAAATACATATATAAACACAAACGTATAATTATCGTATGTTATATAGTTCATGATATCATCGGTCATATTGAACGGTCAAACGTTGTGTAAAACTCTTTTCAAAAACACAAGTCTCAACAATTTGGATTGCTTATCATGTTGGTATGGTTTAATTTATGTAAATATTAATCTCATAAGTATAATTTGGTCGGAAAATTCTGGGTCATTACAGTACCTACCCGTTAAAGAAATTTCATCCCCGAAATTTGATAGAGGTTGTTATGGATAACAATAAGAAGGTTTTCATGACAAATATAAGGTGATAATGGAGTTTTATCATCATTGAGTAATGTAGATAAAACGATTCGATTATGCGAAGAATATAAATGAGACTATCGTAAAAGAGTGAGATGAGTAAAATATATTCGTCTTAACCGATGACGTAGTTATGATTGATTTTCGGGATTTAAGGGATTTAAAGAGAATCTTACGTAATAAGATTTGGTTCTTTGGTGATTAAGGAAATCAGGATCTTCTTTGATTATATGCAATAATCTGTTTCGATTGCTCTGTCGGATATTTCACTATAAATTCACCCCTTCGTTTCCTTATTTTCCACGACTCACACCTTCTATTCTTTCTCCCTTGATTCTTACTTTAAAGCATTCATCAATATGCTCCATCCAGTCCTGATTCTTGATATACTCCTAACTTTTATATCTGTCATTCTTCTTTTTCATCTACCACCAGAAGAATCTATTTACTTCTACTATACTCTTGTGTTTATAGTGTTTCTAATTTTCCCGTGTCTTTATATTGCTTTCTGCATCGATATACACGGTTTGTAATTTCGGGGTTATTATCGGAGTTTATATTCTTCATTATTTTTCAGAGCTTCATGCTTTCGTTTTCTCTTCCCGACTTCGAGTCAAGCGAGTAATGGTCTGGAATTCGTAGATATGAAATTCGGAATGAACATAGCTAATGCTCTAAGAAGAAAATGGTAATAGAACGATTTTGATTTGTTAAATTACCAGAATACCCTGGAGAAGACCGAGTCATCCAGAAAAATATTCTCTTGATATGTTTAGAGATTAGATAGAATGTAAGAGTCGTGTAAATGGCACATGATGACGGTACTGTGAATCATCATGCTTCATTAGAAACTCAGCATGACTTACTGTAATATAATGACGTTGATCAAGTGTCATTATATTATACTAATCCATGCTTCAGTTCCCAACACTACTTCAAAACATTCATATTTTAAACTCAAAGGTTTTAGAATTTAGAACTAACACAGTTTCTTTTATGTTGCAGATATTACGGAGAGATAAATGATCTCAGATAAGAATAGTTGTGAAAATATCGCCAGAAATATGGAGGATATTTATAATAGAACATACGAGAATATCTTAGAATTTCTAATATCAATGGATGATGAAGAAGATTTGTCTGTGAAGGTTTAGAATGAGAAATAAGATGTTTGCTAACGATTTCAACAGGCACAGAATCATTTGGATTCTTTGAAGGCAAACTTATTCTTTGTGATTTGTCCACGGCTTTCTTCATAGTTTCGCATAATCCGCTTTTCGGTCCTAAATTTTCTATCGAGCGTTCCTAACACTCCTTTCTTTATCATCAAACTTTTGGCCATTAAGATCATCTACAACATGCTGCTTTGTCAGCGTTTTCAGAGTTAACTGATCTGGGTCATCGGTTATCAAACCGAGGTAGTTTCAGGAGAATTGTGTTTTTAGAATGATTAATCGCTGATGGTAATATTGTAGAATATAAAAGGTTCCCCAGTAACAATAAAGAGTACGCATATATATCGCGGTTATAATAAAGTTGTTTCGGATGAAAAGTCGGAGTTGACTTGCTGGAGCTGTGACAAAATTAGCTACTTTGAAAAGGGATTGCAAAACGATCTTCAGTAATAACAATGTCAAAGGAACTAGAACAGATACGTGTCAAACATTTACTCAGTTTCCGAGGGTTTTTCAGGTGCATAACTATATGCATCAATCTTTTCTTCCGTAGATGAAGTGCGGTTGGTTTATCCTCTCGATTGAGGTATTTTTAAGAATCATGATAGATTTGAACGCTGATTGTAATCGTCGAGATACAATGAGGTTTAAGATGAAATCAAGTGGCAATCTTGAAGAAATGTTTAGTTTCATATGTTATAATCAATATTTTGATTTATTTTAATTGTCCAATGTCATTAGTCCACAGTCGATAGTCCACAGTAACAGTCCAATAATTCATATATAATTTAATATATAATATACGAATTAATTAATACATGTCGTGACTCGTATACGTCTCAGACTCGATCACAACTCAAACTATATATATTATTGTAGAATCAACCTCAACCCTGTATAGAGAACTCGATCATTACTGCATATAGAGTGTCTATGGTGATTCCAAATAATATATATAGATGCGTCGATATGATATGTCAAAACATTGTATACGTGTCCCGATATTTAAAGTGCGTAAAATAATTACAGAAATTAAATGACGATAAATAAAAGTGCGATAATTAAATTGCGATAAATAAACTGCGATAAATAAAATGTAATCAGTTAGCTAGGAACAGTTAGCTGGAACAGTTAGCGTGGATTCTTAACAAAATTTTTCATAGTTAATTTGTTTGTTTCTAACAGATTTTATTTTGTCATATGTTTTCTTCATATTCCACTTGTTGGATTCTGGGAAGTCAAAATCCAAATATGAAATTGAATGAAAATGGTAATTCTGCGGTGAACGGATACGTATATCGGTGGTTGTAAGTAGGATAGTAAATGACTGTTGAATCAGCTTCGACGAATGTACAATGTAACTTATTAAGATGAAATCTAATTATTCCTCGGGTATTACCTACCCGTTAAAAAAAAATTTCGCCATTAATATTTTGTACAAAAGAACTTTTAATTACAATCTTTATGAAAACATATATACATATATATTTTCTTCAGATGAAATCATGAATTTAATGAGTTAATATGATATTAATCTCATTTGCTTTTCGGTTTGAGCTAGAATAAGAAATCTCTAAAACTTTTTGAAACCACATATTCGTCGCAGAATATCAATGAAGTTATGGATCAATACTTCATCGTTCGTTATTGTTGGTACTCCTTGGTATCTATGGTGCGTATGATGTTGATGTTTGTGGGACAGATTATGATGTCAAGACGTGTGATGCGGATGTTGTTTGTTAGTGGTGATGATGGTATTGTTGATGTTATTGATGGTGGTGCTGATTATGCTACTGGTGCTGCTGCTGGTGTTTGCAACCTTCGCACCATGTTCTCCAAAGCCGTCACGTGAGCGCGAAGTTCGTTAACTTCTGCTAGTACACCGGGATGATTGGCGGTTGGAGCGAGCGAATGAACAAGATTTGTAATATGGGGTAGTATATAATCGTGACGAGATACTCTAGAAATGAGAGAGAAAATGGTGTTTCGAATAGGTTCACTGGTAAGTGCTTCAGGTTCATCGCCAAGAGGGCAATTTGGTGGATGGAATGGATCACCTTCTTCTTGTCTCCAGTGATTTAGTATATTACGAACCCATCCCCAATTCATCCAGAATAGATGATGGGAAATTGGTTGATCCATTCCGGTGACGCTGCTTTCGGAGCCCGAATGAAAATCCATATCGGCATAACTGTCGGAATCTGAAGAATTCGAACTAGATGCGGAATCCATCTTGTATAATGGGGAAAATGAATTTTTTGTATGGAATAGATTATAGGAGTTAGATTTGGTACTCTTCAATACATAATTTATATATGTATATATAATACCAAAATCCCGTAAATTACGGAGAATATTTGAAAAGATATCAGTCAAAGTTCGCAATAACAGATATGCTAAGATAAGAATTCGTCTATACACTATCAATGCAGTAAATACAGTAAAACGTGTCTAGACTTATGAATGATAAGCAGGTAATTTCCTAAGGATGATAAGCAGATGATTTCCGACTAGAAATGATAAGCAAAACTTTTGACATGTAGACACGGTCGAAGTCCAGACTCATTAATGCATCATAACAACTAAAAGTTAGACACACTAATGCAAGACCTGGTTCGCTACGACCACCGCTCTGATACCAACTGAAACGACCCGTCCTAATCCACCTGGACGAAGTCATCAACATTTGGTCCCATTGCGATGATCGGCTCCAAGTAATGTCCTTATATTGAGCAAATGCACAGCGGAAGACTTAATTCGTACCTGAGAATAAACATGCTTTAAAGTGTCAACCAAAAGGTTGGTGAGTTCATAGGTTTATCATAACAATCATTTCAATATGTTAATAGACCACAAGATTTCATAATCATAAACATAATACACTCGCAAGTGTATGTAAAGCATTCTAAGTGGTTGAGCACTTGGTAACCATACTTAACATTTAATCAACGTCGCATATTCCCTTTATTATGAAATCTCACTACACCGTACCAAGTGTAGTCACCAAAACGAAGTACTGTGCAACCGTTGAATACTGGTCGTCCAGTCCGGTTGGGGTTGTCAGGCCCGATAGATCTATCAACAGGATTCGCGTTTACAATACCCATGTAAATAGTAGTTACCAAGCTACAGGGAAATATACCAGTGGTACAACTCAACGTAGAATATATTTTTAAGTACTTGTGTCTATTTTGTAAACATTTATAAAAGCAGCGCATGTATTCTCAGCCCAAAAAAATATATATTGCAAAAGCAATTAAAAAGGGAGCAAATGAAACTCACTTTTGCCTTGAAGGTATTTAATTCGACTTGGTCTCCGATAGATATCACGAACCTAACCATATATATAATATATCAATATATTTTCTTTTTAAGTAATCGTTACATATATATATACTTTTAATACTTTTAATATTTTCTTAGTCCGTGGTTAGCAGTCCGATGTTAGTGGTCCACAATTAGTTGCCTAAATAAAATAAATAAAGACCCCATCGTATTCGTATTGATCAGAATTAATCTCGACCCATGGTACCATGTTGTCAAATGATGTGTTGCGTACTTAAGTACCGTGTTGTCAAATGACGTGTTGCGTACAATCATGAGGTCTTATGATTAATCTTCTCGTGTTGTTTACGGGTGGTCCTGAAATATATAAAATCAAATCATAAGTAAGTATATATAAAATATTATATTAATTAGAAAAGATATGATTAATTTACTTTTTCTCCAAATATTTTCGTAGCTAAACTAGCTTCGGATACCCAATCTTGTTTTAGTCGTAGTTTCTTCATTACAACTCCGTTTTTGTTGGTTCAACTTGCCACTTCCTTGGATCGAGTCAAATTTTAAGAATATGAACTGAAAATACCTTAGTTTGTATTTGAAATCATAGGTTATAGGTCAAACTTTGGTGAAACTTATGAAAGTGATCATTTTCCATCATAAAAACAACATTTAATGATCATTTTTCTAAAAATACTTACACTTTGAGTTAAACCATGAAATTTTTATGTGTTAACATATTCATAAGAAATATCATTTTTCCAGAACATGAACTTCCAATTCAAAGTTCAAGATGGTTTTTAATTATCCAACCCAAAACAGCTCCCGGTTGCACTCCGACGACGTAGATTCAGTTTTTAAGATGTTCTTTGTAAAACCAATTTATATCTTGTTAGGTTAGCATATCATTATGATATATTATAGGTCTTGAAGTGTTTTAAAAGTCAAGTTAGAAGGATCTATTTAGTTTGCGAACAAGTTTGAAATCATTCAAACTATGTTCTTGTTGTTAAAATTTTATACCACAAAATAAGATAGCTATATGAATATGAATTGAATAAGATTATGAACAAGGTTACTACCTCAAGTTACTTGAACAAAGTTACTGCAAAATATAAGAAATAATCTTGGAATCAAAGAGTGGTGGAGTTAGATCAAAAGGTTAGAAGTAAACTTCTTCAAATGGGTGGTTATTTTGATATGTTCTTGAAAGAGTTTTCTTATGGTGTTTAAGGCTTATAATTGAAGCTAAATGATGGGGAAAATGCTTGGAGATGATCAAGTATGAAGTTAGGAGTATTTTGAGAGAGAAATGAGGGTGTAGGTATGAGAAAATGGAGTGAAGAAATGGTGTTCATTTATAAAAACGTTTTTAGTTTATAAAAAAAGAAAAGGATTCCTAATTTTGTTTTCTTACTAATAATTCAAACTACTTGACAAATCTTAGTTACCTCATATCTAGGGCAGTAATAATGTTGATTAGGATGTTGATTTGATGTGTATATACCAATAGTAAATACGTATAGAAGCTGGGTATGATACGGGTACATATACCCTAGATATACGTATAGAACTTTTGAGGAAACGGAACGAGAATTCAAATATAGCTATCTTTTGTGAATATACTTATATTGTTTTATGTATTTAAGTCCTTAAAAAGTGATTAAATATATTATATATACGATACATGTATAAGCATTATAGATTATAAGTATATATATCAAAGAATGTTACGTATAGTTATCGTTTTGAAAACTTAAGTTAGTAGTTTCAAAATATACTTATAACTCATTGTCATTAGTACACAATGAGATGTTAAACCATCCTTAGATCATGTTAAATATATATAAATACATATATAAACACAAACGTATAATTATCGTATGTTATATAGTTCGTGATATCATCGGTCATATTGAACGGTCAAACATTGTGTAAAACTCTTTTCAAAAACACAAGTCTCAACAATTTGGATTGCTTATCATGTTGGTATGGTTTAATTTATGTAAATATTAATCTCATAAGTATAATTTGGTCGGAAAATTCCGGGTCATTACAGTAACAACCATTAGTGCACTTAACACGTCGTACACTAACCCCACGGGTGGCATCTTAACACGTCGATACTTCACTCGTCACGTGAAATGTGGTGTCTTAGCACATCGACACTTCACATCTCACGCTACAACAAATAAATACATTATATACATACGCATATAATTATTCCACTCACCTCAAAGTCTTTTGTGAAGGATAACCGAGCTTGCAAACTTAAATGTAACGTACCTATTACATTATGTACATAATCAATCACAAGATCAAGTTGGTCAACCAACTCACTCACCATTCTAGTGTCATTTTGGCCCATGGTGCAATTTCGGCCCATTTGCACACTTAACCCTAATATTGGGTCAACTTCGCCAAAAAACCCTAACCCTAGCCATTTATGGTCTTAATACACATATAATCACAATGTTATCTCATTTTCATACTAACAAGACAACTTAGGTCATCAAAGACCCATTTTACCCATTCTAGGTTTCCACACCCATTCGGGTCACCACATACCCAAATAGCACCTATTTACATAACATCTAGGTGTGCTAGTGGTTAACTAACCAATTTAAGACTCATAAACACGTTTAACATTTCAAAACCCTAGGTTAGTCATCCTTGAGCCCTCGTGACCCAAACTTACCCAAAAACCCACAAATCATTACAAATGGGTTTTATGTTCATCACTAGCCCAAACCCTAACCCTTAAATACATTAAACTAAGGAAATCAAGTTTAGGACTTACCACTACAATCAAAATGTAGCAAGTGAGGAGATGAACAATTTTAATGCTCGAGCTCTAACCCGAAACAAGCTTCTTCCTCTTCTATTTGAGCTTTCTCACACTTGAATTACTCTCTCTCTAGAATTTAAGTGGAAGAGGTTTGGTGGTTGTAGATGGAGTAAATGAGGCTCCACAAATTGATATAGGGCCTTAAAGTCATCCACAATGTGAAATTACCAAGTTACCCCTTTTAAATATCAAAAACACAAAAGTCGGCTCGTCAGGCCATCTGGACGGCGTTCAGAATTCTGGATGGCATCCAGCCCTTCAAACTGGGACGGCGTCCCACCCTGTTGGAAGGCGTCCAACATAACAGGGAAAAACTGGATCTTACAACTCTCCCCCACTTGAACCGGATTGCGACCTCGCAATCCAAGCCGCATGACAAGCAGGAAGATACACAAGAACAAACTCTTCGGGCTCTCAAGTAAACTCGGAACCTATACTATGCCGCCATTGAACTTTAAAAGTTCTCACCTCTTTATTTCACAATATTTTCACTTTTTCGTCAAGTATGGCAACCGGCTCCTCAATATACTCTAGCTTGTTGTTTAGTTCAATTTCGTCTAATGACACCCACGAAGAATCATCCGCAAGACACTTACGGAGATGGGAAACATGAAATGTATTATGGATCCCCGCAAGTTCTTCGGGTAATTCCAAATGATATGCAACTTCGCCAACACGAGCTAAAACTTTAAATGGGCCAATAAACCGAGGAGCTAACTTTCCCCGTTTTCGAAACCGAATAATACCTTTCCATGGCGAAACCTTAAGCATCTCCATGTCACCTTCTTGGAATTCGATCATTCACCTATGTTTGTTGGCATACGACTTTTGTCTATCTTGAGCCTATTTCAAATGAGCCCGAATCATGTCAATCTTGCTATTCGTCTCTAAAACCAAATCGGTACTCCCGATTTCCCTTTGACCCACTTCACCCCCAACAAATCGGGGTTCGACACCTCCGGCCATAAAGCATCTCGTAAGGTGGCATCCTGATACTAGTATGATAACTATTATTGTACGAGAATTCCACCAAGGGCAAGTGCTCGTCCCAACTACCACCAAAATCAATAATACATGCCCGTAACATATCCTCTAATGTTTGATTCGTACGTTCGGTCTGACCGTCCATTTGAGGATGATACACCGTGCTCAATTTTAATTGTGTACCCATATCATCATGAAACTTTTCCCAAAACTGAGATGTAAAACGGGTATCTCGATCCAAAATAATAGATATAGGAACCTCATGTCAAGTGACTACTTCCTTGATAAATAATTTAGCCAAGGTCTCCGACGATATTGCTTCCCGAATGGGAAGAAAAAAAGCACTTTTTGTCAATCGGTCAACTATCACCCAAATTGAATCAAATTGGGTTCTCGCCGTCTTTGGTAACTTTATGATAAAATCCATGGTAATGTGCTCCCATTTCCACTTCGGGATTTCTAACGGTTGTAACTTACCATACGGCTTTTGGTGTTCAGCTTTAACTTGCAAACACGTGACGCATTGCTCAACATACTTAACAACATCACGTTTCATGCCCGGCCACCAATACTCCTTCCTTAAATCAAGATACATTTTTGTTACGCCCGGATGAATGGAATACTTTGACTTATGTGCTTCATCAAGTAGCACCCGCCGGTAATCACCCATCTTAGGCACCCACACTCTTCCTTGAAAAGACAACAAACCACGCGGGCCCATAGTAATGAACTCCAATTGCCCCACTATTCGTTCTGCATGCTTGTTGTGAACGTAAGCCTTTATTTGAATCACACCAAGTTTTTCAAGAAAATCGTTAGTAATAATCATACGTAACAATCCTAATCGTAACGCCGGGTGATGACTCTTTCGACTTAACGCATCCGCGACCACATTCGCCTTGCCCGGATGATAAAGTATTTCACAATCATAATCTTTTACCACATCCATCCACCTACGTTGACGATAATTCAAATCTCTTTGGTTAAAGAGATGTTTCAAACTCTTATGATCCGAATAAATCGTACTCTTGACACCATACAAGTAATGGCGCCAAATTTTCAATGCATGCACAACCGCTGCCAACTCAAGATCGTGAGTCGGATATCTCGTCTCATGTTCCATTAATTGTCGAGAGGCGTAAGCGATGACTTTACCTCTTTGCATTAGAACACACCCGAGCCCATTTAGCGAAGCATCACAATAGACCGTCACGTCTTCCGTACCTTCCTATAACACCAACACCGGAGCTTGACACAACTTTTCTTTTAACAATTGAAAAGCAATTTCTGGCTCGTTCCCCCAAATAAATCTCGCGTTCTTCCTCGTCAATTTCGTCAAGGAAGAAGCGATCTTAGAAAAGTCTTGGATAAACCGACGATAATAACCGACCAATCTGAGAAAACTGCGGATTTTCGTAGGCGTAGTCGGTCGTCTCCAACTCTTCACCGTCTCAATCTTCCCCGGATCTACTTGAATACCATTTTCGTTCACAATATGGCCAAGGAATTGAACTTCCCTTAGCCAAAATTCACATTTGAAGAATTTAGCATACAACTTCTCCTTCCGCAACGTCTTTAAAACACACTGCAAATGAAGTTCATGTTCTTTCATACTCTTCGAATAGACAAGTATGTCGTCAATGAACACAATTACCGACTTGTCCAACATAGGTTGGCACACTCGGTTCATAAGATCCATGAATGTCGCCGGTGCATTCGTAAGACCAAAAGGCATTACTACGAATTCAAAATGCCCGTAACAAGTTCGAAAAGTCGTTTTCTCAATATCTTCCTCACGGACCCGCATTTGGTGATAGCCGGACCGTAGGTCGATTTTAGAGAAATACGTTGCACCTTGGAGTTGGTCAAATAAATCGTCAATCCTAGGCAATGGATAACGATTCTTGATCGTCACTTTGTTCAACTCCCGATAATCGATACACAACCGTATACTACCATCCTTTTTCTTCACGAATAAAATCGAAGCGTGTAGTGACCCGAACTTTTCCATGTTTATATATATTAATTGAGATTGATATTTACATGACTAAATGTTTCCAATGTGTTAAGCAATCAAACTTGTTAAGACTTGATTAAATGAAATAAGTTTCATATAGACAATTGATCGATTCATGAACGTTACAAATTTGTAAAAACTACATGTTGTGGTATATATATAGACATATATATGTTGACATGAGATTATGATGAGTAAGTATCTCACTAAGTGTATTAATAATGTGTGATATACATAAGAAATGATATATATAACGATTATCGTTATGATAACGTCTACTAAATACATATGTATCATATTAAGATATTGATACACTATATTTAACATGATAAAATGATATTTAAATATATCATTAAGTGTGTTAACAATGAACTACATATGTAAAAACAAGACTACTAACTCAAGAATTACGAAATGAGACTTATATGTAACGATTATCGTTGTAACGATATTTTAATGTATATATCATATTAAGAGATATTCATACATCATAATATCATGATAACATAATAATTTAACATCTCATTTGATATAATAAACATTGGGTTAATAACATTAATTGAGATCGTTAACTTAAAGGTTTCAAAACAACACTTACATGTAACGACTAACGAAGACTTGACGACTCCATTAGAATGTATATACAGGTTGTGTTATGATATGTATTCTTACACTTTTTAAAGACTTCAAGACACATATCAAAGTACTTCTACTTAACAAAAATGCTTACAATTACATCCTCGTTCAGTTTCATCAACAATTCTACTCGTATGCACCCGTATTCGTACTTGTACAATACACAGCTTTTAGATGTATGTACTATTGGTATATACACTCCAATGATCAGCTCTTAGCAGCCCATGTGAGTCACCTAACACATGTGGGAACCATCATTTGGCAACTAGCATGAAATATCTCATAAAATTACAAAAATATTAGTAATCATTCATGACTTATTTACATGAAAACAAAATTACATATCCTTTATATCTAATCCATATACCAACGACCAAAAACACCTACAAACACTTTCATTCTTCAATTTTCTTCATCTAATTGATCTCTCTCAAGTTTCATCTTCAAGTTCTAAGTGTTCTTCATAAATTCCATAAGTATAGTTTCATAAAAATCAAGAATACTTCCAAGTTTGCAAGTCTACTTCCAAACTTTCTAATCCATTCCAAGTAATCATCTAAGATCAAGGAACCTTTGTTATTTATAGTAGGTTATCTTTCTAATTCAAGGTAATATTCATATTCAAACTTTGATTCAATTTCTACAACTATAACAATCTTATTTCGAGTGAAAATCTTACTTGAACTGTTTTTGTGTCATGATTCTGCTTCAAGAACTTTCAAGCCATCCAAGGATCCTTTGAAGCTAGATCTATTTTTCTCATTTCTAGTAGTTTTATCGAGAAAACTTGAGGTAGTAATGATGTTCATAACATCATTCGATTCATACATATAAAGCTATCTTATTCGAAGGTTTAAACTTGTAATCACTAGAACATAGTTTAGTTAATTCTAAACTTGTTCGCAAACAAAAGTTAATCCTTCTAACTTGACTTTTAAAATCAACTAAACACATGTTCTATATCTATATGATATGCTAACTTAATGATTTAAGACCTGGAAACACGATGAACGCCATAAAATCGGATATACGCCGTCGTAGTGAAACCGGGGGCTGTTTTGGTTTGGATAATTAAAAACTATGATAAACTTTGATTTAAAATTTGTTCTTCTGGGAAAATGATTTTTCATATGAACATGAAACTATATCCAAAAATGTTGGTTAAACTCAAAGTGAAAGTATGTTTTTCAAAATGGTCATCAAGATGTCGTTCTTTCGATGGAAATGACTACCTCTTTAGTAATTGACATGTAACTTAAATTTACGACTATAAACCTATACTTTTTCTGTTTGGATTCTTAAATTAGAGTTCAATATGAAACCATAGCAATTTGATTCACTCAAAACGGATTTAAAATGAAGAAGTTATGGGTAAAACAAGATTGGATATTTTTGATCTTTTTAGCTACGGGAAATGTTTAACAAATCTATACAAATCATATCCTAGCTAACTTATATTGTATTATACATGTATTCTAATATATTATGTAATCTTGGGATACCATAGACACGTATGCAAATTTTTTGACATATCATATCGACCCATGTATATATATTATTTGGAACAACCATAGACACTCTATATGCAGTAATGTTGGAGTTAGCTATACAGGGTTGAGGTTGATTCCAAAAATATATACACTTTGAGTTGTGATCTAGCCTGAGACGTGTATACACTGCGTCGTGGATTGATTCAAGATAATATATATATCGATTTATTTCTGTACATCTAACTGTGGACAACTAGTTGTAGGTTACTAACGAGGACAGCTAACTTAATACACTTAAATCTTTAAAACATAATAAAAATGGTTGTAATTATATTTTGATCATACTTTGATATATATGTACATATTTGTATAGGTTTGTGAATCGATCCGTGGCCAAGTCTTATTTCCGAGGAAGGAAATATCTGTGAAAGTGAGTTATAGTCTCACTTTTAAAATATAATATTTTTGGGATGAGAATACATGCAGGTTTTATAAATGATTTACAAAATAGACACAAGTACGTGAAACTACATTCTATGGTTGAATTATCAAAATCGAATATGCCCCTTTTTATTAAGTCTGGTAATCTAAGAATTAGGGAACAGACACCCTAATTGACGCGAATCCTAAAGATAGATCTATTGGGCCTAACAAACCCCATCCAAAGTACCGGATGCTTTAGTACTTCAAAATTTATATCATATCCGAAGGGTGTCCCAGAATGATGGGGATATTCTTATATATGCATCTTGTTAATGTCAGTTACCAGGTGTTCATCATATGAATGATTTTTATCTCTATGTATGGGATGTGTATTGAAATATGAAATCTTGTGGTCTATTGTTACGATTTGATATATATAGGTTAAACCTATAACTCACCAACATTTTTATTGACGTTTAAAGCATGTTTATTCTCAGGTGAATACTAAGAGCTTCCGCTGTTGTCTCACTAAAATAAGGACAAGATTTGGAGTCTATATTTGTATGATATTGTGTAAAAACTGCATTCAAGAAACATATGTCGACGTAATATATTTCTATTGTAAAACATTATGTAATGGTCATGTGTAAATAGTATATTTTAGATTATCATTATTTGATAATCTACGTAATGCTTTTAAAACCTTTATTGATGAAATAAAGGTTATGGTTGTTTTAAGAATGAATGCAGTCGTTGAAAAACGTCTCATAAGAGGTCAAAACCTCGCAACAAAATCAATTAATATGGAACGTTTATAATCAATATGAACGGGACATTTCAGTTGGTATCAGAGCGTTGGTCTTAGAGAACCAGAAAATTTGTATTAGTGTGTCTTATCGAGTTTGTTAGGATGCATTAGTGAGTCTGGACTTCGACTGTGTTTTCTTTAAAAATGATTGCTTAACATTTTTGTTGGAAACTATATATTATTAACATGTAAATATTATGTGATATATTAATCTCTTAACATGTTTGATATTGTGTGATAGATGTCTACCTCTAGCACAAATCCCATTGACTCACCTAATAATAACGAAGAGTCGAATATATATTGACAAGATTCACAAGTTCCCGAAGAACCGGAAGAAGAGGAAACGGAACCGGATGAAGAGGAACCAGAAGAAGAGGAAGCAGAAGAAGAGGAACCAGAAGAAGAAGATGTTCCGGAGGGGGGAATAGTAGGAACCACAGAAAACCGGTCAAATAAAAGAAAATCCTCAACCAATGGACCAAAGTAAATAATGGTCAATGATGTTTCCGCTAAGGAAACAAAATATTGGGAAAATTACCAATATCCTGATGAATCGGATCCTGATGAAGATTCCGATGATGTTATAGAAATTACCCCGACCCAATTTAATGAGGCAAAAGAAAATAATAAGGGAAAAGGCATCAAAATAGAGAAATCTGATTCCGACCCCGATGAACTTTATATGTACCGTCAACACCCGTATTTTCAATATCGTGACAATAACCCGGGAACCTCTAAACCACCAGGTTTTTCTAAACTAATGTGGAAAACGACGGCTCGTATTAGAGGAACATCATATATCCCTAGAAAGTTAGGAAAAAGAATCAAGTCCGAAGAAGAAGAAACCAGTGATTCAGATTAGAGGGGTGTGAGCATGTTGTGTAATAAATGTATTGTAGTGTGCTTGTACTTTTATGTTCTATGTAAAAAATTGCTTGTATTGTTTGTTATTACGAATCTAATCCTTGTCTATTTTACAGTATAAAAATAAAATGGACGTTAAGGGTAGACAACCGAATATTTTTGAAGACCTACCAGAGGATATGATTGAGGAAATCTTGTCTAGAGCCGGTCAGAATTCATCAGCACATTTAGTTATGGCGAAATTAACTTGTCAAACATTTGAAAGACTTTCCAGAAATGCCTTAGTTTATAAAAGGCTTTCCTTTGATAGGTGGGGTATATCACATTGGGGAGACTTTAAGTTACGCCGTGTTTTCTGTAAAGCGTTAAATGCGGGGAACCCAAATGCAATTTTACGCTACGGGTTAAGAACCTATTTTGACTCAACATATCCCAACATAGGATTTCGTGAATTAGAAAGAGCTTCTAACATGCAACATAAAGAAGCATGTTATGCTTACGGGTTAGTGATGTTCGCTTCTTACCAAAGTGAGAAAAAGAACATCGGATTGCAGCTTTTAAATAAAACTTTCCCACAAGTGACGGATTCAGTAGTTGGGGTGAGAAATAAGGTTTTTAGATTATTACGGGGCTGTTGGACATTACGAAACCCTCGTCCTTTTGACGACATTACAACATGCTGCCTAGCCAATGGTCATAACGGTTATTTTCAACAAGACCAAGGATGGGAAGTCGTCTTAGTAAAACCAGAATGCATGACTTGTTTCTGGACTTATGAATTACGTGTCTTTATTTTCTTTGCTGAACAACTTGCGTATTAACTAGATTTATCTTCAAAACCGTCCTGTATCATAGTGTACTATATTTCATGTTATATGTAATATAGCGAAGTTGTAAGTTTGAAGAATATTTGTATGTGATATATTATTATAATCAGTTTTTCATATGGAATTGTAGTAGTTGAATTGTATATTAGCTACTAAGTATGAACTTAACGGGTAGGTAGTACCCGAATTTAAACTTATAAAACGCTAATATGAAGAAAAAGCTTTTATAAATGAGTTCATATTATGCTACGAGATACTATTGACTACTCTTAATATTCTGTATGATTAACTTGTTTCATTTGACTATTTTGAAGGAAATGGCACCGACTACTCGACACACCTTGAATATGAGCGAAGAGGAATTTCGTGCCTTTCTTGCTTCAAACATAGCCACAGTACAGGCCGCACTACATACCAAAAATAACTCTGAATCTAGCAATACAGCTAACGGTGCAAGAAATCATGTAGGATGCTCCTACAAGGAATTCACTGCCTGCAAACCTTCAGAATTTGATGGGACCGAAGGACCAATCGGATTAAAACGGTGGACCGAGAAAGTTGAATCGGTGTTTGCCATAAGTAAGTGTACTGAAGGAGACAAAGTGAAGTACGCTACGCATACCTTCCCAGGTATTGCATTAACATGGTGGAATACCTATCTAGAGTAAGTGGGATAAGATGCTGCTTACGCGCTACCGTGGTCAGCATTCAAGCACTTGATGAACGAGAAGTACCGTCCCAGAACCGAGGTCAATAAGCTCAAGTCAGAACTTAGAGGGTTACGAACACAGGGATTCGATATTACTTCGTACGAAAGACAATTCACAAAATTGTGCCTATTGTGTCCGAGAGCGTTCGAAGATGAGGAAGAGAAGATCGACGCGATTGTGAAAGGGTTATCGGAGAGAATCCAAGAAGATATAAGTTCACACGAGCCTGCCTCCATACAAAAGGCATGTAGAATGGCTCACAAACTAGTGAACCAAATTGAGGGAAGAATTAAAGAACAGGCGGCCTAAGAGGCCAACGTGAAGCTAGTCAAAAGAAAGTGGGAGGAAAACGGTGATAAGAGTCACCAATACAACAACAACTATCCCAACAATCGCAATATCAATTGCAACTACAACAAACGGCACAACAACAACAACAACAACTACAACAATCATCCCAACAACAATAACAACCGCAACAACAATAACAATCAGAAGCAGCTATGCCAAAGGTGTGAAAAATATCACTCGGGGTTCTGCACCAAATTTTGCAACAAGTGTAAAAGAAATGGTCATAGCGCGGCGAAGTGTGAGGTCTACGGACCAGGGGTTAACAGAACGAAAGGAACAAATGGTGTCGGAACGAGTAATGGCGGAGCAAGTAGTGTCGGAGCAAGTTATGCCAATGTAGTTTGTTATAAATGTGGAAAACCGAGCCACATTATTAGAAATTGCCCAAACCAAGAGAACACGAATGGACAAGGCCGCGGAAGAGTTTTCAATATTAATGCGGCAGAGGCACAGGAAGACCCGGAACTTGTTACGGGTACATTTCTTATTGACAATAAATCTGCTTACGTTTTATTTGATTCGGGTGCGGATAGAAGCTATATGAGTAGAGATTTTTGTGCTAAATTAAGTTGTCCATTGACGCCGTTGGATAGTAAATTTTTACTCGAATTAGCAAACGATAAATTAATTTCAGCAGATTATATATGCCGAAATCGAGAAATTAAACTGGGTTGCGAAATATTTAAGATTGATTTGATACCAGTAGAGTTAGGGAGTTTTGATGTAATAGTTGGCATGGACTGGCTGAAGGAGATGAAAGCAGAGATCGTATGTTACAAAAATGCAATTCGCATTGTACGAGAAGAAGGAGAACCCTTAATGGTGTACGGAGAAAAGGGCAACACGAAGTTACATCTTATTAGTAATTTGAAGGCACAAAAACTAATAAGAAAAGGTTGCTATGCTGTTCTAGCACACGTCGAGGAAGTACAAACTGAAGAAAAGAGCATCAATGATGTTCTCATCGCAAAAGAATTTCCCGATATATTTCCGAAAGAATTATCGGGACTACCTCCACATCGATCTGTTGAATTTCAAATAGATCTTGTACCAGGAGATGCACCAATAGCTCATGCTCCTTACAGACTCGCACCCAGCGAGATGAAAGAACTGCAAAGCCAACTGCAAGAACTATTAGAACGTGGTTTCATTCGACCCAGCACATCACCATGGGGAGGTCCTGTTTTGTTTGTCAAGAAGAAGGATGGTACATTTAGGTTGTGTATTGACTACAGAGAGTTGAATAAACTTACCATCAAAAACCGTTATCCACTGCCGAGAATTGACGACTTATTTGATCAACTACAAGGCTCGTCGGTTTATTCGAAAATCGATTTACGTTCTGGATATCATCAAATGCGAGTAAAGGAGGATGATATTTCAAAAACTGCTTTTAGGACGCGTTATGGTCATTACGTGTTTATGGTTATGCCGTTTGGATTGACTAACGCACCAGCTGTGTTCATGGACCTTATGAACCGAGTGTGTGGGCCATATCTTGACAAGTTTTTTATTGTTTTCATCGATGACATACTTATTTACTCAAAGAATGATCAAGAGCACGAAGAACATTTGAGAAAAGTGCTAGAAATATTGAGGAAAGAAAAACTGTACGCTAAGTTTTCAAAGTGTGCATTTTGGTTGGAAGAAGTTCAATTCCTCGATCACATAGTGAACAAAGAAGGTATCCAGGTGGACCCGGCAAAGATCGAAACCGTTAAAAAGTGGGAAATCCCAAAAAACTCCAAAGCATATACGTCAATTTTTAGGATTGGCTGGTTACTACAGAAGATTCATCCAAGATTTCTCCAAAATAGCAAAACCCTTGACTGCATTAACGCATAAAGGGAAGAAATTTGAATGGAAGGATGAACAAGAGAAGGCGTTTCAGTTATTGAAGAAAAAGCTAACTACGGCACCTATATTGTTATTGCCTGAAGGGAATGATGATTTTGTGATTTATTGTGACGCATCAAAGCAAGGTCTCGATTGTGTATTAATGCAACTGATGTTATGCGAGGTGTATATGAAATAGCTATATATTTTTACAACGAAAAACTATTAAATACGATACAATTTTACACAAGATATTTATTTATTTATAGAATGGATATACTTAAACCTTGCGACAACACTTATAGGCAGTGTACCTAATCATACAGTAGCGTAGTTTTTAGTAAGTCCGGTTCGTTCCACAGAGAAAATCTTTTAAACAAAGCTTAACGCTATATTAGTTTTAATTTATAAAAATACAAAAATATATAAGTAATATTATTATTATAAAGGGGGATTTTTACCGTTTAATGACCGGTCTATCGATTTTTAAAACTTTAGTAGAAGTTAAAACCTAATGTAAAATATTAAATAAATAAAAGACTTAATTTAAAGCGTAAAGTAAATAACGATAATGAAATTGCGATAAATAAAAGTGCGATAAAATAAAATTGCAATAATTAAAAAGTACGATAATTAAAAGTGCAATTAAATACAATAACAATAAATAAAAGTGCGATAATTAAAAGTGCAATTAAATATAAAATAAAGGAAATTAAATATGAAATAAAAGAATTATGCTTATTTAAACTTCCGTAATCATGATGTTTGACGTGTTGATTTTAGTTTTATGCTCATGGGTTAATTGTCCTTTGTCCTGGATTATATAATATGTTCGTCTGGTTTTTGTCCATAACAGTCCATCGGTCATAAATTTAAGATGCGAGTGTCCTCGTCAAATTATCCATATACCCGAAGTCAAATATTCCAACTAATTGGGGACTTAAACTGTAACAAGGTTTTATTACTTTGTTTAATAATTACACCAGGTTATCGACTGCGTGTAACCCAAGGTTTTAATACTTTGTTATCAATTATGCCAAGTGTCCTTGTACATAATTTCACCCCTGTTTTAATAATTCCATAGACTATTAATCCATTCCCGTGTCCGGTTAAATGAACGATTATTCGAACATATAAATACCCCGCCCATCGTGTCCGATCGAGTGTATATGGTTATTTATAGGTACATCCAATTGTAAATCTTTATATTAAAATTAACAAACTATCATTTAGTTAAACAGATATAAAGCTCATTAATAGCCCATAGTCTAATTTCCACAAGTGTCGTTCTTTTGTCCAAACCCCAATTATGGTACAAAGCCCAATTACCCAATTTTAGTATTTAGCCCAACATCATGATTACTTCGTTTTAAATAAGCATAATAATAACTTAGCTACGAGACATTAAATTAAAAAGGTTGAACATAACTTACAATGATTAAAAATAGCGTAGCGTTACACGGACAGAATTTTGACTTACACCCTTACAACATTCGCTAACATACCCTTATTATTAGAATTAAAATTAAAATTAAAATTATAAATTATTTATATATATATATATATATATATATATATATATATATATATATATCGTAAGAGAGAATTGAGAAGAAAAGGTGTGTTAAATTCGATCATCCGTGAATCATTTTATAGGTAAATGATTAATTTGAATTTTCACTTATAACCCCTTAACTATGCTCAATTAACAACTTTTTATTATTTATTATTATTCTTATAATGAATTATTTAAATATTATATTATATTCTTGTGCATAGTTGACTTGTACTTTCAGCTCCGTTGCGTCGAGCGTTGAAAGTTGGCTCATGTCTCGGTTTCGGATTTTCGAACGCCTTTTCGTATAATTTAATATCTTGTACTTTGCGTTTCGCGGCTTGTACTCTTGTCATTTTTAGATGTTATTCATCAATAAATTGAGCCACTTGGAGTGTAACTTGTACTTTTGAGCTTTTTGGTCGTTTACGTCTTCAATTCGTCGAATCTGCCTTTTGTCTTCACCTTTTAATATTTAAACGAATATCGCTTGTAAATAGAACAATTGCAACTAAAATCTTGTCTTTCTTGAGGAATAATGCTATGAAATATATGTTCATTTTTAGCATTATCAATATTCCCACACTTAAGCGTTGCTTGTCCTCAAGCAATATAGTCTTGAAATAAAAACATACTTGAATCACTTCTTTATTCTTCATACTTTGTACATTAGTGATTTCAATACGGCGGTATGAACAATGATGGTAACGATGTGGTTTATAGTCTCACATGATTATAAAAATTTAGATCCTTTAGGAAATTGGATCTTTATGAAAACATTTGATCTTTTGAAAATTCATGCTAGATTTTACCCTAGACAAGTTTTCTGATTTGATCCACCATCGGTGTTGCAAAATATATTTGTAGATCAATATTTTGGCTAAAACTTTTAGGCTCGTGTAATCCACTGCTATCCCTGTATCGGAAAGCACACATCCAGTTTACTTGTTCCGTATATTACCTTTCGGTAAACTACCGTCCGGTTGTAAAGGAAAGCGATGAACAAGAAACTGTTAAGGTAATGTCCCGTGACATGCAGATGATTATGGTCTATAATGTGTCGGATGCTAGTACTATCCTTGGTAGGAGCAATAGTAAAGATCATCCTATGATTTTTTGGTCTGGCACAAGGTCCTGTCTCCGACCATGCTATGCAACCACCGTTCTTACGATTGACACCCGATTTGGTTCAGGTGACCTAATGAATTCCAGTTGAATTCCTAGGATTTTACGTTCAATGGTAATGAACGCATTGAAAATGGGTTTTCAGAAAACAAATCGGTTTTAATTTTTGATCAAAATATTTTCTCGTTCAAGCTCGAGTTTAGATATCATTGAATTCCATGAGTTTGAATTCTCAATCTTTAAGGTCAATCTCAAGGATTGAGTAATATCAGTCTTAAAAGCTGATTTTTGATCTTTTAAGGAGATTATCCTTTCTGGGGATCTGATTCATTATTCTTATCAAGCTAATTTGCACGGTGCCCCCATTGTACGAGATAAATTCTTCTCATGGTTAGGATAAATCTGACCACTTGGCGACCCTGTTTGATGCTGAGTTCCGTGGATTTCCTGCTGATTTTAGTGATGACTTTTCTAGATTTTTCGTCAACCTACAGCTGGTCTGAACGACAACTTCTTGACCTAAATCAAGAAGCGCGTGTCTTTTTCGGAAGACTTTACTTCCTTTAAATGATGGAATTGATTCATCGTATAGATCCATCTCTTCTTTTCTTTCATCGAGTAAAACAGTTAATTATCGTCCAAAACAAAAGTATTTTCAATTATTTGTACAAAAATATGTGATATATATTTTGAATAACTTGGTAAAAATTTCTCACACTTGGCTTTTATTTTCCTTTCTTTGCCTTTTTATTTTCCTCTATTCCATTCTTAAATGAATTCTAACATTTTTGGATTGTTTCTCAATTTATGTCCTTTCCGAGGTAACAACAATTTCGGCATTAACACCTAGTTTTCATCGTTCATAAATATGTATAAACATGATTTTGAATTCATTTAGTTTGAAAATTTTTACTAGAAGTGGGTAGTCAGTATATAAGACTAGGGCTGTTCTTTGTTATCAGAGAGCACTAGATTCTAATACAACTACTGTGTTACTAGTATTTTTAATGGTAACCAAGTGTTTAAATTAAAAAATTTTAAAATTCTGAAAGAATTTAACCCCTTCCCACACTTAAGATCTTGCAATGCCCTCATTTGCAAGAAATCAGTAACAATTTAAATTATTGAGGGTGATTAGCGTAGAAAAATGATTAAATTTTACCAAAGTTTCCAAACATATTGGATTTTTTTTTTTAGAAATCTTTAACTTATAAAACAAATTAATAAATTAACTTTAAAATTTTGTTTTCTTTTTAGGATGAGGGCGTTTCAGATCGATGCCCTAGTCCGCTCCTCGACAAAATTTTAAAATTTGTCTTTTTCAAGCGATTGTTTTAAAAACAAAGATTTTTGAGTTTTTTTTTATGTTTTTGGCATACTTTATTTTAAATAAGATTAAAAATAATGATAATCAAAGTTCTCGTTCCTCCCTCGGGTAAAGCAATTTCGGTTCAACGACCTAGTCTTCAACTCACGACGAATTTTAAAAATCATATTTTTAACTTAGCGAAATAAAGTAAAATTTTGTTTTTAAATTCACACCAAATTTAAATTTAAAATGGATAAAATTAAAAATTCACACCAAACTTAATTAAAAATTCATATTATAAATTCACACCAAACTTAAATTTAAAATGCATAAAATTCAAAAATTCATATTAATAAAAAATTTACATCAAACTTATATTATATTTTTATTTTTATACATACAAACTTATATTAAAAATATTAATTTTCCAAATATTTACAATTTTAAATATATTGATTTAAAAAGTTTACAATATTATTTTAATATTAATTTATTAATATTTTTTAAAAATAAAATTAAAAATCTTTTTGGCTTTTATCCCACTTTACTCAATCAAATATTATCAAAAATATAAGCCTGATGATGTAGCGTGAGGGTACGAAATAGTATTATTTTTAATACAAAAGACTACAAAATATGACACAAGTTTTATTAATTTACGGATGGGATATACCTAAACCTTGCTACAACACTATAGGCAGTGTACCTAATCGTAGAGTAGTGTAGTTTTTAGTAAGTCTGGTTCGTTCCACAGGGAGCTGGTGATACTTACTATATTTTTAACTATATTTATATAAAATATATATAATTATATAAGTAGTAATATTATTATAAAAGGGGGGTTTTACCGTTTAATGACCGGTTTGTCGATTCTATATTTTAAGCGTAAAGATAAATGACGATAATTAAAGTGCGTAAAATAATGACAATAAATAAAATGACAGTAAATAAAATTGCGAGTATTAAAATGACAGTAAATAAAGATACGATGAGAAATACAATAAAAGAATTATGCTTATTTAAACTTCCGTAATCATGATGTTTGACGTGTTGATTTTAATTTATTACCATGGGTTAATTGTCCTTTGTCCTAGTTTATTTGATACGTCTATCTGGTTTTTGTCCATAATAGTCCATCGGTCATAAATATAAAGTGCGAGTGTCCTCGTCAAATTACCCTTATACCCGAAGTCAAATATTCCAACTAATTAAGGATTTAAACTGTGACGCAGTTATCACTTCTGTCAACAATTACACCAGTTATCACTGTATGTAATCTACCCCTGTTTTGATTAGATATGAATATTAATTTACCCACTTGATCAGTTTGAATAATCAATTACCCAACCCGAATAATTAATTAAATGATTATAATAGATTCCATATGAACGTCACTAAATAGGACAACCATAATCATTATTAATTATTAGGATAATTAATTTGAAGATAGGTTCGACAGACTCCAATGAGTTGTCACTCAATTAGACAATACCCCCCATCTATTAATAGTCAATAGTCCAATTTCCACAAGTGTCGGTCTTTTGCCCAAACCTTAATTATGGTACAAAGCCCAATTACCCAATTTTAGTAATTAGCCCAACATCATGATTACTTCGTTTTAAATAAGCATAATAATAACTTAGCTACGAGACATTAAATTAAAAAGGAAAGACATAACTTACAGTGGGTATTAATATCGTAGTATTACACGGGCAGAGTCTTGACTTAAAACCCGTAAATCATTTGTTACAATACTAAACTAAATCATAATTATTAAAATTATAATAATTATTTATTTATGTTATATGTTTACAGAGAAGGAAAAGAAAAAGATGTGTTTGAGTTCGTGCATAAACTGCCTTTTTATAGGCATTTGGCCAGATTTTTACTGCCATGCGACTCGCATGGGTTTATGCCTATTTGCCATGCGACTCGCATGGCCACGCTGGACAGCTCACATATCTTTTGTCTTCTTGTTCGTCGACATATTTATTAAATATATATAAAATATAAATAATTTTAATAATTATTTATATATTATATTATATTTATGTGCATAGTAGACTAGATATTTTTGGTCCATTGCGTCGGGCGTTTCTTCTTGGCTCGGGTCCCGGTTCCGGATTTTCGGACGTCCTTTCGTACTATTTTATATCGTGTACTTTGCGTTCCGCAACTTGTACTCTTGTCATTTTTAGACGTTCTTTATCAATAATTTGAACCTTTTTATTTGTATCTTGTATATTTGAGCTTTTTTTTTGGACCTTTGTGTCTTCAATTCGTCGTTTTCGCCTTTTGTCTTCGCACTTATTTAATATAAACGAATATCACTTGAAAATGGAACAATTGCAACTAAAATCTTGTCTTTCTTGGGGGATAATGGTATGAAATATATGTTCCTTTTTAGCCTTATCAATATCCCCACACTTGAGCGTTGCTTGTCCTCAAGCAATACAGTCTTGAAATATAAACACACGAATCACTTCTTTATTCTTCACACTTTGTACATGAGTGATTATGATAGAGCGGTATAAACAATGATAGTAATGATATGGTTCAAAGGTGGGTGTGTCTTTTATAGTTGCCTCGGGTTTAGGTCAACGACACTGCAATCAAATAGCCGATTTACTTTCGGTTTCCAAAGCAAAGTGCACATTTGAAAGGCGGTTACAGTCCCACATGACTATAAAATTTTAGATCCTTAAGGAAATTGGATCTTTATGAAAACATTTGATCTTTTGAAAATTCATGCTAGATTTTACCGTAGACAAGTTTTCTGATTTGACCCACCATTGGTGTTGCAAAATATATTTGTGGATTAATATTTTGGCTAAAAACATTTAGGTTCATGTAATCCACTGCTATCCCGGTATCGGAAAGCACACATCCAATTTACTTGTTCCGTATATTACCTTTCGGTAAACTACCGTCCGGTTGTAAAGGAAAGCGATGAACAAGAAACTGTTAAGGCAATGTCCCGTGATATGCATTTGATTATGGTCTAAAAACGTGTCGGATGCTAGTACTATCCTTGGTAGGAGCAATAGTAAAGATCATCCTATAATTTTTCGATCTGGCACAAGGTCCTGTCTCCGACCATGCTATGCAACCACCGTTCTTACGGTTGACACCCGATTTTGTTCAGGTGACCTAATGAATTCCAGGTGAATTCCTAGGATTTTACGTTCAATGGTAATGAATGCATTGAAAATGGGTTTTCAGAAAACAAATCGGTTTGTATTTTTGATCAAAATATTTTCTCGTTCAAGCTCGAGTTTAGATATCATCGAATTCCATGAGTTTGAATTCTCAATCTTTAAGGTCAATCTCTAGGATTGAGTATTATCAGTCTTAAAAGCTGATTTTTAATCTTTAAGGAGATTATCCTTTTCTGGGGATCTGATTCATTAGTCTTATCAAGCTAATTTGCACGGTGCCTCCCCATTGTACGAGATAAATCCTTCTCATGGTTAGGATAAATCTGACCACTTGGCGACCCTGTTTGATGCTGAGGTCCGTGGATTTCCTGCTGATTTTAGAGATGACTTTTCTAGATTTTTCGTCAACCTACAGCTGGTCTGGACGACAACTTCATGACCTAAATCAAGAAGCGCGTGTCTTTTTCGGAAGACTTTACTTCCTTTTAATGATGGAATTGATTCATCGTGTAGATCCATCTTTCTTTCAAATGTATTACAGTAAACCGGGTAAAACTGATTAGTATCGTCCAAAGCAAAAGTACCTGCAATAATCTTGTACAAAAATATGTGATATATGTTTTAAATTGAATAACTTGGTACATTCTTCCCACACTTAGTTTCTTTCTTTGCCTTTTTATTTTCTTCTATTTCATTTTAAATGAATTCAAGCATTTTAAGTTGTTTCTCAATTTATGTCCTTTTCGAGGTAACGATAATTTCGACATTAACACCTACTTTTCATCGTTCATAAATATGTATAAACATGATTTTTGACTTCATTTAGTTGAAAATTTTTCAAATTTTCACAAAATTTGGCAATTAAACCAAGTGTAAACCCGAGAGAATTTATAACCCTTCCCTACACTTAAGATCATGCAATGCCCTCATTTGCATGAAATCAGACTATAATTATAAATTCATGAGGGTGATTAACGTAGAAAAGTGATTAAAAATACCGAGTTTGCAAACATATTGTTATTTCACATTTGATTTTTTGCGTCTTGTCAAAATCAGTAGCTTTTGCTGAACTTCATGACAGTCTTTGAAAGTGCGCTGTTTTTACCCTGTTGTGTACATAACATAAAATACAAACATATATATACATATTTTTGAAGTTTGGTATATAACCCCTACGTTCAAAAATTAATATAATATTTTTTTTTTTTTTTTTTGCATACTTTAGATCAATAAAATTAAATGATAACAAAATTTGTCGCCCCGCCCTCGGGTAAAGCAATTTCGACTCAACGACCTATTTCAGAAATCAATTTTTTTAAACTTAATGTAATAAAGTAAATTTTGTTTTTAAATATCACACAAAACTTAAAAGCATATTAATTTCATATAAGACCTACAAAACAAAAATTCAGAATGGAGGGAGAAAACTAGTTCTTTAGTGTCTACTAGCGGAAAAGACCAATCGGGTTCCATTCTCGGAACTACACGAGAACAGAACAACTAACTCTAGATAGCATTTTCTTTTTAGAACATTTGAATCTCCCCACACTTAGGTAGCCGTGGTGTCAAAATTGTGATTAACTTCATCGTTAATTTCTCTTGGTCCATAATCAACTTGCCTATCTGTGACTTTTTCTTTAAGCCAGTGCCCGGCTTCTTCCGTAATATCCCATAATTCAACTAGCTTCGCCCTTTCTTTAGGCGACAGATTGGATACTAACCGGTTACATAACTTAAAGTTCCCCTTACTTCTAGCATCAATAGCCCGTTTAAAAAGTTTCTTCATTGAACTGTTAATAATGGGGTCATTTAATTTCGTATCAATAACGGGGTTCTTTGTTATCATGTCATCATTAGGTGTTACTTCATTTTCCCCACACTTAGGCGTTTTATTATTATTAAGCACTACCGTTGGAGTTGGTAAAACAACATGGTTCTTACCAATCATTTTTTCTGGTTCAACGGTTTTGGTTGGTGGAGATTTAGACTTTTGAATCATAAAGGTGATAGATTTTTCACCACTTTTAAGTGTCATTCTTCCATTTCCTACATCAAATAACGCCCCGGTGGACGCAAAGAATGGTCGACCTAAAATTAGAGGAATGTTTGGGTCCTCTTCTATGTCAATGACAATGAATTCGACTAGAAAGGTTAAATTACCTACTTGAATGGGTAGGTTGTCAGCAATTCCAACTGGGTGCTTAATGGTTTGATCAAAGAGTCGAACACTCATATCCGTTGGACTTAACTCACCTACACCTAATCTCTTATATAAGGAAAGAGGCATAACACTCACGCTTGCACCTAAATCTGCTAGTGCATCATACATAACACAATCACTAAGTAGACAAGGAACAATAAATTTACCCGGATCACCTACTCTAGGTGGAGGTTTTGGTGGAACTGTATTCACCGGGTTTACTTCTACTGTTCTTGTTTCTTGTACTTTCTTATTCTTTTTCTTCTTCTTCTTTCCAGAGGTATCACAATCTTTATTACCTATTACTTGCTCATACTCAACTCCTTTTCTTGGAAACGGGATGGGTGGTTTGTATGGTGCCACCACTGGCTTTACATACTCGGGTGGTGGTGGTGTAACTTCTTCATTGTTACTCTCATCTAAAACCTTCCCATCTTCTGGTGCTGGTTTTTCAGAATTTGTTGACACCATATTAACATTCTCATTCCGAGGATTTACTTCAGTATTACTCGGTAGCTTTCCTTGTTCCCTCTCACTCATCATGCTAGCAAGAGTACCTACGTGTTTTTCTAGATTCAAAATGGAAGCTTGTTGAGTTTTTAATGACTGATCAAACCTCTCGTTCGTTTGGGTTTGAGTTTCAATAAATTGTGTTTGAGATTCAACTAGCTTGAATACCACGTCTTCCATATTTGACTTTTTCTCTTCAGTTTGTTGTTGTGGTTTATATAAGCCAGGTCTTTGTTGATTGAAAGTGTTGTTTTGAGTTGGTTGGTTATTCGGACCTTGTTGGTTATACCAGTTATTTTCGGGTCCTTTTGGATTGTAAAGAATGTTTTGATTTCGATTAAAGTTTAGCTTTGGCGGTTGATAATTATTTTGATAATTATTTCCAGGCCTTTGGTTCATATAGAAAACATTCTCTCGTTGTTCCATCGTTGGTTCAATGTGACAATCTTTCAATAAGTGTGGTCCACCGCATTGCTCACAACTGATTCGTATTGCGTGAATATCTTTATTCATCTTTTCCATTCTTCTTTCGAACGCATCTATTTTTGCGGAAACGGAATCAAAGTCATGGCTAGAATCGGCTCTAGCCACTTTAGATGAACGAAAAATATCTTTTTCTTGGTGCCACTCATGCGAGTGGGAGGCTGTGTTATCAATAATTTTGTAAGCTTCAGTTGCGGTTTTCTTCATAATGGAACCACCAGCTGTTATGTCGATGTCTTTTCGTGTAGCAACGTTGACACCTTGGTAAAATATTTGTACTATTTGGTAAGTGTCTAAACCGTGTGGAGGACATCCTCTCAACATCCTTCCGAATCTTGTCCACGCCTCATATAATGTTTCATTTGGCTTTTGCGCGAACGTAACAATTTCTCCTTGAAGTCTCACGGCTTTGGATGCCGGAAAGAATTGTTTAAGAAATTTTTCAACTAAAACATCCCATGTGTCAATCGCCCCTTCAGGTAACGATTCTAACCAATCTTTGGCTTCTCCCTTTAAAGTCCAGGGAAACAACATGAGATAGATCTGCTCATCTTCCACTTCTCGGATTTTGAATAGTGTACAAATTCTTTTAAACGTACGAAGGTGTTCGTTAGGATCTTCATTCGGTGCACCACTGAATTGGCATTGGTTAGTTATCATGTGTAGAATTTGTCCTTTGATTTCATAATCTGGCGCATTAACTTCTGGCTTAATAATGGCGTGACCTTGGCCCGTGCGTGTGGCTCTCATTCGATCTTCCATACTTAGAAGTTCCGTTACTTCCATATTTGAATTTTTTGAATACGAATCACTAGAGGATTCTGATTTAATGGTTTGTGGCTCAGGAGGAATAATTAGTGGTTCAAGATCTTGGAATTGTCCTTGAATATGCTCCGGGTTCTTAATTGTGAAGTCGGGTTCAAAAGATGGATTATCGGAAATTTGAGTTGGAGTTCTTGTTCGACTAGATGACGATTCTAAAGAAAAATCAACGGCGACAATATTTGCTAGATGTCTTGATCGAGTTACAGGTGGTGAACGTATGACCGGCGGCGAACGTCTTGCTCGGTGCATTCACTGAATATCCTATTAGTTTTTAAAAAGGAAAGAAAAATTATAATAAGTTATCCAATTAATAGACTTTTCTGATTTTGCCCACGTTTCGAATAGCCAAAAGATGCAGCAGAGGGGCAGGATTCGTTTGGTCTCAATATAATTGAGTACTGTTTGGCTCCAATAACCCGGTCCACGTACAAATCCAACTATTACTACGAACCAGAAAATTTTGATGTCTATCAATTTAACTACTTAAAATAAATTTTCGTAATTTTAAGAAATTTAGAGAAGAAGTAGAAAAAATTCTAAGTCCTAAAAACTAGAATGGCGAGAAATAAGAGAGAAAAAGATTGCGCGTCGAAAAGTGTCGAAAAATAAAAAGGTCGAAAAATAGGCGTCGAAAAATAAAAATAAGAAAGTAGTGCGAAATACGGCGTCGTAAAATTCTAAAGCACCTAAAACTTAGTCTAAGGAATAAGCACTTAAGGGATTTTACGGCAAAGTCTAAAAATTCTAGAAGTAAAAATAACTATGGCAAAACTAAACTTAATACTAAAAGTTGCGAATATAGTCTAAAAATCTAAAGGTAATAAAACTAAAAAAAAAAAATTTTTTTATAGACAAAATCTTAAAAATATATTTTTTTATAATTTTTTTTTTTTTTTTTTTTTACGTTTTTTTTTTTTTTACGTTTTTTTTTTTTATGTTTTTTTTTTTTTTTTTTTTTTTTTACAAATATAAATTAAAAATATAGCGTTTTAGTGCTCCCCGGCAGCGGCGCCAAAAACTTGATGATGTAGCGTGAGGGTACGAAATAGTATTATTTTTAATACAAAATACTACAAAATATGACACAAGTTTTATTAATTTACGGATGGGATATACCTAAACCTTGCTACAACACTATAGGCAGTGTACCTAATCGTAGAGTAGTGTAGTTTTTAGTAAGTCCGGTTCGTTCCACAGGGAGCTGGTGATACTTACTATATTTTTAACTATATTTATATAAAATATATATAATTATATAAGTAGTAATATTATTATAAAAGAGGGGTTTTACCGTTTAATGACCGGTTTGTCGATTCTATATTTTAAGCGTAAAGATAAATGACGATAATTAAAGTGCGTAAAATAATGACAATAAATAAAATGACAGTAAATAAAATTGCGAGTATTAAAATGACAGTAAATAAAGATACGATGAGAAATACAATAAAAGAATTATGCTTATTTAAACTTCCGTAATCATGATGTTTGACGTGTTGATTTTAATTTATTACCATGGGTTAATTGTCCTTTGTCCTGGTTTATTTGATACGTCTATCTGGTTTTTGTCCATAATAGTCCATCGGTCATAAATATAAAGTGCGAGTGTCCTCGTCAAATTACCCTTATACCCGAAGTCAAATATTCCAACTAATTAAGGATTTAAACTGTGACGCAGTTATCACTTCTGTCAACAATTACACCAGTTATCACTGTATGTAATCTACCCCTGTTTTGATTAGATATGAATATTAATTTACCCACTTGATCAGTTTGAATAATCAATTACCCAACCCGAATAATTAATTAAATGATTATAATAGATTCCATATGAACGTCACTAAATAGGACAACCATAATCATTATTAATTATTAGGATAATTAATTTGAAGATAGGTTCGACAGACTCCAATGAGTTGTCACTCAATTAGACAATACCCCCCATCTATTAATAGTCAATAGTCCAATTTCCACAAGTGTCGGTCTTTTGCCCAAACCTTAATTATGGTACAAAGCCCAATTACCCAATTTTAGTAATTAGCCCAACATCATGATTACTTCGTTTTAAATAAGCATAATAATAACTTAGCTACGAGACATTAAATTAAAAAGGAAAGACATAACTTACAGTGGGTATTAATATCGTAGTATTACACGGGCAGAGTCTTGACTTAAAACCCGTAAATCATTTGTTACAATACTAAACTAAATCATAATTATTAAAATTATAATAATTATTTATTTATGTTATATGTTTACAGAGAAGGAAAAGAAAAAGATGTGTTTGAGTTCGTGCATAAACTGCCTTTTTATAGGCATTTGGCCAGATTTTTACTGCCATGCGACTCGCATGGGTTTATGCCTATTTGCCATGCGACTCGCATGGGTTTATGCCTATTTGCCATGCGACTCGCATGGCCACGCTGGACAGCTCACATATCTTTTGTCTTCTTGTTCGTCGACATATTTATTAAATATATATAAAATATAAATAATTTTAATAATTATTTATATATTATATTATATTTATGTGCATAGTAGACTAGATATTTTTGGTCCATTGCGTCGGGCGTTTCTTCTTGGCTCGGGTCCCGGTTCCGGATTTTCGGACGTCCTTTCGTACTATTTTATATCGTGTACTTTGCGTTCCGCAACTTGTACTCTTGTCATTTTTAGACGTTCTTCATCAATAATTTGAACCTTTTTATTTGTATCTTGTATATTTGAGCTTTTTTTTTGGACCTTTGTGTCTTCAATTCGTCGTTTTCGCCTTTTGTCTTCGCACTTATTTAATATAAACGAATATCACTTGAAAATGGAACAATTGCAACTAAAATCTTGTCTTTCTTGGGGGATAATGGTATGAAATATATGTTCCTTTTTAGCCTTATCAAAGCCAATCTTTTCGGTAAAGTAATTTCGGTTCCATGACCTAATTTAACTCATGACGAATTTTTGAAATATTTTGGGTTGATTGATTAAAGATATTTATACCTTAAGAATAAACGTTAAATTTCGTAGTGATGTAATAAATTTTTGTATGATATCAATAATTTCGGTCGCAAGACCTAATTTCATCGAATACCAATTTAATACTTTATAGCGAACAAATTAGCGTTTATTATCAAAAGGTTAAAAATAAAAATAAAAATAAAAACTGTACAAACTTACTTGTGAAATAGATTTCTTAGTGATATGCTCTAGCCCACTCATAAGATAGTCGGACTAATTGATTTTCTATGGCAACATAGGCGTAACCTCGAGCATTTAATATTTTTTCTTCTAAACATATGAACGGTCCATCTCTGCATAAAGTAACAAATTCGGTGTTTGAATAGGTTTGATTATTTGAACATTTACCTTCGTGTAACCATTTTCCGCATTTGTGACATCTTTCAAGGTGTCGTGCTCTTCTTTTCGCTGCGGATTTTGATTTTCCTTTACCAAATTGTAACTTATTATTTTCGCATCTGGATTCTTTTCTTACTCCGTCCAATTTTTCTCTGATTACTGATACCAGTTCACTCGGTAGTGTGTCATTATTAAGTTTAGTAATCAAAGCGTGTAGCATTAGACCATGGTTTAATTCACAGGAAGTCTTCATTTCGTAAAACCTAAAAAAAATAAAAATTCAGAATGGGGAGAGAAGACTAGTTCTTTAGGGTCTGCTAGGGAAAGACCATTCGGGTTCCATTTTCGAGAACTACACGAAAACAGAAAATATAACTCTAACAGAAATACATATTATCCTTTAAAGACTTGATTCTCCCCACACTTAGTTAGATGTGGTATCGAAATTGTGATTAACATCGTTATCAACTTCCATCGGATTATCTATGTAATGTTTAACTCTGTGACCATTAACCTTAAATTCAATCCCATTTGAATTTATTAATTCTACTGTTCCGTACGGGAAAACTCTTTTGACTATGAATGGTCCAGACCATCTTGATTTCAATTTTCCAGGAAATAGCTTGAATCGTGGATTGAAAAGAAGAACTCTATCTCCTTCTTTAAATTCTTTTGAACTTCTGATTCTTTTATCATGCCATTTCTTCGTTCTTTCCTTATAGATTAACGAATTTTCGTAAGCTTCTTGTCTTAATTCTTCTAATTCGTTTAGTTGACTTAACCGTAGACGTCCAGCTTCATGTAAATCAAGATTACATGTCTTCAAAGCCCAAAATGCTTTGTGTTCATTTTCTACCGGAAGATGACATGCTTTTCCGTAAACGAGTTTAAAAGGTGTGGTTCCAACTGGAGTTTTGTAGGCTGTTCTAAAAGCCCAGAGTGCATCCTCCAATTTAATGGACCATTCCTTCGGATTTGATCCTACGGTTTTCTCTAGAATACGTTTTAAAGCTCGGTTGGTATTTTCAACTTGTCCACTTGTTTGTGGATGATATGCGGTGGAGATTTTATGAGTTACCCCATATCTTTTGAGAACTTTCTCAAGTTGATTGTTACAGAAATGAGTTCCCCGATCACTTATTAAAGCTTTCGGTGTTCCAAACCTTACAAAAAGACGTTTTAAAAAGTTGACTACAACTCGTGCATCGTTAGTTGGGAGAGCTTGTGCTTCCGCCCATTTAGATACATAATCAATGGCTACGAGAATGTATAAATTATTATGAGATTTTGGAAATGGACCCATAAAGTCAATACCCCAAACGTCAAATACTTCACATACTTGAATGACATTTTGTGGCATTTCATCACGTTGGCTTATTTTTCCGGCCCTTTGACAAGCATCACAGGATTTGAAAAGAAGGTGTGCGTCTTTGTAAATTGTAGGCCAATAGAATCCAGCATCATAAACTTTTTTTGCTGTTAGTTGAGGCCCATAATGCCCTCCTGTTGGTCCTGTGTGACAATGGTTTAAAATTTTACTAGCTTCATCTCCGAATACACATCGACGTATTATTCCATTGGGACAACTTTTAAACAGATGTGGATCTTCCCAGAAATAGTGTTTTATATCACTAAAGAATTTCTTTCGTTTTTGGTACGATAATCCTTTTTCAAGGAATCCACAAACTAAGTAGTTTGCATAGTCTGCAAACCATGGAATTTCATTATGATCTATCTTCTATAGATATTCATCAGGAAAGTTGTCTTGTATGGCCGATTCATTTAGAACTTCTAATTCGGGATTTTCAAGACGATAAAGATGATCAGCGGCGAGATTTTCTGCTCCTCTTTTATCTCGGATTTCAATATCGAACTCTTGTAAGAGTAAGATCCAACGGATTAATCTTGGTTTAGTATCTTGTTTCGAAAATAGATATCTAAGAGCAGAATGGTCGGTATAGACCACCGTTTTAGCTAGAACGAGATATGAACGAAATTTGTCAAAAGCAAAGACAATAACAAGGAGTTCTTTTTCAGTAGTTGTGTAATTTGTTTGTGCTCCTTGTAACGTCTTACTAGCATAATATATAGGTTGAAATCGTTTTTCAATCTTTTGTCCTAAAACGGCTCCCATTGCAAAATCGCTTGCATCGCACATTAGTTCAAACGGTAAATTCCAATTTGGAGTTATCATGATCGGCGCATTAGTGAGTTTCTCTTTAAGAATATTAAAAGATTTGATACATTCATCTAAAAAGATGAATTGAGCATCCTTTTCTAGGAGTTTATTCATAGGAGTGGCAATTTTAGAAAAATCTTTTATGAAACGTCGGTAAAAATCGGCATGCCCTAGAAAACTCCTAACTCCTCTAACATTGGTGGGATGTGGAAGTTTAGCAATTACATCTACTTTAGCTCTATCCACTTCAATTCCTTCTTTTGAAATTTTATATCCAAGAACGATGCCTTCTTTAACCATGAAATCGCATTTCTCCCAATTAAGTACTAGATTTGATTGTTCGCATCTAATAAGCATTCGTTCAAGATTAGCTAGACATGTTTCAAAAGTATCACCGAAGACTGAAAAGTCATCCATGAAAACTTCCATGCATTCTTCAATCATGTCGTGAAAAATTGCCATCATGCACCTTTGAAAGGTTGCAGGGGCGTTGCAAAGTCCAAATGGCATGCGTTTGTAAGCAAAAGTACCATAAGGGCACGTGAACGTGGTTTTCTCTTGATCTTCGGGTGCTATTGGAATTTGAAAATATCCGGAAAAACCATCAAGAAAACAATAGTAACTATTTCCGGCTAATCTTTCCAACATTTGATCAATAAAAGGTAAGAGAAAGTGATCTTTTCTGGTGGCGTCATTTAATTTTCTATAATCAATACAAACACGCCATCCTGTTACAGTTCTAGTAGGAATAAGCTCATTTTTCTCATTTGTGATGACAGTCATGCCACCCTTCTTAGGTACGCATTGAACTGGGCTTACCCATGGACTATCAGAGATTGGATAAATTAAACCTGCATCTAGCAGTTTAATAATTTCTTTTTTAACAACATCTTGCATATTAGGATTTAGTCTTCGTTGGCGTTGCACATACGTTTTATGACCTTCTTCCATAAGGATTTTATGTGTGCAATACGAAGGACTTATTCCTTTAATATCTTGAATTTTCCATGCAATAGCTGGTTTATGAGCTTTCAACACAGAAATGAGTTGCGATTTCTCATTTTCAGTAAGAGAAGACGATATTATTACAGGTAATTCAGATTCACCATGTAAATAAGCGTATTTCAAATGGTTTGGAAGTGGCTTTAACTCTAATGTCGGTGGTTCTTCTATCGATGATTTATATCGATATCTGTCTTCTTCTTTTAGCATTTGAATTTCTTCTGTTGTTGGTTCATATCCATTAGCCATTAGTGTAGCTAACATTTCAGTTTCATCAATTGGTTCAGTCCCTTCTCCTAAAGAACATTCTCCTGTTCCTTGTAATTATGGAAATTCTTCTAACAATTCTGCATGTGAATCTATAGTTTGAATATAATAACATGTATCATCTGCAGATTGCGGTTGTTGCATTGCTCTATCAACTGAAAAGGTAACACTCTCGTCCTCTATACTTAGGGTCAGTTTCTTACCAAACACGTCTATCATTGATTTAGCCGTGTTTAAGAATGGTCTTCCTAATATGAGAGGAACTTGAGAATCTTCTTCCATGTCCAGAACAACAAAATCTACTGGAAATACTAAAGTACCAACTTTAACTAGCATGTTTTCCATTATCCCTCTAGGATATTTTATTGATCGATCGGCTAGTTGTATACTTATTCTTATTGGTTTTAATTCTCCAAGGTCTAGTTTAGTGTATAGTGAATACGGCATTAAATTTATACTAGCACCTAAGTCTGCCAATGCTTCTATTGAACTAAGACTACCCAGAAAACATGGAATTGTGAAACTTCCTAGATCAGATAATTTTTCTGGTATCTTATTCAACAGCACTGCTGAACAATTAGCATTTATAGTAACAGCCGAGAGTTCTTCCATTTTCTTTCTATTCGATATTAGATCTTTCAGAAATTTAGCATATCTAGGCATTCCTGAAATTACATCAATGAAAGAAAGATTTACATTTATCTGTTTAAACATATCCAAGAATTTGGATTGCTCGGCTTCAAGTTTCTCTTTTTTCATTTTACTCGGGTAAGGAAGTGGTGGTTGGTATGGTTTAACATGAGGTTTAGCTTTAACTATGTTATCTTCATTAACCTTTTCAACTACCGGTTCTTTTTCCTTATCTTGATCAGGTTGTGGTTCTTGTGGAGTAGGAATAGCTTTCTCAGAAATTACAGGTATTTCAGGTGGTTTAAGTGTTGTACCACTTCTTGTGGTAATAGCTTTAGCTGTTTCATTCTGGGGGTTAGCATTTGTATCACTAGGTAGACTTCCCGATTTTCTTTCACCTATTAACCTTGCTAGGTTACTCACTTCTTGTTCCAGATTTTGAATAGAAGCTTGTTGATTTCTAAATGCTTGAGCATTTTGTTCATTGGTTTGTTTCTGAGATGTGAAAAACTGTGTTTGAGATTCAACTAGCTTCGTCATCATATCTTCTAAATTTGGCTTTTTTTCATCGGTTTGTGGTGGTTTGTTTTGAAAATTAGGTCTTTGCTGGTTGTAAGTATTGTTGGATACTTGTTGATTACTAGGACCTTGTTGGTTGTTGTATGGAATATTTCGGTTATAATTCTGATTTTGATTGTAAATTGGTCTTGGCGGTTGATAATTATTCTGATAATTATTTCCAGGCCTTTGGTTTATGTATGAAATATTCTCTCTTTGTTCCATTGTTAGTTCAATACTGAGACAATCTTTTGTCAAATGTGGTCCTTCACACTGCTCACAACTAATTCGTATTGAGTGGATTTCTTTAGTCATCTTTTCCATTCGTCTCTCGACAGCATCTATCTTTGCAGAAATGGAATCTAAGTCATGGCTAGAATCGGCTCTAGCTACTTTAGATGTTCTAACGATATCTTTTTCTTGGTGCCACTCATGTGAGTGGGAAGCAGTGTTATCAATAATTTTGTAAGCATCAGTTTCTGTTTTCTTCATAATAGAACCACCAGCTGCTATATCTATGTCTTTCCTTGTAGTGATGTCGCATCCTTGGTAGAATATTTGTACTATTTGACAGGTGTCTAAACCATGTTGCGGACATCCTCTTAATAACTTTCCAAATATGGTCCATGCCTCATATAGAGTTTCATTCGGTTTCTGTGTGAACGTAACAATTTCTCCTTGAAGTCTTACGGCTTTAGATGCCGGAAAGAATTGTTTAAGAAAATTTTCAACTAAAACATCGCATGTATCAATCGCCCCTTCAGGTAACGATTCCAACCAATCTTTGGCTTCTCCCTTTAAAGTCCAGGGAAATAACATGAGATATATCTGTTCATCCTCAACTTCTCTTATTTTAAATAGTGTGCAGATCCTATTAAAGGTACGAAGATGTTCATTTGGATCTTCCTTCGGCGCACCACTAAATTGGCATTGATTAGTCACCATGTATAGAATTTGTCCTTTGATTTCATAATCTGGCGCATTAATGTCAGGATGAGTAATTGGGTGACCTTGGCCAGTGCGTTTAGCTCGCATTCGGTCTTCCATACTTAAAGGTTCCAGGTTCTCCATGATTGAATTTGTTGAATCTGAATCACTAGAGGATTCTGATTTAATGGTTCGTTCCTCAACAATCTCTGTTTGAATGATTAGTGGTTCCGGAGGAAAAATTAATGGTTCAGGATCTATGAATCGTCCCTGAATATTCTTCGGATTCTCAATTGTGAGGTCGGGTTCAAAGAATGGATTATCGGAAATTTGAATTGGAGTAACTGGTCGACTGGTTGACGATTCTAAAGAAAAATCAACGGCGACAATATTAGCTAGATGTCTTGATCGAGTTACAGGTGGTGAACATACAAAAGGTGGTGAACGTCTTGCTCGGTGCATTCACTGAATATCCTATTAGTTTTTAAAAGGAAAGAAAAATTATATAAGTTATCCAATTAATAGACTTTTCTGATTTTGCCCACGTTTCGAATAGTCAAAAGATGCAGCAGAGGGGCAGGATTCGTTTGGTCTCAATATAATTGAGTACTGTTTGGCTCCAATAACCCGATCCACGTACAAATCCAACTATTACTACGAACCAGAAAATTTTGATGTCTATCAATTTAACCACTTAAAATAAATTTTCGTAATTTAAAGAAATTTAGATAAGAAATAGAGAAAATTCTAAGTCCTAAAAACTAGAATGGAGAGAAATGAGAAAGAAAAAGAGCGCGTCGAAAAAGGTCGAAAAAGAAAAGGGTTGAAAAATAAAAGGCGTCGAAAAATAAGAAAGAAAAAGAGTGACTATAAAACTTTAAAACACTCGACTAACCCAACCTTATTATTATTACTAACTTAAAATTAAAATTGCCAATTGAGATTACTAATTGGAGTGATAATTGATACATAGGTAAAAGGCGTCGAAAAATAAAAATAAGAAAGTAGCGCGTCGAACGGCGTCGCAAAATTCTAAAGCACCTAAATCTTAGTCTAAAGAAAAAGCACTTAAGGGATTTTACGGCAAAACTTAAAAATCTAAAAATAAACTAAGGCAAAAAATAGTAAGGAAAACTACTCTTAGTGAATTTAATTTTTATGTTAGAAAATTACTAAGTCTATTTAATTTTGATGATATAAAGAATTTAACTTACTGGTGCGCCGAATTAATCTTGGAAGACACATACAAATATATGTGGGACGGTTTAGAATTGTTTTGGCCAAACACTTGGTGGATTTGTTAGACGACTTTTGAGCATTCTACTTTATTTGTGGTGGTCGACAACTATTAAAAAGAAAAAGGTACCTTATTTGCAAGCTTAGGATCTTTTTTTTTTTTTTTACGAAATTAAATTTTTTTTTTAAAAAATTATTATTATTATTTATTTTTTTTACGTTTTTTTTTTTTTAAAAATTAATTTTTTTTCCGATCTGGATTGCGGTGGTTCTGTGGTTGACGACGGTGGTACTTACCGGAGTGTGTTTGATAAGTTGAATATATTGTTTACGGAGTTTTTCTTAACATAAATCATTTTGAGGTTTTGATGTAGTTGCTTTATGAGTGTTAGTTCGTCAATTTTGGTGGATTTTTTTTTTGTGGTTTTGAGAGAGAGAGAGATTGAAAAGTAAAACCGTGATAGGTAAAAAGGATTAAAGTATATGGTTAAAAAGTAAATTTGATTATGACAAATTCTGACATAAAGAAGTTTGCCTAGGGAGATATATATGTTGAAATTCGTGTAAAAGGCAAAGAAATAATTTTTTTTAACAGTACTCTTTCTTTTGAATTGAAATACCCAATAAACCAAGTCAACAAACCTGGTTTTTTTTTTTTTTTTTTTTTTTTTTTTACAATGCTCGTATTATATCTCCTCAAATTGTAGTAGGTGGAGTACTAGCACTTGTTAATTCTCCAATTTGTTATAAAGTTCTGAAAAGTAACAATATTAAATAGAAAAGTAGCAGTCCCATCATGTAAATGTTGGATCTAGATATGGCCAAATATTTAGTGGTATCTACACGATCCGAGTAGGATAAAATGAGGTCTCCTTTTGTTGACTAAATATCCATGTTAAATGTAATTGCAAATCTCAATTCAAATTATCTTGTCTTTAGCTTAAATTTTACGCTCTATACCCTATTTTTTTTTATATTGTTTTTTTTCAAACTTATATATAATTATATTTATACAAATATAGATTAAAAATATAGCGTTTCGCGTTCCCCGGCAGCGGCGCCAAAAATACTTGATGTTATGCGAGGTGTATATGAAATAGCTATATATTTTTACAACGAAAAACTATTAAATACGATACAATTTTACACAAGATATTTATTTATTTATAGAATTGATATACTTAAACCTTGCTACAACACTTATAGGCAGTGTACCTAATCGTACAGTAGCGTAGTTTTTAGTAAGTCCGGTTCGTTCCACAGAGAAAATCTTTTAAACAAAGCTTAACACTATATTAGTTTTAATTTATAAAAATACAAAAATATATAAGTAATATTATTATTATAAAGGGGGATTTTTACCGTTTAATGACCGGTTTGTCGATTTTTAAAACTTTAGTAGCAGTTAAAACCTAATGTAAAATATTAAATAAATAAAAGACTTAATTTAAAGCGTAAAGTAAATAACGATAATGAAATTGCGATAAATAAAAGTGCGATAAAATAAAATTGAAATAATTAAAAAGTACGATAATTAAAAGTGCAATTAAATACAATAACGATAAATAAAAGTGCGATAATTAAAAGTGCAATTAAATATAAAATAAAGGAAATTAAATATGATATAAAAGAATTATGCTTATTTAAACTTCCGTAATCATGATGTTTGACGTGTTGATTTTAGTTTTATGCTCATGGGTTAATTGTCCTTTGTCCTGGATTATTTAATATATTCGTCTGGTTTTTGTCCATAACAGTCCATCGGTCATAAATTTAAGGTGCGATTGTCCTCGTCAAATTATCCATATACCCGAAGTCAAATATTCCAACTAATTGGGGACTTAAACTGTAACAAGGTTTTATTACTTTGTTTAATAATTACACCAGGTTATCGACTGCGTGTAACCCAAGGTTTTAATACTTTGTTATCAATTATGCCAAGTGTCCTTGTACATAATTTCACCCCTGTTTTAATAATTCCATAGACTATTAATCCATTCCCGTGTCCGGTTAAATGAACGATTATTCGAACATATAAATACCCCGCCCATCGTGTCCGATCGAGTGTATATGGTTATTTATAGGTACATCCAATTGTAAATCTTTATATTAAAATTAACAAACTATCATTTAGTTAAACAAATATAAAGCCCATTAATAGCCCATAGTCTAATTTCCACAAGTGTCGTTCTTTTGTCCAAACCCCAATTATGGTACAAAGCCCAATTACCCAATTTTAGTATTTAGCCCAATATCATGATTACTTCGTTTTAAATAAGAATAATAATAACTTAGCTACGAGACATTAAATTAAAAAGGTTGAACATAACTTACAATGATTAAAAATAGCGTAGCGTTACACGGACAGAATTTCGACTTACACCCTTACAACATTCGCTAACATACCCTTATTATTAGAATTAAAATTAAAATTAAAATTATAAATTATTTATATATATATATCGTAAGAGAGAATTGAGAAGAAAAGGTGTGTTAAATTCGATCATCCGTGAATCATTTTATAGGCAAATTATTAATTTGAATTTTCACTTATGACCCCTTAACTATGCTCAATTAACAACTTTTTATTATTTATTATTATTCTTATAATGAATTATTTAAATATTATATTATATTCTTGTGCATAGTTGACTTGTACTTTCAGCTCCGTTGCCTCGAGCGTTGAAAGTTGGCTCATGTCTCGGTTTCGAATTTTCGAACGCCTTTTCGTATAATTTAATATCTTGTACTTTGCGTTTCGCGGCTTGTACTCTTGTCATTTTTAGACGTTATTCATCAATAAATTGAACCACTTGGAGTGTAACTTGTACTTTTGAGCTTTTTGGTCGTTTACGTCTTCAATTCGTCGAATCTGCCTTTTGTCTTCACCTTGTAATATTTAAACGAATATCGCTTGTAAATAGAACAATTGCAACTAAAATCTTGTCTTTCTTGAGGAATAATGCTATGAAATATATGTTCATTTTTAGCATTATCAGCAACGAACGAAGGTGATTACTTATGCGTCTAGACAATTGAAGATTCACGAGCAAAATTATACGACTCACGATTTGGAATTGGGTGCTGTTGTTTTTGCATTAAAGACTTGGAGGAATTATTTATATGGGGTCAAAAGTATTATATATACCGACCACAAAAGTCTCCAACATATATTTAATCAGAAGCAACTGAATATGAGACAACGCAGGTGGATTGAACTGTTGAATGATTATGATTTTGAGATTCGATACCACCCGGGGAAGGCGAATGTGGTAGCTGACGCTTTGAGTAGAAAGGACAGAGAACCTATACGGGTAAAAGATATGAATATAATTATTCGTACTAACCTTACTACTCAAATAAAGGAGGCACAACAGGGGGTTGTAAAAGAAGGAAAGTTGAAGAATGAGATACCCAAAGGATCAGAGAAACATCTTAATATTTGGGAAGACGGAACCCGATATAGGGTTGATAGAATTTGGGTACCATGGTTTGGAGATGTGAGAGAAATGGTACTTAAGGAAGCACATAAAACCAGATATTCAATACATCCCGGAGCGGGGAAGATGTATAAAGATCTGAAGAAACACTTTTGGTGGCTGGGTATGAAAGCCGATATTGCTAAATATGTAGGAGAATGTTTGACGTGTTCTACTACAACAACCTGAAATCCCGGAATGGAAATGGAAAAACATTACCATGGATTTCATTACTAAATTGCCTAGGACAGCAAGAGGTTATGATACTATTTGGGTAATAGTTGATCGTCTCACCAAGTCAGCACACTTCCTGCCAATGAGAGAAGATGACAAAATGGAGAAGTTGGCATGATTGTATTTGAAGGAGGTTATCTCCAGACATGGAATACCCGTCTCTATTATATCTGATAGGGATGGTAGATTTGTTTCAAGGTTCTGGCAGACGTTGCCACAAGCATTGGGGACTCGTCTAGACATGAGTACTGCCTATCATCCACAAACTGATGGGCAGAGCGAAAGGATGACACAAACGCTTGAAGTCATGCTACGAGCATGTGTTATTGATTTCGGAAACAGTTGGGATCGACACCTACCGTTAGCAGAATTTTCCTACAACAACAGTTATCATTCTAGTATTGAGATGATGCCGTTTGAGGCACTTTATGGTAGAAGGTGCAGATCTCCGATTTGTTGGAATGAAGTGGGGGATAAACAGATTACGGGTCCGGAGATAATACAAGAAACTACCGAGAAAATCATCCAAATTCAACAACGATTGAAAAACGCCTAAAGTCGACAAAAGAGCTACGCGGACAGCAAAAGAAAAGATATAGAGTTTGAAATTGGAGAAATGGTCATGCTTAAGGTTTCACCTTGGAAAGGCGTTGTTCGATTTGGTAAACGGGGGAAACTAAATCCAAGGTACATTGGACCATTTAAGATTATAGATCGTGTTGGACCAGTAGCTTACCAACTGGAGCTACCTCAATAACTCGCAGCTGTACATAACACTTTCCACGTCTCGAATTTGAAGAAATGTTTTGCTAAAGAAGATCTCACTCTTCCGTTGGACGAAATCCAAATCAATGAAAAACTTCAATTCATTGAAGAACCCGTCGAAATAATGGATCGTGAGGTTATATATATATATGTATATATATATATATATATATATATATATATATATATATATATATATATATATATATATATATATATATATATATATATATATATATATATATATATATATAGAGGGAGAGATTAAAGATTTGTCTTATCTTCTGACGTCGTCTTGGTTGAATTTAGAAAATAAAGTGCGTCTGAACTTTTGACGTAGAGGGTTAAATTCCGGAATTCAAGGAATTTCAAGAAAATCTTCGAAATCTATAAGATCTGATTCTTCGAGATTTAAGGAAATTAGGATCTATTTCATTAAATGTGATGATTGTTAAGGTTCAATGGAATGCTCGTAGAGGACCCGAGTTCACCTGGGAGCATGAAGATCAGATGAAGAAGTAATACCCGCATCTATTTCCAGAAGATTCGTCAACACCTTCAACAGCTTAAAATTTCGGGACGAAATTTATTTAACGGGTAGGTACTGTAGTGACCCGAACTTTTCCATGTTTATATATATATTAATTGAGATTGATATTTACATGACTAAATGTTTCCAATGTGTTAAGCAATAAAACTTGTTAAGACTTGATTAAATGAAATAAGTTTCATATAGACAATTGATCACCCAAGTTGACCGGCGATTCACGAACGTTACAAATTTGTAAAAACTACATGTTGTGGTATATATAGAGATATATATATATATATATATGGTTGATATGAGATTATGATGAGTAAGTATCTCACTAAGTATATTAACAATGTGTGATATACATAAGAAATGAGATTACTAAGTTAAGAAACTCGAAATGATATATATAACGATTATCGTTATGATAACGTCTACTAAATACATATGTATCATATTAAGATATTGATACACTATATTTAACATGATAAAATGATATTTAAATATATCATTAAGTGTGTTAACAATGAACTACATATGTAAAAACAAGACTACTAACTCAAGAATTACGAAACGAGACTTATATGTAACGATTATCGTTGTAACGATATTTTAATGTATATATCATATTAAGAGATATTCATACATCATAATATCATGATAACATAATAATTTAACATCTCATTTGATATAATAAACATTGGGTTAACAACATTAATTGAGATCGTTAACTTAAATGTTTCAAAACAACACTTACATGTAACGACTAACGAAGACTTAACGACTCCATTAGAATGTATATACATGTTGTGTTTTGATATGTATTCTTACACTTTTGAAAGACTTCAAGACACATATCAAAGTACTTCTACTTAACAAAAATGCTTATAATTACATCTTCGTTCAGTTTCATCAACAATTCTACTCGTATGCACCCGTATTCGTACTCGTACAATACACAGATTTTAGATGTATGTACTATTGGTATATACACTCCAATGATCAGCTATTAGCAGCCCATGTGAGTCACTTAACACATGTAGGAACCATCATTTGGCAACTAGCATGAAATATCTCATAAAATTACAAAAATATTAGTAATCATTCATGACTTATTTACATGAAAACAAAATTACATATCCTTTATATCTAATTCATATACCAACGACCAAAAACACCTACAAACACTTTCATTCTTCAATTTTATTCATCTAATTGATCTCTCTCAAGTTCCATCTTCAAGTTCAAAGTGTTCCTCATAAATTCCATAAGTATAGTTTCATAAAAATCAAGAATACTTCCAAGTTTGCAAGTCTACTTCCAAGCTTTCTAATCCATTCCAAGTAATCATCTAAGATCAAGGAACCTTTTTTATTTACAGTAGGTTATATTTCTAATTCAAGGTAATATTCATATTCAAACTTTGATTCAATTTCTACAACTATAACAATCTTATTTCGAGTGAAAATCTTACTTGAACTGCTTTCGTGCATGATTCTGCATCAAGAACTTTCAAGCCATCCAAGGATCCTTTGAAGCTAGATCCATTTTTCTCATGTCCAGTAGTTTTATCGAGAAAACTTGAGGTAGTATTAATGTTCATAACATCATTCGATTCATACATATAAAGCTATCTTATTCGAAGGTTTAAACTTGTAATCACTAGAACATAGTTTAGTTAATTCTAAACTTGTTCGCAAATAAAAGTTAATCCTTCTAACTTGACTTTTAAAATCAACTAAACACATGTTCTATATCTATATGATATGCTAACTTAATGATTTAAAACCTGAAAACACGATGAACACCATAAAATCGGATATACGCCGTCGTAGTGAAACCGGGGGCTGTTTTGGTTTGGATAATTAAAAACTATGATAAACTTTGATTTAAAAGTTGTTCTTATGGGAAAATGATTTTTCATATGAACATGAAACTATATCCAAAAAATCTTGGTTAAACTCAAAGTGAAAGTATATTTTTCAAAATGGTCATCAAGATGTCGTTTTTTCGATGAAAATGACTACCTCTTTAGTAATTGACATGTAACTTAAATTTCTGACTATAAACCTATACTTTTTCTGTTTGGATTCTTAAATTATAGTTCAATATGAAACCATAGCAATTTGATTAACTCAAAATGGATTTAAAATGAAGAAGTTATGGGTAAAACAAGATTGAATATTTTTGATCTTTTTAGCTACGGGAAATGTTTAACAAATCTATACAAATCATATCCTAGCTAACTTATATTGTATTATACATGTATTCTAATATATTATGTAATCTTCGGATACCATAGACACGTATGCAAATGTTTTGACATATCATATCGACCCATGTATATATATTATTTGGAACAACCATAGACACTCTATATGCAGTAATGTTGGAGTTAGCTATACAGGATTGAGGTTGATTCCAAAAATATATATACTTTGAGTTGTGATCTAGCCTGTGACGTGTGTACACTGGGTCGTGGATTGATTCAAGATAATATATATCGATTTATTTCTGTACATCTAACTGTGGACAACTAGTTGTAGGTTACTAACGAGGACAGCTGACTTAATACACTCAAATCTTTAAAACATAATAAAAATGGTTGTAATTATATTTTGATCATACTTTGATATATATATGTACATATTTGTATAGGTTCGTGAATCGATCCGTGGCCAAGTCTTATTTCCGAGGAAGGAAATATCTGTAAAAGTGAGTTATAGTCCCACTTTTAAAATATAATATTTTTGGGATGAGAATACATGCAGGTTTTATAAATGATTTACAAAATAGATACAAGTACGTGAAACTACATTCTATGGTTGAATTATCGAAATCGAATAGGCCCCTTTTTATTAAGTCTGGTAATCTAAGAATTAGGGAACAGACACCCTAATTGACGCGAATCCTAAAGATAGATCTATTGGGCCTAACAAACCCTATCCAAAGTACCAGATGCTTTAGTACTTCGAAATTTATATCATATCCGAAGGGTGTCCCGGAATGATGGGGATATTCTTATATATGCATCTTGTTAATGTCGATCACCAGGTGTTCACCATATGAATGATTTTTATCTCTATGTATGGGATGTGTATTGAAATATGAAATCTTGTGGTCTATTGTTATGATTTGATATATATAGGTTAAACCTATAACTCACTAACATTTTTGTTGACGTTTAAAGCATGTTTATTCTCAGGTAAATACTAAGAGCTTCCACAGTTGCATACTAAAATAAGGACAAGATTTGGAGTCCATATTTATATGATATTGTGTAAAAACTGCATTCAAGAAACATATGTCGATGTAATATATTTCTATTGTAAACCATTATGTAATGGTCATGTGTAAATAGTATATTTTAGATTATCATTATTTGATAATCTACGTAATGCTTTTAAAACCTTTATTGATAAAATAAAGGTTATGGTTGTTTTAAAAATGAATGCAGTCTTTGAAAAATGTCTCATATAGAGGTCAAAACCTCGCAACGAAATCAATTAATATGGAACGTTTATAATTAATATGAACGGGACATTTCAGAGCGCCCCATGGCGAAGCACTCGGTCGAATGAAACCCTTCTCGAGTAACTCTTGGGTTTGATTTAACAACTCTTGCATTTCCGTTGGTGCTAAACGATAAGGAGTTTTAGCAATGGGATTAGCTCCCGGAACCAACTCAATGCGAAATTCAACTTGTCTTTTCGCCGGAACACCCGGTAACTCGTCCAGAAAAATGTCTTCAAATTCATTTACCACCGGAATTTCACGAATGGGCAGTGGCTCATCACGAGTATCAACAACATGGGCAAGAAAAGCCATGCCACTGCTAACAAGAAAATGATGTGCCCGTGCAAAAGTGCATATCGGCATAAGTCTTCTTCGTTTGTCACCGTGAATAATTAACTCTACCCCACTAGGGGTCTTCACTCGAATAGATTTTTCATGGCATGTAATATCGGCTCTATTATGATCGAGCCAATCCATACAAACAACGATATCAAAATCACCCAAAGTCATCCAGATGAGATCAATTTTAAAGTTTTCGGCACCAAACACAACATTACAATTTTTACACACATCAACCACTAGCACCGTCTTGCCATCCGCTATTTCAACTTCTACCGGACGACTTAACTTAGCTAATGATTTATTAAGTTTCGGCACAAATTTTGGTGACACAAACAACAAGTTAGCACCACTATCAAAAAGTATCCTTGCCGGATTAGAATTAACCATGAAAGTACCTGAGACAACTTCGTTAGATTGCTTAGCTTCCTCATTGGTCATCAAATAATTGCGACTCCTAGCCGTACCCGCCACCTTCTCCAACCTCTTAACATTATCATTGCGCAAATCGGGACATTCCGGCCTCTTGTGACCTTCTTTACCACAATTAAAACAAGTGATTTTGTTTGCAGAGGATAGACTCATACATTCACGAGCCATGTGACCCTTTTGTCCACAATTGTAGCACGAATAAGAAAAATCCCCGGAAGCACCCTTCTTCTCACTACTAACATTACCGGAACCCTTCTTGTTCTTTTTGTTTGAAAAATTCAAATGGCTCGAACCTTCATTCTTTCTCTTGCCAAAAGTAAAGCCACTCTTCCTTAACACGAGCGCCTCGAAGCCTTTGGCCATATCAAACAACTCATCAAAAGTCTTTACCACCGTTACACTAATCTTCTCTTGATAGTTGTCATTTAAAATTCGATAGAAGTCTTCCTTCAACATTTTATCATTGCCGACGTACTCCGAGCAAAATTGGGTCTTGGACAAAAACACGGATTTGAGAGTGTTCAAATCCATTGACCCTTGCCTCAAGGAACGTAACTCGTCCTTAAGCCTAGTAAGATCGGCTGAAGTTCGGTATTCTTTGAAAAATTCGGACTTGAATTCATCCCAAGTGAATTCCATGCATTGCTCTGCACCATAAACTTGGAGCTTTGCGTCCTACCACAACTTTGTATCGCCCCTCAACATACCACACCCGTATCTTGTCTTCTTATAGGGAGGACATTCACGAGTACGGCAGGCCCCCTCCATATCGGAGATCCAACGGGCACTCTTTAGAGGGTCTCGTTCACCTTCAAAGGTGGATGGTTGAGAATCCTTGAAGTTCTTATAGAGAAAGTCCCGTCTTCCCGCATTATCTTCATGAAGAACGGCCTTAACTTGCTCCTTTACCACATTGACTAGTTGCTCGTCAATCGTATCTAGAAACATTTTCTTAACATCCTCGAGGAACTCCACCTTTTGACGTTTAAAGATGGCCTCAACTTTGGCCGTGAACTCAACGTCCTCACTCGTACTTCCATCATTGGTGTCGTGTCCATTTCTCATCTTCATTCTATAAAACAGAAAAGATTAAACAACGAAACTAAGGACTTAACACATACGCATATACATATACATCACACTACCCCATCTTGCTTAACATTCGTCGTACATCGCTTGTTTGACACGATTTGCACCCGTAACAATGGTAGCTATTCATTGTTACGCGAGCACGTCGCATTAACTTGCTAGTACAACACCTATCTCGCTTGATGATCGCTAACACAACACAAAACAATTAGCGCAAGGTTAGTTCACATAAACCTAAGCACTAATCAACACCCGGTCTGACCCGTCTCCTACAAGTCCCGCATAAAAACGCATACACAAATAAATCTAAGTCTAGGCACCTATCTCAAGTCGCCTAAATTCCTTAGACCATGCTCTGATACCACTTATAACGACTCAACCCTCATTATACTAAAATCACGACCCAAAAAAAAAAAATTTCTGGACCTGTACATCTGGATGGCATCCAGATTCCTGGACGGCATCCAGTACTGAAGGCCTGGACGGTGACCAGCCTTTTTGGACGGCGTCCAATTGGGCTAAAAAGTTCTGATCAGTTTTTCATTACGCTTGAACGAAAAACCTGCTTCCCGACACTTTTCAACGAAACCAATTATCACAACATATCAAAATAAGTAAAACTAATAGATTTCCAACATCGAAACGATTTTTACAAAACAGGGCCCACAACAGCCGTTTTACGAGTTTCGTACAAATCATGAGTTTAGACCACATTAGTTTAATTTCCAAACGACACTATGAGCATGGTGTTTGGGGGTTAAACTACTCAAATCTCGGTCAAACTCCAAAAGCTATCAAACCCAAAAGTGTCCCCTAAACCACAAGCGGGACCTCTAATCCAATCGAATGCCCTTACCCTTATCAACGCCGGAGCCTATAAAAAGATAAACAACGAGAGGGTAACCAAAACGCTTAGTGAATGCAATAATTATACACATACATATATAATATACCTACTTGCAACCACTTACACACATACCGCATACATACTAGCAACACAATTAGCTTACAATTTCAAGTATAAAGCTAGTAACCTCCAATACCGCAAGCTAGCAACAACAAAGGCATATATATAGTATGCTACACTACAACCCAATAACCATGGTTAACCAATTGAACAAGGGAACGGTGTTTAAAGACCGTCGAAGTTCATAACAACCATTAGTGCACTTAACACGTCGTACACTAACCCCATGGGTATCATGACCCTGAAAATTTCGACTAATTTTAAACCAAACTCTCGATATGATTTAATATCTTTAACAAGATAAGCAAAGTCTGTTAATCTGAGTCTCAAAATTTTTGAACTGTTTCATATATTCAATTGACCTTCGACTGTTCTCGACGATTCACGAATAAGAAATTGTAAATAGATACATGTATATTTATATATATATGTATACATAATAATTTGAAATATTAATTGAAATAATATATGAGTTAATTGTTGAAAATAAATATGTAAAATAATATGCGATATAATGAAAACTATTATTACAAATGTATATATATATATATATATATATATATATATATATATATATATATATATATATATATATATATATAAATATGTACATAAATACTCCTTGTAAATATATAAAATAATATTAAATCTATTTGTTTAAAAATATATAATATACATTTATGTGATAAAACTTGTTATTTAAAACTGATTATTTTTAGAGAGAGTGTAAATGGAAAATGAATGATTTTGAGCTTAATTAGTAAACGTCAGTAACACTCGGTTGATGTTTTGTTAGTTTTAATATAGATATTATACATGTTTATGAAGGATTGAAATAAAAGTTGGAGTGTAAATCGATTACGAAGATTTTAGATTTGTTAAAAATATTTTTACATTTTTAAGTTTAAATATTAGTACTCCGTACATATAAATTGGAACAGGAAATAAACAATTATCGAACCTTTTGATCCGGTTTCAAACAGTTAATGAGTGAAATAATTAAATATATTTAATCTAAAAATTTAGGATTTTTGGGAACCCTTTTATACAATAACTGTTTAGCAATGGGCACGAAATAGCACTTCGTGGGAAAACTGTCGGTAGGATACTTACAAGAATTGTCACGAGAATTGAATTATTGTCAAATTAGTTTACTGTGCGCGTGCTTCTTTTCTTTCCAATTATTGTTGACAAAATATGAATATATTTATTATTATATCAATCGAATAATACTATTATTGATTGAGGATTATTGTGTTCTTTAACTTAACATCACCTTTTATAGATATGTATATACATACATAACACATGAACCATTTATCTCTTTTCTTCTATATCTTGTGCCAACCGAAGCCATCATCTATACACCTCTTTGACCACCATCCATCATCGTCAAGATCACCATGATCAACCACCTTCACCGGACAACCACCACCACCAACATCGTCTTTATTATTTTTTATTTTTTTTGTTTTGTTTTTGTGCAACGAACAAGACAACTAAACCCATTACCACCTTCAACCTTGAAACCTCCATTTTTGCGAACTACTATCTTATTTTCTGTTTCTCTTCTTGAAACCACCACGACACCAAACACCATCGAACCAACCACTAATACACTCTTGTTTTTCTGTTTCTATTCTATTTTCCTGTTCTAGAACACACCACAACCACCATGATAACCCATCACCATTTTTGACGCTGCAGTCGACTATCATAAACAAACCACCACAATTGAACCAACTTGAAACCTTTCATCACCATGGTTAACTACTGTAGGTGCTGCATACATTTCTATTTCGTTTCAAACCACAAACCATGGAAACCCGTTTAGAACACCATCAACTCAATAATCAAACACCAAACTGTTGCATTGGTTTTCTGTCTTGATCACTATTACTGCTACAGCTGCCACGATCGAGCTTTCTTACTGTTTCTGTTTCTACTTCAGCCGTAGCCAAACCATCACCCTAAACCACCCTTAACCATCATTGTTCCTGCTATACTACTGCTGCTATTATTTCTTGATTCACCACTCGTTGCTACTGCTGCAACTTACTATTTATTTTCTGTCTTTAAAACCTTAAGTGAAGATGACAATGGTAATGATCATGTGATGATGAATAGAGATGAAAAGAATTAATGGTGATGATACATTAATAATTAAACCGAAACCCTCATTCTTATTTTTGGTGGCTGCTTTATCTCTCTTTTGGGCCAGACGATCATAACACCACCCATCAATTAAACATGGGCTCTTGATTTCAGAATGGGCCGTGTGCTTTTACTTTCCTGTTGGGCCGTATTCTTTTTGTTGGGCTGAATGATTAAAGGGAGAAGTTGAAATAGAAATGAATACCAGTTATTTATATTAGTATCTGATATTATATCAGAAAATCATAAATGGACGGATGGTAAGGAGTGTTGGTGTTATACTAGAGGTCAAGGGTTCGATTCCAGCTTGGGCTGTTTTTTTTTAAAGGCTTATTGAGGTAGTTTATTATCTCATTTATTATTATAATTATTATTATTATTATTATTATTATTAGTAATATTGTTATAATAAAATATTATTATTATCATTATTATTAGTATTACTACAAATAGATATTTTTATAAAAAAAAATACATTACAAGAATATTAATATCACATATCACTATAATTTTATTATTAACAAGATAGTAACTAAGCTATATATAAAATATATCAATTAATATATACATATATATATATTATCATATATAAAACCTAATATAAATTATTATTATTAATATGTTATAATTAAAGATAAACACTAGTTAAAATAAAATATATAAATTAAATATATCTATATCTATATAACAAATAATTTAACAAGTATATTATTAAAAATAATATATATGTTATTCGATTACAATTATATGTGTTAATATATATATGAATAATATAGGTTCGTGAATCCGAGGCCAACCCTGTATTGTTCAGTCTCGCCGTATGAATATTTTTACTACAAAATATCGTATTGTGAGTTCATTTGATTCCCTTTTACTCTTTACATTTTGGGACTGAGAATACATGCGCTGTTTTTACAACTGCTTTATTAAATGCTTTTGAAATATATTTTGAACTGCGAATACATGAAATGCTTTTATAAATGTTTAACGAGATAGACACAAGCAAAACATTCCTCGAATGAATTATTATGCAGACAGAAGTTCTGCGGATTATTATTGAATTATGTGGACATGATAATTGCCACCATTGAATTATGTGGATATGATAATTGCCACCATTGAATTATGTGGACATGATAACTGCCATCATTGAATTATGTGGACATGATAATTGCCACCAATTGAAGTGAATGTTATGTATCGAGAGAATGATTTTATACACAGGTTATGTGTATGTTATTTTTGTGCACAAGATATGTGTACGGTTACTAAGATTTATGAAAGATGATTTCGTACACGAGAAAGGTGTACTGTATTTAAAAGATATTGCATGTACATTACAGGTGGGTATAGGATTCGGGCCCATTTGTACCATGCAGGATTTAAATCTTGTGGTCTATCAAAATGATGAATTTTATTATTTTATGATAAACTTATGAACTCACCAACCTTTTGGTTGACACTTTAAATCATATTTATTCTCAGGTATTAAAGAAATCTTTCGCTGTGCATTTGCTCATATTACATGGAGTCGTTCATGGCATATAGAGGTCAGAATCTCGCAATGGGACCAACTGTTGAAGACTTCGTCCAGATGGATTAGGACGGGTCACTACAGGTGGTATCAGAGCGGTGGTCTTAGCGAACCAGGTCTTGCATTAGTATGTCTAACTGATAGTTGTTTAGATGCATTGGTGAGTCTGGACTTCGACCGTGTCTGCATGTCAAAAGTTTTGCTTATCATTTCTAGCCAAAAATCGTCTGCTTATCATCCTTAGGAAATTACCTGCTTATCATTCTTAGGGAATCACTTGCTTATCATCCTTAAAGTCTAGACATGTCTTACTGCCTCTATTGCATAGACAGTGTATAGATAAATTCATATCTTAGCGTATCTGTTATTGTTACCTTTGCCTGACAGCTTCCGTAGATTCTTTCGTAACTTATGGGATTTTAGTATTATATATACATATGTAAAAATTATGTATTGCAGGGTACTAATCTAAATCCTATAATCTATTTCTTATCGAAAATACTTCATCTGATCGTACGAGATGAATCTCTCAACCAGTTTGAGTCCCTAAGAATTCGATAGCTATTCCGATAGTTATTTCGACAGCTATTCCGATATGGATTTCCACTCGAGCTCCGAAAGCAGTGTAACCAGAATGAATCAACCAGTTAGCCATCATTTATTCTAGATGAATTAGAGACGGGTTCGTAGTCAACTTAATCAATGGAGACGCGAAGAAGGCGATCTTTTCCACCAACCAAATTGCCCTCTTGACGAATAACCCGAAGCACTTACCGGTGAATCAATCCGAAACACCATTTTCACCCTCATTTCCAGAGTAGATCGACATGATTATATTCTATCCACAATTCTAAATCTTATTCATCCGCTCGTTCAGACCAACAATCATCCCGGAATAATAGAAGAAGTCAACGAACTTCGCGCTCGAGTAATCAATTTGGAGAATATTGTGCAAAATTTACCAGCTTCAGCAACATCACTGGCATCAAAAGTACCATCAGTAACAGCACCAGTACAATCAACATTACACACCTCAACATCTCATTATGTATCTCGAGCATAATCATCAATCTGCGAATCATTCTACATCATTTATCTTCGTTCGACATGGCGATTATGTAATCTATAATATTTTAGATTATATATTCTTGTTCTAACGGTAAATCAAATGAGTTTAATATCATATTGACTCATTAAATCCATGATTACATCTGAAGAAAATATATATGTATATATATATATTTTCATAAAGGTTGTAACTAAAAATTCTTTCGTACAAACTGTTAATGATGAAAATATTTTAAAGGGTAGGTAATACCCGAGGAATATTTAGATTTCACATTAATAAGTTACACTGTACATTCTTTCAAATCTGATTCAACAGTCAATTACTATCCTACTTACATCCACAGATATACAAATCTGTTCACCACAGAATAACCATTTTCATCCAATTTCATATTTGGATTTTGATTTATCAGGATCCAACAAGTGGCATAATGAAGAAAACATTTGACAAAATAAAATTGGTTAGAAACAAACAAATTAACTATGAGAAATTTTGTTAAGAATCCACGCTAACTGTTCCTAGCTAATTGTTCCTAGCTAACTGATTACATTTTATTTATCGCAATTTAATTATCGCAAATTACCTTCTCGCAATTTTATTTATCGTCATTTAATTTTTGTTATTTATTTTTACGCACTTTAAATATCGGGACACGTATACAAGGTTTTGACATATCATATCGATGCATCTATATATATTATTTGGAATAACCATAGACACTCTATATGCTATAAGGATCGAGTTCGCTATACAGGGTTGAGGTTGATTCTACAATAATATATATAGTTTGAGTTGTGATCGAGTCTGAGACATGTACACGGGTCACGATACGTATTAATTAATTCGAATATTATATATTAAACTATATATGAATTATTGGACTGCTAACTGTGGACTATCGACTGAGGACTGATAACATTGGACAATTAAAATGAATTAAAATATTAACTATAACATATGAAACTAAACAATTCTTCAAGTTTGCTACTTGATTTCATCTTAAACTTCATTTGTATCTTGAAGATTACAATCTGCGTTCAAAATCTTTCATGATTCTTGAAAACACCTCAATCAAAAGGATGAACCAACTGCACTTCATCCACGGAAGAAAAAATTTATGCATATAGTTATGCACCTGAAAAATACTCGGAACCTGAGTAAACGTTTAACACGCATCTGTGCTAGCTCCTTCGGCATTGCTAATACCGAAAATAACCATGCAATTCCTTTTTAAAGTAGCCAATTTTGTCACAGCTCCAGCAAGTCAACTTCGACTTTCATTCGGATTAGCCTTATTATAGCCTTGTTATATAAGTCTGCCTTTCATCATCGTTGTCGGGGAACCTTTTATATTCCGCCACATCAGTAGTAAACTTACCAGTAACTTCATTACTCATTGGCTTAAAGTCTGTTCGAAGAACCATTATATTTATTCATTAAAACCTTATCATATATTCATCCGCATCTTATAACAAGAATTGCCATACCAATTACCGGGAATCAGCAAATCTGTATTGTGAGCCTCGCAACGTTTCCACATCAATAGTTATATGTATCCATATAACATTTATCTCTTAGAACTATGATCTTCCATTCTGAAATTCTGAAAAGCACCTAGTCTACGAATTAATACTCTGAATTTTGAAAAGTTGAATGAAGCAACAAAAACTGTAAACGATCTCAACAGCCAAAAGTTGATGATAAAGAATTGTATGTTGGCAAAGCTCAGAAAAAGTTTAAAACTGAAAAACTGATTGAGCAAACTACGAAGGAGTCTCTGAACAAATCACAAGGACTAAACTTGTACATTAAGAATCCTGATGATTCTGTTTCTGATGAAATCTTTAGCAAATACCTTGCTTCTGACTCCAAACTCTTGCGGACAAACCTTCTTCATCATCCATCGATATTAGAAATTCTAAGATATCATCGTATCTTTCATTATAAATATCCTTCATGTTTCTGAAGATATTTTTATAACTATTCTTATCTGAAATTATTAATCTCTTCGTGCTATCAGTGTTACATCATATAGAAACTGATTAGTTTCTATATTCTGTAAACTTTCGAGTTTAAAATATGAATGTTATTGAAGTAATGTTGGGAACTGATGCATGAGTTAGTATAATATAATGACACTTGATCAACGTGATTATATTACATTAAGTCATGTTGAGTTTCTAAATGGAACATGATGATTTACAGATTATAACGTCATCATGTGACATGTTACATAACTCTTTCATTCTGATTAACTTCTGAACATATCAAGAAACTATATTCTTGATAGTTCTATTCTCAGTGATTCAGGTAATTTTACAAATCAAATCGTGAGATTACGTTCTTTCTTGTTTAGAACGTTAAGTTCATTCGAAACTCCATATTTACGAATTCTAGACCATTACTCGTTTTACTAGAGGTCGGGAAGAGAATAAAAAGGAAAAGAGCTCCAAAATATAAGAGAAAATATAAAGCCCAATAACAACAAGGAGATTACAAATCGTGGATATTAGTACGGATAGAAATATAAAGACACGGTATAATTAAGAATAGTATCACCCTAAGGTAATAGTAGAAGTAAACAGATTCTTCTGATGGAAGATTGAAAAGAAGGATGACAGAAATGATAATGAGAAAAATATCAAGGATTAGAACTGGATTAAGCATTTTCACAATCTTTTGGATGTATGAACTAAGAAAGAAAGTATAGGAATGGTGAGAATAATGGAACGGAAGAGCTTAAATTATAGTGGAAATATCAGACAGGGTAATCGAGGCAGATCACCGTATTTAATTATAGAGATCTTAATTTCCTTATTCACTGAAGAATCAAATCTTTTAGATTTCGAAGATTTTCTTTAATCCCTTGAATTCCGGAATTCAATCGAGACAATGTTAAAAGTTAAGACGAACCTTATTTTCCTAAATTCAACCATGACTAGTCAAAAGTTATGATGAAACTTGTCATTTTCATTTCACTATTTAGTAATAGCTTCACTCGTACGTTTCACATGATCGAATCGTTTTATCTATATTAATCAATAATGATAAAACTCTAACTCATATTCATCATGAAAACATTTTTATTGTTAGCCATGACGACCTCACTCAAATTTCGGGACGAAATTTCTTTAACGGGTAGGTACTGTCATGACCCGGAAAATTTCGACTAATTTTGAACCAAACTCTCGATACGATTTAATATCTTTGACAAGATAAGCAAAGTCTGTTAATCAGAGTCTCAAAATTTTTGAACTGTTTCATATATTCAATTGACCTTCGACTGTTCTCGACGATTCACGAACAACAAATTGTAAATAGATACATGTATATTTATATATATGTGTATACATAATAATTTGAAATATTAATTGAAATAATATATGAGTTAATTGTTGGAAATAAATATGTAAAATAATATGCGATATAATGAAAACTATTATTACAAATGTATATATATATATATATATATATATATATGTATATAAATATGTACGTAAATACTACTTGTAAATATATAAAATAATATTAAATCTATTTGTTTAAAAATATATAATATATATTTATGTGATAAAACTTGTTATTGAAAATTGATTATTTTTAGAGAGAGAGTAAATGGAAAATGAATGATTTTGAGCTTAATTAGTAAACGTCAGTAACACTCAGTTGATGTTTTGTTAGTTTTAATATAGATATTATACATGTTTATGAAGGATTGAAATAAAAGTTGGAGTGTAAATCAATTACGAAGATTTTAGATTTGTTAAAAATATTTTTACATTTTTTAGTTTAAATATTAGTACTCTGTACATATAAATTGGAACATAAAATAAACAATTATCGAACCTTTTTGATCAGGTTTCAAACAGTTAATGAGTGAAATAATTAAATATATTTAATCTAAAAATTTGGGATTTTTAGGAACCCTTTTATACAATAACTGTTTAGCAATGGGCATGATATAGCACTTCGTGGGAAAACTGTCGGTAGGATACTTACAAGAATTGTCACGAGAATTGAATTGTTGTCAAATTAGTTTACTGTGCACGTGCTTTTTTTCTTTCCAATTATTGTTGACAAAATATGAATATATTTATTATTATATCAATCGAATAATACTGTTATTGATTGAGGATTATTGTGTTCTTTAACTTAACATCACCTTTTATAGATATGCATATACATACATAACACATGAACCATTTATCTCTTTTCTTCTATATCTTGTGTCAACCGAAGCCATCATCTATACACCTCCTTGACCACCATCCATCACCGTCAAGATCACCATGATCAACCACCTTCACCGGACAACCACCACCACCAACATAGTCTTTATTATTTTTTATTTTGTTTTGTTTTTGTTCAACGAACAAGACAACTAAACCCATTACCACCTTCAACCTTGAAACCTCCATTTTTGTGAACTACTATCTTATTTTCTGTTTCTCTTCTTAAAACCACCACGACACCATACACCATCGAACCAACCACTAATACACTCTTGTTTTTCTGTTTCTATTCTATTTTCCTGTTCGAGAACACACCACAACCACCATGATAACCCATCACCATTGTTGACGCTGCAGTCGACTATCATAAACAAACCACCACAATTGAACCAACTTGAAACCTTTCATCACCATGGTTAACTACTGTAGGTGCTGCATACATTTCTGTTTTGTTTCAAACCACAAACCATGGAAACCCGTTTAGAACACCATCAACTCAATAATCAAACACCAAACTGTTGCATTGGTTTTCTGTCTTGATCACTATTACTGCTACAGCTGCCACGATCGAGCTTTCTTACTGTTTCGGTTTCTACTTTAGTCGTAGCCAAACCATCACCCTAAACCACCCTTAACCATCATTGTTCCTGCTATACTACTGCTGCTGTGATTTCTTGATTCACCACTCGTTGCTACTGCTGCAACTTACTATTTATTTTTTGTCTTTAAAACCTTAAGTGAAGATGACGATGGTAATGATCATGTGATGATGAATAGAGATGAAAAGAATTAATGGTGATGATACATTAATAATTAAACCGAAACCCTCATTCTTATTTTTGGTGGCTGCTTTATCTCTCTTTTGGGCCAGACGATCATAACACCACCCATCGATTAAACATGGGCTCTTGATTTCAGAATGGGCCGTGTGCTTTTACTTTCCTGTTGGGCTGTATTCTTTTTGTTGGGCCGAATGATTAAAGGGAGAAGTTGAAATAGAAATGAATACCGGTTATTTATATTAGTATCTGATATTATATCAAAAAATCATAAATGGACGGATGGTAAGGAGTGTTGGTGTTATACTAGAGGTCACGGGTTCGATTCCAGCTTGGGCTGTTTTTAAAAAAAAAAAAGGCTTATTGAGGTAGTTTATTATCTCATTTTTTATTATAATAATTATTATTATTATTAGTAATACTGTTATAATAAAATATTATTATTATCATTATTATTAGTATTACTACAAATAGATATTTTTATATAAAAAATACATTACAAGAATATTAATATCACATATCACTATAATTTTATTATTAACAAGATAGTAACTAAGCTATATATAAAATATATCAATTAATATATACATATATATATTATCATATATAAAACCTAATATAAATTATTATTATTAATATGTTATAATGAAAGATAAACACTAGTTAAAATAAAATATATAAATTAAGTATATCTATATCTATATAACAAATAATTTAACAAGTATATTATTAAAAATAATATATATGTTATTCGATTACAATTATATGTATTAATATATATATGAATAATATAGGTTCGTGAATCCGAGGCCAACCCTGCATTGTTCAGTCTCGCCGTATGAATATTTTTACTACAAAATATCGTATTGTGAGTTCATTTGATTCCCTTTTACTCTTTACATTTTGGGACTGAGAATACATGCGCTGTTTTTACAACTGCTTTATTAAATGCTTTTGAAATATATTTTGAACTGCGAATACATGAAATGCTTTTATAAATGTTTAACGAGATAGACACAAGCAAAACATTCCTCGAATGAATTATTATGCAGACAGAAGTTCTGCGGATTATTATTGAATTATGTGGACATGATAATTGCCACCATTGAATTATGTGGACATGATAATTGCCACCATTGAATTATGTGGACATGATAATTGCCATCATTGAATTATGTGGACATGATAATTGCCACCAATTGAAGTGAATGTTATGTATCGAGAGAATGATTTTATACACAGGTTATGTGTATGTTATTTTTGTGCACAAGATATGTGTACGGTTACTAAGATTTATGAAAGATGATTTCGTACACGAGAAAGGTGTACTGTATTTAAAAGATATTGCATGTACATTACAGGTGGGTACAGGATTCAGGCTCATTTGTACCATGCAGGATTTAAATCTTGTGGTCTATCAAAATGATGAATTTTATTATTTTATGATAAACTTATGAACTCACCAATCTTTTGGTTGACACTTTAAAGCATGTTTATTCTCAGGTATTAAAGAAATCTTCCGCTGTGCATTTGCTCATATTACATGGAGTCGTTCATGGCATATAAAGGTCAGAACCTCGCAATGGGACCAACTGTTGAAGACTTCGTCCAGATGGATTAGGACGGGTCACTACAACGGGTGGCATCTTAACACGTCGATACTTCACCCTGGGTGGCGTCTTAACACGTCGACACTTCACCCCGAGTGGTGTCTTAACACTTCGACACTTCACTCTTCATTTTACTTGAGGTGGCATCTTAACACATCAATACTTCACCTCGAGTGGCGCCTTAACACATCGGCACTTCACCCTTCATCTTACTTGGAGTGGCATATTAACACGTCGATACTTCACCCCGGATGGCGTCTTAACACATCGACACTTCATCCGTTAATTTCTTGGAGTGGCATCTTAGCACATCGATACTTCACTCCGGGTGGTGTCTTAACACATCGACACTTCACCCCGGGTGGTGTCTTAACACATCGACACTTCACCCGTCATATTACTTTGAGTGGTGTCTTAGCACATCGACACTTCACTCGTCACGTGAAATGTGGTGTCTTAGCACATCGACACTTCATATCTCACGCTACAACAAATAAATACATTATATACCTACGCATATAATTATTCCACTCACCTCAAAGTCTTTTGTGAAGGATAACCGAGCTTGCAAACTTCAATGTAACGTACCTATTACATTATGCACATAATCAATCACAAGATCAAGTTGGTCAACCAACTCACTCACCATTCTAGTGTCATTTTGGCCCATGGTGCAATTTTTGCCCATTTGCACACTTAACCCTAATATTGGGTCAACTTTGCCAAAAAACCCTAACCCTAGCCATTTATGGTCTTAATACACATATAATCACAATGTTATCTCATTTTCACACTAACAAGATCACTTAGGTCATCAAAGACCCATTTTACCCATTCAAGGTTTCCACACCCATTCAGGTCACCACATACCCAAATAGCACCTATTTACATAACATCTAGGTATGCTAGTGGTTAACTAACCAATTTAAGACTCATAAACACATTTAACATTTCAAAACCCTAGGTTAGTCATCCTTGAGCCCTCGTGACCCAAACTTACCCAAAAACCCACAAATCATTACAAATGGGTTTTATGTTCATCACTAGCCCAAACCCTAACCCTTAAACACATTAAACTAAGGAAATCAAGTTTAGGACTTACCACCACAATCAAAATGTAGCAAGTGAGGAGATGAACAACTTTAATGCTCGAGCTCTAACTCGAAACAAGCTTATTCCTCTTCTATTTGAGCTTTCTCACACTTGAATCACTCTCTCTCTCTAGAATTTAAGTGGAAGAGGTTTGGTGGTTGTAGATGGAGTAAATGAGGCTCCACAAACTGATCTAGGGCCTTAAAGTCGTCCACAATGTGAAATTACCAAGTTACCCCTTTTAAATATCAAAAACACAAAAGTTGGCTCGTCAGGCCATCTGGACGGCGTCCAGCCCTTCAAACTGGGACGGCGTCCCACCCTGTTGGACGGCGTCCAACATAACAGGGAAAAACTAGATCTTACAATAATAGTCCATCAGTCATAAATATAAAGTACGAGAGTCTTTGTCAAATTATCCTTATACCCGAAGTCAAATATTCCAACTAATTGGGGATTCGAACTGTAACAAGGTCTTAATACTTTGTTTAATGAATACACCAGGTTATCGACTGCGTGTAATCCAAGGTTTTACTACTTTGTTAATAATTACACTAATTACCCTTGAATGTAATTCACCCCTGTTTTAATGAGTCCATTAACCATTAATTCATTCCCGTGTCTGGTCAAATGAACAATAATTCGAATTTATAGATATCTCGCCCACCGTACCCGATTAAGCGTATGTGGTTATATATAGATACGCCAAACTGTAATCTTTATATTAAATTAACGAGGTATCGTTTAGTTAATATAAAGCCCATTAATAGCTCATAGTCCAATTTCTACAAGTGTCGTTCTTTTGTCCAAACCCCAATTATAGTACAAAGCCCAATTACCCCGTCTTTTATATTTAGCCCAACATCACGATTATTTCGGCTTAAATAAGCATAATAATAACTTAGCTACGAGACATTAATTTAAAAAGGTTGAACATAACTTACAATGATTAATAATAGCGTAGCATTACACGGACAGAATTTTGACTTACACACTTACAACATTCGCTAACATAACCTTATTATTATTAATCTTAAATTAAAATTATAATTAAAATATAAATATAAATATAAATTGAGAGTGAGAGATTGATTAGAAAAAGATGTATATTTTTGGCCAGAAAACGTTTCATTTATAGAACCTCAGCTGCTACAGTACTCCATGCGACCGCATGGAGTTTGTGCTTCCTGGCCATACGGTCGCATGGCCGCCTTTCACTGGACACATATCCTTCCAAGAACGTGGGATGCTCGATTAATATATTAATTATAATATATTATATATAATTTTAAATAATTATATATATATTACATTATATTCTTGTGCATAGTTGACTCGTAATTTTAGGTCCATTGCGTCGCGCGTTGATAGTTGGCTCAGGTCCCGGTTCCGGATTTTCAAATGTCCTTTCGTACTATTTAATATCTTGTACTTTGTAATTTGCGGCTCGTACTCTTGTAACTTTTAGACGTTTCTCATCAATAAATTGAACCTCGTGGATTGTACTTTGTACTTTTTAGCGTTTTGGTCATTTGCGTCTTCAAATCGTCGAATGTGTCTTTTGTCTTCACCTTTTATTATTTAAACGAATATCACTTGTAAATAGAACAATTGCAACCAAAAGCTTATCTTTCTTGAAGGATAAAGCTATGAAATATGTGTTCGTTTTTAGCATTATCAGTTGCGATCGTCAGTTTTTCCGTACTATTTCACTAAGCTCTATTGTGCACTCAAGGTGAGTCTACAGTCCCGCTTTTTACACGTTTTTCAAGGATGAGAATACACGCTGTTATATTTACATTATCAAATACTTTTGTATTGACACGAGTACTATATATGCATAGTGAGTTTGTTCACAAAGCCTCTAGCTTGAATACTTTTAATACCATCGGTGTAAGCACAATTTAGATGAACGAATCCGTTAGGTTAACAACCTTACCCTACAATATTAACTGTGGTGCATTTACTCGGAACATTAGATACACTTGAACAAGTGTATAACATTTTATGAGGTAAAGGCGAGTGTAGTGGTTTCTATACTCGGGTCATTGCTAGTATCCAGGTGCTCATAGATTATGCAAACGTTTCACAACTTGGAGTTGTACTTGTAAAAATCTCGTGGTCAAGGAACTTAAACTATTTTCTGATAACTATTTTTCAGATACTATACAACGTTATTTAAAACTGTGGTTTACGAACAAACGAGATAAAACTTGACATGGTATTGTCTATGAATATTTGAAACTTGACATGGTATTGTCTACAAATGATTGAAACTTGACATGGTAGTGTCAACAAACTTTTGAAATGGGACACGGAGTTGTCTACAAACTTTTAACATTGAACCTTGGTGGTCTTCCACTAATAACCGTTTTCGAAATGTATTTCTTAAACATACTGTATTGTTTACCTAAAACTTGTAGATTCACTCAACATTGTTGTTGATCCATTTTACGTGTTTTATTCTCAGGTATTAATTGCTTCTGCTGTAGAATATTGCTGTTACATAGAAGTCAAGCCAAGCACTGGACCAGAGTTAACATTTCATTAAAGGGATTTTTTGACGGGGTGTTACATATGGTATCAGAGCTTTGGCTATAGGGAACTAGGATACATTAGTGTGTCTAACCGTAGGGCGCATTAGTAAAGTCTAGTCTATAGCCGTGTGTCATGGATGACTTTAATACACCATACCTGCACCATTTGCTTCACAATACGACATGTAGGGCTACACATTACATCCCATACATATACACCTTATACCCATATGATATGGACTTGAACTAAACGCTATACTACGAATCACATACGTGCCCGCGACGCGAGGTTTAACTAAATTAAATTGACTACGCCATCTTGAACTTATGGAGTGATGTCGAATGGAAATATGAGATAGCGTAATGTAATGACCGAGATTACATTACGGTAACTCATATAGAAGTTCCGACATCGCAAATTAAGGAATTGGGAGCGAGTCAAGTAGGTTACTTGGATAAATACCATTTAGAACATAAACCGTTTAATTTCAAATATGAGTAGAAATTTACACCGTACGATTTAATTGTTATTATAACCTATAAGGAGCGTGTAATCACATTACAATTCGTCACTACCCGACACTATCCGTCATCCCTAATTTCTACTTGGAACTACGAAGACACTGCCTGGACATACTCATCATCTTATACCACTACTCCTTGCTATTTATCGTTGCTTACTACTACTCAACACCGCCTCTCACTACTAGTCGCGACCGATCACTACTTCTCACTGCTTATCATTTTTGATCCAACGACATCTTACTGCAATTATTGCACCGATTACATATAGACTAATCATGTCGCTATCATACTTATTATATTAGATTTTGTCTGATATATTTCTTGATTTCCTCCGTAAATTACGGGACCTTTGAATTATATATAGGTATTCTATGTAACTAGAATATCATCTTATATCCCACAATCATTCCATACCAATAATCATTTCCTAAATACCTGAACGTGAAAGATGAATTCTTTAAAAAGTTCTAAATCCTCGAGATACGAGAGTGATTCCAATATGGAGATCGAATTAAGCTCTAGCAACAGTGTAACCAGAATGAATCAACCAATTAGCCATTATCTTTTCTGGAATGAATTGGGGATGGGTTCGTGAACAACTTACTCAATGGAGACAAGAAGAAGGCGATCCCTTCCACGAACAATTCTCGACCCTTGGTGAAGAACCGAGGCACTGACCGGTGAACCTGTCAGAAACACCATATTCACTCTCCTTGCGAGGATATCTCGTAACGAGTATGTAATCTCTATAATTCTACGGGTTATCCAGCCTCTTTTCTGCACTGCTAACCAACCAGGATTAGCAGAAGAAGTTAACTCACTCCGTACTCGAGTGGTGGCCTTGGAGAACACGGTGCGCACTTTGCAGGCACCAGCAGCACCACCAGCACCGGCGACATCAACATCATACGCACCGGCACCAGCACCATGAGTTCCAGCACCCCAGACACCATTTTCATTTTTCGGCGATTATGTAATTTCGAAAGTTTTAGAAATTATTCATCCCGATCCCGACCACAAATCAAGCGAGACTGATAAGATTGTAATTCATAATTTCTGTCTGAAGAAAATATATATTTATATATATGAGGATCGAAATAAAAATCATTTTCATATTTGCTATGACGTGTGAATTTATAACGGGTAGGTGATACCCGAGAAATATCTAAGTTCACATTAATATGTTACACTGTACATTCTTCAATTCTGATTCAGCAAGTCATTAACTATCCTACTTACATCCACCGATATATGTATCCGTTTACCGAAGAACAAATATTTCTTCAAATTTTGCCACTTGATTTCATCTTAAACAATCTTTTGTATCTTGACGATTACAATCTGCTTTCAAATCATTCGAAATTCTTGAAACACCTCAGATTGATAACCAATGATTCAGTTATGATGCTGATGAAGCAGCAAAACTATAGATGGTCTTAATGGCCAAAAGTTTGATGATAAAGAATGGAGTGTTGAAAACACTCAATAGAAAATTAGTACTGGAAAACGGATTGAACAAACCATGAAAGAGACTGTGGAAAAATTACAAAGACTAAACCTGTACTTAACGAATCCAGATGATTCAGTATCTGCTAAAACCTTTAAACGAATAATTTTGCTCCTATTTATTCTAAGTCATGCGGAAGTTCTAATGAAACTTGAGAATGATAAGACTTGATCGACTTTACCATCACCATATGCCATATTACATGACTCTGTCATTCTATTTAACCTTTGAACATATCAAGAAAATATATTCTTGATAGTTCTATCCTCCGTGATTCTGGTAATTTACCAAATCAAATCATGCCATTACCTTTCCTTTCTGCTTAGAACATTAGGTTCATTCGAAACTTCATATCTACGAATTCTGGACCATTACTTGCTTGATTTAAATTCGAGAAGAGAAAACAAGGTGAAAACGGATACTACGACGATGAACAACGAATGTTTCTTCATCATCACCAGCTATTGATCCGTATTATTTGACCATGTATAGAAGAACAAGTTGAAGATCTTCTTGGATAAAAAGCATGAGTCTTCAAAAAATAGGTCAGAATATAAAAGACAACAAACATGGAAGATCATAAACCATTTATATCAATAAGTATTGAAAAACAGAGGAGTGGTAGAATTAAATATACTGTCACCCCTAGAGCATTATAGAAGAACAGAGATTCTTCTGGTGGTAGACTAAAAAGAAGAATGACTGCATACATCGTCAAAATAGTAACGAAAATCAAGAGCAGATGAAGCATCTTCACAGAATTTTTGAAAATAGAATTTTGAAATTAAGAAGATTGAGGTTGAGAAAATAAGGACGCAGAGATGATTAATTTATATCAAAACTTTTTACCATAGCAATGCGTCAGCCGATTAAGATAATTGTATAAAAAAAAGGATTCTAATTTCCTTAATTACCGGGATCCAAATCTCAGAGATTTCAAATGATTATATTCAAATCCCTTAAATTTAGGAGAATCAATAGTGATTACATCGAAAAGTCAAGGCGGACAACTATTACTTCAATACATCCATTAGTGACATATTCAGTCTTATTTTTACACGTAACCGAATCATTTCATTCATATTCTTGATGATAAGAAATTCTATACACTTGACTCGTATTCATTACGAAACCGAACGGACCTTAGAAGTCCATCCGTATAGAGATCTCGAAAGATTATTTAATCTTATCATATTATTTGACGAAACACTCGTATATGACCAAATTCTTTTATTAAAAGAATCTATGAAGGCTTACGTCTGGAAAGACAAACTATTCAAGCCAAGTATAAACTTTATTTGCAAACTTCGTTATAGAATTCAAGCTCACGTTGAAACGTGGATATCTAATAATACGAAAATATTTTATTTTCATCAATAACTGCCATCATCCAAATTTCGGAACGAAATTTTCAATAACGGGTGGGTAATGTAACAACCTGAGCTTTTCCGTTAAATACTTGACGATCGTTAGTAAAATCATACGATTTTCATACGCCGAATTTTTTTTCTTCAGAATCGTTAACAGTGTCTACGTGAAACTTTTTCGTATTTAAAGTAATTAAATGCGTACTTGATCCTTAGTGGATTACTTGAATTATTATGTTATATTAATTAGTGAACTTAATTCGGTTGACGAATTAAACTAGAAACGACACGATTAAAGTTAATCGTGAAGGTATTTCGAATGCCCGAGAGACATATTAAATTAATGTGGCTAATGTGTTATGATCCAAGTCGGGTCATACCCAATAACAAGCTTACCGACACTTTATATGTATTTAATCTTAACGATTGGGTCGTTAAATAAATACGCGACACTTGGATTTTAGAAAATCGGTTTTCTAAAATATTATCACTTGAGATAAATTATTTGGATAATTTATATTTAATTATTTATAGGTTTGAATAATTATATTGTGTTATATTTTATAAAAGTTTATAAAATATGCAAGTAACTAATAATATACATGGTTTTATATATTTATGTCAAGTTTATATAAATATTAAAACATTGTTATTATTATTATAAGAAGTGTGCAGAATTTTGGGTCTCCTAGGAGACAACTCATGCTTGCTTTTGTTACTTTCTATATACACACTTCCTTAAGTGCAAGACTACTCTCTTCTACCAAGTAACCTTGACTCTTACATGCAAATACACTTGAAAATTGCAAGAAAAACCTCTCCAAAACTGAGCTGCAGGCCGTGGCTGTGGGGGAGCAAAAGAGAGATCAAAATTTGGTTTTTGCAAGCTAGTTTCAAGTGTCACATAAATCCTAACCAATAACAAAGGTGTTGGGTTAATAGCTTGGGTATTTCTCCTTGAGGTTTCATCATTTTGAAGCTCCATTCTTCATCATCTTCATCATCATCTTGCACATTTGAAACAACCCTCAACTAGCTTTGAGGAGGTATAAACACTCTTCTTTACTCATTACATTTGTAAGCATATTATCAAGACTTGATATCTACTTGGAATTCAACTAAAATGGTTTAATACATACACTTGTTTTCTTAATATATCATGCTTCCGCTTGCTATATTTCTTACTAAATTGATTTAGTAATTATGTTAAAATTAAGAACATGTTTGTATATTGAATTCCAACATTGGTATCAGAGCCGAGGTCTTTGGAATATGCTTCTTATATGGTTTATAAACCCATGAATTTTGTAATCTATAAACATGCATGAAAGTAGATTACAAAAACTTTTCGGGTTTGGAGGGTTGCTTGATTTTGGTCGAATTTTAAAGAGTTCCAAAAGTGGGTTTGGAACTTGCAAATTGGTCATATTTGTTGTATATTGTAGTTCACAATCAATTCCTTGACCTTATGATGTATGCATGTGTGTTTGAATGGATATTTGTTTGGTTGAATATTTGTAATGTTCATTTGGTATGTAATATTAATTCATTCAATTGGATGTAATATTTATTTTGGCTATGTAATTTGTTTTACATTTGGTATGTAAAATAGAATAGGTTGTATTTTCATTTTCTAGATAAAAATGTATTAGGATACATATTTTGTAAAATGAAGATACAAGATGATGAAGACTTGAAGAACACAAGGAACATATGGATGCAAGGTTAAGTGGGAGATTTGAAATCTCCTACTTTGTATTATTACCCCTTAACCCGGTGACATTTGTTTTCGGCTAAACAAATGTCCACCAAAATGGCTAGATTGTGAACATACTTGTTTTGCATGTGTGGTTGTTTGTTTGTTTATTGTATTGTATGTTTGGTTGATACAATTAATCACAAGATAACAACAAGCAAAACGACAATTTAATTGGTTAAATTAGACGTATTAATAACATGCAAGACGACAATTTAATTTGTTAAATTAAAAGCAACTAAAAACCTTAATAAATGGTTATTAAGAACAAGAAAAGGATTACATAATATAAAATGGTTTATATCAAGTAATTGGCAAATTACAAGACTTGAAAATGGATTTCAAATTAACCATACACTAAATGCATGTTGGTGTATGGCATAAATGTTTTCTTAAACTAGAATTAACGAAAACTTAAAATCCCTTAATGGACAAGGTAAGCAAGTTTAACGCCATCCTTTTGTGGGACACTTAAACATAGTAGGGAACTCATAATGGGATAAAGGTCACCTAACCGTTATGAGCTAACCAATATGGTTAAGGTAAAATTCGCATGCTTGTGGGATAAAGGTCACCTAACCACTTGTATGTTAATTTTACATGTTTACACAAGTAGGACGACTTGATTTGGGAATCATGAACTTAGGGTCACCGAAGCATGAGGAACAAATAGGCGTTGATGGGATAAGTATGTCATGCAAAAGGATTGCATGATCCCATAATTTAGAAGTTGCAAAAGGATTGCAATTGTCATATAAATGACTACCTAGCTAAATCAAATAACGGGATAAAGGTCACCTAACCGAAATTTGATTTACCGTTGGATTCTAATATTTAATAAGACAATTATAATACAAAAGGGTATTGTTTATTAAATTTGAAATCAATACTTAAATGAACTTTGTTAATTTTGTAGATGGCCGCTAATAACAACAACAACATGCAAAACGCACCACTTAACCTAAATAACCTATCGTTAAGGTCTCTCCTCGAGAAAGACAAACTCAACCATACGAACTTTATGGATTGGTTTCGTAATCTTAGGATTGTCCTCAAACTCGAGGATAAAGCGTATGTGTTGGAGGACCCCATTCCCGATCAACCCGACATGGATGATAAGGAGGGCATGGCTTACTATGACAAATATTGTGCCGATTCGGTGCAAGTTGGTTGCCTAATGCTTGGGACTATGATACCCGAACTCCAAAAGGATTTCGAACATCATAGTGCATATGACATGATAACGCAATTGAAGGAGATGTTCCTTCAACAAGCACGTGTAGAGCGCTTCGAAACGGTTCGAGCGCTACATGCATGTCGTATGGATGACACCCAATCCGTCTCCTCCTATGTCCTCAAAATGAAAAGCCTCATTGATCGCGCAAACCGTCTTAACCTCAACATTTCCAATGAGCTAGCCACCGATCTTATCCTAAACTCCTTGTCAAAGAGGTTTGACCAATTTGTAATTAATTACAATATGAATGGGATGGATAAGACCATCGGTGAGCTTCATGGCATGTTAAGGACGGCCGAAACAAGCATGGGTAAAAGGGCTTCACCCGTGCTAATGATCAATGATGGCGGGTCAAAAGGTAACAACACCTCTAAGCCTAAGGTGGCTAAGAGAAAAGGACCCGCCTATCAAGGCAAGGGAAAGGTGAAGATGGTTACCCCAACCAAGAACAAGAACAAAAAGCAAAAGGTTGCGGAAAAGGCAAACCCCAAGGAAGACCCATGTTTCGGTTGCGGTGAGATGGGTCATTGGAAACGGAACTGTCCGGTCTACCTTAAGGAGTTGAAGGAAAAGAGGGATGCGGGGCAATCCTCAGGTAATATATATATGGTATATATAGAGCTTAGTATTACTTCTTCTAATACATGGGTATTAGACACTGGATGTGGAACTCACATTTGCAATTCTTTGCAGGGGTTCAAAAGAAGTAACAAGCAAACGGGAACATCAAGTCTCTTCATGGGGAATGGAGCTAAAGTGCAAGTGAAAGCTCAAGGAGACTTTGTGTTAAAACTTCCAAGTAGCATGGAAATTATTTTGAATGATGTTTTGTATGCACCCGACTTGTGTCGAAACATTAATTCTGTTTCCCGTTTGAAACAATATGGTTTTAATGTTAATTTTATTAATGATGATATCCATGTTTGTTTAGATAATGTATTCTATTTCAAGGCTTCGCCTTCAAATGGAATTTATGAATTGGTTCATGATGACACATCATCTAGTAGCTCAATGTACCATACAAGCACCAAGAAACTCAAAAAGGATTTGAGTGATTCCTACTTATGGCATTGTCGCCTTGGTCACATAAACAAGAACCGAATGCATACACTTCAAAAGAATGGACTTTTAAAATCAAATGAGATGGACTCGTTTGATGTATGTGAATCTTGTTTACAAGGCAAAATGACTAAAGCACCTTTCAAAGGGACCTATGAAAGGGCTAAAGACTTATTGGGATTAATACATTCGGATGTGTGTGGTCCCTTTAAGCCCATGACTAGGAATGGTGAAAGATACTTTGTTACATTCATTGATGACTTCAGTCGTTTCGGATATGTCTACTTGTTAAGGCATAAGGATGAAACTTTTGAAGCATTCAAAGAATATCAAAACGAAGTACAAAATCAACTCAACAAGACAATCAAGGTACTGCGTACCGATAGAGGAGGTGAATACCTAAGCGATGCCTTCCAAGATCATCTTAGAAGTTGTGGGATTATCTCACAACTCACTCCTCCTGGAACACCCCAACTGAATGGAGTTTCTGAAAGGAGGAACCGAACCCTAATGGATATGGTTCGATCTATGATGGCTAGAAGCTCGTTACCTCTATCATTTTGGGGTTATTGTCTATGCTCCGCGGCTCGTATTTTAAATATGGCCCCAACCAAGAAAGTGGAACGAACACCTCATGAGATGTGGTTTGGAAAACCTCCATCTCTATCATACTTAAAGGTATGGGGATGTGAAGCTTACCCTAAGCGTTACGTCCCTAATAAGTTGAATGCTCGATCCACGAAGTGTATCTTCATAGGATATCCCAAGAATGATATGGGATATTATTTCTATGATCCATCCGAGCAGAATGTGTTTGTTGCTCGGAAGGCGGAATTCCTTGAAACTAAGTTCCTAATGGAAGGAAATAGTGAAAGGAAGATAGATCTTGAGGAGGTTCAAAATCAAGTTGATGATACACAATTGGTTGACACTAGCACTCAACATGAAAATGTTGAGAATGATCAAATGGATGATCAAAATACACAAGACGTTCGCAGATCTGGTAGGATTAGTAATCCTCCTGAGAGATATGGGTTTCTCATGGATGGTTGCTATGTGGTTGATTTGGATGAACCAATAAACTACCAAGATGCTTTATCAAGGATTGATAAAGATAAATGGCAGGAAGCCATGAACGCTGAGATTCAATCCATGTATGACAACCAAGTTTGGGAACTTGTTACACAACCTGCTGGCTCAAGGCTAGTTGATTGTAAATGGCTTTTCAAAATGAAAACCGACATACATGGAAACTTGGATACATATAAAGCTAGACTTGTAGCAAAAGGTTTCACTCAAACTCAAGGGGTTGACTATGATGAAACTTTTTCGCCTGTGGCAATGCTAAAGTCTATTAGGATATTACTTGCCATTGCTGCTCATTATGATTATGAAATATGGCAAATGGATGTCAAGACCGCTTTCCTAAATGGACATCTTGAGGAAGATGTCTATATGGTTCAGCCTGAGGGTTTTGTTGATCCGAAATATCCTAAAAAGGTATGCAAGTTAAAGAAGTCAATCTACGGATTGAAACAAGCATCAAGAATGTGGAATCATCGTTTTAATAAGGAGGCCAAGGAATTTGGCTTCATTAAAAATGGTGATGAAGCTTGTGTATACAAGAAAGCTAGTGGGAGCACTATCATGTTCCTTGTACTATATGTGGATGATATATTGTTATTTGGAAATGATATTCTGGCAATGCAAGGTGTTAAAACTTGGTTAAGCAAATGCTTCTCCATTAAGGATCTTGGAGAAGCACAATACGTTTTGGGGATTGGGATCTACAGGGATAGATCCAAGAAACTGATAGGTTTAAATCAAAGTGCATACATTGAAAAGATCTTGAAAAGGTTCAAGATGGAGAACTCTAAGAAAGGTTTGGTACCTATTCAAAAGGGAACACTTCTCAGTTCATCTCAGTGCCCCACCACGAAAGATGAACAGGAGAGAATGAAGAAAGTCCCATATGCTTCTGCCATTGGGTCTATCATGTATGCAATGATATGCACTAGACCGGATGTGTCATGCGCTCTTAGCCTGACAAGTAGATACCAGAATAACCCAGGAAACAGTCATTGGATTGCTGTTAAAAGTATATTGAAATACCTTAGGAGGACTAAGGATATGTTTCTGATATATGGGTCTGGTGAGGAGGAACTCGCTGTAAAAGGTTACGTGGATGCGAGTTTCCAAACTGATCGTGATGATTCTCGATCACAATCCGGTTATGTCTTCACATTAAATGGAGGTGCGGTCTCTTGGAAGAGTTCAAAATAGGATGTTGTTGCTCTATCCACTACAGAGTCAGAGTACATCGCCGCATCATTAGCAGCTCAGGAAGCTGCATGGATGAAGAAATTCATCGACGACTTAGGAGTAGTCCCTTCCATTCAGGACCCTCTTGAGATCTTTTGTGACAACGAGGGTGCGATTGCTCAAATCAAGGAACCTCGTGCTCATCAAAAGACCCGTCACATTGAGCGGAGATTCAACTACATAAGGGATGAAGTTGAAAAGGGAAAGATATGTATTCGCAAAGTTCACACAGATCTTAATATAGCGGATCATCTCACGAAGCTCTTACATGGATCAAAACATGCAGGACATGTTTGTGCATTAGGGCTTCGATATTCTAGTGATTGGTCATGATCTGTTTTAAGTATTGTAACGGAACGAAATTGTTCAAACTCATTAATATAATTATGGTTTAATTTATTTTGAGTTAAGTTCCTATTTTGCATATTTTATCCATGAATAAGCAATTATTCTAAATTCCGTAGTTGATCACATTTGTGGGAACAAGTGTGAGGTTTAGACTATTATGAACTTGGATTGGTATACATTCACGGATTGAATGTGGGGCAAGGTTGCAACCAAGGTTCATAGATATTTGTGGGATACAAATATTGGAAGACCCGCCCTCAAGATTTACTAAATGGAGCCTTTGTGGTTGATCACATGTAGTCTTGAGTAAAGGCGAATATCATTGTATCCTCTGACCTGAGATACATATTGGGTTCGGATATTTACCAAGTATTGTGCCTTGATTCTTTCCTTCGCTATTCTGAAATATGGTAGCTCACAAGGAAGAGATCAGGTATAATGCAAGGTACATATTTGGGACGTATGTAGTCAAGATGGAATTTGTCCCTCTTATTCGTTGAGAGTCAGATGTCTAAGGCCTGATAAAGTTAAATCTAAAAGAGAGTGATCACTCTGTATCTCTTGGATTTAACATGACATCTAGGACGAAAGGAAATAATGAAAGATTCACCTATTCATATTCGAGATGGAACTCGAAAGGGATGATGTTATTGAATGGCACAAAGTCATAACATATTGGGGGTGATGGACGGTCGTTAGGTGGTATCCATCACTTGCATTAATTTCTTATGTTTCTCGTGCAAGTGGGAGATTGAAGGTATTTCGAATGCCCGAGAGGCATATTAAATTAATGTGGCTAATGTGTTATGATCCAAGTCGGGTCATACCCAATAACAAGCTTACCGACACTTTATATGTATTTAATCTTAACGATTGGGTCGTTAAATAAATACGCGACACTTGGATTTTAGAAAATCGGTTTTCTAAAATATTATCACTTGAGATAAATTATTTGGATAATTTATATTTAATTATTTATAGGTTTGAATAATTATATTGTGTTATATTTTATAAAAGTTTATAAAATATGCAAGTAACTAATAATATACATGGTTTTATATATTTATGTCAAGTTTATATAAATATTAAAACATTGTTATTATTATTATAAGAAGTGTGCAGAATTTTGGGTCTCCTAGGAGACAACTCATGCTTGCTTTTGTTACTTTCTATATACACACTTCCTTAAGTGCAAGACTACTCTCTTCTACCAAGTAACCTTGACTCTTACATGCAAATACACTTGAAAATTGCAAGAAAAACCTCTCCAAAACTGAGCTGCAGGCCGTGGCTGTGGGGGAGCAAAAGAGAGATCAAAATTTGGTTTTTGCAAGCTAGTTTCAAGTGTCACATAAATCCTAACCAATAACAAAGGTGTTGGGTTAATAGCTTGGGTATTTCTCCTTGAGGTTTCATCATTTTGAAGCTCCATTCTTCATCATCTTCATCATCATCTTGCACATTTGAAACAACCCTCAACTAGCTTTAAGGAGGTATAAACACTCTTCTTTACTCATTACATTTGTAAGCATATTATCAAGACTTGATATCTACTTGGAATTCAACTAAAATGGTTTAATACATACACTTGTTTTCTTAATATATCATGCTTCCGCTTGCTATATTTCTTACTAAATTGATTTAGTAATTATGTTAAAATTAAGAACATGTTTGTATATTGAATTCCAACAAATCGCCTAGAAAACTTTACAGTTAACGGAACTCAGAAAAACGATAGAATAATTATTGTTAATAATTATTGAACTTACGAAAGAAATTTAATTAATTATTTGCTTAATGAATTAAACACGGTGATTTTGTTTCAACGACTAGTTAACGTTCCGGAGATTCGGTACGGTTAACGGCACTCGAAACGAACCATGCGCGAACGAGCTTTTACACAAAATGATCCCGAGACCTGAGCCCGAGGCCATATGGCCGTGATCTCATACCTCATCATCCTTGGTCCCATGATTAGTCCATGGTTGTTGACTATTGGTTTTTAGGCCAATGTTTGTTGACTTTTGGTTTTTATGCACTAAATAACTAGTTAGATAATTCTCTATACAATCTTTAATCATTCATTCCATCCTACCTATGAAAAAATACAGCTCATCCTTCCTCTGCTCCCTCTCTTTCACGTCATATATCACCACCACCAAATCACCATCAAAAATTGCTCAATTGCTCTTGCTCGTTTGATCATTCTTGTTCCTATCGTCGTTCTCTATGCGCTAGTATAAACAATTTGTGTTTTGAGGTATAATTACACTAACCCCATTTCAATTAAATCTAATTTTATTCAATTACATAGTGTAATCAAGTCTAGTGCTCAATTGATTGTGTTATTACTCGTTGTTAGTCGCTAATTTGATCAATTGATATTGTTTACATGAAAAACGAATTGTATTCTTAAGGATTGGATGAGAGTTGACTTTTGATCTGATCATGTAACATGTTTAGATGTTTAGCTTTCAAAAAACTATTAACTTTAGGCTTTGATTTCACTTGATTTCGTTACCGTATACTTAAGATATGCTAAATCGAAGTTTTGACTAGTTTATAATTGAAATCCGAATTCTCTGAGATATTTGTTTATTGAATTAGCTAATGAAAAGTGTACTACTATAATCCTTGTGAAAAATCATGCATGTTAGACTTAAGAATTGCATCAAAAGCTTTCGTAATGCTCCCGATATGTTTAAACGAAGATTCATACGTTAAAGTGTACCGAAACTGTTTTAATGCTAGAAATAATTACCTAGAGTGAACTAGAAATTTATTGAGGCTTTTATCTTCTGGATTATGTTATTTCATATGTTTCTTGACATATTTCATTTGCATGTTAACATCTAAAAATGTTAATTGCCATGAGTTATAAGCTTGACAAATTGACATGTCTAGTTGCTGTCCAAAACTTATAGATCAGTAAAGATCGGTTAGTCTGTACAAATTGGCTAAAGGGATGTCCTTGATTATTTTATCACAGAAGGTTCAGAATGCCTGGAATATTCTCCAATTGGCCTTTCATTAAAATCTATTGTTTATATTTTTTGATAAATGTTCTAAAACTGATGCGCATGCTAAAACTGATTTAGTAAACCTTAACTAGACTCTTTCTGAAACCCAACTTACAGGAACCGTATGAGGGTCGGGTTAAACTTTATGGAATCAATTTTGAGTCTAATTGTGAACTGAACTTGGCTATAGTTTTAGGAGTTATGTGTTATGCTTTATACTTGTGTCATTCTATGACGTGCATATTTCAAAGACATACGATCAACTGCGAATGTGTAATTTGCTGAACTATGAACTGTAATGTGATACTTGACCTAGATTTGACAGGTTGACCATGTTTGCATGACCTAATGAGATTTTTGACTTTAGTTGACCACTTTGACCGAGTTGACCTTTGGTTTGACTTTGGTTGACTTGCTTGAATTAGTTGACTTTTACTTGTTCGTTGAGTCAGTTTGAGCACTAGGACTATGCGTACACTATGGGATGACATAGTGTAACTTATGTACTTACTTAAGATAATCTAAATGATTAGGTAGCATTTTACGTTGCGATCGTCAGTTTTTCCATACTATTTCACTAAGCTCTATTGTGCACTCAAGGTGAGTCTACAGTCCCGCTTTTTACACATTTTCAGGGATGAGAATACATGCTGTTATGCTTACATTATCAAATGCTTTTGTATTAACATGAGTACTATATATGCATATTGAGTTTGTTCACAAAGCCTCTAGCTTGAATACTTTTAATACCATCGGTGTAAGCACAATTTAGATGGACGGATCTGTTAGGTTGACAACCTCACCCTATAATATTAACTGTGGTGCATTTACTTTGAACATTAGATACACCCGAACAAGTGTATAACATTTTATGAGGTAAAGGCGAGTGTAGTGGTTTCTATACTCGGGTCATTGCTCATATTCATGTGCTCATAGATTATGCAAACGTTTCGCAACTTGGAGTTGTACTTGTAAAAATCTCGTGGTCAAGGAACTTAAACTATTTTCTGATAACAGTTTTTCAGATACTATACAACGTTATTTAAAACTGTGGTTCACGAACAAACGAGATAAAACTTGACATGGTATTGTCTACGAATATTTGAAACTTGACATGGTATTGTCTACAAATGATTGAAACTTGACATGGTAGTGTCAACAAACTTTTGAAATGGGACACGGAGTTGTCTACAAACTTTTAACATTGAACCTTGGTGGTCTTCCACTAATAACCGTTTTCGAAATGTATTTCTTAAACATAGTGTATTGTTTACCTAAAACCTGTAGATTCACTCAACATTGTTGTTGATCCGTTGTACGTGTTTTATTCTCAGGTATTAATTGCTTCTGTTGTAGAATATTTCTGTTACATAGAAGTCAAGCCAAGCACTGGGACCAGAGTTAACATTTCGTTAAAGGGATTTTTGATGGAGTGTTATAGTATGCCACTCATATGCTAAGTGGCTTAGCTCTAACATGGTGGAACGGCTATGCCCAAACTATGGGGCTAGATGCTGCAAACGCCATTCCATGGCCTGTTCTGAAATGAATGATGACAGAAAAATTCTGTCCGCGAAACCAAATTCAAAAGCTGGAAGTTGAGTTCTGGGAATTGAAGGTAAAAGGAACCGACATTGAAGCTTATACCAACAGGTTTATAGAGTTGGTTACTTTGTGCCCAGAGATGGTACCAACTGAGCAGAAAAACATAGAGAGGTACATATAAGGCCTTCCTGAAGAGATTCAGGGAAATGTCATTGCTGCTAGTAAGGAGACTTTAGATGCAGTGATACTAATTGCTCAAAACCTCATGATGGCTAAGAGAAAAAAACGCGGCAAATAAACAAGCTGAGGCCAAGACAAATGAGGTCAAAAGAAAATTTGAATCTGCTCAGGGATCGAACCAAGGTTCAAATAAGAAAGTTGCCAATAATTCAAAAGGATGTTACTCTGGGAAACAACCTTTCTGTAAGCGTTGTGAGAAACACCATTCTGGGTGGTGCAAGGCTGAGTGCACCAAGTGTAAGAAGATTGGCCATATAGCCAAGAATTGTAGAGTTGCAGTTCCTCCAATGGATACGCCTGCAACTAAAGCCAATGCAATCATTCCTACATGCTATGACTGTGGTGAAAATGGGCATTTCCGCAACCAGTGTCCGAAGAAAAAGGGCAACACGGGAAATGCTAATGCTAAAAGCCTGGCATTTTTGATGACTACTGAAGAAGCCCGTGATGATGATGAAGTGATAACGGGTACGTTTCTTGTTAACAACTTCAATGCTACTGTTTTATTCGATTCTGGTGCGGATAGAAGTTATGTGTCTACTGAGTTTTGTGCCTTATTCACTGAAAAATCACAAGCCTTAAAAATTAACCGTCTTGTAGAAGTAGCAAATGGTAAGGTTATGAAAGTAGACAATGTGTATAAAAACTGTGATATGGTTTTAGCTGACAAACACTTTAAGATCGACCTATTGCCAGTCGAATTAGGGAGCTTTAATGTAGTCGTAGGGATGGATTGGTTACACCCATTAAGAGCTACAATCATGTGCTATGAGAAAACCATTAACATACCTCTTGAGAATGGGGAAACCTTAATTGTTCAAGGGGAGATGAGTGGTTCCAAACTCAACATCATCTCTTGCATCAAGACCCGCAAGTATCTAATGAAGGGATACCAAGCCATTTTGGCTCATGTTAAGGAAGTCGAATCGGAAGAGAAACGCATTGAAGATGTGCCAGTCGTTAGAGACTTTCCTGAAGTTTTTCCTGAAGAACTCCCTGGTCTCCCTCCCCAACGACAGGTTAAGTTTCAGATTGATTTGAACCTCAGTGCTGCACCTGTTGCAAAGGCACCATACCGCTTGGCTTCGCCAAAGATGAAGGAATTATCTAACCAACTCCAAGAACTTTTGGAGAAAGGTTTCATTTGTCCTATCTCGTCTCTATGGGGAGCAACCGTTCTATTTGTTAAGAAGAAAGATGGTACGTTGAGGATTTTTATTGATTACCGGCAACTCAACAAGGTAACCATCAAGAATCGTTATCCACTCCCGCGTATTGATGACCTATTTGACCAATTGCAAGGGTCCAGCGTCTATTCAAAAATTGATCTTAGGTCCGGTTACCATCATCTAAAAGTCAAGGAAACCAATGTTTCTAAGACTGCTTTCCGAACTCGATACGTACATTATGAGTTTCTTGTCATGCCTTTTGGTTTAACCAATGCTCCTGTCGTATTCATGGATCTTATGAACCATGTATGCAAGCCTTATCTTAATAAGTTCGTGATTGTCTTTATCGATGACATTCTAATCTATTCCAAGAGCGAGAAGGATCATGAACAACATTTGCGATTAATTCTAGAGCTCTTAAAGAAGGAACAACTGTATGCTAAGTTCTCCAAGTGTGAATTTTGGCTGCGAACTGTACAGTTTCTCGGACATGTAGTTGATTGTGAAGGAATACATGTCGATCCGGCGAAAATTACTGCTATCCAAAACTGGGAAGTGCCTAAGAGTGCGAAGCATATTCGCCAATTTTTGGGACTTGCTGGTTATTACCGAAGGTTCATCAAAGATTTTTCTATTCTAGCTAAACCTCTTACCAAGCTGACTCGTAAAGGAAAGAAGTTTGAGTGGTCTGAAGAACAGGAATCTGCTTTCAAGATTCTGAAGGATAAATTGACCACAACCCCAATTCTATCATTACCTGAAGGTACTGAAGATTTTGTAGTCTATTGTGATGCCTCAAATCAAGGTTTCGGGTGTGTTCTGATGTAACGTGAAATGGTTATTGCCTATGTATCTAGACAGTTGAAGAAACATGAGAAGAATTATACCACACAAGACCTGGAATTAGGAGCTGTGGTATTTGCACTAAAGATGTGGAGACATTACCTCTATGGGGTTAGAACCACGGTATAAATTGATCATAAAAGTCTTCAACATATCTTTGACCAGAAGCAATTAAACATGAGGCAAAGGCGTTGGATCGAGTTATTAAATGACTATGATTGTGAACTTCGATATCATCCTGGCAAGGCGAATGTAGTAACCGATGCCCTTAGTAGAAAGGATCGTGTCAAACCGATTCGAGTCCGAGCTTTAAATATACGTATTCATACGAATCTTACATCTCAAATTCGTGTACAACTTGAGGCATTGAAGGAAGAGAATGTCCAACTTGAGGGACTGAAAGGTCTCGAAAAGCAACTTAAACTCAAGGGAAACGGAATAAGGTATTTCAATAACTGAATCTGGGTCCTAATTTTCGGAAATCGTCGAGAACTAGTCTTGGATGAAGCGCATAAGACTAGATATTCTATCCACCCAGGCTCCAGTAAAATGTATCTCGATGTGAAAGAATTCTATTGGTAGCCTAATCTAAAGTCTGACATTGCTGACTATGTGAGCAAGTGCCTTACTTGTCTGAAGGTTAAGGCCGAGCATCAAAAGCCATCTGGTTTACTTCAACAGTCAGATATTCCGCAGTGGAAGTGGGAATGTATCACTATGGATTTCGTTACTAAGTTGGCTAAAACTTCAAACGGCAACGATGCTATTTGGGTCATAGTTGATCATCTTACTAAATCTGCACATTTCTTATCGATCAAGGAAACTGACAAGATGGAGAAATTGTCACAACTTTATATCAAGGAGATTGTCTCACGTCATGGAGTTCCTATCTCAATCATTTCTGATCGCGACACTCGATTTGTTTCTAGATTCTAGAAAACTTTACAATCTGCTCTTGGAACTCAACTCGACATGAGTACAGCTTATCATCTACAAACTGATGGTCAAAGTGAGCAAAATATTCAGACGTTGGAAGATATGCTACGTGCTTGTGCTATCGATTTCGGCAAAGGTTGGGATAGACACTTACCTTTAGCTGAATTTTCATATAACAACAGCTATCACTCAAGTGTTAAGGCTGCACTTTTTGAAGCCTTATACGAACGGAAATGTAGATCCCCATTGTGTTGGAACAAATTGGAGGACAGACAGTTAACTGATCCTAAAATCATTCATGAAATTACCGAAAAGATCGTTCAGATTAAGAAACTGTTAGAGACTGCCCGTAGCAGACAAAAGAGCTATGCTGATAAATGCCGGAAAGATTTAGAATTTCAAGTTGGTGATAAAGTGATGTTAAAAGTATCCCCTTGGAAGGGCTTCGTTCATTTTGGAAAGAGAAGCAAATTAAGTCCACGTTATGTTGAATCTTTCAAGATTGTTGAAAGAGTTGGTCCTGTGGCATATCGATTAGAATTACCCACTGAGCTTAGTAATGTGCATGATGTATTTCATGTCTCGAATCTTAAAAAGTGTCTTGCTGATGACACACTCATTATTCCATTGGATGATATCCGCATTGATGATAAAATGCATTTTCTTGAAGAACCGATAGAGGTTATGGATCATGAGGTTAAAAGCTTTAAACAAAGCTCTATTCCTATTGTTAAGATCTGTTGGAATTCACGAAGAGGCCCCGAGTATACCTGGGAACGTAAAGACCAGATGAAGCGGAAATATTCTCATCTTTTTCCAATTGCTGATACATCAGAGACGTCTTCCTGAAACTTTGGGACGAAGTTTAAATTAACGGGGAGGTACTATAACAACCCTCATTTTTCCACTCTGTAATGACTATAATACCCCTAGGGTTTCATTGTTGATTCGTACATTATGTTAGGGTTGTTATCCGAACATAATAAATGGAGTAATTAATATACGTAAACCAAACCCTAACCCTAATGCTCGTATTAAATGAACTATAATTTATTAAATGATTATATTTATTACTCTAACCCTAACCCTAATATTATTATTATTATTATTATTATTATTATTATTATTATTATTATTATTATTATTATTATTATTATTAAACGTATACATTATGTATTAATTTATACGTAACACATATAAAAATGTAAACGTATATATAATTATGTGTTTATAGGAAAACTAAGTAGGTTATGGGTAATAAATATAAAATTTGTAAAATAAATATAAAAATATATGTATATGTATATATACTGTATGTACATAAATATATAATACATTATGATAAATAAATAAAAGAAAATAAAATACAAATAATTCTAGAATGTTCCATTAAATAAATAAAAATAAAAAGGCCTAGGTCGGTCGAATTTAAAAAAGGAAAAAAATTTATTAATTAATTAAATTGTATTTATGTTGCTCTCCCAGTAATTAAAATATATAAATAAGGCCCTAACCCCTCATATATAATTAATTAATTAAATTGTGAGTTTCTTTTTTTTCTTCCTTTCTTTTTTTTCATTTTTTTCCTTTTTCTTGTTTTTTTGGTCGAAACCCCCAAAAAGAGAAAAAAAATACTTTTGCACTTTAAATTTTTTTTCTATATTCATGGTAATTAGCTACATGATGAATAACTTTTATAAAAGTTTATTTTACAAAAAATTAATTCGCATTTGTATTATTTTTATTTTTGTTTGTGTTTATTCTCGACCGAATACATATACATATATATATATATATATATATACATATATATATATATATATATATATATATATATATATATATATATATATATATATATATATATATATATATATATATATATATATATTAGGTATTGAGTTTAATAAATTATAAATTATACATCTTAATTATTAATAAGTATTATGAGATCTAGGAAAAATAATTTTTCTGTTTGTTAACATGTTTTTATATTTTTAATAATTAAAATAGTTTATTTATATATATATACGGTATACGTATATATTTATAAAAAAATAGGAAAAAAGGCTATTTAAGTTATAAAAATATTTTTCCAGTAAAGTATGATATTTAACTTAATTATTTAGGTCAGTGAATATTTTATAAAATTAAATTCAAATTTTATATTATTTAATGATATAAACAAGGTGAAACTTGTAATAAAAATATATACAGTAAATAAAAATATATAAAAACTTTTTATGGGTTCATTAACTTTGTATAGGTCTGAAAATATTATAAAAATTAATTTATGGGTCGAATTAATAATTATTACATAATTAAACACTATTATTATGTAAATAGGAGGTAAATAAGGTAATAATTGTAAAAATAAAGAAATCTTTTTATAAATATTTTTCTACAGGTTATTTAACTGTAAGAAACTTATAAAAATTTTAAAAACAATTATTTATGTTTATTTAGTATTTTATGTAGAATTAAACTTGTTTTGTGATTAAATTAAGAATAGAAACAAATATAAATACAAAATTTTAATAAAATTACTTTCTTAAATTTTTCTACTGATTTTTTTAATTAAATAAGGCTATACAAATTATGTATATGATTATTAGGTATTAATTAAATATTTAGGTATTTATGGATAATATTGGGTTAATAAGGTACTATATTATTAAGTATCTTGTAAATTAAATAACAAATAGTATAACCAATTATGTTATATATTGTATGTGTTAGTAATTAGTATATTATAAATATTAATTAATCCATGCCATAAGTTAGTAATATTAGCTTGAATAATAATACATATATAATTATTAAACTATTAATAGATATATAACACAAATAGTAACTATATATATATATATATATATATATATATATATATATATATAAGGGAAAAGTATATGAAAATGCATTTAACTTTCACCAAATTCTTATTGTATGCATCTAACTTTGAAATCTCCTGTTGTATGCATTTAACTTTCTAAACTGTTCTATTGTATGCAATCCATTACTTATTAATCAGGTAACAAGTTACTAAAGTTAATTTTTTGACGTAGTTAGTCCCTCAACATAACGAAATCAAAATAAACATCAATTTATCTAACGAAATCATAACGAACCTTGTACATATCTTTTCGAAGCAGAATTTATTCACCCATCTACACATACGAAATCATCCTAATGAATTTATTGTGAAAATAAATTGCAGCTTCAAATCTCACATACTTGCCCTAAATGGCTTCACTCCTTCAAAGTAATGGAAATACTTGAAGAAAGCATTGTTCAATTTTAGGTTCTGGTGTATATTTAATTTGATTTTATTGTGAATATTATTATTTTTATGATAATTTGTTGATTTGTTGTTGACTGTTGGTTTTTATTTTTAATTTTAGGATGTTGGTAAGAAATTTCATGTGATGAATGATTCTAGAAATGATGAAATCTAGGAAATCTGGAATATCTAATGGAAGGAAGATGAAGATTTAACAAACATGATGAAGGGACCAATGAAATTAAGATTTACAAACATGAGGGACTAATAATGTAAATATCTAATTGAAGGTTACCTATTATAACAGGTTAAATACATACAATAGAATAGTTTAGAAAGTTAAATGCATACAATAGAAGATTTCAAAGTTGGATGCATATAATAGGAATTTGGTGAAAGTTCAATGCATTTTCATATATTTTTCCCTATATATAAATAATTAACGTAGCTATATAATAAAAGTCTATACACCTATAAAATGTGAAAATTATAATCAAGATAACGTGCACTATATACGAACCTCACCGCTACATATGGCCTAGGGTGGTCCTTGTTGCTTTATGGGAATCGCTTGTGGATTTTGAATGCCAAGACATAGATTCTGGTCAAGAATCCTGGGCGCCCGGTAACAACTGACCATCAGAGTGACTTGTATGATGGCAACGAGATTTGGGTAACGATGTACAGCGTCTTGCTAATGATTATAACCCGAACTTTCTATAATTGGAAAGTTACTATGAATGGAAACTTATCAAAAATAGTAACCTTTCCGAAAATGGAAATTATTTTAGAAAACCATCATCATTAGTATAATTATTATACTTAAGTCTTTTAGGCAATATCTGATCGTACATTCTATCTCTAAATTGAGATCTCGATCACGTTCTTCCGTTCAATTCATTTCTCTTGTGGAATAACTCTTATGTGCTACTAAGGTGAACTCATAGCCCCGCTTTTTACAAATTTTAATGTATTTTATAAATCTTGTGGTGAGATACATGCTTGCTTTAAATGATTTACAATTTAGACACAAGTGCCTAAACTTTTGATATGCAACTTCATGAGATTATTGTTAACTTGTATTCTTACATGCAAATCCCCGCCATAATATCGTTAATTGCTAGAATTGAAATGTTGCAAGCTTAATTATTGTGAGTAAGCCTATTGAGAGCGACGTCTCTACCCATTGACCGAACGTCAAGGGGGTACATAATAATGATTACCGACACCCGTACAGTATCAGGGGTTAATGTTTAGCTCGATATTATAACTCATGGCATATTGAATATTTTGATGTTTTGAAATAAATCTTATGGTCTAAACTTATTAATTATTAAACCTATGATGTTCACTCAACCATTGTGTTGACATTTTAAGCATGTTTGTCTCAGGTGATGAATAGCTTATGTGCAGCCCTATGTTGCTTGCTTGCTGTTGCATTGGAGTCCACATTATCTATATTTTAACATTTGTTAAACATTTATTACTTTTGGGTTTACCATGTAAAACAATTCATTTTCCGCTACCATTAAATTACTGATTTTATTAAACATCTCATTTAGAGTCGTTCTCATTTATATAACTCTGTGATGATATTGGAAAAGTCATATTTACCCCCGACCCTATTTGGGGGGTATGACACAATCCTAGAAAACTTTTGATTTCTGTCGGATTCTTTGGTGAACTCCAATTCATCACATCTTAAATTTTAGACGGATCCACTTTTATACCTTCCGCACAGATAATATGACCCAAAAATTGAACTTCACGTAACCAGAACTCACACTTTGAAAATTTTACATACAATTTTTCACGTCTTAAGAGTTCTAACACTTGTCTTAAATGCTCAACATGCTCGGATTCTATTTTGGAGTACACTAAGATGTCATCAATGAACAGGATAACAAACTTATCCAAAAATGGTTTACACACCCTATTCATAAGATCCATGAATATTGATGGAGCGTTGGTTAATCCAAACGGCATCACTAAGAACTCATAATGACCATAACGAGTACGAAATGCAGTCTTAGGAATGTCAGATTCAGTAACACGAACCTGGCGATAACCCGAATGTAGATATATTTTCGAAATGAACGAAGATCCTTGAAGTTGATCGAATAAGTCATCTATCCTCGGAAGTGGATACTTATTCTTCACTGTTCTTTTATTTAATTCACGATAATCTATACACAATCGGAGTGTACCATATTTCTTTTTCACGAATAACACTGGTGCACCCCACGGCGAAGAACTCGGACGAATGAACCCGCGGTCTAACAGTTCTTGAAATTAGGACATCATTTCACGAATTTCTGAAGGAGCTAATCTATACGAAGCTTTAGCAACAGGCGTAGCTCCTGGAACTAACTCGATCTTATATTCAACTTCCCTGATCGACGGTAAGCCTGTCAATTCATCTGGGAACACTTCTGGATATTCAGACACCAACAGAATATCGGACACTACTTTCTTTTCCTTCTTTACATCAATCACATAACCTAAGAAAGAATCACATCCCTTAGCCAAAGATTTATGAGCTTTCATCATCGACAATAATGGACAACGGAACTTGCCGCGATCACCACGAGCCACTACCCTTTTCCCACCGGCCATCGAAAAAGAGATAACTTTCCTATCGCACTTAATACTGACCTTATGGTCACTAAGCCAATTCATGCCTAGCACTACATCAAAGCTTGGTATAGGCATTACTAGGCAAGTCACAGGAAAAATACTACCCTCTATGTCAATAGTAATTCTAGACACAAACTTTGTGACTGGAACTGTCTTACCGTTACCCACTTCGACACTTAAGGGTTCATTTATTACATTAACAGGCACATTTAACTTAGCACAAAATGTAGTTGACATAAACGAGCGATTAGCTCCACAGTCAAATAGTACATGAGCCGGCACATAATTTACTAAGAACATACCGGTGATTGCATCGTCAGTAGCAGTGGCAGTGTCTATTGACATTTGAAAGGCTCTAGCTTCAGGTGGTGGATGATTCCTACGCTTCTGCCCCACAGAGGAAGTAGATGATCCCCCAGCTGACACAACACGTACCCCTGACCCGGACCCAGCCCCAGAATAACTCTTTCTTGCAGCTGGATACTCTACAGATCTGTGACCCTCTTTATGACAGTTCCAACACACATTATTCTTAAATGAACAATCTTAAGGCTCATGTCCCACTGTACCACAACTCAAACATCATTTCGTTAATGTTGAACACTGCCCACTATGCGAAGACTTACACATTCTACACCATGTCTTCTGAATGCTTGACACTGATCTACCCTGGCTAGATTGCCCTTTTAGCTTAAACCGACTTGATTTCTTTGATTGCTGGCTAGACTGACTTGCCACTGGCTTCACTTGCGACACACTTTCAGTTTTCACACTTCTAGTCGCCTTAATATCACTTTCAGTTATCTTTGCCAATATGTGCTTGTGACAAAGTAGTAGCAAGTCTTGCAATCGTGTGATACTCAGGTCGCAAAATTTCTACAAACCGTTGCACTCTAGACTGTTCGTCAGGTATCCACTGATGCACGAACCTTAACTTGTCCATAAACTGCTCAAATGCTTCATCGACTGTCATGTCTTCAGTCATTGTCATTTGCATGAACTCTTGCTTCAATCTATTGATATCAAATGCAGTACAGTACTGCTCCTGGACCTTTGCAGCAAATTGTTCCGAAGTGACCTGATTGAGTTGCTCTTAGGACAACGGAGCAGTAATTGTATCCCACCAAACCATACCTCGATTCTTTAACAGTCGGCTGGCATAAGTTACCCGCAATTCTGGTTCACATTGACAAGCTTTCAGTGCCCGTTCGACTTCCTTTAGCCAATTCATTGTCACAATTGGATCACGATGACCCGAATACTCAAAGGTCTTGCAGTCCATAAACTGCTTGAACGTACACTTTTTTGTGACGACCCGGAAATTTCCGACCAAATTTAAACTTAATCCTTATATTATTTCGACACGATAAGCAAAGTCTGTTAGGTTGAGTCTCAAAAGTTTTGAACTGTTTCATGTATTCATATAACCTTCGACCATTTCTGAAGATTCATGAACAATAGATTTGTATATGTAAATAATTATGTGTTAATATTAAATTGTTATATTAATATTATTATCATTAATATTATTACTAAAATAAATATTAATATTATTAGTATTATCATGATTACTAAAAAATCATTAAAATTATTATAATACAACTTGTTATTATTATCATTATTAATATTGAAAGTATTATTATTATCAATAATATATCCATATGTATTTATTATTAATATTAATTATAAATTAAATAATTACATGAAATTCACTATGTTAGATATATCAATCAATTTGTTAAGATTTCCTGATCACCCGTGAATTTAAAAGAGATACCCTTACTTTGCCAATAATCAAAATGAGATTTCTTTTCAATTCTATTTAATCCACCATCTTTATGTACCTCTTTCTGTTTCCAATCACTATTATATCCGTAACTAAACTGTCGGTACTAAGGACATGTGAATGACGGCTTCCAAATTAAACATGTGATATTGTGTCTTTACTTAATTATTAAATTATTAATATTATTTTGTTCTCAATAAGTTGAAAATATATCCGTGATTGAAGGAAGATACCATATTAATTGAATGAGCAATGTGTTAGATTGATTGATTATATATTATTATATTAGAAGTTGTTATCTGTCAACTTCCTTACATTTATACTAATATATATTCAGATATGGCATAGAGATATATCAAAGAAACCCATTTATCTTTGATCAAACAACCAATCATCTAACTCTCTGTATCTACAATTCTTTCATCATATTATTTGAACTACTCAGACACCCATCAACCCTCTCCAACCTTCAAACCGCCACCTCATATGATCAACCACCCAACCATCCATACCTACAAATGTACTGTTTAATGTTTTCTTACCTTTGAACCTCACCACAACACAACCTTCAATCACTCACAATTAACTGCCTGAGCTGCTGCTTATTAGATACTATTTCGGTAACCCAGTCAAACAACCACAACAACCATCTAACACCATCACTTGCGACACCCGAAGGTTGTTGTATTCCTCTTCGGTTTGTTGCTCGAAGGCCAGGAAACACCTGTTGCTACTGCTAGAAGTCAGCTATAAACCACCCTCAACAATCACCATAGCCATAACCATCAAGCTTTTTGATCTTCTCGTGTTCGGTTTTCCATCAAACACCAAGACCCATTTAAATACACCACTTGATCTCCTTCACCATTCACCATCGTTAACCACCTTCTTCAACACTACGACACCATACAAACCACCATTTATCATTATCTTTAATCCCATCATAACTGTCACCTACAGTCACAATTTCTTGTCTCTTCTGTCACTGTAAACTGTCTAATAAAACAACCATGAAGATGTAGCTGCAGTTACGCTATCCTTCTTCTGTTTTCATTCGAGAACCACCCCGAATTTCCATCACAAATTACTGCCGAAAGTTTCTGTTTATGTCCCCGTAAAATGATGAAAGCAACACGTGATGCTAGGTAATGAAATAATAATGTATGGATGCAACTTGTATTTCTTTTTCTTCTCTATTCAAACAAGTTACAGCTATTTGTTTTCTTTATCCTTGATTGGCCGACACCCCTTAACCAATTATCCCCACTTGTTTGAAAAGAACATAAAAATCGATTAGTTGTTGGGCCACGCTCCCTTTAAACTATGATCCAACTTATATATATATATATATATATATATATATATATATATATATATATATATATATATATATATATATATATATATATATATATATATATATATATATATATATATATTGGGCCAAAATTCTTATAGTTTAGGTATTGGCCTGTTATGATTACATTCTGTTGGACCGAGAGTCTCACGTTTCGGTTGGGCCAAAAGTTTATTTGTTGGGCCGAGCTCCAATCATATTTCCTGTTAGGCTGCGTTGATATATAAAACTCACGAATAACTGCTGTACTTGCTGCAATTTTGTTTTGTTTTGTTTGTCATTTCGGTCCCTGTGATAACTAAGATAAGAATGATAGATGATAACGTCGACGATGATGCAAATAATAATGAGTCGTATTAGAGATGAATGATGATACATGTTGAATATGGTTATGATGAAAGTATGATAATAATATATGGAAGATGATGTGATGTACTTGGTGATTTTTAGGATGATGATGATATATGGTGGATGGAGATTAGAGGAATAAGAATATGATAATGTTATCCAGTGATGATACGTTAAAATTGAACCAAAACCTCACCATGTTTCTATTTTCTTTTGGGCCGTGTAATGTTTGATTGTTGGGCCAGAATCCTTTATATGGTTGGGCTGAGATTAGTTTCCTAGTGGGCCAAAATATTAGAGAGTATAATGATACATGAGAATGACGGTTATGTTGTTGTTGATGTTGAATGATGATAACCGGGAAGGATTCGATCATGATGATGGTGGGAGGTGACGGAAATAATGATGATGTGTAATGATTCTTGAAGAGGTTAGATGATTAAGATTATGATTAGTGATAAAGATGATAATCTTAAGATTTACAAATTTGATGACGATTATGGAAGGTGATCCTGTTAAATGTTAATGGTATGTATTAATGATGAAAAAGATGATGGTAATGAAATTAAATTTATGGAAATAGAAAAAGGGTTAAAAGGATTTAAAATCCTAGTTGAATGAGAAAGAACCAGATGAAGGAATGGTTTAGGTTACTATCGGGTTAGCGGGATGTCGCGGTTTCAAATCCGGACTTGGGCATTGTTTATAGGCTACTTCTTTGAGGTAGTAATACTATTTCCATTATTATTATTATTGTTATTATTACTAATATTATATCTTTTATTATTATTAATATTACTATCATTATTAGAAAAATTATCATTTTTATCAAAATTATTATTATTATTATTATTATTATTATCATTATCACTAAAAGATAATTATTTTTAAATTTATCATTTTTATTAGTATTATTTTTATCAGTATTATTATTATTATTATTATTATTATTATTATTATTATTATTATTATTATTATTATTATTAATTATTAATATATCAAATAAAGATTTTCTAAATAAAAATATATTTATGACATAAAACATAGCTATATTAATATTTTTGTAATAAATATTAATTATCTACTTAATGTATATAAGAATAAATATATCTAATTAAGTTATTAATGAAACATATAATTAACTAATATAACATCTATATCACTAATAATAATATATATAAATTTGTTCGATTACAATGTGTTAATATATATATAATTGATATAGGTTCGTGAATCCGAGGCCAACCTTGCACTTGTCCAATGACTCATATGTATTTTTACTCCGAAATACAGTATTGTGAGTTTCATTTTCCTTTTTACCCTTTATATTTTTGGGCTGAGAATACATGCGCAATTTTTATAAATGTTTTACAAAATAGACACAAGTAATCGAAACTACATTATATGGTTGAATGATCGAAGCCGAATATGCCCCTTTTTGCTTGATAGCCTAAGAATTAGGGAACATCACTAATTTTGAGAATTAGTGCACGCCTAATTGACGCGAATCCTAAAGATAGATCTATTGGGCCTAACGAACCCCATCCAAAGTACTGGATGCTTTAGTACTTCGAATTCATTTTTATCATGTTCGAAGGATTTCCCGAAATGATAGGGGATATTTTTATATGCATCTTGTTAATGTCGGTTACCAGGTGTTCAATCCATATGAATGATTTTTGTCTCTATGCATGGGACATATATTTATGAGAAATGGAAATGAAAATCTTGTGGTCTATTAAAATGATGAAAATGGTCGATTATGATAAACTAATGAACTCACCAACCTTTTGGTTGACACTTTAAAGCATGTTTATTCTCAGGTATTAAAGAAATTTTCCGCTGTGCAGTTGCTCATTTTAAAGATATTTCTTGGAGTCATTCATGGCATATTTCAAAAGACATTGCATTCAAGTCATTGAGTTTAATAGAGATTATTATTAAGTAAATGACAGATTAGGTCATTTATAGGTTGGATATTATGAAATGGTAAGCATGCCTATTGATAATGCTAATAACGAACATATATTTCATAGCATTATTCCTCAAGAAAGACAAGCTTTTAGTTGCAATTGTTCTATTTACAAGTGATATTCGTTTAAATAATAAAAGGTGAAGACAAAAGATAGATTCGACGAATTGAAGACGCAAACGACCAAAAAGCTCAAAAGTACAAAATACAATCAATGAGGTTCCAATTATTGATAAGAAACGTCTCAAAATTACAAGAGTACAAGATTCAAAACGCAAAGTACAAGATATTAAATTATTCGCAAGGACGTTCGAAAATCCGGAACCGAGACCAGAGTCAACTCTCAACGCTTGACGCAACGGACTAAAAATTACAAGTCAACTATGCACATAAATATAATATAATATTTAAATAATTACTAAAATTATTTATATATTATATTTATTTATATAATCGTAGGCAAACAAAGAGCCAAAGTTGAGTGAGCTGTAAAATAGAACTCCGCGACTTGCAGAGTTCGAAGACCAAATGGGCCGGGACTCGCGGAGCCCCCAATTTTGAAACAGCCTATAAAAGCAACGCAGTTCGACGAGTAAAAATCATCAAAAAAATCAATCTCTCTCTATATATGTATACGTAATATTTATATTTATATTTTATATTTTAATTTTAATTTAAATCCTAATAATAAGGGTATGTTAGCGAATGTTGTAAGAGTGTAAGTCGAAATTCTGTCCGTGTAACGCTACGCTATTTTTAATCATTGTAAGTTATGTTCAACCTTTTTAATTTAATGTCTCGTAGCTAAGTTATTATTATGCTTATTTAATCCGAAGTAATCATGATGTTGGGCTAATTATTAAAATTGGGTAATTGGGCTTTGTACCATAATTGGGGTTTGGACAAAAGAACGACACTTGTGGAAATTAGACTATGGGCTATTAATGGGCTTTATATTTGTTTAACTAAATGATAGTTTGTTAATTTTAATATAAAGATTTACAATTGGACGTCCCTATAAATAATCATATACACTCAATCGGACACGATGGGCGGGGTATTTATATGTACGAATAATCGTTCATTTAACCAGACACGGGAATGAATTAATAGCCACTAGAATTATTAAAATAGGGGTGAAATTATGTACAAGGACACTTGGCATAATTGTTAACAAAGTATTAAAACCTTGGGTTACACTCAGTCGACATCCTGGTGTAATTATTAATCAAAGTATTAAAATCTTGTTACAGTTTAAGTCCCCAATTAGTTGGAATATTTAAGTTCGGGTATAAGGATAATTTTACGAGGACACTCGCACTTTATATTTATGACTGATGGACTGTTATGGACAAAAACCAGACGGACATATTAAATAATCCAGGACAAAGAACAATTAACCCATGGACATAAAACTAAAATCAACACGTCAAACATCATGATTACGGAAGTTTAAATAAGCATAATTCTTTTATTTCATATTTAATTTCCTTTATTTTATATTTAATTGCACTTCTAATTATCGCATTTTTATTTATTGTTATTGTATTTAATTGCACTTTTAATTATCGTATTTTTTTAATTATCGCAAGTTTATTTTATCGCACTTTTATTATTCGCAATTTCATTATCGTTATTTACTTTACACTTTAAATTAAGTCTTTTATTTATTTAATATTTTATATTTGGTTTTAACTGCGACTAAAGTTTTAAAATTGACAAACCGGTCATTAAACGGTAAAAACCCCCCCTTTATAATAATAATATTACTTATATATATATTTGTATTTTTATAAATTAAACTAATATAGCGTTAAGCTTTGATTAAAAGATTTTCCCTGTGGAACGAACCGGACTTACTAAAAACTACACTACTGTACGATTAGGTACACTGCCTATAAGTGTTGTAGCAAGGTTTAAGTATATCCATTCAATAAATAAATAAATATCTTGTGTAAAATTGTATCGTATTTAATAGTATTTCCTTGTAAAATTTAATAGTATTTTATACCCCTTAGCTTTCACACATCAAGTATTCTTGGCGCCGCTGCCGGGGAACAATCTAGCTTAAAAGCCGGAAGCGCAACGCTAATTATAAAAAAATATATATAATTTTTTATTTTTAGTTTACTTTTATAAAAATACGTTTTTGTAAAAATACGTTTTAAATATTCGAAAACATAAAAAGAAAAACAAAAATATAATATTTTTAAGAGTTTGTTAAATATTTAAGTTTTATAAAGTTTCTTTATTTTTATTTTATAAAAATATAAGTTTTATTTAAATATTTTGTTTTTATTTAAAACATAAAATCAAAAACCGAAAAAAAATTTATATATAAATCTAGTTTTAAGATTTTTATTTATAAAAAATTGTAATATATTTTTATTTCTATTCTAGTTTTTAAAATATAAGTTTTATTTAAATTATATAAATATTTTAATTAAATTAAAAATAGAAAAATAAAAAAAAATATATAAATAAAATTACATTGAACCTGTCAAACGAAGCAACCTGATCTGAAATTTGAAACCCCGCGACTCGCGGAGGTTTTTGCCACGTGGAACCGCGACTCGCGGAGCCGTCTGACACGGGCCACACAGAAGCCCTAATTCGCATTAATTACGGATAATTATTGATTATAATTAATTTTAAACCCTAATTAGGTTTAGATTTTAATATTATTTAGTTTTACTTTTTATTTAATTTGTATTTTAGTTTATTTAGATTATTTAAATTACAAAATTAATAATTTTATAAAATAAATAATATAAAAATAATATTTTTATAAAAATTGTCATTTTTACAACTTTTAGTATATTTTTATATTTTGTCCCTTTTTAATTGTTTTAGCGTAATATTTGTGTTTTTCGTTCATATTTAGTTTTAAGACATAGTTTTTGCCATAGTTATTTTTACTTCTAGATTTTTAGGCTCTGCCGTAAAATCCCTTAAGTGCTTTTTCTTTAGACTAAGATTTAGGTGCTTTAGAATTTTGCGATGCCTTTTTAAGTTTTAGTACCTTTTTAAGTTATTGCCATTTGGGATATAGTTTTACTTGTAAGCTTTAATATTTTTAGACACCTTTTACCTATGTATCAATTATCATTCCAATTAGTAATCTCAATTTGCGATTATAATTTTAAGTTAGTGATAGTAATAAGGTTGGGTTAGTCGAGTGTTTTTAAGTTTTATAGTCATTCTCTGTTTCTTTCATTTTTTGAAGCCTTTTTCAATTTTTTTTTCTTTTTCGACCTTTTTCGACGCGCTCTTTTTCTTTCTTATTTCTCGTTATTCTAGTTTTTAGGACATAGATTTTTATTCTACTTCTTATCTAAATTTCTTAAAATTACGAAAATTTATTTTAAGTGGTTAAATTGATAGACATCAAAATTTTCTGGTTCGTAGTAATAGTTGGATTTGTACGTGGACCGGGTTATTGGAGCCAAACAGTCCTCAATTATATTGAGACCAAACGAATCCTGCCCCTCTGCTGCATCTTTTGGCTATTCGAAACGTGGGCAAAATCAGAAAAGTCTATTGATTGGATAACTTATATAATTTTTCTTTCCTTTTTAAAAACTAATAGGATATTCAGTGAATGCACTGAGCAAGACGTTCACCACCTTTTGTACGTTCACCACCTGTAACTAGATCAAGACATTTAGCAAATATTACCGCCGTTGATTTTTCTTTAGAATCGTCATCCAGTCGACCAAGTACTCCAATTCAAATTTCCGATAATCCATTTTTTGAACCCGACCTCACAATTGAGAATCCGGAGAATATTCAGGGACGATTCATAGATCCTGAACCATTAAATTTTCCTCTGGAACCACCAATCATTCAAACAGAGATTGTTGAGGAACGAACCATTAAATCAGAATCCTCTAGTGATTCCGATTCAACAAATTCAATTATGGAGAATCTAGAACCTTTAAGTATGGAAGACTGAATGAGAGCTAAACGTACTGGCCAAGGTCACGCAATTACTCATCCAGACATTAATGCGCCAGATTATGAAATCAAAGGACAAATTCTACACATGGTGACTAATCAATGCCAATTTAGTGGTGCGCCGAAGGAAGATCCAAATGAACATCTTCGTACCTTTAATAGGATCTGCACTCTATTTAAAATAAGAGAAGTTGAGGATGAACAGATATATCTCATGTTATTTCCCTGGACTTTAAAGGGAGAAGCCAAAGATTGGTTGGAATCGTTACCTGAAGGGGCGATTGATACATGGGACGTTTTAGTTGAAAATTTTCTTAGACAATTCTTTCTGGCATCTAAAGCCGTAAGACTTCAAGGAGAAATTGTTACGTTCACACAGAAACCGAATGAAACTTTATATGAGGCGTGGACAAGATTTGGGAAGTTATTAAGAGGATGTCCGCAACATGGTTTAGACACCTGTCAAATAGTACAAATATTCTACCAAGGATGCGACATCACTACAAGAAAAGACATCGATATAGCAGCTGGTGGTTCCATTATGAAGTAAACCGAAACTGATGCTTATAAAATTATTAATAACACTGCTTCCCACTCACATGAGTGGCACCAAGAAAAAGATATCGTTAGATCATCTAAAGCAGCTAGAGCCGATTCTAGCCATGACTTAGATTCCATTTCCGCAAAGATAGATGCTGTCGAGAGACGAATGGAAAAGATGACTAAGGATATTCACTCAATACGAATTAGTTGTGAGCAGTGTGGAGGACCACATTTGACAAAAGATTGTCTCAGTATTGAATTAACAATGGAACAAAGAGAGAATATTTCATACATAAACCAAAGGCCTGGAAATAATTATCAGAATAATTATCAACCGCCAAGGCCGATTTACAATCAAAATCAGAATTATAACCGAAATATTCCATACAACAACCAACAAGGTCCTAGCAATCAACAAGTATCCAATAATACTTACAACCAGCAAAGACCTAATTTTCAAAACAAACCACCACAACCCGATGATAAAAAGCCGAATTTAGAAGATATGATGACGAAGCTAGTTGAAACTCAAACGCAGTTTTTCACATCTTAAAAACAAACTAATGAATAAAATGCTCAAGCATTTAGAAATCAACAAGCTTCTATTCAAAACTTGGAACAAGAAGTAAGTAACCTAGCAAGGTTAATAGGTGAAAGAAAACCGGGAAGTTTACCTAGTGATACAAATGCTAACCCTTGGAATGAAACAGCTAAAGCCATTACCACAAGAAGTGGTACAACACTTAAACCACCTGAAATACCTGTAACTTCTGATGAAGTTATTCCTACTCCACAAGAACCACAATCTGAACAAGATAAGGAAAAAGAACCGGTAGTTGAAAAGGTTAATGAAGATAACACAGCTAAGAAAAAAACCTTATGTTAAACCATACCAACCACCACTTCCTTACCCAAGTAAAATGAAAAAAAGAGAAACTTGAAGCCGAGCAATCCAAAATCTTGGATATGTTTAAACAGATAAATGTAAATCTTCCTTTCATTGATGTGATTTCAAGAATGCCTAGATATGCTAAATTTCTGAAAGATCTAATCTCGAATAGAAAGAAAATGGAAGAACTCTCGGCTGTTACTATGAATGCTAATTGTTCAGCAGTGCTGTTGAATAAGATACCAGAAAAATTATCTGATCCAGGAAGTTTCACAATTCCATGTTTTCTGGGTAGTCTTAGTTCAATAGAAGCATTGGCAGACTTAGGTGCTAGTATAAATTTAATGCCGTATTCATTATACGCTAAACTAGACCTTGGAGAATTGAAACCAACAAGAATAAGTATACAACTAGCCGATCGATCAATAAAATATCCTAGAGGGATAATGGAGAACATGCTAGTTAAAGTTGGTACTTTAGTATTTCCAGTAGATTTTGTTGTTCTAGACATGGAAGAAGATTCTCAAGTTCCTCTCATATTAGGAAGACCATTCTTAAACACGGCTAAAGCAATGATAGACGTGTTTGGTAAAAAAATTGACCCTAAGTATAGAGGATGAGAGTGTTACCTTTTCAGTTGATAGAGCAATGCAACAACCGCAATCTGCAGATGATACATGTTATTATATTCAAACTATAGATTCACATGCAGAATTGTTAGAAGAATTTCCAGAATTACAAGGAACGGGAGAATGTTCTTTAGGAGAAGGTAATGAACCAATTGATGAAGCTGAAATATTAGCTACACTAATGGCTAATGGATATGAACCAACAACAGAAGAAATTCAAATGTTAAAAGAAGAAGACAGATATCGATACAAATCATCGATAGAAGAACCTCCGAAATTAGAGTTAAAGCCACTTCCAAACCATTTGGAATACGCTTATTTACATGGTGAATCTGAATTACCTGTAATAATATCGTCTTCTCTTACTGAAAATGAGAAATCACAACTCATTTATGTGTTGAAAGCTCATAAACCAGCTATTGCATGGAAGATTCATGATATAAAAGGAATAAGTCCTTCGTATTGCACACATAAAATCCTTATGGAAGAAGGTCATAAAACGTATGTGCAACGTCAACGAAGACTAAATCCGAATATGCAAGATGTTGTTAAAAAAGAAATAATTAAACTGCTAGATGCAGGTTTAATTTATCCAATTTCTGATAGTCCATGGGTAAGCCCAGTTCAATGCGTGCCTAAGAAGGGTGGCATGACTGTCATTACAAATGAAAAAAATGAGCTTATTCCTACTAGGACTGTAACAGGATGGTGTGTATGTATTGATTATAGAAAATTAAATGACGCCACCAGAAAAGATCACTTTCCCTTACCTTTCATTGATCAAATGTTGGAAAGATTAGCCGGAAATAGTTACTATTGTTTTCTTGATGGATTTTCCGGATATTTTCAAATTCCAATAGCACCCGAAGATCAAGAGAAAACCACGTTCACTTGCCCTTATGGTACTTTTGCTTACAAACGCATGCCATTTGGACTTTGCAACGCCCCTGCAATCTTTCAAAGGTGTATGATGGCGATTTTTCACGACATGATAGAAGAATGCATGGAAGTTTTCATGGATGACTTTTCAGTCTTCGGTGATACATTTGAATCATGTTTAGCTAATCTTGAACGAATGCTGATTAGATGCGAACAATCAAATCTAGTACTTAATTGGGAGAAATGCCATTTCATGGTTAAAGAAGGCATTGTTCTTGGTCATAAAATTTCAAAAGAAGGAATTGAAGTGGATAGAGCTAAAGTAGATGTAATTGCTAAACTTCCACATCCCACCAATGTTAGAGGAGTTAGGAGTTTTCTAGGGCATTCCGATTTTTACCGACGTTTCATAAAAGATTTTTCTAAAATTGCCACTCCTATGAATAAACTCCTAGAAAAAGATGCTCCATTCATCTTTTTAGATGAATGCATCAAATCTTTTAATATTCTTAAAGAGAAACTCACTAATGCGCCGATCATGATAACACCAAATTGAAATCTACCGTTTGAACTAATGTGCGATGCAAGTGATTTTGCAATGGGAGCCGTTTTAGGACAAAGGATTGAAAAATGATTTCAACCTATTTATTACGCTAGTAAGACGTTACAAGGAGCACAAACAAATTACACAACTACTGAAAAAGAACTCCTTGCTATTGTCTTTGCTTTTGACAAATTTCGATCATATCTCGTTCTAGCAAAAACGGTGGTCTATACCGACCATTCTGCTCTTAGATACCTATTTTCGAAACAAGATGCCAAACCAAGATTAATCCGTTGGATATTACTCTTACAAGAGTTTGATATTGAAATCCGAAATAAAAGAGGAGCAGAAAATCTAGCCGCTGATCATCTGTCTCGTCTTGAAAATCCCGAATTAGAAGTTCTAAATGAATCGGCCATACAAGACAACTTTTCTAATGAATATCTATTGAAGATAGATTATAATGAAATTCCATGGTTTGCAGACTATGCAAACTATTTAGTATGTGGATTCCTTGAAAAAGGATTATCGTACCAAAAACGAAAGAAATTCTTCAGTGATATAAAACACTATTTCTGGGAAGATCCACATCTATTTAAAAGTTGTCCAGATGGAATAATACGCCGATGTGTATTCGGAGATGAAGCTAGTAAAATTTTAAACCATTGTCACACAGGACCAACAGGAGGGCATTATGGGCCTCAACTAACAGCAAGAAAAGTTTATGATGTTGGATTCTATTGGCCTACAATTTACAAAGACGCACACCTTCTTTGCAAATCCTGTGATGCTTGTCAAAGGGCCGGAAAAATAAGTCAACGTGATGAAATGCCACAAAATGTCATTCAAGTATGCGAAGTATTTGACATTTGGGGTATTGACTTTATGGGTCCATTTCCAAAATCTCATAATAATCTCTATATTCTCGTAGCCATTGATTATGTATCTAAATGGGCAGAAGCACAAGCTCTCCCAACTAACGATGCACGAGTTGTAGTCAACATTTTAAAACGTCTTTTTGCAAGGTTTGGAACACCGAAAGCTTTAATAAGTGATCGGGGAACTCATTTCTGTAATAATCAACTTGAGAAAGTTCTTAAAAGATATGGAGTAACTCATAAAATCTCCACCGCATATCATCCACAAACAAGTGGATAAGTTGAAAATACCAACCGAGCTTTAAAACATATTCTAGAGAAAACCGTAGGATCAAATCCGAAGGAATGGTCCATTAAATTGGAGGATGCACTCTGGGCTTTTAGAACAGCCTACAAAACTCCAATTGGAACCACACCTTTTAGACTCGTTTACTGAAAAGCATGTCATCTTCCAGTAGAAATTGAACACAAAGCATTTTGGGCTTTGAAGACATGTAATCTTGATTTACATGAAGCCGGACGTCTACGATTAAGTCAACTAAACGAATTAGAAGAATTAAGACATGAAGCATACGAAAATTCGTTAATCTATAAGGAAAGAACGAAGAAATGGCATGATAAAAGAATCAGAAGTTTAAAAAAATTTAAAGAAGGAGACAGAGTTCTTCTTTTCAATTCACGATTCAAGCTATTTCCTGGAAAATTGAAATCAAGATGGTCTGGACCATTCATAGTCAAAAGAGTTTTCCCATACGGAACGATAGAATTAATAAATTCAAATGGGATTGAATTTAAGGTTAATGGTCACAGAGTTAAACACTACATAGATAGTCCAATGGAAGTTGACAATGAAGTTAATCACAATTTCGATACCACAGCTAACTAAGTGTGGGGAGAATCAAGTCTTTAAAGGATAATATGTATTTCTGTTAGAGTTAGATTGTCTGTTTTCATGTAGTTCTCGAAAATGGAACCCGAATGGTCTTTCCCTAGCAGACCCTAAAGAACTAGTCTTCTCCCCTCATTCTGAATTTTTATTTTTTTTAGGAAATGAGGACTGCCTGTGAACTAAACCATGGTCTAATGCTACACGCTTTGATCACTAAACGTAATAATGACACACTTCCGAGTGAAATAGTATCAGTAATCAGAGAAAGATTGGACGGAGTAAGAAAAGAATCCAGATGCGAAGATAATAAGTTACAATTTGGTAAAGGAAAATCAAAATCCGCAGTGAAAAGAAGAGCACGACACCTAGAAAGATGTCACAAATGCGGAAAATGGTCACATGGAGGTAAATGTTCAAATAATCAAACCTATTCAAACACCGAATTTGTTACTTTATGCAGAGACGGATCGTTCATATGTTTAGAAGAAAAAACACTGAATGCTCGAGGTTACGCCTATGTAGCCATGGAAAACCAATTAAACCGACTATCTTATGAATGGGATAGATCATATAACTAAGAATACTATCTCACAGGTAAGTCTGTACATTTTTATTTTTATTTTTTTATTTTTTTTTAACCTTTTGATAATAAACGCTAATTTGTTCGCTATAAAGTATTAAATTGGTATTGAATAAAATTAGGTTTGGCGACCGAAATTATTGATATCATACAAAAATTTATTACATCACTGCGAAATTTAACGTTTATTCTTAAGGTATAAATATCTTTAATCAATCAACCCAAAATATTTTAAAAATTCGTCATGAGTTAAATTAGGTCATGGAACCGAAATTACTTTACCGAAAAGAGGGGAGCATATTTTTGATAATATTTGATTGATTAAAGTGGGATAAAAGCCAAAAAGATTTTTAATTTTATTTTTACCATGTTTTTAAAATTAATATAAAAAACTAAAATTGATATTGTAAACTTTGTAAAATCAATATATTTAAGTTTGTCAATATTTGAAAAATTAATATTTTTAATATAAGTTTGTATGTAAAAAAACAAAATTTAAATTAAGTTTGGTGTGAATTTTATTTTTATGCATTTTAAATTTTAAGTTTGGTGTGAATTTTATTTTTATGCATTTTAAATTTTAAGTTTGGTGTGAATTTTTAATATTAATTTTGAATTTTATGCATTTTTTTAAATTTAAGTTGTGTGAATTTAAAAACAAAAATTTACTTTATGTCGCTAAGTTAAAAATATGATTTTTAAAATTCGTCGTAAGTTGAAGACTAGGTCTTTGAACCGAAATTGCTTTACCCGAGGGAGGGACGAGAACTTTTATTATCATTATTTTTAATCTTATTGAATTAAAGTATGCCAAAAACATTAAAAAAAAAAACCCAAAAATCTAAGCTTTTAAAACAATCGCTTGAAAAAGACAAATTTTAAAATTTTGTCGAAGGACGGACTAGGACATCGATCCGAAACGACATCATCCTAAAACAAAGGAAAACAAAATTTTAAATTTATTTTATATTTGTTTTATAAGTTAAGGTTTATTATTAAAAAAAACAAATAAACACCGCGACTCGCGGAGTTTGCATTGGCCAAATGCCGCGACTCGCGGAGAGACCAAATTACAGAAAAAAATAAAAACGTAAAGAACTGATCAGTCCACCCACAACCACACTCCAAACTGCGAAAAACACCCGAAAAACACACACGAAATTTGCAATTTTTGGCCATTTTTCATCAAATCTTTTACAAAATCATGTTAAAAAGGATGCTATCAAGGAATTACTCAAGAAAAACGGTAAATTTCTACACCTAAACACCATTTAATCCGAAAATTAGTGTTCTTGAGCAATTTTTTCCCCAATTCGATTTTAATGCTTTTTAGTGTAATTATGCTTAAATTGCTTGTTTATTATGCTTGTATAACCTAGATTGATGCTATTTAACATGATTAGAAGCCTTAAACTTCAAATTTTGAGTAATCTAGGGTTTGTGTTCTTGAGCAATTTGGGGCTTTTTGATATAAACAGATTATGGCCGATTTTTGTCATGAATTGTTGCTAAATTAAGTAGTATAACATGTTTAGGTAGTTAAATGATCCAAACTTTGAGCCTAAGCATGATTTTGAGAATTAAAGTGGACTTTTTCAAGTCTAAAATTCATGAACTTGATTTTTGAGAGATAATGCCATTTGAAACTTGTTTAATTGCTAGTAATGATTATTTTGACATGTTATTTGAGTTGAATGCTTATGAACTTGGTGAACATTTTCGTATATGCTTATTTGAAAAAGTGTAGATTTGATAAAAATATGAAAATGAGCTTATGTTTGATATAAATTGAACATGTCATTGTAATTATTTTGATTGATGATTTTGCTGACACTAATGCATATTTGGATGCACAAAAATTGTGTTTGATGTGTTTTGCAGACTGAAAGGGGTGAATCTTCATCCCAAGCTCGCAATGCTCCTCCTGAGAATGCGGAACAACAGGATGTTGATAGCTATTATAAACAAGATATACCTCATCCAGTTATGACATTTTCAGATATGCACTTGGAAGATTTGCACCCGAACTTGAGATTTGACAGACGTTGGATAGATTATCCAAAATACCAAAGGGGTGTGCATACTCTTCATTCTAAAGCTGTTGAAGTACCTAGGGTAATAGAATGGGCACCGTTAGAAGCTGTAGAATTAGCCGGGCCAATTAGGGAATTACTTACACAGAGGTATGGTAATTCTACTTTTAACGATTGGGTACGTTTATTCAACATGCGTAGACCTGTATATAAAGTATGGTGTGAAGAATTATTGTGTAGTATAGAAATAAATGATCGGGTAGTTAGTTTAACCGATCGATCTTTTATTAGATTTTTGTTAGGAGGTTCGATGCACCACATGTCTTTACTAGACATGGCTCAGGCTTTACGTATATATACGCCTGAGGAGTTAGCATCTGCCGATTGTAGAGGGTTGATACTAAATGGTAGAAAGATAGACGAAAATTTTGATACGCATGGTGTATGGAGTCAAATGACTAGCCATCACCGATTTAAAGGGGGAAATTACTCTTATTTGGATATAGATAGAGCAGAGTTAAGAGTAATTCATAGGTTTTTAGCCAATTCGATTACACAACGAGGTAAGAACAAGGAAAAGGTAAATGAACAGGATTTGTTTTACCACATGTGTATTCGAGACCCACAAAGCGCTGTAAGTATACCTTATTGTGTGGGTTATTATTTATCAGCTATGGTTAGGGGATGAGACCGCATAGAATAATAGGAGGTGGTATATTTATTACTTTGATTGCTGAATATCTCGGTGTGGATATAAGTCGGGGGGGATTATTAATCGAAGAACCAGAACCCCGCGATACAATAGGTTTAAATGTATACCATGGTGCGAAGGTTTTGAAGAGGCGAAATAACGCCGCAGTACGTTATAATGGTAGACATCCACATGTTGAGAGAAACCAACAGCCAGGTAATGTGGGAGGAGGAAATGAAATGACAGAAATGCAAAGGTTTATAGCTTCACAAGAGTATGAAAATGCTAGACATAGAGCATTTGAAAATTGGCAAGTTCATCAAAACCAAATCATAGCTTATTGCCAACATATAGGTAGAAACTATATTCCTACTCCATCGCCCGTATTTCCTCCCTGGTCTATAGAGATCCAACCACCGTATCCTACGTATAACCCAGCCGAAGCATTTTATAACACATATGGTTATGCATAGAACCCCTACTGGTATCAGTATCATCCCTAGTCTACTTAGTTTTATTTATTTTATAATTTGTAATGTTGATACATTTAATACTTATGTTGGAATTGTATTAGTTTTTATAATTTACAAATTTTTATTTTTTAGATTTTAATAATGTTTGAATGTGGGGTAATATACCAAACTTCAAAAATATGTATATATGTTTGCAGTTTATCTTATGTACACAACAGGGTAAAACAACGCATTTTCAAAGACTGGCATTAAGTTCAGCAAAAGCAACTAATTTTGACGACAAGATGCAAAATAAATGTGATATAACAACAAGACGGAATGAACAAATGATATGCACCATTTATCATTCAGCAAACAAACGCCAATATGTTTGGAAACTTTGGTAAAATTTAATCATTTTCACATAAATCTCCCTCAATAATTTAAATTGTTACTGATTTCTTGCAAATGAGGGCATTGCAAGATCTTAAGTGTGGGAATGGGTTAAATTCTTTCGGATTTTAAAATTTTTACTTTATACACTTGGTTACCATTAGAAATACTAGTAAAGTAGTAGTTGTATTAGAATCTAGTGCTCCCTGATAATAAAGAACAGCCCTAGTCTTATATACTGACTACCCAATTCTAGTAAAAATTTTCAATTAAATGAACTCAAAATCATGTTTATACATATTTATGAACGATAAAACTAGGTTTTAACACCGAAATTATTGTTACCTCGGAAAGGACATAAATTGAGAAACAAACCAAAATGTTAAAATTCATTTAAAATGGAATAGAGGACAATAAAAAGGAAAATAAAAGCCAAGTGTGGGAAAATTTACCAAGATATTTTAAACATATGTCACATATTTCTGTAATAAATAACTGAAAATACTTTGCTTTGGACTAAACTAAACTGTTTTACCCGATGAAAGAAAAGAAGAGATGGATCTACACGATGAATCAATTCCATCATTAAAAGGAAGTAAAGTCTTCCGAAAAAGAAACGCGCTTTTTGATTTAGGTCAGGAAGTTGTCGTCCAGACCAGCTGTAGGTTGACGAAAAATCTAGAAAAGTCATCACTAAAATCAGCAGGAAATTCACGGACCTCAGCATAAAACAGGGTCGCCAAGTGGTCAGATTTATCCTAACCATGAGAAGGATTTATCTCGTAAAATGGGGAGGACGCCATGCAAATTAGCTGGATAAGACTAATGAATCAGATCCCCAGAAAGGATAATCTCCTTAAAGATCAAAAAATCAGCTTTTAAGACTGATATTACTCAATCCTAGAGATTGACCTTAAAGATTGAGAATTACAAACTCATGGAATTCAATGATATCTAAACTCGAGCTTGAACGAGAAAATATTTTGATCAAAATTTCAAACCGATTTGTTTTCTAAAAACCCATTTTCAATGCGTTCATTACCATTGAACGTAAAATCCTAGGAATTCACCTGGAATTCATTAGGTCACCTGAACCAAATCGGGTGTCAACCGTAAGAACGATGGTTGCATAGCATGGTCGAAGACAGGACCTTGTGCCAGACCAGAAAATTATAAGGGTGAGCTTTACTATTGCGCCTACAAAGGATAGTAATTGCGTCCAACACGTTATATACCATAATTAAAAGCATGTCAGGGGACATTGCCTTAACAGTTGCTTGTTCAACGCTTTCCTTTACAACCGGACGGTAGTTTATCGAAAGGTAATATTCGGAGCAAGTATACGGACGTGTTGCTTTCCTAATACAAGGTTAGCAAGTGGGTGACACAAAACCGCAAGTTTTGAGCTAAAATTTTCAAATCTGAAACCCACCAAACCCACAAAAACAATTTGCAAACACCGGTGAAGGGTTATTCCGGAAAACTTATCTAGGGTAAAAACTAGATTTAATTTTCAAAAGATCAAATGTTTTCATAAAGATCCAATTTCCTTAATGGATCTAAATTTTTATAGTCATGTGAGACTGTAAACCATATCGTTACTACCATTGTTTATACCGCCGTATAGAAATCACTAATGTACAAAGTGTGAAGAATAAAGAAGTGATTCTAGTATTTCAAGACTATATTGCTTGAGGATAAGCAACGCTCAAGTGTGGGAATATTTGATAATGCTAAAAACGAACATATATTTCATAGCATTATTCCTCAAGAAAGACAAGCTTTTAGTTGCAATTGTTCTATTTACAAGTGATATTCGTTTAAATAATAAAAGGTGAAGACAAAAGATAGATTCGACGAATTGAAGACGCAAACGACCAAAAAGCTCAAAAGTACAAAATACAATCAATGAGGTTCCAATTATTGATAAGAAACGTCTTAAAATTACAAGAGTACAAGATTCAAAACGCAAAGTACAAGATATTAAATTATTCGCAAGGACGTTCGAAAATCCGGAACCGGGACCAGAGTCAACTCTCAACGCTCGACGCAACGGACTAAAAATTACAAGTCAACTATGCACATAAATATAATATAATATTTAAATAATTACTAAAATTATTTATATATTATATTTATTTATATAATCGTCGGCAAACAAAGAGCCAAAGTTGAGTGAGCTGTAAAATGGAACTCCGCGACTTGCGGAGTTCGAAGACCAAATGGGCTGCGACTCGCGGAGCCCCCAATTTTGAAACAGCCTATAAAAGCAACGCAGTTCGACGAGTAAAAATCATCAAAAAAATCAATCTCTCTCTATATATGTATACGTAATATTTATATTTATATTTTATATTTTAATTTTAATTTTAATCCTAATAATAAGGGTATGTTAGCGAATGTTGTAAGGGTGTAAGTCGAAATTCTGTCCGTGTAACGCTACGCTATTTTTAATCATTGTAAGTTATGTTCAACCTTTTTAATTTAATGTCTCGTAGCTAAGTTATTATTATGCTTATTTAATTCGAAGTAATCATGATGTTGGGCTAATTATTAAAATTGGGTAATTAGGCTTTGTACCATAATTGGGGTTTGGACAAAAGAACGACACTTGTGGAAATTAGACTATGGGCTATTAATGGGCTTTATATTTGTTTAACTAAATGATAGTTTGTTAATTTTAATATAAAGATTTACAATTGGACGTCCCTATAAATAACCATATACACTCAATCGGACACGATGGGCGGGGTATTTATATATACGAATAATCATTCATTTAACCGGACACGGGAATGGATTAATAGCCACTAGAATTATTAAAACAGGGGTGAAATTATGTACAAGGACACTTGGCATAATTGTTAACAAAGTATTAAAACCTTGGGTTACACTCAGTCGACATCCTGGTGTAATTATTAAACAAAGTATTAAAATCTTGTTACAGTTTAAGTCCCCAATTAGTTGGAATATTTAACTTCTGGTATAAGGATAATTTGACGAGGACACTCGCAGTTTATATTTATGACTGATGGACTGTTATGGACAAAAACCAGACGGACATATTAAATAATCCAGGACAAAGGACAATTAACCCATGGGCATAAAACTAAAATCAACACGTCAAACATCATGATTACGGAAGTTTAAATAAGCATAATTCTTTTATTTCATATTTAATTTCCTTTATTTTATATTTAATTTCACTTCTAATTATCGCATTTTTATTTATTGTTATTGTATTTAATTGCACTTTTAATTATCGTATTTTTTAATTATCGCAAGTTTATTTTATCGCACTTTTATTATTCGCAATTTCATTATCGTTATTTACTTTACGCTTTAAATTAAGTCTTTTATTTATTTAATATTTTACATTTGGTTTTAACTGCGACTAAAGTTTTAAAATCGACAAACCGGTCATTAAACGGTAAAAACCCCCCTTTATAATAATAATATTACTTATATATATATTTGTATTTTTATAAATTAAACTAATATAGCGTTAAGCTTTGATTAAAAGATTTTCCCTGTGGAACGAACCGGACTTACTAAAAACTACACTACTGTACGATTAGGTACACTGCCTATAAGTGTTGTAGCAAAGGTTTAAGTATATCCATTCAATAAATAAATAAATATCTTGTGTAAAATTGTATCGTATTTAATAGTATTTCCTTGTAAAATTTAATAGTATTTTATACCCCTTAGCTTTTACACATCACCTGTCAACTTTCGATGTAATGAAAATTTGTCTTTTAAAACGAATACAATGTTTGTAAAATGTATTATATAGAGGTCAAATACCTCGCAATGTAATCATATTTTATTGTATTCGTTCTTATGGATTAGAACGGGTCTTTACATTTTCCTTCTCCTTCACCACTTGCTGAAACAAAGGAGTTTGAAATGGATTCGTTGTTGCGTACTGATATTGAAGAGGGTATTGGTATTGTTGAGAAAATTGATACGGCACTTGATTTGGAATTTGAGACTGGGACATGGATGGTTGGGAAGCACTACCTGATGGTACATACATATACTGAGTACCAGTAAACCCTGGAGGTATCGGTGGATCACTAGTTTCAGACACCACAGCTGAATGCCTGATGTGGGCCTCTAATTCCTTTACCTTTTCTCGAGTTTCTTGTAATTGACTTTCTAGCTGATGAACATATTCATCTGGATCACTTTCTGGACTATGTTCCACTGATGGTGCTCTAAATATTCCGGGTCCGGGAGTCACAGGGGCATCGTTAATTCTGATCTGGTCAGCCATACCTGTTTGCAAACACATCATCTCACAAAAGCTTAGTTGATAACCTGTTAGCACCTATCACTAAGTACAATCACCTAAGCACATATCTCTACATTCACTTATTCCCCACTTGGATGTTTGACACGACACATTCATAAGTTTGGGAGTAGGTCACGTACACAGTGCACATACTGCCAAACCTACGCTCTGATACCAACTTGTAACACCATACTTTTACATGCATTTTTTTAAACACTCACAGCAGAAGACTTTAATTAATTTACAGAAACATATGATTACACAAAACACGGGTGTTACGTTATTACAACGAGCCATTTAACCATATAGTTTATTACAAAACACATCAGAGTGACACTATGTCAAACATCTTCAGTTGTCCTGCAAAACCCACCAAAAGCTGCTAATACACACCTGCAGGGCAAAACACTGTGTGAAAATTAGCATAACGCTAAGTGAATGGTAATATCTAGGTGGACAACACTACAAGCATCAAGCACAGCTTAAAGGCACTGGTCAAAAATCACTTAAAGCCATACACAAGAGGACCGACAACCCATAACTGATCAAGCTAGAATATACCGATAGTCCACACTACTGAGTCACTAGTATAGTCTTCCAGACGTGACGCACTCGTCATTCATACTATACCACTAATCAGTAACACTTAAACCCAGTACTATCACCCTAAATACAAAAGGTAAATAGCATTGACCTCTTACGTCGGAATTCACCATCGATGTTCACTGGTGCACACATAATCACATATAGTCACAATACTGGTCACAGACTCATTACACAGTCTAATTATAAGCATGGCATGGATCACTATACTTATCACTGTATAATCACATCCATAAAGATAATCCCACTCACCTGGAAGCACAAGCACTCAGTTGTCTTATATCACTGAGTATTCTACGTTCCTTTATTACCTGAGAATATCATATCTGTTGATGCATTTTATGTAAGTTCCTAGACATCTAACCCACATCCATTGCAGGTACTATAGTTTACAGGCTACCAGGATCGCTCGTTATTATCCTATCTGTGTTTGTCTGTGGTTACAGGTACTGCAGGAACGCAATAAGGATGTTTGACTATGTTAGACTTAGTCAGACGTACGAGTGAAGCCTCATTCGTATGGCTGATAGGCTCATACGTACGGTTGATGCTGAGCTAAGTCACAAATATAAACTAAATGATATGACACGAGTGAGTGATCACCCGTACGGCTGAGGAAGCCAACTCGTACGAGTGATGGATGACTCGCACGGGTGAGTCAACAGCAGGGGTATATAAGTGTTATGTTCTTCATTTTAGGTTAAGCCTCTCATTTTTACACACACATCACTCAGATCTGGTTTGCCTTATCTGATTCTCTCTCAACCCAAATCACTCAAGAGGTAAATAACAGCTCTAGGTATTAATCTAATCACAATCATTTTGTGGTTTGACTAAATTAATCCCAAAAAGCTTCACATATTCACTAATTATGGTTTGATTCACTAATTCCGCCTTTGTGTGAATTAAACCAGTTGATTTCGAAGTTCCTAGTCATGTTTCATCATTGGTATCAGAGCATTGGTTATGATTTCAACATCATCTAGTGATTTTTGGTGATTAAAGAGTTTGTTATTTTGTGTTTTCGAGTTTTAGAGTGATTTTGATAAAAAAAAAAGGAATCATTTTTACGTGCGTAATTGTGATTAGAGAGTGTGTTTATGTTAGTTTAATGCTAATCAAACTTGTGGACGAAGAAAGTGAGGTTTAGCATCAATTTCTAGGGTTTTAGAGTGATTTAGGGTTAACAGCTGTTCACACGAGTGGGTCAAAATTTCTTGCTCACACGTGCGGTTGACCAGACGGTTGACATCACTTGTGAACTCACACACACGGTTTAGCATAACCTTCTGAGGTTAAGTGACTATAGTTTGATCACACGGGTGATCAAGCGGTTGACTCTGACACGTACAAGTAATCACACGGGTGATCATTACTCGCACGTCTGAGGATAAGTGATTGGTTCTTTTGGTTGGTTTAGTCAAACATACGCTTAAGTAGTGACTTGCACACTTGATTCGTGACACGTACGGTTGATACTGTCACACGTACGGTTGATATCTTGAACCGCACGGTTTACTCTTTGGTAAAATTTTCAAAATGTTTAATTCAAACAACTACGCGTTGGCCGCACCGTTAGTTCAGAGTATTACGAATATGTCTCAACGATTACTTCTTGCTGAGAGTGAATCCGAAAGTGGTACGAAATGTCCGAGGTTAATGAATATGGATAACTATTCTACTTGGAAGTCGAGATTTAAGATTTGGTCTGATGGTCAGGACACGAAGCTTTGGAAGTACATTGAATCCGAATTTCAATGGCCACGTTCACCAGTTACAAATGAATTATATACGTTGCATAATATACCTTCGGAAGAACATGACGAGTATAACTTGGAGAAAAAGATGTACTATAACTTGACGAGTGCTCTTGATGGTCCGATTTTCCATCAATTTATGTGTCATGATAACTCATTCAAGATATGGGAAGCACTTCGTACTTTCAATGAAGGAATACTTCTTACAGAACTCGAAAAGGTTTAGAATTAAAAGCTGAGTTTGATCGTTTTCACTGACAAGTCGGAGAATCTATTACAGAATTGGTTGAAAGATATCATCATTTGCTAGCTGAACTACACAAGCATGATGTGACCATTGCTGAAAAAGACAAAGTAACATGTCTAGCTGGAGCATTACCTTTAGAATGGAATGGTTTCGTATTAACTATGAAAACCAGTGGAGAACTAGCTACTGCTACAGTGAACTCGTTTATTGCAAGACTTCAGGAAGAAGAACTAGAACTGTTAAACAAAGTCAAGAGGTCTACACAAGTTCAAGATACGAAAATGTATTGTCCAAATGGTTACACACCACCTAAGTCAGCTCATGCACCATTTCAAACGGCTTTTGCTACGAACAATCGGAATATGTATGGTTTGAATGTTAGTAGTGCACCTATTCAACAACCTTCGTATCCACCACAAGCTTTACCATGTTCTCTCAATACTCAATCACAGCCTACTTCCAACACTACAGAGTCATCTACACCAACTGCATCAGATGTTCTTTCTGCACTTAAGATTGAAAACATAAGGAAAGTTAGGAAAGAAAATATTAGTGAAGATATAGCTTTGCTGTCAAGCCTTGTTAATTCTTATGATAGTTATCTTGATGGTCGTGTGGGTAACATTCATCTAACAACAGAAGATTATCATCAACTAGATAAAGATGAAGCAGAAAATATGGATATTATGTGGGGTATGGCAAATCTTGTGAGAAGAGCAAGAGATTATGAAGAGCGAACTGGAAAACCGATCAGTCTGACCAAAGATACAAAACTGGGTTTTGATATGAATACTGTTACTTGTTATAACTGTGGAGAATTAGGTCATTTTTCAAGACAATGCACAAAACAGAAGAAGCAAGGTAATCGTAATTCGTTCAAGAATCAGAACTACAGTTCTCAGAGTCAAACTACAAAATGTGAGATTTACATTACTGATAAAGTAAATGAAGTTGAAACAGTAGAAAGTCCAAACAAAGCTTTGGTTATCATTCACAGAGACGATGATGATTGGTCTATCAAATTGAATGTAGATGATCAACAACCTAAAGCTAACATGGCAAAGATCACTGAATCTGAAGTAGATTGTGTTATTGATCAGAATTTAGTTGAGAAGCTGACTGATAGTGCTGAAAGAGTTGAAAGATTGTCTCGAACAATTTGGAAAGAGAAGATTCAAAAACAGGTTAAAGACAAATTCAAGAAGGCATGTGATTTAGTTCCTCGTACACTTGAATCTGGAAGTGTTTAACCAACATCGTCAGAGGACTACTAATTCAACAGTTGGAAGGATAAATATGGTGATACCTCAGTGTTTGAAGAAAGTCTAGAAGCTGATCAAAGTAAAGAAACATTGGTTGATGCTGATAAAGAACTAGATAAATGGGGTAAAATGATTGCCGAAGAGTTGGAAATGTTAGTTCTTATGGGTGAAGCTTCAGATCTTGATAGTGAAAGTTCATAAGATGTTGATTCAGACAAGAAGTCAAACTCAGAAGTTGAAAATGAAACTGATATTACTGGAGTTAACCAAACTGATTTTGAAGCTTTGAACAAGCAAGCAGTAGACCTACTAAGGGGTTGCTTATCAAAAAGTGATCTTTAGAAGGTCTCCAGGTTAACTAAAGTAAAAGATATTTGGGACAGACTTGAGCAGATTCATTTGGGTAAAGATGCTGACACATCAGAGTTCATTACAGACTCGTCAGAATCAGAAGATGAGCTCGATGATGGGAAGAAGATAGATTACTTTGCATTTATGGCTGAGACTTCTTCATCAAATAACGCTCAACAGGTATCTTCTGATCCATCTACTGTTATTGAATGTGTTAAATGCACTGAATCTAAGGTAACAATAGATAATTTAACAAAGGCATATGCGGAGATGAAAGAAAAATGGCACGCAGACCATGTGACCATTAAGGTTGAAAATGAATTGAAAGAGCAAATCAAAGTTTATAAAAACCAACTTCACGATCTTAAATGTTATAACTTTGACATAAATCAAGCTTTAATTAAATGTGTTGACACAATTAATGAACTAAAGAAAGAAAATGAATGCGTTAAAGCTGATTTAGAGGCAATGACAATTAAAATTAAGTGTTGGGCAAGTGCGTCACAATGGAATGCATTAATGGTGGAACTTAATGACACCAAGGGCAAGGGTATTGGATATATTTCTGCATCTCCTCCTTTTCAGAACACATTTGTTAATGCAAACATAGTTGACGGTCGACCAGAAGATTGTATCCCTCCTAGTTATGAAGATTATGTTGAAAAGAATAAAAAATGTAGTTCAACTAAGAATACAACTTCTGATGATACTACTGAAGGTGCTCTAGATCATGAGAAAGATATGAAAACTGGTTTAGGAGATAACTCTAAGAAAAGTAGAGTTAGAACACCGAAAGGTCCTGCTAAAATTTTAAGAAATCTTAAATTTGCTAACAGACCAGTTCCTCCTGTTACACCTACGCCTGTTCCAAGAAATAAAACAAATGATTCTCCTGTATTAGTAAGAACACAAGATCCATCATCTTCAAACTCTAATAATGTGTATGAATTTAGAGGACATAGGGAGTTTCGTCAATGTTTTAATTGTGCTATTTTTGGACATATTGCTGCTAATTGTCCTAGAAGATATAGATCACCCAGAAAGAAGATTGATCTCACATATGATGATCACAGATCATCTTATGCTCATAAAACAGGTTCACCTGTTAATGATGAAGTTCGTGTTAAAAATCATACAAGAAATGTTGTCTATGGAGAGTATAAGAGAAAGAACTTCAATAGGTCAATTTCTTCTGTGAAGATTAAGGTTCCTAAATAGGATACTGAGGCAAGAGTTGCCAAATCAAGTGATAATAGTAGAGCTTTTGAACCAAAGGCACGATCGCCTTCGCAAAAAGCTAGTCGTCGAAAATACTTTTCTCGTACCAGACCACGAGTGAATCGCTCTGAAAATGAGCAAAATGTGAAAAACTAGAAGAGCAATATTGCTACTTCTAAACTGTCTAAGTTTACGGTTTCTAATGATAAGATTCCACCGGACTCAAACGGGAAATGAATGGAAGTTCAAGCTATGGGTGTTAATGGACAACCTATCGTCGTCTGGGTGTGGGTTCCCATTATCAATTAATTTTCTTAATGTGATATGCAAGGGACCAGGGTACCTGCAAACAACACCTGGATAGTGGATAGCGGCACTTCGAGACATATGACTGGACATCTATCTCTTCTTTCGGATGTACACCCAATTAAGGGAGGTTATGTAGCATTTGCTGGAGATAAAGAAGGTCACATTTCTGCTCAAGGTTTATTGAAGAATGAAAAAGTTAGTTTCGACAAAGTGAACTATTTTCAAGAGCTTGCAAATAATTTTTTGTCGGTTTCACAAATCTGTGAAAAATATTTCAAGGTAACATTTGATGACGAATTCAGCTACATTTTGAAGCCAGAGTTTGTGATTCCTCATGAAATGATTTTGATGAAGGCTCCTAGACAAGCTGATTTATATATGCTAGATATGAATATTGCTACTTCAACTGCTGAACATCATCAAGCTTTTGTTTCTAAAGCGGCTGAACAAAATTCTATTACTTGGCACAAACGCATGGCTCATTTAAGTTTTCAGAAATTGAATCACCTTGTCTACAACAATCTTGTAGAAGGTGTTGATCTTCGATCTTTTCAGATTCCAGGAACATGTGTTCTGTGTAAGAAGGGTAAGCAGAGCAAGAAAGCTCATAAGCCGGTGAAGTATAATCCAATCTCTAATCCTCTTGAATTGTTACATATGGATCTTTTCGGTCCAATTCGTTTTGAAAGCATTGATGAAAGTAAGTATTGTCTGGTTGTAACTAATGATTATTCAATATTTTCTTGGGTAATGTTTTTGAAAGAGAAGTCTGATACGTTTGAGAACTTGAAAGTGCTAATCAATCAATTAGAGACATGTTTCAATTTAAAGGTAAGAAAGATTCGTTGCAACAACGGTACAGAATTCAAGAATCAGTATCTTGCAGGTTTCAGTGTTGAAAAGGGTATCAATATGCAGTTCAGTTTTGCATACGCTCCTCAGATGAATGGTGTTGCTGAAAGAAAGAATAGGGTATTGATAGAGACTACTAGAACAATGGTAGCAGATTCATCGTTACCTATTCATTTTTGGAGTGAAGCTGTTGCGAATGCGTGTTACACTATGAATCGAGTTCTGGCTGTTAAATGACTGAGTAAAACTTGCTATGAGCTATTGCATGGGAGAAAACTATCTTTGAAGCATCTAGAACCATTTGGTGCACCATGTACCATCTTGAAAAGAAAAAAAGGAAGTAAGTTTGATTCAAAAGTGGTTACTGGAGTATTTCTTGGGTATAGTTCTCCTAACAAGCGAGTTTTCAATAATGAGACAAGATGTGTTGAAGAATGGTCTGAAGTTGATGTCCAGAGGAATTATACGAAGAGTGCTTCTAAGAGTCATCCTTGGATTTATAACTATGATGAGCTTATTGACTCATTCAATCTTGCTCCAGATTAGACGGAGAATGAAGTTGAGTTACAAATGCTGTCTGATTTACAAAATGAACCAGAAGTATCTGCATCTACACCAACTCCAACTCCATTACCTACCGTCAATGAACCAATTCAAGATTCAGATCAAGACGTTGATCCAGTGTACGATACCTGTGGATCTGATATTTCAAGTGAGAGTTCTAATAATTGTGACGACCCGGAAATTTTCGACCAAATTTAAACTTAATCTTTATATGTTTCCGACACGATAAGCAAAGTCTGTAATATTGAAATCTAAAATTTTAAACTGTGTTCATACATTCAATTCACCTTCGACCATTCCCGACGATTCACGAACCACTATTTGTAAACATAATTCGAAATATTAAATGTTGTTATAATTAGTAATATTATTAGTAGTATGAATGATATGATTATTACCATTTTTATTATTAATATCATTATTATTATCTAATATAATTATAAATATTATTAAAATAACTATTAGTGTTATTGTTAAAATTTATTAGAAAATAATACATTTTATGGTTATTAACATAAATAATAAGATTATTATCATTTTTATATCATTATTAACATGATCGTCAATAATTATTATTATCATTGTTACTAATATTATTATTATTATTATTATTATTGTTATTATTAATAATAACAATATTATTATTAATATGTTTATAATTATTAATTATTAATAGTATATATAAATTTCAAAAGAAGATATATATTACGTGAATCTGTTAAACTTAGCTTTCCACGTATTTTCTGATTGATCTTCCTGTCTCTAAAGTGTTAGTAGTCCAAATCAATTCTCGTACATAAACAATCGAATCTGTTACCCGTCGCCATCCCTTTTTATTTTTTTTTCCTTATTATCCCTCTGTCTTTTACTTCTACGAATAAAGTGGTTTGCCAATTTTATTTATATATATATCGATCTAATCAGGCTGTCAGATGAATCATCCAACTTTTCCTATTATCAATTATCACCTACATCAACAGTTAGTTAAATAAATTTAACAGAAAAATGATGAAGAACAAGAGGTCCCTGTACGCGTATTTTTTTCTCAAAGCTTGAATTCATATCCAATTTTAAAAACTAGAATTGCATTTGTGTTGAGAATCATTCACTCAAACTTTATGCAAAGATTGAGCTATCAATTCCTCATAATGAATTCGAATTTACGAGTCAAAGTTTTAAATTAAAAAGTTAAACTTTTTGTTCATAAGGAAATTCGATTTCGTTTTAATGTTTCTGGTTCAATTAATGATTCATAAAGATTCTAGGTGTGATTTACAAACTATTTTGTATAGAAATCGTGGGTTAAAACGGTCTCAAATTTGAAATTAATTTTGAAGTTCATTATTTTTTTTTCTTCGTGATGAACTGCAGTGCAGTTTGAAATTTTTTTTTCCTTCTGTTAATGCTAAACGGTTATTTATCAGTCATTTTCTGTTAAAATTCCTAAACCAAAACAAAGAAATTTATTTGTTGTCATAATGATTCATATGGTAAATCGACTCTGTGTAGAAGATGATAATGGAAACGTAAAATAAACGGGTTAATTATATATGGGGTGTGATTTAGTCAGATAAACAGAATCAGAGGGATGGTTAGGCGTATGTCGAGTGAATGGGAGGTCGCGGGTTCGAGTCCTGGCTCTGGCGGTTTATTATTTTTAAGCCTTTAAGGTAGTTTCATTTTTATTATTATTATTATTATCATTATCATTATTACTATTATTATTATTATTGTTGTTATTATTAGTTATTGTTATTATTACTTGTGTTATAGTTACTAGTATTATTATTAATAAAAGTATTAGTTACAATTTATTATTATTATTATCATAATTATAATTACAATTATGATTATTATTATTATTGTTGTTATTACTAATATTATTATCATTACTAAGTAGTATTATTACTAATATTGTCATTAGTATTATTATAAGTATAACCAATAACCAATATTATTACTATTATTAATTTTACCATTTTGGTATTATTATTATTATTATTATTATTATTATTATTATTATTATTATTATTATTATTATTTTTATTATTATTATTATTATTATTATTATGAAAATAAAACAATTTATTATTATTTTCATGAATATTAGTATTAGTATCATTTCATAAATATTAGAATTATTATTATTATCATGAATACTATTATTAATATTATCATTATTATTATTAGTATGATTATCACTAGTAGTATTATAATTATTAAAAATTAATGTCATTATTATCATTTTTACAAAAATCATTATTTTGATTTCATTAAAACTATCATTATTAATATTATCAAGTATTATCTATATCATTACTATTAAAATAATATTGATTATGAAAATTAAAGTTTTAATGATGTTACTAAGGTTATAAGTATAAAAATAAAGATTTTATATACAAAAATATATTTAAATTACATAACTTAACTATATTAATATTTCTATATATATAAAATGAAAATATATAAATAAATAATGAAATTTATAAATTATCAATATAACAAATACATTATACATTATTAATAATATAACAAATACATTATTAATAATAAATAGATTTATTTGATTACGAGTATATGTTTTAATATATATACGAATGATATAGGTTCGTGAATCCAAGGCCAACCCTGCATTGTTCAGTTTCGTCATATGTATTTTTACTATAAAATACAGTAATGTGAGTTTCATTTGCTCCCTTTTTAAATTCTTTTGCAATATATATTTTTGGGACTGAGAATACATGCGCTGCTTTTATAAATGTTTTACGGAATAGACACAAGTAATCGAAACTACATTCTATGGTTGGATTATCGAAATTGAATATCACCCTTTTAGCTTGGTAACCTAAGAATTAGGGAACAGACACCCTAATTGACGCGAATCCTAAAGGTAGATCAACGGGCACTAACACCCCTATATCTGGAAAATGGTATGCTTCAGTACTTCGAGTTTATATTATACAGATGGATTTATGTTTTGGGGATATTCTATATGCATGATGTTAATGTCGGTTAGCAGGTGTTCAATCCATATGAATGATTTTTAAACACTTGCGAGTGTATGATTATTAAATAAAGGAAATCTTGTGGTCTATTAAAATGATGGAAATGATTGATTATGATAAACTAATGAACTCACCAACCTTTTGGTTGACACTTTAAAGCATGTTTATTCTCAGGTATGAAAGAAATCTTTCGCTGTGCATTTGCTTATTCTATAGATATTACTTGGAGTCATTCATGACATATTTCAAAAGACGTTACATTCGAGTTATTGAGTTCATCAAGATTATTACTAGGTCAATTATAGTTGGATATATTATGAAATGGTATGCATATCTGTCAACTTTCGATGAAATGAAAGTTTGTCTTTTAAAAACGAATGCAATGTTTGTAAAATGTATCATATAGAGGTCAAATACCTCGCAATGAAATCAACTATTGTAATTCGTTTATAATCAATATGAACGGGTCGTTAACATTGGTATCAGAGTGGTGGTCTTAGCGAACCAGGTCTTGCATTAGTGTGTCTAACTAGTAGTTGTTAGGATGCATTAATGAGTCTGGACTTCGACCGTGTCTGCATGTCAAAAGTTTTGCTTATCATTTCTTGTCAGAAATTATCTACTTATCATTCTTAGTCTAGACACATCTTACTGCATTGATTGCATGAATAGTGTATAGACAAAAATTCATATCTTAGCGTATCTATTACTGTAGACTTTTCTTGATAGCTTCAGTAGATTCCTCCGTAACTTATGGGATTTTAGTATTATATATGCATATGTAAATCATGTATTGCAGGGTACTAATCTATATCCTATAATCTTTTTCATATCGAAAATCTTTCATCTGATCGTACGAGATGGATCCCTTAACCAGTTCGAATTCCTCGGATTCCGACAGCTATTCCGATATGGATTTCCACTTGAACCCTGAAAGTAGTGTAACCGGAATTGATCAACCAATCAGCCATCATCAATTCTGGATGAATTGAGGATAGGTTTGTAGTCGACTTAATTAATGGAGACGCGAAGAAGACGATCCTTTCCACCAATCAAATTACCCTCTTGACGAAGAAACCGAAGCACTTACCGGTGAACCAGTTCGAAACACCATCTTCACTTTCATTTCCAGAGTATCTCGCCACGACTATATCATATTTACAATTCTAAACCTTATTCACTCGCTTGTTCCGACCGACAATCATCCCGGAGTAATCGAAGAAGTCACGAGCTTCGTGCTCGAGTAATCAATTTAGAAAACATGGTGCAAAACTTACCAGCTTCAGCAAAATCACCGGCAACACCAGTACCACCAACAACCCAAGTTTCAACATCACACGTCTCAACATCACAATCTATACCTCGAACTTAATTATCGTTCTACGAATCGTTCTACATCATTTATCTTCTTTCTACATGGCGATTATGTAATCTCTAATGTTTTAGAGATTATGTATTCTAGTTCTAACGATAAATCAAATGAGTCTAATATCATATTAACTCATTAAATTCATGATTACATCTGAAGAAAATATATATGTATGTATATTTTCATAAAGATTATAAATAAAAATTCGTTCCTACAAACTGTTAATGGTGAAAATATTTTAACGGGTAGGTAATACTCGAGGAATATTTAGATTTCACATTAATAAGTTACACTGTACATTCTTCCAATCTAATTCAATAGTCATTTACTATCCTACTTACATCCACAGATATACGTATCCGTTCACTGCAGAATAATCATTTTCTTTCAATTTCATATATATATATATATATATATATATATATATATATATATATATATATATATATATATATATATATATATATATATATATATAGGATTTTGATCTATCAGAATCCAACAAGTGGTATAATGAAGAAAATATTGGACAAAATAAAATTTGTTAGAAACAAACAAATTAATTATGAGAAATTTTGTTAAGAATCCGCGCTAACTATTCCTAGCTAACTGTTTCTAGCTAACTGTTAATTCCGTATTACATTTTATTTATCGCAATTTATTTATCGCAATTTAAATTCTCGCAATTTTATTTATCATCATTTAATTTCTGTTATTTATTTTACGCACTTTAAATATCGGGATACGTATACAATGTTTTGACATATCATATTAACGTCATCTATATATATTATTTGGAATAACCATAGACACTCTATATGCAGTAATGCTCGAGTTAGCTATACAGGGTTGAGGTTGATTCTCAAATAATATATATACTTTGAGTTGTGATCGAGTCTGAGACATGTATACAATGGATCATGATACGTATTAATTAATTCGAATATTTATTATTAAACTATATATGAATTATTGAATTGCTAAATGTGGACTACTAACTGTGGACTACCAACATTGGACAATTAAAATGAATTAAAATATTGATTATAACATATAAAACTAAACAATTCTTCAAGTTTGCCACTTGATTTCATCTTAAACCTCATTTGTATCTTGACGATTACAATCAGCGTTCAAACCTTTCATGAATCTTGAAAACACCTCAACTGAAAGGATGAACCAACCGCACTTCATCTATAGAAGAAAAGATTTATGCATATAGTTATGCACCTGAAAAACTCTTGGAAACTGAGTAAACGTTTAACATGTAGCTGTACTAATTCCTTTAGTGTTATTATTACCGAAAATAACTTTGCAACTCCTGTTCGAGATAGCCAGTTTTGTCACAGCTCCAGCAAGTCAACTTCGACTTTTCGTTCGAGACAACCTTATTATAACCTTGATATATATGATTACCCTATTCATCATCGTTATCGGAGAACCGTTTATATCCCACTACATTAGCAGTAAACTTACCAGCAACTTCATTGATCTTTGACTTTCTGAAAAACCATTATATTCGTTCATTGAAACCCTATCATGTACTCATCAACACCTTGTAACGAGAATTACCATACCAATTACCGGGAATTAGCAATCAGTATTTTGAATCTCGTAGCGTTACTACATCAACAGTTATATGTATACATATAACCTTTATCTCTTAGAATTAGGATTTTCCATTCTGAAATTCTGAAAAGCACTCAGTCTACGAATCAATATTCGGAATGTTAAAAATGCTGATGAAGCAGCAAAAACTGTAAACGGCATGAACAGTCGAAAGTTTGATAATAAAGAATAGTATGTTGGCAAAGCTCAGAAATGTTGGAACTGGAAAACGGATTGAGCAAACTATGAAGGAGGATGTGGATAAATCACAAAGACTAAACCTGCCTTCAAAGAATCCAAATGACTCAGTATCTGCTAAAGTCATTAACGAATACCTTACTCCTGATTCTAAACCTTTATGGACAAATTTTCTTCATCATCCATCGATATTAGAAATTCCAAGATATCATCGTATCTTTCATTATAAATATCCTCGATATTTCTGAAGATATTTTCATAACTATTCTTATCTGAAATCATTTACCTCTTCGCGATATCAGTGTTACAACAGAAAGGAAACTGTTATAGTTTCTAAATTCTGAAAAATTTGAACTTAAAATATGAATGATATTGAAGTAGTGTTGGGAACTGAAGCATGAGTTAGTATAATATAATGACACTTGATCAACGTGATTATATTACAGTAAGTCATGCTGAGTTTCTAATGAAACGTGATGATTCACAGATCATAACGTCATCATGTGCCATGTTACACTACTCTTACAATCTATCTAATCTCTAAACATATCAAGAACATATTTTCTTGATAGTTCTATCTTTCTGGTAATTTAACCAATCAAGATCGTACTATTACAATTTCTCTCTTAGAACATTAACTATATTCATTCTGAAATTCATATCTACGAATTCTGGACCGTTATTCGCTTGACTTAAAGTTGAGAAGAGAAAACAAAAGTATGGAACTCCAAAATATAAAGGAAATAAATAGAGTGGGATTTATAGTGAAATATCCGACAGCGCAATCAAGACAGATTATCGCATTTAACCAAAGAGGATCCTAATTTCCTTAATTAACGAAGAATCAAATCTTATTACGAAGATTCTCTTCAAATTCCTTGATTTCAGGAAATCAACCGTGACTACGACACTGGTTAAGTCGAACCTGCATTTACTCATTTCACTCTTTTGTGATAACTTCGCTCGTACTCTTCACATAAATGAATTGTTTTATCCATATTACTCAATGATGATAAAACTCTAATTTTCAACTCGTATGCATCATGAAAACATACTTATTGTCAGCCATGACCATCCCAATCAAATTTCGAGATGAAATTTCTTTAACGGGTAGGTACTGTGACGACTCGAAAATTTCTGACCAAATTTAAACTTAATCTTTATATGTTTCCGACACGATAAGCAAAGTCTGTAATATTGAAATCTAAAATTTTAAACTGTGTTCATACATTCAATTGACCTTCGACCATTACCGACGATTCACGAACCACTATTTATAAATAGTTATGTGTGAATATATATATATATATATATATATATATATATATATATATATATATATATATATATATATATATATATATATAATTGGAAATATAATTCGAAATATTAAATGTTGTTATAATTAGTAATATTATTAGTAGTATGAATGATATGATTATTACCATTTTTATTATTAATATCATTATTATTATCTAATATAATTATAAATATTATTAAAATAACTATTAGTGTTATTGTTAAAATTTATTAGAAAATAATACATTTTATGGTTATTAACATAAATAATAAGATTATTATCATTTTTATATCATTATTAACATTATCGTCAATAATTATTATTATCATTGTAACTAATATTATTATTATTATTATTATTGTTATTATTAATAATAACAATATTATTATTAATATGTTTATAATTATTAATTATTAATAGTATATATAAATTTCAAAAGCAGATATATATTACGTGAATCTGTTAAACTTAGCTTTCCACGTATTTTCTGATTGATCTTCCTGTCTCTAAAGTGTTAGCAGTCCAAATCAATTCCCGTACATAAACAATCGAATCTGTTACCCGTCGCCATCCCTTTTTATTTTTTTTCCTTATTATCCCTCTATCTTTTACTTCTATGAATAAAGTGGTCTGCCCATTTTGTTTATATATATCGATCTAATCAGGCTGTAAGACGAATCATCCAACTTTTCCCATTATCAATTATCACCTACATCAACAGTTAGTTAAATAAATTTAACAGAAAAACGATGAAGAACAAGAGGTCCCTGTACGCGTATTTTTTTTCTCAAAGCTTGAATTCAAATCCAATTTTAAAAACTAGAATTGCAGTTGTGTTGAGAATCATTCACTCAAACTTTATGCAAAGATTGAGCTATCAATTCCTCATAACGAATTCGAATTTACGAGTCAAAGTTTTAAATTAAAAAGTCAAACTTTTTGTTTATAAGGAAATTCAAATTCGTTTTAATGTTTCTGGTTCAATTAATGATTCATAAAGATTCTAAGTGTGATTTACAAACTATTTTGTATAGAAATCGTGGGTTAAAACGGTCTCAAATTTGAAATTAATTTTGAAGTTCATTATATATTTTTTTCTTCGTGATGAACTGCAGTGCAGTTTGAATTTTTTATTTTTTTTGCCTTCTGTTAATGCTAAATGGTTATTTATCAGTCATTTTCTGTTACAATTCCTAAACCAAAACAAAAAAATTTATTTGTTGTCATAATGATTCATATGGTCAATCGACTCTGTGTAGAAGATGATAATGGAAATGTAAAATAAACGGGTTAATTATATATGGGGTGTGATTTAGTTAGATAAACAGAATCAGAGGGATGGTTAGGCATATGTCGGGTGAACGGGAGGTCGCGGGTTCGAGTCCTGGCTCTGGCGGTTTATTATTTTTAAGCCTTTAAGGTAGTTTCATTATTATTATTATTATTATTATTATTATTATTATTATTATTATTATTATTATTATTATTATTATTATTATTATTATTATTATTATTATTATTATTATTATTATTATTATTATTATTATCATCATTATCATTATTACTATTATTATTATTATTATTGTTATTATTAGTTATTGTTATTATTACTTGTGTTATAGTTACTAGTATTATTATTAATAAAAGTATTAGTTACAATTTATTATTATTATTATCATAATTATAATTACAATTATGATTATTATTATTATTATTGTTGTTATTACTAATATTAATATCATTACTAAGTAGTATTATTACTAATATTATCATTAGTATTATTGTAAGTATAACCAATATTATTACTATTATTAATTTTACCATTTTAGTATTATTATTTTATTATTATTATTATTATTATTATTATTATGAAAATAAAACAATTTATTATTATTTTCATGAATATTAGTATTAGTATCATTTCATAAATATTAGAATTATTATTATTATTATCATGAATACTATTAATAATATTATCATTATTATTATTAATATGATTATCACTAGTAGTATTATAATTATTAAAAATTAATGTCATTATTATCATTTTTACAAAAATCATTATTTTGATTTCATTAAAACTATCATTATTAATATTATCAAGTATTATCTATATCATTACTATTAAAATAATATTGATTATGAAAATAAAAGTTTTAATGATGTTACTAAGGTTATAAGTATAAAAATAAAGATTTTATATACAGAAATATATTTAAATTACATAACTTAACTATATTAATATTTCTATATATATAAAATGAAAATATATAAATAAATAATGAAATTTATAAATTATCAATATAAAAAATACATTATTAATAATAAATAGATTTATTCGATTACAAGTATATGTTTTAATATATATACGAATGTAATAGGTTCGTCAATCCAAGACCAACCCTGCATTGTTCAGTTTCATCATATGTATTTTTACTATAAAATACAGTAATGTGAGTTTCATTTGCTGCCTTTTTAAATGCTTTTGCAATATATATTTTTAGGATTGAGAATACATGCGCTGCTTTTATAAATGTTTTACGGAATAGACACAAGTAATCGAAACTACATTCTATGGTTGGATTATTGAAATCGAATATCACCCTTTTAGCTTGGTAACCTAAGAATTAGGGAACAGACAATCTAATTGACGCGAATCCTAAAGGTAGATCTACGGGCACTAACACCCCCATATCTGGAAAATGGTATGCTTTAGTACTTCGAGTTTATATTATACATATGGATTTCTGTTTAGGGGATATTCTATATGCATTATTTTAATGTCGGTTACCAGGTGTTCAATCCATATGAGTGATTTTTAAACACTTGCGAGTGTATGATTATTGAATAAAGGAAATCTTGTGGTCTATTAAAATGATGGAAATGATTGATTATGATAAACTAATGAACTCACCAACCTTTTGGTTGACACTTTAAAGCATGTTTATTCTCAGGTATGAAAGAAATCTTCCGCTGTGCATTTGCTCATTCTAGAGATATTACTTTGAGTCATTCATGACATATTTCAAAAGACGTTGCATTCGAGTCGTTGAGTTCATCAAGATTATTACTAGGTCAATTATAGTTGGATATATTATGAAACGGTATGCATGTCTGTCAACTTTCGATGAAATGAAAGTTTGTCTTTTAAAAACGAATGCAATGTTTGTAAAATGTATCATATAGAGGTCAAATACCTCGGATTGAAATCAACTATTGTAATTCGTTTATAATAAATATAAATGGGTCGTTAAAATAATCATGAAGATATTGGTGATACTACGAATCTACATCATGAGATACCTGTTCCTGCACAACCAGTTCCCAGAACTAAAGTTGATCATCCTAGAGAGAATATTATTGGAGATCCAAATGCATGTGTTAGAACAAGAAGGCAAGTTCAGGTTGATGGTCAAGTTGATACTCACATGACAGCTGCTGTTGCATACTACGAGTACTCATGTCATATTTCTAGAATAGAGCCAAAGACAACAAAGGAAGCCTTGAAGCATGTTGATTGGGTCATGGAAATGCAAGAAGAAATTCAGTAAATCCATCGTTTAGATATTTGGAAGCTAGTTACTAAGCCGCATGGTGCAAAAGTAATTGATTTCAAATGGGTTTGGAAGTGAAAATTTGACGAAGATGGCAATGTTATCCGTAACAAAGCAAGATTAGTTGCTAAAGGTAATCAGCAAGATCCTGAATTTGATTATGATGAAGTTTTTGCTCCTGTTGCCAGATTGGAAGCTATTCGCCTTTTCTTGATTTTTGCTTCATTTATGAAGTTCAATGTGTTTCAAATGGATATCAAGAGTGCATTTCTTTATGGCAAGCTAAATGAAAGAGTATATGTCAATCAACCACCGGGTTTTGAAGATCATCTTCATCCTGACAAAGTTTATCATTTACGACGAGCCCTATATGGTTTACATCAAGCACCAAGAGCTTGGTATGGACGTTTGTCAAGTTATCTGATCGAAAAAGGTTATCAAATGGGCACAGTAGATTGTACTCTGTTCACGAAGGTTAAAGATGATGATATTATTTTGGTCCAGATCTATGTAGATGACATTATTTTCGGTTCTACTAAGCAGGAACTCGTCGATGAGTTCGAGCAGGTTATGAAGGACGAATTCGAAATGAGCAAATTGGGTCTCTTACACTACTTTCTTGGTTTGCAAGTCGAACAGACTGATAATGAAATTTTTCTTCATCAAGCAAAGTATGTAAATGATATACTCGAACGTTTCGGTATGACTCAAGAACCTCCTGTGTCAACCCCGCTAGCTGTGAATCATGGTATTTCGTTAGACTGTGAGGGGGAGCCTGTTGATCCTACATACTATCGAGCAATCATTGGATCGCTCATGTATCTCACTACATGTAGGCCGGATATTATGTTCGCAACATGTCTGTGTGCTCGTTATCAAGTTAATCCGAATACAGTTCATCTTATAGCTGCCAAAAGAATTCTTCGTTATCTGTTACATTCTCCAAATCTCGGCATCTGGTATTCGAACAAAGAGAAGTTTGATCTTGTAGCATATAGTGATTCAGACTATGCAGGTTCCAAAATCAACAACAAATCTACATCTGGATGATGTCAATTTTTAGGTGAAAGGCTGGTGACCTGGCAGTGCAAGAAACAAAGTGCAGTTGCGCTTTCCATATGTGAAGTTGAATATATCGCTGCTGCTAGTTGCTATTCGCAAGTTGTTTGGATCCAACAACAACTTCGCGATTACGGACTAAGAATCTCCTTCTCTCCTCTTTATATTAATAATACTGCTGCCAGTGTTGTAAATCTCCCGAGATCTCCCCGAGATCTCCCCGAGATCTCCCCGAGATCTCCCCGAGATTTCGTTTTTAGAAGACAACCGAGACGAGATGTTCATCTCCCGAGATTTCTCGGTTAACGGGTTCAAACTTAGTCAAAGCCACGATTTCTCGGATTTTCTTGCTAATTTGTAAGATTTTCTTGTAAAATTCGTAATTTCTAAGATTTTCTCGCTCATTCTTGGATATTTTTATAAAAATCTCGGAAAAATGTATATAAATATACATATATTTATGTTTTTATGTATATTTTTATTAAAAAAAACTATAAAGTCAACGTAAGTCAACGCTCGAGATCTCCCCAAGATTATTCCGAGATGCCGAGATCTCCTTAAAAAGTCCAAACGAGATCTCCCCGAGATCCGAGTTCTCCTACCTTGACTGCTGCTATTGCAATTACTAAGAATCGTGTGCAACATTCTAAGACTAAACACATAGGTGTTAAATATCATTTTCTTAGGGATTGCCATGAGAAAAATTAAGAGAATAGGTACTAAGGACTAGAGGGCTGATCTTTTCACTAAGGCTTTTGATAAACCTAGGTTCTTGCTACTTTTAGAGATGAATGGCATTGTTGATCGAGACAAAGTAATTTCGGATGTTGTTTGTGAGGGTTTATCAAACTTTTAGACTTTGCATGTAGGATGCATGACATATAGATTTTAGTTTCTTATTATCTGTATTGCATATTTTTGTTTCATGTCTGCATTTCTCTGCATGATTTATCTTATGTCTGCATGCTAGTCTTTAGTTATTTTCTGTTTCTTTTGTTAAAATGCTAAAAGACAAAAAGATTTTATGTTTTAGTATTTTAGGGGGAGTATATGTTTCAACAGAAAATACCTAAAAAGAGTAAAATGCCTCACCAGAAAACCCAAAAAAGTTGAAAAATTCTGAAAATGAGCTTGTTTTGATTAATATGATGGAGATGAAGAAATTTCTGTACTGAGAATTAATATATTCGATTAGTAAGGACTGATTTAAACGTTTATGTTTATCGGTTGTGTGATGTACTGATAGATGTAACTTATGAATTCTTGGCATTAGACAATGATAATAAGAATAACAATCATCTAAGATTCAGAAGTCATGAACGATCTGTAGCGTTTGAAGGTAGTCACCTAATTATCTCCGAAACTGTATCTAATGATAATTGTTGAGGAACTCAACAGTCGGTTGAGGGTATCCCCTATCATAATTGATAATCACTAGAAAAGGTTGGGGGTGGATTTTAAGTTGAGGATTATCTGTTTGGCTGGTGCATACCACATTGTCATAGGCCTAAGACTTTATAATTGAAACTAAACCCCAAAAATATCAGAGAAAATTAGTTTATGTCGAAAGTAAGTGTCCCTTCTCGCTTAAGGTTGAAAAGTATAATTCCTTATTGCGGACCGTTCAAGCATTTAAGGGAGAACACCTTTGAGTGATCTGAGCACACAACAAAGAAACATGAGTTCATGCATAACAATGAAAAATCCATTCATGATGGCGTTCAAAATCAATATATCAAAAGATTGTGATATGCTGAAAAGAAAATATCAAAAGAAAATCAAAGTCAAAAATAATTGGCGTATCAAGATGGCAAAGTCCTGAAAGTATGAAGAATGCTGATTCATGATGTGCTCATAAAGAACTCAGATCATTCTTAGTGTGACATCCCCACGCAGCTTGAATTGTTTAATCACGACGTTCATACTGAACTATTAAGATTCTTGTCGTCTGCAATATAGAGTTATACCTATTAAGACTGTAATTTGGATAGATACTTACCCAGATATACTCTAAATAATATATATATGAAAGTTTAACTTTCGATTCCGTTTTCCATGTCAATTGGAACATAAAGAAGTTAATGGCCTTGAGATTTATTTCGTGTGACTACTGGTCATCAGGCAAGTCTGCTTTAACTGTAGACCAATCCCCGCGGTAAATAATGCGCCTATTCGAATAATCCAATATACTCTAAGATCTGCCGTTCCAACTAGATTGAAGATTGTCAACACACTGATAGAAGCCAAAGGCTAACAGGGTTATTCAAAATGCCGTGAGAACCACCCTGTTCAATTTGAATGAAGTACATGGAAAGAGATAACGGAAAGTTACCCGTAATGAATTGACAACCTAATAAAAACGCACAATCATAAGTGATGAAAGAATCAAGGATCAATGAACTTAGCGTGATCTCAAAAATCACTGCTTTATAATGTTCAAGTAATTAATGCAAACATAATTGTCGAAGTGTCCGGAATGAATATGTTCATGTTTAATGAGGATTGATATCAGTAATTGCATGATAATAGACATAGACTGGATAATTGGAAATGAACAACATAAGTTGATTCAATTTGTCAGTTCTGATCCATTTTTATTAAATTGTTAATCATCATGCTCACAAAAAGAATGTGGATTTATATGTTTGCTTATCTGTTTATTAAATAGTTTGCATTGAAAACTGTAAAACAACAAAAAGATTTTAATTTTGCATGTTATTGCACTTCATGGTAGAATGTCTTTTAGTTGCATATTTTTAGTTGCATGACATTATATCTCAGAAAATTTATAAAGATTTCTTTCGTTCTTTTGTTTTCTGATTATCCTCTAAATGTACAATGACATCTGAAAGAACCTTGTCGAGATCAGGATATTTTTCGACCACCAAATCCATAAGATAGAAGTTTGTAGAGCTTGTGATTATTTGAAGGACTTTAATGATTTAAGGTTGTTAGTGAACTTAAGATGACATTACACTGTAGGACTTACTCATGAGAAACAGAATGTTTAGAATAATAACCTCGTTCTGGTTAGGATTTTTGATCAACCTAAGTGTTAATGATCATTTCTTGATGGATTGGTGATTTATGACTCAAATTGAAAGTGCTAGTTAGCTCTAAGATTGCCAAACGAGTCGAAATCCTAAGTTTGTGAAAATTTGAATTTTTTGAAATTGCCTAAGTGGATCACTCGCATGACTGATGTGTGAACCGTACGTGTAACCACATGTGTGAGGTTAACCGTACGGATGACCCTGTTCTAGAATTGTCCTAAGACATTTGGGTCACACGCACGAGTGACTGTGAGACGCGCGGTTGAATGGTGAACTGTGTGATCAACCGTACGGTTGATCACGAGAGTATAAATAGGGGGTGACGAGCACAGGAGCTCACACTTGTGCACCTATTTCATTTTCTCTCTCAAAATTCAACCTTCACCAATCGAATTTTCCACAGCAGCGTTCGTTAAGCTTGTTAATCTGACCACATCGCCACCAACTTGGTATGATTTCATCAAGTTTTCATAGGTTAATTTGTTGTTTTAATGTATCGAAACCCTAAGGGTTTTTAACTTGAATTTTGTGAAATTGAAGTGTGTTTTGATCGATATCTGTTATTTTTTATGTTAATCGGAACCTAATGTTGCTATTGTGATGTAAATCGGCCTCTAAAGCGATCAAACATGTAATATCGATGATTTAAAAGTGAAATTAATATGTGTTTCATCAGACATGCACGAGTGACATCACTCACACGCGTGAGACATGACTCGCATGAGTCAGTACACGGTTGATGATCAACCGTGTGAACCTTTGAGCTCACTCGTTAAATTTGATTTGGTTGCTCACTCGCTTGACAGAGCTAACACGTGTGATTAGCCGCACGAGTCATCATACGGTTGACTCACTCACTCAACATACGGAGGAATTTACAGAATATGTCGGGCAAAGTTTACAGTAACATATACGCTAAGATATTAGCAGATACGCTAAGATATAAATTTTGTCTATACACTATTCATACAATCAATGCAGCAAAACGTGTCTAGACTAAAAATGATAAGCAGGTAATTTCCTAAGGATGATAAGTAGGTAATTTTCGACACAAAATGATAAGCAAAACTTTTGACATGCAGACACGGTCGAAGTCCAGACTCACTAATGCATCATAACGACTATCAGTTAGACACACTAATGCAGACCTGGTTCGCTAAGACCACCGCTCTGATACCAAATGAAGCGACCCGTCCTAATCCATAAGGACAAATACAATAACATATGATTACATCGCGAGGTATCTGACCTCTATAAGATACATTTTACAAACATTGCATTCGTTTTTAAAAGTCAACCTTTCATTACATCGAAAGATGACAGATATGCATATCATTTCATAATATATCCAAACTATAGATGACTTAATCTATCATCTACTTAATAATGACCTCTATTGAACTCAACGACTTGAATGCAACGTCTTTTGAAATATGCCATGAATGACTCCAAGTAATATCTCTAAAATGAGTAAATGCACATCGGAAGATTTCTTTAATACCTGAGAATAAACATGCTTTAAAGTGTCAACCAAAAGGTTGGTGAGTTCATTAGTTAATCATAATCGATCATTTCCATAATTTTAATAGACCACAAGATTTTCATATTTATAAACAAAATCCTCAAGCAGAATCCTCTCATCTGCATTAAGGTAAAATCATTCATATGGTGAACACCTGGTAACCGACATTAACAAGATGCATATAGAATATCCCCAAAACAGAATCCTCTCGTCTGTATAATAATAAGTCGAAGTACTAAAGCATCCTTACCTCGGATGGGGTTTGTTAGGCCCATAGATCTATCTTTAGGATTCGCGTCAATTAGGGGTATTGTTCCCTAATTCTTAGATTACCAAGCTAAAAGGGGCATATTCGGCTTCGATCCATTCAACCATATAATGTAGTTTCGATTACTTGTGTGTATTTCATAAAACATTTATAAAAGCGCGTGTATTCTCGGTCCCAAAAATATATATTGCAAAAGCATTTAAAAAGGGAGTAATGAAACTCACTATACTGTATTTCGTAGTAAAAATACATATGTCGTCATTGAACAAGTGCAAGGTTGGCCTCAGATTCACGAACCTAAATTAAGTGTATATATATATATATATATATATATATATATATATATATATATATATATATATATATATATATATATATATATATTTATATGTTGGTCAATATCTATCTAAAAATTTAGGTTAAGTCATAGTATTTCACAATCCTAATGCTCGAGACTACTATGCAAAAGTCAACAAAAGCCAATTTGACTCAAAATGATTTCCAAAATTTATACATGATTATTATATAATTTAAATATAGTCGTTTTATATTTTTTTAAATATTTTTAACAGGTTTATTAGAGTAAATAATATAATTCATTTATTAATAAATAAAATTTTATATTAAAATTTATATAATAAAAAATATACTTTTATATATCTTAAGTAATAAAATTTATAAAGTTCATTTAATATCATAAAAATAATATGATACGTATTATTAATGTAATTATTTTACACGTAGAAAAATATCTTTGTTTCACATGTTTATTTAATAAAATAATATCGATAATAATAATAGTAAGTAAAAGTTATATTATTTTGTAATAATAATTATTATTATTCTACTAATAATAATAACAATATTTATATTTACGAAAAATGGCATTATGATAAAATGATAATTCTTATTAATAATAATAATGAAATTTTATATTAACAATTATATTCCTATTAAATATAATATTTTTTGTAAAAATGATAGTTTTAATATTAATAATACTTTTAATAATAATAGTGATAAAAATAATGAAAAACAATAATTTTATCTAAATCAATATCTTACGATATTTTAAATTTCATCATGATACACATACTCATTATTTCCAAATCGATTCGTTTAATAGCTTTTAATCGTCTTTTATATCGCGTTCATATTAATGATAATAATAGTAATCATAATAATTAGGTGTTACTAATATTAGTTTTAATTATAATAATACTAATAATAATAAATATTATGATAATATTAATGATAATACTAATGACTATTTTAATGATTATAATAATAATAATACTAATTATAACTTTAACGATAATAACCATAGTAAAAGTAACAATTTTTAATGATAATACCTTTTATTGATAATGATAATAATAATAATAATAATAATAATAATAATAATAATAATAATAATAATAATAATAATAATAATAATAATAATAATAATAATAATAATAATAATAATAATAATAATAATAATAATAATAATAATTAGATAAAAACTATAACGACGATAATAATAATCATTTTTTTATAATAATACAAAAATTCAATTGACTATAACTTCTAATCCGTTCATCGAAACCATTCGATATCTAAATGAAAAGTTCTTAATTTTTCGCTAGCTTTTCAACGACATGCATATCTTATACCTTATCTCAACCACATATGTAACTAGTTCATAATCTATCGTCAATTATTTAACGACAATATTAAATATACAAGCATGCATAATTCTATATACTCGAGCACTAGTCAGAGATACACTATTAATATATAAAAGTTAAGTTATGAGTGCTCACGTATCAATATTGAGATTCAATATTGCAGGAAAGGTACGTAGACGCAACAGAGACGATAAACACTAGATCGACCTCAGGAGCATACCCCCGAACATTACCCATCACCTCCATAGTTATAACCCATAATTTCCTTAGCCCTATCCCACTCGAAAAACCCGTCTTGAAATAATTCGCTCATGACCTCGTCGTAGTATTTTATGTATAATATTACTAATAATATTACTCTTAGTGATAATAATTAGATTAATAAAAATATTAATCTTACTAATAATATTTATAATATAAATATATGTGTGTATATTGTGAGAGATAGATAGAGTGAACACTGAAACCAGGATCGGGTTGATTTTATAAATGTATGCTACCACCGACACTCATGCGATCGCATGAGTGTCTAGTATCAAATTCATGCGAGCGCATGACACAACATGGCACACGGTTTTGTTTCTTAATCAACAATGTGTTTTATTAATTATTATAATAGAAATATTATTTAATCTATAGAATTAATTAAATATTATATTATATTCTCGTGCATAGTTGATTTTGTAATTTTAGCACCGATGAATTGTTCGTTGACGCTCGACTTACGTGCCAGTTCCAGTTTTTCGAACGTCCTTTCGTACGCTTAGAAAACTTGTACTTTACGTTTCGCGACACGTACTTTTATCAATAATTAGACTTAAATCATTAGTAAACTATATTACATGAAGTGTAACTTATGCATTTGAGTGTTTTGGTCATTTGCTCTTATAAATCAACGTCTCATTGTTTATCAAAATGTATTATTTTAAATCAAACCGTTTTATGAGTAAATATGTATATTTATATTTTCATTTAGAATTATAAATTTATATATAATATATATGTTTGTAATATTTATCTAATAATAAAATTTTTAGTTTTTCCAAAATAATCATATTTCAAAGATTATTATATATAATCATTTAAATAATAGAATTTACTATTTCGTATTACATTTACGTTCTTGAAACGCTACATTATATATTTATAATATAAGGCTTAAATTCTTCTAATTCTATAAAATCAATTGATCCTTATAAAATAATAGATTATAATAATTCAGTTTTTGAAATCGTTTTCTCATATTTGAAAATAGGTCAGTCGAAAATTATGAAATTCAATTCTCCACTAACTTTTGTCTAACGTTCGTAAATTGACACATTTGTTCTTACATGTAAATCACTTTACCAAATATTCTGAATACCGCTAAAAGGAAAGGTTTCTTAAATCAAAGTGGACCTCATAACAGAGATTCATAATCGTATAATAAATCTGATAAATCAATCATTTGATATTATTTTCTAATTTCATCGATAACCATATTAAATATATTTTGAAACAAATACGTTCATGTAAAGTATTATACAGTTAATGTTTTCAAGTTATAATATATATACACATATACATATATAATCATAACTGTTCATATAATGGTTCGTGAATCATTGGTGTTAGTGCACTAAATGGAGTTGTCCATCGCTGTCGAACAACCTGAGAATAGGTTTAGGTCTACGTTGTACACCTAGGGTTAGTTTGGACTAGAAAACTCATGTCGCAGGAGCATATGTGACCAAACGTGTAATATAGGTCTATCATATGAGTGACTGAAGTCACTCATACGGTTGAATACTGTCAGACGTACGGTTGAGAACTCAACCGTGTGTGTGAGCTGACAGATGACAGACACTATAAATAGAGTTTTCCTTGTTTATTTGATGAGTTGAGCATAATGGAAGCTTAGATAAGCTCTCCACTCCTCTTCATCTTCATGGTGGAGAGGAATCAAGGTGAATTGATGCTCCAATCACCTTGATAACCCATGTTTCTTTGTTTAAATTGATGTAATCGTTCTTGTAATGTTTATCTTCATTAATAACATCTGATTTATGCTTAGATTCTGCTGTTAATGATTAATCTAAATGGGTTATTATGCTTGTTCTTCATGTTCATCTCATTTATCACTAGTTTAAGCTCAAATTGCTAATCAAAGCTTGTTCCTTGATCAAACGGGCCCATAACCCACAGGTCCCAGGATCGAAAAACATGACTAGGAACTTCAAAATCAACAGGTTTAATTCACACAAAGGCGGAATTAGTGAATCAAACCAATCTAAGTGAATATTAGGAGCTTTTTGGGATTAAATTAGTCAAACCACAACAAGGGTGTGATTAGATTAATGCCTAGAGCTATTATTCACTACCTGAAGTGATTTGGGTTGAGAGAGGATCGGATTCAGGGAACCAGATCTGAGTGGTGTGTGTGTGTGAGAGGCTTAACCTAAAATGAAGAACATAACACTTATATACCCCTGCTGTTGACTCACACGTACGAGTCATCCATCACACGTACGAGTTGGCTTCATCAGCCGTACGGGTGATCACTCACTCGTGTCATCTCATTTAGGTTATAATTGTGACTTAGCTCAGCATCAACCATGCGTATGAGCCTATCATCCGTACGAGTGAGACTTCACTCGCACGTCTGACTAAGTCTAACATAGTCAAACATCCATATCGCGTTCTTGCAGTACCTGTAACCACAAACAAACACATATAGGATAATAACGAGTGATCATGGCATCCCATAAACTGAAGTACCTGCAATGGACGTAGGTTAGATGTCTAGGGACTTACATAAAATGCATCAACATCATTGTCATCAGAGCGTTGGTTGTTATTTCAACATCATCTAGTGATTTTTGGTGATTAATGAGTATATTATTGGGGTTTTTGAGTTAAAAGTGATTTTAATCAAAAAGGAATCATTTTTACGTGTGTAATAGTTTTTAGAGAGTGTGTTTATGTTAGTTTAGTGCTAATCCAGCTATTGGACGAAGAAATTGAGGTTTAGTATCAATTTCTAGGGTTTTTGGGTGATTTAAGCTGAACAACAGTTCACACGAGTGGGTCAATATTTTTTGATCACACGCGCGGTTGACCACACGGTTGACTGTCACTCGTGAACTCACACGCACGGGTTAGCATAACCTTTTGAGGATAAGTGACTACAGTCTGATCACACAAGTGATCACGCGGTTGACAGTGACACGTACGAGTAATCACACGGGTGATCTTCACTCGCACGTTTGAGACTTTGTGACTGGTTCTTTTGGTTAAGTTGTGACAAGTACGATTGAGTAGTAACATGTACGCTTGAGACTGTGACACGTACGGTTGATACTATCACACGTACGGTTGATATCCTAAACCACACGGTTTACCGTTAGTAAAGTTTTCAAGATGTTTAATTTAAACGACTACGCGTTGGCCGCACCGTTAGTTCAGAGCATTACGAATATGACTCAATGATTACTTCTTGCTGAGAGTGAATCAGGAAGTGGTACGAAATGTCCGAGGTTAATGAAAATGGATAATTATTCTACTTGGAAGTCGAGATTTAAGATATGGTCTGATAGTCAGGACACGAAACTTTGGAAGTACATTGAAACCGAATTTCAATGGCCACGTTCACCTGTGACAAATGAACTGTATGTTACATAATATGCCTTCGAAAGAATATGATGAGTATAACTTGGAAAAGAAGATGTACTGTAACTTGACAAGTGCTCTTGATGGTCCGATTTTCCATCAATTTCTGTGTCACGATAATTTATTCAAGATATGGGAAGCACTTCGTACCTTCAATGAAGGGAATTCATCTTACAGAACAAGAAAAGGGTTAGAACTGAAAGCTGAGTTTGATCGTTTTCACTGGCAAGTTGGAGAGTCTATTACAGAATTGGTTGAAAGATATCGTCATTTGCTGGCTGAAATACACAAGCATGATGTAACCATTGAAGAGAAAGACAAAGTAACATGTCTAGCTGGAGCATTACCTTTAGAATGGAATGGTTTCGTATTAACTATGAAGACCAGTGGAGAATTAGCTACTGCTACAGTGAACTCGTTTATTGCAAGACTTCAGGAAGAAGAACTAGAGTTGTTAAACAAATTCAAGAGGTCTAAACTGTAGTGACCCGAACTTTTCCATGTTTATATATATTAATTGGGATTGATATTTACATGATTAAATGTTTCCAACATGTTAAGCAATCAAACTTGTTAAGACTTGATTAATTGAAATATGTTTCATATAGACAATTGACCACCCAAGTTGACCGGCGATTCACGAACGTTAAAACTTGTAAAAATGACATGACGATATATATATGGATATACATATGGTTAACATGAGATTATGATAAGTAAGTATCTCCATAAGTATATTAACAATGAGTTATATACATATAAACAAGACTACTAACTTAAGGATTTCGAAACGAGACATACATGTAACGATTATCGTTGTAACGACATTTAAATGTATATATATCATATTAAGATATATTAATATATCATAATATCATGATAATATAATAATTTAACATCTCATTAGATATAATAAACAATGGGTTAACAACATTAATTGAGATCGTTAACTTAAAGGTTTCAAAACAACACTTACATGTAACGACTAACGATGACTTAACGACTCAGTTAAAATGTATATACATGTAGTGTATTTAGATGTATTAAAATACTTTTGGAAGACTTCAAGACATATATCAAAACACTCATACTTAACGAAAATGGTTACAGTTACTTTTCCATTCTTTTTTTTCATCAAGAATTCTAGTCGTATTCTTACCTGTATTATACACAGCTTCAAAACATACTTACTATGAGTATATATCAATAGGAACTAGCATGGGATTCCACTCTTAATTATGTCATGTATGACTAATCAATTTTAACTTCTACCATGAGCTAGTCAACTAACTAGAACTCCTTTTAACCCCACTCACCACTCACCAATTACCACTCATCATTCACTCCATTTCACTTCCAATTCTCTTTCTAATTCTCTCTCAACACACACACACTATTATGAACGTATTTTTCCAGTAGTTAATCATCATCTTCATCAAAAATCACTTCAAGAATCAAGCTATAATCATCATAGGAAGAATACTTCAAGAACACTTCAAAAATCCCTTCAAGTTTACTAATTTACTTCCAAGCTTTCTAATCCATTCCAAGTAATCATCTAAGATCAAGAAACCTTTGTTATATATAGTAGGTTATCTTTCTTATTCAAGGTAATATTCATATTCAAACTTTGATTCAATTTCTATAACTATAAACTATCTTAATTCGAGTAAAAATCTTACTTGAACTTGTTTTTGTGTCATGATCCTACTTCAAGAACTTTCAAGCCATCCAAGATCCTTTGAAGCTAGATCATTTCTTGTCACTTCCAGTAGGTTTACCTACTAAACTCGAGGTAGTAATGATGTTCATAACATCATTCGATTCATATATATAAAACTATCTTATTCGAAGGTTTAAACTCGTAATCACTAGAACATAGTTTAGTTAATTCTAAACTTGTTCGCAAACAAAAGTTAATCCTTCTAACTTGACTTTTAAAATTAACTACACACATGTTCTATATCTATATGATATGCTAACTTAATGATTTAAAACCTGGAAACACGAAAAACACCGTAAAACCGGATTTACGCCGTCGTAGTAACACCGCGGGCTGTTTTGGGTTAGTTAATTAAAAACTATGATAAACTTTGATTTAAAAGTTGTTATTCTGAAAAAATGATTTTTATTATGAACATGAAACTATATCCAAAAATTATGGTTAAACTCAAAGTGGAAGTATGTTTTCTAAAATGGTCATCTAGACGTCGTTCTTTCGACTGAAATGACTACCTTTACAAAAACGACTTGTAACTTATTTTTCCGACTATAAACCTATACTTTTCTGTTTAGATTCATAAAATAGAGTTCAATATGAAACCATAGCAATTTGATTCACTCAAAACGGATTTAAAATGAAGAAGTTATGGGTAAAACAAGATTGGATAATTTTTCTCATTTTAGCTACGTGAAAATTGGTAACAAATCTATTCCAACCATAACTTAATCAACTTGTATTGTATATTATGTAATCTTGAGATACCATAGACACGTATACAATGTTTAGACCTATCATGTCGACACATCTATATATATTTCGGAACAACCATAGACACTCTATATGTGAATGTTGGAGTTAGCTATACAGGGTTGAGGTTGATTCCAAAATATATATAGTTTGAGTTGTGATCAATACTGAGATACGTATACACTGGGTCGTGGATTGATTCAAGATAATATTTATCGATTTATTTCTGTACATCTAACTGTGGACAACTAGTTGTAGGTTACTAACGAGGACAGCTGACTTAATAAACTTAAAACATCAAAATATATTTAAAGTGTTGTAAATATATTTTAAACATACTTTGATATATATGTATATATTGTTATAGGTTCGTGAATCAACCAGTGGCCAAGTCTTACTTCCCGACGAAGTAAAAATCTGTGAAAGTGAGTTATAGTCCCACTTTTAAAATCTAATATTTTTGGGATGAGAATACATGCAGGTTTTATAAATGATTTACAAAATAGACACAAGTACGTGAAACTACATTCTATGGTTGAATTATCAAAATCGAATATGCCCCTTTTTATTAAGTCTGGTAATCTAAGAATTAGGGAACAGACACCCTAATTGACGCGAATCCTAAAGATAGATCTATTGGACCTAACAAACCCCATCCAAAGTACCGGATGCTTTAGTACTTCGAAATTTATATCATATCTGAAGGGTGTCCCGGAATGATGGGGATATTCTTATATATATGCATCTTGTTAATGTCGGTTACCAGGTGTTCACCATATGAATGATCTTTATCTCTATGTATGGGATGTGTATTGAAATATGAAATCTTGTGGTCTATTATTATGATTTGATATATATAGGTTAAACCTATAACTCACCAACATTTTTGTTGACGTTTTAAGCATGTTTATTCTCAGGTGATTATTAAGAGCTTCCGCTGTCGCATACTTAAATAAGGACGAGATTTAGAGTCCATGCTTGTATGATATTGTGTAAAAACTGCATTCAAGAAACTTATTTTGTTGTAACATATTTGTATTGTAAACCATTATGTAATGGTCGTGTGTAAACAGGATATTTTAGATTATCATTATTTGATAATCTACGTAAAGCTTTTTAAACCTTTATTGATGAAATAAAGGTTATGGTTTGTTTTAAAATGAATGCAGTCTTTGAAAAACGTCTCATATAGAGGTCAAAACCTCGCAACGAAATCAATTAATATGGAACGTTTTTAATCAATAAGAACGGGACATTTCAGTTGGTATCCGAGCGTTGGTCTTAGAGAACCAGAAAATTTGCATTAGTATGTCTTATCGAGTTTGTTAGGATGCATTAGTGAGTCTGGACTTCGACCGTGTTTTCTTTAAAAATGATTGCTCAACATTTTTGTTGGAAACTATATATTTTTAACATATGAATATTATGTGATATATTAATCTCTTAACGTGTTTGATATTATGTGATAGATTTCTACCTCTAGAACAAGTCCCATTGACTCACCTAATAATAATGAAGAGTCAAATGTAAATTGGAATGATTCGTGGACTGATTCACAAGTTCCCGAAGAGGAACCGGAAGAAGAGTCGGAACCGGAAGAAGAATCGGAACCGGAAGAAGAATCGGAACCGAAAGAAGAAATAGAACCGGTGGGGGAAATAATAAAACGATTAAGTAAAAGAGAATCCTCAACCAACCAACCAAGGTTAATTATGGTCAATGGTGTTTCCGCCAAGGAAGCAAAATATTGGGAGGATTACCAATTCTCCGATGAATCGGATTCCGACGAGAATTCCGATGATGTTATAGAAATTACCCCAACTGAATTTAAAAAGGCAAAAGAAAATAATAAGGGAAAGGGCATAAAAATAGAGAAATCTAATTCCAACCCCGATGAACTTTATATGTATCGTCAACCCCCGAAGTCCTTAAGTTGTAACAATGACCCGGGAACCTCTAAACCACCAGGTTTTTCTAAACCAATGTGGACAACGACGGCTCGTATTAGGGGAACATCATATATCCCTAGAAACTTGACAAAACGAACCAAAACCGAACAAGAAAAAACGAGCGAGTCGGAATAAGATAGTTGTATTCGTGTGGTGTAATATATGTAATATAGTGTGCTTATGCTTTATGATATATGTAAAAATTGCTTGTATTAATAAGTATTTTTTTTTATGAATCTAACTCTTGTCTATTTTACAGTATAAAAACACAAAATGGATAGACAACCCAATATTTTAAGAGACCTACCCGGAGACATGATTGATGAAATCTGGTCTAGAGTCGGTCAGAAAGCTTTTATAAATGAGTTCATATTATGCTACGAAATACTATTAACTACTCTTAATATTCTGTATGATTAACTTGTTCCATTTGACTATTTTGAAGGAAATGGCACCGACTACTCGACACACCGTGAATATGAATGAAGAGGAATTCCGTACTTTTCTAGCTTCAAACATAGCCGCAGTACAGGCTGCGCTAAATACCAACAATAACCTTGGATCTGGCAGTACAGGAAATCGTGTAGGATGCACCTACAAAGAATTCACTGACTGCAAACCTTTGGAATTTGATGGAACCGAAGGACCGATCGGATTGAAACGGTGGACCGAGAAGGTCGAATCGGTGTTTGCCATAAGTAAGTTTACTGAAGAGGACAAAGTGAAGTACGCTACGCATACCTTCACAGGTTCTGCGTTAACATGGTGGAATACCTATCTAGAGCAAGTGGGACAAGATGATGCGTACGCACTACCGTGGTCAGCATTCAAGCACTTGATGAACGAGAAGTACCGTCCCAGAACCGAGGTCAATAAGCTCAAGACAGAACTTAGAGGGTTATGATAATGCTAAAAACGAACATATATTTCATAGCATTATTCCTCAAGAAAGACAAGCTTTTAGTTGCAATTGTTCTATTTACAAGAGATATTCGTTTAAATAATAAAAGGTGAAGACAAAAGACAGATTCGACGAATTGAAGACGCAAACGACCAAAAAGCTCAAAAGAACAAAAGACAATCAAAAAGGTTCCAATTATTGATAAGAAACGTCTCGAAATTACAAGAGTACAAGATTCAAAACGCAAAGTACAAAATATAAAATTGTACGCGAGGACGTTCGAAAATCCGGAACCGGGACCAGAGTCAACTCTTAACGCTCGACGCAACGGACTAAAAATTACAAGTTAACTATGTATATAAATATAATATAATATATAATTAATTATATTAATTATATATATATTATATATATATATTAAAAACCGTCGGCAGAGAAAACTCCAAGGACTGAGCTGTAATTTCTATCTCCGCGACTCGCGGAGTTTGGAGAGGCTTTTGCCGCGAGTCGCGGAGCCCCAAATTTCACTTCTGGCTATAAAGCAAACCGAATTCTGATCAAATTTCATATTCTATTTCAATCTCTCTCTCAATATATACGTAATATATATATATAATTTATATTTTAATTTTAATTTTAATTTTAAATCCTAATAATAAGGGTATGTTAGCGAATGTTGTAAGGGTGTAAGTCGAAATTCTGTCCGTGTAACGCTACGCTATTTTTTTATCATTGTAAGTTATGTTCAACCTTTTTATATTAATGTCTCGTAGCTAAGTTATTATTATGCTTATTTAAAACGAAGTAATCATGATGTTGGGCTAATTACTAAAATTGGGTAATTGGGCTTTGTACCATAATTGGGGTTTGGACAAAAGAACGACACTTGTGGAAACTAGACTATGGGCTATTAATGGGCTTTATATTTGTTTAACTAAATGAAAGTTTGTTAATGTTAATATAAAGATTTACAATTGAGCGTCCCTATAAATTACCATATACACTCGATCGGACACGATGGGCGGGGTATTTATATGTACGAATAATCGTTCATTTAACCGGACACGGGAATGGATTAATAGCCACTAGAATAATTAAAACAGGGGTGCAATTACATTCAAGGGTAATTGGTGTAATTGTTAACAAAGTAGTAAAACCTTGGTTTACACGCAGTCGATAACCTGGTGTATTCATTAAACAAAGTATTAAAACCTTGTTACAATTCGAATCCCCAATTAGTTGGAATATTTAACTTCGGGTATAATAATAATTTGACGAGGACACTCGCACTTTATATTTATGACTGATGGACTGTTATGGACAAAAACCAGACGGACATATTGAATAATCCAGGACAAAGGACAATTAACCCATGGGCATAAAACTAAAATCAACACGTCAAACATCATGATTACGGAAGTTTAAATAAGCATAATTCTTTTATTTCATATTTAATTTCCTTTATTTTATATTTAATTGCACTTCTAATTATCGCACTTTTATTTATTGTTATTTAATCGCACTTTTAATTATCGCAATTTCATTATCGTTATTTACTTTATGCTTTAATTTAAGTCTTGTATTTATTTTATATTTTACATTAGGTTTTAACTGCGACTAAAGTTTTAAAATCGACAAACCGGTCATTAAACGGTAAAAACCCCCCTTTATAATAATAATATTACTTATATATATATTTGTATTTTTATAAAAGTAAACTAATATAGCGTTGAACTTTGTTTAAAGATTTCCCTGTGGAACGAACCGGACTTACTAAAAACTACACTACTGTACGATTAGGTACACTGCCTATAAGTGTTGTAGCAAGGTTTAAGTATATCCATTCTATAAATAAATAAATATCTTGTGTAAAATTGTATCGTATTTAATAGTTTTTCCTAGTAAAATATAAACTATTTTATATACACCTCGCATAACATCAGGTTACGAACCCAAGGATTTGATATTACCATGTACGAAAGACGATTCACAGAATTGTGCCTATTGTGTCCGGGAGCATTCGAAGATGAGGAAGAGAAGATCGACGCGTTTGTGAAAGGATTACCGGAAAGAATCCAAGAAGATATAAGTTCACACGAGCCCGCCTCCATACAACAGGCATGTAGAATGGCTTACAAACTAGTGAACCAGATTGAAGAAAGAATTAAAGAACAGACTGCTGAAGAGGCCAATGTGAAGCAAGTCAAAAGAAAGTGGGAGGAAAACGGTGATAAGAATCACCAATACAACAACAACAGCAATTACAACAATAATCGCAACAATTATCCCAACAATCGCAACATCAATCGCAACTACAACAAACGGCCCAACAACAACAACAACAACAACAACAACAGCAACTACAACAATCATCCCAACAACAATAATAACCGCAACAACAACAACAATCAGAAGCAGCTATGCCAAAGGTGTGAAAAGTATCACTCGGGGTTCTGCACCAAATTTTGCAACAAGTGTAAAAGAAATGGTCATAGCGCGGCGAAGTGTGAGGTCTACGGACCAGGGGTTAATAGAACGAAAGGAACAAATGGTGTCGGAACGAGTAATGGCGGAGCAAGTAGTGTCGGAGCAAGTTATGCCAATGTAGTTTGTTATAAATGTGGAAAACCGGACCACATTATTAGAAATTGCCCGAACCAGGAGAACACGAATGGACAAGGCCGCGGAAGAGTTTTCAATATTAATGCGGCAGAGGCACAGGAAGACCCGGAGCTTGTTACGGGTACGTTTCTTATTGACAATAAATCTGCTTACGTTTTATTTGATTCGGGTGCGGATAGAAGCTATATGAGTAGAGATTTTTGTGCTAAATTAAGTTGTCCATTGACGCCTTTGGATAGTAAATTTTTACTCGAATTAGCAAATGGTAAATTAATTTCAGCAGATAATATATGTCGGAATCGAGAAATTAAACTGGTTAGCGAAACATTTAAGATTGATTTGATACCAGTAGAGTTAGGGAGTTTTGATGTGATAATCGGTATGGACTGGTTGAAAGAAGTGAAAGCAGAGATCGTTTGTTACAAAAATGCAATTCGCATTATACGAGAAAAAGGAAAACCCTTAATGGTGTACGGAGAAAAGGGCAACACGAAGCTACATCTTATTAGTAATTTGAAGGCACAAAAACTAATAAGAAAAGGTTGCTATGATGTTCTAGCACACGTCGAGAAAGTACAAACTGAAGAAAAGAGCATCAATGATGTTCCCATTGTAAAAGAATTTCCCGATGTATTTCCGAAAGAATTACCGGGATTACCCCCACATCGATCCGTTGAATTTCAAATAGACCTTGTACCAGGAGCTGCACCAATAGCTCGTGCTCCTTACAGACTCGCACCCAGCGAGATGAAAGAACTGCAAAGCCAATTACAAGAACTTTTAGAGCGTGGTTTCATTCGACCAAGCACATCACCGTGGGGAGCTCCTGTTTTGTTTGTCAAGAAGAAAGATGGTACATTCAGGTTGTGTATCGACTACCGAGAGTTGAACAAACTTACCATCAAGAACCGCTACCCACTACCGAGAATTGACGACTTATTTGATCAACTACAAGGCTCGTCTGTTTATTCAAAGATTGACTTACGTTCCGGGTATCATCAAATGCGAGTGAAAGAAGATGATATTCCAAAGACTGCTTTTAGAACACGTTACGGTCATTACGAGTTTATGGTCATGCCGTTTGGTTTAACTAATGTACCAGCTGTGTTCATGGACCTTATGAACCGAGTGTGTGGACCATACCTTGATAAGTTTGTCATTGTTTTCATTGATGACATACTTATTTACTCAAAGAATGACCAAGAACACGGTGAACATTTGAGAAAGGTGTTAGAAGTATTGAGGAAGGAAGAATTGTACGCTAAGTTTTCAAAGTGTGCATTTTGGTTGGAAGAAGTTCAATTCCTCGGTCACATAGTGAACAAAGAAGGTATTAAGGTGGATCCGGCAAAGATAGAAACTGTTGAAAAGTGGGAAACCCCGAAAACTCCGAAACACATACGCCAGTTTTTAGGACTAGCTGGTTACTACAGAAGGTTCATCCAAGACTTTTCCAGAATAGCAAAACCCTTGACTGCATTAACGCAAAAAGGGAAGAAATTTGAATGGAATGATGAACAAGAGAAAGCGTTTCAGTTATTGAAGAAAAAGCTAACTACGGCACCTATATTGTCATTTCCTGAAGGGAATGATGATTTTGTGATTTATTGTGACGCATCAAAGCAAGGTCTCGGTTGTGTATTAATGCAACGAACGAAGGTGATTGCTTATGCGTCTAGACAATTGAAGATTCACGAACAAAGTTATACGACGCATTATTTGGAATTAGGCGCGGTTGTTTTTGCATTAAAGACTTGGAGGCACTACTTATATGGGGTCAAAAGTATTATATATACCAACCACAAAAGTCTTCAACACATATTTAATCAGAAACAACTGAATATGAGGCAGCGTAGGTGGATTGAATTATTGAATGATTACGACTTTGAGATTCGTTACCACCCGGGGAAGGCAAATGTGGTAGCCGATGCCTTGAGCAGGAAGGACAGAGAACCCATTCGAGTAAAATCTATGAATATAATAATTCATAATAACCTTACTACTCAAATAAAGGAGGCGCAACAAGGAGTTTTAAAAGAAGGAAATTTAAAGGATGAAATACCCAAAGGATAGGAGCAGCATCTTAATATTCGGGAAGACGGAACCCGGTATAGGGCTGAAAGGATTTGGGTACCAAAATTTGGAGATATGAGAGAAATGGTACTTAGAGAAGCTCATAAAACCAGATACTCAATACATCCTGGAACGGGGAAGATGTACAAGGATCTCAAGAAACATTTTTGGTGGCCGGGTATGAAAGCCGATGTTGCTAAATACGTAGGAGAATGTTTGACGTGTTCTAAGGTCAAAGCTGAGCATCAGAAACCATCAGGTCTACTTCAACAACCCGAAATCCCAGAATGGAAATGGGAAAACATTACCATGGATTTCATCACTAAATTGCCAAGGACTGCAAGTGGTTTTGATACTATTTGGGTAATAGTTGATCGTCTCACCAAATCAGCACACTTCCTGCCAATAAGAGAAGATGACAAGATGGAGAAGTTAGCACGACTGTATTTGAAGGAAGTCGTCTCCAGACATGGAATACCAATCTCTATTATCTCTGATAGGGATGGCAGATTTATTTCAAGATTCTGGCAGACATTACAGCAAGCATTAGGAACTCGTCTAGACATGAGTACTGCCTATCATCCACAAACTGATGGGAAGAGCGAAAGGACGATACAAACGCTTGAAGACATGCTACGAGCATGTGTTATTGATTTCGGAAACAGTTGGGATCGACATCTACCGTTAGCAGAATTTTCCTACAACAACAGCTACCATTCAAGCATTGAGATGGCGCCGTTTGAAGCACTTTATGGTAGAAAATGCAGGTCTCCGATTTGTTGGAGTGAAGTGGGGGATAGACAGATTACGGGTCCGGAGATTATACAAGAAACTACCGAGAAGATCATCCAAATTCAACAACGGTTGAAAACCGCCCAAAGTCGACAAAAGAGCTACGCTGACATTAAAAGAAAAGATATAGAATTTGAAATTGGAGAGATGGTCATGCTTAAAGTTGCACCTTGGAAAGGCGTTGTTCGATTTGGTAAACGAGGGAAATTAAATCCAAGGTATATTGGACCATTCAAGATTATTGATCGTGTCGGACCAGTAGCTTACCGACTTGAGTTACCTCAACAACTCGCGGCTGTACATAACACTTTCCACGTCTCGAATTTGAAGAAATGTTTTGCTAAAGAAGATCTCACTATTCCGTTAGATGAAATCCAAATCAACGAAAAACTTCAATTCATCGAAGAACCCGTCGAAATAATGGATCATGAGGTTAAAAGACTTAAGCAAAATAAGATACCAATTGTTAAGGTTCGGTGGAATGCTCGTAGAGGACCCGAGTTCACCTGGGAGTGTAAAGATCAGATGAAGAAGAAATACCCGCATCTATTTCCAGAAGATTCGTCAACACCTTCAACAGCTTACAATTTCGGGACGAAATTTATTTAACAGGTAGGTACTGTAGTGACCCGAACTTTTCCATGTTTATATATATTAATTGAGATTGATATTTACATGATTAAATGTTTCCAACATGTTAAGCAATCAAACTTTTTAAGACTTGATTAATTGAAATATGTTTCATATAGACAATTGACCACCCAAGTTGACCGGCGATTCACGAACGTTAAAACTTGTAAAAACGACATGACGATATATATATGGATATACATATGGTTAACATGAGATTATGATAAGTAAGTATCTCCATAAGTATATTAACAATGAGTTATATACATATAAACAAGACTACTAACTTAAGGATTTCAAAACGAGACATATATGTAACGATTATCGTTGTAACGACATTTAAATGTATATATATCATATTAAGATATATTAATATATCATAATATCATGATAATATAATAATTTAACATCTCATTAGATATAATAAACAATGGGTTAACAACATTAATTGAGATCATTAACTTAAAGGTTTCAAAACAACACTTACATGTAACGACTAACGATGACTTAACGACTCAGTTAAAATATATATACATGTAGTGTATTTAGATGTATTAAAATACTTTTGGAAGACTTCAAGACATATATCAAAACACTCATACTTAACGAAAATGGTTACAGTTACTTTTCCATTCTTTTCTTTCATCAAGAATTCTAGTCGTATTCTTACCCGTATTATACACAGCTTCAAAACGTACTTACTATGAGTATATACCAATAGGAACTAGCATGGGATTCCACTCTTGATTATGTCATGTATGACTAATCAATTTTAACTTCTACCATGAGCTAGTCAACTAACTAGAACTCCTTTTAACCCCACTCACCACTCACCAATCACCACTCATCATTCACTCCATTTCACTTCCAATTCTCTTTCTAATTCTCTCTCAACACACACACACACACACTATTATGAACGTATTTTTCCAGTAGTTAATCATCATCTTCATCAAAAATCATTTCAAGAATCAAGCTATAATCATCATAGGAAGAATACTTCAAGAACACTTCAAAAATCCCTTCAAGTTTACTAATTTACTTCCAAGCTTTCTAATCCATTCCAAGTAATCATCTAAGATCAAGAAACCTTTGTTATATACAGTAGGTTATCTTTCTTATTCAAGGTAATATTCATATTCAAACTTTGATTCAATTTCTATAACTATAAACTATCTTAATTCGAGTAAAAATCTTACTTGAACTTGTTTTTGTGTCATGATCCTACTTCAAGAACTTTCAAGCCATCCAAGATCCTTTGAAGCTAGATCATTTCTTGTCACTTCCAGTAGGTTTACCTACTAAACTTGAGGTAGTAATTATGTTCATAATATCATTCGATTCATATATATAAAACTATCTTATTCGAAGGTTTAAACTCGTAATCACTAGAACATAGTTTAGTTAATTCTAAACTTGTTCGCAAACAAAAGTTAATCCTTCTAACTTGACTTTTAAAATTAACTACACACATGTTATATATCTATATGATATGCTAACTTAATGATTTAAAACCTGGAAACACGAAAAATACCGTAAAACCGGATTTACGCCGTCGTAGTAACACCGAGGGCTGTTTTGGGTTAGTTAATTAAAAACTATGATAAACTTTGATTTAAAAGTTGTTATTCTGAGAAAATGATTTTTATTATGAACATGAAACTATATCCAAAAATTATGGTTAAACTCAAAGTGGAAGTATATTTTCTAAAATGGTCATCTAGACGTCGTTCTTTCGACTGAAATGACTACCTTTACAAAAACAACTTGTAACTTATTTTTCCAACTATAAACCTATACTTTTCTGTTTAGATTCATAAAATAGAGTTCAATATGAAACCATAGCAATTTGATTCACTCAAAACGGATTTAAAATGAAGAAGTTATGGGTAAAACAAGATTGGATAATTTTTCTCATTTTAGCTACGTGAAAATTGGTAACAAATCTATTCCAACCATAACTTAATCAACTTGTATTGTATATTATGTAATCTTGAGATACCATAGACACGTATACAATGTTTCGACCTATCATGTCGACACATCTATATATATTTCGGAACAACCATAGACACTCTATATGTGAATGTTGGAGTTAGCTATACAGGGTTGAGGTTGACTCCAAAATATATATAGTTTGAGTTGTGATCAATACTGAGATACGTATACACTGGGTCGTGGATTGATTCAAGATAATATTTATCGATTTATTTCTGTACATCTAACTGTGGACAACTAGTTGTAGGTTACTAACGAGGACAACTGACTTAATAAACTTAAAACATCAAAATATATTAAAAGTGTTGTAAATATATTTTAAACATACTTTGATATATATGTATATATTGTTATAGGTTCGTGAATCAACCAGTGGCCAAGTCTTACTTCCCGACGAAGTAAAAATCTGTGAAAGTGAGTTATAGTCCCACTTTTAAAATCTAATATTTTTGGGATGAGAATACATGCAGGTTTTATAAATGATTTACAAAATAGACACAAGTACGTGAAACTACATTCTATGGTTGAATTATCGAAATCGAATATGCCGCTTTTTATTAAGTCTGGTAATCTAAGAATTAGGGAACAGACACCCTAATTGACGCGAATCCTAAAGATAGATCTATTGGGCCTAACAAACCCCATCCAAAGTACCGGATGCTTTAGTACTTCGAAATTTATATCATATCCGAAGGGTGTCCCGGAATGATGGGGATATTCTTATATATATGCATCTTGTTAATGTCGGTTACCAGGTGTTCACCATATGAATGATCTTTATCTCTATGTATGGGATGTGTATTGAAATATGAAATCTTGTGGTCTATTATTATGATTTGATATATATAGGTTAAACCTATAACTCACCAACATTTTTGTTGACGTTTTAAGCATGTTTATTCTCAAGTGATTATTAAGAGCTTCCGCTGTCGCATACTTAAATAAGGACGAGATTTGGAGTCCATGCTTGTATGATATTGTGTAAAAACTGCATTCAAGAAACTTATTTTGTTGTAACATATTTGTATTGTAAACCATTATGTAATGGTCGTGTGTAAACAGGATATTTTAGATTATCATTATTTGATAATCTACGTAAAGCTTTTTAAACCTTTATTGATGAAATAAAGGTTATAGTTTGTTTTAAAATGAATGCAGTCTTTGAAAAACGTCTCATATAGAGGTCAAAACCTCGCAACGAAATCAATTAATATGGAACGTTTTTAATCAATAAGAACGGGACATTTCATAAACAAGTTCAAGACACGAAAATGTATTGTCCAAATGGTTATACACCGCCTAAGTCGGCTCATACACCATTTCAAATAGCTTTTGCTACGAACAATCAGAATATGTATGGTTTGAATGTAAGCAGTGCACCTATTCAACAAAATTCGTATCCACCATAAGTTTCACCATGTTCTCTCAATACTCAATCACAGCCTACTACCAATACTACAGAGTCATCTACACCGACTGCATCAGATATTATTTCTGCACTTAAGATTGAAAACATGAGGAAAGCTGGGAAAGAAAAAATAAGTGAAGATATAGCTTTGCTATCCAGCCTTGTTAACTCTTATGACAGTTATCTTGATGGTCGTGTGGGTAACATTCATCTAACCACGGAAGATTATCATCAGCTTGATAAAGATGAAGCAGAAAAGATGGATATTATGCGGGGTATGGCAAATCTTGTGAGACGAGCTAGAGATTACGAAGAGCAAACTGAAAAACCAATCAGTCTGACCAAAGATACAAAACTGGGTTTTGATATGAATTTTGTTACTTGTTACAACTGTGGAGAATTAGGTCATTTTTCAAGACAGTGCACAAAACAGAAGAAGCAGGGTAATCGTAATCCGTTCAAGAATCAGAACTATAGTTCTCAGAGTCAAACTACAAAGCATGAGATTTACATTACTGATAAAGTAAATGAAGCTGATACAGCTGAGGGTCCGAACAAAGCTTTAGTTGTCATTCATGGAGACGATGATGATTGGTCTATCAAATTGAATGTTGATGATCAACAACCTAAAGCTAACATGGCCAAGATTTCTGAAGAAAAAGAAGACTGTGTCATCGGTAAAAGTATAATTGAGAAGCTGACTTCTCGTGCTGAAAGAGCTGAAAAGTTATCACGAATCATTCGAAAAGAGAAGATTCAAAAGATGGTTAAAGATAAATTCAAGAAGGCATGTGATTCAGTTCCTCGTACACCTGAATCTAGAAGTATTTCACCAACATCGTCAGAGGACTACTACTTCAACAGTTGGAAGGATAACTATGGTGATACCTCTATGTTTGAAGAAAGTCTAGAGGCTAATCAGAGTAAAGAAAAATTGGTGGATTCTGATACGGAAATAAAACAAATGATTCTCCTGTGTTAGTAAGGACACAAGATCCGTCATCTTCAAATTCTAATAACTTGTATGATTTTAGAGGACATAGGGAGTTTCGTCAATGTTTTAGTTGTGCTATTTTTGGGCACATTGCTGCTAATTGTCCTAGAAGATATAGATCACCAAGACAGAAGATTGACCTCACATATGATGATCGTAGATCATCTTATGCTCATAAAACAGGTTCACCTGTTAATGATGAAGTTCATGTTAAAAATCATACGACAAAGGTTGTCTGTGGAGAGTATAAGAGAAAGAACGTTAATAGGTCAATTTCTCCTGTGAATATTAAGGTTCCTAAACAGGATACTGAGGCAAGAGTTGCCAAATCAAGTGATCATAGTAGAGTTTTTGAGTCAAAGGCACGATCGCCTTCGCAAAAAGCTAGTCGTCGAAAATACTTTTCTCATACCAGACCACGAGCTAATCGCTCTGAAGATGAGCAAAATGTGAAAAACCAGAAGAGAAATATTGCTACTTATAAACTGTCTAATTTTACGGTTTCTAATGATGAGATTCCACCGGACTCAAACGAGAAATGGATGGAAGTTCAAGCTATGGGTGTTAATGGACAACCTACTACCGTCCGGGCGTGGGTTCCCATTATGAATTAATTTTCTTAATGTGATATGCAGGGAATCAGGGTACCTGCAAACAACACCTGGATAGTGGATAGCGGCGCTTCAAGACATATGACTGGACAGCTATCTCTTCTTTCGGATGTACACCCAATTAAGGGAGGTTATGTTGCATTTGTGGGAGATAAAGGAGGTCACATTTCAGCTCAAGGTTTATTGAAGAATGAAAAAGTTAGTTTCGACAAAGTCAACTATTGTCAAGAGCTTGCAAACAATTTGTTGTCGGTTTCACAAATCTGTGAGAAATCTTTCAAGGTAGCATTTGATGACGAATTCAGCTACATTTTGAAACCAGAGTTTGTGATTCCTCCGAAAATGATTCTGATGAAGGCTCCTAGACAAGCTAATTTATACATACTAGATATGATTGTTGCTACTTCAACTGCTGAACATCATCAAGCTTTTATTTCTAAAGTGACTGAACAAGATTCTATTACGTGGCACAAACGCATGGGTCATTTAAGTTTTCAGAAGATGAACCATCTGGTTCACAAAAATCTTGTAGAAGGTGTTGATCTTCGGTCTTTTCAGATTCCAGGAACATGTGTTCCATGTAAGAAGGGTAATCCAATCTCTGCTCCGCTTGAATTGTTACATATGGATCTTTTCGGTCCAATTCGTTTTGAAAGCATTGATGGAAGTAAGTATTGTCTGGTGGCAACTGATGATTATTCAAGATTCTCTTGGGTAATGTTTTTGAAAGAGAAGTCTGATACATTTGATAATTTGAAAGTGCTAATCAATCGATTAGAAATAGGTTTTAATCTTAAGGTAAGAAAGATTCGTTGCGACAACAGTACAGAATTCAAGAATCAGTATCTTGCAGGTTTTTGTATTGAGAAAGGTATCAATATGCAGTTCAGTTCTGCATACGCTCCTCAGATGAATGGTGTTGCTGAAAGAAAGAATAGAGTATTGATAGAGACAGCTAGAACAATGCTAGAAGATTCATCGTTACCTGTTCATTTTTAGAGTGAAGCTGTTGCAAATGCATGTTACACTATGAATCGAGTTCTGACTATTAAACGACTGGGTAAAACTTGCTATGAGCTATTGCATGGGAGAAAATCGTCTTTGAAGCATCTAGAACCATTTGGTGCACCCTGTACCATTCTGAAAAGAAAACCAGGAAGTAAGTTTGATTCAAAAGTGGTTACTGGAGTATTTCTTGGGTATAGTTCCCCTAACAAGCGAGTTTTTAATAATGAGACAAGATGTGTTGAAGAATGGTCTGAAGTTTACATCCAAAGGAATCATATGAAGAATGCTCCGAAGAGTCATCCTTGGATTTATAACTATTACGAGCTGATTGACTCATTCAATCTTGCTCCAGATCTGACGGAGAATGAAGTTGAGTTACAAATGCTGTTTAATTTACAGAATGAACCAGAAGTATCTATATCTGCTCCAACTCCAACTCCATTACCCACTGTCAATGAACCAGTTCAAGATTCAGATCAAGATGTTGATCCAGTGTACGACACCTGCGGATCTGATATTTCAAGTGAAAATTCTGATAATCCTAAAGATATTGATGATACTACGAATCTATAACCTGAGATACCTGTTCCTGCACAACCAGTTCCCAGAACTACAGCTGCTCATCCTAGAGAGAATATTATTGGAGATCCAAATGCATGTGTTAGAACAAGAAGGCAAGTTCAGTTTGATGGTCAAGTTGATGCCCATATGACATATGCTGCTGCATATTACGAGTACTCATGTCATATTTCTAGAATAGAGCCAAAGACAACTAAGGAAGCCTTGAAGCATGTTGATTGGGTTATGGCAATGCAATAAGAGATTCAGCAATTCCATCGTCTAGATATTTGGAAGCTAGTTACTAAACCGCATGGTGCTAAAGTTATTGATCTCAAATGGGTATGGAAGTGAAAATTTGACGAAGATGGCAATGTTATCCGTAACAAAGCAAGATTAGTCGCTAAAGGTTATCAGCAAGATCCTGAATTCGATTATGATGAAGTTTTTGCTCCTGTTGCCAGATTGGAGGCCATTCGCATTTTTCTGACTTTTTCTTCATTTATGAAGTTTAATGTATTTCAAATGGATGTTAAGAGTGCATTTCTTTATAGCAAGCTAAACGAACGAGTATATGTCAGTCAACCTCTGGGTTTTGAAGATCATCTTCATCCTGACAAAGTTTACCGATTACGTAGAGCCCTATATGGTTTACATCAAGCCCCAAGAGCTTGGTATGGACGTTTGTCAAGTTATCTGCTCGAAAAAGGTTATCAAATAGGCACGGTAGATTGTACTCTGTTCACAAAGGTTAAAGATGGTGATATTATTTTGGTCCAGATCTATGTATACGACATTATTTGAAATGAGCAAATTGGGTCTTTTACACTACTTTCTTGGTTTACAAGTCGAACAGACTAGTAACGGTATTTTTCTTCATCAAGCAAAGTATGTAAATGATATACTCGAACATTTCGGTATGACTCAAGAGCGTCCTGTATCAACCCCGCTAGCTGTGAATCATGGTATTTCGTTAGACTGTAAAGGGGAGCCTGTTGATCCTACATACTATCGAGCAATCATCGGATCACTTATGTATCTTACTGCATCTAGGCCAGATATTATGTTTGCAACATGTCTGAGTGCTCGTTATCAAGTTAATCCAAATACAATTCATCTTTCAGCTGCCAAAAGAATTCTTCGTTATCTATTACATTCTCCAAATCTCGGCATATGGTATTCGAACGAAGAAAAGTTTGATCTTGTGGCATATAGTGATTCAGAGTATGCAGGTTGCAAAATCAACAACAAATCTACATCAGGAGGATGTCAATTTTTAGGTGAAAGGCTGGTGATCTGGCAATGCAAGAAACAAACTGCAGTTGCACTTTCCATGTGTGAAGCTGAATATATTGCTGCTACAAGTTGCTGTTCGCAAGTTGTTTGGATCCAACAACAACTTCGTGATTACGGACTAAGACTCTCTTTCTCTCATCTTTATATTGATAATATTGCTGCTATTGCAATTACTAAGAATCCTGTGCAACATTCTAAGACTAAACATATAGGTGTTAAATATCATTTTCTTAGGGATTGCTATGAGAAAAAGATTATTGAGGTTAAGAGAATAGGTACTAAGGACCAGAGGGCTGACTTATTCACTAAGGCTTTTGATAAACCTAGGTTCTTGCTACTGTTAGAGATGAATGGCATTGTTGATCGAGACAAAGTGATTTCAGATGTTGATTGTGAGGGTTAATCAAACTTTTAGACTTTACATGTAGGGTGCATGACATATAGATTTTAGTTTTTAATCTGCACTGCATATTTTTGCTTTCTGTCTGCATTTCCTTGATTAAATGCTAGTCTGTAGTTATTTTCTATTTTTCCTTTGTTAAAATGCTAAAAGACAAAAAGATTTTATGTTTTATTATTTTAGGGGGAGTATGTGCTTCAATAGAAAATTCCTATAAAGTGTAAAATGCCTCACCAGAAAACCCTAAAAATTTGAAAAAAATCCGAAAATGAGCTTGTTTTGATTAATTTGTTGGACGTGAAGAAATTACTGTACTGAGAATTGATATATTTGATTAGTAATGACTGATTTGAACGTTTATGTTTATCTGTTATGTGATGTACTGATAGATGTGACTTATCAATTCTTGACATTAGACTATCATAATAAAAATAACGATCATCTAAGATTCAGAAGTCATGAACGATCTGTTGCGTTTGAAGGTAGTCACCTAATTATCTCCGAAACTGTATCTAATGATAATTGTTGAGGAACTCAACAGTCGGTTGAGGGTATCCCTTATCATAATTGATAATCGTTAGAGAAAGTTGGGGTGAATTTTAAGTTGAGGATTATCTGTTTGGCTGGTGCATACCACGTTGTCACGGGCCTAAGACTTTATAATCGAAACTAAACCCCAAAATATCAGAGAAAATTAGTTTATGTCGAAAGTAAGTGTCCCTTCTCGCTTAAGGTTGACAAGTATAATTCCTTATTGCGGACCGTTCAAGCATTTAAGGGAGAACACCTTCGAGTGATCTGAGCACACAACAAAGAAACATGAGTTCATGCATAAAAATGTAAAATCCATTCATGATGGCGTTCAAAATCAATATATCAATAACAGTGATATGCTGAAAAAGAAATATCAAAAGAAAATCAAAGTCAAAGATAATTGGCGTATCAAGATGGCAAAGTCTTAAAAGTATGAAGAATGCTGATTCATGATGTGCTCATAAAGAACTCATATCATTCTTAGTGTGACGCCCCCGTGCAGCTTGAATTGTTTAATCACGACGTTCATACTGAACTATCACGATTCTTGTCATCTGCAATATAGAGTTATACCTATTAAGACTGTAAGTTGGAAAGATACTTATATAGATATACTCTAATTAAATATATATATATATATATATATATATATATATATATATATATATATATATATATATATATATATATATATATATGAAAGTTTAACTTTCGATTCCGTTTTCCATGTCAACTTGAACATAAAGAAGTTAAGGGCCTTGAGATTTATTTCGTGTGACAACTGGTCATCAGGCAAGTATGCTTTAACTGTAGACCAATCCCCGCGGTAAATAATGCGCCTATTCGGATAATCCAATATATTCTAAAATCTGCCGTTCCAACTAGATTGAAGATTATCAATACACTGATAGAAGCCAAAGGCTGACAGGGTTATTCAAAATGTCGTGAGAACCATCCTGTTCAATTTGAATGAAATACATGGAAAGAGATAACGGAAAGTTACGTGTAATGAATTGACAACCTAATAAAAACGCACAATCATAAGTGATGGAAGAATCAAGGATTAATGAACTTAGCGTGATCTCAAAAATCATTGCTTTATAGTGTTCAAGTAATTAATGCCAAAATGATTGTCGAAGTGTCCGAAATGAATATGTTCATGTTTAATGAGGATTGATATCAGTAATTTCATGATAATAGACATAGACTAGATAATTAAGAATGAACAACAGAAATTGATTCAATATATCGGTTCTGATCCATTTTTAAATTGTTAATCATTTTGCTCACAAAAAGAATGTGGATTTATATGTTTGTTTATCTGTTTAATTAAGTATTTTGCATTGAAAACTGTAAAACAACAAAAAGATTTTGGTTTTGCATGTTATTGCATTTCATGGTAGAATGTCTTTTCTTTGCATATTTTTAGTTGCATGACATCACATTTCAGAAAAGCTATAAAGATTTATCTTTTCCTTATTTTCTGATTAATCCTCTGAATATGCATAACTACATCTGAAAGAACCTTGTCGAGATCATGATATTTTTTTTGGCCACCAAATCCATAAGATTGAAATTTTTAGAGCTGGTGATTACTTGAAGGACTTTAATGATTTAAGGTTGTTAGTGAACTCAAGATGACATTACACTGTAGGATTTACTCTTGGAACATAGAATGTTTAGAGTAATAACCTTGTTTGGGTTTGGATTTTTATTCTACGTAAGTGTTGATGATCACTTCTTGAAGGATTAGTCATTTATGACTCAAATTGAAAGTGTCAGTTAGCTCTAAGATTGAGAAACGAGTCGAAATCCTAAGTTTGTGAAAATTGGAAAATTTGAAAATGCCTAAGTGGCTCACTCGCACGTTTGATGTGTGAACCGTACGAGTAACCACACGTGTGAGGTTAACCGTACGGCTGACCTTGTTCTAAAATGTCCTAAGACATCAGGGTCACATGCACGAGTGATTAGGTGAGACGCGCGTTCGATGGTGGATCGTGTGATCAACCGTACAGTTGATCACGAGAGTATAAATAGGGAGTGTTGAGCACAGTCGCTCACACTTGTGCTCCCAAAACTTTTTTTTCTCTCAAATTTCGACCTTCACCGATCAAGTTTTCCACTGCAGCATTTGTTTGTCACATTATTCCGACCACAGCGCCACCATCTAGTTTGTTAAGATATCAAATGGCAGAACAACAAATCAACGTTCCAGTTGTTAATGTAGAAGGACAGGGGGAGCAACAAGCTAATCCTATCAACCCACCTGTTCAGCAAGAGATTCCTCTATAGAAGGGTGAACTGAACAATCAAGTCGCTCTCTATGACACTACTTTAGAGAGAGGTGATCATTTTACAGAGATTATAGCTTTTCTTTAGAGATCAAGGATACAAACTGCTATTTCTACTCCATGCACACCATACTACAGCCATCAGAGAGAATTCTGGAGAAACGATGTACTGGATGTATCTGAAGATAATGCTAAGCTTGTTAGTAACGTTCAAGGACATGAGATCACTGTTTTTAAGGAAGTGATAAGAATGATTTTAGGTTTCAATGACAAAAATTGTTCTCACATGACGATCAGTCGAGAAAGAATTCATGGTTGTTTTAAGAGATGTGCTTATTCTGGTTACCTAAGTGGTAATTCTGAACTGATGAAGATGCTTCTGCCTCCACAGTTTAGATATCTTGCTCACGTGATCATGCATTGTTTGAGTGGACGCAAGTCTGGTTTTGATAAGTTGAACGAGAAAGTGCAGAGTATGTTTGTGGCACTTGTCTTAAAGGCACCATACTATTTCTCAGGGTTTGTTCTACACTACTTCAAAGCGAATCTTTTCAGTTCTACTCAGAGATATCTCATTTATGCCTGTTTTCTTCAATTGAACATTATTGACACTGCACCTGATCTACCTAAGCATGAAGAGGATATTATTCACCTAAAGCCAATGAATCCGATAACTTTCTAAAGAATGGAGGAGACAAGGAATGAGGATTTAAATCCTGACTTTAAAAGAAAGATCATTTGTCATCTAATCAAGGAGAACTATCGATGTCCAGCAGGTAATGCTTGGAGGAATGAGGATTTAGACTCTAACAATGAAGTTATCGATGAGGAAGGTGAGGGTGATAATCAGAAAGCTACTGGTAATGTTCAAGGAGGAGGTAATGTTGATGATGAGATTATCGAGGGTGATGATGAAGCGACAGAGGAGGATGTCAGCTTGATTCAGAGGAAATGGAAAGGAAAGGATCCTATGACCTCAGAACAACTCAAGAAGAAGGAGAAAAGAACGAAGTATTCTTATTAGTCACCTCAGAAGTCATCACAGGGAGGTTCAAAACAATAAGCTCAGAGAAAACCATCCGGGTTTATAAAGGATGCAAGAGCTGTTGTTACCTCACCGAAACCTTCCACAACAACACCTCAGGTCACGCCAGACAAATACAAGACTCAGCAAAATCTACTGATGTCTTTGATCATGAAGATAACGAATCTTGAAAATCAAGCTACTGAGGAGAAGAAGATCAGTAATGCTAAGATTGAATCGTTGGTGGAAGAGAACAAGAGGTTATCTGATAGGTTGGACTGACAGAAGAGTAGGACAGATAAATTGAAGAATAAGTTTTTGGCGATTAAGAGTGAGAACAAGGAGAAATTGAAGAAGTTGAATGAAAGAATCGAACAGCTTACCTCTGGTAAAACAAAGTTGATTAAGGTGAAAGGAGAAGAATTTTCTTCTGATTTGGGAAATGATGATGAGAAAGACGATGAAGACGACGCTGGAACTGGAGGACCCTCTTTTGGATACCCATTAGTGATACCTATTCGAAGTTTTAATGAATATAGTGAGGTCTTTACTGCTGAATATTATATGAATTATTCAAATGTTTTTAATAATGCAGAAAAGGGGGACGTTCCACCAAGTGATTTTTCGATGGAACAGCTTGCTGCTCTGGCATACGATAGTGAAAACGATACAGAGGATGCAGAGATAGCTGAAGCTGAAAAAAAGGCTCCACAAGAAGAGTCATTTTCCAGTATCCCTCCCGAATCAATCCAAAATATCAACTTAAGTGATGTCGATAATTTGTTTGCTGATGAGAAGGGTGAAGATTCTGTTGGTAAAGATAGTTTAAAAGAGGATGTGATTATAGAGTCCGAGGACGAATTTGTGACAGAATCTGATGATGAAGAAGAAGAAGAAGAAGAAGTTGAGATTGTTATGCCTTTGCTTGAGCCATACTCGCATCCGTCACTAAACACCTTAAGTGACTTCTTCAATCTGAGTTGTGAGGAGAAAAGAAAGAACTTAATTGAGTTAGAAAAGGCGAGGAAGGTATACAAAGAACAAGTGAAAGAAGTGGATGTTATGATAGAAAGGAACAAGAAGATCCGACATGAGAAACTGCTCGTTGAGAAAAAAGAAAAGAAACTGAATTGAAAGATAAGGAACTCCGAGCCGAACAAGCCGAGGCAGAGGGATGGAATGAGATTAAGAAATGGTTTATACGTGATAGGGTTAAAGTGAACAGAAACATTGTAGAAGACGAGATCCGATAGAGTTGGTGGAAACAAAACGTTGTTAACCTTGATCAGTTGAATAAGCCAGAACTTGAGCCGAAGTTTGTTAGTTTCTACGAAAGGGTAAAGAGAACCAAGAAGTATTCCAAGGGTAAAATACTGAGTTGGGGTTACTTCAAGGAGATCAATTGTTTCGCGATCAAGAGGGAAGGAGGAGTTGATTACATGGTACGTCCTAGTCACTTTAAAACTCTACCGTACTTCGAGATCATGCAACTTGCTAAGCTGAAGATGTTGAATGCTGAAGATAGTGACCTTTCTAGGTGGTTTCAGAGAAAACTCAGATATGAGTATAAGACAGGGAAATGGGACATCTTTAAGTCAACAGCCGCCGGGTTCCAACAAAGAAAAATTTTAAAGGTGGACCTGTACGCGTTGTTAAGTTCCATCCGGCCAAGTACATGAAGCAATCTCCATTGATGCCCTTACCCAAGGATATTTGCAAAAACTTCAGATGGTGGTTCTACGATGAGTTGTCGCAGGAAGCAGTGATCTTGACTGCGATTGAGAAGGAAGATGGAAGCATACAATTTGACAATGTGAGGATTCTAGATCCCATGTGGCTGAGGAACTTATTGAGATTTGATGTGGAGATTCTTCACCGCCATCACATTACTTTTAGAGATGATTGAAAAGAGGAAGCTATGAGATATCAACGTGTGATCGATGTCTACTATGCATACCTCAACAGAAACAGTGTTGCTCAAAGCTCAAACCAAGTTTAAGCCAGCTGATCTATGTCGGATACTGTGTTGCTCGTTTGTATTTTATTTTTGATGATGATGTATTTAGGCGAGAGAGAGAATCTGGATATGTACTTGATGTTAAACTGATGTTACTTTTGGACTTATATGTATTTCATGGACGTTTACTTTATTGTAATTGATGGTCTAGATCCTAGGGGGAGTTGTTGATGCATTTTATGTAAGTCACTAGACATCTAACCTACGTCCATTGCAGGTACTTCAGTTTATGGGATACCATGATCGCTCGTTATTATCCTATCTGTGTTTGTTTGTGGTTACAGGTACTGCAAGAACGCGATATGGATGTTTGAGTATGTTAGACTTAGTCAGACGTGCGAGTGAAGTCTTACTCGTACGGCTGACAGGCTCATACGCATGGTTGATGCTGAGCTAAGTCACAATTATAACCTAAATGAGATGACACGAGTGAGTGATCACCCGTACCACTTATGAAGCCAACTCATACGTGTGATGGATGACTCGTACATGTGAGTCAACAGCAGGGGTATATAAGTGTAATGTTCTTCATTTTAGGTTAAGCCTCTCACACACACACACACCATTCAGATCTGGTTCCCTGAATCCGATCCTCTCTCAACCCAAATCACTCCAGGTAGTGAATAATAGCTCTAGGCATTAATCTAATCACACCCTTGTTGTGGTTTGACTAATTTAATCCCAAAAAGCTCCTAATATTCACTTAGATTGGTTTGATTCACTAATTCTGCCTTTATGTGAATTAAACCTGTTGATTTCGAAGTTCCTAGTCATGTTTCATCAATTGGAATTTGGTCGAGGTTAAATGAATGTATGAACATAGTTTAAAATCTTTGAGATTCAACTTAACAAACTTTGCTTATCGTGTCAGAATAATATAAAGATAAAGTTTAAATTTGGTCGGAAATTTCTAGGTTGTCACAGGATTTTGGGTTTTAATGACGAGAACTGCTCCCACATGACGATCAGTCGAGAAAGAATTCATGGTTGCTTTAAAAGATGTGCTTATTCTGGGTATATTGCTAGCAAATTTGAACTGATGAAGACGCTTCTGCCTCCACAGTTTAGATATCTTGCTCATGTGATTATGCACTGTTTGAGTGGACGCAAATCTGGATTTGATAAGTTGAATGAAAAAGTGCAAAGTATGTTTGTGGCACTTGTCCTAAAGGCTCCATACGATTTCTCAGGATTTGTCTTACACTACTTCAAAGCGAATCTTTTCAGTTCTACTCAGAGATATCTCATTTATGCCCGTTTTCTTCAATTGATCATTAATGACATTGCATCTGATCTACCTAAGCTTGAAGAGGATATTATTCACCTTAAGCCAATCAATCCGATAACTTTTTGAAGAATGGAGGACACAAGAAACGAGGATTTAAAGCCTAACTTTAAGAGAAAGCTTATTTGTCATCTGATCAAGGAAAACTATCGATGTCCAGCTGGTAATGCTTGGAGGAATGAGGATTCAGACAAACACTATGAAGTTACTAATGAGGAAGGTGAGGGTGATAATCAGAGAGCTACTGGTGAAGTTCAAGGAGGAGGTAATGTTGATGATGAAATTATTGAAGGTGTTGATGAAGCGACAAAGGAATATGTGAGTTTGATTTAGAGGAAGAGGAAAGGGAAGGAAGCGATGACTTCAGAACAGCCCAAGAAGAAGGAGAAAAGAACTAAACATCATTTTGATTCATCTCAAAAGTCATCACAGGGAGGTTTGAAACAACAGGCTCAGAGACAACCATCCGGTTTCATGAAGGATGCAAGAACTGTTGTTACCTCACCAAAACCTGCCACCACAATACCTCAGGTCACATCAACCGAATTCAAGATACAGCAAAATCTACTGTTGTCTTTGATCACGAAAATAACCAATCTAGAGAATCAAGCCATTGAGGAGAAGAAGATCAGTGAAGCTAAGATTGAGTCGTTGGTAGAAGAAAACAAAAGGTTATCTGATAGACTGGACCGTCAGAAGGGAAGGACGGAGAAGTTGAAGAAGAAGGTATTGGCGATTAAGAGTGAGAATAAGGAGAAATTGAAGGAGTTGAACAATAAGATTGAATCGATTACCTCTGGTAAAACTAAGTTGATTAAGGAGAGAGGAGAAGAATTTTCTTCTGATTTGGGTGGTGATGACGAGAAAGACGATGAAGAAGATGCTGGAACAGGAGGACCCTCTTTTGAGATACCAAAAGGGGGACGTTTCACCAAGTGATTTTTCAGTGGAACAGCTTGCTGCTCTGGCATACGATAGTGAAAACGATACAGAGGATGCAGAGAAAGTTGAAGCTGAGAACCAGGCTCCACAAGAAGAGTCATTTGCCAGTATCCCTCCCGAATCAATCCAAAATATTAACTTGAGTGATTTTAATAATTTGTTTGCTGATGAGAAGAGTGAAGATTCTGTTGGTAAGGATAGTGTAAAAGAGGATGTGATTGTTGAATCCGAGGACGAATTGGTAACAGAATCTGATGATGATGATGATGATGATGATGAAGAAGAATTGTTATACCTTCGCTTGAGCCATACTCAAATCCGTCACTCAACACCTTAAGTGACTTTTTCAATTTGATTAGTGATGTGAAAAGAAAGAAGTTAGATGATTTAGAAAAGACGAGGAAGGTATACAAAGAACAAGTTAAAGAAGTGGATGTTTTAATTGAAAAGAACAAAAAAAATCCGACATGAGAAACTGCTCGTTGAGAAAGAAAGAAAAGAGATTGGGCTGAAGAAGAAGAAACTCCGAGCCGAGCAAGCTAAAGCCGAGGCATGGAATGAGATTAATGAATGGTTCAAACGTGATAGGGTTAAAGTTAACAGAAACGTTGAAGAAGACGAGATCCGTCAGAGTTGGTGGAAACAGAACGTCGTTAACCCTGATCAGTTGAATAATCCAGAACTCGAGCCGGAGTTTGTTAGTTTCTACGAAAAGGGAAAGAGAACCAAGAAGTATTCCAAGGGTAAAATTTTAAGCTGGGGTTACTTCAAGGAGATCAATTGTTTCGCGATCAAGAGGGAAGGAGGAGTTGATTACATGGCACGTCCTAGTCACTTCAAAACTCTACCGTACTTCGAGATCATGCAACTTGCTAAGTTGAAGATGTTGAACACTGAAGATTGTGACCTTTCCAGGTGGTTTCAGAGAAAACTCAGATATGAGTATAAGACAAGGAAATGAGACATCTTTAAGTCAACAGCCGCCAGGTTTTCCATGCACCCGACAAAGAGAAATTCCAAAGGTGGACCTGTACGCGTTGTTAAGTTCCGTCCAGCCAAGTACATGAAGTAATCTCCATTGATGCCCTTACCCAAGGATATATGCAAAAACTTCAGATGGTGGTTCTATGATGAGTTGTCAGAAGAAGCAGTGATCTTGACTACAATTGAAAAGGAAGATGGAAACATACAGTTCGACAATGTGAGGATTTTAGATCCTATGTGGCTAAGGAACTTATCGAGATTTGATGTGGAGACATGATGCATTGAAACAGTACCTTTATTTATGAACGGATTTGAGTTATTTTGTTACACGAATTGATTTATTGTATATATGGTATTTTAATGAATTTAGGTTGGTTTCAAACATATATAGGCAACTAGTCCTATCCGTGTAGTTTAGTTTGTTGGTAAATCCGGTTCGTTCCACAGGGAGAATGGAGTTCAAGAGATTAAATTACCGATAGTTAATCTAGTAGAAAAGGGAAGTAATAATAAAAAGATTTAATTAAAACTTGGAATTTAAACTAAAATCGTAACAGTACTGTATCTACACTTACGCGTTTCGTGTACGTATATACGCGTTTCGCGTATACTTTTAAATATACGCGGTTCGTGTGAAACTATACACGATCCGCGTATGGTTTATTTGATGTGACAAAACAGTCTGGTTCAACCGAAGTTCATTGATTTATATTTTTATATTTTCAATATATAATAATAATAATATGTAATTAATAATAATAATAATAATTTTACAATATATATAAATGGGAGTGTTTACTTAAATGTGTCGCCTCTAGATCCATGGATTGTTTTAAGTTTTATGCTCGTATTAAAATGTTTAGTATAAAACTTATATTTTCCTTTCGAAAAAAATATAAAGTTTCGACTAACTAAATTAAATCTAATTTTCATTTGATTTTATTTAGATAGTTACTAGTTCCTAAGTATTTAAATTGAGACCCAACCCAGTTTTGACCTTCGCCAAAACCCAAATCATAACGGTTTCCCTTTTTACAATTTCACTTTTATGTAGCTAATGATATTACCCAAACCACCGAACCTTATTCCTAATTTAGTGTTAGTAAATTGTTCATGAGTTCGTCTAAATCACTTTTAAATGTTGAAGCTTAATTTATATAAATAAAAATAACTTTCGTTATTTTAATCTAATAAATTAAGTGACAGGGGTTAAATATCCAAGTACATAATAATGGTTCTTTTAATTAGGCTCAATGTTAAAAATACTAGAGTTACATTTTTTACTTTTACAAAAGGTAACAATCCATTTCACTAGGGGCTCTACATCTAAGTGAACACTAGGGAAATTAGCTACTCATTATACTAGGGTAAACATAAAAATATAAACATAATAATAATAAATTGATAACGATAATTTTAATGGAATCTACATCTAAGCGAACACTATTGGAATTTACTAACTAATCATGATAATGATACGGGAGTAAAAATAAAAATACATAAACATTAACATAATAATAAGTAACAACGACAATAAAAAAAAATGAAAGTAACAAACTTACAAAAGGTCTTCAATTTAATGATTACAAATGGTAGAAAATGAAAATGAAAGCACCCTTGCACTCGCACAATAATACCCTTAATCACGAACAATACACCCTTAATATTGAAACTATCCTAAATCTTGAACCTTAAAAATAATTGGAACTAAAATAAAATTATACGGAGTACCATAAAATTAAATGACAGTAGCTAATTATTTTGTGATATGTGTTTTTCTGTATTTCTCTTTTGCTCTCTGCCCTATCTTTTTCTCTAAGTACTCCGTATTATAAGTTTGAGATTCAAGTAGTAGTAGGTGAAATGAGCATGTTTTCTCTGTAAATTTGTAAAAGTAATAATAATTAAACATAAAGTAGCCGTCCCATGTGAACTCTAATCTGAATCTCGTCCAAAACGTACGCGTTTCGCGTAGATGTGTACATGTTTCACGTAAGGTATATGCATGAAAGTTGTAGATTTTTGAGTTACGGACGTCTGGACACCTGATTCGCCTTTTTTCGAGTCCGTATGATTTAGTTATGATTTTTTTCGTGCAAGCGCGCTGATTTCGTGATTTCGATCATTTTAACTTGTAGTCTTGAAGCGCGATGTTGTAGTCTTTTGTTGCTCATTAGAAATCTTCATTTTATCTTCATTTTGATCTTTATATCATTGAAAATCCATAATAACATTTCATTCGACGCTTTGGACATTTTAACTAATTACAAACCTGAAAACTACTCGAATACACATAAAATCATAACATTTTGGATTGATATTGCGAAGAACTGTATGTATATTTATAGCAATATCAAATTACCCCACACTTGAACGTTGCTTGTCCTCAAGCAATAATATCTTTTTAATAGACTCGGAATACTGCATATTTTTCCATATCAATCATTCATCACACACACACGTCACGCGAAATGAAAACACACGCTTTATGAAATAAATTGAAAACACTAAACAATATTTATTGGATCACACGCACACCACACGAAATGAAATTCTGACAACAGAAACAAAGTTGAAACTCGTGATTAAGGTTTAAAAATTTGGATCCTTAGGGAAAATTGAACCTTGTGAAAACGTTTTATGATTTTATAAAATGTCATGCTAGTTTTTACACTAGACACGTTTTCCGGTTTTAACCTCAAATTCCGGTCGAGGGTAACTGAAAACCGTAGTCTCAGTCGGCGATTAGCAAGCTATCCGCCCCCATAATTGAAGTATCATGGAACTTGAAACCGAATGTCCTAAAAATGGTTTTACACAATATAATTCATAAAATAGCATAAGTTTTAGAATAAAATTATATCGTGTCCAAATATCATCGGTGAACCATGAGTTTGCACACCTCAATTTGTTATGGCATATGTATGTTGACCGCGGTCAAACATAGATGCGGTTGATCTTTACAGAGATCATCCATCTGGGGATTAGATTCATTAGTCTTAAAAGCTAATTTGCAATGTGACCCCCTATTGTACGAGACAGATCCATCTCATGGTTAGGATAAGTCTGACCACCAAAAACCCTGTTTGATGCTGAGGTGAGGTGGATTTCCAGCCGATGATAGAGATGACTTTTCAAGATTTTTCGTCAACCTACAGCTATTCTGGACTACATCTTCTAACATAAGTTAGCAAGTGTGTCATTTTGGAAGACTTTACTTCCTTAACGAGATATTCAGGTTTATATATTCCAAAGCAATGATATCTGCAATAAACTTCATAGAAACATGTGATAAATGGTTCTAAACATATGGGTTTATAAATTCCTTTATACTTGGTTTTCTTTTATATATTTCAATCAAATAAACTTATGTATTTTTAATGTATGGAGACAATAATTTCGGTTTTTGACACCTAATTTTTAATTGCTCATAATTACCTTAAAATTTGACTAAATATATTTGTTTAAAATTTTTTAAAATTTTTCATAAAAACTACCAAGTTAAAAGTTCTCGAGAATTTATATATTCCCTACCCCACACTTAAGATTATGTAATGCCCTCATTACATAAAATCAGATAATAATGTATAAATTTGAGAGGACAAAAAGTGTAAAGGTAGTTAGAACTTCCTTAATTAAAAATTGGAGATCGTAAAATTCTTATCGTATGAACATATCCAATCCCTATATCACAATATAAATTTGGTGTTTCGTTATGTTGAATGCATCATCATCGTAAGTACCTGTCAAACAACCATGTTAATCACACACAAGATGGGGTTGTACATTTATAGTACAAAAATTTTACCCCACACTTAAAATTTTTATATATATATAAATAAACAAAAATACAATAAACTAAAAACACAATTATTTTATTATTTTTTTTTTTAACTTAGTAACTATTTGAAATTTTAAAATATCATTTATAATATTTATATTTCTCATAACGGAAAGTTCGGTTGTAAAACCTAGTCTTTATCCGTTTATAAATTTTAAAATTCAATTTTTAAAAATTAATGTATAAAAGAATTAAATATTTTTTTAGATTTTTTTTTTAAAAATCACAAAAATTTAATAAGAATTAAATGCACTCTATTTTTTTACTTTTAATATTATAAATCACATAATGAATAAAAGGCACACAAAACATGATTTTTTTCAACAAGTCGTTTTCTCGACTCGACCCCACACTTTATTGCCTAGCTGGGTCAAATTTCTCTATATTTATCGAACGACATGTAAAATCAGTGGAGAAAGTTCCGCGAATTAGAAATGTGAGCCATTCATTTACATCTCGGATGGTATATAATATATCAGATAAATCCTTTTTCGGTTTCATGAAAAAGGAATACCCAACCCGAGAGTCAACACACAACTCTTCTCTAAGTGCGGCTTGCAATAAAAATTTTATTCTCCTAGGTGGATCCTGCCCAAATGGATCATTTTTTAAGATATTCCAAATGTTAACCTCATGAGGATATACGAATTCCACATGAGAAGGTGACTTCTCAAGTGGTTCTAATATATTAAACTTTTCATCCTCAATGTTTTCTAACGACTTCATCAATTCGACCTCCTCATTATCACAATTATACGCGAGTGGATTATTATAAACTGTAAAGATCTCGGGTGTAACACCCTCATTTTCCTCATCATTATACCAAAGCGGATTAGTATAACAGGAAAAGATCTCTGGCGTATGATTAACTGGTTCTACCACTTCGACCTCGGAATCATAATGCTCATCATTTTTATTTCCATTTACCCCACGTTCATTTATGTTTTTCATAGAGATTTCATATTCTTTTAATTCAGGAGGGTTATGTGAATTAATTTTTACAATTTCAATTTGCACCTCGTCCTCCTCATTAATTGTTTGGTCTTTTGAAACCTGTAAAATAGGGTTAGGATAATAAAATGGAGACTTAACTGATGAATCATCAGATTGTCTTTCCGAAAGAATAGTAAACAAACGCTCCATTTCTCTTTCTAGATTTTGAATAGATGTTTTATTTTGTTGGCATTGTTGATTTAGTAATTACCGAGTTTCGGTTTGACTTTCAATAAAACTCATCATAATATTTTGAAAATCATACGAGTAAATTTCTTCATTTTGAGTTTGTTGAAAATTTTGTGGCATTTGGTTAGAAAATTGGTATTGTTGATAATTTTGCGGGGAATCGTAATAAGGTTGGTTTGGATAATAAAAATCTGGATTCGAGTTATTCTCTTGATATTCATTCCATATATAGTTCATGGGTTCATAACTCTCCATTTGATCCATGGAAATATGATAATCACATTCCCAAGTCAAATGGTAACCTCCACAATTTTCACAAATATATGTAGTTTCAACCCTATTAAACATAGATGAATCGCACCAATTATCATCAAAACTTGTTTGAGAGTATTGATTAAATTATTGGGCATTAAAAAGATTTTTCATGGTCATATTTTCAAAATCATCCATATTACAGTATGACTGGAACCTAGTTGAAATTTAAAAAGAACAAAGAGAAAAATAAAACAGAACTTTCGTAGGAAAATAAATCCCGACGAAAGGATCAAATAACTAAAAGAAATTAAATTCCTGAATGAACAATTTCTCCCCGGCAGCGGCGCCAAAAAGTTGATGCTTTGAAACAGTACCTTTATTTATGAACGGATTTGAGTTATTTTGTTACACGAATTGATTTATTGTATATATGGTATTTTAATGAATTTAGGTTGGTTTCAAACATATATAGGAAACTAGTCCTATCCGTGTAGTTTAGTTTGTTGGTAAATCCGGTTCGTTCCACAGGGAGAATGGAGTTCAAGAGATTAAATTACCGATAGTTAATCTAGTAGAAAAGGGAAGTAATAATAAAAAGATTTAATTAAAACTTGGAATTTAAACTAAAATAGTAACAGTACTGTATCTACACTTACGCGTTTCGTGTATGTATATACGCGTTTCGCGTATACTTTTAAATATACGCGGTTCATGTGAAACTATACACGATCCGCGTATGGTTTATTTGATGTGACAAAACAGTCTGGTTCAACCGAAGTTCATTGATTTATATTTTTATATTTTCAGTATATAATAATAATAATAATACGTAATTAATAATAATAATAATTTTACAATATATATAAATGGGAGTGTTTACTTAAATGTGTCGCCTCTAGATCCATGGATTGTTTTAAGTTTTAAGCTCGTATTAAAATGTTTAGTATAAAACTTATATTTTCCTTTCGAAAAAAATATAAAGTTTCGACTAACTAAATTAAATCTAATTTTCATTTGATTTTATTTAGATAGTTACTAGTTCCTAAGTATTTAAATTGAGACCCAACCCAGTTTTGACCTTCGCCAAAACCCAAATCATAACGGTTTCCCTTTTTACAATTTCACTTTTATGTAGCTAATGATATTACCCAAACCACCGAACCTTATTCCTAATTTAGTGTTAGTAAATTGTTCATGAGTTCGTCTAAATCACTTTTAAATGTTGAAGCTTAATTTATATAAATAAAAATAACTTTCGTTATTTTAATCTAATAAATTAAGTGACAGGGGTTAAATATCCAAGTACATAATAATGGTTCTTTTAATTATGCTCAATGTTAAAAATACTAGAGTTACATTTTTACTTTTACAAAAGGTAACAATCCATTTCACTAGGGGCTCTACATCTAAGTGAACACTAGGGAAATTAGCTACTCATTATACTAGGGTAAACATAAAAATATAAACATAATAATAATAAATTGATAACGATAATTTTAATTGAATCTACATCTAAGCGAACACTATTGGAATTTACTAACTAATCATGATAATGATACGGGAGTAAAAATAAAAATACATAAACATTAACATAATAATAAGTAACAATGACAATAAAAAAAATGAAAGTAACAAACTTACAAAAGGTCTTCAATTTAATGATTACAAATGGTAGAAAATGGAAATGAAAGCACCCTTGCACTCGCACAATAATACCCTTAATCACGAACAATACACCCTTAATATTGAAACTATCCTAAATCTTGAACCTTAAAAATAATTGGAACTAAAATAAAATTATACGGAGTACCATAAAATTAAATGACAGTAGCTAATTATTTTGTGATATGTGTTTTTCTGTATTTCTCTTTTGCTCTCTGCCCTATCTTTTTCTCTAAGTACTCCGTATTATAAGTTTGAGATTCAAGTAGTAGTAGGTGAAATGAGCATGTTTTCTCTGTAAAGTTGTAAAAGTAATAATAATTAAACATAAAGTAGCCGTCCTATGTGAACTCTAATCTGAATCTCGTCCAAAACGTACGCATTTCGCGTAGATGTGTACGCGTTTCGCGTAATGTATATGCATGAAAGTTGTAGATTTTTGAGTTACGGACGTCTGGACACCTGATTCGCCTTTTTTCGAGTCCGTATGATTTAGTTATGATTTTTTTCGTGCAGGCGCGCTGATTTCGTGATTTCGATCATTTTAACTTGTAGTCTTGAAGCGCGATGTTGTAGTCTTTTGTTGCTCATTAGAAATCTTCATTTTATCTTCATTTTGATCTTTATATCATTGAAAATCCATAATAACATTTCATTCGACGCTTTGGACATTTTAACTAATTACAAACCTGAAAACTACTCGAATACACATAAAATCATAACATTTTGGATTGATATTGCGAAGAACTGTATGTATATTTATAGCAATATCAAGACACTTCACCGCCATCACATTACGTTTAGAGATGATCGAAAAGAGGAAGCTATGAGATATCAACGTGTGATCGATGTCTACTATGCATACCTCAACAGAGAAAATGATGCTCAAAGCTCAAACCAAGTTCAAGCCAGCTGATCTATGTCGGATACTGTATTGCTAGTTTGTATTTCTGTTTTTGATGATGTATTTATGCGAGAGAGAGAGAGAATCTGGATATGTATTTGATGGTAAACTGATGTTACTTTTGAACTTATATGTATTTCACGGACGTTTATTTTATTGTAATCGATGGTCTAGGTCCTAGGGGGAGTTGTTGATGCATTTTATGTAAGTCCCTAGACATCTAACCCACATCCATTGCATGTACTACAGTTTACAGACTACCATGATCGCTCGTTATTATCCTATCTGTGTTTGTATGTGGTTACATGTACTGCAGGAACGCAATAAGGATGTTTGATTATGTTAGACTTAGTCAGACGTACGAGTGAAGCCTCACTCGTACGGCTGACAGGCTCATACGCACGGTTGATGCTGAGCTAAGTCACAAATATAACCTAAATGATATGACACGAGTGAGTGATCACCCGTACGGCTGAGGAAGCCAACTCGTACGAGTGATGGATGACTCGCACGGGTGAGTCAAAAGCAGGGGTATATAAGTGTTATGTTCTTCATTTTAGGTTAAGCCTCTCATTTTTACATACACATCACTCAGATCTGGTTTGCCTTATCCGATTCTCTCTCAACCCAAATCACTCAAGAGGTGAATAACAGCTCTAGGTGTTAATCTAATCACAATCATTTTGTGGTTTAACTAAATTAATCCCAAAAAGCTTCACATATTCAATCATTAAAGATACTTAAAATGATTGACCAAGGGGAGACATGGGTGCATGACCAACTTCTTTTAAAGATACTTAAAGTGATTGATCATAATTCACAAGAAAATAAGTTTTTAGTTTATTTTATTCGGGTGTTTTTCTACCTTATCTACGAACTGATGGATCTTATCATATACTTTCGTCTCAAGCTCTGCATCACTAAATTGCACCTACAAAAAAGACTTCTCTAGCATCTATAGCGAAAAACATTATACCAAATACAATCAAGGATAATGATACCGCAACCCACAGGCGCACCGCTAATGTATGCGGACAATCACTATTGTGCGTATGCGTGTTCTTGTGTGCGGTATGCGGCGTGCGAATGCCTTTGTTCCCGGTACGGCGGTTGCTTAGCTGTCAAGTAAATATCTTTTCCATAATTATATCCGTGATTCGGGGGAGTCAGTTATGGATGAGATTATCATGATCTGGGACGGTTCTAGAATTAGGGTTTGCCTATAAATACAAACCCTAATCATCGTTTACCGGACAACACATTACGTAACCATTGCATACGATACACATTACGTAAAACAGCATCATCCAGCATCTTTTCAAGGTTAACAGTATCATGACTTCCGAGGAATCATCGGAACATACACAAACAGATGTTCAGAACGCACCGTCTGGTAGTCCACATACACCGGTTATGACTACGGGGGCCGCTACTCAGGCGGGATACACGATATACCCTCCACCTATATCGCGAACCCTTTCAGAGGTACAAGCCGATATATTCAGACGGGGTCACACCGCCAAGAGCAAACTCACCAGTCACAACCACGCGGCTGGACTTTTCGTCAGTGGATCCAAGGGTCATCTTTGCAGGTACTGGCGGTGGAACAACGGGGCCGCATGTAGTTTGCTGCTGCCAGGTACCTATTTACAGTACCACTGTTTCAATACCTCTGCATACGCAGAGCATTCAGCAGAATTCGTCACTTACACCGTTGCAACCTTGGCAACCACCGCGCTCAGTTTCACAATTTTTAACTCCTGCGGATGCGCAGGCGCTACTTAATAGTTGGGGATTTGGGGTCATCCCAGATGCGAACTCTCATTGGGCGTCGATAACAGCGCAGCAGCAAAGCACAGCGCATACAGTTGGGCTTTTAAGTGTATATCCTCAAGTTTCGCAGATATCTGTGGCACAGGTTTCGCTTCCTTTACAGCCACCTGTGTACTCTGCGTCTTCAAGTTATCCCTCTTTTCCAACGCAGCAGCCTTGGTTGTATCCGCAGACGCAGGGTCAACCTTGGCAAAATGTTCAAGGGCAGGCAAATCTTGCAAGTCAATTCATGCAGGCCGCACCTCCTGATATGGTTCACTTATTTTCACAACCTGAATTTGTTCAGGACATGATGAAGCGTTTCTTTGCAAATTTGAAAGGGGATCCTGTTAAACCACCCTTCGAGCTACCGACTACCTTTGACAAGTTTCCTCCGCATATATCCGCATACCCGTTTCCATCAGCACCAAAGATACCTAGCACGTTGGGTACTTACAATGGCCTGACCGATCCAGATGATTTTTTACAACGCTTCGAAGGCGCAATGTGCACTCAAGGCTGGGTGGATCCGGTTGCGTGTCTGATATTTCCTATGACACTACAGGGTATTGCTCGTGAGTGGTTTAATAAGTTGCCGGCGGGTAGTATTGCCGGGCTTATGGATCTGCGGACAAAGTTTTTACTGCAATATCAGAATCAGAGACCACGCAAGCGCACTCACATTGAATGCCATGACATCATGCAGAAGCCCAGGGAATCTTTGGGCGAATTTCTCACAAGGTATACTAATGAGTGCCTGCGTATACCAGATCTCAAACCAGAGCAACAGATTTCCGGACTCATACATGGTATAAACTCAGAACGTCATCCAACACTGGTAAGGCGTCTGCGCCATACAGTCCCAACAACTTATGCTGAGGCGCTTAATGAATGCCACGACTATATGCGGAGTGGCGAAGATAATGACATTCCAACAGCTAGCTCACGCAACGAGAGAAAGGACGATGACGATCGTTCGCGCGATCAAAGTCTTGGTAACAACTCTCGTGGAAGGTATCCTAGCGGTGGTCCCATCAGGAATGATAAAGGGAAATCAAGTGGCAATTATCGAAACAATAATCAGCGCGGCATCAATAATCAGAACTATGCGCTACTCAAAAGTTTGTCCAAAACGCCCAAGGAAATTTTGGCAACGGAGCCAGTATGCGCAACCTTCGCGGTTCCAACTCCGCTTACAGAATTTGGCAAGCGGGACAAAACAAAGTATTGTGAATTTCATGACGATTATGGTCATGACACCAATTGGTGTAAAAACTTGATGGAACGGGTTCTGGAAGCGCTTCGCGCGGGAAAATTGGATTATCTAAAACCACCTAAAAAGGACAAGGGAAAGACCGCAGAAGAGGCTTCGAAGTCTAAGACTTTCGCGTGGCAGAAAGTTGACAAAGCGAAAAATGCCGACTTAACCATTAACATGGTTGACGCAGAGAAAATCAGCCAGCAGAGAAAGTACAACGATCACCAGGATTGGGAGCTTCTCCCAATCACTTTCCCTCCTGTAATGTCAATTGATTCTATTAATGAGCCCATTATCATCAAGTGTCGCATCCCTGATTGCGGAATCCAGGTTAAGCGCATGCATGTTGACACTGGCAGCGGTGTCGATATTATGTATGAGCATTGTTATCGTTTCCTTCCGGCAGAAGTCAAAGCACAGTTACGCCAGCCTGATATTACGCTATCAGGGTTTTCTGGAGAAAACTCGTGGCCGCTAGGATGAATAGAGTTAATGATAGAGCTTGCGGATGACAGGAACCCGCAGATGATCAGGCGTGAATTGGTCGATTTTTATGTGGTTCGTTCAACTTCACGATATAACGCACTGCTAGGGAGAAACTTCATACGGCGTTTTAACATTATCCCATCGGTAGTGCATGGTTTGATTAAGTTTCCCACACTAGGAGGCGTTGCCACAGTTGCGTCACATCAAGCAACCGAGTTGTGTGGCTCAGTTGCGCCTATAAGCACTCCTAGCGTGGGAGAACAACTGGCAAATTGTGCAGTCATAGCAAATCGCTTGCATCCGGATAAGCGAATTAAAATCGGCGCAGGCTTGTCAGCCGAAACAAAGGCCAAATTGCATGGAATTTTGTCCGCAAACGCAGATGTTTTCGCGTGGCAAGAGTCAGACATGACTGGGGTTCCGCGTGATATTGCGGAAAATAAGTTAAATGTTAATCCATCATTGACACCCGTTAGGCAAAAGAAGCGGCCTATGGCTCTAGACCGCAGTGATTGGTTGTGCGCAGAGGTGGACAACCTTGTTAAAGCAAGCATTCTGCGGGAAGTGCGTTATCAGACATGGGTTGCAAATCCTGTGTTGGTAAAAAAGGCTGACGGTAACTGGCGAATGTGCGTTGATTTCAAGGACATTAATAAGGCATGTCCTAAGGACAATTACCCTCTCCCGGAGATAGACTGGAAGGTAGAATCACTATCGGGATTTAGGTACAAGTGTTTTCTGGACGCATACAAGGGTTATCACCAAATCTTAATGGCTGCGGAAGATGAGGACAAGACTGCTTTTCATACGCCGCAGGGTATTTATTGTTACACGAAGATGCCTTTCGGTTTAAAGAATGCGGGCGCGACCTATCAGCGTGTAATTGACGTAGCATTCAAGCACCAAATCAGTAGAAATCTTGAAGCGTACGTCGACGACTTGGTAATTAAAAGTAACACCGAAGAAGACATGCTCACGGACATCCTGGAAACGTTTGCATCTCTGCGCAGGATCAACATGAAGCTTAACCCGCTTAAATGTAGTTTTGGGGAAGAGGAAGGCAAGTTTTTAGGTCATGTGGTGACAGCGCGGGGTATCAAGGCCAATCCCAAAAAGATTGAAGCCATTGATAATTTGCCATCTCCAAAGACAAAGAAAGATGTGCAGAGTCTAACAGGGAAGCTTGCGGCTATCACACGGTTTCTGTCGAAAGCCCCAGAACGACAGTTACCATTCTTCAGTACTTTGAAAAATTGTTTGAAGAAAAAAGACTTCGTATGGACTCAGGAGGCAGAATCAGCCTTTCAGGAGATGAAAAAGGTGCTTGCAGAATTACCAACACTTACTGCGCCAGTATCAGGGGAAACGCTAACGCTGTACCTCGCGGCATCGAAGGAAGCTGTCAGCTCAGTCCTCATCGCGGATCGCGGAAAGGTAATACGTTAATTTACATACTTTATTTATATCGCAGAAACTTAACGACTGAGGTTTTTCTCAGACGCAAATGCCGGTCTACTTCGTAAGCAAGACGCTGACATCAAGCGAAGTAAACTACTCACCGATAGAAAAGCTTGTATATGCGCTGGTCCATACGGCGCGGCGTTTGCGCCGGTATTTTCAAGCACATCCAATCGTGGTCCTAACTGATCAACCAATCAAACAGGTTGGTAAACGCCTACTTTGCGGCAATGACCGGGGTAACCGCATTGACTAACGCAATAATTTTTCTTTCAGGTGTTATACAAGCCTGAGATTTCTGGCCGAATGGCTAAGTGGGCCGTTGAATTAGGTGAACATGAAATAAATTTTTCTTCGCGCAGTGCGGTTAAGGGTCAAATACTTGCTGATTACCTAGCAGAATTACCTGCGGATGTCGAGGCATCAGCAGAACATCGGGATCCACCTGCACCAACGATGTCACCATGGGAATTGTACACCGATGGAGCATGCAGCGCATCTGGTGCAGGTGCGGGTGTAATTTTAACAGGCCCGGATGGCGAAGAGCATACATACGCACTGCGGTTTAATTTTGCTGTTACAAACAATGAAGCAGAGTATGAGGCTCTGTTAGCAGGTATGCGCATTGCGCATAAGTTAAACGTTAAAATTTTGCACGCTTATGTGGATTCAAAGCTAGTATGCAGTCAAGTCAGCGGAGATTTCGAAGCGCATGACATAGCCATGCAGCAATATCTATCGCTTGTTCACAACCTCGCTGACCAGTTTGAAGCTTTTCAAATCTCCCACGTAATGCGTGGGCAAAATAAGAAGGCGGATGCGCTAAGCAAACTGGCTGCCTTGGCTTTTGATCATATGGGAAAGAAAGTTCTAATAGAAGAACTCAATGCGAAATCCATTGTTATGATGCCTTTAGTGGCACCAGTTGAGGAATCAAGCTCAACATGGATGACGCCCATTGTGGCTTTTCTGCGGGATGGCACATCTCCTGCGGATTCCGCTGATGCAAAGAGAGTCCGCGTTAAGGCACCGCTGTATGCCCTTGAGGGTGACGTCCTATATCGAAAAAATTATTTGGGACCACACTTAAGGTGCATTGGCCCGAAAGAGGCAGAGGAAGTTGTACGCGAGGTGCATGAGGGTGCATGCGCACTCCATTCGGGGCACAGGTCCATTGTGTCAAAAATAATGCGGCTAGGATATTATTGGCCCACCATGTATGCGGATACTGCGCGCATAGTTAAGCAATGTGAATCATGCCAAATACATGCACCTATTAGCAGAGCACCTGCGCATCCAATGATACCAGTCTCCTCACCGTGGCCATTCTGCAAATGGGCAATCGACATAGTCGGACCATTCCCAAAAGGCCGAGGTAATTTTATCATTTATTTTCTAAACATGTTACTCACATCAGTACCTTACGCACATTCTGCACACGCGGGAAACATCAAATTCTTGATTGTTGCAATTGACTATTTCACAAAGTGGGTCGAAGCGAGACCGCTGGCAGCAATCTCAGGAAAAAAGGTGCGAAATTTTGTATGGGAAGACATCGTCTGTCGATTTGTTATACCAAACGAAATTGTTAGCGATAACGGTACGCATTTCGCGGGTGACCCTTTTCGTAGCTGGTGCGCGGAGCTTAATATTAAGCAAACTTTTACATCTGTTGGGCATCCACAGGCGAATGGCCAGTGCGAAGTCACCAACCGGGATATAGTAGCTGGAATCAAAGCTAGGTTGGGTCATGGTCGCGTTGGTTGGGTGGATGAACTACCAAAGGTTTTATGGGCGCATAGAACAACACCCAAAGCAAGCACTGGTGAGACCCCATTCAGTTTGGTCTATGGATCAGAAGCTGTTGTACCCGCAGAAATTGGGGTACCAACGTTCCGCATACAAAATTTTGATGAGCGAAATAACTCTGAAGCTTTGCGGGAAAATCTTAATTTGCTGGAAGAACGCAGACTCTCTGCGGCTGTCAACGAAGCAAATAACAAGCAAAAAATTGCAAAGTACTATAATCAGCGTGTGCGTTCGCGCTCTTACAAGTGCGGTGACTTGGTTTGGCGTCAGAACGATGCAAGTCATGCGGAGGATACTGGGAAACTGGGCCCCCGTTGGGAAGGTCCATACAGGGTAGCGAAGGCAAACAATACCGGGGCGTACCATCTCGAGACATTAGATGGAAAACCTGTGAAACGCACTTGGCATGCGACGTTATTGAAAAAATGTTATATGTAGCTAGGAGGACCTGATCACTCCAATTTATTGTAGCACATTATTTTTTCTATGTATTTTCCGTCCGTTTGGATGTGTCGCGGTTGTAATTGTGATTAATGCCAATTAAATATTTACTCGCGCATACTTTTGTCGTCAATCTTTTTTGTATGCGGTTCCTGCCTACTTAAGGGGTGTCCTCTAGCCCCCGTGCGGCAGAAGCCTGTTTGGTTACAAGGGTAGACGCTAACGGCAGGCAAAGGGAATTGGTTTTCCCCTAGCCAAGCGCCACGCAGACTAGATGGCTGCAAAGTCGACTTAAAAAAATTACAAGCATTGGTTTGCTTGTGCGTAATTACTCTCGCATTGGTTAGCTTGAGGAACTCAAAGCATAAAAACATTGGTTTGTTTTTAGTTGCGTTGCTTACCATACAGCAATAGTGCACCTCTAGTACATGACAAAGCGATAACGCAGTAGCTTTAGAGTCTAAATTATTAAAGGGTAATTGTTAAAGTATTGGTTTATTTTACGCAGTAATACCCGCATACGCATGAGTTTTGGTTAACTATGCGCATGGGCATGCGGTTCACCTTTTGTTTTGATTCGCGATATATAAACAAATAAACACACTACGCATGCATATCAGGAATATATATACATCAAATTCAGTTGTTACATAAGAGGTAATTGTTTGTAACGCCTGCCCAACACGGGACTTAGGGCTGCAAAAATACAAATACCTGCCTAAGCATAGGACTTACGGCGCAATCCAACACACTAATAATCCTCCTTTAAGAACCCATCGATCGACATGTTCGGGTCCGCAGCGAATGCGTTGATTAGGGGGATAGGGATGGACTTGATGGCTTCTTTCGCCTCCATTAACGCTGCAGCCGTTCCCTCTTTTAGCTTCTTTTGAACGATGTCGGGGAACGGCGGTGTTAGACTGCAAGCTTGGATTACCTCCTGCACAGCCTTGTTGATTTCATGGTCCCTGACCGCATCAACGTAAGCATTGAACTTGTCGGACATCGGCTCTGAGTCCATCACCTTTTGCGCAATGGTAGGGAGTGCGGTGCGCAGCCTCGCTAGATCCGCCTCTGCCAGCTCGCGGTTGGTTACCGCGTCATCCCTTTCCCTCGTCACTTTCTCAAGCTCCGACCGCAAACGTTCTGCATCCCCCTTCGCCTGCTCAACCGCACCAACCAGCTCACGGCTCTTTTTTCTTTCCTCAATCAGCGCGGCTTTGGTTTCATTCGCGGTCGACTCAACCGCCTTACGAGCCTCCTCAGCAGCATCCCTATCCTTCTTGACCTGATCTACACCCGCCTGCAGTAGTCCTAGCTCTACCTCTTTGCGCAAAGCTAGCTGGTATATGCTGGAAGAGCGGCGGGCCTGATCCGCAAACATGCCGAAAAATACGAGGCCATTTTGAATGAAGGCATTGTGCGCCTGGTTAAACGGTAGAGCGGCCAGTTGCTCGCGGAATTCGTCCGGAAAGATTTGCTGCAGGAACGCAGACTGCTCTGCGGCATTTTCCGCGGAAGACTGTGTGAGTTGGCTGAGGTTGGCAACGCGGAAGCTACCTTGCGGAGGAGTTGGTGTGGAATCGGAATCCACGTGTATTGTCTTATCCTTTGATCTGGCGGTAGCTTGGAGATCTGGGTTGACCCGCGGGGTGGACGGCTGCGTCTCCTCCACATGCTCTGCATATCAGTAAATAGTTATAACGTGAACTTTAGTATGCGGTAAAGGCGCAAGGAATGGACGCTTACCAGTAATGGGGGGAAGTAGTTCTGCGGAGCGTGGCTCGATTGGAACAAAGTTATCGTTCCGCATGTCCTCCCTTTGTTTGGGAGTCATCTTCTTCTTCTTCTGCTGAGCCGCAGAGGTCTCAGCTGCTTTGCGTTTGTTGCCAGATGCCGCCGGCGATTGCTCCGCGTTTTCGCTAGCTTTCTCCTGCTCTAGCTGTACGTTCACATCTTGCTTGCGGAAGGAGATTCCCGCAATCTCTTCCGCAGTCAGCACCTTCTTCATCCTCATTTCTGCAAAGATACGCGCATGCGTTAGATAATATACATACAAAAACAGTTTAGTACGCGATTATACTATTCCTACCCTTTCCATCCGGTCCGACTATGGCTGGGCGCACATCCTCCCATGGCCAGTGTGCGGATATCTTCCCTAGCCGCAGCATTACGTTCCCATATGATCGATGCACTAGCTGTGCGTTTGCACACTCCGCTAATAGTTTCCTTTCATCCTCATCCAGGGCGGGGGTCTTGTTTACATCCTTCTCCACCTTCTTGAACCATATCAGCGTTTGCGGGAAGTTTGCACTCACCACAGTTTGGTCGACGAAAAAGAATGTCTCTTTCCAATTCCCCGCATTCGATTTTGGGGTCTTGGTGAAGTTTTGACGAGCGAAGAAGGTGAACCACGATTTGTGGTGGTGGGCTAGTCAGTATAAATGGCAAAACACCTTTACCAGGGGCACTTTCTTGAGTGCAACGCACCACATCTCGAACAAGACTATTTTTCCTATAGCGTAAGGGTGCAACTGACCTAATCCGACCTTAAAGTGATCTAGCACGCCCAGGAAGAAATCAGTGGGAGGAACCCTAAAGTTGCCATGCTTAAAAGCATGTTCGTAAATAGCCACCTTTTTCTCCGGTGGCTCGTGGGCTCGCTGATTGGACAAAAGGGGCACCGGATTGTACTTGGCTAAGGGAGGATACTGTTTCACTAAGTAATCTATGTGCTTCTGCTCTATAACAGACTCTACGCTATCTACATACGTCTCGTTAGCTTTAGTCATTTTCTAGGAGTAATCGGATGAATACTAACCTTTAAATGGTGGCCGGAATGTTCGATTTTTGATCGGAATTCAAATTGGCAGCGTAACGAGGAAGCTTGAAGCAGGAAAGTGGAAATGAGCTTCAAAATGGGGTATTTATAGGGCAGATTGGATGGAGTGGTGTGATCGTGGCTGTACACGTGTTACGCAATCGACGGCCAGCACTTTATTTATGCGCGTGGATGCCAGTTGGGTATGATTACATGTACGCGCGTGGTTGGCACGCGCCTGACACACTGCCACTTTATGTCATGTCCGCCGAATGGGCTTCTGCGATTGTGACAGGCATTTAATGGCATCGAGGCGCACGCGGAATATTAAATGCTAGCCGTTTTCTTGTTTTTTCTTTCGCTTAATAGTTTGATATTATACGCCTCGCACCATATAACATCAAACTGGGGGGACATAATGATACCGCAACCCGCAGGCGCACCGCTAATGTATGCGGACAATCACTATTGTGCGTATGCGTGTTCTTGTGTGCGGTATGCGGCGTGCGAATGCCTTTGTTCCCGGTACGGCGGTTGCTTAGCTGTCAAGTAAATATCTTTTCCATAATTATATCCGTGATTCGGGGGAGTCAGTTATGGATGAGATTATCATGATCTGGGACGGTTCTAGAATTAGGGTTTGCCTATAAATACAAACCCTAATCATCGTTTACCGGACAGCACATTACGTAACCATCGCATACGATACACATTACGTAAAACAGCATCATCCAGCATCTTTTCAAGGTTAACAGGTTAGTCTTCTGTAAGCTAGTACCTACGACCTTATTTGGGGCCTCTTGATCGACGACCGTTATCAGAGGTGGACTTAATCACTTGGCCACCCCGCCGACATCATCATGTCGGCCAGGGTTATTCACGGTAGCCGGACCGGAGAGCCACGTTCTAAGATCCTTAAACCCCTCTTTACGTATTGAGCAGGCATATTTAACCCCACGGCTAAAATATGCATGATCAAAGGATGAAGTAGCAAACAAACATGATTCTTTATCCGGAAATGGAGCACTGTATAAAATAATTTATCAATGAGAAAAATCAATACATTAGTATCAAGGGAAGGCTTTTGACTTTTTTGAATGTCAGACTACACATATAATGAACTTAGCAGCTATACAGACATAAAAAATTCAAATTATGCATATCAGTGAGAAAATCAATACAGCAGTATATAAAAAAGGCTCTTAAATAGAGTAATCAATATTAGTTTATAAAGTTAACAGCAAGTTGTTGATAATGCTTACTATTAATTTAAGCTTAGTAGACATAAAAAAGTTCAATTATGCATATCAAATCTAAAAATCAATTAATTTAATTAGAGGCTAAAAGCGTAATCAGTAGATGTAATCGTGTTATATGGCAAAATAACTGAAAAAACTGAATCAAATTAAAACATAATCGTAAGTTTAGGGTTTTTTATCGCGATAAAATTGTAACAAACTTAACTTACACTTGATAATTCCATCAACGGTGAATAAATGTGTACACTTGATGATTCTTCGTCGGATTACTGTAATACGTTTCAAAGTTTGATGATTTGGCGTCCTCGAGCATCTGCAGTTCTTCGATTTATTGATTCTTGGTCAGATAACTGAATCGATTTGGGATTCAAGGATCTGTAAACTCCCATTTTTTGGACGAATATATGTAAAAGGTTGAAGATTTATGTTTATCATGCCTAATAATTTGAAGAATAATCAATTTGTGGCGAGAAAAGATACGATGTTTTGGGAGCATCGAAAGTCTGTAACCCTAATTTGTGAACGGGATTAGTTGACCCTGACGTGGATTATTTAGTGTTAATCTAGATTAATTACCTATTTTACACGTCAGCACACAAGATTAAGGAGTAATTAGCAGCTACCACATTGGATTAATCTTCATAATTTATAAAATGTAATAGATAATAGATATATAGATAGATAGATTTGGTAATAAAAATGGCTTGCTTTTTTAAAAAATAAAAATAAAAGTGTTGATTAGTGAAATTTTCCTTTAATCGATTCTTTTCAATTTGAAAGGATCCCTTTAATTTAAAACTTATGCTCTAGGATCACCTAATTTCATCGTCTATCATCGTCTTTTCGTAAACCCTATTTTCAGCAATGGAATTATCAGTAAGCAGATCACTCATGAAAACCACCAGCCGCCAATTCATCAACACATTCCTTCAATTAAAACAGATTCCTCCTCAAACTCCTTCACAATTTCACATTTGTCGTCATCACATTCCACTCACCACCCTCTCACTCTCATCAAACCCTAAATTTTCCCCCAATTCAAAACCCTCACTTTTCACTCAATCATCAATCCAATCCATCAAATCCAATTTTAATCCTCCGATATCAAACGATTGTTTTGCTCGAATTGCATCCGGAGATAATTCCAAATCGTTTGAATGGAAGTACGCAATTGACAACGTAAATGATGCTAAATTCGGGTGTGTTTCGGACGATAAACTGCCGATTGTGACTGTTGTATTGTTAGGATGGTTAGGATCACAGCAGAAACATTTAAGGAGGTATGCCGAAATGTATAATTCGTTAGGTATGAATGCAATTTTGTTTGCTGCTTCAGTTAATGATTTGTTAGGGTTTGATTTGGGTAAGAAAATTGAGAGCAAATTAGAGAGCTTGAGTAATGAGATTGTGTTGTGGTTAGAGAAGATAGAGATTTATGGAAGAGAAAGGTTTATGATCTTTCATACGTTCAGTAATACTGGTTGGCTTGCGTATGTTGATTCGTTCATTCATTCATTCATCGGATTATGTGTTATTCAATGTGCTTGTTTGTGTGTATTTTGTGCTTACTTGTTTTTGTGGTTGGGTTTGCAGATATGGTCATATTTTGAACTTGTTGCAGGGTAGAAAAGAGTTACTAGATAAGATAAAAGGTTGTGTTGTTGATTCAGGAGGGGCCCCAGAGCTTGATCCCAAGGTTATATTTTTGAACATATAATCGAACTTTGAGTATCTGTTTATGATTATAATTATTATTTTTTGTTTCGTTCAAGTAGAAGCAGTCCGAAATATTAAGATATATGTGTTAGCCTACTAACTCAAGAAGCTCATATCCTAGATATAATATGAAATTAGTGAAGTCATGCAATACACTTTGAGACACAGATGATAACAATGTTGTATCTTCTGATGATGGAATAAAGTATCTTTGTAAGAAATTTTTAATTTTTTTTCATAATATTTTCTGTGCATTGTAGATCTTTGCAGCTGGATTTACTACTGCTATGCTTAAAAAGAAAAGCTCTTCGATTAATTCTTCCGGGCAGTTACAAAATGGAGTAGCAAATGTGAATACAGAGGAGAAGGGACCTTCATTCAAGGAAGTTGTACTTCTGACAATGCTTGAAAAGTTCTTCAATGTTCTTCTTGAATTCCCAGATATAAGGAGGTAAGTACTTGTTGTAATTATTGAGTTTTAGGTTATCAACACTGTTATTAGTTATTTACACCAAATCACCGAATTTCAGATTTTTAAACTGATAATTGTCTCGTGAATATTTTCCATTATAGTTTTTTCTCATGACAAACATTGTGGTTTCTGTTTACTAACGAATTTAGAAGTTATTACTATAAAATCTTATTAATTAGCTGTCATAATGTTTATAGGACAGAGGGAATAGTTTTTTACTAATATAATTACAATTAAATTGCTTTATGTTACAGGAGGCTGATAAAGGTAACATCAACTCTCTCAAACAACCAACCTTGTCATCCACAACTCTACCTGTACAGTACAGCCGATAAGGTTATTCCATTTCAGAGTATTGAATCTTTCGCCGAGCACCAAAAGAGTTTAGGAAGAAAAGTAACAAAATTTAACTTTGTATCAACCCCACATGTAGATCATTACCGAACGTTCCCTGATAAGTATCGATCCCTGATTCAAAATTTCCTGAAAGATTGTTTTTCTGCTGAGATAAGCAATTGTGCAACCTAACACACACTGATATTGATAGCCATAGAATGGCTTCTTAATTTTACATGCATTCTCTTTGTGTAACTGAATACTACTAACCATGCCTATAGTACAATATCTTACGGCAGGCATTAATGAAACTTGTATGGTATAATTCATAACCGGATTCAGGTTGGAACTTGGAAGTATGGTCAGGGACATTTATGGTATAATACAATATCTTGCTTTGTATATATGCTTCTTTTTTTCTTTTTTTAATTAAGAAACATGAATTAAAAGTGTGACATTTGTTTCAGACCTGTGTGATCAACCATAATGTCACTAAACTATTGATCTAGACACAAATACTTCGTAAAAATACACTGTTAAGCCTAATTCAAAGAAGCAATTACAATCATTGTAGAATTTTACACACATATGCGAGCCTATTGAAATCTGATGTTTGAATACACCAATCGAACAAAAGGTAAAGGAAGAATCAAAGGAAGTAACATCTTGTTGCGGATGCTGCTTAGAATGATCTTCTGAACATCGTCGTACTTGAGAGGGGTGCTAGAGGGTGTTTTTGACTGAGCCACTAGTGACAAAAATCCTCACTCTGTATGCGCTATACAGAATAAAAAATATATCTGAGATGTTTCGTTATTGACTAAAAAAACACTCTACATTGTGCATTAAAAATGGTACTTTGGACATGTAATAACTTTCAAGCTTTACGAGGCTACACAATTAGGCTTCAAAAGATGGGTCGGTTAACGGCTTTTAGTGTATTTTGCCTAATTAAAATGGTGGCTCACTGATGCATCATAGTCTACATTGGAGCATTGCTTTGCAAGGGACAACATCATCATCATCATCATCAACAACAACAACAACAGCAGCTGCTGCTACAACAACAACAACAACAACAACAACAACTGAATAGCGTACTTGTGTTTTGTCCATAAAAAACCGATACATAATGACACAGGATAACTTATTAAGGACAAAAGAAAAAATGAACTTAAGATTCGAAAGTAAAAAATAAAACCTTTTATGAATACATACTTTCAAAGGGTACAGAAGTGGCAGCAATAAAAGAACATAACACACCTAGTTGCCAAAGCCTCTATCTATTGCTGAACTCCTCAATGGGTACACAGGTATTTATTTCGTCTGTTCTTTCAATACTTGTAACTAATCATATGCCATTCAAAATTCAAGAAAAATCCCAACTCTAAAAGGTTGAAAATCGCTTAACATGTGTTACACGAGTGTTAGGTTTTACATTATAACGTTAACTAACTACCTGCATTTGCTAGCTTAATCCTCTGCTGGTGTTCACCAACCTTATAATCAACAATCTCCATGAACAACTGAGAATCTAAAGCACAATCCGGTCTCCCATAAACAGCTGCTTGAACACTAGCAATTAATTTTGCTATTTCACGCCCCGAAAAACCTTCCGTCTTTTTAGCCGCCTCTCGAATCACATCATCTGTCAAATCTTTGATAGTAATCTTTTGAGTTTTCTTGCTGAAAAACGAACGCCATTTGGATTCTGTTGTGTTGTCATCTTCCCCATATAGATATTTCTTCAGATAGAGTTTCAATAGCTTGAACCGCTCGTCCTCTTGTGGAAGTGGGAACTGGATGACATCATCAATACGGTCAGTTATTGCACTATCGAGATCGCGGGGTCTATTGGTCGCCAGGACAAGAACGACATCTCGTGATTGGTCGCCGGTTCTGAAGAGCAATGCGTTTAATGCACTTCTTTGAGCTTCACTCATATGTTTGTTATTACGCCTGAAATCAGATCAGAATTTAGTGCAAACTGTTAGCTAGAGATTTATTGGCGTCTTGACTGCCGTTTAGAGCCTAAAGTGAATCCCAGGCTGGTTTTAAAACCCATGAAAATTTGATTCTACCATTTTCATGGCGTCTCAATTTTATTTTTATATTAATTTAAAAAAAAAAAAAAAAAATTTACTCATTGGCCGGAGGTCCACTCGGAAGCAATCTCTTTATTCGTCGAATAGAGAGAGGGATGACTTTCTCTACTTTCTGGGTAGAGAAAGGACTTGTTTCTATTCTCGGATAGGGGAAGGATTGTCTATATCTCACCTCCCCCATACACCACTCATTGTGGTACTGGGTTTTGTTGTTGTTGTTGTTGTTAGCTAGAGATGGCAACATATAAGACTCTAAAAAGTCAAACCAAGTTTTTGTCAAATTGGGTAGTTTTCGTATTGATCTTATCAAAATAACACTGTTTCAGAACTCTAAATTATTCAGCGAGTTCCCAGTTTTAACTCGTGGAGTACTCGGTCAAACTTGGTCAAACTCGGCCAAAACTCGGAACTAGTCGCAAAATCGGTCAAAACTCTGACTAATCAGAAACTCGGTCAAAACTCTGACAAATCAGAAATTCGGTCAAAATCAGTCAAAGTCAAACTTGGTCAACATCCGAGTACTCCCTAAAAGTGCCTACTAAGTACTCGCTCCAAGTAGTGATTTTTGCAACCTTGTCACATAACTAGATAAGGGTTTGACTCTGAACATTTATTTCTAAATTTTATTTTTTGAAAAGCTTTATGTCTAAGTTTTAATATGAACAATTAGTGTGTTGAACATATAATAATAACTTTATACAGTTATATGTGCATTATCACAAATACACTGTAGCTTTTAAATAAGATATTTTAAGTAAAATTGGTGCAACTTACTCGCAAAGGAAAGCATCCGCCTCATCAATAAAAAGCAACAGTCCCCTCTTTGACTTTTTTGACCAGTCAAATATCTCATGAATTTTAGTAACTGCTTGTGCACCGAGTGGAGCAACGTCTCCTCCCGTCATCATTGCATAATCCAAGCCCTGTACAACACATGACATTATATGATCATTAAATAAATAAATAAAAAAGATCAAAAGTTATATATGAAGCATACCGATTTCCGGGCTATTTCTCTAGCAACCAAAGTTTTACCAGTTCCAGGAGGTCCATAAAAGAGCATGTTACGAAATGGTGCTTGATGGGCCTTCGTATTTGCAGTAGCTCGAGCAAGATGCTCAATTCTTCTTTGTAAAGAAGGATGAAGAATAATGTTTCCAAATTTATGCTTATTTTCTTCAGATGCTAATTTTCCAGCTCCAGTAGTATAATTACGGATTTGTTGGGTCCCGCGAGTTACTATCCCTGACCATGGATATTTCTCCATAGATGATTCTCGAATCAATGATGGTTGCCCTAGAATTCGGTTTATATATCCCCATGTAACTCTAGCACCTTCCCTGAGATCATAAAAATGGAGAGTAACAATCAACTTATGTAACAAATATGTGCTACTAGTAAAGCCATTTTTTAACACTTAACTAAAGCACTATAATTTTTTATTTAAATAATGTAATATTGAATATTGAATACTTGATTCTGATTGGTTAATAAAAGATTAGACCTGGTTGTATATACTCCTGCAGCTAAGGCAGTAACTCCTCCAACTGTCATTACTAGCTTGCCTCTATCTGTAAACAACATTCTGATGCCACCTAACGAAACAAAAAACTAGTTAATTAATTATAATAATATATAATATATGTATTGTCAATTGTTGGTTAGCTTTTTATTACCTTCAACGTGACTAAAAGTTGTGTTGATTGCAGCAAGCCATTTTTCTTTTTCACCATTTACTCGTTCTATAAGCATCCTTTTGTTGTGTTCCTCAGTTAGTTTTGCTTCATGGGCCCGGCCTTCAGCTTCAGCCATGGCTTTAACTTTAATGGTTTCACGTTCTATCTCAGCTCTCTCTTTCTCAGTCTGCCTTTGTTGAGCTTGAATCTGCTCTTCGGTAGCTCGTCTTGCTTGTTCTTTTCGTATTAATGACTCCTCTTGCATCCTTGCCAACTCAGCATTATGTTGTCTTTGGGCTTCATGATCTGTCTACAAACACCATTGAAAATATAATTAAATTTATTGTGCGTTTATATAGTATTTGCAGACTGCAGATATAAAAATTAATAAATTAGATGAACCTGCATTCTTTTCCTAGCTAATTCATCTTCATATCTCAACATCTGGGCCTTAGCTTGTGATTGTTGTTGCACTAAATTTCTTTGATCTTCAGCAAGTTTTCGTTGTCTTTCCTGCATGTGAACAAAATAATAATTATAATTATAGATCATCAAAACATACCGTTTTGACAAAGTAGATATTTTACTTCAACTTCATTATTATATTTGGAAAAAGTACATTTATACATAGAGGAGTAACTATTAAACATATATATAACATTAACTTACAATATCAAGTTGAGCTTGAATAGCTTCCTGATGAGCCTTCTCGGCTTCCAATTCAGTAAGACGAGCCTGTTCTTGCTTTCTCATCAACTCAAATACCTAACAAAATCAAGAACCTATCTCAGCAACCGATTCATTTAGCACGAAAAATATTTTATACACATTACAAAATGTATGCACTCTATTAACCTAACCTAACCTAACCTAACATAACTAAACAGACAACAAACTACTTAGTAAAGGTAACAACTTAATTAACACTTCATATGCATAATCATTTGAATAGCTAGAATAACAATGCTTACACTTAGAGTTAATTAATTCAATTTACACCTGAATAGTACTTAAAATCGTAACTAAATTACTTAATACTGAGAAAAAATTAGTCCTTGCAATGAATTCAATAAAATAAAAATGAATACGTACAATGAACATAATGAATTCAATATGTTCAATATATACACAAACGCAGTACTTACTCACAGAGATAATTACAGACATAATAACAATAATAATGAAAATTAAAAATTAATTATAATAAAAAATAAATAAATTACACGCACCTGTTTAGAATATTGATTGCTATTTATTTTTCTAAGTGCTTTAGCAGCTCGTTCTAAAGCATCAGCATCAAAACCGCATTTCGAATCTTCAACTTCGGGTTTAGGATCCGGATTTGAAGGATCCGAACCGGATTGATTGGTTGGCGGAGATGGAGGATTCGGGGACTGAGCGAACGGGTTGAACCGGTAGGACGGAGCGTCGGCGTGGACGTATGTGGTGGTTGATGCAGCAGCAACTGCCATGGCAGCAATCGATGCTAATCTAGAAGCCGCCATTAATGGAGTATTTGCAGGTCAATTTGGGTGTGGAGGATTTTAGTGAAGCATAAACCCCTTTCTGAAGTTTTAGGGTTTTGAGATGACGGATGAACAACTTGAGGGGTATTTTGGTCATTTACAATGGGGTGGGTTCTACTTTTTATGGTTTGAGGTTTTCTCGTACAAGATTATCTCTACATATTACAAACTGTGTGAGTTCTTGCTGACGTGTCACTCTTATATTTTTTCCGAACAATTCAATCAACGTGTAAATTATTCACTAATTAATGATTAACTAGTGTTGTGGTCCGCGCGGTTTCGCGATTTTTTCGCAGACAATGAGAGGTTAACACATTGGTTAATAATATAGTACCTACTACCTAGAGAGTGAAAATATACCTATTGCTAATACATGAGTAGAGTTATGGTTGTTTTACAAATTATTCTACCTACAAAAGATAAATGTGATGGTTGTTACTGCATCTTGTTTGATAATAGAATCTGCTCCTTTTTGCTGCAATCTCCTACAACCTTCACCATAACCCAAATTGCTTAATGATACTGTATATGTTTAAGTAAATGATACTACAAAATAAGCACACCAAAATCTGCTACATATAAGTTCCAATTTTTAACATGCTAATTGTAAAAAGATATGAATTGTATTTAACAATATAATACCTCAAGAGCAAATGAAGCATGAACAATGCCAAATATGAGCATTGTGGATTTTTATTTTCCTTTGAAGATAGCCAAAGCTACTTCATTAATAGAAAAGGGTTCATAAAGGAGCCAACTCTTGTACACAGATAAATAAGGAGGTCAAAAAACGACGTGGCTTTTAAAATTACTGAACTGGAGAACTTGGCATCCAGTGTGTAAAATGACTATACAATAACAAATTACTCTGAAACTTTGAAAATAACTTCAACTCACAAAATCATTTCCACATTGAAGACTAAAGCTATGACAACCGTGTTTGCAACATTGTTGTGGGGAATGACAGTATACTAAATGTCATAAAATACACTTATAAAGTATGAGGACACAAAAAATGACTGTCAAGGGTATAACAAAAACATCTATACTCGATGTCAAACAATCTTAATTAAAAGCACATCTACTAACTGTTGGTTTATTTTGGCTAGTAGAATATATGTTTATCCCACATTGGTGGGAGGAAGATGTGAGGGGTGAGTGACTTGGTTATATAAGAGGGGCTAAGTCTTCATTCCAAATCGCACCAATCAATACACTTTAAGTATTTGATTATTTCTTTCTTTCTTACTCTTGTTTGAGAGTTGTATTAGTTAAATATTTTGGAGAGTGTAGTTGGCTTAAGAGAGTCGTCTATATCATTGTAACAATTTGTGATATAGTGTATTTCTCTCTTTGGGGGCCGGTGGTTTTTCTCCTGTTTTGGAGTTTCCACGTTAAATCTTGTGTTGTGTATTGTTTTTATTTCTTTACTATTATTGTTGGGCTTGGTGGTGGGAATTAGTGAGACCGTAATTTCTCAACAACTGGTATCAGAGCGTCAGGTTTGACGGGGGTCTCGGTTATAGGAGTCGGAGTATGCTCTGTGGTTGCCACGGGAGTGGATCGTCCACATCAGAAACGAGTTCTATTGATCGTATAGGGTATCTGGTTAGACAATATTTTTTCTGATTCGTAGTAATAGTTGGATTTGTTAGTGGCCTAGTTGTGGATTTCCGATTTAAAGGGTCCTGGCTACCTGCTACATCTTTTGGCTATTCGAAACGTGAACAAAATCAGAGAAAGTGTTGTTTATAGGATACGGATACGATGTCGAAGTTCAGTCCAATGAGGTTTGATGTAGAGAAATTTGATGGGATGATCAATTTTGGCTTATGGCAGGTTCAAGTCAAGGATGTGTTGATTCAGTCCGGTTTACACAAGGCTTTGAAGGGTAAACCCACCCTTGTTCCTGGCAGTGATTCTAGCAGTAAGTTTGATGAAGAAGAATGGGATGATATGAATTTGAGGGCAGCAAGTGCGATTCGTTTGTGTCTTGCAAAGAACGTGCTTGCAAATGTGCACGGGTTATCAACGGCAAAGGAGCTTTGGGTTAAACTAGAGCAGTTGTACCAGGGCAAGGGCATCTCAAATCGGTTGTGTCTTAAAGAACAATTTCATACTCTGCGTATGGATGGGGGTTCAAAGATTTCGGATCATCTAAGTATTCTTAACGGTATTGTTTCAGAACTGAAGGCTATTGGAGTTAAAACGGATGATGAAGATAAAGCTTTGAGGTTAAAATTATCTTTATCATCGTCTTATGAACACATGAAACCTATTTTGATGTATGGGAAGAAAACTCTGAAGTTTGAAGACGTTACTAGCAAGCTCCTATCCGAGGAGAAAAGACTGGAAGGTAACGGGGTCTCGTCATCAGGAGATACGATAGTGTTGTGTTCGGATAGGCAGAAGAGAAACTCTAGAAAGAATCTGACATGCTGGAAGTGCGGGAAGACTGGACATGTAAGGGTTAATTGTCCCGGTGGAGCTAATCCGGCAAATGGCTCCAAAGACGCTAACATTGTCTCCGTTGTTACGGAGAGTGACGAATTCCTCTGAAGTCACGTCATCCTCATGGTGTGTCCGCGCCACCGTGAAAAGGGATGTTCGTTAGCGGTTCCACAATTACACATGGGCATTGGTTTGGCATTTATGCAGGTTGTGTGGTGGAAACTGATGTTGTAGCTGATGGGACTTTCGGAAAAGCCAAACAGGGAAGTTGCACCATAAAGTTTCAGCTGGTTGTTCAACAACATGTGCCGAGGTGAAATGCTTGGAATGTGATATTCTAAGTGCTATACTCTTAATGGTGGAGTATGATAATTCTTGTTAAGAGTTATGATTGTCTGTGATGACAATGATTGTCGGTTTAGACAATGTTCGATGAAGATGCAAGTTTTGTCTCTTGAGAGATAATGTCAACGGCATAAAGATGAGGATCTTGAAGTTGTCGTCGAGGAAGCGTCTACATCGGTTATCCTTGCAATGTGGAAGCATGGTTATCTTCTTCTATCCAAAAGGTGGAGATTTGTTGGTTTATTTTGGCTAGTAGAAGATATGTTTATCCCACATTGGTGGGAGGAAGATGTGAGGGGTGAGTGACTTGGTTATATAAGAGGGGCTAAGTCTTCATTCCAAATCGCACCAATCAATACACTTTAAGTATTTGATTATTTCTTTCTTTCTTACTCTTGTTTGAGAGTTGTATTAGTTAAATATTTTGGAGAGTGTAGTTGGCTTAAGAGAGTCGTCTATATCATTGTAACAATTTGTGATATAGTGTATTTCTCTCTTTGGGGGCCGGTGGTTTTTCTCCTGTTTTGGAGTTTTCACGTTAAATCTTGTGTTGTGTATTGTTTTTATTTCTTTACTATTATTGTTGGGCTTGGTGGTGGGAATTAGTGAGACCGTAATTTCTCAACACTAACAACGTGAAGTAGTACTTACATAGTACATAGAAAAGAAAAAGTGGATCTTACCAGTGATATCACTGACTACTGAGAGGACAAAGTCTTTCTTTTGCTCCATCTTGGTGCCTTGTGGAGTAATCACAACCGAAAACCATGTCTACACCTAAATAAGCAACATATCAAATCTATATGTCATGGCTGAAATAAAAGTTTCATTATAACTTATGCTTATTACCATAAATTAATTATATTAATATAGTACATGTGAATACACAAACCGCACACACATATATTCCAAATAACCCGTGATATTTCTTACCTTCAGACTAATTCGGAAGAATGTTCAAATCAAGCGATCCTTGAACAACCTGCAAAGCAAAGAGATTCACCATTATATTATACATTACATATTAATGGAGAAAATAATTACATATATAAGATATAAGATGCTAATGGTTGCAGTACCAGAATGGACTTATTAGTAGTTGGGTCAAAGATGTATTCATGACTCCACTACTTAAACAAATTATAAACTTTTCTCAAAAAAAAAAAAAAAAAAACAAAAAAAATAATAATAATAATAATAATAATAAATAAATAAAATTTGCTTCTACGTATACGGTCAATATTACATGTTCCCTTTTATAAAGTTAGTCGAAGAACGTTAATGTTCAGTTACAAAACATTGATTTCTTCTTGCCTCTATATAACAATGTCGTACAGTCATTCTTATGTTCTGCGAGTAGCACGTTTTAAAATAATCTGCACATCATAACAAATGATAACAGTCAGAACAATTAGTTAAAATATTATTCCTACATTGAAGATAACATAAATGTGTATAAAAGCAACCTTTGTTAGTCAAGTAACATAACACATCTATCTATTGTCACCATTATAACACAAACGGTCGAATAAAGTAAATAAAAAGCCAAGGTAGAGAAATAATTTCAACAAAGAAAGTAGCAAATTACCCTTAAAGGAAAGGGGAAACAAATGAGCACCAAAACGTATACAAAATGGCGATAAACAACAATCTCTCATTACAGAGTCAAAGATAAACGAAGTCAACTAATACTCAATATTTACCAAATACAGAGAGCAACCAATAACAGCAAATAAGGGAACACAGTGGATAGAAAAGAAAGAAGCAAAGTTCAATAGGCTACCTGGAAAAAGATTGCCGAAAAATCTGTGTTTGACGTAACGAAAAAACCTGATTATCCTATATACACATGCAAAGTAAGTCAGCTGTTAAGTGAACATAAAAACCGATGTAAATGATAAATCGATAAAAAATCAAAAGGATTGACCTGACCACTCCTTTGAGGTGTTGTAGTCAATATTACCATAACACACAATTGTGAAGACTTAATTATGTATATCTCATTTTATCCGAATGATGAATACATATAATAAAGGCGATCTGTTGGATTATTTCGTTCCTTTTTCGGATAGACTGTTGGATTTACGATACGATAACCGAATTGTTGCGAGCTTGTGTTTTCTATCGCATGTTGCCGTTTTTTGGTCTCTTCGCTGTAGTATCTCCAACTTTTGTATGCTGAGCTTGGTATTACAATGTCAATGAAACGTTGATGTTATTAAAGAAAGATCAGAAAATCAAACAAAGATAGACAAAAAAGTAAACAACAAATAAATTAACCATCTACCTTTACCGAGCGAGAAAATGAAATGTAGCAGCAAAAGTACTCAAGAAAGAACCAACAAACCTGCAACCAAGGTTGAAAAAGACGCGAGACGGGGCCGAAACGGTAGCTACCTCAAAACGTCGCAACGGAAAAAACGGGGCCGAGACGGGGTCGAAACGGATGTTGACTAATGTTGACTTTTATATAAATAGATATATATTTATACAAATTTTAGAGCTAAAAAACCTTCATTGACAAGTTTGTACCTATAATTGCTATTAGCGTTAATATAATACAAAATGGAATACTAAACTAAGTCAATTTTGATTGATTTGACCGACTTATGACCGATTTTAACAGAATTTCTGACTTTTGACCGGCGTTGACCTAATTTTTCCTGCATTTGACCTGACTTTTGACCGTTGACCGGCTTATAAGAAAACGGGACGGGGTCGAAACGGTTAAGTCACCAAAACGCCGCAACGGGCGTTGCAACGGACGCAACGGACGCCGTTTACAACAGTGCCTGCAACAACAAACCAAAAAAAAAAAAAAAATCAGTTAAAAGGTCAAAAATCGATTGAAGTATATCTATAATGCATCACTTGCAGCCCAACATTTATAGAAAAATTAAGGAAGTAAACCGTTGCACATTAAAGAAACAACCTACCCGACCCATTTTGCCACAAAACCAACAATGACCCAAAAGTTAGTTTGACCCATTTTACCCAAAAATAAGCTGATTCCATATAAAAGTGTTACGTTATAGTTCTTACATAGTTTATGCATATATAGTTTACAACCTACATAGTTTACACACATATAGTTCCTACATATAGTTTTCATTTGCAACTGTTGGTGTAGAATAACGTAGCTATAACATCTACGTTTATACTATTGTTGAGGTCCGTCAATGGTAGTAGCTGCTGCATCGAAGTAGCAACTGCAGTAACTGTAGAGACCCGTCTTAATCCATCTGGACGAAGTCTTCAATAGATGGTCCCATTGCGAGGTACTGAACTCTATATGCCATGAACGACTCCATGTAATATCTTTAAAATGAGCAAATGCACAGCGGAAGATTTCTTTCATACCTGAGAATAAACATGCTTAAAAGTGTCAACCAAAAGGTTGGTGAGTTCATAGGTTTATCATAAACAATAAAATTCATCATTTTGATAGACCACAAGATTTATAATACAGTACACCTATCTCGTGTACGAAACCATTTTTCATAATACTTAGCAGAGTAGGTTCGTATCCTTTTCTCCCCCGTAGGTTGCCTCGCGATTTTTAAATAATCGTACACATATCTCGTGTACAAAATAACATACACATAACCTGTGTATAAAATCATTCTCTCGATACATAACATTCACTTTACTTTCATTGCTTGGCTTGGTAACCGACCTTAACATATAATGCGCATCAATAATATCCCCAAAACAGAACATCTCGTCTGTATAATATATAAACTTCGAAGTACTAAACACCACGCCCACTAGCTCTTCCGTCTAGTGAACATTCTGGGTGGGGGTGTTAAACCAAGTAGCTACCTTTAGGATTCGCGTGAATTAGGGCCATACCCGTTTCTAATTCTTAGGTTACCAAGCAATAATAATCAGGGGAAAATATATTCATCAATTGGTGGCAATTATCATGTCCACCTAATTCAATAATAATCAACAGAACTTTTGTCTGTATAATAATTCATTCGAGGAATGTTTTGCTTGTGTCTATCTCGTCAAACATTTATAAAAGCAGTTCATGTATTCTCAGTTCAAAATATATTTCAAAAGCATTTAGTAAAGCAGTTGTAAAAACAGCGCATGTATTCTCAGTCTCAAAATATAAAGAGTAAAAGGGAGCAAATGAACTCACAATACGATATTTTGTAGTAAAAATATGCATACGACGAAACTGAACAATGCAAGCTTGGCCTCGGATTCACGAACCTATATCATTTATATATACATTAACACATATACTCGAATTGAACGAACTTATATATTATTAGTGATATACTTATTATTTAAAAGATTTATGTATTCCATTAATAACTTACATATATTTATTTTATATATCTTACTTATTATAAAAATAATGATAGAGTTGGGTTATATATATTAGTTATATTTTTATGTAACTAATATTTATTTAGTTAAATTAATACTAATTGTGACGATCGCTCCAAATCCATATGGACGAACACGTCATTCATCGATTTCATTGCGAGGTATTTGACCTCTATATGATACGTTTTGTAAACATTGCATTCTTTTGAAAAGGCACACCATAAATGAATATTTAAATCAAAGGTTTTCGACATCTGATGATTTCTACATATAGACAATCACCGTAATATAATAGTTTACAATAATACTTCCGTTGACAATGCAGTCAAAATAAGATACATGGTGATGATTTGGTGAATGCAACGTTTCCTTGAAAAATATGCCATGTATGACTCCATGCACATAGCTTGTCTAACATATAAGCAAACAGCGGAAGACTTCTAGGAAATCTGAGAATAAACATGCTAACAAGTGTCAACACAAAGGTTGGTGAGTTCATAGTTTTATTGTTTCGTATAATCTATATATAAAGGTGGATCACAAGATTTCAGTTGTTTCATCCAGAAACGTTTATCAAAATATTCTACAAGATTGAGCACCCTGGTAACTAAACTTTAACGTCTATATAATAAGTACCCCTGTTTTAACATACATGCAACCAACATGTACAATACACGCAAACCAACGTGTACTAAACTCAAATAGCATACGTCTGTTTTATAGTTCAGGCTAGGGTTTCTATACCTGGAACAGACGGGGATGTCAAGCCCTATGGATCCATATACTACTACTCGCGCCCACCAGTTCTTATAACCGACAGTTACTAGTTACCAAAGCTAAGGGATTTTCGGTTCAAACTCAGTATAGAATTTAGTATGTACTTGTGTCCATTTTTTAAAATAAAGTGCATGTATTCTCAGCCCAAAAATATATATTGGAAAAGCATTTAAAAAGGGAGCAAATGAAACTCACCTTAGCAGCATATAAAGTCGTTCACCAAAATGTGACTGAAACTCAGATTACCAAATAACCGTAGATCTCAACCTAGAGAACATTTGTTGGTCAATAAATGTCTATTAAGCTAGGTCAGGTCATAGTGTATCACAATCCTAATGCTCGAGATCGACATACAAAAGTTATCCAAAGTTGTTTCAAAAAGTCAATTTTGACAGTTGTTTAACAAAACGAGACGTGTCCTATATAAGGATTCATTTACTCTGCTGGTAATATTCAAAAATCCACTTTATCAATCTTATTAACAAGTTGTTTAAATATCAATTGCAGATTCAAAGGGAATTTCAATTAACGTTAATCATAATTCAGTTGATCATAACTTTTAATTCGTTCACCGAAATTACACGGTTTCTAAATGAAAAGTTATTGATTTTTCGCCAGCTTTCCAACGACATGCATATCATATACCTTTTATCAGTAATATTTGTATTTAATTCGTGATTCATTATAAACTGTTTAACGATGAAATTTAGCATACAAGCATACATAAACATATATTTACTCGAGCACTAGACATGGATACACAATTAATATATAAAAGATACGATATGAATGCTCACGTATCAATATTGTGATTCAATATTGCAGGAAAGTACGTAGACGCAACAGAGATGATAAACACTAGGTTTGATTTGCCAATAATACCTACGTACATTACCCATAACCTCCATAGCTATAACCCATAATTTCCTTAGCTCTATCCCGCTCAAAAACATATTTTGAAAGTGACACGCTCATGACCTCGTCGTAGTATTTTATGTATAAATAATAATACTCATACTACTAATAATAAGATTAATAATAATATTAATCTTTAATAATAATAATAATAATATAAATATAATAATAAATATAATTAATAATATGTTACAGAGTAATATTGTTATATGTATTTGTTTGTCGACATATTAAATAAATATAAATATAATTTATATAATTTATATAATTAATTATATATTATATTAAATTCACGTGCATAGTTGACTTGTAATTTTTTTCCGATAAGTCATATGTCATCACTCGACTTATGTCCCGGTTCCGGTTTTTCGAATGTCCCTTCGTACGCTGAGAAAACTTATATTTTTCGTTTTGTGAGTCGTACCTTTGTCAAAAATTAGACTTAAATTATCCATAAACTATACCACTCGAGATGTAACTTATACATTTGAGTGTTTTGGTCATTTACTTCTATAAATCATCGTCTCGTAGTATATGCATATACATATATACATTTTCATTTTGAAATAGTGTTTAACTGTAGCAAAGTTTTACTGTAGCAAATAGTGATTTTTGAAATAGTGTTTACTGTAGCAAATAGTTTTTTTTGAAAGCACTGTAGCTTTTCGGGTACTGTAGCAATTCGAAAATACTGTAGCAAATTAGTGTTTTACTACTGGTTCATCTTAAACGTTTTAGTTAACTTATCTAAATATTAATCGATTGTTAATATCGTTTACTAAATAACTTGAAATCATATATATATATATATATATATATATATATATATATATATATATATATATATATATATATATATATATATATATATATATGCACATTAAGTTATATATATTGTTCATAAATCTTCGAGAACAGTCAAAGAATAATTGATTACATGAATATAGTTCCAAAACATTCGTGACTCAACATTACAGACTTTGCTTATCGTGTCGGAAACGTTATAGATTAATTTTAAATTTGGTCAGAAATTTCCGGGTCATCACAGTACCTACTCATTAAAGAAATTTCGTTCCGAAATTTGAGTGAGGTCGTCAAGGCTAACAATAAAAATGTTTTCATGACGAATATGAGTTGATAAATAGAATTTTATCACCGTTGAATAATATGGACAAAACAATCCGATTACTCGAAGCGTATGAGAGAAGTTATCGTAATAGAGTGAAATGGAGAATAGCGGTTCGTTTTAACTCTTGATGTAGTAACGATTGATTTCTGGAATTTAAGGAATAGAAAATCTTCATAATCTAAATAAGATTTGATTCTTCGGTAATTGCGGAGATTAGGATTTCCTTTGATTAAATGCGTAATCTGCCTCGATTTCTATGTCTGATATTTCGCTATAAATTAACCACTTCCGTTTCATTATTTTCACCATTCCTACATCTTCTTCCTTATTTCATACTTCCAAAAGATTGTGAAATGCTTCATCCAGTTCTGATTCTTGATATACTCCTAACTTTTATATCTGTCATTCTTCTTTTTCATCTACCACCAGAGAAAGTTATTTTCTTCTATCATTACCTTGGGGTTATAGTGTTTTTCATTCTCCCGTGTCTTTATATTGCTATACGCATTGATATACACGGTTTGTAATTTCGAAGTTGTTATTGGGCTTTATATTTTCCATTATATTTCGGAGCTTCATGCTTTCGTTTTCTCTTCCCGACTTTAAGTCAAGCGAATAATGGTCCAGAATTCGTAGGTATGGAGTTTTGGATGAACATAGTGAATGTTCTAAGAAAGAAATCGTAATTGAATGATCTTGATTTGGAAAATTACCAGAATATTTGAAAAAGACCGAATCATCAAGAAAAATATTTTCTTGATATGTTTAGAGGTTAAATAGAATGAAAGAGTTATGTAACATGGTTCATGATGAGGGTGTGATCTGCGAACCTTTATCACGTTCCATTAAAAACTCAGCATGACTTGCTGTAATATAATCACATTGATCAAGTGTCATTATATTATACTAACTCATGCTTCAATTCCCAACATTACTTCAAACATCCATTTTTTTGAATTTTTCAGATTTTTTAAACTAAAATAGTTTCTTTTGTGATGTAACACAGATAGCGCGAAGAGATGAATGATTTCAGATAAGAATAGTTATGAAGATATCTCCAGAAATATCGAGGATATTTATAATGAAAGATACGATGATATCTTAGAATTTCTAATATCGAAGGATGATGAAGAAGATTTGTTCGTAACGGATTTTGAGTCAGGAGCAAGGTATTCGTTAATGACTTCAGCAGAAACTGAATCATATGTATTCTTTGAAGGCAGGTTTAGTCTTTGTGATTTGTCCACAGCCTCCTTCATGGTCTGCTCAATCCGTTTTCCTGTTCCAAACCTTCTCTTTTTCTCAGCTTTACCACCATACTATTCTTTATCATCAAACTTTTGACTGTTAAGTTCGTTTACAGTTTTTGCTGCTTCATCAGCATTTTTCCAAAATTCGGAGAACTAGTTTCGTAGTTTGGGTGTTTTTCAGAAACTTCACCTTCGAAGTAAATAAGTCTAGGAGATAGAAATTATATGTATATATATATATATATAACTGTTGGCGTAGAATTGCTGCGAAATTCGAAATACTGATTGCTAATTCTCGGTAGTTGGTATGGCAATTACCGTTACAAGATGTGGATGAGTACATGATAGGGTTTCAATGAACAATTATAATGGTTTTTCGGAGAGACTTTAAGTCACAGATTAATGAATTTGTTAGTACATTTACTGTTAATGTGGTGGAACATGAAAGGTTACCCAGTAACAAAAACAAATATGCCAAAGTTACAAGTCTGAAAGGTCGATGTTGACTGGTTGAACGGTTGATAATACTGGATACTTTTGAAAAGGAATTGCAAGGTTATTTTAGGTAAAAACAATGCTAATGGATCTTGCACAGATTTAAAGTCAAAGTATAGCTTTGAAAGATGTAGAGATCTAAGAATGATGTCACCGGTTCAGAGTTATGACTTGGATTTTGATTCGTCAATATCAGAATATGTAATTGAATTTGTATGAAAATGATTGTATATCGTTGTGAGCATTGTTAATAATTTTTGAATCAAAGTTGAAGAATGTACAGTGTAACATATTAATTGCGAACTTATATATTTCCCGGGTATTACCTACCTGTTAAAGATTTCACAATTAATACTTTGTACAAAAGAATTTTTATTACTGTCTTTATGAAAATATATGTATGTATATTTTCTTCAGATGTAACACAGATTTAATGAGTTAATATCATATTAAGCTCATTTAATTTTTGTCTTGACTTAGAAATGATTAATCTCTAAAACATTAAAGATTACATAATCTTTTAGGAGTATTTCGCTAATGTAATCGATACTTCATTATTTATTCTTATTCCTCGGTGAAGGATGTTGATGCTCGTGGAATTTTTGTGAACCTTACAAGGCACAGATGATGTTTTCTGGAAAGTTTCGAGTACATCGAAAATGAAAATGTAAAATCAATTATGTAATTGAATAATACACTTGGTTTATTATGAAATGGAATTCATTAAGTTAAAACGGAGATTGTAGTTAACAATGGTTAAGTTGTTAAGGAAGGATGTACATCATTGCATATTAGTAATATGAACAACCGAGTAGTACCTACCAGTTAAGATTCACACGTAATAGCTTAGTACGAAAAGATTTATTTTGATTTCAAATTTCATATATATTAAATATACATAAAATTTCTTCAGGGGAAATGAGTTAATACTTCATTGGTTATTGTTGCTGGTATTTCTTGGTAACTATGATGCGTATGACGTTGATGTTCAAGGTACATATTGTGATGTTGAGGCTTGTGGTGCGGATGTTGTTGATGGTGGTAATGGTACTGTTGGTGTTGTTGTCGGTGGTACTGTTGATGCCGGTGATTCTGCTGGTGCTTGTAACCTTTGCACCATATTCTCCAAAGCCACTACCCGAGCGCGAAGCTCGTTGACTTCTTCTACTACACCGGGATGATTGGCGGTTCAGACGAGCGGATGAATAAGATCCAAAATTTGAGAGATTATATGATCATGACGAGATATTCTGGAGATGAGAGAGAAAATGGTATTACGAACAGGTTCACCGGTAAGTGCTTCAGGTTCTTCGCCAAAAGGGCAATGTGGTGGATGGAAGGGATCGCCTTCTTCTTATCTCCAATAATTAAGTAGGCTACGAACCCATCCCCAATTCATCCAGAATAGATAATGGCTAATTGGTTGATCCATTCCAGTTACACTGTCTTCGGAATTCAGGTGAATATCCATATCGGAATAGCTGTCAGAGTTTAAGGAATTTGAACCAGATACGGGATCCATCTTGTATAATTAGGGAGATGATTTTTGATATGAATTAGATTATAGAATTTAGTTTGGTATTCTTCAATACATAATTTACATATGTATATATAATACCAAATTCCATAAATCACGGAGAAATTTTCGGAAGATGTCAGGAAAAGTTTACAGTAACAGATACGCTAAGATATGAATTTTGTCTATACACTATTCATGCAATCAATGCAGTAAAACATGTCTAGACTAGGAATGATAAGCAGGTAATTTTCGACAAGAAATGATAAGCAAAACTTTTAACATGCAGACACGGTCGAAGTCCAGACTTACTAATGCATCCTAACAACTATCAGTTAGACACACTCATGCAAGACCTGGTTCGCTAGGACTAACGCTCTGATACCAACTGTGACGATCGCTCCAAATCCATATGGACGAACACGTCATTCATCGATTTCATTGCGAGGTATTTGACCTCTATATGATACGTTTTGTAAACATTGCATTCTTTTGAAAAGGCACACCATAAATGAATATTTAAATCAAAGGTTTTCAACATCTGATGATTTCTACATATAGACAATCACCGTAATATAATAGTTAACAATAGTACTTCCGTTGACAATGCAGTCAAAATAAGATACATGGTGATGATTTGGTGAATGCAACGTTTCCTTGAAAAATATGCCATGTATGACTCCATGCACATAGCTTGTCTAACATATAAGCAAACAGCGGAAGACTTCTAGGAAACCTGAGAATAAACATGCTAACAATTGTCAACACAAAGGTTGGTGAGTTCATAGTTTTATTGTTTTGTATAATCTGTATATAAAGGTGGATCACAAGATTTCAGTTGTTTCATCCAGAAACGTTTATCAAAATATTCTACAAGATTGAGCACCATGGTAACTAAACTTTAACGTCTATATAATAAGTACCCCTGTTTTAACATACATGCAACCAACATGTACAATACACGCAAACCAACGTGTACTAAACTCAACTAGCATACGTCTGTTTTATAGTTCATGCTAGGGTTTCTATACCTGGAACAGACGGGGATGTCAAGCCCTATGGATCCATATACTACTACTCGTGCCCACCAGTTCTTATAACCGGCAGTTATTAGTTACCAAAGCTAAGGGATTTTCGATTCAAACTCAGTATAGAATTTAGTATGTACTTGTGTCCATTTTTTAAAATAAAGTGCATGTATTCTCAGCCCAAAAATATATATTGCAAAAGCATTTAAAAAGGGAGCAAATGAAACTCACCTTAGCAGCATATAAAGTCGTTCACCAAAATGTGACTGAAACGCGGATTTCCAAATAACCGTAGATCTCAACCTAGAGAACATATGTTGGTCAATAAATGTCTATTAAGCTAGGTCAGGTCATAGTGTACCACAATCCTAATGCTCGAGATCGACATACAAAAGTTATCCAAAGTTGTTTCAAAAAGTCAATTTTGACAGTTGTTTAACAAAACGAGACGTGTCCTATATAAGGATTCATTTACTCTGCTGGTAATATTCAAAAATCCACTTTATCAATCTTATTAACAAGTTGTTTAAATATCAATTGCAGATTCAAAAGGAATTTCAATTAACGTTAATCATAATTCAGTTGATCATAACTTTTAATTCGTTCACCGAAATTACACGGTTTCTAAATGAAAAGTTATTGATTTTTCGCCAGCTTTCCAACGACATGCATATCATATACCTTTTATCAGTAATATTTGTATTTAATTCGTGATTCATTATAAACTGTATAACGATGAAATTTAGCATACAAGCATACATAAACATATATTTACTCGAGCACTAGACATGGATACACAATTAACATATAAAAGATAAAATATGGATGCTCACGTATCAATATTGTGATTCAATATTGCAGGAAAGTATGTAGACGCAACAGAGATGATAAACACTAGGTTTGATTTGCCAATAATACCTACGTACATTACCTATAACCTCCATAGCTATAACCCATAATTTCCTTAGCTCTATCCCGCTCGAAAACATATTTTGAAAGTGACACGCTCATGACCTCGTCGTAGTATTTTATGTATAAATAATAATACTCATACTACTAATAATAAGATTAATAATAATATTAATCTTTAATAATAATAATAATAATAATAATAATAATAATAATAATATAAATATAATAATAAATATAATTAATAATATGTTACAGAGTAATATTGTTATATGTATGTGTAAACCGAGCCACAGATCGAGCAATTTATAGTACTTGGCCTGTCCCTGGTTGCCATGCGATCGCATGGCTTTCCAGGCTTATACCCATGCGATCGCATGGGTAAGTTTTACAGCTCACATTGTTTTAACTTTTTGTTTATCGACATATTAAATAAATATAAATATAATATATATAATTAATTATATATTATATTAAATTCACGTGCATAGTTGACTTATGCACATTAAGTTATATATATATATATATATATATATATATATATATATATATATATATATATATATATATATATATGTTCGTAAATCTTTGAGAACAGTCAAAGAATAATTGATTTCTTGAATATAGTTCCAAAACTTTCGTGACTCAACATTACAGACTTTGCTTATCGTGTCGAAAACGTTATAGATCAAGTTTAAATTTGGTCAGAAATTTTCGGGTCATCACACTAATAAATACAAAGTCGTAATATCTTTATAATGATAATATCAGTAGTTATAATAATAATAATAATAATACCCATTTTAAAGTAATGATGATAATAATAATAATAATAATAGCATTTAAAAAGTTGTAATTTCTTTATAACGATAATAATAATGTTATTAATAATAATAATATTTATAATAATAATAATACTAATAATTTTATTTCTAATATTGGTAATAATACTAATTACTTAATAACATTCAATAATAAATAATAATAATATTAATAACAATAATAATATTAATGAAATAATAAAAATAAGAGTATTAGTAATAACTACCTCAAAGGAGTAGCCTTAAAAATAAAAGAATGCCCAAGCTCGTGTTTGAACCCGCGACGTCCCGCTAACCCATTAACATCCTTAACCAAAGCTTTGACTGTTAAATAATATAGCCCATGTGTTTGTTTAAATAAGTCCACAAAGCAGTCCATGCTTACTTTGGCCTAATAGGCTCAAGCTTTCACAACAACCCAACTTCCATTGTAAAAAAAAATATATGCATTCGTCTAAGCCTACGATCGAACCCAGAATCTCTGGATTAATCACAAACAATCCTTTACCACTCCTCCGTTCCTTTCATTTCTTATTCAATTCAAGAATTAAAGTTATCTAACTCGTTTTTTTTCCAGATTCTCTTCTTTGAGTTCTTCATCAAACTCTGATCGATCAGAGCTTATATTATCATTAACACAATCGTTCTTCATATTATAGTATCATCATCACCATCTAAATTCTAATATCTATCACCATCATCTTTCTCACAATCCTCAATATTATCATTAATCACAATATCAATCCCAATATCAATATCAATATCAATATCAATCTCAATATCAATATCAATATCAATATCAATATCAATCTCAATATCAATATCAATATCAATATCAATATCATTCTCAATATCATTCTCAATATCATTCTCAATATCAATATCATAAACCGTCGCTCATTATGATCCTTATTATATTCAACACAGCAAAAATGTAAAATGTATAGTACATTGGTAATCATTTGCAGTAGTGGGGTTTGGGTATTGATTAAAACAGAAAACAAACGGGGTTTTGCACCGGCCCAAAAGTAGTTTAATAAGCCCAAAGGACTTTCGTGGCCCGTTTAGTTTATTAACAGGAATTTCCAATGAGAAGAAGCAGAAATAAGTAACAATTAAGCAGGCATCATCATCACTTAATCATCATCTAAAATCTCGGTATTTTATATTCTTACCACGATCCCATCGTATTACCATCATGACTTGTTTCATCATTGAATACATCATCAACTCATCTTCTCTATCATCTCTTCAGTCCAACAAACGAACTAGATTAACTAGACCCAACTAGTAAAGTTAAATGGGTTTGATTATGACAGAATTATAGTTGTCGAATATTTAATCACAAGTGCACATGCTAGGATGTTTGAAATGGGGTTCTTGTGGATAATGAATCGACCTTAACCTTATTTTAATCGTCCCACTAATTCAAAAAGGTTGTCAAATTGTTGGCAGGAATAAAGGGGTGGGTTTCCCTTGGCCTACCACGAATAAGAAAGCTCAAAAGCAAGGAGTTTTTGTCGGACAAAAGGGAAATAAGAAGTCACGTAATAGCATCATTAAAAGGCTGCTTGATGTGTATATTTTGCATCGGATCCCCTAGGTTACGGTTGTCTTATACAGGAAGTAACATTGGATTAATTAATCATAGATGCAAAAGTAATCCCACTACTAAAAAGTTGAAAAGTGATGGGGTGGCTTACTGTATTACTCATGTGTTTATAATCATATCCTCATTCATATCACTCAAAATAATGGAACGTCACTTTTCTAGATGATACCCACTTTGTCCCCCACTTGCTTAATAAAAATAAAAAAAGATGCATATATTATAACCAAGCTGCAACTTTAGACTTATAACCTTTCTTATATTTTTCCTTCTTGTTGCTACGGTGATAAAAAATAAAAGAAGTAGTAGCGAACTACAGCATAACAATAACGTTGATGGGTTTAATAGGACACACACGTAGCAGTAGCAAGTAATAAACGAGTAGTGGTTTTCTACGCTGGCTGCAGTGGTGATTATAAGGGTGGTGGTGATTGAGGTGATTTTGGTTGTATACCGAAGAGAGAGATATAGTGAGAGAAGGAGGAAAAGAGAAAAGGGATGGTGGTGTATGGTTGTTCGTGATTGAAATAGAAACATAAGGGCTGTAGCAGCAGGTTAGTTAATTATGAACGAGTGATTGTTTGTGTGGTGTTTTGCAGGTGGAAGGAGAAGAACAGAAAAAGATATTCAAGGTGATTTGTTTCTTACTTGTTTCGCCTAGCAATAGTACAGAAAGATAGTAGCAACAACAGGAGCAACCGGATGTGGTTGGCAATGGTCATGATAGAAGAACAAGCTGCTGTATAACAGCAACATCGGTGACTGAAGTAGCTGCAAAGGTTACTCACTTCAAACAGGAAATTTTAGAGAGAGAGAGGGATGTAGAGATGGTTGTTGATTGTTCATGTGAGTGGAGGAAACGGATCACTTAATCAACTGCATTGAGAATCGATTGTTATATAGTGAGATGGTGTCGACATGATATTCCAGTAGAAGAAGTCAAGAAAGAAAAACAAAACAGATAGTGACCTGTAACAAATTCGTACACTCATTTGATATTTATTTCTAACAGATTTTGTTATATAGCTTGGAAGCAATCGACCAGAAGAATCAATCAAGAAGAAAAAGAATAAAAAGTAGAAAGTGATGGCTAACAGATTCGTACTACATTTGATATCAATATATCACAATTTTGTATCTGTTTGTTTTGTAGTGTTTAATTGAGATCGATGAAGAATCTTGAGCAGGATAAGGAAATAAGAAAGCAAAAATAGATAGAGACTTGCAAAGGATTCGTGCGCTTTAACTGTTATTGACAGCTAACAAATTTTGTATCTGTCTGTTTAATTTTTCTCTTCGAATTGCAGAAGGAATATATAAAGTGCGAGTATACAATGGGTGATGTAAGAAGGTTGTTTGTAGTGGTGATATGGGATCGACAGGAAGAATCGAGCATGGAAGAAGAAAATAAAGAAGTAAAAGCAGATAGGGATTGGAAACAGATCCGTACACTTAATTGCTATAGCTGGCTAATGAATTCAGATAAGAAACAAAAATATAAAAAGTTGATCCTGGTGTTGATCTAAATTGGTATTTGATCAGTTGTCTTATTGCAATGAGATTCGATTCAATTTACAGAATTCAATTAACTGATTTATGTATCTATCAATTTTGTTTCTATCTGAATTATCTTATCTGAATGTTGATTCTTAACATATCATACGTGCTTGTATATATTAATAAGAATACAATTAATAATATAAAAGTACTAATAATAATAATAATAATAATAATAATAATAATAATAATAATAATAATAATAATAATAATAATAGTAATAATCAAAATAATACTAATAATAAGAGTGATATCAATATTAATGATATTTAATAAAATGATAATTTTTGAAAATAATAATAATACTAATAACTAATTTATAATTTCAATCATTCTTATAATAATTTTTATATTTAAAACTCTTTATTTTGGTAACCCTAAAGTTATTAGAATTTTATTATTTATAATTATAAAAGTAATAATAATTCTAATATTGATATCAGTATTAGTATTGCAAGTAATAATAATATTATTATTACAACTGTATTTTAACTTTGTAATTAATTTAAATTTATAAATCTTATATATTTTATTTATATTGTACTTATTAATTACATATCATATATTGGATATTATACATTTTAATATATAACAATATACATATAATTATCTATTAAGTATATATTTCATATATATATATATATATATATATATATATATATATATATATATATATATATATATATATATATATTCTAATAATAACTTAATTATTCTATATATTTTTTTACATATTTATTTATAACAATAATTTCATACAAACGATTAATCACATTTATTATATAAATATATATTTTTATATATATATATATATATACATATCCATTTATAAATAGTTGTTCATTAATCGTCGGGAACAGTCGAAGGTCCAATAAATGTATAAAAACAGTTCAAAAATTTTGAGACTCATGATAACAGACTTAACTTATCGTGTCAAAATATTATATCGTATTGAGAGTTTGTTTTAAAATTAGTCAAAAATTTTCGGGTCATTACAGTACCTACCCGTTAAAGAAATTTCGTCCCGAAATTTGAGTGGTGACAGTTGGAATTGAAATAAGGAATATTTCTGTACCAGATTTGAACTCAGATTCTTAGTAGAAAGATTTTAGTCGTCTAAGAGTATTTCATCGAAGAAGAAAATGATAGGATTTAAGATTTCTTTGAGATTGATACGCAGATAGATTTATGGATAACCTTCTCAGGTTGAGATTGGCTTCATGATGAATTCGAATCAAGTAACATGGTTCATGATGAATACAAGTCAAGTAACACAGCTCGTGGTGATAGTAATGTTGATCAAATATTACTATCATCACAATCCATTAGAACTTCCGCATGACTTACTGTAATATAATCACGTTGATCAAGTGTCATTATATTACATTAACTCATGCTTTCATTCCAATATTACTCAAGAATATCCAAGGATTTAAAACTTCTAGGGTCTCACTAAAATTTAGAAGTCAAAGCAGTTTTTGATATGATATATCAAGGATAGAATGACGGTGAAGGTAATTTACAATTATGAATGATATAAGGATTCCTTCACAATGTTGAGGATATTTATAATGAAGGAAAATATAACGATATCAAGGAATCTTGAAGATATTTATAATGAGGAAAGAAGATTTCGATCTTTTTCCGAGCTTTTTCAACGTACCATTCTTTTGTTATCAAGCTTTCGGTCATTAAGACCATATACGGATTTTGCTGCTTCATCAACATTCTCATATCTGAATCATTGGCTATCGATGCGAGGTGTTATCAAGAATTTCGAAGGGTTTAAACGCAGATGGTAATTGTCAAGATATAAATGACGTTTAAGATGAAGTCAAGTGGCAACTTGAGGATATATTTAACTGTAGTAGATGTAACTTATTACCGATATTTTAAATTAAGATGTGTTGTAATTAATATTTCCTACTTTTTTAATACTTTTTAATTGTCCAATGTTAATAGTCTAATGTTAGTAGTCCAATAGTCCAAGGTTAGTATAGGTTTAAAGTTTTACGTAGTTAATTAATTGGTTACTAATAAATTTTATTTTGTCCATTAATTTCTTCATTATACCACTTGTTAAATCTTGATTTGGATTCTGATCGGTCAAAATCCGAATATGAAATTAAATTTGAATGAAAATAGTTGTTCTTTGGTGAATAGATACATATATGTGTGGATTTGGGCAGTATTGTTAATGACTGCTGAATCTGAATTGAAGAATTTACAGTGTAACTTATTAATGTGAAAATTAAATATTCATCGGGTATTACCTACCCGTTAAAATATTTTCACCATTAACAGTTTGTACAAAAGAGCTTTTAATTACAATCTTTATGAAAGTATATATACATATATATTTTCTTCAGATGTAATTATGGATTTAATGAGTCAATATAATATTAAATTCATTTGACTATCGTTAGAACTAGAATACATAATCTCTAAAACATTAGAGATTACATAATCGCCATGTAGAACGAAGATAAATGATGTAGAACGATATGTAGAATGATGATTAGGTTCGAGGTATAGATTGTGATGTTGAGGCTTGTTTTGTTGGTGGTACAACTGTTGATACTGGTGGTACTGCTGGTGCCGATGTTGTTCCTGAAGCTGGTAAGTTTTGCACCATATTTTCTGATAGTGCTCCAAATGAACATATATTTAGTAGCAATATCCTCCCAAAATGTAAATTATTTAGTTATAATTGTCCTATTTTAAGTTGTAATCATTTATATTAAATAAGTGCGAAGACAAAAGGGCGAAAATGACGATTTGAAGACGCAAATGACCAAAAAGCTCAAATGTATAAGATACAATCCAAGTGGTTCAATTTATTGATGAAAAACGTCGAAAAATGACAAAAGTACAAGTTGCGGAACGCAAAGTACAAGATATTAAATTATACGAAAGGACGTTCGAAAATCCGGAACCGGGACCTGAGCCAACTATCAACGCCCGACGCAACGGACCAAAAATTATGAGTCTACTATGCACAAGAATATAATATAATATATATATAATTATATAAAATTATATATATTATATTATATAATTAAATATAACGTCGACAAGCTAGCAAACAAAGTAATTGGGCATGGCCAGACTGACCATGCGATCGCATGAGATTAACACTGAGAACTCATGCGATCGCATGAGCCTCAGGATCAGACCACATCTATAAAAGGCAACGAGTTTTGGCCAGAAAATAATAATAATAATACTCCTCTAATAATAATAATAAATAAATAAATAAATATATATATATATATATATATATATATATATATATATATATATATATATATATATATATATATTATAGGGTAGTTTTATATTAGATTAGTTTGGGTTATGTAAAGGTTATTTTACGGTTTTTAAAGTCGGAGCTCTGTCCGTGAAACACTACGCGATAAATAATCAATGTAAGCTATGTTCTCCTTTTTAAATTAATGTCTCGTACTTAAGTTATTATTATGCTTATTTAAGACGAAGTAATCATGATGTTGGGCTAAAAATATTAAAATTGGGTAATTGGGCTTTGTACCATAATTGGGGTTTGGACAAAAGAACGACACTTGTGGAAATTAGACTATGGGCTATTAATGGGCTTTATATTTGTTTAACTAAATGATAGTTTGTTAATTTTAATATAAAGATTTACAATTAGACGTCCCTATAAATAACCATATACACTCGATCGGACACGATGGGCGGGATATTTATACGTACGAATAATCGTTCATTTAACTGGACACGTGAATGGATTAATAGTCACTAGAATTATTAAAACATGGGTGAAATTATGTACAAGGACACTTGGCTTAATTGATAACAAAGTATTAAAAACTTGGGTTACACGCAGTCGATAACCTGGTGTAATCATTAAACAAAGTATTAAAATCTTGTTACAGTTTAAGTCCCCAATTAGTTGGAATATTTGACTTCGGGTATAAGGATAATTTGACGAGGATACTCGCACTTTATATTTATGACTGATGGACTGTTATGGACAAAAACCAGATGGACATATTAATCCAGGACAAAGGACAATTAACCCATGGGCATAAAACTAAAATCAACACGTCAAACATCATGATTACGGAAAGTTTAAATAAGCATAATTCTTTTATTTCATATTTAATTTCCTTTATTTTATATTTAATTGCACTTCTAATTATCGCACTTTTATTTATTGTTATTATATTTAATTGCAATTTTAATTATCGTACTTTTTAATTATCGCAAGTTTACTTTATCGCACTTTTATTTATCGCAATTTCATTATCGTTATTTACTTTACGCTTTAAATTAAGTCTTTTATTTATTTAAATATTTTACATTTTGTTTTAACTGTGACTAAAGTTTTAAAATCGACAAACCGGTCATTAAACGGTAAAAACCCCCCTTTTATATATTATTATATATATATATATATATTTATATATTTATATATTTTTGTACAAATGTAATTATATAAAAATATAGTGTAACCGTCTCCCTGTGGAACGAACCGGACTTACTAAAAACTATACTACTCTACGATTAGGTACACTGCCTATAGTGTTGTAGCAAGGTTTAGGTATTTCCCATTTGTAAATAAATAATTAAAACTTGTGTAATTTTTTAATAGTATTTCCTTGTAAAATTTAATAGTATTTTATACCCCTTAGCTTTAACATCAAGTTTTTGGCGCCGCTGCCGGGGAAGCGGCGAAACACTATATTTTTAATATATATTTGTATAAATATATTTATTTATAATTTTTAGAAAAACAATATAAAAAAAAACTGGACTGACAGGCCATGCGGTCGCATGACCCATCAGCCTAAACCCCATGCGATCGCATGGGGTGGTCTGACACGTCTGACCTGGTACGCCATAAATGCAGTTAGGGTTTTTATTTTATAATTATTATTAATTAGGGTTTTAATTAGTTTATAATTTTAGTTTTAATTTATAATTTGTAATTTTAAGTTTATTTATTATTATTAAATATATAGATTAATATTTTTATATAATAATAATATAAAAATAATATTTTTATAAAAATTGTAATTTTATCATTTTTAGTTTCTTTTTATAAATTGTATATTTATATCGCTTAATTCGTAATTTTTATATTTATCGTTCGTAATTAGTTTTAAGACTAGTATTTTGCCGTAGTTACTTTATTTTTAGCTTTTAAGACTTTGCCGTAAAATCCCTTAAGTGCCTTTTCTTTAGACTAAGATTTAGGTGCTTTAGAATTTTGCGACGCCATTTTAAAATTTCAGTACCTTTTTAAATTATTGCCATTTTGGGATATAGTATTCCTTTTAAGCTTTAATATTTTTAGACACAACTTTTAATTCTTAGTTTTTAGTTCCTTTTTAAGTTTCGACGCGCTACTTTCTTATTTTTATTTTTCGACGCCTATTATTTTTCGACATTTTTATTTTTCGACGTTTTTCGACGTTTTTCGACACGCTCTTTTTCTTTCTTATTTCTCACCGATCTAGTTTTTAGGACATAGAATTTTCTATTTCTTCTCTAAAATTTCAAAAACGAAAAATTATTTTAAGCGGTTAAATTGATAGACAACCAAATTTTCTGCTTCGTAGTAATAGTTGGATTTGTTAGTGGCTGAGTTGTGAGCTTCCGATTTAAAGGGTTCTGGCTCCCTGCTGCATCTATTGGCTATTCGAAATGTGGGCAAAAGCAGAAAAGTCTATTAATTTGATAACTTATATAATTTTTATTTTTATAACTAATAGGATAATTAAGTAAATGCACCACATTGTAGCTAAAATTTGGTAATAAGCGCATTATGGAAAATCTCGAGAATATTTTGGAAACTCTTTATGACATCCGAAATCAATTTAATCAATACTCTCAAATGGGTGTTGATGACAATTCGTTCGGTCAATCTTGGATCACGAATGACGAAACAATAACTGGTTGTGAAATCTGTGGAGATTATCACTCAACATGGGAATGTTATTATTACGTTCCTATGGAAAATTATGAACCCATGGAACCTGAAGGGAACGATTATGAAAAATACAATTCAAATTGGGATTATTCCCAAGAATATTTCCAAACTCCACAACCAGAAGATGAGGAAAATTATGTGTCTGAAAATTCTTTAGATTATATGAAAATCAAACTCGAAGAACTTGATGCTCAAAATGAACAAATGAGAGAGTTTGTAAATCGGCAAGCTGAAACTCTATCAGATTACACACCTGTTGATCTGAGGAGTATTGTGCAAGAAAATCTCATATCATCAAATTTTGATGAATTCGAGAGCTCCGAAATCACCAATTATCCCGATGATACTTTTTATTCAGCTTTACCAATTTCACAACATATCGACACATTAGCCTCTACCGACGAAATCAATGATCCATCAATGGATGAAGAAGAAGTAAGGGTGACAAATTGGTACTCTTGGGAAAACGATAACGTTGAAAATTTTACTCCCAAGACCAAAGTGGTGAGACCGATAAGTACCATTAATGAAGAAGAATTTGCTTCGATCCCGAAATTCACCATTCCACAACCTTCCAATCTAATATTCTCAATAGACGAGTCATCTACTGAAGATGAACTACGAGCTATAATAGATAATGACACCTCTAATTTCACCCAATTAGGTCATAGAGGTGAAACCTTTAATCCCGAGAATAAAAGGAAGGAAATGTTAGGAATTGTCCACCCTATAATATGTATGTCGGTGTATATCGATCCATTTGACCAAGAACCAGAAAAGAGACATATCTATTTACTAAAAGCTACACTTAAAAAAGAATTAAGTTGTGACAATCGGGTGAGTCTAAACTTTAAACCCATTGATATATTATACACCACCCGAGATGTAAATAACTGGCTCACTATTCTAATTCGTGAAACTTATTCTACCGACTTCACATATCGTCAGCTAAGTGTGGGGAAGTCTAACCCCACTTAACGTTAAATTAGGGGTTTGGGTTAGTGCATAACTCGTTAATAAACATGCATAATAAGTAAGGTTAAAAGACGCATTTTCAAATATTAACAAACAGCTCAGAAAATCAACCGTTTTTGAAGAAAAAAAACATGTGTGATAAAACAAGAAGGGATGAACGATGAGGCGCGCCATCTATCATTCGACGAGCTTTGTAATTACAAACTGGGTATTTTCAATCACTTTTCTACACTAATCACCCTCATGAATTTATAATTAGAGTCTGATTTCATGCAAATGAGGGCATTGCATGATCTCAAGTGTGGGGAAGAGTTATAAATTCTCTCGGGTTTATACTTGGTTTATTTTCTAAATTTTGTGAAAATTTAAAAAAAAAATTTCAACTAAATGAATTCAAAATCATGTTTATACATATTTATGAACGATGAAAACTAGGTGTTAATACCGAAATTATCGTTACCTCGGAAAGGACATAAATTGAGAAACAACTAAAACGCTTGAATTTATTTATTAGGATATAAAAAGACGCATGAAAAAAGCCAAGTGTGGGGAGAATGTACCAAGTTATTCAATTAAAAACTATCTATCACATGTTTCTGTAAAGTTTATTGCAGGTGCTTTTGTTTTGGACTAAATTGACTGTTTTACCCGCAATATTATAATAAAAATAAAAGAAAAGATGGATCTACACGATGAATCAATTCCATCATTAAAAGGAAGTAAAGTCTTCCGAAAAAGACACGCGCTTCTTGATTTAGGTCAAGAAGTTGTCGTCCAGACCAGCTGTAGGTTGACGAAAAATCTAGAAAAGTCATCTCTAAAATCAGCAGGAAATCCACGGACCTCAGCATCAAACAGGGTCGCCAAGTGGTCAGACTTATCCTAACCATGAGAGGATCTGTCTCGTAAAATGGGGAGGGCACCGTGCAAATTAGCTGGATAAGACTAATGAATCAGATCCCCAGAAAGGATAATCTCCTTAAAAGATCAAAAATCAGCTTTTAAGACTGATATTACTCAATCCTAGAGATTGACCTTAAAGATTGAGAATTACAAACTCATGGAATTCAATGATATCTAAACTCGAGCTTGAACGAGAAAATATTTTGATCAAAAGTAAAACCGATTTGTTTTCTGAAAACCCATTTTCAATGCGTTCATTACCATTGAACGTAAAATCCTGAGAATTCACCTGGAATTCATTAGGTCACCTGAACCAAATTGGGTGTCAACCGTAAGAACGGTGGTTGCATAGCATGGTCAAAGACAGGACCTTGTGCCAGACCGAAAAACTATAGGGTGAACTTTACTATTGCTCCTACAAAGGATAGTAATTGCATCCGACACGTTTTAGACCATGAACAAATGCATGTCATTAGACATTGCCTTAACAGTTTCTTGTTCATCGCTTTCCTTTACAACCGGAAAGTAGTTTGCCGAAAGGTAATATACGGGACAAGTATACTGGACGTGTTGCTTTCCCAATACAAGGTTAGCAAGTGGGTGACACAAAACCATAAGTTTTGAGCTAAAATTCTCAAATCTGAAACCCACAAAACCCACAAAAACATTTTGCAAACACCGGTGAAGAAAAACTTATCTAGGGTAAAAGCTAGAATGAACTTTCAAAAGATCAAATGTTTTCATAAAGATCCAATTTCCTTAAAGGATCTAAATTTTTATAGTCATGTGGGACTGTAAACCACAACGTTACTACCATTGTTCATACCGCCGTATAGAAATCACTGATGTACAAAGTGTGAAGAATAAAGAAGTGATTCGTGTGATTTAATTTCAAGTTCTGTATTGCTTAAGGACAAGCAACGTTCAAGTGTGGAGATATTTGATAGTGCTCCAAATGAACATATATTTAGTAGCAATATCCTCCCAAAATGTAAATTATTTAGTTATAATTGTCCTATTTTAAGTTGTAATCATTTATATTAAATAAGTGCGAAGACAAAAGGGCGAAAATGACGATTTGAAGACGCAAATGACCAAAAAGCTCAAATGTATAAGATTCAATCCAAGTGGTTCAATTTATTGATGAAAAACGTCTAAAAATGACAAAAGTACAAGTTGCAGAACGCAAAGTACAAGATATTAAATTATACGAAAGGACGTTCGAAAATCCGGAACCGGGACCTGAGCCAACTATCAACGCCCGACGCAACGGACCAAAAATTATGAGTCTACTATGCACAATAATATAATATAATATATATATAATTATATAAAATTATATATATTATATTATATAATTAAATATAACGTCGACAAGCTAGCAAACAAAGTAATTGGGCATGGCCAAACTGGCCATGCGATCGCATGAGATTAACACTGAGAACTCATGCGATCGGATGAGCCTCAGGATCAGACCACACCTATAAAAGGCAACGAGTTTTGGCCAGAAAATAATAATAATAATACTCCTCTAATAATATATATATATATATATATATATATATATATATATATATATATATATATATATATATATATATATATATATATATATATTATAGTATAGGGTAGTTTTATATTAGATTAGTTTGGGTTATGTAAAGGTTATTTTACGGGTTTTAAAGTCGGAGCTCTATCCGTGAAACACTACGCGATAAATAATCAATGTAAGCTATGTTCTCCTTTTTAAATTAATGTCTCGTACTTAAGTTATTATTATGCTTATTTAAGACGAAGTAATCATGATGTTGGGCTAAAAATATTAAAATTGGGTAATTGGGCTTTGTACCATAATTGGGATTTGGACAAAAGAACGACACTTGTGGAAATTAGACTATGGGCTATTAATGGGCTTTATATTTGTTTAACTAAATGATAGTTTGTTAATTTTAATATAAAGATTTACAATTAGACATCCCTATAAATAACCATATACACTCGATCGGACACGATGGGCGGGATATTTATACGTACGAATAATCGTTCATTTAACCGGACACGTGAATGGATTAATAGTCACTAGAATTATTAAAACAGGGGTGAAATTATGTACAAGGACACTTGGCATAATTGATAACAAAGTATTAAAACCTTGGGTTACACGCAGTCGATAACCCGGTGTAATCATTAAACAAAGTATTAAAATCTTGTTACCGTTTAAGTCCCCAATTAGTTGGAATATTTGACTTCGGGTATAAGGATAATTTGACGAGGATACTCGCACTTTATATTTATGACTGATGGACTGTTATGGACAAAAACCAGACTGACATATTAATCCAGGACAAAGGACAATTAACCCATGGGCATAAAACTAAAATCAACACGTCAAACATCATGATTACGGAAAGTTTAAATAAGCATAATTCTTTTATTTCATATTTAATTTCCTTTATTTTATATTTAATTGCACTTATAATTATCGCACTTTTATTTATTGTTATTATATTTAATTGCAATTTTAATTATCGTACTTTTTAATTATCGCAAGTTTATTTTATCGCACTTTTATTTATCGCAATTTCATTATCGTTATTTACTTTACGCTTTAAATTAAGTCTTTTATTTATTTAAATATTTTACATTTTGTTTTAACTGCGACTAAAGTTTTAAAATCGACAAACCGGTCATTAAACGGTAAAAACCCCTCTTTTATATATTATTATATATATATATATATATATATATATATATATATATATATATATATATATATATATATATATATATATATATATATATATTTATATATTTTTGTACAAATGTAATTATATAAAAATATAGTGTAACCGTCTCCCTGTAGAACGAACCGGACTTACTAAAAACTATACTACTCTACGATTAGGTACACTGCCTATAGTGTTGTAGCAAGGTTTAGGTATTTCCCATTTGTAAATAAATAATTAAAACTTGTGTAATTTTTTAATAGTATTTCCTTGTAGAATTTAATAGTATTTTATACCCCTTAGCTTTAACATCATTTTCCAAAACCACTACTCGAGCGCGAAGCTCGTTGTCTTCTTCTATCACTCCTGGATGATTGGCGGTTTGAACAAGAGAATGAATAAGGTTTAGAATTTGAGATAGTATTTAATCGTGACGAGATATTCGGGAAATGAGGGTGAAAATGGTGTTTCGGATTGGTTCGCCGGTGAGCTCCTCAGGTTCATCGCCAAGAGGTGAATTTGGTTGGTGGAAAGGATCGCCCTCTTCTCTTCTCCATTGATTAAGTCGACTACGAACCCATCCCCAATTCATCTAGAATTGATGATGGCTGATTGGTTGATCGATTCCGGTTATACTGCTTTCGGAGCTCGAGTGGAAATCCATATCGGAATAGCTGTCAGAATCCGAGGAACTTGAACTGGTTGCAGAATTCATATCGCATGGTTAGATAAAGGATTTTCGATATGAAATGATTTTCTGATATCGGACGATATTCTAATTACATAGAATACCTATATATAGTACAAAAGATCCCGTAGATTACGGAGGGAATTAAGGAAACGTGTCAGACATGGTCTAATGTGATGTAATATGGATTCGTCTATACACCATCTATGCAATAATTGCAATAAGACGTGTCGAGACTGAAAATGATACGTAGATATTTTTCGACAAAGAATGGTAAGCAAAACTTTAAAATGCAGACCAGGTTCAAGTCCAGACTTATTAATGTATTCTAACAACTACTAGGTCGAAGTCCAAACTCATTAATGCATCCTAACATCTATCAGTTAGACACACTAATGCAAGACCTGGTTCGCTAAGACCACCGCGCTGATACCACCTGTAGAGACCCGTCCTAATCCATCTGGACGAAGTCTTCAATAGATGGTCCCATTGCGAGGTACTGAACTCTATATGCCATGATCGACTCCATGTAATATCTTTAAAATGAGCAAATGCACAGCGGAATATTTCTTTCATACCTGAGAATAAACATGCTTAAAAGTGTGTCAACCAAAAGGTTGGTGAGTTCATAGGTTTATCATAAACAATAAAATTCATCATTTTGATAGACCACAAGATTTATAATACAGTACACCTATCTCGTGTACGAAACTATTTTTCATAATGCTTAGCAGAGTAGGTTCGTATCCTTTTCTCCCCCGTAGGTTGCCTCGCAATTTTTAAATAACCGTACACATATCTCGTGTACAAAATAACATACACATAACCTGTGTATAAAATCATTCTCTCGATACATAACATTCACTTTACTTTCATTGCTTGGCTTGGTAACCGACCTTAACATATAATGCGCATCAATAATATCTCCAAAACAGAACATCTCGTCTGTATAATATATAAACTTCGAAGTACTAAACACCACGCCCACTAGCTCTTCCGTCTAGTGAACATTCTGGGTGGGGGTTTAAACCCGGTAGCTACCTTTAGGATTCGCGTGAATTAGGGCCATACCCGTTTCTAATTCTTAGGTTACCAAGCAATAATAATCAGGGGAAAATATATTCATCAATTGGTGGCAATTATCATGTCCACCTAATTCAATAATAATCAACAGAAATTATGTCTGTATAATAATTCATTCGAGGAATGTTTTGCTTGTGTCTATGTCGTCAAACATTTATAAAATCAGTTCATGTATTCTCAGTTCAAAATATATTTCAAAAGCATTTAGTAAAGCAGTTGTAAAAACAGCGCATGTATTCTCAGTCCCAAAATATAAAGAGTAAAAGGGAGCAAATGAACTCACAATACGATATTTTGTAGTAAAAATATACATACGACGAAACTGAACAATGCAAGGTTGGCCTCGGATTCACGAACCTATATCATTTATATATACATTAACACATATACTCGAATTGAACGAACTTATATATTATTAGTGATATACTTATTATTTAAAAGATTTATGTATTCCATTAATAACTTACATATATTTATTTTATATATCTTACTTATTATAAAAATAATGATAGAGTTAGGTTATATATATTAGATATATTTTTATGTAACTATTATTTATTTGGTTAAATTAATACTAATAAATACAAAGTCGTAATATCTTTATAATGATAATATCAGTAGTTATAATAATAATAATAATACCCATTTTAAAATAATGATAATAATAATAATAGCATTTAAAAAGTTGTAATTTCTTTATAACGATAATAATAATGTTATTAATAATAATAATACTTATAATAATAATACTAATAATTTTATTTCTAATATTGGTAATAATACTAATTACTTAATAACATTCAATAATAAATAATAATAATATTAATCACAATAATAATATTAATGAAATAATAATAATAAGAGTATTAGTAATAACTACCTCAAAGGAGTAGCCTTAAAAATAAAAGAATGCCCAAGCCCGGGTTTGAACCCGCGACGTCCCGCTAACCCGTTAACATCCTTAACCAAAGCTTTGACTGTTAAATAATATAGCCCATGTGTTTCTTTAAATAAGTCCACAAAGCAGTCCATGCTTACTTCGGCCCAATAGGCTCAAGCTTTCACAACAGCCCAACTTCCATTGTAAAAAATATATATGCATTCGTCTAAGCCTAGGTTCGAACCCATGATCTCTGGATTAATCACAAACAATCCTTTACCACTCCTCCGTTCCTTTCATTTCTTATTCAATTCTAGAATTAAAGTTATCTAACTCGTTTGTTTTTCCTGATTCTCTTCTTTGAGTTCTTCATCAAACTCTGATCGATCAGAGCTTATATTATCATTAACACAATCGTTCTTCATATTATAGTATCATCATCACCATCTAAATTCTAATATCTATCACCATCATCTTTCTCACAATCCTCAATATTATCATTAATCACAATATCAATCTCAATATCAATATCAATATCAATATCAATATCAATATCAATATCAATATCAATATCAATATCAATATCAATATCAATATCAATATCAATATCAATACCAATATCAATATCATTCTCAATATCATTCTCAATATCAATATCATAAACCGTCGCTCATTATGATCCTTATTATATTCAACACTGCAAAAACAGAAAACGTATAGCACATTGGTAATCGTTTGCAGTAGTGAGGTTTGGGTATTGATTAAAACATAAAACAAACGGGGTTTTGCCCCGGCCCAAAAGTAGTTTAATAAGCCCAAAGGACTTTCGTGGGCCGTTTAGTTTATTAACAGGAATTTCCAATGAGAAGAAGCAGAAACGAGTAACAATTACGCAGGCATCGTCATCACTTAATCATCATCTAAAATATCGTTATTTTATATTCTTACCACGATCCCATCGTATTACCATCATGACTTGTTTCATCAATGAATACATCATCAACTCATCTTCTCTATCATCTCTTCAGTCCAACAAACGAACTAGATTAACTCGACCCAACTAGTAAAGTTAAATGGGTTTGATTATGACAGAATTATAGTTGTCGAATATTTAATCACAAGTGCACATGCTAGGATGTTTGAAATGGGGTTCTTGTAGATAATGAATCGACCTTAACCTTATTTTAATCGTCCCACTAATTCAAAAAGGCTGTCAAATTGTTGGCAGGAATAAAGGGGTGGGTTTTCCTTGGCCTACCACGAAGAAGAAAGCTCAAAAGCAAGGAGTTTTTGTTGGACAAAAGGGAAATAAGAAGTCACGTAATAGCATCATTAAAAGGCTGCTTGATGTGTATATTTTGCTTCGGATCCCCTAGGTTACGGTTGTCTTATACAGGAAGTAACATTGGATTAATTAATCATAGATGCAAAAGTAATCCCACTACTAAAAATTTGAAAAGTGATGGGGTGGCTTACAGTATTACTCATGTGTTTATAATCATATCCTCATTCATATCACTCAAAATAATGGAACGTCACTTTTCTAGATGATACCCACTTTGTCCCCCACTTGCTTAATAAAAAAAAACGATGCATATATTATAACCAAGCTGCAACTTTAGACTTATAACCTTTCTTATATTTTGCAACAGAAACATAAGGGCTGTAGCAGCAGGTTAGTTAATTATGAACGAGTGATTGTTTGTGTGGTGTTTTGCAGGTGGAAGGAGAAGAACAGAAAAAGATATTCAAGGTGGTTTGTTTCTTACTTGTTTCGCCTAGCAATAGTACAGAAAGATAGTAGCAACAACAGGAGCAATCGGAGGTGGTTGGCAATGGTCGTGATAGAAGAACAAGCTGCTGTATAACAGCAACATTGGTGACTGAAGCAGCTGCAAAGGTTACTCACTTCAAACAGGAAATTTTAAAGAGAGAGGGATGTAGAGATGGTTGTTGATTGTTCATGTGAGTGGAGGAAACGGATCACTTAATCAACTGCATTGAGAATCGATTGTTATATAGTGAGATGGTGTCAACATAATATTCTAGTAGAAGAAGTCAAGAAAGAAAAACAAAACAGATAGTGACGTGCAACAAATTCGTACACTCATTTGATATTTATTTCTAACAGATTTTGTTATATAGCTTGGAAGCAATCGACCAGAAGAATCAATCAAGAAGAAAAAGATTCGTACTATATTTGATATCAATATCTCAAAATTTTGTATCTGTTTGTTTTGTAGTGTTTAATTGAGATCGATGAAGAATCTTGAGCAGGAGAAGGAAATAAGAAAGCAGAAATAGATAGAGAGTTGCAACGGATTCGTGCGCGTTAACTGTTATTGACAGCTAACAAATTTTGTATCTGTCTGTTTGATTTTTCTCTTCGAATTGTAGAAGGAATATATAAAGTGTGGGTATACAATGGGTGCAGTAAGAAGATTGTCTGTAGTGGTGATATGGGATCGACAGGAAGAATCGAGCATGGAAGAAGAAAATAAAGAAATAAAAGCAGATAGAGATTGGAAATAGATTCGTATACTTAATTGCTATAGCTGGCTAATGAATTAAGATAAGAAACAAAAATATAAAAAGTTAATCCTGGTGTTGATCTGAATTTGTATTTGATCAGTTGTCTTATTGCAATGAGATTCGATTCAATTTACAGAATTGAATTAACTGATTTATGTATCTATCAATTTTGTTTCTATCTGAATTATCTTATCTGAATGTTGATTCTTAACATATCATACGTGCTTGTATATATTAATAAGAATACAATTAATAATATAAAAGTATTAATAATAATAATAATAATAATAATAATAATAATAATAATAATAATAATAATAATAATAATAATAATAATAATAATAGATATAATAATAATAATAATAATCAAAATAATACTAATAATAAGAGTGATATCAATATTAATGATATTTAATAAAATGATAATTTTTGAAAATAATAATAATACTAATAACTAATTTATAATTTCAATCATTCTTATAATAATTTTTGTATTTAAAACTCTTTATTTTGGTAACCCTAAAGTTATTAGAATTTTATTATTTATAATTATAAAAGTAATAATAATTCTAATATTGATATCAGTATTAATATTGCAAGTAATAATATTATTATTATTACAACTGTATTTTAACTTTGTAATTAATTTAAATTTATAAATCTTATATATTATTATTTATATTGTACTTATTAATTACATATCATATATTGGATATTATACATTTTAATATATAACAATTTACATATAATTATCTATTAAGTATATATTTCATATATATATATATATATATATATATATATATATATATATATATATATATATATATATATATATATATATATATATATATATATATATATATATATATATATATATATATATATATATATATATATATATATATATATATATATAATATACTCTAATAACAACTTAATTATTCTATATATTGTTTTACATATTTATTTATAACAATAATTTCATACAAATGATTAATAACATTTATTATATATATATATATATATATATATATACATATATATATATATATATACACACATATACATTTACAAATAGTTGTTCGTGAATCGTCGGGAACAGTAGAAGGTCCAATAAATGTATAAAAACAGTTCAAAAATTCTGAGACTCATGATAACAGACTTAACTTATCGTGTCAAAATATTATATCGTATTGAGAGTTTGGTTTAAAATTAGTCGAAAATTTTCGAGTCATTACAGTAACAGGAAATGCAGCAGCAATATTTTTTTTATTGTGGTCCTGGATTTGAAAATAGAAAAGATAACATTTATTGAGTTCACATACCGTTAAAAAAACAATGAGAAAAGTAAACAACAATGAGATAATCTTGCCACCAGTTTTCAATGGTAATCCAGAAAAAAGTTTGAGAACTTCCAACACCTAGACAATAAAGGAGACAACACATTTAAAAAAAAAATTGAATTTGACAAATCATCCAAAAATTACAGTTTTGTACAAAAATATGCTGAAATGTTGCATTACATAAAACTTGATATGCTAGTCCTTTTTCTTTAGTTGATGGGGTAACATCCAGCATTTTTCCATTAAATTATTTAAACGCCCGTCTTTTTATTTTGTTGATATCTTTCGTACCTAGATTCGTATCCTCCGTTGGTTAACGTTCTTAATATTTTCGTTATTGGATTATAACATCTCCCGTTTACTCTCGTGTATTTCAAAATAATTCGTTTGGTTAACTCACGCACCCGAATCCGAACTCGAGGGACTAATTTCGTCAATTGATCAAAGATGTGACTAGTTAGACTAGTCAACATCCACCACCACCATTCATTTCATTCATCACCTCCCATCTTTCTCTACTACTTCCATTTTTACTCTCAAACACCCATTTCACTAAATCATCATCCATTTTGAATCTAGCAAGCATCAACTAAAACAAACTACATATTTGGAATCCTTACATCTTCCTCTTCAATTCCATACCAACTTCATCTATTTTGGGTAACTTTCTAAAAACAATAGATTTTGTGTTCTTGATAATTTTGACTAATAAAAGTGTTAATTAGTGTCTATGGCTCAAGTCTAACATGAATATGTGTTTGGTTTGCACGATTTGTTGTTTTGAGTAACTAGCTTGAATATCAAAAATGGGTGTGCTTAATCTTGAATTTTGTATGATTAAATGTTGTTTAAATGTTAAAGTTAATGTATTAAATGTGTTACTAGCATCATTAGCTTCAATTTGATGTGTAGGATGATTTAGAAAAGCTTCATTTACAAAATAGTTGAATTCATGATTTTAGTTAGGGTTTGATGAACTTTAAAATGAACTTTTGATGCATTGAATGCTTGTTAATGTTGTTAGTCAGTGTTTAGTTGCAATGTATGTTTAATTACCTTTGAAACATCATATCGTATGTGTAAATTAGTTTCCCGAATCATAAAATACGTTTTACGAACTTGAAACCTTGATAACGAACCTTTATTGATCACTTGACGAGAATTCGATTATTGTAAATGATATTTTTGTGTGATGAAAAGTGTTTAGTTGTATTCCTCATTAAATTACCTTTCCAACGATGTATGGTATGCGTTTTAAGTGTTTACGGTTCATTTGTTGGGTTAAAAATGAGTTTTGGCTCGAGACTTGAACATTTGCACCAGCCCAGGTACCAGCTCACGTTGAGTGTCGCGGCGCGGCCATCCTTGGTCGCGGCGAAGCATTAGGCGTGTTTGTATTCTGATCAAACTTACACTTTTACAAAAAATGTTTGCTATGCTACGCACCTCCGATTCACATGTAACTTGTTCTAGCATGCTTATATATGATTAAAAACCTCAGAAAAATAGTTCGAGACCCGACCCGAACGTGTTGACTTTTTCGTTGACTTTAACTTGACCAAAGTTGACTTTTTAGTTAAACTTAACCAAATGTTTACGCAATCGTTCTAACATGCTTTTATACTTATATCTTGCATGAAACTTGACAATTTGATACACATGCTTTATGTAATCGAGTCGTAACGAGCCATAGGACTAACTGAACATCTTTGACCAACCGTGTTTACCGTTATTGATACAACCTACTTGTTTAGGTCAAGACTAGCACTCGTTCTTGCACACATTACTTTGTGAAGTACTTTATTTACTCGTGCACTCAAGGTGAGATCATAGTCCCACATTTACTCTTTTAAACTTACATTTGGGATGAGAAAACACAAACGTTTCATTTTACAAAGTGAACACAAGTATGAAAACAAACATTCTACATACGAGTTAGAACAAAATCCTCAATTCGATTATCATTAGTTACACTTGCCGGGTGTAAGCGAGAACTTTTGTTGTATGGCCATATGGGTTTGACAAACCCTCATTCGGATAGTTCGCTATCGTTACTTCGGATGAAATATATTTTTGAGAAACAGTGTATGTTCTAACACTATTGTGATGGGGTTCTATGGAAAGAAAGTTAAGCCTTGATAATTGGTTGCTCGTGATAACAATTTTTGGAATGGTTTACTATTATTGAAATGTTATAAATCTTGTGGTTCATTTTACTTACTCACTTACTTACTTAAACCTATGCCTTCACCAACATTTTCGTTGACAGATTTCTATGTTTTTCTTAGGTCTTTGAACGATATGTGATACATGCTTCCGCTCATTATTTTGATACTTGCATTGGATGTCGAGTATATATGCATACGCGGAGTGTCTTTTGACTTTATTTTAAACTATGTCGCATAGGTTTCATTTGTACTTATAACACTGTAACATAACTTGTGGTTGAACTATTCTTGTAAACTTGAAACAATCTTTACATTTGAAATGAATGCGACATATTTTTTGGTCAAACGTTATTTTAAAGACTTACGACCACGTGACGGGACCTAAGTAGACGGCGCCATCAATGATGATTTTGCCGGGTCGCTACAGATGGTATCAGAGCATTGGTTGTAGGGATTTAGAGTTCATTGGTGTCAACCCCGAGTCATAGGGTACATTAGTGAATCTAGACTACACCGGCATATAGACTTGAAGTAGGAATTACTTGACTACTTGTGCATTTATATTCGAACGTTTCTACTCATATCTACTCTTATTTCATCTTAATCTCACGTTGTTTAATTTGATTGACACGCCACCTTAACTTAGTGAAATGATGTCGAATGCACATATGAATCAGGGTAATATAATTTTCGGGATTATATTACGGTGACTCATATGAACGTTCCGACATTATGACATAAAGAATTTAAGGTGAGTCAAGGAAAATCTTCTCTCTATCATAATTCCATATCACAGTTAGTATTATTGAGGATACTAATCAATGATATTCTTGTGTTTTCAAGGAACAATGGCTCACCAAGGTCAATACAATCCTCCTCCCGAAACTCTAGAACAAGCTCTTCAATGAATGATAGCCACCGCCGTAGGTGCGGCCGTGGCCGGTCACTTCTCCAACAACAACAACAACAACAATCATGGAGCCGGTGATTCAAAAGAGGGGTGCTCCTACAAAAACTTCATGAGTACAAACCTCCCACTTTAGATGGAACCGGGAGACCGGTTGCTCTCACCCGATGGCTCGAATAAACGGAAGCCATTTTTAGAATAAGCGACTGTCGGGACCAAGATAAGGTCAAGTTTTCCACCCTCACTTTCGCCGGTATTGCTCTCTCATGGTGGAACATGTATGTACAATCGGTGGGTACCGATAAAGCCCATACACTCTCTTGGACCGATTTAAGAGAAAGAATGATCACCGAATACTTCCCGCGCGAAGAGACTCGAAGGCTCGAACAGGGGCCAAGAAATTTAAAAATGGCCCGAAATGATCTCGAAGCTTATAATCAACAGTTTGCCGAACTAGCCTCAATTTGTCCAAACCTCATGGCTCCCGGGCCCCAAGGTTTTGAATTTTACATGGATGGCCTCCCTAAGAGCATTCCACACGGGGTAATGCCATCAAGACCCGCCAACCTACAAGAGGCTTTGACGATGGCCCGCTGTAGTGACCCGAACTTTTCCATGTTTATATATATATATATATTAAATGAAATTGTTATTTACATGATTAAGTGTTTCCAACATGTTAAGCAATCAAACTTGTTAAGACTTGATTAATTGAAATACGTTTCATATAGACAATTGACCACCCAAGTTGACCGGTGATTCACGAACGTTAAAACTTGTAAAAACTATATGATGACATATATATGGTTATATATATAGTTAACATGATATTATGATAAGTAAACATATCATTAAGTATATTAACAATGAACTACATATGTAAAAATAAGACTACTAACTTAATGATTTTGAAACGAGACATATATGTAACGATTATCGTTGTAACAACATTTAATGTATATATATCATATTAAGAGATATTCGTACATCATAATATCATGATAATATAATAATTTAAAATCTAATTTGATATTATAAGCATTGGGTTAACAACATTTAACAAGATCGTTAACCTAAAGGTTTCAAAACAACACTTACATGTAACGACTAACGATGACTTAATGACTCAGTTAAAATGTATATACATATAGCGTTTTAATATGTATTCATACACTTTTGAAAGACTTCAAGACACTTATCAAAATACTTCTACTTAACAAAAATTCTTATAATTACATCCTCGTTCAGTTTCATCAACAATTCTACTCGTATGCACCTGTATTCGTACTCGTACAATACACAACTTTTAGATGTATGTACTATTGGTATATACACTCCAATGATCAGCTCTTAGCAGCCCATGTGAGTCACCTAACACATGTGGGAACCATCATTTGGCAACTAGCATGAAATATCTCAGAAAATTACAAAAATATGAGTAATCATTCATGACTTATTTACATGAAAACAAAATTACATATCCTTTATATCTAATCCATACACCAACGACCAAAAACACCTACAAACACTTCCATTCTTCAATTTTCTTCATCTAATTGATCTCTCTCAAGTTCTATCTTCAAGTTCTAAGTGTTCTTCATAAATTCTACAAGTTCTAGTTTCATAAAATCAAGAATACTTCCAAGTTTGCTAGCTTACTTCCAATCTTGTAGAGTGATCATCCAACCTCAAGAAATCTTTCTTATTTACAGTAAGATATCTTTCTAATATAAGGTAATACTCATATTCAAACTTTGATTCAATTTCTATAACTATAACAATCTTATTTCGAGTGGAAATCTTACTTGAACTTGTTTTCGTGTCATGATTCTACTTCAAGAACTTTCAAGCCATCCAAGATCCTTTGAAGCTAGATCCATTTGTCTCTTTTACAGTAGGTTTATCCACAAAACTTGAGGTAGTAATGATGTTCATAACATCATTCGATTCATACATATAAAGCTATCTTATTCGAAGGTTTAAACTTGAAATCACTAGAACATAGTTTAGTTAATTCTAAACTTGTTCGCAAACAAAAGTTAATCCTTCTAACTTGACTTTTAAAATCAACTAAACACATGTTATATATCTATATGATATGCTAACTTAATGATTTAAAACCTGGAAACACGAAAAACACCGTAAAACTGGACATACGCCGTCGTAGTAACACCGCGGGCTGTTTTGGGTTTGATAATTAAAAAATATGATAAACTTTGATTTAAAAGTTGTTCTTTTGAAAAAATGATTTTTCTTATGAACATGAAACTATATCCAAAAATCATGGTTAAACTCAAAGTGGAAGTATGTTTTTCAAAATGGTCATCATGACGTCGTTCTTTCGACTGAAATGACTACCTCTTACAAAAATGACTTGTAACTTATATTTCCGACTATAAACCTATACTTTTTATATTTAGATTCATAAAATAGAGTTCAATATGAAACCATAACAATTTGATTCACTCAAAACGGATTTAAATTGAAGAAGTTATGGGTAAAACAAGATTGGATATTTTTTATTTTTGTAGCTACGGGAAATATTAACAATTCTATACAAATCATATCCTAGCTAACTTATATTGTATTATACATGTATTCTAATGTATTATGTAATCTTGGGATACCATAGACACGTATGCAAATGTTTTGACATATCATATCGACCCATGTATATATATTATTTGGAACAACCATAGACACTCTATACGCAGTAATGTTGGAGTTAGCTATACAGGGTTGAGGTTGATTCCAAAAATATATATACTTTGAGTTGTGATCTACCCTGATACGTGTTTACACTGGGTCGTGGATTGATTCAAGATAATATATATCGATTTATTTCTGTACATCTAACTGCGGACAACTAGTTGTAGGTTACTAACGAGGACAGCTGACTTAATAAACTTAAAACATCAAAATGTATTAAAAGTGTTGTAATTATATTTTGAACATACTTTGATATATATGTACATATTTGTTATAGGTTCGTGAATCGACTAGTGGCCAAGTCTTACTTCCCGACGAAGTAAAAATCTGTGAAAGTGAGTTATAGTCCCACTTTTAAAATCTAATATTTTTGGGATGAGAATACATGCAGGTTTTATAAATGATTTACAAAATAGACACAAGTACGTGAAACTACATTCTATGGTTAAATTATCGAAATCGAATATGCCCCTTTTTATTAAGTCTGGTAATCTAAGAATTAGGGAACATACACCTTAATTGACGCCAATCCTAAAGATAGATCTATTGGGCTTAACAAACCCCATCCAAAGTACCGGATGCTTTAGTACTTCGAAATTTATATCATATCCGAAGGGTGTCCCGGAATGATGGGGATATTCTTATATATGCATCTTGTTAATGTCGGTTGCCAGGTGTTCACCATATGAATGATTTTTATCTCTATGTATGGGATGTATATTGAAATATGAAATCTTGTGGTCTATTGTTACGATTTGATATATATAGGTTAAACCTATAACTCACCAACATTTTTGTTGACGTTTTAAGTATGTTTATTCTCAGGTGATTATTAAGAGCTTCCGCTGTCGCATACTTAAATAAGGACAAGATTTGGAGTCCATGCTTGTATGATATTGTGTAAAAACTGCATTCAAGAAACTTATTTCGTTGTAACATATTTATATTGTAAACCATTATGTAATAGTCGTGTGTAAACATGATATTTTAGATTATCATTATTTGATAATCTACGTAAAGCTTTTTAAACCTTTATTGATGAAATAAAGGTTATGGTTTGTTTTAAAATGAATGCAGTCTTTGAAAAACGTCTCATATAGAGGTCAAACCCTCGCAACGAAATCAATTAATATGGAACGTTTTTAATCAATAAGAACGGGACATTTCAGTTGGTATTCGAGCGTTGGTCTTAGAGAACCAGAATTTTGTATTAGTATGTCTTATCGAGTTTGTTAGGATGCATTAGTGAGTCTGGACTTCGACCGTGTTTACTTGAAAAATGATTGCTTAACAAATTTTGTTGGAAACTATATCTTTTTAACATGTGAATATTATGTGATATATTAATCTCTTAACGTGTTTGATATTATGTGATAGATGTCTACCTCTAGAACAAGTCCCATTGACTCACCTAATAATAATGAAAAGTCAAATGTAAATTGGAATGATTCGTGGACTGATTCACAAGTTCCCGAAGAGGAACCGGAAGAAGAGTCGGAACCGGAAGAAGAGTCGGAACCGGAAGAAGAATCGGAACCGGAAGAAGAAATAGAACCAGTAGGGGAAATAATAAAACGGTTAAGTAGAAGAAAATCCTCAACCAACCGACCAAAGTTAATTATGGTCAATGGTGTTTCCGCCAAGGAAGCAAAGTATTGGGAGGATTACCAATTCTCCGATGAATCGGATCCCGACAAGGATTCTGATGATGTTATAGAAATTACCCCAACACAATTTAATAAGGCAAAAGAGAACAATAAGGGAAAGGGCATAAAAATAGAGAAATTTGATTGCAAACCCGATGAACTTTATATGTATCGTCAACACCCGTATTTCTTAAGTTGTGACAATAACCCGGGAACCTCTAAACCACCAGGTTTTTCTAAACCAATGTGGAAAACGACGGCTCGTATTAGGGGAACATCATATATCCCTAGAAACTTGACAAAACGAACCAAAACCGAAGAAGAAGAAATGAGCGAGTCGGAATAAGATAGTTGTATTCGTGTGGTGTAATATATGTAATATAGTGTACTTATGCTTTATGATATATGTAAAAATTGCTTGTATAAATAAGTATTTTTTTATGAATCTAACTCTTGTCTATTTTACAGTATAAAAACATAAAATGGATAGACAACCCAATATTTTAAGAGACCTACCCGGAGACATGATTGATGAAATCTTGTCTAGAGTCGGTCAGAATTCCTCGGCACAACTATTTAAGGTGAGATCAGTTTGTAAGACATTCGAAGAACGTTCCAAGAATGCCTTGGTTTATAAAAGGCTTTCGTTCGAAAGATGAGGGATATCACATTGGGAAATCCATAAGTTACGATGTGTTTACTTTGACGAATATATTGCGGGGAACCCAAATGCTATTTTACGCAACGGGTTAAGAAATTATTTTGACTCAATATATCCGAATATAGGACTTCGTGATTTAGAAAAGGCGGCTAACATGCAACATAAAGAAGCATGTTATGCTTACGGGTTAGTAATGTTTGCTTCTCACCAAAGTGAGAACAAGAACATCGAGCTACAAGTATTAAACAAAACGTTCCCACAAGTGACGGAGTCGGTAATTGGGGTAAGAAATGAGGTTTTTAGGTTATTACGAGACTGTTGGTCATTACGTAACCTTCATCCTTTTGATGACGTTACAACACATTGTCTTACTATCGGTCACAACGGTTATGTTCCACAAAACCAAGGATGGGAAGTGGTATTAGTAAAACCAGAATGCATGACTTGTTTCTGGACGTATGAATTACGTGTCTTTATTGCCTTTGCTAAACGCCTTATTTATTAACTAGAATTATCTTCGCAACTACTTTGTATCAAAGTTTTATGTGCTATATTTCATGCTATATGTAAAATAGCGGTATTGTAAGTTTGCAAGTTATTGTATAAAGGTTTGAATATGATATATATATATTTTTTTTTTGCATATAGAATTGTAGTAGTTGAAATGGTATGTTAGCTACTAAGTATGAACTTAACGGGTAGGTACTACCCGAATTAAAGAGTATAAAACGCTAATATGAAGAAAGAGCTTTTATAAATAAGTTCATATTATGCTACGAAATACTATTGACTACTCTTGATATTCTATATGATTAACTCGTTTCATTTGACTATTTTTGAAGGAAATGGCACCGACTACTCGACACACCTTGAATATGAGCGAAGAGGAATTTCGTGCCTTTCTTGCTTCAAACATAGCCGCAGTACAGGCCGCACTACATACCAACAATAACTCTGAATCTAGCAATACAGCTAACGGTGCAAGAAATCGTGTAGGATGCTCCTACAAGGAATTCACTACCTGCTAACCTTCAGAATTTGATGGGACCGAAGGACCAATCGGATTGAAACGGTGGACCTAGAAAGTTGAATCGGTCTTTGCCATAAGTAAGTGTGCTGAAAGAGACAAAGTAAAGTACGCTACGCATACCTTCATAGGTATTGCGTTGACATGGTGGAATACCGACAAGATGCTGCTTACGCGCTACCGTGGTTAGCATTCAAGCACTTGATGAACGAGAAGTACCGTCCTAGAACCGAGGTCAATAAGCTCAAGTCAGAACTTAGAGGGTTACGAACACAGGGATTCGATATTACTTCGTACGAAAGACGATTCACAGAATTGTGCCTATTATGTCCGAGAGCGTTCGAAGATGAGGAAGAGAAGATCGATGAGTTTGTGAAAGGGTTACCGGAGAGAATCCAAGAAGATATAAGTTCACACGAGCCTGCCTCCATACAAAAGGCATGTAGAATGGCTCACAAACTAGTGAACCAGATTGAGGGAAGAATTAAAGAACAGGCGGCCGAAGAGGCCAACGTGAAGCTAGTCAAAAGAAAATGAGAGGAAAACGGTGATAAGAGTCACCAAAACAACAACAACTATCCCAACAATCGCAACATCAATCGCAACTACAACAAACGGCAAAACAACAACAACAACAACTACAACAATCATTCCAACAATAATAACAACCGCAACAACAACAACAATCAGAAGCAGCTATGCCAAAGGTGTGAAAAGTATCACTCGGGGTTCTGCACCAAATTTTGCAACAAGTGTAAAAGAAATAGTCATAGCGCGGCGAAGTGTGAGGTCTACGGACCAGGGGTTAACAGAACGAAAGGAACAAATGGTGTCGGAACGAGTAATGGCAGAGAAAGTAGTGTCAGAGCAAGTTATGCCAATGTAGTTTGTTATAAATGTGGAAAACCGGGCCACATTATTAGAAATTGCCCGAACCAGGAGAACACGAATGGACAAGGCCGCGAAAGAGTATTCAATATTAATGCGGCAGAGGCACAGGAAGACCCGAAGCTTGTTACGGGTACGTTTCTTATTGACAATAAATCTGCTTACGTTTTATTTGATTCGGGTGCGGATAGAAGCTATATGAGTAGAGATTTTTGTGCTAAATTAAGTTGTCCATTGACGCCTTTGGATAGTAAATTTTTACTCGAATTAGCAAATGGTAAATTAATTTCAGCAGATAATATATGCCGGAATCGAGAAATTAAACTGGTTAGCGAAACATTTAAGATTGACTTGGTACCAGTAGAGTTAGGGAGTTTTGATGTGATAATCGGTATGGACTGGTTGAAAGAAGTGAAAGCAGAGATCGTTTGTTACAAAAATGCAATTCGCATTATACGAGAAAAAGGAAAACCCTTAATGGTGTACGGAGAAAAGGGCAACACGAAGCTACATCTTATTAGTAATTTGAAGGCACAAAAACTAATAAGAAAAAGTTGCTATGCTGTTCTAGCACACATCGAGAAAGTACAAACTCAAGAAAAGAGCATCAATGATGTTCCCGTCGCAAAAGAATTTTCCGATGTATTTCCGAAAGAATTACCGGGATTACCCCCACATCGATCCGTTGAATTTCAAATAGATCTTGTACCAGGAGCTGCACCAATAGCTCGTGCTCCTTACAGACTCGCACCCAGCGAGATGAAAGAACTGCAAAGCCAATTACAAGAACTTTTAGAGCATGGTTTCATTCGACCAAGCACATCAACGTGGGGAGCTCCTGTTTTGTTTGTCAAGAAGAAAGATGGTACATTCAGGTTGTGTATCGACTACCGAGAGTTGAACAAACTTACCATCAAGAACTGCTACCCACTACCGAGAATCGACGACTTATTTCATCAACTACAAGGCTCGTCTGTTTATTCAAAGATTGACTTACGTTCCGGGTATCATCAAATACGGGTGAAAGAAGATGATATTCCAAAGACTGTTTTTAGAACACGTTACGGTCATTACGAGTTTATGGTCATGCCGTTTGGTTTAACTAATGCACCAGCTGTGTTCATGGACCTTATGAACCGAGTGTGTGGACCATACCTTGACAAGTTTGTCATTGTTTTCATTGATGACATACTTATTTACTCAAAGAATGACCAAGAACACGGTGAACATTTGAGAAAGGTGTTAGAAGTATTGAGGAAGGAAGAATTTTACGCTAAGTTTTCAAAGTGTGCATTTTGGTTGGAAGAAGTTCAATTCCTCGGTCACATAGTGAACAAAGAAGGTATTAAGGTGGATCCGGCAAAGATAGAAACTGTTGAAAAGTGGGAAACCCCGAAAACTCCGAAACACATACGCCAGTTTTTAGGACTAGCTGGTTACTACAGAAGGTTCATCCAAGACTTTTCCAGAATAGCAAAACCCTTGACTGCATTAACGCATAAAGGGAAGAAATTTGAATGGAAGGATGAACAAGAAAAAGCGTTTCAGTTATTGAAGAAAAAGCTAACTACAGCACCTATATAGTCATTGCCTGAAGGGAATGATGATTTTGTGATTTATTGTGACACATCAAAGCAAGGTCTCAGTTGTGTATTAATGCAACGAATGAAGGTGATTGCTTATGCGTCTAGACAATTGAAGATTCACGAACAAAATTATACGACGCATGATTTGGAATTAGGCGCGGTTGTTTTTGCATTAAAGACTTGGAGGCACTACTTATATGGGGTCAAAAGTATTATATATACCGACCACAAAAGTCTTCAACACATATTTAATCAGAAACAACTGAATATGAGGCAACGTAGGTGGATTGAATTGTTGAATGATTACGACTTTGAGATTCGTTACCACCCGGGGAAGGAAAATGTGGTAGCCGACGCCTTGAGCAGGAAGGACAGAGAACCCATTTGAGTAAAATCTATGAATATAATGATTCACAATAACCTTACTACTCAAATAAAGGAGGTGCAACAAGGAGTTTTAAAAGAGGGAAATTTAAAGGATGAAATACCCAAAGGATCGGAGAAGCATCTTAATATTCGGGAAGACGGAACCCGGTATAGGGCTGAAAGGATTTGGGTACCAAAATTTGGAGATATGAGAGAAATGGTACTTAGAGAAGCTCATAAAACCAGATACTCAATACATCCTGGAACGGGGAAGATGTACAAGGATCTCAAGAAACATTTTTGGTGGCCGAGTATGAAAGCCGATGTTGCTAAATACGTAGGAGAATGTTTGACGTGTTCTAAGGTCAAAGCTGAGCATCATAAACCATCAGGTCTACTTCAACAACCCGAAATCTCAGAATGGAAATGGGAAAACATTACCATGGATTTCATCACTAAATTGCCAAGGACTGCAAGTGGTTTTGATACTATTTGGGAAATAGTTGATCGTCTCACCAAATCAGCACACTTCCTGCCAATAAGAGAAGATGACAATGTGACAACCCGGAAATTTCCAACCAAATTTAAACTTTAATCTTTATATGTTTCCGACACGATAAGCAATATTTGTTAAGTTAAATTTCAAGAATTTTAAACTATGTTCATACATTCATTCAACCTCGACCAAGTTCCAATGATTCACGAACCATTAAACGAATATGATTATATATGTATATGTGTATATATATTATAACTTGAAACGTAAACAAAATATTAGATTAAATACTTTATATGATTGTATCTGTTTCAAAATGTTTATCAATGGAATTAGAAGATAAGATCAAATGATTGAATTATTAGATATATTGAATAATGATTACAAGTCTCTGTTGAAAGGCCCACGTTGATTTGAAGAAATCTTTCCATTTTAACAATATTCGGAAAATGGTAAAGTGATTTATAAATAAGAACAAATTGTCAATCATTGAGAACTAGACAAAGGATAGTGGACGATTGAATCTCATAAAGACTCGATTGATCTATTTAGTTTCAAACGTACAAAAACGTTTTCAGTTTAAAAAGAACTTTATTATTAAAATGTATATAAATTTTATAAATATCTAGAACCACTTTTGACAACTCATTACTTAACTAGTATGATAAAGATAACGATATTTATATTTTATTTTATTAAATATATATAACGATTTAAATTAATATTATATATATTTATACGCGTATTATACGTACATAGTTTTATACTTTTACTATACTTAAACTTTACCTTTACTTTATTTTTACTTTACTTTAACTTTAATAATTCACTTTAATAATTCATACTTTAATAATTCACTTTAATAATTCATACTTTAATAATTCACTTTAATAATTCATACTTTAATAATTCACTTTAATAATTCAAAAATCTATTATAAATAGAATTCAATAGGTTACATTATTTCATAGAAACTTGAAAATATTTTTCTCTAAACTCTCTCAATCGATTTACATATATATATTTACTCCGTATTATTTCAAGATATTATTAGTATACATAAAATATTACGACGGAGTGCTGTCCGAAGATAGGATTAAGGAAATTATGGGTTATAGCTATGGAAGTGATTGAGTATGGTTCATGGGTATGCTCGTGAGGTCAATATAGTGTTTATCATTTCCGTTGCGTCTACGTACCTTTCCTGCAATATTGAATCTCAATATTGATACGTGAGTACTCATAATTTAACTTTTACATATTAATAGTGTATCCCTGACTAGTGCTCGATTATTTAGGATTATGCATGCTTGTACTTTTGATATTGCCCTTAGACAGGTTAGGTTGAATCTTGAATTAGTTACACTTGCGGTTGAGATAAGGTATAAGATATGCATGTCCTTGGAAAGCTAGCGAAAAATTAAGAACTTTTCCTTTAGATATCGAATGGTTTCAATGAACAGATTAGAAGTTATAATCAATTGAATTTTCGATATTTTTATTAAAAATGATTATTATTATCGTCATTTTTATCGTCGTTCTAGTTTTATCTTATTATTATCATTATTATTATCTTTATCAATAAAAGGGATTTATCATTAAAAATTGTTATTTTTTTTATTATTACTATCGTTATTATCGTTAAAGTTATAATTAGTATTATTATTATTATTATCTAATTATTATTATTATTATCTAATTATTATTATTATTATTATTATTATTATTATTATTAGTATTATTATTATTATTATCATTATTAATATATATATATCATTATTTAAAAATGGTTATTGTTATTGTTATTATTATTATTACTATATTATCATTAAGATAATTATTAGTATTATCGTTAATAATGTTATAGTAACTATCATTATTAATATTAGTGTAATTAAAACAAATATTTGTAACACCTAATTATTTTGATTACTATTATTATCATTATTATGAACACGATATAAAAGACGATTAAAAGCTATTAAACGAAACGATTAGGAAATATTGAGTAAGAGTATCATGATGAAATTAAAATATTATAAGATATTGATTTAGATAAAATTATAGTTCTTATTATTTTTATCATTACTATTATTATTAAAAGTATCGTTAGTATTAAAACTATCATTTTAACAACAATTATCATTTTAATAGAAATGTCATTGTTACTATAAAATATCATTATTATTATTATTATTTTAAATAGAATTATTATTTTAAAGATAATATTAAAAATTATCGTAAATATTAAAGTTATCATAATTAGAATTATCGTTTTATCAAAATGTCATCTTAGTAATTATAAATATTGATATTTTTATAATAATAATTATTATTACAAAATAATACAACTTTTACTTACTATCATTATAGATATTATTTTATCAAATAAATATGTGATACAAACATATTTTACTACGTGTAATAACTTACTTTAATAATACCTATCATATTATCTTTATGATATTAAATGAACCCTATAAATTTTATTACTTAATATATATAAAAGTATATTTTATTATATAAATTTAATATAAAATTTTATTTATTAATAAATAAATTATATTATTTACTCTAATAAATCTTTTAAAAATATTTAAAAATATAAAACGACGATATTTAAACTATATATTAATCATGTATAGATTTTTGGAAATTATTTTGAGTCAAATTTACTTTTGTTAACTTTTGCATATCAGTCTCGAGCATTAGGATTGTGGTACACTATGACTTGACCTAATTTGTTAGACAAATATTGACTAACACATAAATATATATAATTAATTTAGGTTCGTGAATCCGAGGCCAACCTTGAACTTGTTCAATGATGTTATATGTATTTTTACTACGAAATACAGTATGGTGAGTTTCATTTGCCTTTTTACCCTTTATATTTTTGGGACTGAGAATACATGCGCTTTTATAAATGTTTGACGAAATAAACATAAGTAATTGAAACTACATTCTATGGTTGAATTATCGAAATCGAATATGCCCCTTTTTATTAAAGTCTGGTAATCTAAGAATTAGGGAACAGACACCCTAATTGACGCGAATCCTAAAGATAGATCTATTGGGCCTAACAAACCCTATCCAAAGTACCGGATGATTTAGTACTTCGAAATTTATATCATGTCCGAAGGAGGATCCCGGAATGATAGGGGATATTCTTATATGTATCTAGTTAATGTCGGTTACCAGGTGTTCACTATATGAATGATTATTTTTGTCTCTATGCATGGGACGTATATTTATGAGAACTGGAAATGAAATTCTTGTGGTCTATTAAAATGATGGAAATAAATGATTATGATAAACTAATGAACTCACCAACCTTTTGGTTGACACTTTAAAGCATGTTTATTCTCATGTGTTAAAGAAATCTTCCGCCGTGCATTTGCTCATTTTAAAGATATTACTTGGAGTCATTCATGGCATATTTAAAAAGACGTTGCATTCAAGTCGTTGAGTTCAATAGAGATTATTATTAAGTAAATGACAGATTAGGTTATTTATAGTTGAATCTTATGAAATGGTATGCATGTCTGTCAATTTTCGATGTAAAGAGAGTTTATCTTTTAAAAACGAATGCAATGTCTGAAAAATGTATCATATAGAGGTCAAATACCACGCGATGTAATCAACTATTGAGAATCGTTTATAATGTATATGAACGGGTCCTTTCAGTTGGTATCAGAGCGGTGGTCTTAGCGAACCAGGTCTGCATTAGTGTGTCTAACTGATAAGTCGATAGGATGCATTAGTGAGTCTGGACTTCGACCGTGTCTGCATGTCAAAAGTTTTGCTTATCATTTTGTGTCGAAAATTAACTACTTATCATCCTCAGGAAATTACCTGCTTATCATTTTTAGTCTAAGACACATCTTGCTGCATTGATTGCATGAATAGTGTATAGACAAAAATTCATATCTTAGCATATCTGCTAAATCATATCTTATCGTATCTTTTATTTTAAACTTTGCCTGACATATCCCGCAAAGTCCTCCGTAATCTACGAAATCTTTTGATCTATATATATATATATATATATATATATATATATATATATATATATATATATATATATATATATATATATATATATATATATATATATATATATATATATATATATATATATATATATATTCTATGTAATTAAAATACCATCCGTTAGTCAAATTCATTTCATATCAAAAAAAAAAATCCTTTATCCAATCGTACGAAATAGAATTCGCCATTAGTTCAAGTCCCTAGAATTCCAATATGGAATCCCACTCAAGCTCCGAAAGCAGTGTGACTGGAATGGATCAACCAATCAGCCATCATCTATTTTGGATGAATTGGGGATGGGTTCGTAGCCTCCTCAATCATTGGAGACAAGAAGAAGGCGATCCTTTCCATCCACCACATTGTCCTCTTGGCGAAGAACCTGAAGCACTTACCGGCGAACCTATCCGAAACACCATTTTCTCTCTCATTTCCAGAGTATCTCGCCACGATTATATACTACATCAAATTCTAGATTTTTTTATCCGCTCGTCCGAACCGACAATCACCCCGGTGTAATAGAAGAAGTCAACGAGCTTCGCGCTCGGGTAGTGGCTTTGGAGAATATGGTGCAGAGATTACAAACACCAGCAGCAGCATAACCAGTACCACCATCATCAACGCCAACAGTACCATTACCACCTCCAACCACAACCGCATTTTAAACCTCAACTTCACAATCTATCCCACGATCATCAACGTCATACGCACCATAGATACCAAGGAGTACCAACAACAATAACTGACGAAGTATTAATTCATAACTTCATTGGAGAAACATTCCGCGGCGATTATGTAATCTCTAAAGTCTTAGAGATTATCTAATCTAGCCCTAACCATAAATCAGTTAAGCGAACCAAAATGATAGAAGGAAGAGTAGAAACCCTGACAAAAATGGTGTGTGATTAACAAGCTAAACTTGCTTTACCAACAGCATCAACAGTACCGTCAGTGTTACCAGCATCGTCAGTACAGTCAACATCCGAATCAACAACACCGATAACATCACAAACTCCGTCATTTCAAGAATAACTGTGGACATCATTACGAATCAATAACGTATATATTATATCAACGAGTTATGAAGAATTAACTCATTCCCTCTGAAGAAATTATATGTATATTATATATATATATATATATATATATATATATATATATATATATATATATATATATATATATATATATATATTGAAATAAATCTTTCCGTGCTAAGCTATTGTGTATGAATCTTAACTACTCGGTTAATTTATATTACAAATATGCAATAATGTACGTCCTTCGGCCGCAACTTAACCAGCGTTAACTACAATCTCTGTCACAATTCAACAAATTCCAATTCATAATAAATCAAGTATATATTTGATTTTACACTTTCATCATCGATGTACCCGAAACTTTTCAGATAACATCATTCGTACTTTGCGAAATTCACAAGAATTCCACGAACCGAACATCATACATCAACAAATAACGAAGTATTGATTCATAATTTCAATGTCATTAAAGAAATACTGCGTAAAAGTTATGTACTTTTTAAAGCCTTGTAAGACCCGAATATTTATTTTGTATACTTGTTTATAAAAGACATACGAGAACGGGCTTCGTTTAATATTTATATTTAGTTAAAAAGCAAAAGAACCTGAAACTGACTACTTGCGCGCCGCGCGGGTCTGGTGCGCGCCGCGCCGAATCGCGCTGACAGAATCCTTTGTTTTTAATTATTTTAAATGAAGGTTAATTTGGTAAATTCACTTGGGGCCGGATTTGTGAGCCATATCAGTTGGTTTAGATCTAACTTTGGATCATTTCACATCCATTCATCATCTTCATCCATTCTTAGAGAGAGAGAGAGGTCTAGAGAGAGATTTGAGGTTTTGGTGAAGAAGAAGCTCGAATCGTTCAAAGTCTCGGGTTTTAAAGTTGTTCCTTTCGTTCCTAGCTACGTTGTGGTGGTATTGGTAAGCTCAAACTCCGAATTTCATTTATTTGATTTGATATTCAAGTTAGGGTTTTGAGTTAAATTGTTGTGTAACCCTTTTAGGTGATGAAATGGGTTTATGGTGACTAGTTATTCTTGTCACTTGGCGGGTTTTAGGTTGGATGACGATTTGGCCTTGATTAGGCTTTGGTTTGGAGTTTAATCACTAGGTATAGTGATTATTGAAGTATTGGAACCCATTTAGGGTATTATGGTTGACTAATTGTGACTTTGGGTCAAATTAGGGTTCGGTGGTAATTATGACCCAATTGGCGATTTAATGATGTTTATAAACTTAAAATGGATTAAGTTGAAGTATAGAACCGAGTTAAATGTGTTTAGGTGTCAAAACTTGTAAAGGATGAGATTTTGACCTTTATGGGTCAAAATTAGGGTTTAAGTGTCAAAATGGGTATGACACGTGTTTAACACTTGAGTTCGAGTTTAATTGACATATTGGGACCATTCTCACTTGTGTTAGTGATTATGGGTTAGTTTGGGCACGGTTTGTGCTTGGAAGTGCATTTGGGTCGAAATTGCACTAATGGTTGAATTGGGTTGAATTGTGAATCCACTCTAAGTGTAATGTTGTAATTGTGATAATGGATTAGGTATTTCCCATTGGCGACTTGCGGATTACTTGGAAGCACTCTTTAAGACTTCAAGGTGAGTGATATTATCCTATGTACATATGTATGTGTAGGATGGGTGCGGGTCGGGTGGAGTGATTCTCGGCTATAGAGCTCACTTCACATGTAGGTGGACTTGATGGACTTTTGTATAAGTCCAATTGGCACGGTTGTGCGTTTGGTTGACCATCTTTGGCGAAGTACACGTTCGTGTGTACATTATCACACGTGATTGTGATTTGGATGTTGTAGCCCCGATGTGGTGGATTTTATAATCCCGTGACCGTGGGTTTGAGTTGGAGATGTGAATCGCGTGTGGTTTCGGATTCACGATGACGCGTGTGGTTTCGGTCATCTTATCAAATGAATCTCGTGTAGTTCGGATTCATGGTGACTCGTGTAGTTCGATCATCTTATTGAGGTAGTAATCTCGTGTGGTTTCGGATTACTAAGGCTCGTGTAGTTCGGCCAACCTCGATGTTGTGAAGATAGTAATCTCGTGTGGTTTTGGATTACTAAGGCTCGTGTAGTTCGGCCAATCTTCATTGTGGTATTTGGTTCTCGGTATTGGGTTAAGGTGTTAACCTTGTTCGTTTATATTGTTATATATTAATGTATTGTTGTGTTGTAGCTAACCCTCCGGGTGTAGCTATTTGGCGTTGTTCACATCGTCGTTGGTGAACTTATATTGTTATTGTATCTTTAGCTCGTTGCTTAGAGATCGTACGGTATGCTTAGTGTAGTGCCTTATATGGATGCCTCGGTATGCGGTATTTGTTATTTTGTGGCGTGTCCATTTTATACATATATATGTATGTAGTATATTATCATTCACTAAGCGTTAGCTTACCCTCTCGTTGTTGACTCTTTTTATAGATTGCATGCGGATGGTGGCTCGGGTAAGCGCGAGGATTAGAGGACTTGCATAGTTTGCGTAGAAGGCTTGCTTTTGGATTTATTAGGATTGGGTAGCGTATCCCCAATCGCCATGCTCGGCTTTGTTTTGTATTAAAAGTTTTATGGTCGAAAATTGTATTTTGGTACTTAAGGGGTAATTTGGGTCAATGTGGGCCCCGCTTCGTAAACATAATTTTATTAATAGAACGTGCTAGTTTTTATATATGGAACATGGGGTTAAAAGCGTTACGCCTAAATATGTCGGGAACTAGTCAAACATTTTCGCATTTAAAGACTTTCCGGACAGTCAGGTTTGGCGCGCCGCGCGGCCTATATGGCGCGCCGCGCCAGGTGGCAGTTCAGCAATTTTTTTTTTGTAAATTTAACGCGGTTTAATGCGGGTTGGTTTGGGTTGTTACAAGTGGTATCAGAGCATGGTCTAAGGGATTTAGGTGACTTGAGATAGGTGCCTAGACTTAGACTTGTGTGTGCTTAAATTGTTGCGGGACTTGTAGGATTACGGGTCGGAATGGGTTTTGTTAGTGCCTTGGCTATAGGTTGACTAACGTTTATATTAGTAATGCGGATATTATTAATATGTTGTTGTGTTGTGATAATAATTCTCGCGTGTGTTTGTACTGCGTAGAATTTTGGTTGTGTTTGTGTATATCATCGAGCGAGACGGTCGTTGTACTAACGAGTCGATGCAGCATGTGTGCGTAATAAGAACTTGCAAACCTTATTACGGGTGCAAATCGTTTCTAACAAGTAATGTACGATGAGTGTTTAGCACGATGGGGCTGTGTCGTGCGTACGGTTTTACACGTTCGTGGAATAATCGTTTTGCATTCTTTAGAATGGCGACGCGAAACGAGATCGAGACGAATGACGAGGAGTTTAATACTAGAGTTGCGGCCGCCGTTGCGGAGCAAATGGGTGCGTTAGAAGAAAGAATGGAAAGGAGGTATTCCGAACTTCAAAGTAGTGGTGAAATGGAGCGTTATCTTAAGAGCTTCATGAGGACTAAACCCCCGATGTATGACGGAAAGCCGGATCCTTTGGTAAGCACAACTTGGATTTCGGACGTCGAAGGGTGTTTCCGTACTATTGATTGCCCTCCCGAGAGAAAGACGAGACTCGCTACGAGTTTGTTGCGGGGTAGGGCAAGGGATTGGTTGGATGGTAAGATTGATCTTGTCGGTGGCGAGATGTTTATGGCTTTATCGTGGGACGACTTTAAGGAGGAATTCTTCGAGGAGTTCCGGACTTCAGCCGATTTGTGGGAATTGCGTAATGAGTTGCGAAATTTGCGACAAGGATCTATGGATTTGAGTACTCTCAAGACGACCTTTATGGCGAAGGCTCATTTTTGTCCGGAGTATTTGGGGAATGATCGTTTGTTGATGGGAGATTTCTATCGGACCTTGAATGATGACTTGAAAAGTAAAATTAGCCGGGGTCAACCGAAATCGTTTTCGGAATTATTCGACTTGGCTAGAGGTTTCGAGTCGTATTCACGATCGAAAAGGGGTGAACCTTCAAGTGAGCGAAGGGTCGTTTCTTACGGTGCTCCGAGTAAGAGGGCTAAGGGTCCGAGTGTGAGCACGGGTGGTACGCGAACGGGTATGTCAGATTCTAGTGTGGCTAGATGTTACAATTGTGGCGTGAGGGGTCACAAGTCTTGGGAATGTTCGGTACCAAAGGGTGATGGTATGGTGTGCTTCAATTGCCAAAAAGAAGGACATCGTAAGTCGGAATGTCCCAAGTTAGCGGGGACGGGTGCGGCCAGGAGACGTTAAGGTACGTTTAATTTTGATAAATATGTCTTTTGATTATTTATTAAATTCCGTTTGAGTTTGAGTTGCGTGCCTTTGTTGTGCATGTTATGCTATGGGTGACGTTCCTAATGGAAGTACCCTATGTTGATGATTGATTGACGGGCGAAGGGCGTAAGACTTAGTGCAACCAAGCATTCCTTAGTATTTGGGAAACGTTTCTACCAAGCCACGGAAATGGTTTTGGTGTTTGGTTGTTAAGCGCGTGTTCGCTTTTATGTTGAAGTGACGAATCATGAGGTTCGTCGGTTGGTTGGAACCCTTGAGATCGAGTGTTTTAAATCTCGATGTGTGTTGGTAATGGAGTCTTTATGACGCGACATTAGGTGCCTCTTTTATACCTACTAGCGTGGTGTTCGACTCCGATTGTGTTGCGGTACACTTTTTGTACAAAGTGTTTAAGGGTTGGTTAAAATCCTTCGTGTGCTCAAGGTTGGAGCAAGATGTGGTAATGGGTCGTGTGAGCCCAATTATTGGTAAAGTCTACCTGTGGTAGCATTGTGCGGTTGTACGAGTTGTGGATATGGAACGTGGTTCTAAGTGGGGGAGTTACACTCCCGCACGAGGAAGTTTTAGTGTGAGATTTCGGATGATGCTATTGGTAGATCCGGAAAATGCTGTCGAGACCTGGTTGGGTCGATTTGTGGTAGAGCACAATTTTGGATAAATTGTACTTATGATTTTGGATTTGAATTATCACCAAGGTGGTAATGTGGTAAATCTCGTTGAGGGATAATGGACGTATGTGGCGAGCAAGGTGAAATCCTTCGGTTAAGGGAGGTGTGTGTCGGGTTCTCTTTTGGAGAATTATTGTTTGGTACCTATGTTTGGTATAGGTGGTTCTTGCTCGATTATGGATGGTTAGTGGTCCGCTAGGGTTCACTGTAGTGTAGCAGAGCGTGATGTTGCACGACTCGGTGTTTGAGGCCGAAAGTGCGTATGTGATAGATGAAGCATGACCTTCGGGGTCCGCTGACTTCATCGTGGGATTGTTGATTGATGAAGCATGACTTTCGGAGTCCGCTGACTTCATCATGGGATTGTGATTAATGAAGCATGACTTTCGGGGTCCACTGACTTCATTATGGTATGGTTGATTGATGAAGCATGATCTTTAGGGTCCGCTGACTTCATCATGGGAGTACGTGATTGGTGGAGCATGACTTTCGGGGTCCGCTGACTTCATCATGAGCGTGGTGTTATATCGGTGAAGCATGATCTTCGGGTCCGCCGACTTCATCCGGTGTTGAGATTGGTGAAGCATGATCTTCGGGTCCGCTGACTTCATCATGGTTGTGAATCGCGTGTGTTTTCGGATTCACGATGACGCGTGTAGTTCGGTCATCTTATCGGAATGAATCTCGTGTAGTTCGGATTCATGGTGACTCGTGTAGTTCGGTCATCTTATTGAGGTAGTAATCTCGTGTGGTTTCGGATTACTAAGGCTCGTGTAGTTCGGCCAACCTCGATGTTGTGGAAGTGAATCTCGTGTAGTTCGGATTCACAAATGACTCGTGTGGTTTCGGTCATTGTATTGAGGAGTGAGTCTCGTGTAGTTCGGATTCACAAATGACTCGTGTAGTTCGGTCATTCCTCTGGGATAGTGACTCTCGTGTAGTTCGGATTCACTATGGCGCGTGTAGTTCGGCCATTCCCGATTGTGTTGTGGTGAAGGTAGTGAGTCGCGTGTAGTTCGGATTCACTAAGGCGCGTGTGTTTTCGGCCAGCCTTCGTGTTGTGTGATCTGTCGGTTGTTTTATACACCGATGGTGGGGTCGTGAGGACCATGTTGTGAGATTAGTGATGCGATAGCCGTGTTTCGCTCACATGTTGGTTACGGGTGTGACGATGGTTGATTTCGTACACCTTGGGATTTGCGTTTCCATAGTCGTTTGGGCGCTATCGGTTTTTAACCGTTGGATTATGATGTTACGGTAGTTGCGTATTGGTCGTATTGCGCACTACAAGGGATGTCTATTGAGTGGTGTTATCCGTAAGGATTCGTTTGGATCGGTCTTCATCGGTTCGGGTTGTTGACCTTAGGTTGGGACTTGGGTGCTTTTAGCGTTGTACTCGGTAATAGTACGCTAAGGGATTTATATCTCGGTACGAGATTGGTTGACTTTTCCCGATGTTAGGGAAGGAGCATGGTTTTAGTGCTCGGATTGTGGATTTGAGAAAATCGCGGATGACGATTTTAGTGTTAAAGGTGCTTCAATGAGAATAGTTGCCTAGGAAAGTCGGGTTGGAACTTATGTTTAGGACCGTAAGTGGGGTCCGTTTGGTTAAGTGACGAGGATCACGAGGACGTGATCGAGTTTAAGTGGGGGAGAGTTGTAAGACCCGAATATTTATTTTGTATACTTGTTTATAAAAGACATACGAGAACGGGCTTCGTTTAATATTTATATTTAGTTAAAAAGCAAAAGAACCTGAAACTGACTACTTGCGCGCCGCGCGGGTCTGGTGCGCGCCGCGCCGAATCGCGCTGACAGAATCCTTTGTTTTTAATTATTTTAAATGAAGGGTAATTTGGTAAATTCACTTGGGGCCGGATTTGTGAGCCATATCATTTGGTTTAGATCTAACTTTGGATCATTTCACATCCATTCATCATCTTCATCCATTCTTAGAGAGAGAGAGAGGTCTAGAGAGAGATTTGAGGTTTTGGTGAAGAAGAAGCTCGAATCGTTCAAAGTCTCTGGTTTTAAAGTTGTTCCTTTCGTTCCTAGCTACGTTGTGGTGGTATTGGTAAGCTCAAACTCCGAATTTCATTTATTTGATTTGATATTCAAGTTAGGGTTTTGAGTTAAATTGTTGTGTAACCCTTTTAGGTGATGAAATGGGTTTATGGTGACTAGTTATTCTTGTCACTTGGCGGGTTTTGGGTTGGATGACGATTTGGCCTTGATTAGGCTTTGGTTTGGAGTTTAATCACTAGGTATAGTGATTATTGAAGTATTGGAACCCATTTAGGGTATTATGGTTGACTAATTGTGACTTTGGGTCAAATTAGGGTTCGGTGGTAATTATGACCCAATTGGCGATTTAATGATGTTTATAAACTTAAAATGGATTAAGTTGAAGTATAGAACCGAGTTAAATGTGTTTAGGTGTCAAAACTTGTAAAGGATGAGATTTTGACCTTTATGGGTCAAAATTAGGGTGTAAGTGTCAAAATGGGTATGACACGTGTTTAACACTTGAGTTCGAGTTTAATTGACATATTGGGACCATTCTCACTTGTGTTAGTGATTATGGGTTAGTTTGGGCACGGTTTGTGCTTGGAAGTGCATTTGGGTCGAAATTGCACTAATGGTTGAATTGGGTTGAATTGTGAATCCACTCTAAGTGTAATGTTGTAATTGTGATAATGGATTAGGTATTTCCCATTGGCGACTTGCGGATTACTTGGAAGCACTCTTCAAGACTTCAAGGTGAGTGATATTATCCTATGTACATATGTATGTGTAGGATGGGTGCGGGTCGGGTGGAGTGATTCTCGGCTATAGAGCTCACTTCACATGTAGGTGGACTTGATGGACTTTTGTATAAGTCCAATTGGCACGGTTGTGCGTTTGGTTGACCATCTTTGGCGAAGTACACGTTCGTGTGTACATTATCACACGTGATTGTGATTTGGATGTTGTAGCCCCGATGTGGTGGATTTTATAATCCCGTGACCGTGGGTTTGAGTTGGAGATGTGAATCGCGTGTGGTTTCGGATTCACGATGACGCGTGTGGTTTCGGTCATCTTATCAAATGAATCTCGTGTAGTTCGGATTCATGGTGACTCGTGTAGTTCGGTCATCTTATTGAGGTAGTAATCTCGTGTGGTTTCGGATTACTAAGGCTCGTGTAGTTCGGCCAACCTCGATGTTGTGAAGATAGTAATCTCGTGTGGTTTTGGATTACTAAGGCTCGTGTAGTTCGGCCAATCTTCATTGTGGTATTTGGTTCTCTGTATTGGGTTAAGGTGTTAACCTTGTTCGTTTATATTGTTATATATTAATGTATTGTTGTGTTGTAGCTAACCCTCCGGGTGTAGCTATTTGGCGTTGTTCACATCGTCGTTGGTGAACTTATATTGTTATTGTATCTTTAGCTCGTTGCTTAGAGATCGTACAGTATGCTTAGTGTAGTGCCTTATATGGATGCCTCGGTATGCGGTATTTGTTATTTTGTGGCGTGTCCATTTTATACATATATATGTATGTAGTATATTATCATTCACTAAGCGTTAGCTTACCCTCTCGTTGTTGACTCTTTTTATAGATTGCATGCGGATGGTGGCTCGTTTAAGCGCGGGGATTAGAGGACTTGCATAGTTTGCGTAGAAGGCTTGCTTTTGGATTTATTAGGATTGGGTAGCGTATCCCCAATCGCCATGCTCGACTTTGTTTTGTATTAAAAGTCTTATGGTCGAAAATTGTATTTTGGTACTTAAGGGGTAATTTGGGTCAATGTGGGCCCCGCTTCGTAAACATAATTTTATTAATAGAACGTGCTAGTTTTTATATATGGAACATGGGGTTAAAAGCGTTATGCCTAAATATGTCGGGAACTAGTCAAACATTTTCGCATTTAAAGACTTTCCGGACAGTCAGGTTTGGCGCGCCGCGCGGCCTATATGGCGCGCCGCGCCAGGTGGCAGTTCAACAATTTTTTTTTTGTAAATTTAACGCGGTTTAATGCGGGTTGGTTTGGGTTGTTACAAGCCTTTAGGGATTATTCAATTCTAGTTTCAACCGTAAATCAAATGAGTTTAATTTAACATTAACTCATTAAATATATGTTACATCTGAAGAAAATATACATATATATATTTTCATAAAGACTGTAATAAAATTCTTTTGTACAAAATATTAATTGTGAAATTTTTTTTAACGGGTAGGTAATACCCGAGAGATATATAAATTCACAATTAATATGTTACATTCTTCGAATCTGATTTAGCAAATCATCCATTATACTCCCTACTTTCACAACAATATACATTCTTTTATAGAAATCAAAACAACCATACTCATTCAAAATTTAATTACATATTATAATTTTGAAATCTCAAAATTCAACTTGAGATATGACCAAAATCATCACTCTTAGATCCTTACATCTTCCACAAGCTATATTTTGACTTCAAAACTGTGTTAGAACATCAAATGTATGTTAACGATTACAATCTGTGTTCAAACCCTTAGAAAATTTCAGAAGACACTTCGAATGATGAGCAATCAAGATGATGATCCAACCACATGTTACCCACAGTTATGTACCCGAAAAACTCTTGAAACCAAAGTAAAAGTTTAAACATCGTATCTGCGTCAGATTCTTTGGCATTTATTAGCAAAAATAACTTTGCGACTCCTATTCAAAGTAGCCAGTTTTTTCACAGCTCCAGCAAGTCAACTTCGACTTTTCAGTCAAACTAACCTTATTATAACCTTGAGATATACACCATCGTTACCAGGGAACCTTTTACATTCCACCACATTATTAGCAGATGTACCAACAACTTCATTACCCTTTGACTTTAGCCTCTCCAAAAAGTCATTATAATTATTCATTGAAATCCCATCATTTACTCATTCGCATCTTGTAATGAGAATTGCCATATGAATCATTGGGAATTAGCAATCAGTATTTTGAAATCTCGCAGCATGTCTACGCCAACAGTTATATGTGTATATATAACGTCTATCTTCTGGACTTAATTTGAATGTGAAGTTTCTGAAAAACACTCCGAACTATGAATTGGTTCTCCGAAAATGGAAAAAATGCTGATGAAGCAGCAAAAACTATAAACGACTTTAAACGGTAAAAGCTGGATGATAATGATGAAGTGTGCTGGCAAAGCGCAGAAAAAGAGAAGTTTTGGAACTGGAAAACGGATTGAGCAAAGTAGGAAGGAGGCTGTGGACAAATTACAAAGACTGAACCTAACTTCAAAGGACCCAAATGATTCAGTAAATGTTGAAGTCATTAACGAATACCTTGCTCCTGACTTTAAACCCCTGCGGACAATATTCTTCATCATCCTCTGATATTAGAAATTCTAAAATATCATCATATCTTTCATTATAAATATCCTCCATATTTCTGAAGATATTTTCTTAATTTTTCTTATTTGAAATCATTTACCTCTTCGGGCTATTTGTATTACATCATAAAAGAAACTATTTTAGTTTCTAAATTCTGAAACATTCAAGTTTAAAATAGAAATATTTTGAAGTAGTGTTGGGAACTGAAACATGAATTAGTATAATATAATGACACTTGATCAATGTGATTATATTACAGTAAGTCATGCTAAGTTTCTAAATGGAATGTGATGATTCACAGATCATAACATCATCATGTGCCATGTTATACGACTCTTGTATTCTATTTAACATCTAAAATATCAAGAAAATATTTCTTGATGATTCGGCCTTTTCCAAGGTATTCTAGTAATTTGACAAGTCAAGATCGTGCCATCACAATTTCCTTCCTAGAACATTAAAAATGTTCATTCCGAAATTCATATCTGTGAATTCTGGACCATTACAAGCGGTGCTTAATCGCAAGAAGAAGAAATGAAAGGACAAAACTCCGAAATAGATATTGGGGTATAAATTGCAGCAAATAAAAGAGAGCATTAACTGTGAATGATAATGATTATAGAAGACAGAAGCAGAGACTTTGAAATATAAGGGAACATATAAAGCCCAACGATAAACCAGAAAATATAAACCATATATATCGATGCATATAGCAATATAAAGACACGGGAGAACTAGAAACACTATAAACCCAAGAGTATAGTAGAAGTAAATAGATTCTTCCGGTGGTAGATGAAAAAGAAGAATGACCGATATGAAAGTTAGAAGTATATCGAGAATCAGAACTGGATGGAGCATATTGATGAATACTTTAAAATATGAGTTGAGGGGGAAAGAATAGAAGGTGATGAAACATGACTAGGAACTTAGAAATCAACAGATTTAACTCACACAATGGCGGAACAAGTGAATCAAACCCTCTAGTGAATAGGTTAAGTTTTTTTTTATTAATTTAGTTAAATCACAACTAAATCAAGTGTGATTAAATCAACACCTAGAGCTATTATTCACCACCTGGGTGATTTGGACTGAAAGAGAATCGGAGGAGCTCACTAGATCTGAGTGTGTGTAACAAATGAGAGGCTTAACCTAAAATGAAGAACATAAGACTTTATATACCCCTGCTGTTGACTCACCCATACGATTCATTCATCACACGTACGAGTTGGCTTCATCAGCCGTACGGGTGATCACTCACTCGTGTCTTCTCATTTAGGTTGTAATTGTGACTTAGCTCAGCATCAACCGTGCATATGAGCCTGTCAGCCGTACTAGTGAGGCTTCACTCGTACGTCTGACTATGTTAACATAGTCAAACATCTAAATCTCGTTCTTGCAGTTCCTGTAACCACATACAAACACGGATAGGATAATAACGAGCAATCATGATGGCCTGTAAACTGTTGTACCTGCAATGGACGTGGGTAGATGTCTAGGGACTTGCATAAAATGCATCAACAGAAGGTGTGAGTTGTAAGGAAATGAAGGAGGTGAATTTATAAGAAAATCTCCGACAGAACAATTAAAATGGACGATCACATTTAAAGCGGATCCTAATTCTCTTGATTACCGGAGAGTCAAATCTTATTAAGAAGATTTTCTTCAAATCCCTTGAAATCTGGGAATCAATCATATCTACGTCAAATGATAAGATGAATCTACACTTACTCATTTCACTCTTCTATGTTAGCTTCATTCGTACTCTTCATATAAATGGATTGTTTATCCAAATTATTCGCTGATGATAAAACTCTAATTTTCAGCCCGTATGCATCATGAAAACATACTTATTATCATTCACGACCTTTCCACTCAAATTTCGGGACGAAATTTCTTTAACTGGTAGGTACTGTGACAACCCGGAAATTTCCAACCAAATTTAAACTATAATCTTTATATGTTTCCGACACGATAAGCAATATTTGTTAAGTTAAATTTCAAGAATTTTAAACTATGTTCATACATTCATTCAACCTCGACCAAGTTCCAACGATTCACGAACCATTAAACGAATATGATTATATATGTATATGTGTATATATATTATAACTTAAAACGTAAACAAAATATTAGATTAAATACTTTATATGATTGTATCTGTTTCAAAATGTTTATCAATGGAATTAGAAGATAAGATCAAATGATTGAATTATCAGAAATATTGAATTATGATTACAAGTCTTTGTTGAAAGGCCCACGTTGATTTGAAGAAATCTTTCCATTTTAACAATATTCGGAAAATGGTAAAGTGATTTATAAATAAGAACAAATTGTCAATCATTGAGAACTAGACAAAGGATAGTGAACGATTGAATCTCATAAAGACTCGATTGATCTATTTAGTTTCAAACGTACAAAAACGTTTTCAGTTTAAAAAGAACTTTATTATTAAAATGTATATAACTTTTATAAATATCTAGAACCACTTTTGACAACTCATTACTTAACTAGTATGATAAAGATAACGATATTTATATTTTATTTTATTAAATATATATAACAATTTAAATTAATATTATATATATTTATACGCGTATTATACGTACATAGTTTTATACTTTTACTATACTTAAACTTTACCTTTACTTTATTTTTACTTTACTTTAACTTTAATAATTCACTTTAATAATTCATACTTTAATAATTCACTTTAATAATTCACTTTAATAATTCATACTTTAATAATTCACTTTAATAATTCAAAAATCTATTATAAATAGAATTCAATAGGTTTCATTATTTCATAGAAACTTGAAAATATTTTTCTCTAAACTCTCTCAATCGATTTACATATATATATATTTACTCCGTATTATTTCAAGATATTATTAGTATACATAAAATATTACGACGGAGTGCTGTCCGAGTGATTTCGAAATTGTTTTTCGAGTAGGATAGGATTAAGGAAATTATGGGTTATAGCTATGGAGGTGAGTGAGTATGGTTCATGGGTATGCTCGTGAGGTCAATATAGTGTTTATCATTTCCGTTGCGTCTACGTACCTTTCCTGCAATATTGAATCTCAATATTGATACGTGAGTACTCATAATTTAACTTTTACATATTAATAGTGTATCCCTGACTAGTGCTCGAGTATTTAGGATTATGCATGCTTGTACTTTTGATATTGCCCTTAGACAGGTTAGGTTGAATCTTGAATTAGTTACACTTGCGGTTGAGATAAGGTATTAGATATGCATGTCCTTGGAAAGCTAGCGAAAAATTAAGAACTTTTCCTTTAGATATCGAATGGTTTCGATGAACGGATTAGAAGTTATAATCAATTGAATTTTCGATATTTTTATTAAAAATGATTATTATTATCGTCGTTTTTATCGTCGTTCTAGTTTTATCTTATTATTATGATTATTATTATCTTTATCAATAAAATGGATTTATCATTAAAAATTGTTATTTTTTTTATTATTACTATCGTTATTATCGTTAAAGTTATAATTAGTATTATTATTATTATTATCCAATTATTATTATTATTATTATTATTATTATTATTATTATTATTATTATTATTAGTATTATTATTATTATTATTATTATCATTATTAATATATATATCATTATTTAAAAATGGTTATTGTTATTGTTATTATTATTATTACTATATTATCATTAAGATAATTATTAGTATTATCGTTAATAATGTTATAGTAACTATCATTATTAATATTAGTGTAATTAAAACAAATATTTGTAACACCTAATTATTTTGATTACTATTATTATCATTATTATGAACACGATATAAAAGACGATTAAAAGCTATTAAACGAAATGATTAGGAAATAATGAGTAAGAGTATCATGATGAAATTAAAATATTATAAGATATTGATTTAGATAAAATTATAGTTCTTATTATTTTTATCATTACTATTATTATTAAAAGTATCGTTAGTATTAAAACTATCATTTTAACAAAAATTATCATTTTAATAGAAATGTCATTGTTACTATAAAATATCATTATTATTATTATTTTAAATAGAATTATTATTTTAAAGATAATATTAAAAATTATCGTAAATATTAAAGTTATCATAATTAGAATTATCGTTTTATCATAATGTCATCTTAGTAATTATAAATATTGATATTTTTATAATAATAATTATTATTACAAAATAATATAACTTTTACTTACTATCATTATAGATATTATTTTATCAAATAAATATGTGATACAAATATATTTTACTACGTGTAATAACTTACTTTAATAATACCTATCATATTATCTTTATGATATTAAATGAACCCTATAAATTTTATTACTTAATATATATAAAAGTATATTTTATTATATAAATTTAATATAAAATTTTATTTATTAATAAATAAATTATATTATTTACTCTAATAAATCTTTTAAAAATATTTAAAAATATAAAACGATGATATTTAAACTATATATTAATCATGTATAGATTTTTGGAAATTATTTTGAGTCAAATTTACTTTTGTTGACTTTTGCATATTAGTCTCGAGCATTAGGATTGTGGTACACTATGACTTGACCTAATTTGTTAGACAAATATTGACTAACACATAAATATATATAATTAATTTAGGTTCGTGAATCCGAGGCCAACCTTGCACTTGTTCAATGACGTTATATGTATTTTTACTACGAAATACAGTATGGTGAGTTTCATTTGCCTTTTTACCCTTTATATTTTTGGGACTGAGAATACATGCGCTTTTATAAATGTTTGACGAAATAGACATAAGTAATTGAAACTACATTCTATGGTTGAATTATCGAAATCGAATATGCCCCTTTTTATTAAAGTCTGGTAATCTAAGAATTAGGGAACAGCCACCCTAATTGACGCGAATCCTAAAGATAGATCTATTGGGCCTAACAAACCCCATCCAAAGTACCGGATGCTTTAGTACTTCGAAATTTATATCAAGTCCGAAGGAGGATCCCGGAATGATAGGGGATATTCTTATATGTATCTAGTTAATGTCGGTTACCAGGTGTTCACCATATGAATGATTATTTTTGTCTCTATGCATGGGACGTATATTTATGAGAACTGGAAATGAAATTCTTGTGGTCTATTAAAATGATGGAAATAAATGATTATGATAAACTAATGAACTCACCAACCTTTTGGTTGACACTTTAAAGCATGTTTATTCTCATGTGTTAAAGAAATCTTCCGCTGTGCATTTGCTCATTTTAAAGATATTACTTGGAGTCATTCATGGCATATTTCAAAAGACGTTGCATTCAAGTCGTTGAGTTCAATAGAGATTATTATTAAGTAAATGACAGATTAGGTCATTTATAGTTGAATCTTATGAAATGGTATGCATGTCTGTCAATTTTCGATGTAAAGAGAGTTTATCTTTTAAAAACAAATGCAATGTCTGAAAAATGTATCATATAGAGGTCAAATACCTCGCGATGTAATCAACTATTGAGAATCATTTATAATGTATATGAACGGGTCATTTCAGTTGGTATCAGAACGGTGGTCTTAGCGAACCAGGTTTGTATTAGTGTGTCTAACTGATAAGTCGATAGGATGCATTAGTGAGTCTGGACTTCGACCGTGTCTGCATGTCAAAAGTTTTGCTTATCATTTTGTGTCGAAAATTAACTACTTATCATCCTCAGGAAATTACCTGCTTATCATTTTTAGTCTAAGACACGTCTTGCTGCATTGATTGCATGAATAGTGTATAGACAAAAATTCATATCTTAGCATATCTGCTAAATCATATCTTATCGTATCTGTTATTTTAAACTTTGCCTGACATATCCCGCAAAGTCCTCCGTAATCTACGAAATCTTTTGATATATATATATATATATATATATATATATATATATATATATATATATTCTATGTAATTAGAATACCATCCGTTAGCCAAAATCATTTCATATCGAAAAAAATCCTTTATCCAATCGTACGAAATGGAATTCGTCATTAGTTCAAGTCCCTAGAATTCCAATATGGAATCCCACTCAAGCTCCGAAAACAGTGTGACTGGAATGGATCAACCAATCAACCATCATCTATTTTGGATTAATTGGGGATGGGTTCGTAGCCTCCTCAATCATTGGAGACAAGAAGAAGGCGATCCTTTCCATCCACCACATTGCCCTCTTGGCGAAGAACCTGAAGCACTTACCGGCGAACCTGTCCGAAACACCATTTTCTCTCTCATTTCCAGAGTATCTCGCCACGATTATATACTACATCAAATTCTAGATTTTATTTATCCGTTCGTCCGAACCGACAATCACCCCGGTGTAATAGAAGAAGTCAACGAGCTTCGCGCTCGGGTAGTGGCTTTGGAGAATATGGTGCAGAGATTACAAACACCAGCAGCAGCATAACCAGTACCACCATCATTCACAAAACCACCGAGAAGATCGTTCAAATCCGAGATAGGCTTCGGACGGCCCGGAATCGTCAAAAGTGCTATACCGACAAAAGACGCAACGACCTTGAATTTCAAGTCGGTGACCGTGTCATGTTAAAAGTCGCACCTTGGAAGGATGTAATCCGTTTTGGGAAATGCGGGAAGCTAAATCCGCGGTATATTGGTCCTTTCGAAATCTTGGAGCGTATTGGAACCGTTGCTTATCGTTTAGATCTTCCGCCTCAATTGAACTCCGTTCATCCTACCTTCCATGTATCTAACTTGAAAAAGTGTCTTGCCGAACCCGATATCGTCATCCCTCTCGAGGAACTTGCTATTGATGACAAACTTCATTTTGTGGAGGAACCGGTTGAAATTGTGGACACCTCCGTCAAGACATTGAAACAAAGCCGAATTCTGATTGTTAAAGTCCGTTGGAACGCCAAAAGGGGACCCGAGTTTACTTGGGAAAGGCAAGATCAAATGCAAAAGAAATACCCTCATTTATTCCAGGCTCCGGAAACGCAAGATCCCGAGGAAGAAACAACGACTACTACGCCTACTTAAATTTCGGGACGAAATTTCTTTTAAGGAGTAGGTAATGTAACATCCCGCCTTTTTTCGTTTACTTTTCCGTTTAACTATTTAAATCTCGTTATATGTTTACAACATCTCCGGTTAATACGTGTTTTAAAAATATCTCGTCTAGGTATTTCACGCACCCGCAAACGAACTTGAGGGACTAGTTTTGCCAAAATGCCAAAGAGGTGACTAGCCTTTGACTAGTCAACCCCCACCCCCATCTTTTCTTTTTCATTTCCCTTTTCTTCTTCTACTTCCATATTTTCTCTCAATTCTTCAATTTCAAGAATCATCATCTAAATCAAATCGAGCAAGCATCCATCTAAACAAATTGCATATTCGGAATCCTCTCATCTTCCTCTTCGATTCCATACCGATTTCATCAAGTTTGGGTAACTTTCTAAAATCACTAGATTTTCTGTTCTTGATGTTTTTAACTTATAAAGTTGTTAATTAGTGTCTATGGCTCAAGTCTAACATGATTATATGATTTATATGCTCGATTTCGTTATTTGAAGTAACTACCTTGAATATGAACTTTGGTGTGTTTGATTTGGTAATTTGGTTGCTTAAATGTTGTTGTTATGGTAAAGTGCAAGTATTAAATGTGTTACTAGTAGCACTAGTTTTAATTTGATGTGTAGGTTGTTTTAGAAAACTTCATAAACTTGATTATTGGTTTTGGTGGATTTGGGTTAGGGTTTGATGAACTTGAAATGAACTTTTGATGCTTTGAATGACATGAAATGTTATTTGTAAGTGTTAGGTTATATTGTATGCTTGATCACCTTCGAAACGGCATATCATTCATGTAAATTGGTTGCCGAATCATCAAATTTCATTTATGAACTTGAGTGCATTTAATGAGGAGCTTTGAATGTGATTTTGGTTGTTGTAAAAGTAAATGTGATGGATGAAATGTGTTTAGTTGTTTTCCTTGTCAAAATACCTTTCCGATGATATAAGATACATGCTTTGGTTGTTTGCGGATCATAAATGGTGATTGGTTGAAGTTAGGTTCGTGCATAAAACTTAAAAACTGCCAGAATTCTCTGCACAGGTAATGGAGCGGCGCGCCATATACCCGCGCGGCGCGCCAAAGTGGTCTGTCCAACTTTGTCGATTTTCGAATAATGTTTGCTATGCTACGCACCTCCGATTCACATGTAACTTGTTCTAACATGCTCATATATGATTAAAAACCTCAGAAAAATAGTTCGGGACCCAACCCGAACGTGTTGACTTTTTCGTTGACTTTGACCGACCAAAGTTTGACTTTTTGTCAAATTTAACCAAATGATTATGCAACCTTCCTAACTTGTTTCTATACTTGTATCTTGCATGGAACTTGACAATTTGATTTCACATGCTACATAATCGAGTCGTAACGAGCCATAGGACTAACTGAACATCTTTGACCTATCGTGTTTACCGTTATTGATACGACCTATTTGTTTAGGTCAAGACTAGCACTATCCTTCGCACACGTTACTTTGTGAAGTACTTTTCATACGTGCACTCATGGTGAGATCATAGTTGAAATGTCCCGTTCTTATTGATTAAAAACGTTCCATATTAATTGATTTCGTTGCGAGGTTTTGACCTCTATATGAGACGTTTTTCAAAGACTGCATTCATTTTTAAAACAAACCATAACCTTTATTTCATAAATAAAGGTTTAAAAAGCTTTACGTAGATTATCAAATAATGATAATCTAAAATATCCTGTTTACACACGACCATTACATAATGGTTTACAATACAAATATGTTACATCGAAATCAGTTTCTTGAATGCAGTTTTTACACAATATCACACAAACATGGACTCCAAATCTTGTCCTTATTTTAGTATGCAACAGCGGAAGCTCTTAGTATTCACCTGAGAATAAACATGCTTTAAACGTCAACAAAAATGTTGGTGAGTTATAGGTTTAACTTATATATATCAAATCGTAACAATAGACCACAAGATTTCATATTTCAATACACATCCCATACATAGAGATAAAAAACCATTCATATGGTGAACACCTGGTAACCGACATTAACAAGATGCATATATATAAGAATATCCCCATCATTCTGGGACACCCTTCGGATATGATATAAATTTCGAAGTACTAAAGCATCCGGTACTTTGGATGGGGTTTGTTAGGCCCAATAGATCTATCTTTAGGATTCGCGTCAATTAGGGTGTCTGTTCCCTAATTCTTAGATTACCAAACTTAATAAAAAGGGGCATATTCGATTTCGATAATTCAACCATAGAATGTAGTTTCACGTACTTGTGTCTATTTTGTAAATCATTTATAAAACCTGCATGTATTCTCATCCCAAAAATATTAGATTTTAAAAGTGGGACTTTAACTCACTTTTACAGATTTTTACTTCGTCGGGAAGTAAGACTTGGTCACTGGTTGATTCACGAACCTATAACAATATATACATATATATCAAAGTATGTTCAAAATATATTTACAACACTTTTAATATATTTTGATGTTTTAAGTTTATTAAGTCAGCTGTCCTCGTTAGTAACCTACAACTAGTTGTCCACAGTTAGATGTACAGAAATAAATCGATAAATATTATCTTGAATCAATCCACGACCCAGTGTATACGTATCTTAGTATTGATCACAACTCAAACTATATATATTTTGGAATCAACCTCAACCCTGTATACCTTACTCCAACATTCACATATAGAGTGTCTATGGTTGTTCCGAAATATATATAGATGTGTCGACATGATAGGTCAAAATATTGTATACGTGTCTATGGTATCTCAAGATTACATAATATACAATACAAGTTGATTAAGTTATGGTTGGAATGGATTTGTTACCAATTTTCACGTAGCTAAAATGAGAAAAATTATCCAATCTTGTTTTACCCATAACTTCTTCATTTTAAATCCGTTTTGAGTGAATCAAATTGCTATGGTTTCATATTGAACTCTATTTTATGAATATAAACAGAAAAAGTATAAGTTTATAGTCAGAAAAATAAGTTACAAGTCATTTTTGTAAAGGTAGTCATTTCAGTCGAAAGAACGACGTCTAGATGACCATTTTAGAAAACATACTTTCACTTTGAGTTTAACCATAATTTTTGGATATAGTTTCATGTTAAAAATAAAAATCATTTTCCCAGAATAACAACTTTTAAATCAAAATTTATCATAGTTTTTAATTAACTAACCCAAAACAGCCCGCGGTGTTACTACGACGGCGTAAATCCAGTTTTACGGTGTTTTTCGTGTTTCCAGGTTTTAAATCATTAAGTTAGCATATCATATAGATATAGAACATGTGTTTAGTTGATTTTAAAAGTTAAGTTAGAAGGATTAACTTTTATTTGCGAACAAGTTTAGAATTAACTAAACTATATTCTAGTAATTACAAGTTTAAACCTTCGAATAAGATAGCTTTATATGTATGAATCGAATGATGTTATGAAAATTATTACTACCTCAAGTTCCTTGGATAAACCTACTGGAAATGAGAAAAATAGATCTAGCTTCAAAGGATCCTTGGATGGCTTGAAAGTTCTTGAAGCAGAATCATGACACGAAAACAATTTCAAGTAAGATTTCCACTCGAAATAAGATTGTTATAGTTATAGAAATTGAATTAAAGTTTGAATATGATTATTACCTTGTATTAGAAAGATAACCTACTGTAAGTAACAAAGATTTCTTGATCTTGGATGATTACTTGGAATGGATTTAGAAAACTTGGAAGTAAACTTGCAATCTTGGAAGTATTCTTGATTTTATGAAACTAGAACTTTTGGAATTTATGAAGAACACTTAGAACTTGAAGATAGAACTTGAGAGAGATCAATTAGATGAAGAAAATTGAAGAATGAAAGTGTTTGTAGGTGTTTTTGGTAGTTGGTGTATGGATTAGATATAAAGGATATGTAATTTTGTTTTCATGTAAATAAGTCATGAATGATTACTCATATTTTTGTAATTTTATGACATATTTCATGCTAGTTACCAAATGATGGTCCCACATGTGTTAGGTGACTCACATGGGCTGCTAAGAGCTGATCATTGGAGTGTATATACCAATAGTACATACATCTAAAAGCTGTGTATTGTACGAGTACGAATACGAGTGCATACGAGAAGAATTGTTGATGAAACTGAACGAGGATGTAATTGTAAGCATTTTTGTTAAGTAGAAGTATTTTGATAAGTGTCTTGAAGTCTTTCAAAAGTGTATGAATACATATTAAAACACTACATGTATATACATTTTAACTGAGTCGTTAAGTCATCGTTAGTCGTTACATGTAAATGTTGTTTTGAAACCTTTAGGCTAACGATCTTGTTGAATGTTGTTAACCCATTGTTTATTATAACAAATGAGATGTTAAATTGTTATATTATCATGATATTATGATATATAATGTATCTTAGTATGATATATATACAGTTAAATGCCGTTACAACGATAATCGTTACATATATGTCTCGTTTCGAAATCATTAAGTTAGTAGTCTTATTTTTACATATGTATTTCATTGTTAATACACTTAATAATATATTAACTTATCATTTAACATAATTAACCAAGTGTATCAATATCTTAATATGATTCATATGTACCTAGTAAGACGTTGTTATAACGATAATCGTTATATATATCGTTTTCGAGTTTCTTAAATTAATAGTCTCATTTTTATATATATAACTCATTGTTAAAATACCTAATGAGATACATACTTATAATAAAATCATGTTAACTATATATATAACCATATATATGTCATCGTATAGTTTTTACAAGTTTTAATGTTCGTGAATCACCGGTCAACTTGCGTGGTCAATTGTCTATATGAAACCTATTTCAATTAATCAAGTCTTAAAAAGTTTGATTGCTTAACATGTTGGAAACACTTAATCATGTAAATAACAATTTCATTTAATATATATAAACATGGAAAAGTTCGGGTCACTACAGTACCTACCCGTTAAATAAATTTCGTCTCGAAATTTTAAGCAGTTGGAGGTGTTGACGTATCTTCTGGAAATAAAAGCGGGTATTTCTTCTTCATCTGATCTTCATGCTCCCAGGTGAACTCGGGTCCTCTACGAGCATTCCATCGAACCTTAACAATCGGTATCTTGTTTTGTTTAAGTCTCTTAACCTCACGATCCATTATTTCGACGGGTTCTTCAATAATTTGAAGTTTTTCATTGATTTGGATTTCGTCCAACGGAATAGTGAGATCTTCTTTAGCAAAATATTTCTTCAAATTTGAGACGTGGAAAGTGTTATGTACAGCTGCGAGTTGTTGAGGTAGCTCCAGTTGGTAAGCTACTGGTCCGACACGATCTATAATCTTGAATGGTCCAATGTACCTTGGATTTAGTTTCCCCCGTTTACCAAATCGAACAACGCCTTTCCAAGGTGAAACCTTAAGCATGATCATTTCTCCAATTTCAAACTCTATATCTTTTCTTTTACTGTCCGCGTAGCTCTTTTGTCGACTCTGGGCGATTTTCAATCTTTGTTGAATTTGGATGATTTTCTCGGTAGTTTCTTGTATTATCTCCGGACCCGTAATTTGTCTATCCCCCATTTCACTCCAACAAATCGGAGACCTGCACTTTCTACCATAAAGTGCTTCAAACGGCGCCATCTCAATGCTTGAATGGTAGCTGTTGTTGTAGGAAAATTCTGCTAACGGTAGATGTCGATCCCAACTGTTTCCGAAATCAATAACACATGCTCGTAGCATGTCTTCAAGCGTTTGTATCATCCTTTCGCTCTATCCATCAGTTTGTGGATGATAGGAAGTACTCATGTCTAGACGAGTTCCTAATGCTTGCTGTAATGCCTGCCAGAATCTTGAAATAAACTGCCATCCGTATCAGAGATAATAGAGATTGGTATTCCATGTCTGGAGATGACTTCCTTCAAATACAGTCGTGCTAACTTCTCCATCTTGTCATCTTCTCTTATTGGCAGGAAGTGTGCTGATTTGGTGAGACGATCAACTATTACCCAAATAGTATCAAAACCACTTCTAGTCCTTGGCAATTTAGTGATGAAATCCATGGTAATATTTTCCCATTTCCATTCCGGAATTTCGGGTTGTTGAAGTAGACCTGATGGTTTCTGATGCTCAGCTTTGACCTTAGAACACGTCAAACATTCTCCTACGTATTTAGCAACATCGACTTTCATACCCGGCCACCAAAAATGTTTCTTGAGATCCTTGTACATCTTCCCCGTTCCAGGATGTATTGAGTATCTGGTTTTATGAGCTTCTCTAAGTACCATTTCTCTCATATCTCCAAATTTTGGTACCCAAATTCTTTTAGCCCTATACCGGGTTCCGTCTTCCCGAATATTAAGATGCTTCTCCGATCCTTTGGGTATTCCATCCTTTAAATTTCCCTCTTTTAAAACTCCTTGTTGCGCCTCCTTTATTTGAGTAGTAAGGTTAGTGTGAATCATTATATTCATAGATTTTACTCGAATGGGTTCTCTGTCTTTTCTGCTCAAGGCGTCGGCTACCACATTTGCCTTCCCCGGGTGGTAACGAATCTCAAAGTCGTAATCATTCAACAATTCAATCCACCTACGCTGCCTCATATTCAGTTGTTTCTGATTAAATATGTGTTGAAGACTTTTGTGGTCGGTATATATAATACTTTTGACCCCATATAAGTAGTGCCTCCAAGTCTTTAATGTAAAAACAACCGCGCCTAATTCCAAATCATGCGTCGTATAATTTTGCTCGTGAATCTTCAATTGTCTAGACGCATAAGCAATCACCTTCGTCCGTTGCATTAATACACAACCGAGACCTTGCTTTGATGCGTCACAATAAATCACAAAATCATCATTCCCTTCAGGCAATGACAATATAGGTGCCGTAGTTAGCTTTTTCTTCAATAATTGAAACGCCTTTTCTTGTTCATCCTTCCATTCAAATTTCTTCCCTTTATGCGTTAATGCAGTCAAGGGTTTTGCTATTTTGGAGAAATCTTGGATGAATCTTCTGTAGTAACCAGCCAATTCTAAAAATTGACGTATATGCTTCGGAGTTTTTGGGGTTTCCCACTTTTTAACGGTTTCGATCTTTGTCGGGTCCACCTGGATACCTTCTTTGTTCACTATGTGACCGAGGAATTGAACTTCTTCCAACCAAAATGCACACTTTGAAAACTTAGCGTACAGTTTTTCTTTCCTCAATACTTCTAGCACTTTTCTCAAATGTTCTTCGTGCTCTTGATCATTCTTTGAGTAAATAAGTATGTCATCGATGAAAACAATGACAAACTTGTCAAGATATGGCCCACACACTCGGTTCATAAGGTCCATGAACACAGCTGGTGCGTTAGTCAATCCAAACGGCATAACCATAAACTCGTAATGACCATAACGCGTCCTAAAAGCAGTTTTTGGAATATCATCCTCATTTACTCGCATTTGATGATATCCAGAACGTAAATCGATCTTCGAATAAACCGACGAGCCTTGTAGTTGATCAAATAAGTCGTCAATTCTCGGCAGTGGATAACGGTTTTTGATGGTAAGTTTGTTCAACTCTCTGTAGTCAATACACAACCTAAATGTACCATCCTTCTTCTTGACAAACAAAACAGGAGCTCCCCATGGTGATGTGCTTGATCGAATGAAACCATGTTCTAATAGTTCTTGCAGTTGGCTTTGCAGTTCTTTCATCTCGCTGGGTGCAAGTCTGTAAGGAGCACGAGCTATTGGTGCAGCTCCTGGTACAAGATCTATTTGAAATTCAACAGATCGATGTGGAGGTAGTCCCGGTAATTCTTTCGGAAATACATCGGGAAATTCTTTTGCGACGGGAACATCATTGATGCTCTTTTCTTCAGTTTGTACTTTCTCGAGGTGTGCTAGAACAGCATAGCAACCTTTTCTTATTAGTTTTTGTGCCTTCAAATTACTAATAAGATGTAGCTTCATGTTACCCTTTTCTCCGTACACCATTAAGGGTTCTCCTTCTTCTCGTACAATGCGAATTGCATTTTTATAACATACGATCTCTGCTTTCACCTTCTTCAGCCAGTCCATGCCAACTATTACATCAAAACTCCCTAACTCTACTGGTATCAAATCAATCTTAAATATTTCACTACCCAATTTAATTTCTCGATTCCGGCATATATTATCTGCTGAAATTAATTTACCGTTTGCTAATTCGAGTAAAAATTTACTATCCAACGGCGTCAATGGACAATTTAATTTAGCATAAAAATCTCTACTCATATAGCTTCTATCCGCACCCGAATCAAATAAAACGTAAGCAGATTTATTGTCAATAAGAAACGTACCCGTAACAAGCTCCGGGTCTTCCTGTGCCTCTGCCGCATTAATATTGAAAACTCTTCCGCGGCCTTGTCCATTCGTGTTCTCCTGGTTCGGGCAATTTCTAATAATGTAGCCCGGTTTTCCACATTTATAACAAACTACATTGGCATAACTTGCTCCGACACTACTTGCTCCGCCATTACTCGTTCCGACACCATTTGTTCCTTTCGTTCTGTTAACTCCTGGTCCGTAGACCTCACACTTCGTCGCGCTATGACCATTTCTTTTACACTTGTTGCAAAATTTGGTGCAGAACCCCGAGTGATACTTTTCACACCTTTGGCATAGCTGCTTCTGATTATTGTTGTTGTTGCGGTTGTTATTGTTGTTGGGATGATTGTTGTAGTTGCTGTTGTTGTTGTTGTTGTTGTTGTTGTTGTTGTTGTTATTGTTGTTGTTGTTGTTGTTGTTGTTGTTGTTGTTGGGCCGTTTGTTGTAGTTGCGATTGATGTTGCGATTGTTGGGATAATTGTTGCGATTATTATTGTAATTGCTGTTGTTGTTGTATTGGTGATTCTTATCACCGTTTTCCTCCCACTTTCTTTTGACTTGCTTCACATTGGCCTCTTCAGCTGTCTGTTCTTTAATTATTTCCTCAATCTGGTTCACTAGTTTGTGAGTCATTCTACATGCCTGTTGTATGGAGGCAGGCTCGTGTGAACTTATATCTTCTTGGATTCTTTCCGGTAATCCTTTCACAAACGCGTCGATCTTCTCTTCCTCATCTTCGAACGCTCCCGGACACAATAGGCACAATTCTGTGAATCGTCTTTCATACGTGGTAATATCAAATCCTTGGGTTCGTAACCCTCTAAGTTCTGTCTTGAGCTTATTGACCTCGGTTCTGGGACGGTACTTCTCGTTCATCAAGTGCTTGAATGCTGACCACGGTAGTGCGTACGCATCATCTTGTCCCACTTGCTCTAGATAGGTATTCCACCATGTTAACGCAGAACCTGTGAAGACATGCGTAGCGTACTTCACTTTGTCCTCTTTAGTACACTTACTTATGGCAAACACCGATTCGACCTTCTCGGTCCACCGTTTCAATCCGATCGGTCCTTCGGTTCCATCAAATTCCAAAGGTTTGCAGGCAGTGAATTCTTTGTAGGTGCATCCTACACGATTTCCTGTACTGCTTGATCCAAGGTTATTGTTGGTATGTAGCGCAGCCTGTACTGCGGCTATATTTGAAGCTAGAAAAGTACGGAATTCCTCTTCATTCATATTCACGGTGTGTCGAGTAGTCGGTGCCATTTCCTTCAAAATAGTCAAATGGAACAAGTTAATCATACAGAATATTAAGAGTAGTTAATAGTATTTCGTAGCATAATATGAACTCATTTATAAAAGCTTTTTCTTCATATTAGCGTTTTATAAGTTTAAATTCGGGTAGTACCTACCCGTTAAGTTCATACTTAGTAGCTAATATACAATTCAACTACTACAATTCTATATGAAAAACTGATTATAATAATATTTCGCGTTCAAACTTTTATACAATATTTTACAAACTTACAATACCGCTTATTTTACATAAAGCATGAAATATAGCACACAATAACTTTGATACAAGATAGTTGTGAAGATAATTCTAGCTAGTACACAAGTCGTTCAGCAAAGGCAATAAAGACACGTAATTCATACGTCCAGAAACAAGTCATGCATTCTGGTTTTACTAGGACTACTTCCCATCCTTGGTCTTGTGGAACATAACCGTTATGGCCATTGATAAGACAGCGTGTTGTAACGTCGTCAAAGGGACGAGGGTTACGTAATGTCCAACAGTCCCGTAACAATCAAAATCCTCATTTCTTACCCCAATTACCGACTCCGTTACTTGTGGGAACGTTTTGTTTAATAGTTGTAGCCCGATGTTCTTGTTCTCACTTTGGTGAGAAGCGAACATTGCTAACCCGTAAGCATAGCATGCTTCTTTATGTTGCATGTTAGCTGCTTTTTCTAAATCATGAAGTCCTATATTCGGATACATTGAGTCAAAATAATTTCTTAACCCGTTGCGTAAAATAGCATTTGGGTTCCCCGCAATATATGCGTCAAAGTAAACACATCGTAACTTATGGGTTTCCCAATGTGATATCCCCCATCTTTCAAATGAAAGTCTCTTATAAACCAATACATTCTTGGAACATTCTTCGAATGTCTTACAAACTGATTTCGCCTTAAATAGTTGTGCCGAGGAATTCTGACCGACTCTAGAAAAGATTTCATCAATCATGTCTCCAGGTAGGTCTCTTAAAATATTGGGTTGTCTATCCATTTTGTGTTTTTAAACTGTAAAATAGACAAGAGTTAGATTCATAAAAAAATTACTTATTAATACAAGCAATTTTTACATATATCATAAAGCATAAGCACACTATATTACATATATTACACCACGCGAATACAACTATCTTATTCCGACTTGCTCGTTTCTTCTTCTTCGGTTTTGGTCATTTTGCCAAGTTTCTAGGGATATATGATGTTCCCCTAATACGAGCCGTCGTTCCACATTGGTTTAGAAAAACCTGGTGGTTTAGAGGTTCCCGGGTCATTGTTACAACTTAAGGGCTTCGGGGGTTGACGATACATATAAAGTTCATCGGGGTTGGAATTAGATTTCTCTATTTTTATGCCCTTTCCCTTATTATTTTCTTTTACCTTTTTAAATTCAGTTGGGGTAATTTCCATAACATCATCGGAATTCTCGTCGGAATCCGATACATCGGAGAATTGGTAATCCTCCCAATATTTTGCTTCCTTGGCGGAAACACCATTGACCATAATTAACTTTGGTCGATTGGTTGTGGATTTTCTTCTACTTAACCGTTTTATTATTTCCCCCACGGGTTCTATTTCTTCTTCCGGTTCCGATTCTTCTTCCGGTTCTGATTCTTCTTCCGGTTCCGACTCTTCTTCCGGTTCCTCTTCGGGAACTTGTGAATCAGTCCACGAATCATTCCAATTTACATTTGAATCTTCATTACTATTAGGTGAATCAATGGGACTTGTTCTAGAAGTAGACATCTATCACATAATATCAAACGCGTTAAGAGATTAATATATCACATAATATTCACATGTTAAAAATATATAGTTTCCAACAAAATTTGTTAAGCAATTATTTTTCAAGTAAACACGGTCGAAGTCCAGACTCACTAATGCATCCTAACAAACTCGATAAGACACACTAATGCAAAATTCTGGTTCTCTAAGACCAACGCTCGGATACCAACTGAAATGTCCCGTTCTTATTGATTAAAAACGTTCCATATTAATTGATTTCGTTGCGAGGTTTTGACCTCTATATGAGACGTTTTTCAAAGACTGCATTCATTTTTAAAACAAACCATAACCTTTATTTCATAAATAAAGGTTTAAAAAGCTTTACGTAGATTATCAAATAATGATAATCTAAAATATCCTGTTTACACACGACCATTACATAATGGTTTACAATACAAATATGTTACATCGAAATCAGTTTCTTGAATGCAGTTTTTACACAATATCATACAAACATGGACTCCAAATCTTGTCCTTATTTTAGTATGCAACAGCGGAAGCTCTTAGTATTCACCTGAGAATAAACATGCTTTAAACGTCAACAAAAATGTTGGTGAGTTATAGGTTTAACCTATCTATATCAAATCGTAACAATAGACCACAAGATTTCATATTTTAATACACATCCCATACAAAGAGATAAAAAATTATTCATATGGTGAACACCTGGTAATCGACATTAACAAGATGCATATATATAAGAATATCCCCATCATTCCGGGACACCCTTCGGATATGATATAAATTTCGAAGTACTAAAGCATCCGGTACTTTGGATGGGGTTTGTTAGGCCCAATAGATCTATCTTTAGGATTCGCGTCAATTAGGGTGTCTGTTCCCTAATTCTTAGATTACCAGACTTAATAAAAAGGGGCATATTTGATTTCGATAATTCAACCATAGAATGTAGTTTCACGTACTTGTGTCTATTTTGTAAATTATTTATAAAACCTGCATGTATTCTCATCCCAAAAATATTAGATTTTAAAAGTGGGACTATAACTCACTTTCACAGATTTTTACTTCGTCAGGAAGTAAGACTTGGCCACTGGTTGATTCACGAACCTATAACAATATATACATATATATCAAAGTATGTTCAAAATATATTTATAACACTTTTAATATATTTTGATGTTTTAAGTTTATTAAGTCAGCTGTCCTCGTTAGTAACCTACAACTAGTTGTCCATAGTTAGATGTACATAAATAAATCGATAAATATTATCTTGAATCAATCCACGACCCAGTGTATACGTATCTCAGTATTGATCACAACTCAAACTATATATATTTTGGAATCAACCTCAACACTGTATAGCTAACTCCAACATTCACATATAGAGTGTCTATGGTTGTTCCGAAATATATATAGATGTGTCGACATGATAGGTCGAAACATTGTATACGTGTCTATGGTATCTCAAGATTACATAATATACAATACAAGTTGATTAAGTTATGGTTGGAATAGATTTGTTACCAATTTTCACGTAGCTAAAATGAGAAAAATTATCTAATCTTGTTTTACCCATAACTTCTTCATTTTAAATCCGTTTTGAGTGAATCAAATTGCTATGGTTTCATATTGAACTCTATTTTATGAATCCAAACAGAAAAAGTATAGGTTTATAGTCAGAAAAATAAGTTACAAGTCGTTTTTGTAAAGGTAGTCATTTCAGTCGAAAGAACGACGTCTAGATGACCATTTTAGAAAACATACTTCCACTATGAGTTTAACCATAATTTTTGGATATAGTTTCATGTTCATAATAAAAATCATTTTCATAGAATAACAACTTTTAAATCAAATTTTATCATAGTTTTTAATTAACTAACCCAAAACAGCCCGCGGTGTTACTACGACGGCGTAAATCCAGTTTTACGGTATTTTTCGTGTTTCCAGGTTTTAAATATTTTGACATATCATATCGACCCATGTATATATATTATTTGGAACAACCATAGACACTCTATATGCCGTAATGTTGGAGTTAGCTATACAGGGTTGAGGTTGATTCCAAAAATATATATACTTTGAGTTGTGATCTAGCCTGAGACGTGTATAAACTGGCTCGTGGATTGATTCAAGATAATATATATCGATTTATTTCTGTACATCTAACTGTGGACAACTAGTTGTAGGTTACTAACGAGGACAGCTGACTTAATAAACTTAAAACATCAAAATGTATTAAAAGTGTTGTAATTATATTTTGAACATACTTTGATATATATGTACATATTTGTTATAGGTTCGTGAATTGACCAGTGGCCAAGTCTTACTTCCCGACGAAGTAAAAATCTGTGAAAGTGAGTTATAGTCCCACTTTTAAAATCTAATATTTTTGGGATGAGAATACATGCAGGTTTTATAAATGATTTACAAAATAGACATAAGTACGTGAAACTACATTCTATGGTTGAATTATTGAAATCGAATATGCCCCTTTTTATTAAGTCTGGTAAACCAAAACCGGGTACTTGTTATGAATGTGGCCAAACGGGACATTTTAGAAATGCATGTCCGAAGAAGAAAGCCAACCCCAACACACGCGGCCGAGCTTTCAACATCAACACCGAGGAAGCCCGAGATGACAATGAATTAGTCACGGGTACGTTTCTCCTCAACAACACTTATGTTACTTGTTTATTCGATTCGGGTGCCGATAAGAGTTTTGTATCCAAGACTTTGACTCATTCTTTTAATACTCCACCACTCCCACTAGATACCACTTATACCATTGAAGTGGCCAACGGAAAAATATTGAGTGCCGACACATATTACCGGGGGTGTACGTTAAACATTTTTGGTAATGAGTTTGAAATTGACTTGATACCCATGGAACTAGGAAGCTTCGATGTATTAATCGGTATGAATTGGCTAGCCAAAACGAAATCTCACATCCTTTGTGATCTTAACGCAATTCGAATCCCTATCGAGAATGGTGAACCTTTGATCGTCTATGGCGATAAGAGTTGCACCGGACTCAACCTCGTTTTGTGTATTAAAGTTAGAAAACTACTCCGTAAGGGTTGTTTTGCGATCCTTGCTCACATTAAGAAAGTCGAGTCCGATGAGAAGCACATCGATGATGTGCCAATTGTTAGTGACTATTCTGATGTATTTCCCGACGAATTGCCGAGTCTTCCACCTCATCGACCGGTTGAATTCCAAATCGATCTTATTCTGGGGGCCGCACCCGTAGCACGTGCACCTTATAGACTCGCTCCATCTGAAATGAAAGAATTGCAAAGTCAAATCCAAGAACTACTTGATCGTGGTTTTATCCAACCTAGCCATTCACCTTGGGGCGCTCTGATTTTGTTTGTTAAAAAGAAAGACGGATCCCTACGAATGTGCATTGATTATCGTGAACTAAACAAATTGACGGTTAAAAACTGATATCCTCTTCCTCGCATCGATGACCTCTTTGATCAACTACAAGGGTCTTGTGTATATTCAAAAATCGATCTCCGCTCGGGTTATCATTAATTAAGGGTTAAGGGGGAAGATGTCTCCAAAACCGCTTTCCGAACTCGTTATGGTAGTTATGAATTTCTTGTAATGCCATTTGGTCTCACTAACGCACCGGCGGTGTTCATGGATCTTATGAACCCCGTGTGCAAACCGTATCTTGAAAAATTCGTTATCGTGTTCATCTATGATATTTTGGTTTATTCTAAAAGCGAAGAAGAACACGAGGAACACCTCTGGCTCGTGCTTGAACTTTTAAGACAAGAACGACTCTATGCCAAATTCTCCAAGTGTGAATTTTGGTTGAAGGAAGTTCAATTTCTTGGTCATGTTGTAAGTGACCAAGGTATTAAAGTCGATCCAACGAAAATCGAAGCCATTAGTAAATGGGAGACTCCCACTACTCCTACTCACATTCGTCAATTCTTGGGTCTCACTGGATACTACCGTAGATTCATCAAGGATTTCTCTTTGGTTGCCCGTCCTCTAACCGCTTTAACTCACAAGGGAAAGAAATTCAATTGGGCGACCGAACAAGAATCCGCATTTCAAATCTTGAAAACAAAGCTAACCACCGCTCCTATCTTGTCACTTCCCGAAGGCAATGACGATTTTGTTGTGTATTGCGATACCTCGAAACATGGTTTTGGGTGTGTGTTGATGCAACGAACGAAAGTCATTTCTTATGCTTCTCGACAACTCAAAATTCATGAACGAAACTACACGACACATGATCTCGAACTCGGAGCCGTTGTCTTTGCACTTAAAATGTGGAGACACTATCTTTATGGAACCAAGAGTACTATCTTTACCGATCACAAAAGTCTCCAACGCATCTTCGACCAAAAGCAACTAAACATGAGACAACGAAGGTGGATTGAAACCTTAAACGATTACGATTGCGAGCTTCGTTACCATGTCGGGAAGGCAAATGTAGTAGCCGATGCCTTAAGTCGAAAAGAAAGAGCGGTGCCTCTTCGTGTCCGAGCCTTAAACATCACCATCCACACCAACCTTAATAGCCAAATTCGGGTAGCCCAAGATGAGGCTCTCAAGGATGAAGACGTTTCACACGAGCTCTTGAACATTCTCGTCTCTCGATTTGAAATTAGAGAGACCGGACTTCGATATTTCGCCGGAAGGATTTGGGTGCCTAGTTATGGGGACCTACGAAGCCTTATTTTAGATGAAGCTCATAAGTCGCGATACTCGATTCACCCCGGTGCCAATAAGATGTACCATGACCTTAAACAACTATATTGGTGGCCGAACATCAAAAGGGACATAGCTACTTATGTTTTCAAGTGTTTGACATGTTCCAAAGTCAAAGCCGAACACCAAAGACCGTCCGGATTACTTCAACAACCCGAAATCCTGCAATGGAAGTGGGAAAGAATAACAATGAATTTTATCACCAAACTACCAAAAACGACGGGCGGTTATGATACCATTTGGGTTATTGTTGACCGTCTCACCAAATCCGCACACTTTCTCGCCATGAAGGAGACCGACAAAATGGAGAAACTTGCACAACTTTATATCAAGGAGATCGTAGCCCGACACAGTGTACCTTTATCAATTATCTCCGACCGAGATGGCCGTTTTGTTTCTAGATTTTGGCGTACCTTGCAAGAAGCATTGGGAACGCGTTTAGACATGAGCACCGCATATCATCCTCAAACCGATGGACAAAGCGAACGTACAATTCAAACCTTAGAGGACATGTTACGAGCTTGCGTGGTTGATTTTGGAAAAGCTTCGGACAAGCACTTACCTCTCGCCGAGTTCTCTTACAACAATAGTTATCACGCAAGTATAAAAGCCGCCCCATTCGAAGCATTATATGGCTGAAAATGCCGTTCTCCTCTTTGTTGGGCCGAAGTAGGCGACGTACAAATCACCGGACCCGAACTCTTTCACGAAATCACCGAGAAGATCGTTCAAATCCGAGATAGGCTTCGGACGGCCCGGAGTCGTCAAAAGTGCTATACCGACAAAAGACGCAACGACCTTGAATTTCAAGTCGGTGACCGCGTCATGTTAAAAGTCGCACCTTGGAAGGGTGTAATCCGTTTTGGGAAACGCGGGAAGCTAAATCCGCGGTATATTGGTCCTTTCGAAATCTTGGAGTGTATTGTAACCGTTGCTTATCGTTTAGATCTTCCGCCTCAATTGAACTCCGTTCATCCTACCTTCCATGTATCTAACTTGAAAAAGTATCTTGCCGAACCTGATATCGTCATCCCTCTCGAGGAACTTACTATTGATGACAAACTTCATTTTGTGGAGGAACCGGTTGAAATTGTGGACACCTCCATCAAGACATTGAAAAAAGCCGAATTCCGATTGTTAAAGTCCGTTGGAATGCCAAAAGGGGACCCGAGTTTACTTGGGAAAGGCAATATCAAATGCAAAAGAAATACCCTCATTTATTACCGGCTCCGGAAACGCAAGATCCCGAGGAAGAAACAACGACTACTACGCCTACTTAAATTTCGGGACGAAATTTCTTTTAAGGAGTAGGTAATGTAACATCCCGCCTTTTTTTCCGTTTACTTTTCCGTTTAACTATTTAAATCCCGTTATATGTTTATAACATCTCCGGTTAATACGTGTTTTAAAAATATCTCGTCTAGGTATTTCACGCACCCGCAAACGAACTTGAGGGACTAGTTTGGCCAAAATGCCAAAGAGGTGACTAGCCTTTGACTAGTCAACCCCCACCCCCATCTTTTCTTTTTCATTTCCCTTTTCTTCTTCTACTTCCATATTTTCTCTCAATTCTTCAATTTCAAGAATCATCATCTAAATCAAATCGAGCAAGCATCCATCTAAACAAATTGCATATTCGGAATCCTCTCATCTTCCTCTTCGATTCCATACCGATTTCATCAAGTTTGGGTAACTTTCTAAAATCACTAGATTTTATGTTCTTGATGTTTTTAACTTATAAAGTTTTTAATTAGTGTCTATGGCTCAAGTCTAACATGATTATATGATTTATATGCTTGATTTCGTTATTTGAAGTAACTAGCGTGAATATGAACTTTGGTGTGTTTGATTTGGTAATTTGGTTGCTTAAATGTTCTTGTTATGATAAAGTGCAAGTATTAAATGTGTTACTAGTAGCACTAGTTTCAATTTGATGTGTAGGTTGTTTTAGAAAACTTCATAAACTTGATTATTGGTTTTGGTGGATTTGGGTTAGGGTTTGATGAACTTGAAATGAACTTCTGATGCTTTGAATGACATGAAATGTTATTTGTAAGTGTTAGGTTATATTGTATGCATGATCACCTTCGAAACGGCATATCATTCATGTAAATTGGTTGCCGAATCATCGAATTTCATTTATGAACTTGAGTGCATTTAATGAGGAGCTTTGAATGTGATTTTGGTTGTTATAAAAGTAAATGTGATGGATGAAATGTGTTTAGTTGTTTTCCTTGTCAAAATACCTTTCCGATGATATAAGATACATGCTTTGGTTGTTTGCGGGTCATAAATGGTGATTGGTTGAAGTTAGGTTCGTGCATAAAACTTAAAAACTGCCAGAATTCTCTGCACAGGTAATGGCGCGGCGCGCCATATATCCGCGCGGCACGCCAAAGTGGTCTGTCCAACTTTGTCGATTTTTGAATAATTTTTGCTATGCTACGCACCTCTGATTCACATGTAACTTATTCTAACATGCTCATATATGATTAAAAACCTCAGAAAAATAGTTCGGGACCCGACCCAAACGTGTTGACTTTTTCGTTGACTTTGACCGACCAAAGTTTGACTTTTTGTCAAACTTAACCAAATGATTATGCAACCTTCCTAACTTGTTTCTATACTTGTATCTTGCATGGAACTTGACAATTTGATTTCACATGCTACATAATCGAGTCGTAACGAGCCATAGGACTAATTGAACATCTTTGACCTATCGTGTTTACCGTTATTGATACGACCTATTTGTTTAGGTCAAGACTAGCACTATCCTTTGCACACGTTACTTTGTGAAGTACTTTTCATACGTGCACTCAAGGTGAGATCATAGTCCCATCTTTCAAACAACTTTTATGCTTTAAACTATGGGATGAGAAACATATACGTATCATACTTTTATACATTGAACACAAGTACGAAAACGAACATTCCACGTACGGGTTTGAACGAAATCCTCAATTCAATTATCATTAGTTACACTTGCAGGGTGTAAACGTGAACTTATATTATGTGATCACATGGGCTTGACGAGCCTCATTCGGACGGTTCGCTACCGTTAGTGGATGAAATATATTTTTGGGTCTAGTGTATGTTCTAACACTACGCAAAGGGTGCAAAACAGTTAAGTTTGATAATTGGGTGCCCGCGAAACAAATAATAACTTTGGAATGCAAATGATTTTGATAATCATATTATATTAAATCGTGTGGTTCAAATGCAACGTTTACTAAAACACCAATGATTTCACCAACGTTTTCGTTGACAGTTTTCTACATGTTTTCTCAGGTCCTTGAAAGCTACTTGATACATGCTTCCGCACTCTTTTTGATACTTGCTTGGATGTCGAGTATGCATGCATAGTTGGAGCGTCTTTTGACTATTTTAAATTGTGTCGCATAGGTTTCATTCGTACGTTAAACTTTGTATTGTAACTAATCTTTTGAACTACATGTGTAAACTTAAAACATCCCTTTACTTATGAAATGAATGCGACATATTTTGGTCAAACATCATAATAAAGACTTATGACCACGCAACGGGACCGAAGTAGTCGGCGCCATCAAACATGATTTGGTCGGGTCGCTACATATTGAGAATCGTTAATAATGTATATGAACGGGTCCTTTCAGACAAGATGGAGAAGTTAACACGACTGTATTTTAAGGAAGTCGTCTCCAGACATGGAATACCAATCTCTATTATCTCTGATAGGGATGACAGATTTATTTCAAGATTCTGGCAGACATTACAACAAACATTAAGAACTCGTCTAGACATGAGTACTGCCTATCATCCACAAACTGATGGGCAGAGCGAAAGGACGATACAAACGCTTGAAGACATGCTACGAGCATGTGTTATTGATTTCGAAAACAGTTGGGATCGACATCTACCGTTAGCAGAATTTTCCTACAACAACAGCTACCATTTAAGCATTGAGATGGCGCCGTTTGAAGCACTTTATGGTAGAAAGTGCAGGTCTCCGATTTGTTGAAGTGAAGTGGGGGATAGACAGATTACGGGTCCGGAGATAATACAAGAAACTACCGAGAAGATCATCCAAATTCAACAACGGTTGAAAACCGCCCAAAGTCGACAAAAGAGCTTTGCTGACATTAAAAGAAAAGATATAGAATTTGAAATTGGAGAGATGGTCATGCTTAAAGTTACACCTTGGAAAGGCGTTGCTCGATTGGGTAAACGAGGGAAATTAAATCCAAGGTATATCGGACCATTCAAGATTATTGATCGTGTCGGACCAGTAGCTTACCGACTTGAGTTACCTCAACAACTCGCGGCTGTACATAACACTTTCCATGTCTCGAATTTGAAGAAATGTTTTGCTAAAGAAGATCTCACTATTCCGTTAGATGAAATCCAAATCAACGAAAAACTTCAATTCATCGAAGAACCCGTCGAAATAATGGATCGTGAGGTTAAAAGACTTAAGCAAAACAAGATACCAATTGTTAAGGTTCGATGGAATGCTCGTAGAGTACCCGAGTTCACCTGGGAACGAGAAGATTAGATGAAGAAGAAATACCCGTATTTATTTTCAGAAGATACGTCAACACCTCCAACTGCTTAAAATTTCGGGACGAAATTTATTTAACGGGTAGGTACTGTAGTGACCCGAACTTTTCCATGTTTATATATATATTAAATGAAATTGTTATTTACATGATTAAGTGTTTCCAACATGTTAAGCAATCAAACTTGTTAAGACTTGATTAATTGAAATAGGTTTCATATAGACAATTGACCACCCAAGTTGACCGGTGATTCACGAACGTTAAAACTTGTAAAAACTATATGATGACATATATATGGTTATATATATAGTTAACATGATATTATGATAAGTAAACATATCATTAAGTATATTAACAATGAACTACATATGTAAAAACAAGACTACTAACTTAATGATTTTGAAACGAGACATATATGTAACGATTATCATTGTAACGACATTTAATGTATATATATATATCATATTAAGAGATATTCGTACATCATAATATCATGATAATATAATAATTTAAAATCTCATTTGATATTATAAACATTGGGTTAACAACATTTAACAAGATCGTTAACCTAAAGGTTTCAAAACAACACTTACATGTAACGACTAACGATGACTTAACGACTCAGTTAAAATGTATATACATATACTGTTTTAATATGTATTCATACACTTTTGAAAGACTTCAAGACACTTATCAAAATACTTCTACTTAACAAAAATGCTTACAATTACATCCTCGTTCAGTTTCATCAACAATTCTACTCGTATGCACCCGTATTCGTACTCGTACAATACACAGCTTTTAGATGTATGTACTATTGGTATATACACTCCAATGATCAGCTCTTAGCAGCCCATGTGAGTCACCTAACACATGTGGGAACATCATTTGACAACTAGCATGAAATATCTCATAAAATTACAAAAATATGAGTAATCATTCATGACTTATTTACATGAAAACAAAATTACATATCCTTTATATCTAATCCATACACCAACGACCAAAAACACCTACAAACACTTTCATTCTTCAATTTTCTTCATCTAATTGATCTCTCTCAAGTTCTATCTTCAAGTTCTAAGTGTTCTTCATAAATTCTACAAGTTCTAGTTTTATAAAATCAAGAATACTTTCAAGTTTGCTAGCTTACTTCCAATCTTGTAGAGTGATCATCCAACCTCAAGAAATCTTTCTTATTTACAGTAAGATATCTTTCTAATATAAGGTAATACTCATATTCAAACTTTGATTCAATTTCTATAACTATAACAATCTTATTTCGAGTGGAAATCTTACTTGAACTTGTTTTCGTGTCATGATTCAACTTCAAGAACTTTCAAGCCATCCAAGATCCTTTGAAGCTAGATCCATTTGTCTCTTTTCTAGTAGGTTTATCCACAAAATTTGAGGTAGTAATGATGTTCATAACATCATTCGATTCATACATATAAAGCTATCTTATTCGAAGGTTTAAACTTGAAATCACTAGAACATAGTTTAGTTAATTCTAAACTTGTTCGCAAACAAAAGTTAATCCTTCTAACTTGACTTTTAAAATTAACTAAACACATGTTATATATCTATATGATATGCTAACTTAATGATTTAAAACCAGGAAACACGAAAAACACCGTAAAACTGGACATACGCCGTCGTAGTAACACCGCGGGCTGTTTTGGGTTTGATAATTAAAAACTATGATAAACTTTGATTTAAAAGTTGTTCTTCTGGAAAATGATTTTTCTTATGAACATGAAACTATATCCAAAAATCATGGTTAAACTCAAAGTGGAAGTATGTTTTTCAAAATGGTCATCAAGACGTCGTTCTTTCGACTGAAATGACTACCTCTTACAAAAATGACTTGTAACTTATATTTCCGACTATAAACCTATACTTTTTCTGTTTAGATTCATAAAATAGAGTTCAATATGAAACCATAGCAATTTGATTCACTCAAAACGGATTTAAAATGAAGAAGTTATGGGTAAAACAAGATTGGATATTTTTTATTTTTGTAGCTACGGGAAATATTAACAATTCTATACAAATAATATCCTAGCTAACTTATATTGTATTATACATGTATTCTAATATATTATGTAATCTTGGGATACCATAGACACGTATGCAAATGTTTTGACATATCATATCGACCCATGTATATATATTATTTGGAACAACCATAGACACTCTATATGCCGTAATGTTGGAGTTAGCTATACAGGGTTGAGGTTGATTCCGAAAATATATATACTTCGAGTTGTGATCTAGCCTGAGACGTGTATACACTGGGTCGTGGATTGATTCAAGATAATATATATAGATTTATTTCTGTACATCTAACTGTGGACAACTAGTTGTAGGTTGCTAACGAGGACAGCTGACTTAATAAACTTAAAACATCAAAATGTATTAAAAGTGTTGTAATTATATTTTGAACATACTTTGATATATATGTACATATTTGTTATAGGTTCGTGAATCGACCAGTGGCCAAGTCTTACTTCCCGACGAAGTAAAAATCTGTGAAAGTGAGTTATAGTCCCACTTTTAAAATCTAATATTTTTGGGATGAGAATACATGCAGGTTTTATAAATGATTTACAAAATAGACACAAGTACGTGAAACTACATTCTATGGTTGAATTATCGAAATCGAATATGCCCCTTTTTATTAAGTCTGGTAATCTAAGAATTAGGGAACAGACACCTTAATTGACGCGAATCCTAAAGATAGATCTATTGGGCTTAACAAACCCCATCCAAAGTACCGGATGCTTTAGTACTTCGAAATTTATTTCATATCCGAAGGGGGTCCCGGAATGATGGGGATATTCTTATATATGCATCTTGTTAATGTCGGTTACCAGGTGTTCACCATATGAATGATTTTTATCTCTATGTATGGGATGTATATTGAAATATGAAATCTTGTGGTCTATTGTTACGATTTGATATATATAGGTTAAACCTATAACTCACCAACATTTTTGTTGACGTTTTAAGCATGTTTATTCTCAGGTGATTATTAAGAGCTTCCGCTGTCGCATACTTAAATAAGGACAAGATTTGAAGTCCATGCTTGTATGATATTGTGTAAAAACTGCATTCAAGAAACTTATTTCGTTGTAACATATTTGTATTGTAAACCATTATGTAATAGTCGTATGTAAATAGGATATTTTAGATTATCATTATTTGATAATCTAAGTAAAGCTTTTTAAACCTTTATTGATGAAATAAAGGTTATGGTTTGTTTTAAAATGAATGCAGTCTTTGAAAAACGTCTCATATAGAGGTCAAAACCTCGTAACGAAATCAATTAATATGGAACGTTTTTAATCAATAAGAACGGTACATTTCACCCACCGATTTATAAAAACGGTGGATGAAATTGAAGCGCCGGAACCAACGGCTGAGGACCAACCAGGTAACAACAAAAGAAAACGGAAAGCCTCTCCATCAAGTAACCACAACCACAACGACTCCACCAAGAAGCCTTTCACCCCCGGTGGCAGAAAAAGTTATGCCGGAACTCGACCTTTTTGCAACAAGTGCCACAAACATCATTATGGTGAATGTAGCAAACCATTTTGCAACAAGTACCGCAACCATCATTATGGAAAATGTGGCAAGTCATTTTGCATCAAGTGTCAAGAAAGTGGCCATGTGGCCCTTGTTTGTAAGAGTACCATTACCTTCGCTCAAAAGAGGCCCAATGCGCCAAAAGCGGGTGTTTGTTTCGAATGTGGCCAACCGGATCATTTTAGGAATGTGTGTCCAAAGAAGAAATCAAACCCCAATGTGCGCGGATGAGCCTTCAACATTAACACCTAGGATGCTCGAGATGACAATGACCTAGTCACGGGTACGTTTCTTCTCGACAACTCTTACGTTTCTTGCTTATTCGATTCGGGTGCCGATAAATGTTTTGCATCCAAGACTTTGACTCATTCTGTTAGCACTCCACCATTCCCTTAGATACCACTTATATCATTCAGGTGACCGACGGAAAAATATTGCGGGCTGACAATTTTATCGGAGAGTGTACGTTGAACTTTGGGTAAAAAGTTTGAATTTTGACTTGATACCTATAGAACTAGGGGGCTCAAAACCTGTTCGTTAAGAAGAAAATGATTCCTTACATGTGTATAGATTATCGTGAACTAAATAATTTCCGGATAAGAACCGATATCCTTTCCCCCGTATCAATGACCTCCTGATGAATCACAAGGATTCCGTGTGTATTCCAAAATCGACCTCCATTCCTGTTATCATCAATTGAGGGTTAAGGGAGAAGGTATCTCCAAAACCATTTTCCGAACTCGCTATGATAGTTATAAATTTCTTTTAGTGCCGTTCAGTTTATCTAAGGCTCCGTCCGTATTCATAGACCTCCTGAACCGCTTATGCAAACATATCTAGACAAATCCGTTATCGTATTTATAGATGATGTCTAAATCTATTTAAGTAAAGAAGAAAACGAACAACATCTCTGTCTTACGCTCGAACTCTTGAGAAAAGAGCAACTCTATGCCAAAATCTTCAAGTGTAAACTTTGCTTAAACAAAGTCCAATTTCAAGACCATGTTGTTAGTGGTCAAGGTATTACAATAAATCTCGGAAAAATCGAAGCCACACGTAATCGGGAAACCCTCACGACTCTGACTTGTATTCGTAAAATCTTAGATCTCGCCGGTTATTACCGAAGATTCATTTCCGACTTTTTCTCATGTTGCTCGTCCTTTAACCTCGTTAACTCCCTAAGGGAAAGATTTAAACCTCTCCATGTCCGGACCTTGAACGTGATTATCCACACTAACCTGACTAGATAAATTCGTGTAGCACAAGATGGAACTCAAATGTGGAAAATATTTCTACGTGAACGCCTGAAAGGCATACTCTCTCGACTCGAAATCAAGGAAACTGAAATTCGTTACTTTGCACGAGGAATTTGAATACTTAATTATGGACCCCATCAATCTTTTCACCACCACGTACCACGCTACATAACTCTGTTATTTCACTATTACCGTCTGATATTGCTGGAACCCAAAATAACACACAACCCAAGGATACCCCTTTCTTCTTTGACTTATCGTCCTTATGCTTCTGATATACGGCCAACTACTACTCAATTCCGAACTATACAACTACGTGTACTATCTCGTTCCTCCAAGTCTCAACATTTGGCCACAAGTTGCGCGATATGAGTACATCGAGGTGAAAACTCATCCTATTCTAAATTCTTATTTCACTTCCATCTTTTTCGCTCGTACTTCCGTATAAGGAAATCTTTTATCAAAATTCTCAATGAAAAGAGAGACTCTTCACGTATTACTAGTATTCGCCACGCGGGTGAGTAGCCCTAACTAACTTGTTCAAACATATCTTAAAGAATTCTATTCCAACACAGTGTACCATTGTCGACTATCTCTGATCAAAATGCTCGTTTCACTTCTAGACTTACAAAAAGCCTCGGGACCACGTATAAACATGGGTGCCGCATATCCCCCACAAATCGACGAACAAAGAAAATGTACTATTTGAACCTTGGAAACCATAATGCGAGTTTGTATTTATCAACTACAAATTACTTGGGAAAATTCCTTGCCTTTAACCGAATTCTCTTACAACGATAGTTATCACATGGGTATTAACACCGCACCTCTTCGAAACTTTATATGGCCGCAAATGTCATTCTCCTTTTCGTTAGGTCAAAGTGGGTGACAAGCAAACCACCGGATCCGAACTCATTCAGGAAATAACCGTTAAGGTCGTTCAAGTGCGATAAGGTCTCAAGACGGCCCGTAGTCGCCAAAGGAGCTATGCCGATGTTAGACGTAAACCTCTCGAATTCCAAGTGAGTGACCACGTAATATTGAAAAACCGCACCTTGGAAGGGTGTAATCCGTTTTGGAAAAACGAAGGTAGTTGAATCCGCGATATTGATCCTTTCGAAATCTTGGGGCGTACTGGACCCGCTACATACAGTTTAGATCTTCCGACTCAATTAGGTTTCCCGTCAATCCTACATTCCATGTATCAAATTTTGAGAAGTGTCCTGCGTGACAGGAACTTGTTATTTCTTTTAGATGAGCTTACTATCGATGACAAACTCCGCTTCATGGGAGAACCGGTTGAAATTATGGATCGTAAAACCAAACCTTAAGACAACGTAAAATCTCGACTGTCAAAATTCGTGGGGATGCCCAAGGACGTATTTTCACTTATTCGTAGAATTGACAACGCAAGGTCTCGAGGAAGATACATCGACTATTACTTCCAACAAAATTTCGGGACGAAATTTCTTTTAAGGTGTGGGTAATGTAACATCCCGCATTTTTCCGTTAAATTATTTTAACGCCCGTCTTTTTATTTTGTTGATATCTTTCGTACCTAGATTCATATCATCCGTTGATTAACGTTCTTAATATTTTCGTTATTGGATTATAACATCTCCCGTTTACTCTTGTGTATTTCAAAATAATTCGTTTGGTTAACCCACGCACCCGAATCCGAACTCGAGGGACTAATTTCGTCAATTGATCAAAGATGTGACTAGTTGGACTAGTCAACATCCACCACCACCATTCATTTCATTCATCACCTCCCATCTTTCTCTACTACTTTCATTTTTACTCTCAAACACCCATTTCACTAAATCATCATCCATTTTGAATCTAGCAAGCATCAACTAAAACAAACTACATATTTGAAATCCTTGCATCTTCCTCTTCAATTCCATACCAACTTCATCTGTTTTGGGTAACTTTCTAAAAACACTAGATTTTGTGTTCTTGATAATTTTGACTTATAAAAGTGTTAATTAGTGTCTATGGCTCAAGTCTAACATGAATATGTGTTTGGTTTGCTCGATTTGTTGTTTTGAGTAACTAGCTTGAATATGAAAAATGGGTGTGCTTAATCTTGAATTTTATATGATTAAATGTTGTTTAAATGTTAAAGTTCATGTATTAAATGTGTTACTAGCATCATTAGCTTCAATTTGATGTGTAGGATGATTTAGAAAAGCTTCATTTACAAAATAGTTGAATTCATGATTTTGGTTAGGGTTTGATGAACTTTAAAATGAACTTTTGATGCATTGAATGCTTGTTAATGTTGTTGGTAAGTGTTTAGTTGCAATGTATGTTTAATTACCTTCAAAATGGCATATCGTATGTGTAAATTGGTTTCCCGAATCATAAAATACGTTTTACGAACTTGAAACCTTGATAACGAACCTTTAATGATCACTGGACGAGAATTCGATTATTGTAAATGATATTTTTGTGTGATGAAAAGTGTTTAGTTGTATTCCTCGTTAAATTACCTTTCCAACGATGTATGGTATGCGTTTTAAGTGTTTACGGTTCATTTGTTGTGTTAAAAATGAGTTTTGGCTCGAGACTTGAACACTTGCACCAGCCCAGGTACCAGCTCACGTTGAGTGTCGCGGCGCGGCCATCCTTGGTCGCGGCGCGACATTAGGCGTGTTTAGATTCTGATCAAACTTACACTTTTACGAAAAATGTTTGCTATGCTACGCACCTCCGATTCACATGTAACTTGTTCTATCATGCTTATATATGATTAAAAACCTCAGAAAAATAGTTCGAGACCCGACCCGAACATGTCTTATTCGTTGACTTTGACTTGACCAAATTTGACTTTTTAGTTAAACTTAACCAAATGTTTACGCAATCGTTCTAACATGCTTTTATACTTATATCTTGCATGAAACTTGACAACTTGATACACATGCTTTATGTAATCGAGTCGTAACGAGGCATAGGACTAATTGAACATCTTTGACCAACCGTGTTTACCGTTATTGATACAACCTACTTGTTTAGGTCAAGACTAGCACTCGTTCTTGCACACGTTACTTTGTGAAATACTTTATTTACTCGTGCACTCAAGGTGAGATCATAGTCCCACCTTTACTCTTTTAAACTTACATTTGGGATGAAAAAACATAAACGTTTCATTTTACAAAGTGAACAAAAGTATGAAAACAAACATTCTACATATGAGTTAGAACAAAATCCTCAATTCGATTATCATTAGTTACACTTGCCGGGTGTAAGCGAGAAACAAACCCTCATTCGGACGGTTCGCTACCGTTACTTCGGATGAAATATATTTTCGAGAAACAGTGTATGTTCTAACACCAACACTGTTGTGATAACAATTTTTAAAATGGTTTACTATTATTGAAATGTTATAAATCTTGTGGTTCATTTTACTTACTTACTTAAACCTATGACTTCACCAACGTTTTCGTTGACAGATTTCTATGTTTTTCTCAGGTCTTTAAACGATATGTGATACATGCTTCCGCTCATTATTTTGATACTTGCATTGGATGTCGAGTATATATGCATACGTGGAGCGTCTTTTGACTTTATTTTAAACTGTGTCGCATAGGTTTCATTTGTACTTATAACATTGTAACATAACTTGTGGTTGAACTATTCTTGTAAAGTTGAAACAATCTTTACATTTGAAATGAATGCGACATATTTTTTAGTCAAACGTTATTTTAAAGACTTACGACCACGTAACGGGACTTAAGTAGACGGCGCCGTCAATGACGATTTTGCCGGGTCGCTACAGATGACCTGGTGTGCGATGCATTGTTGTTTGATACCTTCCTCAAATGGTGAAGAAATCCCAACTAAAGACTTTTAAGTCACAGAAAAAGAAAAGGTTAATAACTGTGAGAAAAAGGATGAAGACGTATAATGTATAATAAAGAGTAATTGGTAACCAAGACCCAAAAATGTTAATAACAACAAATGCAATGTCATAAAGGTAGCAACTAATACTCATTTACCTAATTACCCAATCGAACACTAATAATTAATGAAGGAAACTATAAAAAACAGTAAGTTAGCTATAACCATATTATTATTATTATATACATATAAACCAAGTGGCTCGGAAATAATAGACTTCTTTCGTAGATGTGATCGGAGTTGCCTCTGTTATCCTGTACAAAAAAGTTTATAATATATCAACATGTTAGATAGTATATAATTACAGTATATGAATAACAAATGCATTTATGTGAGAAATGAAGAAATATTCATACCAGAAAACCTTTGATATTTTCAAGAAAGTCTTGGTATACAATATTTTTGGTAGAATTTTCTGTTTCATTCTGTTGTTGCTTAATCAATATCTTTAAATCACTTGGGGATGTTGCTCCGGATAACGCGCAATATATAACTGGCCATGACCGAAAACAGGTTTTGATAGAAGATACCAATTTTGTTTAGGGACTGGCCTTGGCTTTAAGCATCTTAAATAGATGAAGTCATGAAACATCAGAAGTAAGAAAACAGACGGAATTGGCGTTGACATTTTCATTACATACAAAGTCCCTCAACCCTTTGCCTTTCACGGCAGGTGACTGTGATAAGGATAACTTTTTCTTCACATCATCGACTTGATGTTTTACATCATCAGATAATCTACTATTAACATAATAATCAGTATCACAATTTCCATTGTTTTTTAACAAAACACTCAAATATAACATAATTACACGATTGAGTACCGATATGTTACAAAAGTAACTAAAACCCTAAAATGAAAAACTATTAACCCGATGAAAATAACTTACCACCAAAAAGGACTATACAACCTGACACATAAATCTTTGATGACGATCTCAGATTATACCTCTCCTGGCTACAAATCGTTTGACTCCATTTCTGATTCTCAACTTTTCAGTCGCCGGCCGTTTCTGATTTCTTATTTTTTTTGTCTAAGACCTAATATTTTTTAAAAAAACTCATTGGACCAATTTTTAGGGATATGAATCTCAAAAACTGAAAACTTTACGACTCGACCCGTTTGACCCATATGCAAGACCCATTAGACCCAAATTGAGCACTTTGGGTTTGATTTGCCAGGTATATCCAGCAATAAAGCAATAAGAACATTGCCTATGTTAATTACATATTTGAAGAAATTCAATTCTATTTATTTTTCAACTAATATTTACTCAGCTCCTGTTGTTCCTTTATGCAAAAGAACTAAAGAAATATAAAGTTTTAAAACTTGTAAGAGTTACTATCTTATCACCGACTGGTATCTAAATTTTCACCCGAATTCATTATCAATCAACAATTCTAGAAAAATAAATTACAATAATAAGCCCTAAAATATTGGATGTAAAGCAATAACAAAAATACCTTCACTGTTGCCAAATCTAGATAGAAACTGGTTAGAGAACCACGTATTGTTGGCGACGGTGCACCAAAAAACTGGTGGTGATGATGGTGGTTAATCTACAGGAAGGAAGCTGATGTTGTTGGCTGCGGGGCTCGACACAACAGGGGATGATGATGATAATATGAAAGAATTAGGTATAGAAGAAGTGTGTGGTATTGTAGAGAGATGATAGGTGATTAATATTTTTTGAAGGAGTTAAAGTTGGAAAAGCATCGGGTGATTAATTTGGCGATGGAGGTTGAAGGTAAGACCAGAAGCATCTGGAGAAGGGTTTGTTGAGGGGATAAATATCGGAGGGTACTGTTTACGTTACTATTAACACCATTTACCACAATTTATATATATATATATATAAATTAAGTTAATTATCACAAAATACCACGTGTCCCAATCAAACACCCAATTAGACTACCATTTACTCACCAAAACTATTTTAAATACCCCGTAAAACCTAAACCGTTCATCAACCTCACCCCTCTCTCTTCTGTCACTCCTCTCTTCTAACAGAAAAACCCTCAGCTTCTCTCCGGCGAATATGGCCGCCGACTGCCGTAATCGACGACGCCACTACACCTAATTTATCTCTTACAATTTTACGCACCTATTGATATAAATTTTGTATAATATCTCCAGGTTACTAAACACTGCCGCAACTATCACCGGTTATATATTGCGTATGCTGACCAACAAAAATATATCAATTGGTGAATCATGAATTAATCGATATATCTTTTGCCGTCTATTCAATTTATTATATACTGCTACATAGATAATATACATATATTCTATTTATTTAATAATACTCGAAGTATTATAATACCGTATTTGGTGATTTAGGAATCCAAAACCCTTCAATTGATTGAAATTGTTAGAAGCTTTTTCTGTCATTTAATCGGTATCCGGAGGTCGCCGATTAATGCTACTTCGTCACGATTATTTTCGTATAAAGCACTCATGGTCAGATTCAGGTAATCAATTTCGTTCAATTATACTAATACATGTATGGTCTTGCCGTGTATTCAGTTATACTAATACAATTTTGTTGGAGAACAGACTAATACGTCAGCTACAATTTGATTATCCTAAAGGCATTATTATTGTCATCCCTATATTTTCTTCAATAATCTTGTTAATAAAAGTTTTATTATTCAGACATGTAAACTACTTTTGCTTTTGTGATATGTGTAGATTTTAATAGAGTGAATGGTTAGTTGGAATTGGGAGAAATAATTTAGACTGAGTTTCTTTATAATGAAGATAATGAATGGTTGGTTATGTTAATATTGATTTGTTATTTGAGTTTCCTTATCATCTCAAACATTAGTAGGAATGTAATGGTTTTTGTTACTTTTGTATGAATTTATCTTCCCTCCCAACCATTAACGCTGTCTTTTCATGCAGAAAAAAAAGGGATATAATGTACATGTTGATTAGCATCTATTGAAGCATATAGCAGCTAAAGATGGTTAAATGGTATGAAGACTGTAAATAGTTATGATTTTTAATGACATTTGCATTGCTTTGTTCTATCATGTATGCATTTTTTAATATTATTGTTTTAAATACATTATAATTATGACTTGTACATATAGAAGTAGATTTAATAAAATGTTGGTTTGCTGCATAATTAGATAATATCTCACTATATAAGGTGCATCAAATGTTGACCAAGTATTTTAAATTTTGTGAGCTTAATTGCCGAATTAAAAGTAGCTGGAAGGTATCTCTACATACTTGCAAATAGATCAAGTATATATGTATCCGATATTTATGGCTAATCTATTGAGTATAGTGGGCTGTTAGGTTAAGTTACATACATCCATTAGTATTTAATTTTGGCTTTATTTACTGTAATTTTGGTACCCTGCTTATAAGTTAACAGTGGCAATTTCAAACCATTTAAATGGGTCAGTCAAATCAGCTTTCACTAACTCACATAGTCTAACTTTGATTCTGTAAAATTGCAGCTAAAAAATGGAGATTTGGTTTGAATAATTTCATGAAGAACCATGTTTACAATGATAATGGATAGCAGATTTGAAGAAATTAGGATGAGTTTCACCTTTTCAATTCAACTTGCACCTTTCAATAAAGCTGATTCTGGTAATCTGTTTTTATTCCATGTCATGTTGATTAGTAATTCTAATTTTGTTTTTTGCAACTTGATTTTGACTTGTCATAGTCAAACTGTTTTGGCGGATGCTATAGTGATTGATTTGGTGTGCTTAAGGTTAACCATAGAGTTGACATGATGGCGAATCTCATACTTTCAATCTTGTACTTATCAAACAAACTTGGTGAACTTTCATTGTGTGCAGAGGGCAATATGTATGCTACTATTGATCACCGAGGTTACTCTTATTTGCAGAAATTGATCAAAATCAAACCACCAATTTGATTCAACCAACAGATAAAGGTTATAATTATTTCAACTTTTCTATTAGCCTTATTAGAACTACATTATCGCCCATAAAAATCACAATACTTCATAAATTACTCTTTTTATTTATTTATTATATCCTTCATGTTTAATATGTTAATGACTCATACACATTTTTTTTGAGTAGGATCTGGCTACTATTAATTTGATCTATACATTCAACAAGTGGTTTGCAAAAGATGTGTTGGTGGGTTGGTGCATGAGACGACCCGTCCCAATCCATAAGGACGAATACAATAACATATGGTTACATTGCGAGGTATTTGACCTCTATATGATACATTTTACAAACATTGCATTCATTTTTAAAAGACATCCTTTCATTACATCGAAAGTTGAAAAGTATGCATACCATTTCATAATATATCCAAACTATAGATGACTTAATATGTCATTTACTTAATAATGATCTTTATTGAACTCAACGACTTGAATGCAACGTCTTTTGAAATATGTCATGAATGACTCCAAGTAATATCTTTAACATGAGCAAATGCACAGCGGAAAATTTCTTTAATACCTGAGAATAAACATGCTTTCAAGTGTCAACCAAAAGGTTGGTGAGTTCATTAATTTATCATAATCATTCATTTTCATCATTTTAATAGACCACACGATTTCATTTTTATATTACACATAACCTGTGTAATAAAATAGTACGCATAACCTGCGAATTAAAATTCATTCATATGGTGAACACCTGGTAACCGACATTAACAAATGCATCTAGAATATCCCCAAATATACAGGTACACTCATCTGTATATAAAATCAAAGTACTAAAGCATCCATAACCTGGATGGGGTTTGTTAGGCCCGATAGATCTATCTTCAGGATTCGCGTCAATTTGGGGGTCTGTTCCCAAATTCTTAGGCTACCAAGCTAAAAAGGGTGATATCCGGTATAATAATTCAACCATAGAATGTAGTTTCAGTACTTGTGTCTATTTCATGAAACAGTTATAAAAGCAGCGCATGTATTCTCAGTCCCAAAATATATATTGCAAAAGCATTTAAAAAGGGAGCAAATGAAACTCCCTATACTGTATATCATAGTAAAAATACATATGTCGTCATTGAACAAGTGCAAGGTTGGCCTTGGATTCACAAACCTATATTAAGTATATATATATTTATATGTTGGTCAATATCTGTCTAACAATTTAGGTCAAGTCATAGTGTACCACAATCCTAATGCTCGAGACTAATATGCAAAAGTTAACAAAAATCATCTTGACCAAAATGACTTCAAAAATCTTCTATACATGATTATTATATAGTTTAAATATAGTCGTTTTATATTTTTAAATATTTTAACAGATCTATTAGAATCAATTATATAATTCGTTTATTAATAAATAAAATTTTATATTAAAATTTATAAAATATACTTTTATATATCTTAAGTAATAAAATTTTTAAAGTTCATTTAATATCATAATAATAATATGATAGGTATTATTAATGTAATTATATTACACATAGTAAAGTATGTTTGTATCACATATTTATTTCATAAAATAATATTGATAATAATAATAGTAAGTAAAAGTTGTATTATTTTATAATAATAATAATTATTATTTTATTAGTAAAAATAAAAATATTTATATTTACTAAAAATGTTATTATGATAATAAAAATACTAAACAGATAGTAATAATGATATTTTATAATAAGAATGATATTTCTATTAAAAATAATAATTTTAGTAAAAATGATGGTTTTAATATTAATAATGCTTTTAATAATAATATTGATAAAAATAATGAAAATGATATTTTTATCTAAATCAATATCTTACAATATTTTTATTTCATTATGATACAGATACTCATTTCCCAATCAATTTGTTAATAGCTTTTAGTCGTCTTTTATATCGCGTTCATAATAATGATAATAATAGTAATCATAATAATTAGATGTTACTAATATTAGTTTTAATTATAACAATACTAATAATAATAAATATTATGATGATATTAATGATAATACTAATATCATTTTTAATGATAATAATAATAATAATACTAATTATAACCTTAACGATAATACCTTTTATTAATAACGATAATGATAATAATAATGATAATAATACTAATAATAATTATATAATAATTATAACGACGATAATAACGACGATAATAATAATCATTTTTAATAATCATACAAAAATTCAATTGACTATAACTTCTAATCCGTTCATCGAAACCATTCGATATCTAAATGAAAAGTTCTTAATTTTTAGCTAGCTTTCCAACGACATGCATATCATATACCTTATCCTAGTAGCATATGTACCTAATTCAGGATTTAACATAACCTATCTAACGACAATATCAAACGTACGAGCATGCATCTTACTTATATATAATTTGGTGATAAGGATGACATCATTGTGGTTGATTTCTTAATTCCTGGTGAGTGGTGTGCTGATGTGTCTTTATGTTTTTTAATTCAAGTGATGTCACAGTATTAGTTAATTATTAATCTAAATCTAAATCTAAATTTATAATTAAACTTAAATAATTAATTAATATACGTATAATATCTATTTATTGTCCTAAAAAACATCAATTTGCTCTGACATGCTTTTTATACGTGTGCCTTTTTAAGATTTGAAATGGCGATAGTTATTAATATTTAGTTTTGATATATCTTAGATTTATGACTTTTATGTAGGTATTTATTTAAATTCTCATACCATACTACTAAAATACATAGTATAATATAACGGAGTATAGTATAACTAAGTTGTGTAAAAGGTCTTATTTAATTAAATATAAAACTTATAACTGGCCTTTTATTACCTTTTGACAATTAAAATTTATTTATTTATTAAACTCGTGTAATCACAGGTCATTAACTAGTAATTCTATATACTCGAGCACTAGTCAAGGATACACTATTTATATGTAAAAGTTAAGTAATGAGTACTCACGTATCAATATTGAGATTCAATATTACAGGAAAGGTACGTAAACGCAACGGAGATGATAAACACTAGTTTGACCTCTTGGGCATACTCTCGAACATTACCCATCACCTCCATAGCTATAACTCATAATTTCCTTAGCCCTATCCTACTTGAAAACCAGTTTTGAAATAACTCGCTCATGACCTCGTCGTGATATTTTATGCATAATAATACTAATAATTACACTAATACTACTAATAATAATATTATGATTGATAATAATAATAATAATAATAATATTAGTAGAAATAGTAAATAAATAAATATCTACGGAGTAATTTAGATAGAGATATAGATAGTTTGAATTATGACCAGCCAACGCTCGAGTTTTATAGTCACTTTCTGAAACCCCACCTTACTTGGCCATCGTTTACAGCTCATCATTTATGGTAATCCATTACGTACACTTATATTACACACACACACACACACACACACACATATATATATATATATATATATATATATATATATATATATATATATATAATATATTTAATCTTTAGAATTAATTAAATATTAAATATTATATTATATTCTCGTGCATAGTTGATTTATAATTCTTGCACCGATGAATTGTACGTTGACGCTCGACTTACATGACGGTTCCGGTTTCTCGAACGGCTTTTCGTACGCTCAGAAAACTAGCACTTTACGTTACGCGACGTGTACCTTTATCAATAATCAGACTTAATCATTTAAAGCCTATATTACCCAAAGTATAACTTTTATATTTGAGTGTCGTGGTCATTTGCTTCCATAAATCAAAGTCTCGTTGTTTATCAAAATATTTCATTTTAAATCATCCATTAAATGTTATATTTTGTCAATTGTAATATATATATATATATATATATATATATATATATATATATATATATATATATATATATATATATATATATATATCCTTTAAAAAATATATATAAACTTGTTCATATTGAAATATGTAATAATACAATATTTAGTTTTTCAAAACTAATTATATTTTTAAAGTTTATTTTGGAATCGTTTAGATAGTAGAAAAATATTATATCAAATCACGTTTATGTTTTTGAAACGCTTTATATATTTGTAATTTATAATATAAACTTTATTTAAATTCTTCAAAAGTCATATACAAATTATCTTATAAAACGTCCTAATTAATAAAGTTCTTTTTAAACTAAAACGTTTTTATACGTTTAAATCAACTATGATAACTTTGTTTTTGTAAAACTAAATATATACAATAATCATTTTATTAAAAGGTTAAAATAGTAGAAGTTGTTATATCATAAAACGTTTTAGAAAAGTAAGATTAAATAAACTTTTAATAGATTTTAAGTTTTTAACGTTTGTTGGTACAACGTGATATAAAGTCTAAAGGTTAGATAAACGTAAAAAAATTATTTTAATGTAAAACGTTAATTTACTTAACTTGTCGATATCCATTTTCTAAGTTATCTATATTCTACAATTTTACTTCCACATTAATTAATATACAAGTTTAATAGTTTATCTTATCAAAAGTTACGAGTCAATTATTGTAAAGCATAAATTGAAAATCAAACGGGAATCTCCACTAACCCTTGTCTAGTTCCCGTTAATTGACACTTTTGTTCCTTCTAATAAATCACTTTACCAATTATTCCGAATACCGTTAAAAAGGAAAGGTTTCTTAAATCAAATTGGACCTTTCAACATAGACGTAATCATATCACAATGTGTCGGATAACTCAATCATTTGATATTATCTTATAATTCCATTGATAAATATATTGAACAAATATGTTCATGTAAAGTATTATACATTTAAATACTTTGTTAATATTTCAAGTTATAATATATATTCACATATATATAATCATATCCATTTAATTAGTGGTTCGTGAATTGTCAGAATTTGGTCGAGGTTAAATGAATGTATGAACATAGTTTAAAATCCTTGAGATTTAACTTAACAAACTTTGCTTATCATGTCGGAGTAATATAAAGATGAAGTTTAAATTTGGTCGGAAATTTCCGGGTTGTCACAGTGCACAGCAGATGGGCCTTTTCTGTTCGCTGTTAATCTGTACCAATAACTGCTTAAAGGCCTTGATGGGTTTTTTGGACGGACGAAGACAGGATGTTACTGATATGGCCGAAACGGACGGTTTTTATTTGCGCGGTGTCGTCGAGCCGCGGCTCGCCAGGATCAGCCACTCGTGGGAGAGGGTACTGTTTTAAATTTATATTTAGCGAGGCCTAAATCTTACTACTCCTTATAAGTAAGGGAAGTATGACCTAGAGTCGTATTTTTGAGATATCAGTAGAATCGAATCTATATTTAAGCCTAAGATAGGTAGGGAGTAGTGATTATTTATTTTGGGATTTTCTAATTTATAAGATAGATAAAGTAAATGCGATAAAATTAGTAATTCAGATAAGGTTAAAGTGAGTGCATACTATGACTTCATCAGTTATTCTGCCGAGATTATGGAATGCTGGCTCATGAATAGGCAGAGGCCTTGTATTCTTTACACTGGTCCTAAACGCCCCTGTCATAGGACATGTCACTGGGTATTGCGTTATGCTTGAAGATTCTGAATAGACAACAACGTCCCTTACCCCCGATGCCCGTGCAGTCTGACTACATGCATACACGTTCAGACGGCTCATCCAATTGAGCGACTCAGTTGGGTGACATATTAACATTCCAAAATGGTCTAAAATCTCTTAAGCATAATAGAATACATAGTTTACCATATCCGAGAGATGTGATGTGTTTCAATGCTTTCGTGAATGATTGGTTTTGAAAGATAGTTAGGCACTTAAAAAGAGTTAAACCATAAAGAACACCATGGCCAAGTCAAGCTGACTTCCATGAACACGTTCGGTTTTCCTAACGGTCCAATTCTTTATGTGTCTAAACAAACAGTTCCTTAATTAACTAAGAATCCCTCAAGCGGGGTGTAATGCTTGAGACCGCATTATGGTGCAGTGTACTGGTTAACACTAACCGGGTTCCATGGCCTTACTTAGCAGATGTACAGCTTACAACAACCACTGTGCTTCAGCGTGCACGTATGAAGTTTATATGCTTGGTGACTACACTAGCATGGTCTAGGACCGACAATGTACTAAGGGTCTAGTCAGATGTTTCACTACGAAAGAGTCCTCAGTCGAAATCCAGAGCTTGATAAACTTACTACAACCGGTGTGCCTCAGTCGATCTTACGTTGTATCTGATAGACTTCTCTTACCAATGGGTGACACAGATAGTGTACTCTGAATCGAGGTTCGCGACTTCCTAACAACAGAGCCTATAACTACGTTCTATTAGTTGGAAAAGCGATTGAGTTTAAAGCATAATTGGAAAGCATTTCAACAGCATGTACAGACCATAATATTATTTCGGCATTATAACTGCTTACATCATAGCATACACTAAAGATAACTACTCGTTAATCATGGCAACAATATCATAAAACATTATATAAGATAAGGGATAGAAGTACCAGTAGATTAAATGATTTCTGAATACAAAAGTGACAACTTCAAGACTCCAGACCGCTCCTAATACAATCTTCAGCGTTCTTCTCCGGGTACTAGGTTTCTCGCACGGAGTCGAAGGCCTTGAGAGTATGACTAATATTGTACAAGAGAGAGAAAGAAGTGAATTGAAGTGTGTATTGGAATGAATGACAAAGACCCTTTAAATAAGCAAAGTTTTTGCCTGCAAACGGCTGGCAAGCCGTAAGGCAAGCCGTTTGGCAGGCCGTATTTGGCAAGCTGTTTGCTTGGCAGCCCGTTTCTTGGGGCAGTTTGCTGGACCGTTTGGCAGGCAGTACCCCATACTGGCAAGCCGTATAGCAGGCCATTTTGGTGCTGGTCAGCATTGATTCACTGGATCGTAACTTAATTTCTTGTCTTTCACCGTTTTTGCTCTAGAATCTTCGTTTTAGCTCCGATTCTCTTGATTCTTTTTGAATCACCTTCGTAATTACTTGTTCTTCAATTCTAACTGACGAAGTGGGTATTTTGCCGATAAAGTTCGAATCTTTCTTGTTTTTGGGCTTAATACCGGGGTGAAAACGTGACTTTTTGCCGATATCAAATATCCCACACTTAGACTTTGCTTGTCCTTAAGCAAACTCTTATTTCCTTAAGAATCTTTTCGACCTTTCTTTTATAATAGCCTAAACGATTTACTTTTATTATAAGAGCAAAAGATAAGGTGAGTCATCTATGTTAGGATTGAAATTATCTCTGCAAGCATGCGAGGAGGTTACATGACATAGGCTAGCTTTCACGGGTCACTCAAATCACTCAAGTGTTTAGGGTTCCCTATAGATCTAAGAAATGAAAACGCTCATAGCCAGTCATGTTGCACCCATCATCATAGGCTTGATAAAGACTCAAATCCTTGCTGCTAAGGCAAGAACGGTAGTAATCTCAGATTTATGGGTCACTTGTCAATGATGGAAAAGGAATTTTGGAGTGGTAGTGAAGTTGTTATTGAGGGGTGAGATAAAGGGTAATGTAGTCTTTATACAGACTTTTATTCGGATAGATAGGAGTGCTGAAGTATTTTGGGAAGCACTTTGGAACTTTTCTTCATTTGATAATCATTTTTGGTCGAGTTCTCTTCGGCATTTCTCTTATTTAGTTCTGCTCCTTTGTAAGACCCGAATATTTCCTTGTTCATATGTGCATTTAGGTTGAATGAATTGTGGGGTTTCTTTGTATATTTTAAAAAAGAGAAAAGAATGCTGCCTAGGCTATCTGTGAGCCGCGCAGTATTATGGCGCGCCGCGCCATTACGGGCTGACAGCCCAACTCTTGCTTTTAAATTAGATATTTTAAGGGCTTTTTGGTAAATTCACATAGGACCCGACTTTAAGGCTTGGGATCAGTTGTTGGAGTCTCATTAACTCCATTTCCATCTACTTCAACCTCATCCATTCAATTCTAGAGAGAGAGTAAGACCCTAGTGTGAGAAAAATCATTTTGGAGAAGAAGAAGAAGGAATCTTGCTTAAGCTCAAGTTATAAAGTTGTTCATCTACTTCCTAGCTACATTTTGAGTGTAGTGGTATGCTTTAATCTTAATTTCCTTGTTTAATTTGATTAAGGGTTAGGGTTTGGGGTAGATGATGAACTTAAAACCCATTTGTGGGTGAATTGGGTGTTTTGGGTGAAATTGGGTCATGTAGACTCAAAGATGACTAACTAGGGTTTTCAAAGTGTTAGATTGATATTTATGAACTTAAATTAGTTAGTAAATCTCTAGCACACCTATATTTATGTAAGTGGGCGTTGTGTGGGTTAGTGAATGACCCGAAATGGGGGTGTTAACCTTAAATTGGTCGAATGGGTCAAAATGGATCTAAGTTAGTTAATGTTTGTGATTAATGCATAAACCTTGTGTTGAAGTGTGTTTTAACCTATCTTGGCTAATATTAGGGTTTTGGTGTGAGTTGACCCGATTTTAGGGTAAGTGCCCAAATGGGTCAAAAATAACTTAGTAATGGTGAGTGTTGTGAGTTTGACCTACTTGAATGGTTGATTGATTATATGTACATTATAATAGGTGCGTTACCTTGAAGATTCAAGCTTGGTTTATTGATTCACCGAAGGCGTAAGGTGAGTGGAATAAGTATACATGTACGTATATGATGTGTTTACTTGTAGAAATGGATATGTGTTGTCCAAGTTAGTGATATATGCATTGTATGCTAACGGTTTTAAGAACGGATATATGTTGTCCAATTTAGTGTTATATGTGTTGTATACTAATAATTTATGAATGGATATGTGTTGTCCGATTTAATGTTATATGTGTTGTACACTAATGATTTTATAAACGGATATGTGTTGTCCAAGGGTTAGTGATATATGTGTTGTGCACTAACGGTTGTTATGAACACCAATGGGAAATTAGAGTACCATTCCTTTTATGATTGGTTAATCATGGTTGTATGAATTGTGCATTAGCACACTTAATTATGAACTATATGCTTTTGTTATTGCTAGCTCAATGTGAATTGCGGTTATTGGTATATGCATAATGTTTTGCATGGTTGTCGAATTGCTAGCTTGTGTACGGTATTGTGTAAGTGTTTGCAAGTAGATATATTATATATGTATATGTATAATTATTGCATTCACTAAGCTTTGCTTACCCTCTTGTTATTTACCTTTTTATAGGTTCGGTTGTGGACAAGGGTAAGGGCATTATTTTGGAGTAGAGTTCCCGCTTGTTGGTAGGGGATGCCTTTTGGAAGTGTTAGCTTGTGGAGTTTGACCAAGGCTTGGGTAGTTTAACCCCAAACACCATGCTCGTAGTGTCGTTTGGTATTTAAACTTAATGTGGTCGAAACTCAAACTTTTGTATGAAACTCGTAAAACGGCCGATGTGGGCCCCGCTTTGTAAAACTTATTTTATGTTTGAATCATGTTAGTTTTACATGTTTGAATATGTGGTTAAAAGCGTTTTGTCTAATTATGTCGGGAAGTGGCCGATCTTTTTCGCAAAAATGGAAAAATGGGACAGGCCAATTTGGCGCGCCGCTCCATTAGCTGAACAGAGAATATTTTTTTTGTGACATTTTAAGCGGGTTTGTTCGTGGTTTGGTTTGGGTTGTTACAAGTGGTATCAGAGCATGGTCTAAGGGATTTAGGCGACTTGAGATAGGTGCCTAGACTTAGACTTTATTGTGTGTACGCTTTATGCGGGACTTGTAGGACTTTGGGTCTAATCGGGAATTGTTAATACTTTGGTTTATGTGAACTAACCTTGTGCTAATGGTTTTGTGTTGTGTTTAGAATTCATCAAGCGAGATGGACGTGGTACTAGCAAGTTAATGCGACGTGCTCGCGTAACAATGATTAGCTACCATTGTTACGGGTGCAAATCGTGTCAAACAAGTAATGTACGACGATTGTCGAGCAAGATGGAGTAGTGTGGTGTATATGTATATACATATGTGTTAAGTCCTTTCGTTTCGTTGTTTAAATTTTTTCCGTTTTATAGAATGAAGATGAGAAATGGACACGACACCAATGATGGAAGTACGAGTGAGGACGTTGAGTTCACGGCCAAAGTTGAGGCCATCTTTAAACGTCAAAAGGCGGAGTTCCTCGAGGATGTTAAGAAAATGTTTCTAGATACGATTGACGAGCAATTAGTCAATGTAGTCAAGGAGCAAGTGAAGGCCGTTCTTCAAGAGGATAATGTGGGGAGACGGGACTTCTTCTATAAGAATTTCAAGGACTCTCAACCTCCCACCTTCGATGGTGAACGTGACCCACTTAAGAGTGCCCGTTGGATCTCTGATATGGAGGGGGCTTTTCGTGAAATGTCCCGTTCTTATTGATTAAAAACGTTCCATATTAATTGATTTCGTTGCGAGGTTTTGACCTCTATATGAGACGTTTTTCAAAGACTGTATTCATTTTTAAAACAAACCATAACCTTTATTTCATCAATAAAGGTTTAAAAAGCTTTACGTAGATTATCAAATAATGATAATCTAAAATATCCTGTTTACACACGACCATTACATAATGGTTTACAATACAAATATGTTACAACAAAATAAGTTTCTTGAATGCAGTTTTTACACAATATCATACAAGCATGGACTCCAAATCTCGTCCTTATTTAAGTATGCGACAGCGGAAGCTCTTAATAATCACCTGAGAATAAACATGCTTAAAACGTCAACAAAAATGTTGGTGAGTTATAGGTTTAACCTATATATATCAAATCATAATAATAGACCACAAGATTTCATATTTCAATACATATCCCATACATAGAGATAAAAATCATTCATATGGTGAACACCTGGTAACCGACATTAACAAGATGCATATATAAGAATATCCCCATCATTCCGGGACACCCTTCGGATATGATATAAATTTCGAAGTACTAAAGCATCCGGTACTTTGGATGGGGCTTGTTGGGCCCGATAGATCTATCTTTAGGATTCGCGTCAATTAGGGTGTCTGTTCCCTAATTCTTAGATTTTCAGACTTAATAAAAAGGGGCATATTCGATTTCGATAATTCAACCATAGAATGTAGTTTCACGTACTTGTGTCTATTTTGTAAATTATTTATAAAACCTGCATGTATTCTCATCCCAAAAATATTAGATTTTAAAAGTGGGACTATAACTCACTTTCACAGATTTTTACTTCGTCGGGAAGTAAGACTTGGCCACTGGTTGATTCACGAACCTATAACAATATATACATATATATCAAAGTATGTTCAAAATATATTTACAACACTTTTAATATATTTTGATGTTTTAAGTTTATTAAGTCAGCTGTCCTCGTTAGTAACCTACAACTAGTTGTCCACAGTTAGATGTACAGAAATAAATCGATAAATATTATCTTGAATCAATCCACGACCCAGTGTATACGTATCTCAGTATTGATCACAACTCAAACTATATATATTTTGGAATCAACCTCAACCCTGTATAGCTAACTCCAACATTCACATATAGAGTGTCTATGGTTGTTCCGAAATATATATAGATGTGTCGACATGATAGGTCGAAACATTGTATACGTGTCTATGGTATCTCAAGATTACATAATATACAATACAAGTTGATTAAGTTATGGTTGGAATAGATTTGTTACCAATTTTCACGTAGCTAAAATGAGAAAAATTATCCAATCTTGTTTTACCCATATCTTCTTCATTTTAAACCCGTTTTGAGTGAATCAAATTGCTATGGTTTCATATTGAACTCTATTTTATGAATCTAAACAGAAAAAGTATAGGTTTATAGTCGGAAAAATAAGTTACAAGTCGTTTTTGTAAAGGTAGTCATTTCAGTCGAAAGAACGACGTCTAGATGACCATTTTAGAAAACATACTTCCACTTTGAGTTTAACCATAATTTTTGGATATAATTTCTTGTTCATAATAAAAATCATTTTCTCAGAATAACAACTTTTAAATCAAAGTTTATCATAGTTTTTAATTAACTAACCCAAAACAGCCCGCGGTGTTACTACGACGGCGTAAATCTGGTTTTACGGTGTTTTTTGTGTTTCCAGGTTTTAAATCATTAAGTTAGCATATCATATAGATATAGAACATGTGTTTAGTTGATTTTAAAGGTCAAGTTAGAAGGATTAACTTTTGTTTGCGAACAAGTTTAGAATTAACTAAACTATGTTCTAGTGATTACAAGTTTAAACCTTCGAATAAGATAGCTTTATATGTATGAATTGAATGATGTTATGAACATCATTACTACCTTAAGTTCCTTGGATAAACCTACTGGAAAAGAGAAAAATGGATCTAGCTTCAACGGATCCTTGGATGGCTCGAAGTTCTTGAAGCAGAATCATGACACGAAAACAAGTTCAAGTAAGATCATCACTTGAAATAAGATTGTTATAGTTATAGAAATTGAACCAAAGTTTGAATATGATTATTACCTTGTATTAGAATGATAACCTACTTTAAGAAACAAAGATTTCTTGAGGTTGGATGATCACCTTACAAGATTGGAAGTGAGCTAGCAGACTTGAAAGTATTCTTGATTTTATGTAACTAGAACTTGTAAAATATATGAAGAACACTTAGAACTTGAAGATAGAACTTGAGAGAGATCAATTAGATGAAGAAAATTGAAGAATGAAAGTGTTTGTAGGTGTTTTTGGTCGTTGGTGTATGGATTAGATATAAAGGATATGTAATTTTGTTTTCATGTAAATAAGTCATGAATGATTACTCATATTTTTGTAATTTTATGAGATATTTCATGCTAGTTGCCAAATGATAGTTCCCACATGTGTTAGGTGACTCACATGGGCTGCTAAGAGCTGATCATTGGAGTGTATATACCAATAGTACATACATCTAAAAGCTGTGTATTGTACGAGTACGAATACGGGTGCATACGAGTAGAATTGTTGATGAAACTGAACGAGGATGTAATTGTAAGCATTTTTGTTAAGTAGAAGTATTTTGATAAGTGTCTTGAAGTCTTTCAAAAGTGTATGAATACATATTAAAACACTACATGTATATACATTTTAACTGAGTCGTTAAGTCATCGTTAGTCATTACATGTAAATGTTGTTTTGAAACCTTTAGGTTAACGATCTTGTTGAATGTTGTTAACCCATTGTTTATTATAACAAATGAGATGTTAAATTGTTATATTATCATGATATTATGATATATAATGTATCTTAGTATGATATATATACAGTTAAATGCCGTTACAACGATAATCGTTACATATATGTCTCGTTTCGAAATCATTAAGTTAGTAGTCTTATTTTTACACATGTATTTCATTGTTAATACACTTAATAATATATTTACTTATCATTTAACATAATTAACCAAGTGTATCAATATCTTAATATGATTCATATGTACCTAGTAAGACGTTGTTATAACGATAATCGTTATATATATCGTTTTCGAGTTTCTTAAATTAATAGTCTCATTTTTATGTATATAACTCATTGTTAAAATACCTAATGAGATACATACTTATAATAAAAACATGTTAACTATATATATAACCATATATATGTCATTGTATAGTTTTTACAAGTTTTAACGTTCGTGAATCACCGGTCAACTTGGGTGGTCAATTGTCTATATGAAACATATTTCAATTAATCAAGTCTTAACTAGCTTGATTGCTTAACATGTTGGAAACATTTAATCATGTAAATATCAATATCAATTAATATATATAAACATGGAAAATTTCGGGTCACTACAGTACCTACCCGTTAAATAAATTTCGTCCCGAAATTTTAAGCTGTTGAAGGTGTTGACGAATCTTCTGGAAATAGATGCGGGTATTTCTTCTTCATCTGATCTTCACGCTCCCAGGTGAACTCGGGTCCTCTACGAGCATTCCATCGAACCTTAACAATTGGTATCTTGTTTTGCTTAAGTCTTTTAACCTCACGATCCATTATTTCGACGGGTTCTTCGATGAATTGAAGTTTTTCGTTGATTTGGATTTCATCTAACGGAATAGTGAGATCTTCTTTAGCAAAACATTTCTTCAAATTCGAGACGTGGAAAGTGTTATGTACAGCTGCGAGTGGTTTAGGTAACTCAAGTCGGTAAGCTACTGGTCCGACACGATCAATAATCTTGAATGGTCCAATATACCTTGGATTTAATTTCCCTCGTTTACCAAATCGAACAACGCCTTTCCAAGGTGTAACTTTAAGCATGACCATCTCTCCAATTTCAAATTCTATATCTTTTCTTTTAATGTCAGCGTAGCTCTTTTGTCGACTTTGGGCAGTTTTCAACCGTTGTTGAATTTGGATGATCTTCTCGGTAGTTTCTTGTATAATCTCCGGACCCGTAATCTGTCTATCCCCCACTTCACTCCAACAAATCGGAGACCTGAACTTTCTACCATAAAGTGCTTCAAACGGCGCCATCTCAATGCTTGAATGGTAGCTGTTGTTGTAGGAAAATTCTGCTAATGGTAGATGTCGATCCCAACTATTTCCGAAATCAATAACACATGCTCGTAGCATGTCTTCAAGCGTTTGTATCGTCCTTTCGCTCTGCCCATCAGTTTGTGGATGATAGGCAGTACTCATGTCTAGACGAGTTCCTAATGCTTGCTGTAATGTCTGCCAGAATCTTGAAATAAATCTGCCATCCCTATCAGAGATAATAGAGATTGGTATTCCATGTCTGGAGACGACTTCCTTCAAATACAGTCTTGCTAACTTCTCCATCTTGTCATCTTCTCTTATTGGCAGGAAGTGTGCTGATTTGGTGAGACGATCAACTATTACCCAAATAGTATCATAACCACTTGCAGTCCTTGGCAATTTAGTGATGAAATCCATGGTAATGTTTTCCCATTTCCATTCCGGGATTTCGGGTTGTTGAAGTAGACCTGATGGTTTCTGATGCTCAGCTTTGACCTTAGAATACGTCAAACATTCTCCTACGTATTTAGCAACATCGGCTTTCATACCCGGCCACCAAAAATGTTTCTTGAGATCCTTGTACATCTTCCCCGTTCCAGGATGTATTGAGTATCTGGTTTTATGAGCTTCTCTAAGTACCATTTCTCTCATATCTCCAAATTTTGGTACCCAAATCCTTTCAGCCCTATACCGGGTTCCGTCTTCCCGAATATTAAGATGCTTCTCCGATCCTTTGGGTATTTCATCCTTTAAATTTCCCTTTTTTAAAACTCCTTGTTGCGCCTCCTTTATTTGAGTAGTAAGGTTATTATGAATCATTATATTCATAGATTTTACTCGAATGGGTTCTCTGTCCTTCCTGCTCAAGGCATCGGCTACCACATTTGCCTTCCCCGGGTGGTAACGAATCTCAAAGTCGTAATCATTCAATAATTCAATCCACCTACGCTGCCTCATAATCAGGTGTTTCTGATTAAATATGTGTTGAAGACTTTTGTGGTCGGTATATATAATACTTTTGACCCCATATAAGTAGTGCCTCCAAGTCTTTAATGCAAAAACAACCGCGCCTAATTCCAAATCATGCGTCGTATAATTTTGCTCGTGAATCTTCAATTGTCTAGACGCATAAGCAATCACCTTCGTTCGTTGCATTAATACACAACCGAGACCTTGCTTTGATGCGTCACAATAAATCACAAAATCATCATTCCCTTCAGGCAATGACAATATAGGTGCCGTAGTTAGCTTTTTCTTCAATAACTGAAACGCTTTCTCTTGTTCATCATTCCATTCAAATTTCTTCCCTTTATGCGTTAATGCAGTCAAGGGTTTTGTTATTCTGGAAAAGTCTTGGATGAACCTTCTGTAGTAACCAGCTAGTCCTAAAAACTGGCGTATGTGTTTTGGAGTTTTCGGGGTTTCCCACTTTTCAACAGTTTCTATCTTTGCCGGATCCACCTTAATACCTTCTTTGTTCACTATGTGACCGAGGAATTGAACTTCTTCCAACCAAAATGCACACTTTGAAAACTTAGCGTACAATTCTTCCTTCCTCAATACTTCTAACACCTTTCTTAAATGTTCACCGTGTTCTTGGTCATTCTTTGAGTAAATAGGTATGTCATCAATGAAAACAATGACAAACTTGTCAAGGTATGGTCCACACACTCGGTTCATAAGGTCCATGAACACAGCTGGTGCATTAGTTAAACCAAACGGCATGACCATAAACTCGTAATGACCGTAACGTGTTCTGAAAGCAGTCTTTGGAATATCATCTTCTTTCACCCGCATTTGATGATACCCGGAACGTAAGTCAATCTTTGAATAAACAGACGAGCCTTGTAGTTGATCAAATAAGTCGTCAATTCTCGGTAGTGGGTAGCGGTTCTTGATGGTAAGTTTGTTCAACTCTCGGTAGTCGATACACAACCTGAATGTACCATCTTTCTTCTTGACAAACAAAACAGGAGCTCCCCACGGTGATGTGCTTGGTCGAATGAAACCACGCTCTAAAAGTTCTTGTAATTGGCTTTGCATTTCTTTCATCTCGCTGGGTGCGAGTCTGTAAGGAGCACGAGCTATTGGTGCAGCTCCTGGTACAAGATCTATTTGAAATTCAACAGATCGATGTGGGGGTAATCCCGGTAATTCTTTCGGAAATACATCGGGAAATTCTTTTGCAATGGGAACATCATTGATGCTCTTTTCTTCAGTTTGTACTTTCTCGACGTGTGCTAGAACAGCATAGCAACCTTTTCTTATTAGTTTTTGTGCCTTCAAATTACTAATAAGATGTAGCTTCGTGTTGCCCTTTTCTCCGTACACCATTAAGGGTTTTCCTTTTTCTCGTATAATGCGAATTGCATTTTTGTAACAGACGATCTCTGCTTTCACTTCTTTCAACCATTCCATACCGATTATCACATCAAAACTCCCTAACTCTACTGGTATCAAATCAATCTTAAATGTTTCGCTAACCAGTTTAATTTCTCGATTCCGACATATATTATCTGCTGAAATTAATTTACCATTGGCTAATTCGAGTAAAAATTTACTATCCAAAGGCGTCAATGGACAACTTAATTTAGCACAAAAATCTCTACTCATATAGCTTCTATCCGCACCCGAATCAAATAAAACGTAAGCAGATTTATTGTCAATAAGAAACGTACCCGTAACAAGCTCCGGGTCTTCCTGTGCCTCTGCCGCATTAATATTGAAAACTCTTCCGCGGCCTTGTCCATTAGTGTTCTCCTGGTTCGGGCAATTTCTAATAATGTGGCCCGGTTTTCCACATTTATAACAAACTACATTGGCATAACTTGCTCCGACACTACTTGCTCCGCCATTACTCGTTCCGACACCATTTGTTCCTTTCGTTCTATTAACCCCTGGTCCGTAGACCTCACACTTCGCCACGCTATGACCATTTCTTTTACACTTGTTGCAAAATTTGGTGCAGAACCCCGAGTGATACTTTTCACACCTTTGGCATAGCTGCTTCTGATTGTTGTTGTTGTTGTTGTGGTTATTATTGTTGTTGGGATGATTGTTGTAGTTGCTGTTGTTGTTGTTGTTGTTGTTGTTGTTGTTGTTATTGTTGTTGTTGTTGTTGTTGGGCCGTTTGTTGTAGTTGCGATTGATGTTGCGATTGTTGGGATAATTGTTGCGATTATTGTTGTAATTGCTGTTGTTGTTGTATTGGTGATTCTTATCACCGTTTTCCTCCCACTTTCTTTTGACTTGCTTCACATTGGCCTCTTCAGCAGTCTGTTCTTTAATTCTTTCTTCAATCTGGTTCACTAGTTTGTGAGCCATTTTACATGCCTGTTGTATAGAGGCGGGCTCGTGTGAACTTATATCTTCTTGGATTCTTTCCGGTAATCCTTTCACAAACGCGTCGATCTTCTCTTCCTCATCTTCGAATGCTCCCGGACACAATAGGCACAATTCTGTGAATCGTCTTTCGTACGTGGTAATATCAAATCCTTGGGTTCGTAACCCTCTAAGTTCTGTCTTGAGCTTATTGACCTCGGTTCTGGGACGGTACTTCTCGTTCATCAAGTGCTTGAATGCTGACCACGGTAGTGCGTACGCATCGTCTTGTCCCACTTGCTCTAGATAGGTATTCCACCATGTTAACGCAGAACCTGTGAAGGTATGCGTAGCGTACTTCACTTTGTCCTCTTCAGTACACTTACTTATGGCAAACACCGATTCGACCTTCTCGGTCCACCGTTTCAATCCGATCGGTCCTTCGGTTCCATCAAATTCCAAAGGTTTGCAGGCAGTGAATTCTTTGTAGGTGCATCCTACACGATTTCCTGTACTGCTAGATCCAAGGTTATTGTTGGTATGTAGCGCAGCCTGTACTGCGGCTATGTTTGAAGCTAGAAAAGTACGGAATTCCTCTTCATTCATATTCACGGTGTGTCGAGTAGTCGGTGCCATTTCCTTCAAAATAGTCAAATGGAACAAGTTAATCATACAGAATATTAAGAGTAGTTAATAGTATTTCGTAGCATAATATGAACTCATTTATAAAAGCTTTTTCTTCATATTAGCGTTTTATAAGTTTAAATTCGGGTAGTACCTACCCGTTAAGTTCATACTTAGTACCTAATATACAATTCAACTACTACAATTCTATATGAAAAACTGATTATAATAATATTTCGCGTTCATACTTTTATACAATATTTTACAAACTTACAATACCGCTTATTTTACATAAAGCATGAAATATAGCACACAATAACTTTGATACAAGATAGTTGTGAAGATAATTTTAGCTAGTACACAAGTCGTTCAGCAAAGGCAATAAAGACACGTAATTCATACGTCCAGAAACAAGTCATGCATTCTGGTTTTACTAGGACTACTTCCCATCCTTGGTCTTGTGGAACATAACCGTTATGGCCGTTGATAAGACAGCGTGTTGTAACGTCGTCAAAGGGACGAGGGTTACGTAATGTCCAACAGTCCCGTAATAATCTAAAAATCTCATTTCTTACCCCAATTACCGACTCCGTCACTTGTGGAAACGTTTTGTTTAATAGTTGTAGCCCGATGTTCTTGTTCTCACTTTGGTGAGAAGCGAACATTACTAATCCGTAAGCATAACATGCTTCTTTATGTTGCATGTTAGCCGCTTTTTCTAAATCACGAAGTCCAATATTCGGATATATTGAGTCAAAATAATTTCTTAACCCGTTGCGTAAAATAGCATTTGGGTTCCCCGCAATATATGCGTCAAAGTAAACACATCGTAACTTATGGGTTTCCCAATGTGATATCCCCCATCTTTCAAACGAAAGTCTCTTATAAACCAAGACATTCTTGGAACGTTCTTCGAATGTCTTACAAACTGATCTCGCCTTAAATAGTTGTGACGAGGAATTCTGGCCGACTCTAGACAAGATTTCATCAATCATGTCTCCGGGTAGGTCTCTTAAAATATTGGGTTGTCTATCCATTTTGTGTTTTTAAACTGTAAAATAGACAAGAGTTAGATTCATAAAAAAATACTTATTAATACAAGCAATTTTTACATATATCATAAAGCATAAGAACACTATATTACATATATTACACCACACGAATACAACTATCTTATTCTGACTCGCTCATTTCTTCTTCTTCGGTTTTGGTTCGTTTTGCCAAGTTTCTAGGGATATATGATGTTCCCCTAATACTAACTGTCGTTTTCCACAACGGTTTAGAAAAACCTGGTGGTTTAGAGGTTCCCGGGTCATTGTTACAACTTAAGGACTTCGGGGGTTGACGATACATATAAAGTTCATCGGGGTTGGAATTAGATTTCTCTATTTTTATGCCCTTTCCCTTATTATTTTCTTTTACCTTTTTAAATTCAGTTGGGGTAATTTCTATAACATCATCGGAATTCTTGTCGGAATCCGATTCATCGGAGAATTGGTAATCCTCCCAATATTTTGCTTCCTTGGCGGAAACACCACTGACCATAATTAACCTTGGTCGGTTGGTTGAGGATTTTCTTTTACTTAACCGTTTTATTATTTCCCCCACCGGTTCTACTTCTTCATCCGGTTCCGATTCTTCTTCCGGTTCCGATTCTTCTTCCGGTTCCGACTCTTCTTCCGGTTCCTCTTCGGGAACTTGTGAATCAGTCCACGAATCATTCCAATTTACATTTGACTCTTCATTATTATTAGGTGAGTCAATGGAACTTGTTCTAGAGGTAGACATCTATCACATAATATCAAACGCGTTAAGAGATTAATATATCACATAATATTCACATGTTAAAAATATATAGTTTCCAACAAAATTTGTTAAGCAATCATTTTTCAAGTAAACACGGTCGAAGTCCAGACTCACTAATGCATCCTAACAAACTCGATAAGACACACTAATGCAAAATTCTGGTTCTCTAAGACCAACGCTCGGATACCAACTGAAATGTCCCGTTCTTATTGATTAAAAACGTTCCATATTAATTGATTTCGTTGCGAGATTTTGACCTCTATATGAGACGTTTTTCAAAGACTGTATTCATTTTTAAAACAAACCATAACCTTTATTTCATCAATAAAGGTTTAAAAAGCTTTACGTAGATTATCAAATAATGATAATCTGAAATATCCTGTTTACACACGACCATTACATAATGGTTTACAATACAAATATGTTACAACAAAATAAGTTTCTTGAATGCAGTTTTTACACAATATCATACAAGCATGGACTCCAAATCTCGTCCTTATTTAAGTATGCGACAGCGGAAGCTCTTAATAATCACCTGAGAATAAACATGCTTAAAACGTCAACAAAAATGTTGGTGAGTTATAGGTTTAACCTATATATATCAAATCATAATAATAGACCACAAGATTTCATATTTCAATACACATCCCATACATAGAGATAAAAATCATTCATATGGTGAACACCTGGTAACCGACATTAACAAGATGCATATATAAGAATATCCCCATCATTCTGGGACACCCTTCGGATATGATATAAATTTCAAAGTACTAAAGCATCCGGTACTTTGGATGGGGCTTGTTGGGCCCGATAGATCTATCTTTAGGGTTCGCGTCAATTAGGGTGTCTGTTCCCTAATTCTTAGATTACCAGACTTAATAAAAAGGGGCATATTCGATTTCGATAATTCAACCATAGAATGTAGTTTCACGTACTTGTGTCTATTTTGTAAATCATTTATAAAACCTGCATGTATTCTCATCCCAAAAATATTAGATTTTAAAAGTGGGACTATAACTCACTTTCACAGATTTTTACTTCGTCGGGAAGTAAGACTTGGCCACTGGTTGATTCACGAACCTATAACAATATATACATATATATCAAAGTATGTTCAAAATATATTTACAACACTTTTAATATATTTTGATGTTTTAAGTTTATTAAGTCAGCTGTCCTCGTTAGTAACCTACAACTAGTTGTCCACAGTTAGATGTAAAGAAATAAATCGATAAATATTATCTTGAATCAATCCACGACCCAGTGTATACGTATCTCAGTATTGATCACAACTCAAACTATATATATTTTGGAATCAACCTCAACCCTGTATAGCTAACTCCAACATTCACATATAGAGTGTCTATGGTTGTTCCGAAATATATATAGATGTGTCGACATGATAGGTCGAAACATTGTATACGTGTCTACGGTATCTCAAGATTACATAATATACAACACAAGTTGATTAAGTTATGGTTGGAATAGATTTGTTACCAATTTTCACGTAGCTAAAATGAGAAAAATTATCCAATCTTGTTTTACCCATATCTTCTTCATTTTAAATCCGTTTTGAGTGAATCAAATTGCTATGGTTTCATATTGAACTCAATTTTATGAATCTAAACAGAAAAAGTATAGGTTTATAGTCAGAAAAATAAGTTACAAGTCGTTTTTGTAAAGGTAGTCATTTCAGTCGAAAGAACGACGTCTAGATGACCATTTTAGAAAACATACTTCCACTTTGAGTTTAACCATAATTTTTGGATATAGTTTCATGTTCATAATAAAAATCATTTTCTCAGAATAACAACTTTTAAATCAAAGTTTATCATAGTTTTTAATTAACTAACCCAAAACAGCCCGCGGTGTTACTACGACGGCGTAAATCTGGTTTTACGGTGTTTTTCGTGTTTCCAGGTTTTAAATCATTAAGTTAGCATATCATATAGATATAGAACATGTGTTTAGTTGATTTTAAAAGTCAAGTTAGAAGGATTAACTTTTGTTTGCGAACAAGTTTAGAATTAACTAAACTATGTTCTAGTGATTACAAGTTTAAACCTTCGAATAAGATAGCTTTATATGTATGAATCGAATGATGTTATGAACATCATTACTACCTTAAGTTTCTTGGATAAACCTACTGGAAAAGAGAAAAATGGATCTAGCTTCAACGGATCCTTGGATGGCTCGAAGTTCTTGAAGCAGAATCATGACACCAAAACAAGTTCAAGTAAGATCATCACTTGAAATAAGATTGTTATAGTTATAGAAATTGAACCAAAGTTTGAATATGATTATTACATTGTATTAGAATGATAACCTACTGTAAGAAACAAAGATTTCTTGAGGTTGGATGATCACCTTACAAGATTGGAAGTGAGCTAGCAGACTTGAAAGTATTCTTGATTTTATGTAACTAGAACTTGTAAAATATATGAAGAACACTTAGAACTTGAAGATAGAACTTGAGAGAGATCAATTAGATGAAGAAAATTGAAGAATGAAAGTGTTTGTAGGTGTTTTTGGTCGTTGGTGTATGGATTAGATATAAAGGATATGTAATTTTGTTTTCATGTAAATAAGTCATGAATGATTACTCATATTTTTGTAATTTTATGAGATATTTCATGCTAGTTGCCAAATGATGGTTCCCACATGTGTTAGGTGACTCACATGGGCTGCTAAGAGCTGATCATTGGAGTGTATATACCAATAGTACATACATCTAAAAGCTGTGTATTGTACGAGTACGAATACGGGTGCATACGAGTAGAATTGTTGATGAAACTGAACGAGGATGTAATTGTAAGCATTTTTGTTAAGTAGAAGTATTTTGATAAGTGTCTTGAAGTCTTTCAAAAGTGTATGAATACATATTAAAACACTACATGTATATACATTTTAACTGAGTCGTTAAGTCATCGTTAGTCGTTACATGTAAATGTTGTTTTGAAACCTTTAGGTTAACGATCTTGTTGAATGTTGTTAACCCATTGTTTATTATAACAAATGAGATGTTAAATTATTATATTATCATGATATTATGATATATAATATATCTTAGTATGATGTATATACAGTTAAATGTCGTTACAACGATAATCGTTACATATATGTCTCGTTTCGAAATCATTAAGTTAGTAGTCTTATTTTTACATATGTATTTCATTGTTAATACACTTAATAATATATTTACTTATCATTTAACATAATTAACCAAGTGTATCAATATCTTAATATGATTCATATGTACCTAGTAAGGCGTTGTTATAACGATAATCGTTATATATATCGTTTTCGAGTTTCTTAAATTAATAGTCTCATTTTTATGTATATAACTCATTGTTAAAATACCTAATGAGATACATACTTATAATAAAAACATGTTAACTATATATATAACCATATATATGTCATTGTATAGTTTTTACAAGTTTTAACGTTCGTGAATCACCGGTCAACTTGGGTGGTCAATTGTCTATATGAAACATATTTCAATTAATCAAGTCTTAACTAGTTTGATTGCTTAACATGTTGGAAACATTTAATCATGTAAATATCAATATCAATTAATATATATAAACATGGAAAATTTCGGGTCACTACATTTCGTACGTGTGAATGCCCTCTTGATAAAAAGATGAGATATGGTTGTAGCATGTTAAGAGGTGATGCTAAATTGTAGTGGGACGTGAAAATCTGACTTTATGGCGAAGAACAATGCATGGAGTTCACATGGGATGAATTCAAGGCGGAGTTTTTCGATGAATACCGAACTTCGACCGATCTTACAAGGCTTAAGGATGAACTACGTTCCTTGAGGCAAGGGTTGATGGATTTGAACACTCTCAAATCCGTGTTTTTGTCCAAGACCCAATTTTGCCCGGAGTATGTCGGGAATGATAAAATGTTGAAAGAAGATTTCTATCGAATCTTGAATGATAACTATCAAGAGAAAATTATTGTGAACGTGGTGAAGAGCTTTGATGAATTGTTCAATATGGCGAAGGGTTTTGAAGCGCTTGTGTTGAGAAAGAGTAGTTTTACTTTTGGAAAGAGGAAGTTCGAGAATTCGAGTCAATCGAGCTTTTCCAACAAAAAGAACAAGAAGGGCTCCGAAAGTGTTAATAGTGTGAAGAAAGGTGGCTCCGGTGGTCATGTACCCACTTGCTATACTTGTGGGCAAAAAGGTCACATCTCTCGTGATTGCCCCAACTCACCTTCCACACCCAAATTCACTTGTTTCAATTGTGGTAAAGAAGGGCACAAGAGGCCCGAGTGTCCCGAGTTGCGCAATGATAATGTTAAGCGGTTAGAAAAGGCGGCGGGTACGACTAGGGGTCAAAATTATTTGATGACCAATGATGAAGCCAAACAATCGAACAAAGTTGTCTCAGGTACTTTCATGGTTAACTCTAATCCAGCACGAATCATATTTGATAATGGTGCCAATTTATCGTTTGTTTCTCCAAGATTCGTGCCTAAGTTAAATAAACCGCTAGTTAAGTTGAGTCGTCCGGTAGAAGTTGAAATAGTGGATGACAAGACGGCGCTAGTGGTTGATGTGTGTAAAAATTGTGATGTCGTTTTTGGTGGCGAAAACTTTAAGATTGATCTTATCCCGATAACTTTGGGCGATTTCGATATCGTTGTTAGTATGGATTGGCTCGATTATAATAGAGCCGATATTGCATGCCATGAAAAATTTATTCGTGTAAAGGCCCCAAGTGGGGGAGAGATAATTATTCACGGTGATAAGCGTAGAAGACTTGTGCCGATATGCACTTTTGCACGGGCACGTCGTCTCTTCGATAGTGGAGGCATGGCCTTTCTTGCCCATGTTGTTGATACTCATGATGAGTCACCACCCATTCATGAAATTCCGGTGGTTAGTGAATTCGAAGACGTTTTTTCGGATGAGTTACCGGGTGTTCCGGCGGAAAGACAAGTTGAATTTCACATTGAGTTGGTTCCGGGAGCTACTCCCATTGCTAAAACTCCTTATCATTTAGCGCCGACGGAAATGCAAGAATTGTTAAATCAAACCCAAGAGTTGCTTGAAAAGGGTTTTATCCGACCGAGTGCTTCGCCATGGGGCGCTCCGGTTTTATTTGTGAAGAAGAAGGATGGTAGTATGCGGATGTGCATTGATTACTGGGAGTTAAATAAAGTGACGATCAAGAATCGTTATCCATTGCCTCGGATCGACGATTTATTTGACCAACTCCAAGGTGCGACGTATTTCTTGAAGATTGACCTACGGTTCGGCTATCACCAAATGCGGGTCCGTGAGGAAGATATTGAGAAAACGGCTTTTCGAACGCGTTATGGGCATATTGAGTTTGTAGTTATGCCTTTTGGTCTTACGAATGCACCGGAGGCATTCATGGACCTTATGAACCGAGTGTGCCAACCTATGTTGGACAAGTCGGTGATTGTGTTCATTGACGACATACTAGTCTACTCGAAAAGTATGAACGAACATGAACGTCATTTGTGGGAGGTTTTGAAGACATTACGAAAGGAGAAGTTGTATGCTAAGTTCTCCAAATGTGAATTTTGGCTAAGGGAGGTTCAATTCCTTGGCCACATTGTGAACAAAGACGGTATTCAAGTAGATCTGGGGAAGATTGAGACGGTGAAGAGTTGGAGACAACTGACTACGCCTACGGAGGTCCGAAGTTTTCTCAGATTGGACGGTTATTATCGTCGGTTTATCCAAGACTTTTCTAAGATTGATTCTTCGTTGACGAAATTGACGAGGAAGAACGCGAGGTTTGTTTGGGAGAATGAGCAAGAAATTGCTTTTCAATTGTTAAAAGAGAAGTTGTGTCAAGCTCCGGTGTTAGTTTTGCCAGAAGGGGTGGAAGATGTTGAGATTTAACAAGTTTGAAACTCTTAAAACCATTTAAGAATCATTATAAAACGGAAGCGTGAAATTACCAATTTTACTTGTTATCATTAAACCAATTAAAGATAAATCCCATCTTGGATCAAGTTGTGAAATAATGCTTACTAATTAACAAGAAAGGAAGAGTTTTATACCTCCTCTAAGATTGTAGAGGGCTGAATTTTGGACAGCAAAAAGTAGAAGAAGGTGATGTAAAATGAGCTTCTAACTTGAAGCCTCAAGTGTGTAAAACCCAATCTTTTGATGCACCAACACCACCCTTTAAGTTAGTTAAGATTTAGACACTTAACTAACTAATTAACCAAGCTCAAAACCCTTTTATTTGCACTTGAAAAACTGGACAGCAGCAACTAGAAAGATGATGAGAATGCAAGCTTCAAAAGCATGAAACCTCAAGGAGAAATACCCCAAACTTATCACCAACACCTTGAAGTTTAGTTAGGATTTTATTACACTATGTATTTCGCATTTTATTAAACACAAAACTGCCTCTTATTACCTCAAAGAACACGGCAGTTTCAGCAGCAAAATGGCTGAATTTTTAGTGTATTACTTGAACTTTTAAATGCATGTGCTCCTTTTTTTTGGTCAAGCATCAATAACAAGGACTTGTGGCATATATTGGAAGTTACATCAAGTATGGGAAGACTCCCTTGGTCTCCATAAAAACGTGCTATATGGATGTATTATATCAAGATTCATATTTTTATAAAACTTGTTAAAATTAGTCTTGTAAAGATATAAAACTTGATATATATAAAACCATGCATTTAAGTTACTTACATTTTATAAAACAATTTATAAAATATAACATAACATAATTATTTAAACCTATAAATAATTAAATATAAATTATCCAAATAATTTATCTCAAGTGATAATATTTTAGAAAACCGATTTTCTAAAGTTCAAGTGTCGCGTATTTATTTAACCATCCAATCGTTGAGATTAAATAAATATAAGGTGTCGGTAAGCTTGTTATTGGGTATGACCCGACTTGGATCATAACACATTAGCCACATTAATTTAATATGTCTCTCGGGCATACGAAATACCTTCAATCTCCCACTTGCACGAGAAACATAAGAAATTAATTCAAGTGATGGATACCACCTAACGACCATCCATCACCCCCAATATGTTATGACTTGTACCATTCAACAACATCATCCCTTACGAGTTCCCATCTCGAATATGAATAGGTGAATCTTTTCATTACATCCTTTCATCCTAGATGTCATGTTAAATCCAAGAGACACAGAGCGATCACTCTCTTTTAGATTTAACTTTATCAGGCCTTAGACATCTGACTCTCAACGAATAAGAGGGACAAATTCCATCTTGACTACATACGTCCTAAATATGTACCTTGCATTAAGCCTGAGCTCTTCCTTGTGAACTACCATATTTCAGAATAGCGAAGGAAAGAATCAAGGTACAATACTTGGTAAATATCCGAACCCAATATGTATCTCAGGTCAGAGGATACAATGATATTCGCCTTTACTCAAGATTACATGTGATCAACCACAAAGGCTCCATTTAGTAAGTCTTGAGGGCGGGTCTTCCAATATTTGTATCCCACAAATATCTATGAACCTTGGTTGCAACCTTGCACCACATTCATCCCGTGAATGTATACCAATCCGAGTTCATAATAGTCTAAACCTCACATTTGCTCCCACAAATGTGATCGACTACGGAATTTAGAATAATTAATTATTCATAGATAAAATATGCAAAATAGGAACATAACTCAAAATAAATTAATACCATAATTATATTAATGAGTTTGAACAATTTCGTTCCGTTACAATACTTAAAACAGATCATGACCAATCACTAGAATATCGAAGCCCTAATGCACAAACGTGTCCTGCATGTTTTGATCCATGTAAGATCTTCGTGAGAGGATATGCTATATTAAGATCTGTGTAAACTTTGCGAATACATATCTTTCCCTTTTCAACTTCATCCCTTATGTAGTTGAATCTCCGCTCAATGTGACGGGTCTTTTGGTGAGCACGAGGTTCCTTAATTTGAGCAATCGCACCCTCTTTGTCACAAAAGATCTCAAGAGGGTCCTGAATGGAAGGGACTACTCCTAAGTCGTCGATGAATTTCTTCATCCATGCAGCTTCCTGAGCTGCCAATGATGCGGCGATGTACTCAGACTCTGTAGTGGATAAAGCAACAACATCCTGTTTTGAACTCTTCCAAGAGACTGCACCTCCATTTAACGTGAAGACATAACCGGATTGTGATCGAGAATCATCTCGATCAGTTTGGAAACTCGCGTCCACGTAACCTTTTACAGCGAGTTCCTCCTCACCAGACCCATATATTAGAAACATATCCTTAGTCCTCCTAAGGTATTTCAATATACTTTTGACAGCAATCCAATGACTGTTTCCTGGGTTATTCTGGTATCTGCTTGTCAGGCTAAGAGCGCATGACACATCCGGTCTAGTGCATATCATTGCATAAATGATTGACCCAATGGCAGACGCATATGGGACTTTCTTCATTCTCTCTTGTTCATCTTTCGTGGTGGGGCACTGAGATGAACTAAGGAGTGTTCCTCTTTGAATAGGTACCAAACCTTTCTTAGAGTTCTCCATCTTGAACCTTTTCAAGATCTTTTCAATGTATGCACTTTGATTCAAACCTATCAGTTTCTTGGATCTATCCCTGTAGATCCCAATCCCCAAAACGTATTGTGCTTCTCCAAGATCCTTAATGGAGAAGCATTTACTTAGCCAAGTTTTAACTCTTTGTATTTCCGGAATATCATTTCCAAATAACAATATATCATCCACATATAGTACAAGGAACATGATAGTGCTCCCACTAGCTTTCTTATATACACAAGCTTCATCACCATTTTTAATGAAGCCAAATTTCACGGCTTCCTCATTAAAACGATGATTCCACATTCTAGATGCTTGTTTCAATCCGTAGATTGACTTCTTTAACTTTCATACCTTCTTAGGACACTTCAGATCAACAAAACCTTCAGGCTGAACCATATAGACATCTTCCTCAAGATGTCCATTTAGGAAAGCGGTCTTGACATCCATTTGCCATATTTCATAATCATAATGAGCAGCAATGGCAAGTAATATCCTAATAGACTTTAGCATTGCCACAGGCGAAAAAGTTTCATCATAGTCAACCCCTTGAGTTTGAGTGAAACCTTTTGCTACAAGTCTAGCTTTATATGTATCCAAGTTTCCATGTATGTCGGTTTTCATTTTGAAAAGCCATTTACAATCAACTAGCCTTGAGCCAGTAGGTTGTTCAACAAGTTCCCAAACTTGGTTGTCATACATGGATTGCATCTCAGCGTTCATGGCTTCCTGCCATTTATCCTTATCAATCCTTGATAAAGCATCATGGTAGTTTGTTGGCTCATCCAAATCAACCACATAGCAACCATCCATGAGAAACCCATATCTCTCAGGAGGATTACTAATCCTACCAGATCTGCGAACGTCTTGTGTATTTTGATCATCCATTTGATCACTCTCAACATTTTCATGTTGAGTGCTAGTGTCAGCCAATTTTGTATCATCTACTTGATCTTGAACCTCTTCAAGATCTATCTTCCTTCCACTATTTCCTTCCATTAGGAACTTAGTTTCAAGGAATTCAGCCTTTCGAGTAACAAATACATTTTGCTCGGTTGGATCATAGAAATAGTATCCCATATCATCCTTGGGATATCCTATGAAGATACACTTTGTGGATCGAGCATTCAACTTATTAGGGACGTAACGCTTAGGATAAGCTTCACATCCCCAAACCTTTAAGTATGATAGAGATGGAGGTTTTCCAAACCATATCTCATGAGGAGTTCGTTCCACTTTCTTGGTTGGGGCCATATTTAAAATACGAGTTGCGGAGCATAGACAATAACCCTAAAATGATAGAGGTAACGAGCTTCTAGCCATCATAGATCGAACCATATCCATTAGGGTTCGGTTCCTCCTTTCGGAAACTCCATTAAGTTGTGGTGTCCCGGGTGGAGTAAGTTGCGAGATAATCCCACAACTTCTAAGATGATCTTGGAAAGCATCTCTTAGGTATTCACCTCCTCTATCGGTACGAAGTACCTTAATTGTCTTATTGAGTTGATTTTGTACTTCATTTTGATACTCTTTGAATGCTTCAAAAGTTTCGTCCTTATGTTTTAACAAGTAGACATATCCAAAACGACTGAAATCATCAATGAAAGTAACGAAGTATCTTTCACCATTCCTAGCTATGGGCTTAAAGGGTCCACATACATCCGAATGTATTAATCCTAATAAGTCCTTGGCCCTTTCATAGGTCCCATTGAAAGGTGCTTTAGTCATTTTGCCTTGTAAACAAGATTCACATACATCAAACGAGTCTAGTTCATTTGATTTCAAAAGGCCATTCTTTTGAAGTGTATGCATTCGATTCTTATTTATGTGACTAAGGCGACAATGCCATAAGTAGGAATCACTCAAATCCCTTTTGAGTTTCTTGGTGCTAGTATGGTATATTGAGCTACTAGATGATGTGTCATCATGAACCAATTCATAAATTCCATTTGAAGGCGAAGCCTTAAAATAGAATACATTATCTAAATAAACGTGGATATCATCATTAACAAAATTAAGATAAAAACCACATTGTTTTAAACGGGAAACTGAAATAATGTTTCGACATAAATCCGGTGCATACAAAACATTGTTCAAAATAAGTTCCAAACCACTTGGAAGCTTTAATACAAAGTCTCCTTGAGCCTTCACTTGCACTTTGGCTCCATTACCCATAAAGAGACTTGATGTTCCCGTTTGCTTGCTACTTCTTTTGAACCCCTGCAAAGAATTGCAAATGTGAATTCCACATCCAGTGTCTAATACCCATGTATTAGAAGAAGTAATACTAAGCTCTATATATACCATATATATATTACCTGAGGTTTGCCCCGCATCCCTCTTTTCCTTCAACTCCTTAAGGTAGACCGGGCAGTTCCGTTTCCAGTGACCCATTTCACCGCAACCGAAGCACGGGTCTTCCTTGGGGTTTGCTTGTCCGGCAACCTTTTGCTTCTTGTTCTTGTTTTTGGTTGGGGTAACCATCCTCCCCTTTCCCTTGCCTTGATGGGCGGGTCCTTTCCTCTTAGCCGCCTTTGGCTTAGAGGTGTTATTACCTTTGGACCCACTATCATTGACCATTAGCACGGGTAAAGCCCTCTTACCCATGCTAGTTTCCGCCGTTCTAAGCATGCCATGAAGTTCGCCAATGGTCTTATCCATCCCATTCATATTGTAATTAATTACAAATTGGTCAAACTTCTTTGACAAGGAGTTTAGGATAAGATCCGTGGCAAGCTCATTAGATATGTTTAGATTAAGACGGTTTGCGCGATCAATGAGGCTTTTCATCTTAAGGACATAAGATGAAACGGATTGGGAGTCGTCCATACGACATGCATGAAGCACTCGGACCGTTTCAAAGCGCTCGACACGAGCTTGTTGAAGGAACATCTCCTTCAATTGCGTGATCATGTCGTATGCAGTATGATGCTCGAAATCCTTTTGGAGTTCGGGTATCATAGTCCCAAGCATTAGGCAAGCGACTTGCATCGAATCAGCGCAATACTTATCCCAATAAGCCATGCCTTCCGTATCATCCTCATCGGGTTGATCGGGAATGGGGTCTTCCAACATATACGCCTTATCCTCAAGTTTGAGGACAATCCTAAGATTGCGGAACCAATCCATAAAGTTCGTATGGTTGAGTTTGTCTTTCTCGAGGAGAGACCTTAACGATAGGTTATTCAAGTTAATAGGTGCGTTTTGTATGTTGTTGTTATTGGCGGCCATCTACAAAATTTAACAAAGTTCATTTAAGTATCGATTTTAAATTTAACAATCAATACCCTTTAAATCCAATTGATATATATATTAAATTTTAGAATCCAACGGTAAACCAAATTTCAGTTAGGTGACCTTTATCCCGTCATTTGATTTAGCTAGGTAGTCATTATATGACAATTGCAATCCTTTTGCAACTTCTAAATTATGGGATCATGCAATCCTTTTGCATGGCATATTTATCCCATCAACGCCTATTTGTTCCTCATGCTTTGTTGACCCTAAGTTCATGATTCCCAAATCAAGTCGTCCTAATTGTGTAAACATGTAAAATTAACATACAAGTGGTTAGGTGACCTTTATCCCACAAGCATGCGAATTTTACCTTAACCATATTAGTTAGCTCATAACGGTTAGGTGACCTTTATCCCATTTATGAGTTCCCTACTATGTTTAAGTGTCCTACAAAAGGATGGCGTTAAACTTGTTTACCTTGTCGATTAATTGATGTTAAGTTTTCGTTAATTCTAGTTTAAGAAAACATTTATGCCATACACCAACATGCATTTAGTGTATGGTTCATTTGAAATCCATTTTCAAGTCTTGTAATTTGCCAATTACTTGATATAAACCATTTTATATATATGCGATCCTTTTCTTGTTCTTAATAACCATTTATTAAGGTCTTTAGTTGCTTTTAATTTAACCAATTAAATTGTCGTCTTGCATGTTGTTATCTTGTGATTAATTGTATCAACCAAACATACAATACAATAAACAAACAAACAACCACACATGCAAAACAAGTATGTTCACAATCTAGCCATTTTGGTGGACATTTGTTTAGCCGAAAACAAATGTCACCGGGTTAAGGGGTAATAATACAAAGTAGGAGATTTCAAATCTCCCACTTAACCTTGCATCCATATGTTCCTTGTGTTCTTCAAGTCTTCATCATCTTGTATCTTCATTTTACAAAATATGTATCCTAATACATTTTTATCTAGAAAATGAAAATACAACCTATTCTATTTTACATACCAAATGTAAAACAAATTACATAGCCAAAATAAATATTACATCCAATTGAATGAATTAATATTACATACCAAATGAATATTACAAATTAACTAAACATACAACCATAACATGCATTCAACACAAGGTTAAGGCTATGATTGTGAACATGAACATGCAACCAAATATGACCAAATGAAAGAGCCCAAAACCCACTTTTGGAACCCAAACAATTCGGCCTAACACATAAACCCACCCAAACCCATTGATTTTTGCAATCTACATTCATGCATGTTCATAGATTGCAAATATAGTGGGTTTAAAACAACATTACGAAGCATATTTCAACAACCTCGGCTCTAGATACCATTGTTGAGATTTAACAAGTTTGAAACTCTTAAAACCATTTAAGAATCATTATAAAACGGAAGCGTGAAATTACCAATTTTACTTGTTATCATTAAACCAATTAAAGCTAAATCCCATCTTGGATCAAGTTGTGAAATAATGCTTACTAATTAACAAGAAAGGAAGAGTTTTATACCTCCTCTAAGATTGTAGAGGGCTGAATTTTGGACAGCAAAAAGTAGAAGAAGGTGATGCAAAATGAGCTTTTAACTTGAAGCCTCAAGTGTGTAAAACCCAATCCTTTGATGCACCAACACCACCCTTTAAGTTAGTTAAGATTTAGACACTTAACTAACTAATTAACCAAGCTCAAAACCCTTTTATTTGCACTTGAAAAACTGGACAGCAGCAACTAGAAAGATGATGAGAATGCAAGCTTCAAAAGCATGAAACCTCAAGGAGAAATTCCCCAAACTTATCACCAACACCTTGAAGTTTAGTTAGGATTTTATTACACTATGTATTTCGCTTTTTATTAAACACAAAACTGCCTCTTATTACCTCAAAGAACAAGGCAGTTTCAGCAGCAAAATGGCTGAATTTTTAGTGTATTACTTAAACTTTTAAATGCATGTGCTCCTTTTTTTTGGTCAAGTATCAATAACAAGGACTTGTGGCATATATTGGAAGTTACATCAAGTATGGGAAGACTCCCTTGGTCTCCACAAAAACGTGCTATATGGATGTATTATATCAAGATTCATATTTTTATAAAACTTGTTAAAATTAGTCTTGTAAAGATATAAAACTTGATATATATAAAACCATGCATTTAAGTTACTTACATTTTATAAACCAATTTATAAAATATAACATAACATAATTATTTAAACCTATAAATAATTAAATATAAATTATCCAAATAATTTATCTCAAGTGATAATATTTTAGAAAACCAATTTTCTAAAGTTCAAGTGTCGCGTATTTATTTAACCATCCAATCGTTGAGATTAAATAAATATAAGGTGTCGGTAAGCTTGTTATTGGGTATGACCCGACTTGGATCATAACACATTAGCCACATTAATTTAATATGTCTCTCGGGCATACGAAATACCTTCAGAATACATGACGGTTTATTGTGATGCTTCGTTAAATGGGCTCGGGTGTGTTATAATGCAAAGATGTAAATGCATCGCTTATGCCTCTCGACAATTAAAGGAACACGAAACGAGATATCTGACTCATGATCTTGAGTTGGCGGTGGTGGTACATGCATTAAAAATTTGGTGCCACTACTTGTATGGTGTCAAGAGTACGATTTATTCGGATCATAAGAGTTTGAAACATCTCTTTAATCAACGAGATTTAAATTATCGTCAATGTAGGTGGATGGACGTGGTGAAAGATTATGATTGTGAAATACTTTATCATCCTGGCAAGGCGAATGTGGTCGCGGATGCGTTAAGTCGAAAGAGTCATCACCCGGCGTTACGATTGGGATTGTTACGTATGATTATTACTAACTATTTTCTTGAAAAACTTGGTGTGATTCAAATTGAGGCTTACGTTCACAACAAGCATGCGGAACGAATTGTGGGGCAATCGGAATTCATTACTATGGGTTCACGTGGTTTGTTGTCTTTTCAAGGAAGAGTGTGGGTGCCGAAGATGGGTGATTATCGACAAGTGCTACTTGATGAAGCACATAAGTCAAAGTATTCTATTCATCCGGGCGCGACGAAAATGTATCTTGACTTAAAGAAATATTATTGGTGGCCGAGCATGAAACGTGATGTTGTAAAGTACGTTGAGCAATGCGTCACGTGTTTGCAAGTTAAGGCCGAGCCCCAAAAGCTGTATGGTAAGTTACAACCGTTAGAAATCCCGAAGTGGAAATGGGAGCACATTACCATAGATTTCATCGCAAAGTTACCTAAAACGGCGAGAACCCAATTTGATTCGATTTGGGTGATAGTTGATCGATTGACGAAAAGTGCTTTGTTTCTTCCCATTCGGGAAGCTATATCGTCGGAGACCTTGGCTAAGTTGTTTATCAAGGAAGTCATCTCTCGACACGGTGTTCCTATATCTATTATTTCGGATCGAGATACCCGTTTTACATCTCGGTTTTGGGAAAAGTTTCATGAAGATATGGGTACGCAATTGAAATTGAGCACGGCGTATCATCCTCAAACGGACGGTCAAACCGAACGTACGAATCAAACTTTGGAGGATATGTTATGGGCGTGTATTATTGATTTTGGTGGTAGTTGGGACGAGCACTTACCTCTGGTGGAATTCTCGTACAATAATAGTTATCATACTAGTATCGGGATGCCGCCATATGAGATGCTTTATGGGCGTTGGTGTCGAACCCCGATTTGTTGGGGTGAAGTGGGACAAAAGGAAATCGGGAGTACCGATTTGGTGTTAGAGACGAATAGCAAGATTGATATGATTCGAGAGCATTTTGAAAAAGGCTCAAGATAGGCAAAAGTCGTATGCCGACAAACGTAGACGAACGATTGAGTTCCAAGAAGGTGACATGGTGATGCTTAAGGTTTCGCCATGGAAAGGTATTATTCGGTTTCGAAAACGCGGAAAGTTAGCTCCTTGGTTTATTGGGCCATTTAAGATTTTAGCTCGTGTTGGTGAAGTTGCGTATCGTTTAGAATTACCCGAAGAGCTCGCGGGGATCCATAATACATTTCATGTTTCCCATCTCCGTAAGTGTCTTGCGGATGATTCATCTTGGGTGCCATTAGACGAGATTGAGCTAAATAATAAGTTAGAGTATATTGAGGAGCCGATTGCTATACTTGATGAGAAGGTCAAAAGGTTGAGACATAAAGAGGTTAGGACCTTTAAAGTTCAATGGCGTCGTAGTAAAGGTTCCGAGTTTACGTGGGAGCCCGAAGAGTTCGTGTTGGTTTATCTTCCCTCTTGTCATGCGGCTTGGATCGCGAGGACGCGTTCCGATTCAAATGGGGGAGAGTTGTAAGACCCGAATATTTCCTTGTTCATATGTGCATTTAGGTTGAATTAATTGTGGGGTTTCTTTGTATATTTTAAAAAAGAGAAAAGAATGCTGCCCAGGCTATCTGCGCGCCGCACAGTATTATGGCGCGTCGCGCCATTACTGGCTGACAGCCCAACTCTTGCTTTTAAATTAGATATTTTAAGGGCTTTTTGGTAAATTTACATGGGACCCGACTTTAAGGCTTGGGATCAGTTGTTGGAGTCTCATTAACTCCATTTCCATCTACTTCAACCTCATCCATTCAATTCTAGAGAGAGAGTAAGATCCTAGTGTGAGAAAACTCATTTTGAGAAGAAGAAGAAGGAATCTTGCTTAAGCTCAAGTTATAAAGTTGTTCATCTACTTCCTAGCTACATTTTGAGTGTAGTGGTATGCTTTAATCTTAATTTCCTTGTTTAATTTGATTAAGGGTTAGGGTTTGGGGTAGATGATGAACTTAAAACCCATTTGTGGGTGAATTGGGTGTTTTGGGTGAAATTGGGTCATGTAGACTCAAAGATGACTAACTAGGGTTTTCAAAGTGTTAGATTGATGTTTATGAACTTAAATTAGTTAGTAAATCGCTAGCACACCTATATTTATGTAAGTGGGCATTGTGTGGGTTAGTGAATGACCCGAAATGGGGGTGTTGACCTTAAATTGGTCAAATGGGTCAAAATAGATCTAAGTTAGTTAATGTTTGTGATTAATGCATAAACCTTGTGTTGAAGTGTGTTTTAAACCTATCTTGACTAATATTAGGGTTTTGGTGTGAGTTGACCCAATTTTAGGGTAAGTGCCCAAATGGGTCAAAATGACTTAGTAATGGTGAGTGTTGTGAGTTTGACCTACTTGAATGGTTGATTGATTATATGTACATTATAATAGGTGTGTTACCTTGAAGATTCAAGCTTGGTTTATTGATTCACCGAAGGCGTAAGGTGAGTGGAATAAGTATACATGTACGTATATGATGTGTTTACTTGTAGAAATGGATATGTGTTGTCCAAGTTAGTGATATATGCGTTGTACGCTAACAGTTTTAAGAATGGATATGTGTTGTCCTATTTAGTGTTATATGTGTTGTACACTAACGATTTTATAAACGGATATGTGTTGTCCAAGGGTTAGTGATATATGTGTTGTGCACTAACGGTTGTTATGAACATCAATGGGAAATTAGAGTACCATTCCTTTTACGATTGGTTAATCATGGTTGTATGAATTGTGCATTAGCATACTTAATTATGAACTATATGCTTTTGTTATTGCTAGCTCAATGTGAATTGCGGTTATTGGTATATGCATAATGTTTTGCATGGTTGTCGAATTGCTAGCTTGTGTACGGTATTGTGTAAGTGTTTGCAAGTAGATATATTATATATGTATATGTATAATTATTGCATTCACTAAGCTTTGCTTACCCTCTCGTTGTTTACCTTTTTATAGGTTCGGTTGTGGACAAGGGTAAGGGCATTATTTTGGAGTAGAGTTCCCGCTTGTTGATAGGGGATGCCTTTTGGAAGTGTTAGCTTGTAGATTTTGACCGAGGCTTGGGTAGTTTAACCCCAAATACCATGCTCGTAGTGTCGTTTGGTATTTAAACTTAATGTGGTCGAAACTCAAACTTTTGTATGAAACTCGTAAAACGGCCGATGTAGGCCCCGCTTTGTAAAACTTATTTTATGTTTGAATCATGTTAGTTTTACATGTTTGAATATGTGGTTAAAAGCGTTTTGTCTAATTATGTCGGGAAGTGGCCGATCTTTTTTGCAAAAATGGAAAAATGGGACAGGCCCATTTGGCGCGCCGCACCATTAGCTGAACAGAGAATTTTTTTTTTGTGACATTTTAAGCAGGTTTGTTCGTGATTTGGTTTGGGTTGTTACATCCCTTTTTTTCAGAACTATATATATATATATATATATATATATATATATATATATATATATATATATATATATATATATATATATATATATATATATATATATTTAAGATACTTCATCTCGAGAAACTTTTAGCCGGTAAACTTTTTCAAGACCTTTGCCATGATACTTGAGAGGTTTATAACATTGGGTTTTCGAAAGAAGTTCTCGTTTTCTGGATTTTTCGAGTAATAGTAAAGGTGATGTGGAGTAGAAGTGGTGGAGGTGCGGAAGGCTTATGTTTGACAAATGGCTAGCTCTTTTGATTACAACCGAATCACGTTTCGCTGCTTGGAGATATAGATCTAAAGCAATTTCTGATTCTGAGCACAGACATCGGCACTCTGAACGGAAAATAGTGAAGCATTAAAGATGAATGCTGGTCTTATTTGGGGTGCCTTACCATAATCAATTTAGGTCGATAATGCCTTAGTCATGTAATGATCTATTAGAGATTCCAATCTAACAAGATTTTCACCTTACTTAAGCCTTATTTTTATTGACAACCGTTTCGGGTTTTCAAAAATACTTCTTTCGAAAAGGGTTTCTTTTGCAAAAATTTTGAAATTTGGCTTAAGGACTTGGAATCTTCGTAATGGGTTATTATAATACAGCATAAAAAGATACCAACATCACACACTTAGACGAACATTGTCCTCAATGTTCCTAGTGTATCCCACACTTAGGAGTTTTAGTTGAAGATTTGGGAGTATTTGTCTAGTGCTTTTATTGGGTGTTATCCCACACTTAGTGATAAGCTAGGATGTGGCATAGTTTGAATCTTGAGCTAGTAGCGAAAAAAAATACCCCTAGCAGATGCGGCTGGCTTCCAATCCTTGCGTCTTTATCGGCTCATTTGTCATCCTTTATTCTTCTACTCTACTTTATTGCACGGGTTGCCTCCCGAGAAGCGCTTTTGTTTAAGGTCGTTGGCTCGACCGTAGTGATGCTTTAAAAAGCAAATATTCCTCGCTGATGGTTGTGATCTTGGTCTTCTCGAGGGAATGTGAGTCTTGGCAGGTAAATCCTGAGAAAGTGTCGGATCAATAGTGGTAAAAGATCCGGTACTTCTCTTGAAGATCTTCTGAAAGATAAGTAGTGCGCAGTTTTGGCTCTTGATAAGTCTTGAAGTCTGATAAGAATATGATCTATGGCTCGCTGGTTGACCCATGAATGTCAATCATAGAAGCAGTGCTGGTGGTGATTATTTCTCTGATGGGATGCTCATTTCGGAGGTCTTCAAGTAATGTCAGAAACTGTATCTTTAGAATTTCGAAGTCTTCAGAACGGTGATCTCCACAGTAGGAGTCTGTAGCTTTAGACAGATTTTTTAAAAGATGAAGCTGGAAGGAAGTGAACAACAATCATGATCCGAGCATTAATGTCACCATCTTTGAGTATATCTCCCGACATCCAGCTTTAAATGTGAAACTAGGATCTGTGGATTCGTGGAAGATACGTGATAGCTGCTTTGTAACATAGGTGGCAATGTTGACTCGATCTGGTTCAAGATGAGAGAACGGATTGTTTCTCCTTGCTTCCTCCATAACAGCGTCTCGTAACTCTTTGATAATCAGATCAGCGTGGTGATCAATTGTTACGTAGATCACTAGTCTATCTGGTGTGCTTTCGAAATTATCTCTTTCCAAAAGAGCGAAAAAGCTGTAAATATCCTCGATCATTTGCAAATCAGTGTGATAAGTCGGGCGTCCGGTGGAAAGATCCATATGCTTCCGGATGAGAGTCAGTAGTGCTCGTTGGTTTCTTGAGAACGGAAGTGCAGATCCGGCTAAGGCGTTGTAAACCTAGAGTAAATGATCTTCTGATCTCGACAGAATCTTGTCTCAAGAATAGTGCGAACCACTGAATTATGCTCTCGTTGCCTTTCTTTGTGATATATACGATCGTGAAGAGAATTGATTGTAAAGACCCATCCTAATTTATAAGGACGAATACAATAACATTTGGTTACATTGCGAGGTATTTGACCTCTATATGATACATTTTACAAACATTGCATTCGTTTTTAAAAGACAAACTTTCATTTCATCGAGAGTTGACGGCATGCATACCATTTCATAATATATCCAACTATAATTGACTTAATAATAATCTTGATGAACTCAACGACTCGAATGCAACGTCTTTTGAAATATGTCATGAATGACTCCAAGTAATATCTCTAAAATGAGCAAATGCACATCGGAATATTTCTTTCATACCTGAGAATAAACATGCTTTAAAGTGTCAACCAAAAGGTTGGTGAGTTCATTAGTTTAACATAAATAATCATTTCCATCATTTTAATAGACCACAAGATTTTCATTTTCATTTCTCATAAATATACGTCCCATGCATAGAGACAAAAATCATCATTCATATGGATTGAACACCTGGTAACCGACATTAACAAGATGCATATAAGAATATCCCCTATCATTCCAGGACATCCATCGGACATGATAAAACAACATCGAAGTACTAAAGTATCCGCAACCATGGATGGGGTTTGTTAGGCCCAATAGATCTATCTTTAGGATTCGCGTCAATTAGTAGATCGATTTACTAATTCTTAGCCTACCAAGTAAAAAGGGGCGTATTCGGCTTCGATCATTCAACCATAGAATGTAGTTTCAATTACTTGTGTCTATTTCGTCAAACATTTATAAAAACAGCGCATGTATTCTCAGTCCCAAAAATATATATTGCAAAAGCATTTAAAAAGGGAGCAAATGAAACTCACAATACGATATTTTGTAGTAAAAATATGCATATGACGGCACTGAATAAGTGCAGAGTTGGCATCAGATTCACGAATCTATATCATTTATATATATATTAACACATATAATGGTAATTGAACAAGTTTAAATATTATTATTAATTGTTATTTCAGTAACTTGTATGTTTCATTGGTAACTATATTAACTATATTTATTTTATATAATTTAGATAAATAATTAGTATTTATTATGAAAATATTATGCGATATATTTTAAATATATTCCTATATAGCTATTTATTTGGTAAAATAATATCAATAATAATAAATAAAAATTTGTATCTTTTTATGATAATAATAATAATACTAAAAGTAATTAGATTTAGTAATGATACTGCTATTAATAATTTTGATAATAATACTAATAATAAAAGTAATGTTTTTAATAAAAAAGATAATAATGATAATAATAATAAAAATAATGATAATAATAGTAATTTTTAATAAAGATGATAAGTTTAATAATAATGATAATGAAAATAATAATTTTGATGATAATACTTAATACTTAATAATAATAGTAATAATGATAACAATCTTATTACTAATGATAATATTAATAATAATACTACTTATTGATATTACTAGTAATGATAATAATATTAGTAATAACTATAATAATAATAATAATCATAATCATAATTGTAATAATAATAATAATAAATGGTAAATAATACTTATATTAGTAGTAATAATAATAATAATAATAATAATAATAATAATAATAATAATAATAATAATAATAATAATAATAATAATAATAATAATAATAATTTTAGAGTACAACCTTTGAAGAAAACAAGCTCCTAAAAATAAAATGTCACCGCCCGGGCTCGAACTCGAACTCGAGACCTCTTGTTTCACAAAAACACTCCTAACCAGCTGAACCATTCTGTTTTTCTGTTTTATTTCGTAACTTAGTTCTATTAAACCATTAAATCAGTCTATCTTCTCCTTTTTCTAAAAAATGCCACAGCCTAGGCTTGAACCCGCGATCTCTCGTTCCTCTAGCACACTCCTAAACCATTGAACCGTTTGTTACATTCTTGTAATAACCCGCATTTTTAGTTATTTAATATATACGAATCTGTTATCATTTCTCTTAACATTTAAGTCATCATCATCACCTTAAATCATCTATCTCATCTATTTCATCTATCATAATATAACCTGTTCATCATCATCGACCTTCAATATCATTACCATCATCCTAATCTAACATCTCATTATCATGTAATGATATCATCTTATATATAATCAAGTTGAATTATTTACTTCATCAAATAATTCAAGTGATGTACCTAGCTACCCGATATCACGTTAATGAATATTTCGATGCATATTTGCTAAGTTACTATCATCAAAAGGTAAATTATCCCGTGAGTATATTAAATAAAATAATGCCCACATGGCCAAGCATCCACTTTATTTTATGGTGTTAAATCACGATGTGGGGCACCGTTTTGTTGAAAAAAATGAAGAGGTGAAACAAGTTGTTGCAAGTAAAAACGTCTGGTAACCCCACAGTTCATATCAATCATTTTCATTATCTTAATAGCTATATCTATCATTATTGTCTATCATTATTCTTCCTTTATCATAATAATTAATTTCGCTGAACAGGAGCAGCTACCTGAATGAAACCTGACAATCTAAACGTGTGAGCTGGTACTCGTATGTTGTAGTGACCCAAACTTTTCCATGTTTATATATATATTAAATGAAATTGTTATTTACATGATTAAGTGTTTCCAACATGTTAAGCAATCAAACTTGTTAAGACTTGATTAATTGAAATAGGTTTCATATAGACAATTGACCACCCAAGTTGACCGGTGATTCACGAACGTTAAAACTTGTAAAAACTATACGATGACATATATATGGTTATATATATAGTTAACATGATTTTATTATAAGTATGTATCTCATTAGGTATTTTAACAATGAGTTATATACATAAAAAATGAGACTATTAATTTAAGAAACTCGAAAACGATATATATAACGATTATCGTTATAACAACGTCTTACTAGGTACATATGAATCATATTAAGATATTGATACACTTGGTTAAATATGTTAAATGATAAGTAAATATATTATTAAGTGTATTAACAATGAAATACATATGTAAAAATAAGACTACAATTTAATGATTTCGAAACGAGACATATATGTAACGATTATCGTTGTAATGACATTTAACTGTATATATATCATACTAAGATATATTATATATCATAATATCATGATAATATAACAATTTAACATCTCATTTGTTATAATAAACAATAGTTTAACAACATTCAACAAGATCGTTAACCTAAAGGTTTCAAAACAAAATTTACATGTAACGACTAACGATGACTTAACGACTCAGTTAAAATGTATATACATGTAGTGTTTTAATATGTATTCATACACTTTTGAAAGACTTCAAGACACTTATCAAAATACTTCTAATTAACAAAAATGCTTACAATTACATCCTCGTTCAGTTTCATCAATAATTCTACTCGTATGCACCCGTATTCGTACTCGTACAATACACAGCTTTTAGATGTATGTACTATTGGTATATACACTCCAATGATCAGCTCTTAGCAGCCCATGTGAGTCACCTAACACATGTGGGAACCATCATTTGGCAACTAGCATGAAATATCTCATAAAATTACAAAAATATGAGTAATCATTCATGACTTATTTACATGAAAACAAAATTACATATTCTTTATATCTAATCCATACACCAACGACCAAAAACACCTATAAACACTTTCATTCTTCAATTTTATTCATCTAATTGATCTCACTCAAGTTCTATCTTTAAGTTCTAAGTGTTCTTCATAAATTCCAAAAGTTCTAGTTTCATAAAATCAAGAATACTTCCAAGATTGCAAGTTTACTTCCAAGTTTTCTAAATCCATTCCAAGTAATCATCCAAGATCAAGAAATCTTTGTTACTTATAGTAGGTTATCTTTCTATTACAAGGTAATAATCATATTCAAAGTTTAATTCAATTTCTATAACTATAACAATCTTATTTCGAGTGAAAATCTTACTTGAAATTGTTTTCGTGTCATGATTCTGCTTCAAGAACTTTCAAGCCATCCAAGGATCCTTTGAAGCTAGATCTATTTTTCTCATTTCCAGTAGGTTTATCCAAGGAACTTGAGGTAGTAATGATGTTCATAACATCATTCGATTCATACATATAAAGCTATCTTATTCGAAGGTTTAAACTTGTAATCACTAGAACATAGTTTAGTTAATTCTAAACTTGTTCGCAAATAAAATTTAATCCTTCTAACTTGACATTTAAAATCAACTAAACACATGTTCTATATCTATATGATATGCTAACTTAATGATTTAAAACCTGGAAACACGAAAAACACCGTAAAACTGGATTTACGCCGTCGTAGTAACACCGCGGGAGCTGTTTTGGGTTAGTTAATTAAAAACTATGATAAACTTTGATTTAAAATTTGTTATTCTGAGAAAATGATTTTTATTATGAACATGAAACTATATCCAAAAATTATGGTTAAACTCAAAGTGGAAGTATGTTTTCTAAAATGGTCATCTAGACGTCGTTCTTTCGACTGAAATGACTACCTTTAAAAAAACGACTGGTAACTTATTTTTCTGACTATAAACCTATACTTTTTCTATTTAGATTCATAAAATAGAGTTCAATATGAAACCATAGCAATTTGATTCACTCAAAAAGGATTTAAAATGAAGAAGTTATGGGTAAAACAAGATTGGATAATTTTTCTCATTTTAGCTACGTGAAAATTGGTAACAAATCTATTCCAACCATAACTTAATCAACTTGTATTGTATATTATGTAATCTTGAGATACCATAGACACGTATACAATGTTTCGACCTATCATGTCGACACATCTATATATATTTCAGAACAACCATAGACACTCTATATGTGAATGTTGGAGTTAGCTATACAGGGTTGAGGTTGATTCCAAAATATATATAGTTTGAGTTTTGATCAATACTGAGATACGTATACACTGTATCGTGGGTTGATTCAAGATAATATTTATCGATTTATTTCTGTACATCTAACTGTGGACAACTAGTTGTAGGTTACTAACGAGGACAGCTGACTTAATAAACTTAAAACATCAAAATATATTAAAAGTGTTGTAAATATATTTTGAACATACTTTGATATATATGTATATATTTTTATAGGTTCGTGAATCAACCAGTGGCCAAGTCTTACTTCCCGACGAAGTAAAAATCTGTGAAAGTGAGTTATAGTCCCACTTTTAAAATCTAATATTTTTGGGATGGGAATACATGTAGGTTTTATAAATGATTTACAAAATAGACACAAGTATGTGAAACTACATTCTATGGTTAAATTATCGAAATCGAATATGCCCCTTTTTATTAAGTCTGGTAATCTAAGAATTAGGGAACAGACACCCTAATTGACGCGAATCCTAAAGATAGATCTATTGGACCTAACAAACCCCATCCAAAGTACCGGATGCTTTAGTACTTCGAAATTTATATCATATCCGAAGGGTGTCCCGGAATGATGGGGATATTCTTATATAAGCATCTTGTTAATGTCGGTTACCAGGTGTTCACCATATGAATGATTTTTATCTCTGTGTATGGGATGTGTATTGAAATATGAAATCTTGTGGTCTATTGTTACGATTTGATATATATAGGTTAAACCTATAACTCACTAACATTTTTTGTTGACGTTTAAAGCATGTTTATTCTCAGGTGAATACTAAGAGCTTCCGCTGTTGTATACTAAAATAAGGACAAGATTTGGAGTCCATGTTTGTATGATATTGTGTAAAAACTGCATTCAAGAAACTGATTTCGATGTAACATATTTGTATTGTAAACCATTATGTAATGGTCGTGTGTAAACAGGATATTTTAGATTATCATTATTTGATAATCTACGTAAAGCTTTTTAAACCTTTATTTATGAAATAAAGGTTATGGTTTGTTTTAAAAATGAATGCAGTCTTTGAAAAATGTCTCATATAGAGGTCAAAACCTCGCAACGAAATCAATTAATATGGAACGTTTTTAATCAATAAGAACGGGACATTTCAGTTGGTATCCGAGCATTGGTCTTAGAGAACCAGAAAATTTGCATTAGCGTGTCTTATCGAGTTTGTTAGGATACATTAGTGAGTCTGGACTTCGACCGTGTTTTCTTTAAAAATGATTGCTTAACATTTTTGTTGGAAACTATATATTATTAACATGTATATATTATGTGATATATTAATCTCTTAACATGTTTGATATTGTGTGATAGATGTCTACCTCTAGCACAAATCCCATTGACTCACCTAATAATAACGAAGAGTCGAATATATATTGGACTGATTCACAAGTTCCCGAAGAAGAACCAGAAGAAGAATCAGAACCGGAAGAAGAATTAGAACCGGAAGAGGAGGAACCGGAGGAGGAAATAGAACCGGTGGGGGAAATAATAAAACGGTTAAGTAAAAGAAAATCCTCACACAACCGACCAAGGTTAATTATGGTCAATGGTGTTTCCGCCAAGGAAGCAAAATATTGGGAGGATTACCAATTCTCCGATGAATCGGATTCCAACGAGAATTTCGATGATGTTATAGAAATTACCCCAACTGAATTTAAAAAGGCAAAAGAAAATAATAAGGGAAAGAGCATAAAATAGAGAAATCTAATTCCAACCCCGATGAACTTTATATGTATCGTCAACCCCCGAAGCCCTTAAGTTGTAACAATGACCCGGGAACCTCTAAACCACCAGATTTTTCTAAACCGTTGTGGAAAACGACAGCTCGTATTAGGGGAACATCATACATCCCTAGAAACTTGGCAAAACGAACCAAAACAGAAGAAGAAGAAGAAACGAGCGAGTCGGAATAAGATAGTTGTATTCGTGTGGTGTAATATATGTAATATAGTGTGCTTATGCTTTATGATATATGTAAAAATTGCTTGTATTAATAAGTATTGTTTTTATGAATCTAACTCTTGTCTATTTTACAGTATAAAAACACAAAATGGATAGATAACCCAATATTTTAAGAGACCTACCCGGAGACATGATTGATGAAATCTTGTCTAGAGTCGGTCAGAATTCTTCGGCACAACTATTTACGGCGAAATCAGTTTGTAAGACATTCGAAGAACGTTCCAAGAATGTCTTGGTTTATAAGAGACTTTCGTTTGAAATATGGGGGATATAACATTGGGAAACCCATAAGTTACGATGTGTTTACTTTGACGCATATATTACGGGGAACCCAAATGCTATTTTACGCAACGGGTTAAGAAATTATTTTGACTCAATGTATCCGAATATAGGACTTCATGATTTAGAAAAAGCGGCTAACATGCAACATAAAGAAGCATGCTATGCTTACGGGTTAGTAATGTTCGCTTCTCACCAAAGTGAGAAAAAGAACATCGGGCTACAACTATTAAACAAAACGTTCCCACAAGTGACGGAGTCGGTTATTGGGGTAAGAAATGAGGTTTTTAGGTTATTACGAGACTGTTGGTCATTACGTAACCCTCGTCCCTTTGATGACGTTACAACACGCTGTCTTATCAACGGTCATAATGGTTATGTTCCACAAGACCAAGGATGGGAAGTAGTCCTAGAAAAACCAGAATGCATGACTTGTTTCTGGACGTATGAATTACATGTCTTTATTGTCTTTGCTAAATGACTTGTGTACTAGCTAGAATTATCTTCACAACTATCTTGTATCAAAGTTATTGTGTGCTATATTTCATGCTTTATGTAAAATAAGCGGTATTGTAAGTTTGTAAAATATTGTATAAAAGTTTGAACGCGAAATATTATTATAATCAGTTTTTCATATAGAATTGTAGTAGTTGAATTGTATATTAGCTATTAAGTATGAACTTAACGGGTAGGTACTACCCAAATTTAAACTTATAAAACGCTAATATGAAGAAAAAGCTTTTATAAATGAGTTCATATTATGATATGAAATACTATTAACTACTCTTAATATTCTGTATGATTAACTTGTTCTATTTGACTACTTTGAAGGAAATGGCACCGACTACTCGACACACCGTGAATATGAATGAAGAGGAATTCCGTACTTTTCTAGCTTCAAACATAGCCGCAGTACAGGCTGTGCTACATACCAACAATAACCTTGGATCTAGCAGTACAGGAAATCGTGTAGGATGCACCTACAAAGAATTCACTGCCTGCAAACCTTTGGAATTTGATGAAACCGAAGGACCGATCGGAATGAAACAGTGGACCGAGAAGGTCGAATCGGTGTTTGCCATAAGTAAGTGTACTGAAGAGGACAAAGTGAAGTACGCTACGCATACCTTCACAGGTTCTACGTTAACATGGTGGAATACCTATCTAGAGCAAGTGGGACAAGATGATGCGTACGCACTACCGTGGTCAGCATTCAAGCACTTGATGAACGAGAAGTACCGTCCCAGAACCGAGGTCAATAAGCTCAAGACAGAACTTAGAGGGTTACGAACCCAAGGATTCGATATTACCACGTACGAAAGACGATTCACAGAATTGTGTCTATTGTTTCCGGGAGCGTTCGAAGATGAGGAAGAGAAGATCGACGCGTTTGTGAAAGGATTACCGGAAAGAATCCAAGAAGATATAAGTTCACACGAGCCCGCCTCCATACAACAGGCATGTAGAATGGCTCACAAACTAGTGAACCAGATTGAGGAAAGAATTAAAGAACAGACGGTTGAAGAGGCCAATGTGAATCAAGTCAAAAGAAAGTGGGAGGAAAACGGTGATAAGAATCACCAATACAACAACAACAGCAATTACAATAATAATCGCAACAATTATCCCAACAATCGCAACATCAATCGCAACTACAACAAACGGCCCAACAACAACAACAACAACAACAACAACAGCAGCAACTACAACAATCATCCCAACAACAATAACAACTGCAACAACAACAACAATCAGAAGCAGCTATGCCAAAGGTGTGAAAAGTATCACTCGGGGTTCTGCACCAAATTTTGCAAAAAGTGTAAAAGAAATGGTCATAGCGCGGTGAAGTGTGAGGTCTACGGACCAGGGTTAATAGAACGAAAGGAACAAATGGTGTCGGAACGAGTAATGACGGAGCAAGTAGTGTCGGAGCAAGTTATGCCAATGTAGTTTGTTATAAATGTGGAAAACCGGGCCACATTATTAGAAATTGCCCGAACCAGGAGAACACGAATGGACAAGGTCGCAGAAGAGTTTTCAATATTAATGCGACAGAGGCACAGGAAGACCCGGAGCTTGTTACGGGTACGTTTCTTATTGACAATAAATCTGCTTACGTTTTATTTGATTCGGGTGCGGATAGAAGCTATATGAGTAGAGATTTTTGTGCTAAATTAAGTTGTCCATTGATGCCGTTGGATAGTAAATTTTTACTCGAATTAGCAAACGGTAAATTAATTTCAGCAGATAATATATGTCGGAATCGAGAAATTAAACTGGTTAGCAAAACATTTAAGATTGACTTGATACCAGTAGAGTTAGGGAGTTTTGATGTGATAATCGATATGGACTGGTTGAAAGAAGTGAAAGCAGAGATCGTTTGTTACAAAAATGCAATTCGCATTATACGAGAAAAAGGAAAACCCTTAATGGTGTACGAAGTAAAGGGCAACACGAAGCTACATCTTATTAGTAATTTGAAGGCACAAAAACTAATAAGAAAAGGTTGCTATGCTGTTCTAGCACACCTCGAGAAAGTACAAACTGAAGAAAAGAGCATCAATGATGTTCCCGTCGCAAAAGAATTTCCCGATGTATTTCCAAAAGAATTACCGGGATTACCTCCACATCGATCTTTTGAATTTCAAATAGATCTTGTACCAGGAGCTGCACCAATAGCTCGTGCTCCTTATAGACTCTCACCCAGCGAGATGAAAGAACTGCAAAGCCAACTTCAAGAACTATTAGAACGTGGTTTCATTCGACCAAGCACATCACCATGGGGAGCTCCTGTTTTGTTTGTCAAGAAGAAGGATGGTACATTTAGGTTGTGTATTGACTACAGAGAGTTGAACAAACTTATCATCAAAAACCGTTATCCACTGCCGAGAATTGACGACTTATTTGATCAACTACAAGGCTCATCGGTTTATTCGAAGATCGATTTACGTTCTGGATATCATCAAATGCGAGTAAAGGAGGATGATATTCCAAAAACTGCTTTTAGGACGCGTTATGGTCATTACGAGTTTATGGTTATGCCGTTTGGATTGACTAACGCACCAGCTGTGTTCATGGACCTTATGAACCGAGTGTGTGGGCCATATCTTGACAAGTTTGTCATTGTTTTCATCGATGACATACTTATTTACTCAAAGAATAATCAAGAGCACGAAGAACATTTGAGAAAAGTGCTAGAAGTATTGAGGAAAGAAAAACTGTACGCTAAGTTTTCAAAGTGTGCATTTTGGTTGGAAGAAGTTCAATTCCTCGGTCACATAGTGAACAAAGAAGGTTTCCAGGTGGACCCGGCAAAGATCGAAACCGTTGAAAAGTGGGAAACCCCAAAAACTCCGAAGCATATACGTCAATTTTTAGGATTGGCTGGTTACTACAAAAGATTCATCCAAGATTTCTCCAAAATAGCAAAACCCTTGACTGCATTAATGCATAAAGGGAAGAAATTTGAATGGAAGGACGAACAAGAGAAGGCGTTTCAATTATTGAAGAAAAAGCTAACTACGGCACCTATATTGTCATTGCCTGAAGGGAATGATGATTTTGTGATTTATTGTGACGCATCAAAGCAAGGTCTCGGTTGTGTATTAATGCAACGGACGAAGGTGATTGCTTATGCGTCTAGACAATTGAAGATTCACGAGCAAAATTATACGACGCATGATTTGGAATTAGGCGCGGTTGTTTTTGCATTAAAGACTTGGAGGCACTACTTATATGGGGTCAAAAGTATTATATATACCGACCACAAAAGTCTTCAACACATATTTAATCAGAAACAACTTAATATGAGGCAGCGTAGGTGGATTGAATTGTTGAATGATTACGACTTTGAGATTTGTTACCACCCGGGGAAGGCAAATGTGGTAGTTGACGCCTTGAGCTGAAAGGACAGAGAACCCATTCGAGTAAAATCTATGAATATAATGATTCACACTAACCTTACTACTCAAATAAAGGAGGCGCAACAAGGAGTTTTAAAAGAGGGAAATTTAAAGAATGAAATACCCAAAGGATCGGAGAAGCATCTTAATATTCGGGAAGACGGAACCCGGTATAGGGCTGAAAGAATTTGGGTACCAAAATTTGGAGATATGAGAGAAATGGTACTTAGAGAAGCTCATAAAACTAGATACTCAATACATCCTGGAACGGGGAAGATGTACAAGGATCTTAAGAAACATTTTTGGTGGCCAGGTATGAAAGCTGATATTGCTAAATATGTAGGAGAATGTTTGACGTGTTCTAAGGTCAAAGCTGAACATCAGAAACCATCAGGTCTACTACAACAACCTGAAATCTCGGAATGGAAATGGGAAAACATTACCATGGATTTCATTACTAAGTTGCCAAGGACTGCAAGTGGTTATGATACTATTTGGGTAATAGTTGATCGTCTCACCAAGTCAGCACACTTCCTTCCAATAAGAGAAGATGACAAGATGGAGAAGTTAGCACGACTGTATTTGAAGGAAGTCATCTCCAGACATGGAATACCAATCTCTATTATCTCTGATAGGGATGGCAGATTTATTTCAAGATTCTGGCAGACATTACAGCAAGCATTAGGAACTCGTCTAGACATGAGTACTGCCTATCATCCACAAACTGATGGGCAGAGCGAAAGGACGATACAAACGCTTGAAGACATGCTACGAGCATGTGTTATTGATTTCGGAAACAGTTGGGATCGACATCTACCGTTAGCAGAATTTTCCTACAACAACAGCTACCATTCAAGCATTGAGATGGCTCCGTTTGAAGCACTTTATGGTAGAAAGTGCAGGTCTCCGATTTTTTGGAGTGAAGTGGGGGATAGACAGATTACGGGTCCGGAGATAATACAAGAACCTACCGAGAAAATCATCCAAATTCAACAAAGATTGAAAACCGCCCAGAGTCGACAAAAGAGCTACGCGGACAGTAAAAGAAAAGATATTGAGTTTGAAATTGGAGAAATGGTCATGCTTAAGGTTTCACCTTGGAAAGGCGTTGTTCGATTTGGTAAACGGGGGAAACTAAATCTAAGGTACATTGGACCATTCAAGATTATAGATCGTGTCGGACCAGTAGCTTACCAACTGGAGCTACCTCAACAACTCGCGGCTGTACATAACACTTTTCACGTCTTAAATTTGAAGAAATGTTTTGCTAAAGAAGATCTCACTATTCCGTTGGACGAAATCCAAATCAATGAAAAACTTCAATTCATTGAAGAACCCGTCGAAATAATGGATCGTGAGGTTAAGAGACTTAAACAAAACAAGATACCGATTGTTAAGGTTCGATGGAATGCTTGTAGAGGACCCGAGTTCACCTGGGAGTGTGAAGATCAGATGAAGAAGAAATACCCGCATTTATTTCCAGAAGATACGTCAACACCTCCAACTGCTTAAAATTTCGGGACAAAATTTATTTAACGGGTAGGTACTGTAGTGACCCGAACTTTTCCATGTTTATATATATATTAAATGAAATTGTTATTTACATGATTAACTGTTTCCAACATGTTAAGTAATCAAACTTGTTAAGACTTGATTAATTGAAATAGGTTTCATATAGACAATTGACCACCCAAGTTGACCGGTGATTCACGAACGTTAAAACTTGTAAAAACTATACGATGACATATATATGGTTATATATATAGTTAACATGATTTTATTATAAGTATGTATCTCATTAGGTATTTTAACAATGAGTTATATACATAAAAAATGAGACTATTAATTTAAGAAACTCGAAAACGATATATAACGATTATCGTTATAACAACGTCTTACTAGGTACATATGAATCATATTAAGATATTGATACACTTGGTTAATTATGTTAAATGATAAGTAAATATATTATTAAGTGTATTAACAATGAAATACATATGTAAAAATAAGACTACTAACTTAATGATTTCGAAAGGAGACATATATGTAACGATTATCGTTGTAACGACATTTAACTGTATATATATATCATATTAAGATATATTATATATCATAATATCATGATAATATAACAATTTAACATCTCATTTGTTATAATAAACAATGGGTTAACAACATTCAACAAGATCGTTAACCTAAAGGTTTCAAAACAACATTTACATGTAACGACTAACGATGACTTAACGACTCAGTTAAAATGTATATACATGTAGTGTTTTAATATGTATTCATACACTTTTGATAGACTTCAAGACACTTATCAAAATACTTCTACTTAACAAAAATGCTTACAATTACATCCTCGTTCAGTTTCATCAACAATTCTACTCGTATGCACCCGTATTCGTACTCGTACAATACACAGCTTTTAGATGTATGTACTATTGGTATATACACTCCAATGATCAGCTCTTAGCAGCTCATGTGAGTCACCTAACACATGTGGGAACCATCATTTGGCAACTAGCATGAAATATCTCATAAAATTACAAAAATATGAGTAATCATTCATGACTTATTTACATGAAAACAAAATTACATATCCTTTATATCTAATCCATACACTAACGACCAAAAACACCTACAAACACTTTCATTCTTTAATTTTCTTCATCTAATTGATCTCTCTCAAGTTCTATCTTCAAGTTCTAAGTGTTCTTTATAAATTCCAAAAGTTCTAGTTTCATAAAATCAAGAATACTTCCAAGATTGCAAGTTTACTCCCAAGTTTTCTAAATCCATTCCAAGTAATCATCCAAGATCAAGAAACCTTTGTTACTTACAGTAGGTTATCTTTCTAATACAAGGTAATAATCATATTCAAACTTTAATTCAATTTCTATAACTATAACAATCTTATTTCGAGTGGAAATCTTACTTGAAATTGTTTTCGTGTCATGATTCTGCTTCAAGAACTTTCAAGCCATCCAAGGATCCTTTGAAGCTAGATCTATTTTTCTCATTTCCAGTAGGTTTATCCAAGGAACTTGAGGTAGTAATGATGTTCATAACATCATTCGATTCATACAAATAAAGCTATCTTATTCGAAGGTTTAAACTTGTAATCACTAGAACATAGTTTAGTTAATTTTAAACTTGTTCGCAAATAAAATTTAATCCTTCTAACTTGACATTTAAAATCAACTAAACACATGTTATATATCTATATGATATGCTAACTTAATGATTTAAAACCCGGAAACACGAAAAACACCGTAAAACCGGATTTACGCCGTCGTAGTAACACCGCGGGCTGTTTTGGGTTAGTTAATTAAAAACTATGATAAACTTTGATTTAAAATTTGTTATTCTGGGAAAATGATTTTTATTATGAACATGAAACTATATCCAAAAATTATGGTTAAACTCAAAGTGGAAGTATGTTTTCTAAAATGGTCATCTAGACGTCGTTCTTTCGACTGAAATGACTACCTTTACAAAAACGACTTGTAACTTATTTTTCCGACTATAAACCTATACTTTTTATATTTAGATTCATAAAATAGAGTTCAATATGAAATCATAGCAATTTGATTCACTCAAAACGGATTTAAAATGAAGAAGTTATGGGTAAAACAAGATTGGATAATTTTTCTCATTTTAGCTACGTGAAAATTGGTAACAAATCTATTCCAACCATAACTTAATCAACTTGTATTGTATATTATGTAATCTTGAGATACCATAGACACGTATACAATGTTTTGACCTATCATGTCGACATATCTATATATATTTCGGAACAACCATAGACACTCTATATGTGAATTTTGGAGTTAGCTATACAGGGTTGAGGTTGATTCCAAAATATATATAGTTTGAGTTGTGATCAACACTGAGATACGTATACACTGTGTCGTGGATTGATTCAAGATAATATTTATCGATTTATTTCTGTACATCTAACTGTGGACAACTAGTTGTAGGTTACTAACGAGGACAGCTGACTTAATAAACTTAAAACATCAAAATATATTAAAAGTGTTATAAATATATTTTGAACATACTTTGATATATATGTATATATTGTTATAGGTTCGTGAATCAACCAGTGGCCAAGTTTTACTTCTCGACGAAGTAAAAATCTGTGAAAGTGAGTTATAGTCCCACTTTTAAAATCTAATATTTTTGGGATGAGAATACATGCAGGTTTTATAAATGATTTACAAAATAGACACAAGTACGTGAAACTACATTCTATGGTTGAATTATCGAAATCGAATATGCCCCTTTTTATTAAGTCTGGTAATCTAAGAATTAGGGAACAAACACCCTAATTGACGCGAATACTAAAGATAGATCTATTGGGTCTAACAAACCCCATCCAAAGTACCGGATTCTTTAGTACTTCGAAATTTATATCATATCCGAAGGGTGTCCCGGAATGATGGGGATATTCTTATATATGCATCTTGTTAATGTCGGTTACCAGGTGTTCACCATATGAATGATTTTTATCTCTATGTATGGGATGTGTATTGAAATATGAAATCTTGTGGTCTATTGTTACGATTTGATATATATAGGTTAAACCTATAACTCACCAACATTTTTTATTGACGTTTAAAGCATGTTTATTCTCAGGTGAATACTAAGAGCTTCTTCTGTTGCATACTAAAATAAGGACAAGATTTGGAGTCCATGTTTGTATGATATTGTGTAAAAACTGCATTCAAGAAACTGATTTCGATGTAACATATTTGTATTGTAAACCATTATGTAATGGTCGTGTGTAAACATGATATTTTAGATTATCATTATTTGATAATCTACGTAAAGCTTTTTAAACCTTTATTTATGAAATAAAGGTTATGGTTTTTTTTAAAAATGAATGCAGTCTTTGAAAAACGTCTCATATAGAGGTCAAAACCTCGCAACGAAATAAATTAATATGGAACGTTTTTAATCAATAAGAACGGGACATTTCATATGTCGCTTAGCAGCTGTACACAAATAGCTGATCAAACCAGGAAAGGAAATAGAAACATATGAAGCGTACAGTAGCTGTCATTGTGGCAACCATTCAGCATCGAGAAAAAATAAACATGGCTGTTTAGTTGGAAACAGGAAACATTATCGAGTGAGTGTTGGAGATTGTTTGGTGGTTTATGGTGATTCATGGTAAGGTTGTGATGGGTGAGGTGATGGTCTTGACGGTTGGCAGTGGGGTGGTGTTATGGTGGTTTGCAACGTGAAACAAAAATAAGAAATGTGGTAGGAGGTGGCGATATGGGTTAATGGTGAAGTGGGTTGCAAGTGGGGTGTTGATTGGGCTTCGGTTCAGACAGGAAACAAATGATAGAAAGAAGAAAAATGAAAATGGTGGTGATCAAGTTTTGCAAGGTGGTTTATGACTATAAACCATAATCTCAAAAGCAGTTCGATGAGATTGGGTTCGATTTGCAGAAAAGCTAGAGAGACGAAAGGTGGTGGCGGTTTTTAAGTGAAGAGTGGTTGGTGATTCTTGTTCTTGGACTGGAACAGATATAGGAAAAATGATAATGGTGATGATATAGGTGGTGATCATGGGTTTAGTTTTAGGGTGTCGTTTATAATAGAGAACAAATGTGTTCTCATATATAAGGATGAAGGTGATAATTGAGTGAGTTAGTGTATGTAAGTGTTTGTGCATATTATGTATACAAAGTTTGGAATTCTCATAAAGTTAAAAACAATGAACATAATTGATTGTCAATTAGTAATAGTAAAGCATAGTAATCTCTAACTAATTTGTCAATTTAACACAGTTATTCGATGAATTAAGTAGGAAAGTGGTGGTTGTAATATGCTTACTGCATATGTATATAAATATCTATATAGAATAGGTGGGGTTTATATCTTTGAGTGGAAACAAGGGACAAAATATAAAGGTGGTGAATTGATGTGGTATTGTTCGATGGAATTAGACAGGAAACAGATTGAATTAGATATATGGTTGATGCTTTGAGTTATGGTGATCATATTACTTAAATATATATATGAAATATTATAATAATGTATATGTCAAGTGAATCACGGATTGAAGAATCATGCACCAACAACAGTGAGTAGCCTAATATTTTGTTCTTAACTACCGACAGTTTTCACGAATATTAAATCGTGCTCCGTTGATTAGATAGTGGCGGGTAAAAAATACTCAAATAAATCCTAAATTTTTATATTAAATTCCTTTATTTATTTTGGTCATTATGGTATAAAATTCGATCATTAACTATTAGATAATTATTAAATTAATTATTCACTCCCAACCCCAAGTAAAATATAAAAAGTTTTAAAATTTAACAATTTGTTCCTAAATGCATTTTTAATAAGCCTCTAATTTATTTAACTCATTTTCAGATCACCGTTTATTTTAAAATCACATAAGTTCGAATTAAACTTCTCTAAATAATAATCGAAACATCCAACAAGTATTACAATCATTAAATAATTATATTTAATATACTCTATATATATATATAGACTTATTTTTAATAATACTTTAATTATATCGTATATTATTACTTTAAGTTATTATATATATACATATATTTATTTTTATATTTATATGTATACACATTTATTTACAATTAATGGTTCGTGAATCGTTGGGAATGGTCGAAGGTCAATTGCATATATGAAATAGTTTCAATTTTTTTTTTTTGAGATTCAACCTAACAGACTTTGCTTATCTCGAAATCAAAAAAGATTAAGTTTAAATTTGTTCAAAAATTTTCGGGTCGTCACATTACCTACCCGTTAAAGAAATTTCGTCCCGAAATTTGAGTGTGGTCGTCATGGCTAACAAATAGAATATTTTCATGACGAATATGAGTTGATAAATAGAGTTTTATCATTATTGATTAATATAGATAGAACGATTCGATTATGTGAAACATACGAGTGAAGCTGTCACAAAAGAGTGAAATGAGGAATTTAATGTTCGTCTTACTTTTGACGTAGTCACATTTGAATTTAGGAAAATAAGGTTCGTATTAACTTTTGACGTTGTCTCGATTGAATTCCGGAATTCAAGGAATTTAAAGAAATCTTCAAAATCTAAAAGATTTGATTCTTCGGTGAATAAGGAAATTAAAATCTATTTAATTAAATGCGATTATCTGCCTTGATTGCTCTGTCGGATACTTTCATTATAAATTGACCCCTTCCGTTCCATTATTTTCCACCACTCCCATTTTCTATACTTTAATTCATACTTCCAAATCATCAGTCAATATGCTTCATCCAGTTTTAAATTCTGGATGTATTCCTGACTTTCATATCGATCATTCTCCTTTTTCTTCAACCACCGAAGGAATCTATTTACTTTTACTATTACCATGGGGTTATAGTATTTTTCATTTTTCCGTGTCTTTATATTGCTATACGCATTGATATACGCGGTTGTAATTCTTGTGTTGTCGTTGGGCTTTATATTTTCCCTTATATTTAGAAGTTCCATGCTTTTATTTTATCTTCCCGATTTCAAATTAAGCGAATAACGGTCCAGAATTCGTAGGTATGAAATTTCGATGGATCATAATGTTATAAGCAGGAAGGAACGTAATAGCATGATTTGATTTGGTAAATTATCAGAATTACAGAAGATAGAACTATCAAGAATATATTTTCTTGATATGCTCAGAGATTAAGTAGAATGAAAGAGTTATGTAACATGGCACATGATGATGGTTTGATCTGTGAATCATCATGTTTCATTATAAATTCAGCAGGACTTACTGTAATATAATCACGTTGGCCAAGTGTCATTATATTACACTAACTCATGCTCAAATTCTTAACACTTCTCCAAAATTCATTCATAATTTATTCTTAATTTATACAGAATATTGAAAACTAAAACAGTTTTCAATATGATGTGATATAGATAGCACGAAGAGATAGATAATTTTGGACAAGAATATTTATGAAAATATCTTCAGAAATATCGAAGATATTTATGATGATATTTTGGAATTTCTAAGTTCGAAAGTTGACGAAGAAAAATTTTCCGCAAGATTTTAACATAACTTCGGAGCAAGATATTCTCTAAAGATTTCATCGGATTCAGAATTACCTGGATTCTTTGAATATAGGGTTTAGTCCTTGTATTTGTCCTTGGTCTCCTTCATGGTGTGCTCAATTTGTTTTTCAGTACCAAATTTTTCTATCGAGCGTTCCTAACACTCCCTTCTTTATCATCAAACTTTTGGCCGTTTAGACCATCTACAATTTTTCTGTTTCCTCTGCATTTAATGCTACGATATCTGAATCATCGGTTATCAATTCGAGAGGTTTCAAAAGAATTGTGTTTTTAGATGATTAAACGCTGATTGTAATCGTCAAGATATAAAGGATGTTTAAGATGAAATCAAGTTACAAAGGATGTTTAAGATGAAATCAAGTTACAAAGGATGTTTAAGATGAAATCAAGTAGCAAACTTGAGGAAATATTTAACTGTAGTAGATGTAATTTATTTACGATCTTTCAAGTCAAAGTGTGTTGTAATTAATATTTCCTACTCTTTTAATACTTTTTAATTATCCAATGATAGTATTCTAATAGTCCAATAGTTCAACCAAAACTAGTATATTATAATGAAATAGTCATATAGGAACAGTTAGCTAGGAACAGTTAGCTAGGATTTGGTTAGTATAGGTTTAAAATTTTACGTAGTTAATTAATTGGTTACTAATAAATTTTATTTTGTTCATTATTTTCTTCATTATGCCACTTGTCAAATCTTGACTTGGATTTTGATCTGCAGAAACTCGTATATGAAATTGAATTTGAATGAAAAATGGTTATTCTTCGGTGAACGAATATATTTGTGGATGTAGGTAGGATAGTTCAATGACTGTTGAATCGGATTTGAAGAATGTATAGTATAACATGTTAATGTGAAATCTAAATATTCCTCGGGTATTACGTACCCGTTAAAATATTTTCACCATTAACAGTTTGTACAAAAGAATTTTTAATTACAATCTTTATGAAAACGTATATACATATTGTAGTGACCCGAACTTTTCCATGTTTATATATATTAATTGAGATTGATATTTACATGATTAAATGTTTCCAACATGTTAAGCAATCAAACTTGTTAAGACTTGATTAATTGAAATATGTTTCATATAGACAATTGACCACCCAAGTTGACCGGCGATTCACGAATGTTAAAACTTGTAAAAACGACATGACGATATATATATGGATATACATATAGTTAACATGAGATTATGATAAGTAAGTATCTCCATAAGTATATTAACAATGAGTTATATACATATAAACAAGACTACTAACTTAAGGATTTCGAAACGAGACATATATGTAACGATTATCGTTGTAACGACATTTAAATGTATATATATCATATTAAGATATATTAATATATCATAATATCATGATAATATAATAATTTAACATCTCATTAGATATAATAAACAATGGGTTAACAACATTAATTGAGATCGTTAACTTAAAGGTTTCAAAACAACCCTTACATGTAACGACTAACGATGACTTAACGACTCAGTTAAAATGTATATACATGTAGTGTATTTAGATGTATTAAAATACTTTTGAAAGACTTCAAGACATATATCAAAACACTCATACTTAACGAAAATGGTTACAGTTACTTTCCCATTCTTTTCTTTCATCAAGAATTCTAGTCGTATTCTTACCCGTATTATACACAGCTTCAAAACGTACTTACTATGGGTATATACCAATAGGAACTAGCATGGGATTCCACTCTTGATTATGTCATGTATGACTAATCAATTTTAACTTCTACCATGAGCAAGTCAACTAACTAGAACTCCTTTTAACCCCACTCACCACTCACCAATTACCACTCATCATTCACTCCATTTCACTTCCAATTCTCTTTCTAATTCTCCCTCAACACACACACACTATTATGAACGTATTTTTCCAGTAGTTAATCATCATCTTCATCAAAAATCACTTCAAGAATCAAGCTATAATCATCATAGGAAGAACACTTCAAGAACACTTCAAAAATCCCTTCAAGTTTACTAATTTACTTCCAAGCTTTCTAATCCATTCCAAGTAATCATCTAAGATCAAGAAACCTTTATTATATACAGTAGGTTATCTTTCTTATTCAAGGTAATATTCATATTCAAACTTTGATTCAATTTCTATAACTATAAACTATCTTAATTCGAGTAAAAATCTTACTTGAACTTGTTTTTGTGTCATGATCCTACTTCAAGAACTTTCAAGCCATCCAAGATCCTTTGAAGCTAGATCATTTCTTGTCACTTCCAGTAGGTTTACCTACTAAACTTGAGGTAGTAATGATGTTCATAACATCATTCGATTCATTTATATAAAACTATCTTATTCGAAGGTTTAAACTCGTAATCACTAGAACATAGTTTAGTTAATTCTAAACTTGTTCGCAAATAAAAGTTAATCCTTCTAACTTGACTTTTAAAATTAACTAAACACATGTTCTATATCTATATGATATGCTAACTTAATGATTTAAAACCTGGAAACACGAAAAACACCGTAAAACCGAATTTACGCCGTCGTAGTAACACCGCGGGCTGTTTTGGGTTAGTTAATTAAAAACTATGATAAACTTTGATTTAAAAGTTGTTATTCTTAGAAAATGATTTTTATTATGAACATGAAACTATATCCAAAAATTATGGTTAAACTCAAAGTGGAAGTATGTTTTCTAAAATGGTCATCTAGACGTCGTTCTTTCGACTGAAATGACTACCTTTACAAAAACGACTTGTAACTTATTTTTCCGACTATAAACCTATACTTTTTCTGTTTAGATTCATAAAATAGAGTTCAATATGAAACCATAGCAATTTGATTCACTCAAAACGGATTTAAAATGAAGAAGTTATGGGTAAAACAAGATTGGATAATTTTTCTCATTTTAGCTACGTGAAAATTGGTAACAAATCTATTCCAACCATAACTAATCAACTTGTATTGTATATTATGTAATCTTGAGATACCATAGACACGTATACAATGTTTCGACCTATCATGTCGACACATTTATATATATTTCGGAACAACCATAGACACTCTATATGTGAATGTTGGAGTTAGCTATACAGGGTTGAGGTTGATTCCAAAATATGTATAGTTTGAGTTGTGATCAATACTGAGATACATATACACTGGGTCGTGGATTGATTCAAGATAATATTTATCGATTTATTTCTGTATATCTAACTGTGGACAACTAGTTGTAGGTTACTAACGAGGACAGCTGACTTAATAAACTTAAAACATCAAAATATATTAAAAGTGTTGTAAATATATTTTGAACATACTTTGATATATATGTATATATTGTTATAGGTTCGTGAATCAACCAGTGGCCAAGTCTTACTTCTCGACGAAGTAAAAATCTGTGAAAGTGAGTTATAGTCCCACTTTTAAAATCTAATATTTTTGGGATGAGAATACATGCAGGTTTTATAAATGATTCACAAAATAGACACAAGTACGTGAAACTACATTCTATGGTTGAATTATCGAAATCGAATATGCCCCTTTTTATTAAGTCTGGTAATCTAAGAATTAGGGAACAGACACCCTAATTGACGCGAATCCTAAAGATAGATCTATTGGGCCTAACAAACCCCATCCAAAGTACCGGATGCTTTAGTACTTCGAAATTTATATCATATCCGAAGCGTGTCCCGGAATGATGGGGATATTCTTATATATATGCATCTTGTTAATGTCGGTTACCAGGTGTTCACCATATGAATGATTTTTATCTCTATGTATGGGATGTGTATTGAAATATGAAATCTTGTGGTCTATTGTTACGATTTGATATATATAGGTTAAACCTATAACTCACCAACATTTTTGTTGTCGTTTTAAGCATGTTTATTCTCAGGTGATTATTAAGAGCTTCCGCTGTCGCATACTTAAATAAGGACGAGATTTGGAGTCCATGCTTGTATGATATTGTGTAAAAACTGCATTCAAGAAACTTATTTTGTTGTAACATATTTGTATTGTAAACCATTATGTAATGGTCGTGTGTAAACAGGATATTTTAGATTATCATTATTTGATAATCTACGTAAAGCTTTTTAAACCTTTATTGATGAAATAAAGGTTATGGTTTGTTTTAAAATGAATGCAGTCCTTGAAAAACGTCTCATATAGAGGTCAAAACCTCGCAACGAAATCAATTAATATGGAACGTTTTTAATCAATAAGAACGGGACATTTCAGTTGGTATCCGAGCGTTGGTCTTAGAGAACCAGAATTTTGCATTAGTGTGTCTTATCGAGTTTGTTAGGATGCATTAGTGAGTCTGGACTTCGACCGTGTTTACTTGAAAAATGATTGCTTAACAAATTTTGTTGGAAACTATATATTTTTAACATGTGAATATTATGTGATATATTAATCTCTTAACGCGTTTGATATTATGTGATAGATGTCTACCTCTAGAACAAGTCCCATTGACTCACCTAATAATAATGAAGAGTCAAATGTAAATTGGAATGATTCATGGACTGATTCACAAGTTCCCGAAGAGGAACCGGAAGAAGAGTCGGAACCAGAAGAAGAATCGGAACCGGAAGAAGAATCGGAACCGGATGAAGAAATAGAACCAGTGGGGGAAATAATAAAACGGTTAAGTAAAAGAAAATCCTCAACCAACCGACCAAGGTTAATTATGGTCAATGGTGTTTCCGCCAAGGAAGCAAAATATTGGGAGGATTACCAATTCTCCGATGAATCGGATTCCGAAGAGAATTCCGATGATGTTATAGAAATTACCCCAACTGAATTTAAAAAGGCAAAAGAAAATAATAAGGGAAAGGGCATAAAAATAGAGAAATCTAATTCCAACCCCGATGAACTTTATATGTATCATCAACCCCCGAAGTCTTTAAGTTGTAACAATGACCCCTGGAACCTCTAAACCACCAGGTTTTTCTAAACCAATGTGGATAACGACGGCTCGTATTAGGGGAACATCATATATCCCTAGAAACTTGGCAAAACGAACCAAAACCGAAGAAGAAGAAGAAACAAGCGAGTCGGAATAAGATAGTTGTATTCGTGTGGTGTAATATAAGTAATATAGTGTGCTTATGCTTTATGATATATGTAAAAATTGCTTGTATTAATAAGTATTTTTTTTTATGAATCTAACTCTTGTCTATTTTACAGTATAAAAACACAAAATGGATAGACAACCCAATATTTTAAGAGACCTACCCGGAGACATGATTGATAAAATCTTGGCTAGAGTCGGTCAGAATTCTTCGGCACAACTATTTAAGGCGAGATCAGTTTGTAAGACATTCGAAGAACGTTCCAAGAATGCCTTGGTTTATAAAAGGCTTTCGTTCGAAAGATGGGGGATATCACATTGGGAAATCATAAGTTACGATGTGTTTACTTTGACGCATATATTGCGGGGAACCCAAATGCTATTTTACGCAATGGGTTAAGAAATTATTTTGACTCAATATATCCGAATATTGGACTTCGTGATTTAGAAAAAGCGGCTAACATGCAACATAAAGAAGCATGTTATGCTTACGGATTGGTAATGTTCGCTTCTCACCAAAGTGAGAACAAGAACATCGGGCTACAACTATTAAACAAAACGTTCCCACAAGTGATGGAGTCGGTAATTAGGGTAAGAAATGAGGTTTTTAGATTGTTACGGGACTGTTGGACATTACGTAACCCTCGTCCCTTTGACGATGTTACAACACACTGTCTTATCAACGGCCATAACGGTTATGTTCCACAAGACCAAGGATGGGAAGTAGTCCTAGTAAAACCAGAATGCATGACTTGTTTCTGGACGTATGAATTACGTGTCTTTATTGCCTTTGCTGAACAACTTGTGTACTAGCTAGAATTATCTTCACAACTATCTTGTATCAAAGTTATTGTGTGCTATATTTCATGCTTTATGTAAAATAAGCGGTATTGTAAGTTTGTAAAATATTGTATAAAAGTTTGAACGCGGAATATTATTATAATCAGTTTTTCATATAGAATTGTAGTAGTTGAATTGTATATTAGCTACTAAGTATGAACTTAACGGGTAGGTACTACCCGAATTTAAACTTATAAAATGCTAATATGAAGAAAAAGCTTTTATAAATGAGTTCATATTATGCTACGAAATACTATTAACTACTCTTAATATTCTGTATGATTAACTTGTTCCATTTGACTATTTTGAAGGAAATGGCACCGACTACTCGACACACCGTGAATATGAATGAAGAGGAATTCCGTACTTTTCTAGTTTCAAACATAGCCGCAGTACAGGCTGCGCTACATACCAACAATAACCTTGGATCTAGCAGTACAGGAAATCGTGTAGGATGCACCTACAAAGAATTCACTGCCTGCAAACCTTTGGAATTTGATGGAACCGATGGACCGATCGGATTGAAACGGTGGACCGAGAAGGTCGAATCGGTGTTTGCCATAAGTAAGTGTACTGAAGAGGACAAAGTGAAGTACGCTACGCATACCTTCACAGGTTCTGCGTTAACATGGTGGAATACCTATCTAGAGCAAGTGGGACAAGACGATGCGTACGCACTACCGTGGTCAGCATTCAAGCACTTGATGAACGAGAAGTACCGTCCCAGAACCGAGGTCAATAAGCTCAAGACAGAACTTAGAGGGTTACGAACCCAAGGATTTGATATTACCACGTACGAAAGACGATTCACAGAATTGTAGCTATTATGTCCGGGAGCATTCGAAGATGAGGAAGAGAAGATCGACGCGTTTGTGAAAGGATTACCGGAAAGAATCCAAGAAGATATAAGTTCACACGAGCCCGCCTCCATACAACAGGCATGTAGAATGGCTCACAAACTAGTGAACCAGATTGAAGAAAGAATTCAAGAACAGACTGCTGAAGAGGCCAATGTGAAGCAAGTCAAAAGAAAGTGGGAGGAAAACGGTGATAAGAATCACCAATACAACAACAACAGCAATTACAACAATAATCGCAACAATTATCCCAACAATCGCAACATCAATCGCAACTACAACAAACGGCCCAACAACAACAACAAAAATAACAGCAACTACAACAATCATCCCAACAACAATAATAACCGCAACAACAACAACAATCAGAAGCAGCTATGCCAAAGGTGTAAAAAGTATCACTCGGGGTTCTGCACCAAATTTTGCAACAAGTGTAAAAGAAATGGTCATAGCGTGGCGAAGTGTGAGGTCTACGGACCAGGGTTAATAGAACGAAAGGAACAAATGGTGTCGGAACGAGTAATGGCGGAGCAAGTAGTGTCGGAGCAAGTTATGCCAATGTAGTTTGTTATAAATGTGAAAAACCGGGCCACATTATTAGAAATTGCTCGAACCAGGAGAACACGAACGGACAAGGCCGCGTAAGAGTTTTCAATATTAATGCGGCAGAGGCACAGGAAGACCCGGAGCTTGTTACGGGTACGTTTCTTATTGACAATAAATCTGCTTACGTTTTATTTGATTCGGGTGCGGATAGAAGCTATATGAGTAGAGATTTTTGTGCTAAATTAAGTTGTCCAGTGACGCCTTTGGATAGTAAATTTTTACTCGAATTAGCAAATGGTAAATTAATTTCAGCAGATAATATATGTCGGAATCGAGAAATTAAACTGGTTAGCGAAACATTTAAGATTGACTTGATACCAGTAGAGTTAGGGAGTTTTGATGCGATAATCGGTACAGACTGGTTGAAAGAAGTGAAAGCAGAGATCGTTTGTTACAAAAATGCAATTCGCGTTATACGAGAAAAAGGAAAACCCTTAATGGTGTACGGAGAAAAGGGCAACACGAAGCTACATCTTATTAGTAATTTGAAGGCACAAAAACTAATTAGAAAAGGTTGCTATGCTGTTCTAGCACACATCGAGAAAGTACAAACTGAAGAAAAGAGCATCAATGATGTTCCCGTCGCAAAAGAATTTCCCGATGTATTTCCGAAAGAATTACCGGGATTACCCCCACATCGATCCGTTGAATTTCAAATAGATCTTGTACCAGGAGCTGTACCAATAGCTCGTGCTCCTTACAGACTCGCACCCAGCGAGATGAAAGAACTGCAAAGCCAATTACAAGAACTTTTAGAGCGTGGTTTCATTCGACCAAGCACATCACCATAGGGAGCTACTGTTTTGTTTGTTAAGAAGAAAGATGGTACATTCAGGTTGTGTATCGACTACCGAGAGTTGAACAAACTTACCATCAAGAACCGCTACCCACTACCGAGAATCGACGACTTATTTGATCAACTACAAGGCTCGTCTGTTTATTCAAAGATTGACTTACGTTCCGGGTATCATCAAATGCGGGTGAAAGAAGATGATATTCCAAAGACTGCTTTCAGAACACGTTACGGTCATTACGAGTTTATGGTCATGCCATATGGTTTAACTGATGCACCAGCTGTGTTCATGGACCTTATGAACCGAGTGTGTGGACCATACCTTGACAAGTTTGTCATTGTTTTCATTGATGACATACTTATTTACTCAAAGAATGACCAAGAACACGGTGAACATTTAAGAAAGGTGTTAGAAGTATTGAGGAAGGAAGAATTGTATGCTACATTTTCAAAGTGTGCATTTTGGTTGGAAGAAGTTCAATTCCTCGGTCACATAGTGAACAAAAAAGGTATTAAGGTGGATCCGGCAAAGATAGAAACTGTTGAAAAGTGGGAAACCCCGAAAACTCCGAAACACATACGCCAGTTTTTAGGACTAGCTGGTTACTACAAAAGGTTCATCCAAGACTTTTCCAGAATAGCAAAACCCTTGACTGCATTAACGCATAAAGGGAAGAAATTTGAATGGAAGGATGAACAAGAGAAAGCGTTTCAGTTATTGAAGAAAAAGCTAACTACGGCACCTATATTGTCATTGCCTGAAGGGAATGATGATTTTGTGATTTATTGTGACGCATCAAAGCAAGGTCTCGGTTGTGTATTAATGCAACGAACGAAGGTGATTACTTATGCGTCTAGACAATTGAAGATTCACGAGCAAAATTATATGACGCATGATTTGGAATTAGGCGCGGTTGTTTTTGCATTAAAGACTTGGAGGCACTACTTATATGGGGTCAAAAGTATTATATATACCGACCACAAAAGTCTTCAACACATATTTAATCAGAAACAACTGAATATGAGGCAGCGTAGGTGGATTGAATTGTTGAATGATTACGACTTTGAGATTCGTTACCACCCGGGGAGGGCAAATGTGGTAGCCGATGCCTTGAGCAGGAAGGACAGAGAACCCATTCGAGTAAAATCTATGAATATAATGATTCATAATAACATTACTACTCAAATAAAGGAGGCACAACAAGGAGTTTTAAAAGAGGGAAATTTAAAGGATGAAATACCCAAAGGATCGGAGAAGCATCTTAATATTCGGGAAGACGGAACCCGGTATAGGGCTGAAAGGATTTGGGTACCAAAATTTGGAGAGATGAGAGAAATGGTACTTAGAGAAGCTCATAAAACCAGATACTCAATACATCCTGGAACGGGGAAGATGTACAAGGATCTCAAGAAACATTTTTGGTGGCCGGGTATGAAAGCCGATGTTGCTAAATACGTAGGAGAATGTTTGACGTGTTCTAAGGTCAAAGATGAGCATCAGAAACCATCAGGTCTACTTCAACAACCCGAAATCCCGGAATGGAAATGGGAAAACATTACCATGGATTTCATCACTAAATTGCCAAGGACTGCAAGTGGTTTTGATACTATTTGGGTAATAGTTGATCGTCTCACCAAATCAACACACTTCCTACCATTAAGAGAAGATGACAAGATGGAGAAGTTAGCACGACTGTATTTGAAGGAAGTCGTCTCCAGACATGGAATACCAATCTCTATTATCTCTGATAGGGATGGCAGATTTATTTCAAGATTCTGGCAGACATTACAGCAAGCATTAGGAACTCGTCTAGACATGAGTACTGCCTATCATCCACAAACTGATGGGCAGAGCGAAAGGACGATACAAACGCTTGAAGACATGCTACGAGCATGTGTTATTGATTTCGGAAACAGTTGGGATCGACATCTACCGTTAGCAGAATTTTCCTACAACAACAGCTACCATTCAAGCATTGAGATGGCGCCGTTTGAAGCACTTAATGGTAGAAAGTGCAGGTCTCTGATTTGTTGGAGTGAAGTGGGGGATAGACAGATTACGGGTCCGGAGATTATACAAGAAACTACCGAGAAGATCATCCAAATTCAACAACGGTTGAAAACCGCCCAAAGTCGACAAAAGAGCTACGCTGACATTAAAAGAAAAGATATAGAATTTGAAATTGGAGAGATGGTCATGCTTAAAGTTGCACCTTGGAAAGGCGTTGTTCGATTTGGTAAACGAGGGAAATTAAATCCAAGGTATATTGGACCATTCAAGATTATTGATCGCGTCGGACCAGTAGCTTACCGACTTGAGTTACCTCAACAACTCGCGGCTGTACATAACACTTTCCACGTCTCGAATTTGAAGAAATGTTTTGCTAAAGAAGATCTCACTATTCCGTTAGATGAAATCCAAATCAACGAAAAACTTCAATTCATCGAAGAACCCGTCAAAATAATGGATCGTGAGGTTAAAAGACTTAAGCAAAACAAGATACCAATTGTTAAGGTTCGATGGAATGCTCGTAGAGGACCCAAGTTCACCTGGGAGCGTGAAGATCAGATGAAGAAGAAATACCCGCATCTATTTTCAGAAGATTCGTCAACACCTTCAACAGCTTAAAATTTCGGGACGAAATTTATTTAACGGGTAGGTACTGTAGTGGCCCGAACTTTTCCATGTTTACATATATTAATTGAGATTGATATTTACATGATTAAATGTTTCCAACATGTTAAGCAATCAAACTTGTTAAGACTTGATTAATTGAAATATGTTTCATATAGACAATTGACCACCCAAGTTGACCGGCGATTCACGAACGTTAAAACTTGTAAAAATGACATGATGATATATATATGGATATACATATGGTTAACATGAGATTATGATAAGTAAGTATCTCCATAAGTATATTAACAATGAGTTATATACATATAAACAAGACTACTAACTTAAGGATTTCGAAACGAGACATATATGTAACGATTATCGTTGTAACGACATTTAAATGTATATATATCATATTAAGATATATTAATATATCATAATATCATGATAATATAATAATTTAAGATCTCATTAGATATAATAAACAATGGGTTAACAACATTAATTGAGATCGTTAACTTAAAGGTTTCAAAACAACACTTACATGTAACGACTAACGATGACTTAACGACTCAGTTAAAATGTATATACATGTAGTGTATTTAGATGTATTAAAATACTTTTGGAAGACTTCAAGACATATATCAAAACACTCATACTTAACAAAAATGGTTACAGTTACTTTCCCATTCTTTTCTTTCATCAAGAATTCTAGTCGTATTCTTACCCGTATTATACACAGCTTCAAAACGTACTTACTATGGGTATATACCAATAGGAACTAGCATGAGATTCCACTCTTGATTATGTCATGTATGACTAATCAATTTTAACTTCTACCATGAGCTAGTCAACTAACTAGAACTCCTTTTAACCCCACTCACCACTCACCAATTACCACTCATCATTCACTCCATTTCACTTCCAATTCTCATTCTAATTCTCTCTCAACACACTCACACTATTATGAACGTATTTTTCCAGTAGTTAATCATCATCTTCATCAAAAATCACTTCAAGAATCAAGCTATAATCATCATAGGAAGAACACTTCAAGAACACTTCAAAAATCCCTTCAAGTTTACTAATTTACTTCCAAGCTTTCTAATCCATTCCAAGTAATCATCTAAGATCAAGAAACCTTTGTTATATACAGTAGGTTATCTTTCTTATTCAAGGTAATATTCATATTCAAACTTTGATTCAATTTCTATAACTATAAACTATCTTAATTCGAGTAAAAATCTTACTTGAACTTGTTTTTGTGTCATGATCCTACTTCAAGAACTTTCAAGCCATCCAAGATCCTTTGAAGCTAGATCATTTCTTGTCATTTCCAGTAGGTTTACCTACTAAACTTGAGGTAGTAATGATGTTCATAGCATCATTCGATTCATATATATAAAACTATCTTATTCGAAGGTTTAAACTCGTAATCACTAGAACATAGTTTAGTTAATTCTAAACATGTTCGCAAACAAAAGTTAATCCTTCTAACTTGACTTTTAAAATTAACTAAACACATGTTCTATATCTATATGATATGCTAACTTAATGATTTAAAACCTGGAAACACGAAAAACACCGTAAAACCGAATTTACGCCGTCGTAGTAACACCGCGGGCTGTTTTGGGTTAGTTAATTAAAAACTATGATAAACTTTGATTTAAAAGTTGTTATTCTTAGAAAATGATTTTTATTATGAACATGAAACTATATCCAAAAATTATGGTTAAACTCAAAGTGGAAGTATGTTTTCTAAAATGGTCATCTAGACGTCGTTCTTTCGACTGAAATGACTACCTTTACAAAAATGACTTGTAACTTATTTTTCCGACTATAAACCTATACTTTTCTGTTTAGATTCATAAAATAGAGTTCAATATGAAACCATAGCAATTTGATTCACTCAAAACGGATTTAAAATGAAGAAGTTATGGGTAAAACAAGATTGGATAATTTTTCTCATTTTAGCTACGTGAAAATTGGTAACAAATCTATTCCAACCATAACTTAATCAACTTGTATTGTATATTATGTAATCTTGAGATACCATAGACACGTATACAATGTTTCGACCAATCATGTCGACACATCTGTATATATTTCGGAACAACCATAGACACTCTATATGTGAATGTTGGAGTTAGCTATACAGGGTTGAGGTTGATTCCAAAATATGTATAGTTTGGGTTGTGATCAATACTGAGATACGTATACACTGGGTCGTGGATTGATTCAAGATAATATTTATCGATTTATTTCTGTATATCTAACTGTGGACAACTAGTTGTAGGTTACTAACGAGGACAGCTGACTTAATAAACTTAAAACATCAAAATATATTAAAAGTGTTGTAAATATATTTTGAACATACTTTGATATATATGTATATATTGTTATAGGTTCGTGAATCAACCAGTGGCCAAGTCTTACTTCTCGACGAAGTTAAAATATGTGAAAGTGAGTTATAGTCCCACTTTTAAAATCTAATATTTTTGGGATGAGAATACATGCAGGTTTTATAAATGATTTACAAAATAGACACAAGTACGTGAAACTACATTCTATGGTTGCATTATCGAAATCGAATATGCCCCTTTTTATTAAGTCTGGTAATCTAAGAATTAGGGAACAGACACCCTAATTGACGCGAATCCTAAAGATAGATCTATTGGGCCTAACAAACCCCATCCAAAGTACCGGATGCTTTAGTACTTCGAAATTTATATCATATCCGAAGGGTGTCCCGGAATGATGGGGATATTCTTATATATATGCATCTTGTTAATGTCGGTTACCAGGTGTTCACCATATGAATGATTTTTATCTCTATGTATGGGATGTGTATTGAAATATGAAATCTTGTGGTCTATTGTTACGATTTGATATATATAGGTTAAACCTATAACTCACCAACATTTTTGTTGACGTTTTAAGCATGTTTATTCTCAGGTGATTATTAAGAGCTTCCGCTGTCGTATATTTAAATAAGGACGAGATTTGGAGTCCATGCTTGTATGATATTGTGTAAAAACTGCATTCAAGAAACTTATTTTGTTGTAACATATTTGTATTGTAAACCATTATGTAATGGTCGTGTGTAAATAGGATATTTTAGATTATCATTATTTGATAATCTACGTAAAGCTTTTTAAACCTTTTTTGATGAAATAAAGGTTATGGTTTGTTTTAAAATGAATGCAGTCCTTGAAAAACGTCTCATATTGAGGTCAAAACCTCGCAACGAAATCAATTAATATGGAACGTTTTTAATCAATAAGGACGGGACATTTCACATATATATTTTCTTCAGATGTAATCATGGATTTTAATGAGTTAATATGATATTAAACTCATTTGGTTTACGGTTAGAACTAGAGTACATAATCTCTAAAACATTAGAGGTTACATAACCATCATGTCGAACGAAGATAAATGATGTAGAACGTCATGTCGAACGGTGATTATACTCGAGGTACAGAATGAGATGTTGAGGCATGTGATGTTGAAACTTGAGTTGTTGGTGGTACTGTTGGGGCCGGTGATGTTGCTGAAGCTGGTAATTTTTGCACCACGTTTTCCAAATTGATTACTCGAGCGCGAAGTTCGTTGACTTCTTCTATTATTCCGGGATGATTGTCGGTCGGAACGAGCGGATGAATAAGATTTAGAATTGTGGATAGAATATAATCGTGACGAGCTACTCTAGAAATGAGGCTGAAAATGGTGTTTCGGATAGGTTCACCGGTAAGTGTTTCAGGTTCTTCACCAAGAGGTGAATTTGGTTGGTGGAAGGGATCGCCTTCTTCGCGTCTCCATTGATTAAGTAGACTACGAACCTGTGACAACCCGGAAATTTCCAACCAAATTTAAACTTTATCTTTATATTATTCTGACACGATAAGCAAAGTTTGTTAAGTTAAATCTCAAGAATTTTAAACTGTGTTCATACATTCATTATAACCTCGACCAAATTTCGACGATTCACGAACCGTTATATATAAATAGATATGTATATATATGTATATATATATATTATAACTTGAGAATATTAATAAAGTATTAAACGTATAATACTTTACACGAACGTATTTGTTTCAATATGTTTATCGATGGAATTAGAAGATAATATCAAATGATTGATTTATCAGATACATTGTGATATGATTACGGGTCCATGTTATGAGGTCCACTGTGATTTAAGAAATCTATTCTTTTTTACAACATTCGAAAAATGGTAAAGTGATTTATAAGTAAGAACGTGGAGTGTAAATAACTTAGATGTTGGATATCGACAAGTTAAGTAACTCGACATTTTTCATTAAGATGATTTCATACGTTTATTTAACCTTTGGACTTTATCCCATACTTCAGCAACAGACTGTAATTTAAAAACTTGAAACCTATTATGAATATATATGATTCTACTTTTCTAAAACGTTTTATGATATAACGATTTCCATTATTTTAACCTTTAAACAAAATGATTCTTAAATATATTTAGTTTTGGAAAACAAAATTATCATATTTATTTGATTTAGTTTCAAACGTACAAAAATGTTTTCAGTTTAAAAAGAACTTTATTATTAAAACGTATATAACTTTTATAAATATCTAGAACCACTTTTGACAATTCATTACTTAACTAGTATGATAAAGATAACGATATTTATATTTTATTTTATTAAATATATATAATAATTTAAATTAATATTATATATATTTATACACGTATTATACGTACATAGTTTTATACTTTTACTATACTTAAACTTTACCTTTACTTTATTTTTACTTTACTTTAACTTTAATAATTCACTTTAATAATTCATACTTTAATAATTCACTTTAATAATTCAAAAATCTATTATAAATAGAATTCAATAGGTTTCATTATTTCATAGAAAGATGAAAATATTTTCTCTAAACTCTCTCAATCGATTTAAATATATATATATTTACTCCGTATTATTTCAAGATATTATTAGTATACATAAAATATTACGACGGAGTGCTGTCCGAGTGATTTTGAAATTGTTTTTCGAGCGGGATAGAGCTAAGAAAATTATGGGTTATAGCTATGGAGGTTATGGGTATGGTTCGGGAGTATTGCTCGTGAGTCAAACTAGTATTTATCATCCCCGTTGTGTCTACGTACTTTTCCTGCAATATTGAATCTAAATATTGATACGTGAGCCCTCATAACTGAACATTTATATATTATTAGTGTATCCCTGACTAGTGCTCGAGTATATAGGATTATGCATGCTTATACGTTCGTTATTGTTGTTAGATAGGTTATGTCGAATCTTGAATTAAATACATATGCTATTAAGATAAGGTATATGATATGCATGTCGTTGGAAAGCTAGCGAAAAATTGAGAAGTTTTCATTTAGATATCGAATGGTTTCGATGAACGGTTTAGAAGTTATAGTCAATTGAATTTTTGTAAAAATGATTATTATTATCGTCGTTATAATCTAATTATTATTATTATTATTATTATTATTATTATTATTATTATTATTATTATTATTATTATTATTATTATTATTATTATTATTATTATTATTATTATTATTATTATTATCATTGTCGTTATTAATAAAAGATATTATTGTTATTTTTATTATTATTATCGTTATTATCGTGAAGGTTATAATTAGTATTATTATTATTAGTATTATTATTATTATTATTATTATTATTATTATTATTATTATTATTATTATTATTATCATTCAAATAGTTATTAGTATTATCATTAATATTATTATTATTAGTATTATTATAATTAAAACTAATATTAGTAACATCTAATTATTATGATTACTATTATTCTTATTAATATGAACGCGATATAAAAAACGACTAAAAGCTATTAAACGAAACGATTAGGAAATAATGAGTATGAGTATCATGATGAAATTAAGATATTGTAAGATATTGATTTAAAGGAAAAATATCGTTTTCATTATTTTACTATTATTGTTATTAAAAGTATTATTAATATTAAAACTATCATTTTTACTAAAATTATTATTTTTAATAAAAATATCATTATTAATGTGAAACATCATTATTATTATCATTTTAGTACTATTATTAATAAAAATTATCATTTTATCATTTTTAGAAAATATAATTATTGTTATTTTTATTAGTAGAATAATAATAATTATTACCAAATAATACAACTTTTACTTATAATTATTATTATCAATATTATTTTATCAAATAAATATGTGATACAAAGATATTTTACTACGTATAATATAATTACATTAATAATACCTATCATATTATTTTTATGATATTAAATGAACTTTATAAATTTTATTACTTAAGATATATAAAAATATATTTTTATTATATAAATTTTAATATAAAATTTTATTTATTAATAAAAGAACTATATTATTTACTTTAATAAAATCTGTTAAAATATTTAAATATATAAAACGACTATATTTAAACTATATAATAATCATGTATAAATTTTGGAAGACATTTTGGTCAATATGACTTTTGTTAACTTTTGCATATTTAGTCTCGAGCATTAGGATTGTGATACACTACGACTTGACCTAAATTGTTAGACAGATATTGATCAAACATATAAATATATATAATTAATATAGGTTCGTGAATTCAAGGCCAACCTTGCACTTGTTAAATGACGTCATATGTATTTTTACTACAAAATACAGTATAATGAGTTTCATTTGCTCCCTTTTAAATGCTTTTGCAATATATATTTTTGGGACTGAGAATACATGCGTTGTTTTTTATAAATGCTTTACGAAATAGACACAAGTAATCGAAACTACATTCTATGGTTGGATTATCGAATCGAATATCACCCCTTTTAGTTTGGTAACCTTAGAATTAGGGAACAGACACCCTAATTGACGCGAATCCTAAAGGTAGATCTACGGGCACTAACTCCCCCATACTGGAAAATGGTATGCTTTAGTACTTTGAGTTTATATTATACAGATGGATTTCTGTTTTGGGGATATTCTATATGCGTGATGCTAATGTCGGTTACCTGGTGTTCAATCCATATGAATGATTCTTAAACACTTGCGAGTGTATGATTATTGAATAAAGGAAATCTTGTGGTCTATTAAAATTATGGAATTGATGGATTATGATAAACTAATGAACTCACCAACCTTTTGGTTGACACTTTAAAGCATGTTTATTCTTAGGTATTAAAGAAATCTTACGCTGTGCATTAGCTCATTTTAAGGATATTACTTGGAGTCATTCATGGCATATTTCGAAAGACGTTGCATTCGATTCATTGAGTTCATCAAGATTATTATTAAGTCAATTATAGTTGGATGTATTATGAAATGGTATGCATGTCGTCAACTTTAGACGAAAAGAAAGTTTATCTTTTAAAAACGAATGCAATGTTTGTAAAATGTATCATAGAGAGGTCAAATACCAAGCAATGTAATCAACTATTGTGAATCGTTTATAATGTATATGAACGGGTCCTTTCAGAACCCATCTCCAATTCATCCAGAAAAAATGATGGCTGATTGGTTGATTCATTCCGGTGATGCTGCTTTCGGAGTTTAGGTGAGCATCCATGTCGGAATAGATGTCGGATTCTGAAGAACTTGAACTAGTGGCGAGTTCCATTCCGTACGATTGAGTAAAGGGTTGTTCGATATGAAATGATTTTTGGATATCAGATGATATTCTAATTATATAGAATACCTATACATAGTACAGAAGATCCCGTAGATTACGGAGGGAATTAAGGAAACGTGTCAGATAAAATCTACAGTAACATACACGCTAAGATATGAATTAGCAGATACACTAAGATATTAATTTTGTCTATACACTATTCATGCAATCAATGCAGTAAGATGTGTCTAGACTAAGAATGATAAGCAAATGATTCCCTAATAATGATAAGTAGGTAATTTTTGACACAAAATGATAAGCAAAACTTTTGACATGCAGACACGGCCGAAGTCGAGACCCACTAATGCATCTAAACAACTATCAGTTAGACACACTAATGCAAGACCTGGTTCGCTAAGACCACCGCTCTGATACCACATGTAAAGACCCGTCCTAATCCATAAGGATGAATACAATAACATTGGTTTACATTGCGAGGTATTTGACCTCTATATGATACATTTTACAAACATTGCATTCGTTTTTAAAAGACAAACGTTCATTTCATCGAAAGTTGACAGCATGCATACCATTTCATAATATATCCAACTATAATTGACTTAATAATAATAATCTTGATGAACTCAAAGACTCGAATGCAACGTCTTTTGAAATATGTCATGAATGACTCCAAGTAATATCTCTAAAATGAGCAAATACACAGCGGAAGATTTCTTTCATACCTGAGAATAAACATGCTTTAAAGTGTCAACAAAAAGGTTGGTGAGTTCATTAGTTTAACATAAATAATCATTTCCATCATTTTAATAGACCACAAGATTTTCATTTTTATTTCTCATAAATATACGTCCCATGCATAGAGACAACAATCATCATTCATATGGATTGAACACCTGGTAACCGACATTAACAAGATGCATATAAGAATATCCCCTATCATTCCGGGACATCCATCAGACATGATAAAACAACATCGAAGTACTAAAGCATCCACAACCATGGATGGGGTTTGTTAGGCCCAATAGATCTATCTTTAGGATTCGCGTCAATTAGTAGATCGATTTACTAATTCTTAGGCTACCAAGTAAAAAGGGGCATATTCGGCTTCGATCATTCAATCATAGAATGTAGTTTCAATTACTTGTGTCTATTTTGTCAAACATTTATAAAAACAGCGCATGTATTCTCAGTCCCAAAAATATATATTGCAAAAGCATTTAAAAAGGGAGCAAATAAAACTCACAATACGATATTTTGTAGTAAAAATATGCATACGACGGCACTGAACAAGTGCAGAGTTGGCCTCGGATTCACGAACCTATATCATTTATATATATATTAACACATATAATGGTAATCGAACAAGTTTAAATATTATTAGTAATTGTTATTTCAGTAACTTGTATGTTTCATTGGTAACTATATTAACTATATTTATTTTATATAATTTAGATAAATAATTAGTATTTATTATGAAAATATTATGCGATATGTTTTAAATATATTCCTATATAGCTATTTATTTGGTAAAATAATATCAATAATAATAAATAAAAAATCGTATCTTTTTATGATAATAATAATAATAATACTAAAAGTAATTAGATTTAGTAATGATACTGCTATTAATAATTTTGATAATAATACTAATAATAAAAGTAATGTTTTTAATAAAAAAGATAATAATGATAATAATAATAATAATAAAAATAATGATAATAATAGTAATTTTTAATAAAGATGATAAGTTTAATAATAATGATAATGAAAATAATAATTTTGATGATAATACTTAATACTTAATAATAATAGTAATAATGATAACAATCTTATTACTAATGATAATATTAATAATAATACTACTTATTGATATTACTAGTAATGATAATAATATTAGTAATAACTATAATAATAATAATAATAATAATAATAATAATAATAATAATAATAATAATAATAATAATAATAATAATAATAATAATAATAATAATAATTGTAATAATAATAATAATAATAAATGGTAAATAATACTTATTTTAGTAATAATAATAATAATAATAATAATAATAATAATAATAATAATAATAATAATAATAATAATAATAATAATAATAATAATAATTTTAGAATACAACCTTTGAAGAAAACAAGCTCCTAAAAATAAAATGTCACCGCCCGGGCTCGAACTCGAGACCTCTTGTTTCACAAAAACACTCCTAACCAGCTGAACCATTCTGTTTTTCTATTTTATTTCGTAACTTAGTTCTATTAAACCATTAAATCAGTCTATCTTCTTCTTTTCTAAAAAATGCCACAGCCTAGGCTTGAACCCGAGATCTCTCGTTCCTCTATCACACTCCCAAACCATTGAACCGCTTGTTACATTCTTGTAATAACCCGCGTTTTTAGTTATTTAATATATACGAATCTGTTATCATTTCTCTTAACATTTAAATCATCATCATCACCTTAAATCATATATCTCATCTATTTCATCTATCATAATATAACCCGTTCATCATCATCGACCTTCAATATCATTACCATCATCCTAATCTAACATCTCATTATAATATAATGATATCATCTTATATATAATCAAGTTGAATTATTTACTTCATCAAATAATTCATGTGATGTACCTAGCTACCCCATATGACGTTAAAGAATATTTCGATGCATATTTGCTAAGTTACTATCATCAAAAGGTAAATTATCCCGTGAGTATATTAAATAAAATAATCCCCACATGGCCAAGCATCCACTTTATTTTATGGTGTTAAATCACGATGTGGGATACCATTTTGTTGACAAAAATGAAGAGGTGAAACAAGTTGTTGCAAGTAAAAATGTCAGGTAACCCCACAGTTCATATCAATCATTATCATTATCTTAACAGCCATATCTATCATTATTGTCTATCATTATTCTTCCTTTATCATAATAATTAATTTTGCTGAACATGGAGCAGCTACCTGAATGAAACCTTACAATCTAAACGTGTGAGCTGGTAATCATATGTGGCTTAGCAGATGTACGCAAATAGCTGATCGAACCAGGAAAGGAAACAGAAACATATGAAGCGTACAGTAGCTGTAATTGTGGCAACCATTCAGCATCGAGAAAAAATAAACATGGCTGTTTAGTTGGAAACAGGAAACATTATCGAGTGAGTGTTGGAGATTGTTTGGTGGTTTATGGTGATTCATGGTAAGGTTGTGATGGGTGAGGTGATGGTCTTGACGGTTGGCAGTGGGGGTGGTGTTATGGTGGTTTGCAACGTGAAACAAAAATAAGAAATGTGGTAGGAGGTGGCTATATGGGTTAATGGTGAAGTGGGTTGCAAGTGGGGTGTTGATTGGGCTTCGGTTCAGACAGGAAACAAATGATAGAAAGAAGAAAAATGAAAATGGTGGTGATCAAGTTTTGTAAGGTGGTTTACGACTATAAATAATAATCTCAAAAGCGGTTCGATGAGCTTGGGTTCGATTTGCAGAAAAGCGAGAGAGACGAAAGGTGGTGGCAGTTTTTAAGTAAAGAGTGGTTGGTGATTCTTGTTCTTAGACCGGAACATATATAGGAAAAATGATAATGGTGATGATATAGGTGGTGATCATGGGTTTGGTTTTAGGGTGTCGTTTATAATAGAGAACAAATGTGTTCTCATATATAAGGATGAAGGTGATAATTGAGTGAGTTAGTGTATGTAAGTGTTTATGCATATTATGTATACAAAGTTTGGAATTCTCATAAAGTTAAAAACAATGAACATAATTGATTGTCAATTAGTAATAGTAAAGCATAGTAATTGTAGTGACCCGAACTTTTCCATGTTTATATATATTAATTGAGATTGATGTTTACATGATTAAATGTTTCCAACATGTTAAGCAATCAAACTTGTTAAGACTTGATTAATTGAAATAGGTTTCATATAGACAATTGACCACCCAAGTTGACCGGTGATTCACGAACGTTAAAACTTGTAAAAAACTATATGATGACATATATATGGTTATATATATAGTTAACATGATATTATGATAAGTAGACATATCATTAATTATATTAACAATGAACTACATATGTAAAAACAAGACTACTAACTTAATGATTTTGAAACGAGACATATATGTAACGTTTATCGTTGTAACGACATTTAATGTATATATATCATATTAAGAGATATTCGTACATCATAATATCATGATAATATAATAATTTAAAATCTCTTTTGTTATTATAAACATTGGGTTAACAACATTTAACAAGATCGTTAACCTAAAGGTTTCAAAACAACACTTACATGTAACGACTAACGATGACTTAACGACTCAGTTAAAATGTATATACATGTAGTGTTTTAATATGTATTTATACACTTTTGAAAGACTTCAATACACTTATCAAAATACTTCTACTTAACAAAAATGCTTACAATTACATTCTCGTTCAGTTTCATCAACAATTCTACTCGTATGCACCCGTATTCGTACTCGTACAATACACAGCTTTTAGATGTATGTACTATTGGTATATACACTCCAATGATCAGCTCTTAGCAGCCCATGTGAGTCACCTAACACATGTGGGAACCATCATTTGGCAACTAGCATGAAATATCTCATAAGATTACAAAAATATGAGTAATCATTCATGACTTATTTACATGAAAACAAAATTACATATCCTTTATATCTAATCCATACACCAACGACCAAAAACACCTACAAACACTTTCATTCTTCAATTTTCTTCATCTAATTGAACTCTCTCAAGTTCTATCTTCAAGTTCTAAGTGTTCTTCATAAATTCCAAAAGTTCTAGTTTCATAAAATCAAGAATACTTTCAAGTTTGCTAGCTCACTTCCAATCTTGTAAGGTGATCATCCAACCTCAAGAAATCTTTGTTTCTTACAGTAGGTTATCATTCTAATACAAGGTAATAATCATATTCAAACTTTGGTTCAATTTCTATAACTATAACAATCTTATTTCAAGTGATGATCTTACTTGAACTTGTTTTCGTGTCATGATTTTGCTTCAAGAACTTTGAGCCATCTAAGGATCCATTGAAGCTAGATCCATTTTTCTCTTTTCCAGTAGGTTCATCCAAGGAACTTAAGGTAGTAATGATGTTCATAACATCATTCGATTCATACATATAAAGCTATCTTATTCGAAGGTTTAAACTTGTAATCACTAGAACATAGTTTAGTTAATTCTAAACTTGTTCGCAAACAAAAGTTAATCCTTCTAACTTGACTTTTAAAATCAACTAAACACATGTTCTATATCTATATGATATGCTAACTTAATGATTTAAAACCTGGAAACACGAAAAACACCGTAAAACCGGATTTACGCCGTCGTAGTAACACCGCGGGCTGTTTTGGGTTAGTTAATTAAAAACTATGATAAACTTTGATTTAAAAGTTGTTATTCTGAGAAAATGATTTTTATTATGAACATGAAACTATATCCAAAAATTATGGTTAAACTCAAAGTGGAAGTATGTTTTCTAAAATGGTCATCTAGACGTCGTTCTTTCGACTGAAATGACTACCTTTACAAAAACGACTTGTAACTTATTTTTCCGACTAGAAACCTATACTTTTTTTGTTTAGATTCATAAAATAGAGTTCAATATGAAACCATAGCAATTTGATTCACTCAAAACGGATTTAAAATGAAGAAGTTATGGGTAAAACAAGATTGGATAATTTTTCTCATTTTAGCTACGTGAAAATTGGTAACAAATCTATTCCAACCATAACTTAATCAACTTGTATTATATATTATGTAATCTTGAGATACCATAGACACGTATACAATGTTTCGACCTATCATGTCGACACATCTATATATATTTCGGAACAACCATAGACACTCTATATGTGAATGTTGGAGTTAGCTATACAGGGTTGAGGTTGATTCCAAAATATATATAGTTTGAGTTGTGATCAATACTGAGATACGTATACACTGGGTCGTGGATTGATTCAAGATAATATTTATCGATTTATTTCTGTACATCTAACTGTGGACAACTAGTTGTAGGTTACTAACGAGGATAGCTGACTTAATAAACTTAAAACATCAAAATATATTAAAAGTGTTGTAAATATATTTTGAACATACTTTGATATATATGTATATATTGTTATAGGTTCGTGAATCAACCAGTGGCCAAGTCTTACTTCCCGACGAAGTAAAAATCTGTGAAAGTGAGTTATAGTCCCACTTTTAAAATCTAATATTTTTGGGATGAGAATACATGCAGGTTTTATAAATGATTTACAAAATAGACACAAGTACGTGAAACTACATTCTATGGTTGAATTATCGAAATCGAATATGCCCCTTTTTATTAAGTCTGGTAATCTAAGAATTAGGGAACAGACACCCTAATTGACGCGAATCCTAAAGATAGATCTATTGGGCCTAACAAACCCCATCCAAAGTACCGGATGCTTTAGTACTTCGAAATTTATATCATATCCGAAGGGTGTCCCGGAATGATGGGGATATTCTTATATATGCATCTTGTTATTGTCGGTTACCAGGTGTTCACCATATGAATGATTTTTATCTCTATGTATGGGATGTGTATTGAAATATGAAATCTTGTGGTCTATTGTTACGATTTGATATATATAGGTTAAACCTATAACTCACCAACATTTTTGTTGACGTTTTAAGCATGTTTATTCTCAGGTGATTATTAAGAGCTTCCGCTGTCGCATACTTAAATAAGGACAAGATTTGGAGTCCATGCTTGTATGATATTGTGTAAAAACTGCATTCAAGAAACTTATTTTGTTGTAACATATTTGTATTGTAAACCATTATGTAATGGTCGCGTGTAAACAGGATATTTTAGATTATCATTATTTGATAATCTACGTAAAGCTTTTTAAACCTTTATTGATGAAATGAAGGTTATGGTTTGTTTAAAAATGAATGCAGTCTTTGAAAAATGTCTCATATAGAGGTCAAAACCTCGCAACGAAATCAACTAATATGGAACGTTTTTAATCAATAAGAACGGGACATTTCAGTTGGTATCCGAGCGTTGGTCTTAGAGAACCAGAAAATTTGCATTAGTGTGTCTTATCGAGTTTGTTAGGATGCATTAGTGAGTCTGGACTTCGACCGTGTTTTCTTTAAAAATGATTGCTTAACATTTTTGTTGGAAACTATATATTTTTAACATATGAATATTATGTGATATATTAATCTCTTAACGTGTTTGATATTATGTGATAGATGTCTACCTCTAGAACAAGTCCCATTGACTCACCTAATAATAATGAAGAGTCAAATGTAAATTGGAATGATTTGTGGACTGATTCACAAGTTCCCGAAGAGGAACCGGAAGAAGAGTCGGAACCGGAAGAAGAGTCGGAACCGGAAGAAGAATCGGAACCGGATGAAGAAATAGAACCGGTGGGGGAAATAATAAAACGGTTAAATAAAAGAAAATCCTCAACCAACCGACCAAAGTTAATTATGGTCAATGGTGTTTCCGCCAAGGAAGCAAAATATTGGGAGGATTACCAATTCTCCGATGAATCGGATTCCGACGAGAATTCCGATGATGTTATAGAAATTACCCCAACTGAATTTAAAAAGGCAAAAGAAAATAATAAGGGAAAGGGCATAAAAATAGAGAAATCTAAATCCAACCCCGATGAACTTTATATGTATCGTCAACCCCCGAAGTCCTTAAGTTGTAACAATGACCCGGGAACCTCTAAACCACCAGTTTTTTCTAAACCAATGTGGACAACGACGGCTCGTATTAGGGGAACATCATATATCCCTAGAAACTTGGCAAAACGAACCAAAACCGAAGAAGAAGAAACGAGCGAGTCGGAATAAGATAGTTGTATTCGTGTGGTGTAATATATGGAATATAGTGTTCTTATGCTTTATGATATATGTAAAAATTGCTTGTATTAATAAGTATTTTTTTTATGAATCTAACTCTTGTCTATTTTACAGTTTAAAAACACAAAATGGATAGACAACCCAATATTTTAAGAGACCTACCCGGAGACATGATTGATGAAATCTTGTCTAGAGTCGGCCAGAATTCTTCGGCACAACTATTTAAGGCGAGATCAGTTTGTAAGACATTCGAAGAACGTTCCAAGAATGTCTTGGTTTATAAGAGACTTTCATTTGAAAGATGGGGGATATCACATTGGGAAACCCATAAGTTACGATGTGTTTACTTTGACGCATATATTGCGGGGAACCCAAATGCTATTTTACGCAACGGGTTAAGAAATTATTTTGACTCAATATATCCGAATATTGGACTTCGTGATTTAGAAAAAGCGGCTAACATGCAACATAAAGAAGCATGTTATGCTTACGGATTAGTAATGTTCGCTTCTCACCAAAGTGAGAACAAGAACATCGGGCTACAACTATTAAACAAAACGTTTCCACAAGTGACGGAGTCGGTAATTGGGGTAAGAAATGAGGTTTTTAGATTATTACGGGACTGTTGGACATTACGTAACCCTCGTCCCTTTGATGACGTTACAACACGCTGTCTTATCAACGGCCATAACGGTTATGTTGCACAAGACCAAGGATGGGAAGTAGTCCTAGTAAAACCAGAATGCATGACTTGTTTCTGGACGTATGAATTACGTGTCTTTATTGCCTTTGCTGAACGACTTGTGTACTAGCTAGAATTGTCTTCACAACTATCTTGTATCAAAGTTATTGTGTGCTATATTTCATGCTTTATGTAAAATAAGCGGTATTGTAAGTTTGTAAAATATTGTATAAAAGTTTGAACGCGAAATATTATTATAATCAGTTTTTCATATAGAATTGTAGTAGTTGAATTGTATATTAGCTACTAAGTATGAACTTAACGGGTAGGTACTACCCGAATTTAAACTTATAAAACGCTAATATGAAGAAAAAGCTTTTATAAATGAGTTCATATTATGCTACGAAATACTATTAACTACTCTTAATATTCTGTATGATTAACTTGTTCCATTTAACTATTTTGAAGGAAATGGCACCGACTACTCGACACACCGTGAATATGAATGAAGAGGAATTCCGTACTTTTCTAGCTTCAAACATAGTCGCAGTACAGGCTGCGCTACATACCAACAATAACCTTGGATCTAGCAGTACAGGAAATCGTGTAGGATGCACCTACAAAGAATTCACTGCCTGCAAACCTTTGGAATTTGATGGAACCGAAGGACCGATCGGATTGAAACGGTGGACCGAGAAGGTTGAATCGGTGTTTGCCATAAGTAAGTGTACTGAAGAGGACAAAGTGAAGTACGCTACGCATACCTTCACAGGTTCTGCGTTAACATGGTGGAATACCTATCTAGAGCAAGTGGGACAAGATGATGCGTACGCACTACCGTGGTCAGCATTCAAGCACTTGATGAACGAGAAGTACCGTCCCAGAACCGAGGTCAATAAGCTCAAGACAGAACTTAGAGGGTTACGAACCCAAGGATTTGATATTACCACGTACAAAAGACGATTCACAGAATTGTGCCTATTGTGTCCGGGAGCATTCGAAGATGAGGAAGAGAAGATCGACGCGTTTGTGAAAGGATTACCGGAAAGAATCCAAGAAGATATAAGTTCACACGAGCCCGCCTCAATACAACAGGCATGTAGAATGGCTCACAAACTAGTGAACCAGATTGAAGAAAGAATTAAAGAACAGACTGCTGAAGAGGCCAATGTGAAGCAAGTCAAAAGAAAGTGGGAGGAAAACGGTGATAAGAATCACCAATACAACAACAACAGCAATTACAACAATAATCGCAACAATTATCACAACAATCGCAACATCAATCGCAACTACAACAAACGGCCCAACAACAACAACAACAACAACAACAACAGCAACTACAACAATCATCCCAACAACAATAATAACCGCAACAACAACAACAATCAGAAGCAACTATGCCAAAGGTGTGAAAAGAATCACTCGGGGTTCTGCACCAAATTTTGCAACAAGTGTAAAAGAAATGGTCATAGCGCGGCGAAGTGTGAGGTCTACGGACCAGGGGTTAATAGAACGAAAGGAACAAATGGTGTCGGAACGAGTAATGGAGGAGCAAGTAGTGTCGGAGCAAGTTATGCCAATGTAGTTTGTTATAAATGTGGAAAACCAGGCCACATTATTAGAAATTGCCCGAACCAGGAGAACACGAACGGACAAGGCCGTGGAAGAGTTTTCAATATTAATGCGGTAGAGGCACAGGAAGACCCGGAGCTTGTTACGGGTACGTTTCTTATTGACAATAAATCTGCTTACGTTTTATTTGATTCGGGTGCGGATAGAAGCTATATGAGTAGAGATTTTTGTGCTAAATTAAGTTGTCCATTGACGCCTTTGGATAGTAAATTTTTACTCGAATTAGCAAATGGTAAATTAATTTCAGCAGATAATATATGTCGGAATCGAGAAATTAAACTGGTTAGCGAAACATTTAAGATTGATTTGATACCAGTAGAGTTAGGGAGTTTTGATGTGATAATCAGTATGGACTGGTTGAAAGAAGTGAAAGCGGAGATCGTTTGTTACAAAAATGCAATTCGCATTATACGAGAAAAAGGAAAACCCTTAATGGTGTACGGAGAAAAGGGCAACACGAAGCTACATCTTATTAGTAATTTGAAGGCACAAAAACTAATAAGAAAAGGTTGCTATGCTGTTCTAGCACACGTCGAGAAAGTACAAATTGAAGAAAAGAGCATCAATGATGTTCCCATTGCAAAAGAATTTCCCGATGTATTTCCGAAAGAATTACCGGGATTACCCCCACATCGATCCGTTGAATTTCAAATAGATCTTGTACCAGGAGCTGCACCAATAGCTCGTGCTCCTTACAGACTCGCACCCAGCGAGATGAAAGAACTGCAAAGCCAATTACAAGAACTTTTAGAGCGTGGTTTCATTCGACCAAGCACATCACCGTGGGGAGCTCCTGTTTTGTTTGTCAAGAAGAAAGATGGTACATTCAGGTTGTGTATCGACTACCGAGAGTTGAACAAACTTACCATCAAGAACCGCTACCCACTACCGAGAATCGACGACTTATTTGATCAACTACAAGGCTCGTCTGTTTATTCAAAGATTGACTTACGTTCCGGGTATCATCAAATGCGGGTGAAAGAAGATGATATTCCAAAGACTGCTTTCAGAACACGTTACGGTCATTACGAGTTTATGGTCATGCCGTTTGGTTTAACTAATGCACCAGCTGTGTTCATGGACCTTATGAACCGAGTGTGTGGACCATACCTTGACAAGTTTGTCATTGTTTTCATTGATGACATACTTATTTACTCAAAGAATGACCAAGAACACGGTGAACATTTGAGAAAGGTGTTAGAAGTATTGAGGAAGGAAGAATTGTACGCTAAGTTTTCAAAGTGTGCATTTTGGTTGGAAGAAGTTCAATTCCTCGGTCACATAGTGAACAAAGAAGGTATTAAGGTGGATCCGGCAAAGATAGAAACTGTTGAAAAGTGGGAAACCCCGAAAACTCCGAAACACATACGCCAGTTTTTAGGACTAGCTGGTTACTACAGAAGGTTCATCCAAGACTTTTCCAGAATAGCAAAACCCTTGACTGCATTAACGCATAAAGGGAAGAAATTTGAATGGAATGATGAACAAGAGAAAGCGTTTCAGTCATTGAAGAAAAAGCTAACTACGGCACCTATATTGTCATTGCCTGAAGGGAATGATGATTTTGTGATTTATTGTGACGCATCAAAGCAAGGTCTCGGTTGTGTATTAATGCAACGAACGAAGGTGATTGCTTATGCGTCTAGACAATTGAAGATTCACGAACAAAATTATACGACGCATGATTTGGAATTAGGCGCGGTTGTTTTTGCATTAAAGACTTGGAGGCACTACTTATATGGGGTCAAAAGTATTATATATACCGACCACAAAAGTCTTCAACACATATTTAATCAGAAACAACTGAATATGAGGCAGCGTAGGTGGATTGAATTATTGAATGATTACGATTTTGAGATTCGTTACCACCCGGGGAAGGCAAATGTGGTAGCCGATGCCTTGAGCAGGAAGGATAGAGAACCTATTCGAGTAAAATCTATGAATATAATGATTCATAATAACATTACTACTCAAATAAAGGAGGCGCAACAAGGAGTTTTAAAAGAGGGAAATTTAAAGGATGAAATACCCAAAGGATCGGAGAAGCATCTTAATATTCGGGAAGACGGAACCCGGTATAGGGCTGAAAGGATTTGGGTACCAAAATTTGGAGATATGAGAGAAATGGTACTTAGAGAAGCTCATAAAACCAGATACTCAATACATCCTGGAACGGGGAAGATGTACAAGGATCTCAAGAAACATTTTTGGTGGCCGGGTATGAAAGCCGATGTTGCTAAATACGTAGGAGAATGTTTGACGTGTTCTAAGGTCAAAGCTGAGCATCAGAAACCATCAGGTCTACTTCAACAACCCGAAATCCCGGAATGGAAATGGGAAAACATTACCATGGATTTCATCACTAAATTGCCAAGGACTGCAAGTGGTTTTGATACTATTTGGGTAATAGTTGATCGTCTCACCAAATCAGCACACTTCCTACCAATAAGAGAAGATGACAAGATGGAGAAGTTAGCACGACTGTATTTGAAGGAAGTCGTCTCCAGACATGGAATACCAATCTCTATTATCTCTGATAGGGATGGCAGATTTATTTCAAGATTCTGGCAGACATTACAGCAAGCATTAGGAACTCGTCTAGACATGAGTACTGCCTATCATCCACAAACTGATGGGCAGAGCGAAAGGACGATACAAACACTTGAAGACATGCTACGAGCATGTGTTATTGATTTCGGAAACAGTTGGGATCGACATCTACCGTTAGCAGAATTTTCCTACAACAACAGCTACCATTCAAGCATTGAGATGGCGCCGTTTGAAGCACTTTATGGTAGAAAGTGCAGGTCTCCGATTTGTTGGAGTGAGGTGGGGGATAGACAGATTACGGGTCCGGAGATTATACAAGAAACTACCGAGAAGATCATCCAAATTCAACAACGGTTGAAAACCGCCCAAAGTCGACAAAAGAGCTACGCTGACATTAAAAGAAAAGATATAGAATTTGAAATTGGAGAGATGGTCATGCTTAAAGTTTCACCTTGGAAAGGCGTTGTTCGATTTGGTAAACGAGGGAAATTAAATCCAAGGTATATTGGACCATTCAAGATTATTGATCGTGTCGGACCAGTAGCTTACCGACTTGAGTTACCTCAACAACTCGCGGCTGTACATAACACATTCCACGTCTCGAATTTGAAGAAATGTTTTGCTAAAGAAGATCTCACTATTCCGTTAGATGAAATCCAAATCAACGAAAAACTCCAATTCATCGAAGAACCCGTCGAAATAATGGATCGTGAGGTTAAAAGACTTAAGCAAAACAAGATACCAATTGTTAAGGTTCGATGGAATGCTCGTAGAGGACCCGAGTTCACCTGGGAGCGTGAAGATCAGATGAAGAAGAAATACCCGCATCTATTTCCAGAAGATTCGTCAACACCTTCAACAGCTTAAAATTTCGGGACGAAATTTATTTAACGGGTAGGTACTGTAGTGACCCGAACTTTTCCATGTTTATATATATTAATTGAGATTGATGTTTACATGATTAAATGTTTCCAACATGTTAAGCAATCAAACTTGTTAAGACTTGATTAATTGAAATAGGTTTCATATAGACAATTGACCACCCAAGTTGACCGGTGATTCACGAACGTTAAAACTTGTAAAAAACTATATGATGACATATATATGGTTATATATATAGTTAACATGATATTATGATAAGTAAACATATCATTAATTATATTAACAATGAACTACATATGTAAAAACAAGACTACTAACTTAATGATTTTGAAACGAGACATATATGTAACGTTTATCGTTGTAACGACATTTAATGTATATATATCATATTAAGAGATATTCGTACATCATAATATCATGATAATATAATAATTTAAAATCTCTTTTGTTATTATAAACATTGGGTTAACAACATTTAACAAGATCGTTAACCTAAAGGTTTCAAAACAACACTTACATGTAACGACTAACGATGACTTAACGACTCAGTTAAAATGTATATACATGTAGTGTTTTAATATGTATTTATACACTTTTGAAAGACTTCAATACACTTATCAAAATACTTCTACTTAACAAAAATACTTACAATTACATTCTCGTTCAGTTTCATCAACAATTCTACTCGTATGCACCCGTATTCGTACTCGTACAATACACAGCTTTTAGATGTATGTACTATTGGTATATACACTCCAATGATCAGCTCTTAGCAGCCCATGTGAGTCACCTAACACATGTGGGAACCATCATTTGGCAACTAGCATGAAATATCTCATAAGATTACAAAAATATGAGTAATCATTCATGACTTATTTACATGAAAACAAAATTACATATCCTTTATATCTAATCCATACACCAACGACCAAAAACACCTACAAACACTTTCATTCTTCAATTTTCTTCATCTAATTGAACTCTCTCAAGTTCTATCTTCAAGTTCTAAGTGTTCTTCATAAATTCCAAAAGTTCTAGTTTCATAAAATCAAGAATACTTTCAAGTTTGCTAGCTCACTTCCAATCTTGTAAGGTGATCATCCAACCTCAAGAAATCTTTGTTTCTTACAGTAGGTTATCATTCTAATACAAGGTAATAATCATATTCAAACTTTGGTTCAATTTCTATAACTATAACAATCTTATTTCAAGTGATGATCTTACTTGAACTTGTTTTCGTGTCATGATTTTGCTTCAAGAACTTTGAGCCATCTAAGGATCCATTGAAGCTAGATCCAATTTTCTCTTTTCCAGTAGGTTCATCCAAGGAACTTAAGGTAGTAATGATGTTCATAACATCATTCGATTCATACATATAAAGCTATCTTATTCGAAGGTTTAAACTTGTAATCACTAGAACATAGTTTAGTTAATTCTAAACTTGTTCGCAAACAAAAGTTAATCCTTCTAACTTGACTTTTAAAATCAACTAAACACATGTTCTATATCTATATGATATGCTAACTTAATGATTTAAAACCTGGAAACGCGAAAAACACCGTAAAACCAGATTTACGCCGTCGTAGTAACACCGCGGGCTGTTTTGGGTTAGTTAATTAAAAACTATGATAAACTTTGATTTAAAAGTTGTTATTCTGAGAAAATGATTTTTATTATGAACATGAAACTATATCCAAAAATTATGGTTAAACTCAAAGTGGAAGTATGTTTTCTAAAATGGTCATCTAGACGTCGTTCTTTCGACTGAAATGACTACCTTTACAAAAACGACTTGTAACTTATTTTTCCGACTAGAAACCTATACTTTTTTTGTTTAGATTCATAAAATAGAGTTCAATATGAAACCATAGCAATTTGATTCACTCAAAACGGATTTAAAATGAAGAAGTTATGGGTAAAACAAGATTGGATAATTTTTCTCATTTTAGCTACGTGAAAATTGGTAACAAATCTATTCCAACCATAACTTAATCAACTTGTATTATATATTATGTAATCTTGAGATACCATAGACACGTATACAATGTTTCGACCTATCATGTCGACACATCTATATATATTTCGGAACAACCATAGACACTCTATATGTGAATGTTGGAGTTAGCTATACAGGGTTGAGGTTGATTCCAAAATATATATAGTTTGAGTTGTGATCAATACTGAGATACGTATACACTGGGTCGTGGATTGATTCAAGATAATATTTATCGATTTATTTCTGTACATCTAACTGTGGACAACTAGTTGTAGGTTACTAACGAGGACAGCTGACTTAATAAACTTAAAACATCAAAATATATTAAAAGTGTTGTAAATATATTTTGAACATACTTTGATATATATGTATATATTGTTATAGGTTCGTGAATCAACCAGTGGCCAAGTCTTACTTCCCGACGAAGTAAAAATCTGTGAAAGTGAGTTATAGTCCCACTTTTAAAATCTAATATTTTTGGGATGAGAATACATGCAGGTTTTATAAATGATTTACAAAATAGACACAAGTACGTGAAACTACATTCTATGGTTGAATTATCGAAATCGAATATGCCCCTTTTTATTAAGTCTGGTAATCTAAGAATTAGGGAACAGACACCCTAATTGACGCGAATCCTAAAGATAGATCTATTGGGCCTAACAAACCCCATCCAAAGTACCGGATGCTTTAGTACTTCGAAATTTATATCATATCCGAAGGGTGTCCCGGAATGATGGGGATATTCTTATATATGCATCTTGTTATTGTCGGTTACCAGGTGTTCACCATATGAATGATTTTTATCTCTATGTATGGGATGTGTATTGAAATATGAAATCTTGTGGTCTATTGTTACGATTTGATATATATAGGTTAAACCTATAACTCACCAACATTTTTGTTGACGTTTTAAGCATGTTTATTCTCAGGTGATTATTAAGAGCTTCCGTTGTCGCATACTTAAATAAGGACAAGATTTGGAGTCCATGCTTGTATGATATTGTGTAAAAACTGCATTCAAGAAACTTATTTTGTTGTAACATATTTGTATTGTAATCCATTATGTAATGGTCGCGTGTAAACAGGATATTTTAGATTATCATTATTTGATAATCTACGTAAAGCTTTTTAAACCTTTATTGATGAAATGAAGGTTATGGTTTGTTTAAAAATGAATGCAGTCTTTGAAAAACGTCTCATATAGAGGTCAAAACCTCGCAACGAAATCAACTAATATGGAACGTTTTTAATCAATAAGAACGGGACATTTCAGTAATCTCTAACTAATTTGTCAATTTAACACAGTTATTCGATGAATTAAGTAGGAAAGTGGTGGTTGTAATATGCTTACTGCATATGTATATAAATATCTATATAGAATAGGTGGGGTTTATATCTTTGAGTGGAAACAAGGGACAAAATATAAAGGTGGTGAATTGATGTGGTATTGTTCGATGGAATTAGACAGGAAACAGATTGAATTAGATATATGGTTGATGCTTTGAGTTATGGTGATCATATTACTTAAATATATATATAAGAAATATTATAATAATGTATATGTCAAGTGAATCGTGGATTGAAGAATCATGCACCAACAACAGTGAGTAGCCTAATATTTTGTTCTTAACTACTGACAGTTTTCACGGATATTAAATCGTGCTCCGTTGATTAGATAGTGGCGGGTAAAAAAATACTCAAATAAATCCTAAATTTTTATATTAAATTCCTTTATTTATTTTGGTCATTATGATATAAAATTCGATCATTAACTATTAGATAATAATTAAATTAATTATTCACTCCCAACCCCAAGTAAAATATAAAAAGTTTTAAAATTTAACAATTTGTTCCTAAATGCATTTTTAATAAGCCTCTAATTTATTTAACTCATTTTCGGATCACCGTTTATTTTAAAATCACATAAGTTCGAATTAAACTTCTCTAAATAATAATCGAAACGTCCAACGAGTATTACAATCATTAAATAATTATATTTAATATAATCTATATATATATATATATATATATATATATATATATATATATATATATATATATATATATATATATATATATATATATATATATAGACTTATTTTTAATAACAATTTAATTATATCGTATATAATTATTTTAAGTTATTATATATATACATATATTTATTTTTATATTTATAAGTATACACATTTATTTACAATTAATGGTTCGTGAATCGTCGGGAATGGTCGAAGGTCAATTGCATATATGAAATAGTTTCAAATTTTTTTTTGAGATTCAACCTAACAGACTTTGCTTATCTCGAAATCATAAAAAGATTAAGTTTAAATTTGTTCGAAAATTTCTGGGTCGTCACATTGATAAAGTCTTGAACGCGCTCTTCTAGGATTTCAACATCATTGTCTTCTCTACGGAGATAAAGGTTGTGTTCTTCTCTGATAGCCATGATTCGTTCTGTTAAGCGTAGTGAAAAATTAATGGTTGATTTTCGAATGGCTTCGAGAATGTCCTCAAATTCATCGGTATCATTGATGAAGGTTATCATGTCTGCGTGTGTGGATATAACCGGAATTCGATCTAAAGAAGAGTCCGGCTCCCCTTGATCTGGTTCGGTTAGAGAGTGTGAGTTATTCAGAATATCTTCATGTTGCTCTTCCTCGTCATCATCGGTGTATTGTTCTTCTGAGGATGCGTCTGATGAATGGGTTTCTTCAGTATTCTGATTCTCCACTTTGATACTTGCAGGATTAATATTTATATCCTTAATCTCAGCCTTTTCGATCTTCTTCTTGAAGCGAATGATTAAACTGTGATCTTCCGTCTCAAGCCTCATTATTTCTTCATGACGCTCAATGCTTGGAGCGGGTATTTTCGCAGTTTCTTTTACATCTTCCATTTCCTCTTCCTCCTCAGATTCCTCCTCTTCCTCTATTTCTTCACTGGGATCCTCTTCTTCCATTTCTGGGTCGTCTACAAACTGTGATTCGACACCTATCTCGATATCATCGACTGGTGGTGAAAAATCATCATCGGAAGTGATCCGTCTGGTGGAAATAGCAAACATCTCTGCCTGTCTAGAAAGATCGGTTGATCGGTCAATTTTGAAGGTAACGCTCTCCCCATGCGATCGTAAGATCAAGGTTTGATTGTACACATCAATGACAGTCCTAGCCGTATTCATGAAAGGTCTTCCTAGCACTACTGGTGTGTGTAGGTCTTCCTTAATATATATTACTACGTAATCCGTAGGATACAAGAATTTGTCGACTTTCACCAAGACATTCTCAACTATGCCCTTAGGATATCGAATTGTGTGATCGGCAAGTTGGATTGTCATTTTGGTTGGTGATAAGTCTCCTAACTCTAATCTTTTATAGAGAGAGTAGGAGGTTAGGTTGATACTTGCTCCTAAATCTGCTAGCGCATGAATGGTTCCAGATTGGTAGATTGAATACGGGAAAACGAATCGGGCCGTATCTCCTAGCTTTGGTGGTAGAGAGTTTCTGAGTAATGCAGAGTATTCTTCACTCAGTGGAATTTTGTTAGAGTCTGGTATCTTCTCCTTTGTAGAAAGAAGCCTTCGGATGTATCTCTTCTGTTTGGGAACTTTGGACATAGTGTCCAGGAATCTTTCATCAAGTTTGAAGGAATCAAGCTTCGATGGTTCTTCTTGTAGCCTTCCAGGATAAGGTACACGAACTGGAGTTTCAGGGGTCAGCTTCTGAATATATGTCGATTTATTCTTGAGCCTAGCTGACCTTCTCCGTGGTTCTTCCTCCGGGATTACGAAATCCATTTGCTTTGCTTCTTCTATGTGGGGATTTTGGATAGTATTACTTAGCAATCTTCCCTGCGGTCGGGTTTCAAGGCGTTGTGATAACTGTCCGAGCTGCGTTTCCAAACTTTTGATCATAGCCAATTGATTTCTCATTAGTATCTCTGTCTGATCTTGTCTGGCTGCAGTTCTCTGATTTAGCTGTTGTAGTCCTTGAATGAACTGAGTCAATTGATCATCAGCTCCGAGAGCGAGGTTAGTTGCTTTTGTAACCTGGGTGGTAGGGGAATTTTCCTTAACTGGGGACCAGTGAGTGGAAGTGGTTGATCGTAGGTCAATTGAGATTGTTGGGCTGGATAAGGTGGATAGCGATAATGGAAAGGTTGATTGCTTTGCTGAAATTGATTAACCCTAGGTGGTTGAAAGAATCCGGGATTTGGTGGACGAGCTGGGTATTGGATGTAACAGACTGAACCGTCAGGATTTTCGTACTCAACTTGATATTCTTTAGTGGGTTACGGGTTGGTACAATTAACACAAGCCTGAGCTTGGTTAACCTTCTGCGGCTGCGTCTTCAATTCTCCGAGTTGTTTAGCAAGAGATTCCATCTTATCCGTGAGGGATTTGATGGTCTCCGTTTGATTGTTAAATGCAGAGAGTGGGGCAGTTGATGAAGTTGTTTCACCACTGTTCTATAAAGACCCGTCCTAATCCATAAGAACGAATACAATAACATATGATTACATCGCGAGGTATTTAACCTCTAAATGATACATTTTACAAATATTGCATTCGTTTTTAAAAGACAAACTTTCATTACATCGAAAGTTAACAGGCATGCATATCATTCCCTAATATATCAAACAATCAATGACTAATCTGCCATTTATTTAATCATAATCTTTACTGAACTCATCGACTTGAATGCAACGTCTTTTGAAATATGCCATGAATGACTTCAGGGAATATCTTTAAATTGAGCAAATGCACAGCGGAATTTTTCTTTCAATCCTGAGAATAAACATGCTTTAAAGTGTCAACCAAAAGGTTGGTGAGTTCATTAGTTTATCATAATCGATCATTTCCATAATTTTAATAGACCACAAGATTTTCATATTTATAAACATAATCCTCAAGCAGAATCCTCTCGTCTGCATTAAGGTAAAATCATTCATATGGTGAACACCTGGTAACCGACATTAACAGAATACATATAGAATATCCCCCAAACAGAATCCTCTCGTCTGTATAACAGAATCCTCTCGTCTGTATAAAAATTAAAGTACTAAAGTATCCGTACCTCGGATAGGGTTTGTGTAGTGACCCGAACTTTTCCATGTTTATATATATTAATTGAGATTGATATTTACATGATTAAATGTTTCCAACATGTTAAGCAATCAAACTTGTTAAGACTTGATTAATTGAAATATGTTTCATATAGACAATTGACCACCCAAGTTGACCGGTGATTCACGAACGTTAAAACTTATAAAAACTATACGATGACATATATATGGTTATATATATAGTTAACATGTTTTTATTATAAGTATGTATCTCATTAGGTATTTTAACAATGAGTTATATACATAAAAATGAGACTATTAATTTAAGAAACTCGAAAACGATATATATAACGATTATCGTTATAACAACGTCTTACTAGGTACATATGAATCATATTAAGATATTGATACACTTGGTTAATTATGTTAAATGATAAGTAAATATATTATTAAGTGTATTAACAATGAAATACATATGTAAAAATAAGGCTACTAACTTAATGATTTCGAAACGAGACATATATGTAACGATTATCGTTGTAACGACATTTAACTGTATATACATCATACTAAGATATATTATATATCATAATATCATGATAATATAATAATTTAACATCTCATTTGTTATAATAAACAATGGGTTAACAACATTCAACAAGATCGTTAACCTAAAGGTTTCAAAACAACATTTACATGTAACGACTAACGATGACTTAACGACTCAGTTAAAATGTATATACATGTAGTGTTTTAATATGTATTCATACACTTTTGAAAGACTTCAAGACACTTATCAAAATACTTCTACTTAACAAAAATGCTTACAATTACATCCTCGTTCAGTTTCATCAACAATTCTACTCGTATGCACCCGTATTCGTACTCGTACAATACACAGCTTTTAGATGTATGTACTATTGGTATATACACTCCAATGATCAGCTCTTAGCAGCCCATGTGAGTCACCTAACACATGTGGGAACCATCATTTGGCAACTAGCATGAAATATCTCATAAAATTACAAAAATATGAGTAATCATTCATGACTTATTTACATGAAAACAAAATTACATATCCTTTATATCTAATCCATACACCAACGACCAAAAACACCTACAAACACTTTCATTCTTCAATTTTCTTCATCTAATTGATCTCTCTCAAGTTCTATCTTCAAGTTCTAAGTGTTCTTCATAAATTTCAAAAGTTCTAGTTTCATAAAATCAAGAATACTTTCAAGTTTGCTAGCTCACTTCCAATCTTGTAAGGTGATCATCCAACCTCAAGAAATCTTTGTTTCTTACAGTAGGTTATCATTCTAATACAAGGTAATAATCATATTCAAACTTTGGTTCAATTTCTATAACTATAACAATCTTATTTCAAGTGATGATCTTACTTGAACTTGTTTTCGTGTCATGATTCTGCTTCAAGAACTTCGAGCCATCCAAGGATCCATTGAAGCTAGATCCATTTTTCTCTTTTCCAGTAGGTTTATCCAAGGAACTTAAGGTAGTAATGATGTTCATAACATCATTCGATTCATACATATAAAGCTATCTTATTCGAAGGTTTAAACTTGTAATCACTAGAACATAGTTTAGTTAATTCTAAACTTGTTCGCAAACAAAAGTTAATCCTTCTAACTTGACTTTTAAAATCAACTAAACACATGTTCTATATCTATATGATATGCTAACTTAATTATTTAAAACCTGGAAACACGAAAAACACCGTAAAACCGGATTTACGCCGTCGTAGTAACACCGCGGGCTGTTTTGGGTTAGTTAATTAAAAACTATGATAAACTTTGATTTTAAAGTTGTTATTCTGAGAAAATGATTTTTATTATGAACATGAAACTATATCCAAAAATTATGATTAAACTCAAAGTGGAAGTATGTTTTCTAAAATGGTCATCTAGACGTCGTTCTTTCGACTGAAATGACTACCTTTACAAAAACGACTTGTAACTTATTTTTCCGACTATAAACCTATACTTTTCTGTTAGATTCATAAAATAGAGTTCAATATGAAACCATAGCAATTTGATTCACTCAAAACGGATTTAAAATGAAGAAGTTATGGGTAAAACAAGATTGGATAATTTTTCTCATTTTAGCTACGTGAAAATTGGTAACAAATCTATTCCAACCATAACTTAATCAACTTGTATTGTATATTATGTAATCTTGAGATACCATAGACACGTATACAATGTTTCGACCTATCATGTCGACACATCTATATATATTTCGGAACAACCATAGACACTCTATATGTGAATGTTGGAGTTAGCTATACAGGGTTGAGGTTGATTCCAAAATATATATAGTTTGAGTTGTGATCAATACTGAGATACGTATACACTGGGTCGTGGATTGATTCAAGATAATATTTATCGATTTATTTCTGTACATCTAACTGTGGACAACTAGTTGTAGGTTACTAACGAGGACAGCTGACTTAATAAACTTAAAACATCAAAATATATTAAAAGTGTTGTAAATATATTTTGAACATACTTTGATATATATGTATATATTGTTATAGGTTCGTGAATCAACCAGTGGCCAAGTCTTACTTCCCGACGAAGTAAGAATCTGTGAAAGTGAGTTATAGTCCCACTTTTAAAATCTAATATTTTTGGGATGAGAATACATGCAGATTTTATAAATGATTTACAAAATAGACACAAGTACGTGAAACTACATTCTATGGTTGAATTATCGAAATCGAATATGCCCCTTTTTATTAAGTCTGGTAATCTAAGAATTAGGGAACAGACACCCTAATTGACGCGAATCCTAAAGATAGATCTATTGGGCCTAACAAACCCCATCCAAAGTACCGGATGCTTTAGTACTTCGAAATTTATATCATATCCGAAGGGTGTCCCGGAATGATGGGGATATTCTTATATATGCATCTTGTTATTGTCGGTTACCAGGTGTTCACCATATGAATGATTTTTATCTCTATGTATGGGATGTGTATTGAAATATGAAATCTTGTGGTCTATTGTTACGATTTGATATATATAGGTTAAACCTATAACTCACCAACATTTTTGTTGACGTTTAAAGCATGTTTATTCTCAGGTGAATACTAAGAGCTTCCGCTGTTGCATACTAAAATAAGGACAAGATTTGGAGTCCATGTTTGTATGATTTTGTGTAAAAACTGCATTCAAGAAACTGATTTCGATGTAACATATTTGTATTGTAAACCATTATGTAATGGTCGTGTGTAAACAGGATATTTTAGATTATCATTATTTGATAATCTACGTAAAGCTTTTTTAAACCTTTATTTATGAAATAAAGGTTATGGTTTGTTTTAAAAATGAATGCAGTCTTTGAAAAACGTCTCATATAGAGGTCAAAACCTCGCAACGAAATCAATTAATATGGAACGTTTTTAATCAATAAGAACGGGACATTTCAGTTGGTATCAGAGCGTTGGTCTTAGAGAACCAGAATTTTTCATTAGTGTGTCTTATCGAGTTTGTTAGGATGCATTAGTAAGTCTGGACTTCGACCGTGTTTACTTGAAAAATGATTGCTTAACAAATTTTGTTGGAAACTATATATTTTTAACATGTGAATATTATGTGATATATTAATCTCTTAACGCGTTTAATATTATGTGATAGATGTCTACCTCTAGAACAAGTCCCATTGACTCACCTAATAATAATGAAGAGTCAAATGTAAATTGGAATGATTCGTGGACTGATTCACAAGTTCCCGAAGAGGAACCGGAAGAAGAGTCGGAACCGGAAGAAGAATCGGAACCGGAAGAAGAATCGGAACCGGATGAAGAAATAGAACCGGTGGGGGAAATAATAAAACGGTTAAGTAAAAGAAAATCCTCAACCAACCGACCAAGGTTAATTATGGTCAATGGTGTTTCCGCTAAGGAAGCAAAATATTGGGAGGATTACCAATTCTCCAATGAATCGGATTCCGACGAGAATTCCGATGATGTTATAGAAATTACCCCAACTGAATTTAAAAAGGCAAAAGAAAATAATAAGGGAAAGGGCATAAAAATAGAGAAATCTAATTCCAACCCCGATGAACTTTATATGTATCGTCAACGCCCGAAGTCCTTAAGTTGTAACAATGACCCGGGAACCTCTAAACCACCAGGTTTTTCTAAACCAATGTGGACAACGACGGCTCGTATTAGGGGAACATCATATATCCCTAGAAACTTGGCAAAACGAACCAAAACCGAAGAAGAAGAAACGAGCGAGTCGGAATAAGATAGTTGTATTCGTGTGGTGTAATATATGTAATATAGTGTTCGTATGCTTTATGATATATGAATCTAACTCTTGTCTATTTTACAGTTTAAAAAAACACAAAATGGATAGACAACCCAATATATTAAGAGACCTACCCGGAGACATGATTGATGAAATCTTGTCTAGAGTCGGCCAGAATTCCTCGGCACAACTATTTAAGGCGAGATCAGTTTGTAAGACATTCGAAGAACGTTCCAAGAATGTCTTGGTTTATAAGAGACTTTCGTTTGAAAGATGGGGGATATCACATTGGGAAACCCATAAGTTACGATGTGTTTACTTTGACGCATATATTGCGGGGAACCCAAATGCTATTTTACGCAACGGGTTAAGAAATTATTTTGACTCAATATATCCGAATATTGGACTTCGTGATTTAGAAAAAGCGGCTAACATGCAACATAAAGAAGCATGTTATGCTTACGGATTAGTAATGTTCGCTTCTCACCAAAGTGAGAACAAGAACATCGGGCTACAACTATTAAACAAAATGTTTCCACAAGTGACGGAGTCGGTAATTGGGGTAAGAAATGAGGTTTTTAGATTATTACGGGACTGTTGGACATTACGTAACCCTCGTCCCTTTGACGACGTTACAACACGCTGTCTTATCAACGGTCATAACGGTTATGTTGCACAAGACCAAGGATGGGAAGTAGTCCTAGTAAAACCAGAATGCATGACTTGTTTCTGGACGTATGAATTACGTGTCTTTATTGCCTTTGCTGAACGACTTGTGTACTAGCTAGAATTATCTTCACAACTATCTTGTATCAAAGTTATTGTGTGCTATATTTCATGCTTTATGTAAAATAAGCGGTATTGTAAGTTTGTAAAATATTGTATAAAAGTTTGAACGCGAAATATTATTATAATCAGTTTTTCATATAGAATTGTAGTAGTTGAATTGTATATTAGCTACTAAGTATGAACTTAACGGGTAGGTACTACCCGAATTTAAACTTATAAAACGCTAATATGAAGAAAAAGCTTTTATAAATGAGTTCATATTATGCTACGAAATACTATTAACTACTCTTAATATTCTGTATGATTAACTTGTTCCATTTAACTATTTTGAAGGAAATGGCACCGACTACTCGACACACCGTGAATATGAATGAAGAGGAATTCCGTACTTTTCTAGCTTCAAACATAGCCGCAGTACAGGCTGCGCTACATACCAACAATAACCTTGGATCTAGCAGTACAGGAAATCGTGTAGGATGCACCTACAAAGAATTCACTGCCTGCAAACCTTTGGAATTTGATGGAACCGAAGGACCGATCGGATTGAAACGGTGGACCGAGAAGGTTGAATCGGTGTTTGCCATAAGTAAGTGTACTGAAGAGGACAAAGTGAAGTACGCTACGCATACCTTCACAGGTTCTGCGTTAACATGGTGGAATACCTATCTAGAGCAAGTGGGACAAGACGATGCGTACGCACTACCGTGGTCAGCATTCAAGCACTTGATGAACGAGAAGTACCGTCCCAGAACCGAGGTCAATAAGCTCAAGACAGAACTTAGAGGGTTACGAACCCAAGGATTTGATATTACCACGTACGAAAGACGATTCACAGAATTGTGCCTATTGTGTCCGGGAGCAATCGAAGATGAGGAAGAGAAGATCGAAGCGTTTGTGAAAGGATTACCGGAAAGAATCCAAGAAGATATAAGTTCACACGAGCCCGCCTCCATACAACAGGCATGTAGAATGGCTCACAAACTCGTGAACCAAATTGAAGAAAGAATTAAAGAACAGACTGCTGAAGAGGCCAATGTGAAGCAAGTCAAAAGAAAGTGGGAGGAAAACGGTGATAAGAATCACCAATACAACAACAACAGCAATTACAACAATAATCGCAACAATTATCCCAACAATCGCAACATCAATCGCAACTACAACAAACGGCCCAACAACAACAACAACAACAGCAACTACAACAATCATCCCAACAACAATAATAACCGCAACAACAACAACAATCAGAAGCAGCTATGCCAAAGGTGTGAAAAGAATCACTCGGGGTTCTGCACTAAATTTCGCAACAAGTGTAAAAGAAATGGTCATAGCGTGGCGAAGTGTGAGGTCTACGGACCAGGGGTTAATAGAACGAAAGGAACAAATGGTGTCGGAACGAGTAATGGCAGAGCAAGTACTGTCGGAGCAAGTTATGCCAATGTAGTTTGTTATAAATGTGGAAAACCGGGCCACATTATTAGAAATTGCCCGAACCAGGAGAACACGAATGGACAAGGCCGCGGAAGAGTTTTCAATATTAATGCGGCAGAGGCACAGGAAGACCCGGAGCTTGTTACGGGTACGTTTCTTATTGACAATAAATCTGCTTACGTTTTATTTGATTCGGGTGCGGATAGAAGCTATATGAGTAGAGATTTTTGTGCTAAATTAAGTTGTCCATTGACGCCTTTGGATAGTAAATTTTTACTCGAATTAGCAAATGGTAAATTAATTTCAGCAGATAATATATGTCGGAATCGAGAAATTAAACTGGTTAGCGAAACATTTAAGATTGATTTGATACCAGTAGAGTTAGGGAGTTTTGATGTGATAATCGGTATGGACTGGTTGAAAGAAGTGAAAGCGGAGATCGTTTGTTACAAAAATGCAATTCGCATTATACGAGAAAAAGGAAAACCCTTAATGGTGTACGGAGAAAAGGGCAACACGAAGCTACATCTTATTAGTAATTTGAAGGCACAAAAACTAATAAGAAAAGGTTGCTATGCTGTTCTAGCACACGTCGAGAAAGTACAAACAGAAGAAAAGAGCATCAATGATGTTCCCGTCGCAAAAGAATTTCCTGATGTATTTCCGAAAGAATTACCGGGATTACCCCCACATCGATCCGTTGAATTTCAAATAGATCTTGTACCAGGAGCTGCACCAATAGCTCGTGCTCCTTACAGACTCGCACCCAGCGAGATGAAAGAACTACAAAGCCAATTACAAGAACTTTTAGAGCGTGGTTTCATTCGACCAAGCACATCACCGTGGGGAGCTCCTGTTTTGTTTGTCAAGAAGAAAGATGGTACATTCAGGTTGTGTATCGACTACCGAGAGTTGAACAAACTTACCATCAAGAACCGCTACCCACTACCGAGAATCGATGACTTATTTGATCAACTACAAGGCTCGTCTGTTTATTCAAAGATTGACTTACGTTCCGGGTATCATCAAATGCGGGTGAAAGAAGATGATATTCCAAAGACTGCTTTCAGAACACGTTACGGTCATTACGAGTTTATGGTCATGCCGTTTGGTTTAACTAATGCACCAGCTGTGTTCATGGACCTTATGAACCGAGTGTGTGGACCATACCTTGACAAGTTTGTCATTGTTTTCATTGATGACATACTTATTTACTCAAAGAATGACCAAGAACACGGTGAACATTTGAGAAAGGTGTTAGAAGTATTGAGGAAGGAAGAATTGTACGCTAAGTTTTCAAAGTGTGCATTTTGGTTGGAAGAAGTTCAATTCCTCGGTCACATAGTGAATAAAGAAGGTATTAAGGTGGATCCGGCAAAGATAGAAACTGTTGAAAAGTGGGAAACCCCGAAAACTCCGAAACACATACGCCAGTTTTTAGGACTAGCTGGTTACTACAGAAGGTTCATCCAAGACTTTTCCAGAATAGCAAAACCCTTGACTGCATTAACGCATAAAGGGAAGAAATTTGAATGGAAGGATGAACAAGAGAAAGCGTTTCAGTTATTGAAGAAAAAGCTAACTACGGCACCTATATTGTCATTGCCTGAAGGGAATGATGATTTTGTGATTTATTGTGACGCATCAAAGCAAGGTCTCGGTTGTGTATTAATGCAACGAACGAAGGTGATTGCTTATGCATCTAGACAATTGAAGATTCACGAGCAAAATTATACGACGCATGATTTGGAATTAGGCGCGGTTGTTTTTGCATTAAAGACTTGGAGGCACTACTTATATGGGGTCAAAAGTATTATATATACTGACCACAAAAGTCTTCAACACATATTTAATCAGAAACAACTGAATATGAGGCAGCGTAGGTGGATTGAATTGTTGAATGATTACGACTTTGAGATTCGTTACCACCCGAGGAAGGCAAATGTGGTAGCCGATGCCTTGAGCAGGAAGGACAGAGAACCCATTCGAGTAAAATCTATGAATATAATGATTCATAATAACCTTACTACTCAAATAAAGGAGGCGCAACAAGGAGTTTTAAAAGAGGGAAATTTAAAGGATGAAATACCCAAAGGATCGGAGAAGCATCTTAATATTCGGGAAGACGGAACCCGGTATAGGGCTGAAAGGATTTGGGTACCAAAATTTGGAGATATGAGAGAAATGGTACTTAGAGAAGCTCATAAAACCAGATACTCAATACATCCTGGAACGGGGAAGATGTACAAGGATCTCAAGAAACATTTTTGGTGGCCGGGTATGAAAGTCGATGTTGCTAAATACGTAGGAGAATGTTTGACGTGTTCTAAGGTCAAAGCTGAGCATCAGAAACCATCAGGTCTACTTCAACAACCCGAAATCCCGGAATGGAAATGGGAAAACATTACAATGGATTTCATCACTAAATTGCCAAGGACTGCAAGTGGTTTTGATACTATTTGGGTAATAGTTGATCGTCTCACCAAATCAGCACACTTCCTACCAATAAGAGAAGATGACAAGATGGAGAAGTTAGCACGACTGTATTTGAAGGAAGTCATCTCCAGACATGGAATACCAATCTCTATTATCTCTGATAGGGATGGCAGATTTATTTCAAGATTCTGGCAGACATTACAGCAAGCATTAGGAACTCGTCTAGACATGAGTACTGCCTATCATCCACAAACTGATGGGCAGAGCGAAAGGACGATACAAATGCTTGAAGATATGCTACGAGCATGTGTTATTGATTTCGAAAATAGTTAGGATCGACATCTACCGTTAGCAGAATTTTCCTACAACAACAGCTACCATTCAAGCATTGAGATGGCGCCGTTTGAAGCACTTTATGGTAGAAAGTGCAGGTCTCCGATTTGTTGGAGTGAAGTGGGGGATAGACAGATTACGGGTCCGGAGATTATACAAGAAACTACCGAGAAGATCATCCAAATTCAACAACGGTTGAAAACCGCCCAAAGTCGACAAAAGAGCTACGCTGACATTAAAAGAAAAGATATAGAATTTGAAATTGGAGAGATGGTCATGCTTAAAGTTGCACCTTGGAAAGGCGTTGTTCGATTTGGTAAACGAGGGAAATTAAATCCAAGGTATATTGGACCATTCAAGATTATTGATCGTGTCGGACCAGTAGCTTACCGACTTGAGTTTCCTCAACAACTCGCGGCTGTACATAACACTTTCCACGTCTCGAATTTGAAGAAATGTTTTGCTAAAGAAGATCTCACTATTCCGTTAGATGAAATCCAAATCAATGAAAAACTTCAATTCATCGAAGAACCCGTCGAAATAATGGATCGTGAGGTTAAAAGACTTAAGCAAAACAAGATACCAATTGTTAAGGTTCGATGGAATGCTCGTAGAGGACCCGAGTTCACCTGGGAGCATGAAGATCAGATGAAGAAGAAATACCCGCATCTATTTCCAGAAGATTCGTCAACACCTTCAACAGCTTAAAATTTCGGGACGAAATTTATTTAACGGGTAGGTACTGTAGTGACCCGAACTTTTCCATGTTTATATATATTAATTGAGATTGATATTTACATGATTAAATGTTTCCAACATGTTAAGCAATCAAACTTGTTAAGACTTGATTAATTGAAATATGTTTCATATAGACAATTGACCACCCAAGTTGACCGGTGATTCACGAACGTTAAAACTTATAAAAACTATACGATGACATATATATGGTTATATATATAGTTAACATGTTTTTATTATAAGTATGTATCTCATTAGGTATTTTAACAATGAGTTATATACATAAAAATGAGACTATTAATTTAAGAAACTCGAAAACGATATATATAACGATTATCGTTATAACAACGTCTTACTAGGTACATATGAATCATATTAAGATATTGATACACTTGGTTAATTATGTTAAATGATAAGTAAATATATTATTAAGTGTATTAACAATGAAATACATATGTAAAAATAAGGCTACTAACTTAATGATTTCGAAACGAGACATATATGTAACGATTATCGTTGTAACGACATTTAACTGTATATACATCATACTAAGATATATTATATATCATAATATCATGATAATATAATAATTTAACATCTCATTTGTTATAATAAACAATGGGTTAACAACATTCAACAAGATCGTTAACCTAAAGGTTTCAAAACAACATTTACATGTAACGACTAACGATGACTTAACGACTCAGTTAAAATGTATATACATGTAGTGTTTTAATATGTATTCATACACTTTTGAAAGACTTCAAGACACTTATCAAAATACTTCTACTTAACAAAAATGCTTACAATTACATCCTCGTTCAGTTTCATCAACAATTCTACTCGTATGCACCCGTATTCGTACTCGTACAATACACAGCTTTTAGATGTATGTACTATTGGTATATACACTCCAATGATCAGCTCTTAGCAGCCCATTTGAGTCACCTAACACATGTGGGAACCATCATTTGGCAACTAGCATGAAATATCTCATAAAATTACAAAAATATGAGTAATCATTCATGACTTATTTACATGAAAACAAAATTACATATCCTTTATATCTAATCCATACACCAACGACCAAAAACACCTACAAACACTTTCATTCTTCAATTTTCTTCATCTAATTGATCTCTCTCAAGTTCTATCTTCAAGTTCTAAGTGTTCTTCATAAATTTCAAAAGTTCTAGTTTCATAAAATCAAGAATACTTTCAAGTTTGCTAGCTCACTTCCAATCTTGTAAGGTGATCATCCAACCTCAAGAAATCTTTGTTTCTTACAGTAGGTTATCATTCTAATACAAGGTAATAATCATATTCAAACTTTGGTTCAATTTCTATAACTATAACAATCTTATTTCAAGTGATGATCTTACTTGAACTTGTTTTCGTGTCATGATTCTGCTTCAAGAACTTCGAGCCATCCAAGGATCCATTGAAGCTAGATCCATTTTTCTATTTTCCAGTAGGTTTATCCAAGGAACTTAAGGTAGTAATGATGTTCATAACATCATTCGATTCATACATATAAAGCTATCTTATTCGAAGGTTTAAACTTGTAATCACTAGAACATAGTTTAGTTAATTCTAAACTTGTTCGCAAACAAAAGTTAATCCTTCTAACTTGACTTTTAAAATCAACTAAACACATGTTCTATATCTATATGATATGCTAACTTAATTATTTAAAACCTGGAAACACGAAAAACACCGTAAAACCGGATTTACGCCGTCGTAGTAACACCGCGGGCTGTTTTGGGTTAGTTAATTAAAAACTATGATAAACTTTGATTTTAAAGTTGTTATTCTGAGAAAATGATTTTTATTATGAACATGAAACTATATCCAAAAATTATGATTAAACTCAAAGTGGAAGTATGTTTTCTAAAATGGTCATCTAGACGTCGTTCTTTCGACTGAAATGACTACCTTTACAAAAACGACTTGTAACTTATTTTTACGACTATAAACCTATACTTTTATGTTTAGATTCATAAAATAGAGTTCAATATGAAACCATAGCAATTTTATTCACTCAAAACGGATTTAAAATGAAGAAGTTATGGGTAAAACAAGATTGGATAATTTTTCTCATTTTAGCTACGTGAAAATTGGTAACAAATCTATTCCAACCATAACTTAATCAACTTGTATTGTATATTATGTAATCTTGAGATACCATAGACACGTATACAATGTTTCGACCTATCATGTCGACACATCTATATATATTTCGGAACAACCATAGACACTCTATATGTGAATGTTGGAGTTAGCTATACAGGGTTGAGGTTGATTCCAAAATATATATAGTTTGAGTTGTGATCAATACTGAGATACGTATACACTGGGTCGTGGATTGATTCAAGATAATATTTATCGATTTATTTCTGTACATCTAACTGTGGACAACTAGTTGTAGGTTACTAACGAGGACAGCTGACTTAATAAACTTAAAACATCAAAATATATTAAAAGTGTTGTAAATATATTTTGAACATACTTTGATATATATGTATATATTGTTATAGGTTCGTGAATCAACCAGTGGCCAAGTCTTACTTCCCGACGAAGTAAGAATCTGTGAAAGTGAGTTATAGTCCCACTTTTAAAATCTAATATTTTTGGGATGAGAATACATGCAGATTTTATAAATGATTTACAAAATAGACACAAGTACGTGAAACTACATTCTATGGTTGAATTATCGAAATCGAATATGCCCCTTTTTATTAAGTCTGATAATCTAAGAATTAGGGAACAGACACCCTAATTGACGCGAATCCTAAAGATAGATCTATTGGGCCTAACAAACCCCATCCAAAGTACCGGATGCTTTAGTACTTCGAAATTTATATCATATCCGAAGGGTGTCCTGGAATGATGGGGATATTCTTATATATGCATCTTGTTATTGTCGGTTACCAGGTGTTCACCATATGAATGATTTTTATCTCTATGTATGGGATGTGTATTGAAATATGAAATCTTGTGGTCTATTGTTACGATTTGATATATATAGGTTAAACCTATAACTCACCAACATTTTTGTTGACGTTTAAAGCATGTTTATTCTGAGGTGAATACTAAGAGCTTCCGCTGTTGCATACTAAAATAAGGACAAGATTTGGAGTCCATGTTTGTATGATTTTGTGTAAAAACTGCATTCAAGAAACTGATTTCGATGTAACATATTTGTATTGTAAACCATTATGTAATGGTCGTGTGTAAACAGGATATTTTAGATTATCATTATTTGATAATCTACGTAAAGCTTTTTTAAACCTTTATTTATGAAATAAAGGTTATGGTTTGTTTTAAAAATGAATGCAGTCTTTGAAAAACGTCTCATATAGAGGTCAAAACCTCGCAACGAAATCAATTAATATGGAACGTTTTTAATCAATAAGAACGGGACATTTCAGTTTGTTAGGCCCATAGATCTATCTTTAGGATTCGCGTCAATTAGGGGTACTGTTCCCTAATTCTTAGGTTACCAAGCTAAAGGGGTGATATTCGATTTCGATAATCCAACCATATAATGTAGTTTTAAGTGCTTGTGTCTATTCCGTCAAACATTTATAAAAGCAGCGCATGTATTCTCAGTCCTAAAAATATATATATTGCAAAAGCATTTAAAAAGGGAGCAAATGAAACTCACCATACTGTATTTCGTAGTAAAAATACATATAACGTAATTGAACAAGTGCAAGGTTGACCTCGGATTCACGAACCTAAATTAAGTATATATATTTATATGTTGGTCAATATTTGTCTTAACAAATTAGGTCAAGTCATAGTGTACCACAATCATAATGCTCGAGACTAATATGCTGAAGTCAACAAAAGTCAATTTGACTCAAAATGATTCCCAAAATTTATACATAATTATTATATAGTTTAAATATCGTCGTTTTATATTTTTAAATATTTTTAAAAGATCTATTAGAGTAAATAATATAATTCATTTATTAATAAATAAAATTTTATATAAAAATATACTTTTATATATCTTAAGTAATAAAATTTATAAACTTCATTTAATATCATAAAAATATTATGATAGGTTTTATTAAGGTAATTATATTATTTGTATTACATATTGATTTGATAAAATAACATTGATAATAATAATAAGTAAAAGTTGTATTATTTTAAAAATAATAATAATTATTATTCTATTAATAAAAATATCAATATTTATATTTACTAAAAATGATATTATGATAAAATGATAATTCTAATTATGATAACTTTAATATTTACGATACTTTTTAATATTAACTTTTAAATAATAATTTTATTTAAAATGATAATAATAATGATATTTTGTATAACATTTCATTAAAAATGATAATTTTTGTTAAAATGATAGTTTTAATATACTAACGATACTTTTAATAATAGTAATGATAAAAATAATAAGAACGATAATTTTATCTAAATCAATATCTTACAATATTTTAATTTCATCATGATACTCATACTCATTATTTCCTAATCGATTCGTTTAATAGCTTTTATCGTCTTTTATATCGCATTCATATTAATGATAATAATAGTAATCATAATAATTAGGTGTTATTAATATTAGTTTTAATTATAATAATACTAACAATAATAAATATTATGATAATATTAATGATAATACTAATAACTATTTTAATTATAAAAATAATACTAATTATAACTTTAACGATAGTAACGGTAGTAATAATAATAAAAATGACAATTTTTAATGATAATACCTTTTATTGATAATGATAAGAATAATAATAATAATAATAATAATAATAATAATAATAATAATAATAATAATAATAATAATAATAATAATAATAATAATAATAATAATAATAATAATAATAATTAGATAAAACTTAGAAAGAAAATAATGACGACGATAATAATAATCATTTTTAATAATCATTCAATTGACTATAACTTCTAATCCGTTCATCGAAACCATTTGATATCTAAATGAAAAGTTCTTAATTTTTCGCTGGCTTTCCAACGACATGCATATCTTATACCTTATCTCAACCTCATATGTAACTAATTCAAGATTCAACATAACCTATCTAATGGCAATATCAAAAGTACAAGCATGCATAATCCTATATACTCGAGCACTAGTCAGGGATACACTATTAATATATAAAAGATAAGTTATGAGTGCTCACGTATCAATATTGAGATTTAATATTGTAGGAAAGTACATAGATGCAACGGAGATGATAAACACTAGTTTGACCTCACGAGCATGCCCACGAACTATACCCATAACCTCCATAGTTATAACCCGTAATTTCCTTAGCCCTATCCTACTCGAAAAACCCGTCTTGAAAACCCGTTTTAGATCACTCGAACAGCACTCCGTCGTAGTATTTTATGTATAAATACTAATAATAATAATACCTAATGCTCCTAATAATAATAATAATAATAATAATAATAATAATAATAATAATAATAATAATAATAATAATAATAATAATAATAATAATAATAATATAAATAATAATAATAATATTACTATCAGAGGGAGTAATATATCGTGAGTATATGTGTGTGTGTAGTCGAGTAAACTGAATTCGATTTATACAGAATAAATATAATAATATAATATATATATAAAAAACGTGTTAAAATAGTGAAAAACAGTAAAGCCGCCTCAACTATGTAAACATTACGCGTTTCGCGTAAAGTTTACAAATTCTGCGTAATGTTTTGAAACATTACGCGTTTCGCGTAGATGGGTACGCGATCCGCATATGATGTCTTCACGAACGTTGTATATTTTTGAGTTACGGTCGTTTGGACACCGGAATCACCCTTTTTCAAGTCAGTATGATTTAGTTATGATTTTTCTCGTGCAAGTGCGCAGGTTTAGTGATTTCCATCATTTTAACTTGTAATCTTGAGATGAAATGTGATAGTCTTTTGGTGCTCATTACTTCATTAGAAATCTTTATTTTATCTTTATTTTTATTTTAATTTCATTGAAAATCCATAAAAACATTTTACAAACAAATTCTATTATATCGAAAAAAAAATGTTTTCGTACGTTTGAAACTAAATCAAATAATACTATAAGGTTTAGTTTTCCAAAACTACTTATATTCAAAATCATTTTATTCAAAGGTTTAAATAATAGAAATTGTTATATCATAAAACATTTACATTCAATAAAGTAAAATCATATAATATATAAGTCATAATGGTTTCCAGTTTTTACTTACAGTTTATTCGTGAATCGTGGGGTTAAGTCCAATGGACAATTAAATGTATGAAATCATTTTAAATTAACATATCTATTTGCTAATTTTGTCGAAATCCATTTACATTTCATGTTCTTACTATTAATTTTATGAAAGTTAAATAATTAACTTATCAAGAGCCACGAGAAAGTTATTGTAAAGCATGCATTGAAAATTAAGCAGGAATCTCTACTAACTTTTGTCCAGTTACCGTTAATTGACACTTTTGTTCTTACATGTAAATCACTTTACCAATCATTCCGAATACCGTTAAAAAATAAAGGTTTCCTAAATCAAAGTGGACCTTTTAACAGAGACCTGTAATCATACAATATATCTGATAAATCAAGCATTTGATATTATCTTCTAATTCCATCGCTAATCATATTGAAACAAATACGTTCATGTAGAGTATTATACTTTTAGTACTTTGTTAATGTTTCAAGTTATAATATATACACATATACATATAATCATATCCGTTCATTTAATGGTTCGTGAATCATTGGAATTTGGTCGAGGTTAAATGAATGTATGAACACAGTTTACAATTCTTGAGATTCAACTTAACAAACTTTGCTTATCATGTCGGAAATATATAAAGATTAAAGTTTAAATTTGTTCGGAAATTTCCGGGTCGTCACATATTCCAGTCATGATGCTGTATTGTCATGTTCTCGAGCAATTCCCATGCTTCGTCTGTGTAGTGACCCGAACTTTTCCATGTTTATATATATTAATTGAGATTGATATTTACATGATTAAATGTTTCCAACATGTTAAGCAATCAAACTTGTTAAGACTTGATTAATTGAAATATGTTTCATATAGACAATTGACCACCCAATTTGACCGGTGATTCACGAACGTTAAAACTTGTAAAAACTATATGATGACATATATATGGATATATATATAGTTAACATGATACTATGATAAGTAAACATATCATTAAGTATATTAACAATGAACTACATATGTAAAAACAAGACTACTAACTTAATGATTTTTAAATGAGACATATATGTAACGATTATCGTTGTAAAGACATTTAATGTATATATATCATATTAAGAGATATTCATACATAATAATATCATGATAATATAATAATTTAAAATCTCATTTGATATTATAAACATTGGGTTAACAACATTTAACAAGATCGTTAACCAAAAGGTTTCAAAACAACACTTACATGCAACGACTAACGATGACTTAACGACTCAGTTAAAATGTATATACATGTAGTGTTTTAATATGTATTTATACACTTTTGAAAGACTTCAATACACTTATCAAAATACTTCTACTTAACAAAAATGCTTACAATTACATCCTCGTTCAGTTTCATCAACAATTCTACTCGTATGCACCCGTATTCGTACTCGTACAATACACAACTTTTAGATGTATGTACTATTGGTATATACACTCAAATGATCAGATCTTAGCAGCCCATGTGAGTCACCTAACACATGTGGGAACCATCATTTGGCAACTAGCATGAAAGATCTCATAAAATTACAAAAATATGAGTAATCATTCATGACTTATTTACATGAAAACAAAATTACATATCCTTTATATCTAATCCATACACCAATGACCAAAAACACCTACAAACACTTTAATTCTTCAATTTTCTTCATCTAATTGATCTCTCTCAAGTTCTATCTTCAAGTTCTAAGTGTTCTTCATAAATTCTACAAGTTCTAGTTACATAAAATCAAGAATACTTTCAAGTTTGCTAGCTCACTTCCAATCTTGTAAGGTGATCATCCAACCTCAAGAAATCTTTGTTTCTTACAGTAGGTTATCATTCTAATACAAGGTAATAATCATATTCAAACTTTGGTTCAATTTCCATAACTATAACAATCTTATTTCAAGTGATGATCTTACTTGAACTTGTTTTCGTGTCATGATTCTGCTTCAAGAACTTCGAGCCATCCAAGGATCCGTTGAAGCTAGATCCATTTTTCTCTTTTCCAGTAGGTTTATCCAAGGAACTTAAGGTAGTAATGATGTTCATAAAATCATTCGATTCATACATATAAAGCTATCTTATTTGAAGGTTTAAACTTGTAATCACTAGAACATAGTTTATTTAATTCTAAACTTGTTCGCAAACAAAAGTTAATCCTTCTAACTTGACTTTTAAAATCAACTAAACACATGTTCTATATCTATATGATATGCTAACTTAATGATTTAAAACCTGGAAACACGAAAAACACCGTAAAACCGGATTTACGCCGTCGTAGTAACACCGCGGGCTGTTTTGGGTTAGTTAATTAAAAATTATGATAAACTTTGATTTAAAAGTTGTTATTCTGAGAAAATGATTTTTATTATGAACATGAAACTATATCCAAAAATTATGGTTAAACTCAAAGTGGAAGTATGTTTTCTAAAATGGTCATCTAGACGTCGTTCTTTCGACTGAAATGACTACCTTTACAAAAACGGCTTGTAATTTATTTTTCCGACTATAAACCTATACTTTTTCTGTTTAGATTCATAACATAGAGTTCAATATGAAACCATAGCAATTTTATTCACTCAAAACGGATTTAAAATGAAGAAGTTATGGGTAAAACAAGATTGGATAATTTTTCTCATTTTAGCTACGTGAAAATTGGTAACAAATCTATTCCAACCATAACTTAATCAACTTGTATTGTATATTATGTAATCTTGAGATACCATAGACACGTATACAATGTTTCGACCTATCATGTCGACACATCTATATATATTTCGGAACAACCATAGACACTCTATATGTGAATGTTGGAGTTAGCTATACAGGGTTGAGGTTGATTCCAAAATATATATAGTTTGAGTTGTGATCAATACTGAGATACGTATACACTGGGTTGTGGATTGATTCAAGATAATATTTATCGATTTATTTCTGTACATCTAACTGTGGACAACTAGTTGTAGGTTACTAACGAGAACAGCTGACTTAATAAACTTAAAACATCAAAATATATTAAAAGTGTTGTAAATATATTTTGAACATACTTTGATATATATGTATATATTGTTATAGGTTCGTGAATCAACCAGTGGCCAAGTCTTACTTCCCGACGAAGTAAAAATCTGTGAAAGTGAGTTATAGTCCTACTTTTAAAATCTAATATTTTTGGGATGAGAATACATGCAGGTTTTATAAATGATTTACAAAATAGACACAAGTACGTGAAACTACATTCTATGGTTGAATTATCGAAATTGAATATGCCCCTTTTTATTAAGTCTGGTAATCTAAGAATTAGGGAACAGACACCCTAATTGACGCGAATCCTAAAGATAGATCTATTGGGCCTAACAAACCCCATCCAAAGTACCGGATGCTTTAGTACTTCGAAATTTATATCATATCCGAAGGGTGTCCCAGAATGATGGGGATATTCTTATATATGCATCTTGTTAATGTCGGTTACCAGGTGTTCACCATATGAATGATTTTTATCTCTATGTATGGGATGTGTATTGAAATATGAAATCTTGTGGTCTATTATTATGATTTGATATATATAGGTTAAACCTATAACTCACCAACATTTTTGTTGACGTTTTAAGCATGTTTATTCTCAGGTGATTATTAAGAGCTTCCGCTATCGCATACTTAAATAAGGACGAGATTTGGAGTCCATGCTTGTATGATATTGTGTAAAAACTACATTCAAGAAACTTATTTTGTTGTAACATATTTGTATTGTAAACCATTATGTAATGGCCGTGTATAAACAGGATATTTTAGATTATCATTATTTGATAATCTACGTAAAGCTTTTTAAACCTTTATTGATGAAATAAAGGTTATGGTTTGTTTTAAAATGAATGCAGTCTTTGAAAAACGTCTCATATAGAGGTCAAAACCTCGCAACAAAATCAATTAATATGGAACGTTTTTAATCAATAAGAACGGGACATTTCAGTTGGTATCAGAGCGTTGGTCTTAGAGAACCAGAATTTTGCATTAGTGTGTCTTATCGAGTTTGTTAGGATGCATTAGTGAGTCTGGACTTCGATCGTGTTTACTTGAAAAATGATTGCTTAACAAATTTTGTTGGAAACTATATATTTTTAACATGTGAATATTATGTGATATATTAATCTCTTAACGCGTTTGATATTATGTGATAGATGTCTACCTCTAGAACAAGTCCCATTGACTCACCTAATAATAATGAAGAGCCAAATGTAAATTGGAATGATTCGTGGACTGATTCACAAGTTCCCGAAGAGGAAACGGAAGAAGAGTCGGAACCGGAAGAAGAATCGAAAACGGAAGAAGAATCGGAACCGGATGAAGAAATAGAACCGGTGGGGGAAATAATAAAACAGTTAAGTAAAATAAAATCCTCAACTAACCAACCAAGGTTAATTATGGTCAATGGTGTTTCCGCCAAGGAAGCAAAATATTGGGAGGATTACCAATTCTCCGATGAATCGGATTCCGACGAGAATTCCAATGATGTTATAGAAATTACCCCAACTGAATTTAAAAAGGCAAAAGAAAATAATAAGGGAAAGGGCATAAAAATAGAGAAATCTAATTCCAACCCCGATGAACTTTATATGTATCGTCAACCCCCGAAGTCCTTAAGTTGTAACAATGACCCGGGAACCTCTAAACCACCAGGTTTTTCTAAACCAATGTGGAAAACGACTGCTCGTATTAGGGGAACATCATATATCCCTAGAAACTTGGCAAAACGAACCAAAACCGAAGAAGAAGAAACAAGCGAGTCGGAATAAGATAGTTGTATTCGTGTGGTGTAATATATGTAATATAGTGTGCTTATGCTTTATGATATATGTAAAAATTGCTTGTATTAATAAGTATTTTTTTTTTAATCTAACTCTTGTCTATTTTACAATATAAAAACACAAAATGGATAGACAACCCAATATTTTAAGAGACCTACCCGGAGACATGATTGATGAAATCTTGTCTAGAGTCGGTCAGAATTCTTCGGCATAACTATTTAAGGCGAGATCAGTTTGTAAGACATTCGAAGAATGTTCCAAGAATACCTTGGTTTATAAAAGGCTTTCGTTCGAAAGATGGGGGATATCACATTGGGAAATCCATAAGTTACGATGTGTTTACTTTGACGCATATATTGCGGGGAACCCAAATGCTATTTTACGCAATGGGTTAAGAAATTATTTTGACTCAATATATTCGAATATTGGACTTCGTGATTTAGAAAAAGTGGCTAACATGCAACATAAAGAAGCATGTTATGCTTACGGATTAGTAATGTTCGCTTCTCACCAAAGTGAGAACAAGAACATCGGGCTACAACTATTAAACAAAACGTTCCCACAAGTGACGGAGTCGGTAATTGGGGTAAGAAATAAGATTTTTATATTGTTACGGGACTGTTGGACATTACGTAACCCTCGTCCCTTTGATGACGTTACAACACGCTGTCTTATCAACGGCCATAACGGTTATGTTCCACAAGACCAAGGATGGGAAGTAATCCTAGTAAAACCAGAATGCATGACTTGTTTCTGGACGTATGAATTACGTGTCTTTATTGCCTTTGCTGAACGACTTGTGTACTAGATAGAATTATCTTCACAACCATCTTGTATCAAATTTATTGTGTGCTATATTTCATGCTATATGTAAAATAAGCGGTATTGTAAGTTTGTAAAATATTGTGTAAAAGTTTGAACGCGAAATATTATTATAATTAGTTTTTCATATAGAATTGTAGTAGTTGAATTGTATATTAGCTACTAAGTATGAACTTAACGGGTAGGTACTACCCGAATTTAAACTTATAAAACGCTAATATAAAGAAAAAGCTTTTATAAATGAGTTCATATTATGCTACGAAATACTATTAACTACTCTTAATATTCTGTATGATTAACTTGTTCCATTTGACTATTTTGAAGGAAATGGCACCGACTACTCGTCACACCGTGAATATGAATGAAGAGGAATTCCGTACTTTTCTAGCTTCAAACATAGCCGCAGTACAGGCTGCGCTACATACCAACAATAGCCTTGGATCTAGCAGTACATGAAATCGTGTAGGATGCACCTACAAAGAATTCACTGCCTGCAAACCTTTGGAATTTGATGGAACCGAAGGACCGATCGGATTGAAACGGTGGACCGAGAAGGTCGAATCGGTGTTTGCCATTAGTAAGTGTACTGAAGAGGACAAAGTGAAGTACGCTACGTATACCTTCACAGGTTCTGCATTAACATGGTGGAATACCTATCTAGAGCAAGTGGGACAAGACGATGCGTACGCACTACCGTGGTTAGCATTCAAGCACTTGATGAACGAGAAGTACCGTCCTAGAACTGAGGTCAATAAGCTCAAGACAGAACTTAGAGGGTTACGAACCCAACGATTTGATATTACCACGTACGAAAGACGATTCACAGAATGGTGCCTATTGTGTCCAGGAGCATTCGAAGATGAGGAAGAGAAGATCGACGCGTTTGTGAAAGGATTGCTGAAAAGAATCCAAGAAGATATAAGTTCACACGAGCCCGCCTCCATACAACAGGCATGTAGAATGGCTCACAAACTAGTGAACCAGATTGAAGAAAGAATTAAAGAACAGACTGCTGAAGAGGCCAATGTGAAGCAAGTCAAAAGAAAGTGGGAGGAAAACGGTGATAAGAATCACCAATACAACAACAACAGCAATTACAACAATAATTGCAACAATTATCCCAACAATCGCAACATCAATCGTAACTACAACAAACGGCCCAACAACAATAACAACAACAACAACAACAGCAGCAACTACAACAATCATCCCAACAACAATAATAACCGCAACAACAACAACAACAACAATCAGAAGCAGCTATGCCAAAGGTGTGAAAAGTATCACTCGGGGTTCTGCACTAAATTTTGCAACAAGTGTAAAAGAAATGGTCATAGCGCGGCGAAGTGTGAGGTCTACGGACCAGGGGTTAATAGAATGAAAGGAACAAATGGTGTCGGAACGAGTAATGGCTGAGCAAGTAGTGTCGGAGCAATTTATGCCAATGTAGTTTGTTATAAATGTGGAAAACCGGGCCACATTATTAGAAATTGCCCGAACCAGGAGAACACGAATGGACAAGGCCGTGGAAGAGTTTTCAATATTAATGCGGCAGAGGCACAGGAAGACCCGGAGCTTGTTACGGGTACGTTTCTTATTGACAATAAATCTGCTTACGTTTTATTTGATTCGGGTGCGGATAGAAGCTATATGAGTAGAGATTTTTGTGCTAAATTAAGTTGTCCATTGACGCCTTTGGATAGTAAATTTTTACTCGAATTAGCAAATGGTAAATTAATTTCAGCAGATAATATATGTCGGAATCGAGAAATTAAACTGGTTAGCGAAACATTTAAGATTGATTTGATACCAGTAGAGTTAGGGAGTTTTGATGTGATAATCGGTATGGACTGGTTGAAAGAAGTGAAAGCAGAGATCGTTTGTTACAAAAATGCAATTCGCATTATACGAGAAAAAGGAAAACCCTTAATGGTGTACGGAGAAAAGGGCAACACGAAGCTACATCTTATTAGTAATTTGAAGGCACAAAAACTAATAAGAAAAGGTTGCTATGCTATTCTAGCACACGTCGAGAAAGTACAAACTGAAGAAAAGAGCATCAATGATGTTCCCATTGCAAAAGAATTTTCCGATGTATTTTCGAAAGAATTACCGGGATTACCCCCACATCGATCCGTTGAATTTCAAATAGATCTTGTACCAGGAGCTGCACCAATAGCTCGTGCTCCTTACAGACTCGCACCCAGCGAGATGAAAGAACTGCAAAGCCAATTACAAGAACTTTTAGAGCGTGGTTTCATTCGACCAAGCACATCACCGTGGGGAGCTCCTGTTTTGTTTGTCAAGAAGAAAGATGGTACATTCAGGTTGTGTATCGACTACCGAGAGTTGAACAAACTTACCATCAAGAACCGCTACCCACTACCGAGAATCGATGACTTATTTGATCAACTACAAGGCTCGTCTGTTTATTCAAAGATTGACTTACGTTCCGGGTATCATCAAATGCGGGTGAAAGAAGATGATATTCCAAAGACTGCTTTCAGAACACGTTACGGTCATTACGAGTTTATGGTCATGCCATTTGGTTTAACTAATGCACCAGCTGTGTTCATGGACCTTATGAACCGAGTGTGTGGACCATACCTTGACAAGTTTGTCATTGTTTTCATTGATGACATACTTATTTACTCAAAGAATGACCAAGAACATGGTGAACATTTGAGAAAGGTGTTAGAAGTATTGAGGAAGGAAGAATTGTACGCTAAGTTTTCAAAGTGTGCATTTTGGTTGGAAGAAGTTCAATTCCTCGGTCACATAGTGAACAAAGAAGGTATTAAGGTGGATCCGGCAAAGATAGAAATTGTTGAAAAGTGGGAAACCCCGAAAACTCCGAAACACATACGCCAGTTTTTAGGACTAGCTAGTTACTACAGAAGGTTCATCCAAGACTTTTCCAGAATAGCAAAACCCTTGACTGCATTAACGCATAAAGGGAAGAAATTTGAATGGAATGATGAACAAGAGAAAGCGTTTCAGTTATTGAAGAAAAAGCTAACTACGGCACCTATATTGTCATTGCCTGAAGGGAATGATGATTTTGTGATTTATTGTGACGCATCAAAGCAAGGTCTCGGTTGTGTATTAATGCAACGAACGAAGGTGATTGCTTATGCGTCTAGACAATTGAAGATTCATGAACAAAATTATACGACGCATGATTTGGAATTAGGCGCGGTTGTTTTTGCATTAAAGACTTGGAGGCACTACTTATATGGGGTCAAAAGTATTATATATACCGACCACAAAAGTCTTCAACACATATTTAATCAGAAACAACTGAATATGAGGCAGCGTAGGTGGATTGAATTATTGAATGATTACGACTTTGAGATTCGTTACCACCCGGGGAAGGCAAATGTGGTAGCCGATGCCTTGAGCAGGAAGGACAGAGAACCCATTCGAGTAAAATCTATGAATATAATGATTCATAATAACCTTACTACTCAAATAAAGGAGGCGTAACAAGGAGTTTTAAAAGAGGGAAATTTAAAGGATGAAATACCCAAAGGATCGGAGAAGCATCTTAATATTCGGGAAGACGGAACCCGGTATAGGGCTGAAAGGATTTGGGTACCAAAATTTGGAGATATGAGAGAAATGGTACTTAGAGAAGCTCATAAAACCAGATACTCAATACATCCTGGAACGGGGAAGATGTACAAGGATCTCAAGAAACATTTTTGGTGGCCGGGTATGAAAGCTGATATTGCTAAATACGTAGGAGAATGTTTGACGTGTTCTAAGGTCAAAGCTGAGCATCAGAAACCATCAGGTCTACTTCAACAACCCGAAATCCCGGAATGGAAATGGGAAAACATTACCATGGATTTCATCACTAAATTGCCAAGGACTGCAAGTGGTTTTGATACTATTTGGGTAATAGTTGATCGTCTCACCAAATCAGCACACTTCCTGCCAATAAGAGAAGATGACAAGATGGAGAAGTTAGCACGACTGTATTTGAAGGAAGTCGTCTCCAGACATGGAATACCAATCTCTATTATCTCTGATAGGGATGGCAGATTTATTTCAAGATTCTGGCAGACATTACAGCAAGCATTAGGAACTCGTCTAGACATGAGTACTGCCTATCATCCACAAACTGATGGCAGAGCGAAAGGACAATACAAACGCTTGAAGACATGCTACGAGCATGTGTTATTGATTTCGGAAACAGTTGGGATCGACATCTACCGTTAGCAGAATTTTCCTACAACAACAGCTACCATTCAAGCATTGAGATGGCACCGTTTGAAGCACTTTATGGTAGAAAGTGCAGGTCTTCGATTTGTTGGAGTGAAGTGGGGGATAGACAGATTACGGGTCCAGAGATTATACAAGAAACTACCGAGAAGATCATCCAAATTCAACAACGGTTGAAAACCGCCCAAAGTCGACAAAAGAGCTACGCTGACATTAAAAGAAAAGATATAGAATTTGAAATTGGGGAGATGGTCATGCTTAAAGTTGCACCTTGGAAAGGCGTTGTTCGATTTGGTAAACGAGGGAAATTAAATCCAAGGTATATTGGACCATTCAAGATTATTGATCGTGTCGGACCAGTAGCTTACCGACTTGAGTTACCTCAACAACTCGCGGCTGTACATAACACTTTCCAAGTCTCGAATTTGAAGAAATATTTTGCTAAAGAAGATCTCACTATTCTGTTAGATGAAATCCAAATCAACGAAAAACTCCAATTCATCGAAGAACCCGTTGAAATAATGGATCGTGAGGTTAAAAGACTTAAGCAAAACAAGATACCGATTGTTAAGGTTTGATGGAATGCTCGTAGAGGACCCGAGTTCACCTGGGAGCATGAAGATCAGATGAAGAAGAAATACCCGCATCTATTTCCAGAAGATTCGTCAACACCTTCAACAGCTTAAAATTTCGGGACGAAATTTATTTAACGGGTAGGTACTGTAGTGACCCGAACTTTTCCATGTTTAAATATATTAATTGAGATTGATATTTACATGATTAAATGTTTCCAACATGTTAAGCAATCAAACTTGTTAAGACTTGATTAATTGAAATATGTTTCATATAGACAGTTGACCACCCAAGTTGACCGGTGATTCACGAACGTTAAAACTTGTAAAAACTATATGATGACATATATATGGATATATATAGTTAACATGATACTATGATAAGTAAACATATCATTAAGTATATTAACAATGAACTACATATGTAAAAACAAGACTACTAACTTAATGATTTTTAAACGAGACATATATGTAACGATTATCGTTGTAAAGACATTTAATGTATATATATCATATTAAGATATATTCATACATAATAATATCATGATAATATAATAATTTAAAATCTCATTTGATATTATAAACATTGGGTTAACAACATTTAACAAGATCGTTAACCTAAAGGTTTCAAAACAACACTTACATGTAACGACTAATGATGACTTAACGACTCAGTTAAAATGTATATACATGTAGTGTTTTAATATGTATTTATACACTTTTGAAAGACTTCAATACACTTATCAAAATACTTCTACTTAACAAAAATTCTTACAATTACATCCTCGTTCAGTTTCATCAACAATTCTACTCGTATGCACCCGTATTCGTACTCGTACAATACACAGCTTTTAGATGTATGTACTATTGGTATATAGACTCCAATTATCAGCTCTTAGCAGCCCATGTGAGTCACCTAACACATGTGGGAACCATCATTTGGCAACTAACATGAAATATCTCATAAAATTACAAAAATATGAGTAATCATTCATGACTTATTTACATGAAAACAAAATTACATATCCTTTATATCTAATCCATACACCAACGACCAAAAACACCTACAAACACTTTCATTCTTCAATTTTCTTCATCTAATTGATCTCTCTCAAGTTCTATCTTCAAGTTCTAAGTGTTCTTCATAAATTCTACAAGTTCTAGTTACATAAAATCAAGAATACTTTCAAGTTTGCTAGCTCACTTCCAATCTTGTAAGGTGATCATCCAACCTCAAGAAATCTTTGTTTCTTACATTAGGTTATCATTCTAATACAAGGTAATAATCATATTCAAACTTTGGTTCAATTTCCATAACTATAACAATCTTATTTCAAGTGATGATCTTACTTGAACTTGTTTTCGTGTCATGATTCTGCTTCAAGAACTTCGAGCCATCCAAGGATCCGTTGAAGCTTGATCCATTTTTCTCTTTTCCAGTAGGTTTATCCAAGGAACTTATGGTAGTAATGATGTTCATAACATCATTCGATTCATACATATAAAGCTATCTTATTCGAAGGTTTAAACTTGTAATCACTAGAACATAGTTTAGTTAATTCTAAACTTGTTCGCAAACAAAAGTTAATCCTTCTAACTTGACTTTTAAAATCAACTAAACACATGTTCTATATCTATATGATATGCTAACTTAATGATTTAAAACCTAGAAACACGAAAAACACCGTAAAACCGAATTTACGCCGTCGTAGTAACACCGCGGGCTGTTTTGGGTTAGTTAATTAAAAACTATGATAAACTTTGATTTAAAAGTTGTTATTCTGAGAAAATGATTTTTATTATGAACATGAAACTATATCCAAAAATTATGGTTAAACTCAAAGTGGAAGTATGTTTTCTAAAATGGTCATCTAGACGTCGTTCTTTCGACTGAAATGAATACCTTTACAAAAATGACTTGTAATTTATTTTTCCGACTATAAACCTATACTTTTTCTGTTTAGATTCATAACATAGATTTCAATATGAAACCATAGCAATTTGATTCACTCAAAACGGATTTAAAATGAAGAAGTTATGGGTAAAACAAGATTGGATAATTTTTCTCATTTTAGCTACGTGAAAATTGGTAACAAATCTATTCCAACCATAACTTAATCAACTTGTATTGTATATTATGTAATCTTGAGATACCATAGACACGTATACAATGTTTCGACCTATCATGTCGACACATCTATATATATTTCGGAACAACCATAGACACTCTATATGTGAATGTTGGAGTTAGCTATACAGGGTTGAGGTTGATTCCAAAATATATATAGTTTGAGTTGTGATCAATACTGAGATACGTATACACTGGGTCGTGGATTGATTCAAGATAATATTTATCGATTTATTTCTGTACATCTAACTGTGGACAACTAGTTGTAGGTTACTAACGAGGACAGCTGACTTAATAAACTTAAAACATCAAAATATATTAAAAGTGTTGTAAATATATTTTGAACATACTTTGATATATATATGTATATATTGTTATAGGTTCGTGAATCAACCAGTGGCCAAGTCTTATTTCCTGACGAAGTAAAAATCTGTGAAAGTTAGTTATAGTCCCACTTTTAAAATCTAATATTTTTGGGATGAGAATACATGCAGGTTTTATAAATGATTTACAAAATAGACACAAGTACGTGAAACTACATTCTATGGTTGAATTATCGAAATTGAATATGCCCCTTTTTATTAAGTCTGGTAATCTAAGAATTAGGGAACAGACACCCTAATTGACGCGAATCCTAAAGATAGATCTATTGGGCCTAACAAACCCCATCCAAAGTACCGGATGCTTTAGTACTTCGAAATTTATATCATATTCGAAGGGTGTCCCGGAATGATGGGGATATTCTTATATATGCATCTTGTTAATGTCGGTTACCAGGTGTTCACCATATGAATGATTTTTATCTCTATGTATGGGATGTGTATTGAAATATGAAATCTTGTGGTCTATTATTATGATTTGATATATATAGGTTAAACCTATAACTCACCAACATTTTTGTTGACGTTTTAAGCATGTTTATTCTCAGGTGATTATTAAGAGCTTCCGCTATCGCATACTTAAATAAGGACGAGATTTGGAGTCCATGCTTGTATGATATTGTGTAAAAACTGCATTCAAGAAACTTATTTTGTTGTAACATATTTGTATTGTAAACCATTATGTAATGGTCGTGTGTAAACAGGATATTTTAGATTATCATTATTTGATAATCTACGTAAAGCTTTTTAAACCTTTATTGATGAAATAAAGGTTATGGTTTGTTTTAAAATGAATGCAGTCTTTGAAAAACGTCTCATATAGAGGTCAAAACCTCGCAACGAAATCAATTAATATGGAACGTTTTTAATCAATAAGAACGGGACATTTCAGTCTGCGGTTTGGTTCATCAGATTCCCTTAAACTGCTGCATCAATTTTCGTTCTATGATTTACCGTAAGACCATTGTAGAAGGTACAGATTTGGGCTGACCGTTCTAGCTGGTGATTAGGGCATTTCTTCAGCAGGGTTTTGAATCGCTCCCATGCAGTGTAAAGAGATTCATCATAACTTTGTTTGAAGTTAATGATGTCATTCTTCAATTTGGTTTGTTTAGAAGGAGGGAAATATTTGGTTAGGAATTTAGTAGCCATCTCCGTCCATGACGTGATGGAATCTTTTTCCAGTCCTTCAAACCAAGTTTGAGCATGATGAGTGAGAGAATAGGGGAACTAGTATAGCTAGACTATATCTTGTCCTATCCCTGGCAGTTTGTAGGAGTTTGAAAAAGATATGAATTTATCAAGGTGAGAATTAGGATCGTCGTTCGGTAATCCATGAAACTGACAGCTATTCTGGATGAGCTGGATGATGTGATGTTTTAACTCAAACGAGTGTCCTTGAATCTCTGGAAATCTGATCGGTCCTCCTCGACCTTCAATTAAGGGTTTGGTGTTTTCTGCTAAAGGAACACGTAATGCCATTTTGATTTCTGATTCATGCTTCCTTGCGTACTTTAGAGATTATTGCGTCTGGATCAGGTAAGAATAACAACGGCCCTGGTCTAGATCGGGTTTGGGTCATACACTGGGTATGCTTTTTTGTTTTTAATTTTTCGCAAATAAACTAAGATAATCTAAAGTAAGCTAAACTAGTCTAAGGTAATCTAATTCTAAGGTAATCTAATTTTATCTAGTTTGATCTAAGGTAGTCTAAAGTAATCTAAGGTAATCTAATTTAATTAACTAACTATCCTACGGTGGAATATGTTTTTTGGTTATGGCTACTGATTCCCTGGTATTTTAGTAACAGAGCTCCGCACAAACTATTCAACAAACCAAGTGGCCAGGCCAACTACGGAGAGGCAGGATCCTTTTGGTCCCAATATAATTGGCGACTGTTCGGAAAATCCAACAACCAAGTCTGTGTATAATTGTCTTTCTTAGACACCACTAAATGCTTGTGAATAAGTTTGATAGAGAGCAGTATTGCCTGATACCTGTTCCCCGGCAGCGGCGCCAAAAACTTAGTACTCTCACTTGATATGGCCAAAACGGACGATTTTTATTTGCGCGGTGTCGTCGGACTGCGGCTCGCCAGGATCAGCCACTCGTGGGAGAGGGTATTGTTTTAAATTTATATTTAGCAGGGCCTAAATCTTACTACTCCTTATAAGTAAGGGAAGTATGACCTAGAGTCGTATTTTTGAGATATCAGTAGAATCGAACCTATATTTAAGCCTAAGATAGTTAGGGAGTAGTGATTATTTATTTTGGAATTTTCTAATTTATAAGATAGATAAAGTAAATGCGATAAAATTCGTAATTCAGATAAGGTTAAAGTGAGTGCATACTATGACTTCATCAGTTATTCTGCCGAGATTATGGAATGCTGGCTCATGAATAGGCAGAGGCCTTGTATTCATTACACTGGTCCTAAACGCCCCTGTCATAGGACATGTCACTGGGTATTGCGTTAGGCTTAAAGATTCTGAATAGACAGCAACGTCCCTTACCCCCGACGCCCGTGCAGTCTGACTACAGTCATACACGTTCAGACGGCCCATCCAATTGAGCGACTCGGTTGGGTGACGTATTAACATTCCAAAATGGTCTAAACTTTCTTAAGAATAATAGAATACATGGTTTACCATATCCGAGAGACGTGATGTGTTTCAATGCTTTCGTGAATGATTGGTTTTGAAAGATAGTTATGCCCTTAAAAAGAGTTCAACCATAAAGAACACCATGGCCAAGTCAAGCTGACTTCCATGAACATGTTCGGTTATCCTAACGGTCCAATCCTTTATGTGTCTAAAGAAACAGTTCCTTAATTCACAATGAATCCCTCAAGCGGGGTGCAATTCTTGATACCGCGTTATTGTGCAGTGTACTGGTCAACACTAACCGGGTTCCATGGCCTTACTTAGCAGAGGTACAGCTTACAACAACCGTTATGCTTCAGCGTGCATGTACGAAGTTTATATGCTTGGTGACTACACTAGCATGGTCTAGGACCGACAATGTACTAAGGGTCTAGTCAGATGTTTCACTACAAAAGAGTCCTCAGTCGGAATCTGCCTCAGTCAATCTTACGTTATATCCGATAGACTTCTCTTACCAAGGGGTGACACAGATAGTGCACTCTGAATCGGGGTTCGCGACTTCCCAATAACAGAGCCTATAACTACGTTCTATTAGTTGGAAAAGCGATTGAGTTTAAAGCATAATCGGGAAGCATTTCAATAGCATGCACAGACCATAATATTATTTCGACATTATAACTGCTTACATCATAGCATATACTAATGATAACTACTCGCTAATCGTGGCAACAATATCATAAAACATTATATAAGATAAGGGATAGAAGTACCAGTAGATTAAACGAGTTCTGAATACAAAAGTGACAACTTCAAGACTCCAGATCGCTCCTAATACAATCTTCAGCGTTCTTCTCCGGGTACTAGGTTTCCCGCAAGGAGTCGAAGGCCTTGAGAGTATGACTAATATTGTACAAGAGAGAGAAAGAAGTGAATTGAAGTATGTGTTGGAATGAATGACAAAGACCCTTTAGATAAGCAAAGTTTTTGCCTGCAAACGGCTGGCAAGTCGTATGGCAGACCGTATTTGGCAAGCCGTTTGTTTGGCAGCCCGTTTCTTGGGGCCTTTTGCTGGACCGTTTGGCAGGCCGTACCCCATACTGGCAAGCCGTATGGCAGGCCGTTTTTGGTGCTGGTCAGCCTTGATTCACTGGATCGTAACTTGATTTCTTGTATTTCACTGTTTTTGCTCTAGAATCTTCGTTTTAGCTCCGATTCTCTTGATTCTTTTTGCATCGCCTTTGTAATTACTTGTTCTTCAATTCTAACTGACGAAGTGGGTATTTTTCCAAAAAAGTTCGAATCTTTCTTGTTTTTGGGCCTTAATACCGGGGTGAAAACGTGACTTTTTAGCCGATATCAGTCACTATCAAATCAAGGTAAGTTAACATTACAGATAATAATTTTGGAAAGTGAACGATTTGCTTACCGAAAACCCCTAATTTTATTGGTTATAAAAATTTTTTACCTTCTGATTCTAACTTGGCTGCACATGTGTGAATTCTGATAATTGATAATAGCATATACCTGGATTGGATATTCACTAATAAACCACAAAGTTAAAACTTCCTTAATAATGGATCATATGAGTAGGAGTAATTCTATTAATTTAATAGCATATATCTGGATTGGAGGAAAATAAATTGGTACACTTTAGCCATATGGTGATAAGGGCCTACCACAGCCTACCACCTACTATGACTCACAATGTGTCGAATTGGTTATAGGACATACTGATGCTTTTAGATTAGACATAAGAATACAAGTGAATGCAATGTAGATATTTGCTAATCTATGATACAAACGTAAAGGGTAAACTAACTACTGTATAGTAGGTACTCTCTGCTAATGCAACGTAGACTGTGTTGTGAGTAATATGTATTACAAGGTTGCCATATAGCCATTGTATGTGCGAAGAATGATATGGTTTACCAAAAGTATCCAGTATATGACATTGTAATAAAAACTTTGACATATTCAGTGGCAGATTTTGTCTAATTATTGCCTTAAGTATATGCTTTTAAATATAGTAGCATACATAGCAACCAACCTTTCAAGATACCCTATAGTAAATCAACATGTTTGACAAGTGGGTCAAGCTATTGTTGGACTATACCAATAAACGAGAAACTATTATTTTTTAATTTTTAGTTTTCATTGTTAATTGCATATCTGCTATGAGAATTTAGGATTAGGATTGGGTGACATTTACTATTGTTAGTAAGATTCTTGAGAAGAAACCAAGTTCTTGATAAGAAACCAAAACTTATGGTTATTTATATGTTCTAACCAAATTCATAATATATTTTATCTTTCAATATACAAAGCTTTCTCCATTATCATATTTGGCGTGTATATATGTATTGGTGGCAAGATGGGTGGGTTGACAAGTTCGTAATGTGTTACCACGTTCAACATCTTATTTTTAATGGATAGATTTGACCATAAATTCTATATAGAGATTTTACTTGGTTTCATATGGGTGCTACTACAGGTTTTGCAAAAAATCCTATTTCATGGCAGCAAGTTCTGAAAGCATAATCTGTACCTGCATCTAAATAATTTAGATGGAGAAGAGATATTAAAATGTTAGGATGTGATTAGTAAGAGAAGGTATTGGCTACTTATATTTTTTAGTTCATTAACAACTTACTTACTCTTCGAAAATTTTTTCAAATCGAGTAGTCAACTGGGCTATTCTATATTTAAAGTGGCTGACGATTATATTTGAAATTTACAACATATGAGCATGATTGTTGGTGGATTAAAATTGTTAGGAAAGTTGCAAGAGGGTGTTAGAGCCACCTTGGTGTCAATCGCCACACATTGTGTTTTGTGTAAAACAATGTTTCACTTATGAAACTTTTGGCGATGTACTTACATATAAATTTTCAACTGTTGGTCATGTGTTTTGTGTTTTGCTAATGTCGAAATTAGTAGGCTTAATCTATGTGTTTTGTGTAAAGCAGAAAAACTTAACCATATTATGTTTAATTCATCCATACTCTCTTTATCATACCGTTAATTGATATAATATATATTCAGTTTGTTTGATTAAGAGTCGCCGTGGAACACACGGGCTCTTAAAGGCTAGTAATAATATATAAGAGGTCAATAGCTAGTAAATTCCAAATTCAAAAAAAGGAAAAAAAAAATTATTAAGAAGACTTTTTTCTACTTTTAAGAAGAGTTTGGAAGATTCAATATACAGAGTGAATTGATATTCATTGTGTTTTATCATTAAAAATCTCAGACTATAACATTTTTACTCTTCGTCAATATTTTTCTCGATGTTAGTGAACATTTTTCTTTTGAGTTGTTGTGTATTGTTTTAGATTTTCTTGCTCTTTGATGTGTACATGTGTATATGTTGTGTGTGGAGGGAAGGATTTGAAAATAAGAACAAAGTTGAATAGAATTCCTACTTGAAACAAACTCTTTATTTTCATTACATAGGGGCTATGGTGGTTCAGTGTCTCCATGTGGTATGTGTTAATACAGAATGATTATCGTCATCATTTTTACAAAACACGTAACTTTTAGCACATTTCTGAATTATCAATCGTACACACCTTTTATCTCATACATACAAAAACATAGCATCCAAATATATCCTTTCCATACAAAATATAACAATATAAACATGAAATATACTTTGATGCTGTTATAAAAGTCAATTGTGGATGCTAATTTTATTATTATTATAAATATTGTATAGTAGATTTTTTTGAGTATATATATGTGTTATGTAAAAGCACATAATGTGCACACCTAAAAATATATAAAGCACATACTTCTCTCATATTCCCTCTATATACTTATTAGTAGTCTACAATCAAGAACCAGGCCACTAAAGGTAGTTATAAGCCTACTGAATTATAACACGTTATTAGCACGAAGTGCTCCGTATAATCAAGGTTTATCTAAGCAAGCACACGTCACTAATCAAGGTAAGAAATTATCTAACTTTTATTAACTTCACTAATATTTATATTTATGTTATTTAAGTTATATATGGTCGGTTATACCGCCTGAATTATATTTATGCAATCTAACTTTTATTAACTTCACTAACATTTATATTTATGTTATTTAAGTTATATATGGTCGGTTATACCGCCTGAATTATATTTATGTAATCTAACTTTTATTAACTTCACTAACATTTATATTTATGTTATTTAAGTTATATATGGTTGGTTATACCGCCTGAATTATATTTATGCAATCTAACTTTTATTAACTTCACTAACATTTATATTTATGTTATTTAAGTTATATATGGTCGGTTATACCGCTTGAATTATATTTCTGTAATCTAACTCTTATTAACTTCATTAACATTTATATTTATGTTATCTAACATTTATGATTACTTATGCAATTAATCATTAGTTATTTCATGCATACTAATATTTATTCTTAAAATTTATTATTTATGCATAATATGTTTATTCTCTTAATCTTCATATTTATAATAAACGTATTTATACTAAATATATTTATAGTAATCGTATTTGTACTAATAAAATTCTTTTATTAAAAATTATTATTAATACAACGAGTACATAACAGTCGTTAACGTCAACTAACGACGTTACAACAGTCATACATACATAACGGTTGTTAACGTCAACTGACGACATTACAACGACTATATTTTTCAAATATAAAATAAATATCTCCGTTTTCACATTTTCACAAATCAATCTTCATTTTCTCAGATTACCACCATCAAATTTTTTTTTTTTTTTTTTTTTGTAAAGATGATTCACACAAGGATGATTTTGCCTATTGTATTGGTCATACTAACTATCATCATTGTTACTAATATACCACCGGGTGAACCTATATTCTATCCTGCTCTTGTGATTTTATCATTTGTAATCATGCCATTATTCTGTTGTTTGCTACTTATGAATTTAAAATAATTCTAATTTCATTTTATTATTTGTCTATGATTAGAAATTGATTATGATTATAATTTATGTTGTTCATCTTTCTGAAAATAGAAAATGTCAAACTTATCAAAGCTTGAGTTTGATGCCATAGACGTATCGGGAACAAACTACACATCATGGGTCATGGATGTAGAAATAAATCTTGGATCATTGGGTATTCTAGAAACTTTAAAAGAAAACAATACTTGTTCTGATCAAGATAAATTAAAATCAATTTCTTTTATTCGCAAACATATTGATATCACCTTAAAACATATGTATCTCACTATCAAAGATCCACATGTTTTATGGGAAAGTATCAAGAGTAGATTCGATAATAAAAAGGAAATATTACTCCCTGCTGCGAGGGAATAATGGAGAAATCTAAGGTTCCAAGACTTTAAAAAGGTAAGTGAATACAGCTCGGCCATGTTCAAGATCCGTTCAAAGCTTCAATTCCGTGGTCAAGAAATAAGTGATGCTGATATGATGGAAAAAACTTTCTCCACAATGCATTCTGCAAACATTACTATACAAGAAAATTTAAGATTGCAGAATTACAAAACTTTTTCCAAACTTCAAATTTATATCTTAGTTGCAGAAGTGAATAAAGAATTACTGATGAAGAATCAAGAATCTCGTCCTACGGGTGCGCTAGTTCCCTGAAGCTAATGCTATTAACAATAATAATAAAAAAAGAAATGCACCTGGATAAGGACATGGGCGAGGTCGTGGTCATATTGGCCAAAACCATCATCATGGAAATTACCATAACAATAATAAAAATCATAACTATGTTCAAAATCACCCTTATGGTAATGGTCGTGGTGGTGGTCGTGGTCGTAATGGTTACAGTGGTCGTGGTCGTGGACAAAGAAATAATAATCCACAAAATTATAAATTTCAACCACCATACAATCCCACAAATCATAATGTTGAAGGAAGCTCTTCAAAGAATATTGAAGATTCTTCTTATCGATGTGGTGAAATTGGACATTGGTCTTGATGTTAAAGCGAAGGGGTATAAAATACTATTAATTTTTACAAGGAAATACTATTAAATACGATACAATTTTACACAAGTGATTTATTTATTTATAGAGTGGATATACCTAAACCTTGCTACAACACTTATAGGCAGTGTACCTAATCGTACAGTAGTGTAGTTTTTAGTAAGTCCAGTTCGTTCCACAGGGATCTTAGCCAAGCTTAACGCTATATTAGTTTTAACTTATAATTGTAAAAATAAAAATATATATAAGTAGTATTATAATTATAAAAGGGGGTTTTTTACCGTTTAATGACAGGTTTGTCGATTTTTAAAACTTTAGTCGCAGTTAAAACCTAATGTAAAATATCAAAAATAAATACAACTTAATTTAAAGCGTAAATTAAATAACGATAATGAAATTGCGATAAATAAAAGTGCGATAAAATAATATTGCGATAATTAAAGAGTACGATAATTAAAAGTGCAATTAAATATGAAATAAAGGAATTATGCTTATTTAAACTTCCGTAATCATGATGTTTGACGTGTTGATTTTAGTTTATTCCCATAGGTTAATTGTCCTTTGTCCTGGATTATTTAATATGTCCTTCTAGTTTTTGTCCATAACAATCCATCAGTCATAAATATAAAGTGCGAGAGTCTTCGTCAAATTATTCTTATTCCCGAAGTCAAATATTCCAACTAATTGGGGATTCGATTTGTAACAAGGTCTTAATACTTTGTTTAATGAATACACCAGGTTATCGACTGCGTGTAATCTAAGGTTTTACTACTTTGTTAACAATTACACCAATTACCCTTGAATGTAATCCACCTCTATTTCAACAAGTCTATTAACTATTAATCCAGTTCCGTGTCCGGTTAAATGAACAATTATTGGTATTTATAGATATCCCGCCCACCGTGCCCAGTCAAGCGTATGTGGTTATATATAAATACGTCAAATTATAAGTCTATATATTAAATTAAATAGGTATCATTTAGTTAAAATAAAGCCCATTAATAGCCCATAGTCTAATTTCCACAAGTGTCGTTCTTTTATTCAAACCCCAATTATGGTCCAAAGCCCAATTACCCAATCTTAATATTTAGCCCAACATCACGATTACTTCAGCATTAAATAAGCATAATAATAACTTAGCTACGAGACATTAAATTAAAAAGGATGAACATAACTTACAATGATTAAAAATAGCGTAGCGTTACACGGACAGAATTTCGACTTACACCCTTACAACATTCGCTAACATACCCTTATTATTAGAATTTTTAATTAAAATTAAAATTATAATATAAATATAAATATAAATATATATACGTTGATAGATAGGAAGAGAAAAAGATGGTTTTAATAGATCACCAAACTGCGAATTTATAGGCATGTGGCCACAAAAAGTGGCCCATGCGATCGCATGGAAAATATGCCTACAGGCCATGCGATCGCATGGAGGTAGGTACCAGCTCACATAATTTTGTTTTCAAGCTTGTCGACGTTCTTTATAAATAAATATAATATATAAATAATTTTAAGAATTATTTAAATATTATATTATATTTATATTCATAGTTGACTCATAATTTTTAGTCCGTTGCGTCGAGCGTTGAGAGTTGACTTTGGTTCCGGTTCCGGATTTTTAAACGTCCTTGCGTACAATTTAATATCTTGTATTTTGCGTTTTGCGTCTTGTACTCTTGTAATTTTGAGACGTTTCTCATCAATAATTTGAACCACTTTGATTGTACTTTGTACTTTTGAGCTTTTTGGTCGTTTGGGTCTTGAATTCGTCGAATCTGTCTTTTGTCTTCACCTTTTATTATTTAAACGAATATTACTTGTAAATAGAACAATTGCAACTAAAAGCTTGTCTTTCTTGAGGGATAATGCTATGAAATATATGTTCGTTTTTAGCATTATCAAATATTCCCACACTTGAGCGTTGCTTGTCCTCAAGCAATATAGTCTTGAAATAAAAATATTAGAATCACTTCTTTATTCTTCACACTTTGTACATCAGTGATTTCTATACGGCGGTATAAACAATGATAGTAACGTTGTGGTTTACAGTCCCACATGACTATGAAAATTTAGATCCTTAAAGAAAATTGGATCTTTATGAAAACATTTGATCTTTTGAAAATACGATCTAGCTTTTACCCTAGATAAGTTTTCCAGAATAACCCTTCACCGGTGTTTGCAAAATGTTTTTATTGTGGGTTTGGTGGGTTTCATATTTGAAAATTTTAGCTCAAAACTTGCGGTTTTGTGTCACCCACTTGCTAACCTTGTATTGGAAAAGCAACACGTCCAGTATACTTGCTCCGTGTATTACCTTTCGGTAAACTACCGTCCGGTTGTAAAGGAAAGCGTTGAACAAGCAACTGTTAAGGCAATGTCCCCTGACATGCTTTTAATTATGGTCTATAACGTGTCGGATGCAATTACTATCCTTTGTAGGAGCAATAGTGAAGCTCACCCTTATGGTTTTTCGGTCTGGCACAAGGTCCTGTTTTTGACCATGCTATGCAACCACCGTTCTTACGGTTGACACCCGATTTGGTTCAGGTGACCTAATGAATTCCAGGTGAATTCCTAGGATTTTACGTTCAATGGTAATGAACTCATTAAAAATGGGCAGAAAACAAATCGGTTTGTAATTTTGATCAAAATATTTTCTCGTTCAAGTTCGAGTTTAGATATCATCAAATTTCCATGAGTTTGTAATTCTCAACCTTTAAGGTCAATCTCTAGGATTGAGTAATATCAGGCTTAAAAGCTGATTTTTAATCTTTAAAGAGATTATCATTTTCTGGGGATCTGATTCATTAGTCTTATCAGGCTAATTTGCATGGCGCCCTCCCCATTTTACGAGACAGATCCTCTCATGGTTAGGATAAGTCTGACCACTTGGCGACCCTGTTTGATGCTGAGGTCCGTGGATTTTCTGCTGATTTTAGAGATGACTTTTCTAGATTTTTCGTCAACCTACAGCTGGTCTGGACGACCACTTCCTGACCTAAATCAAGAAGCGCGTGTCTTTTTTGGAAGACTTTACTTCCTTTTAATGATGGAATTGATTCATCGTGTAGATCCATCTTTCTTTCAAATATATTATAAGAAATTGGGTAAAACGGTTAATTTTGTCCAAAACAAAAGTATCCTCAGTTATTTGTACAAAAATATGTGATATATGTTCAAAATAACTTGGTAAATTTTTCCCACACTTGGCTTTTATTTTCCTTTCTTTGCTTTTTTATTGTCCTCTATTCCATTTTAAATGAATTCTAACATTTTGGGTTGTTTCTCAATTTATGTCCTTTTCGAGGTAACAATAATTTTGGTGTTAACATCTAGTTTTATCGTTCATAAATATGTATAAACATGATTTTGAATTCATTTAATTGAAAATTTTGAAAATTTTACTAGAATTGGGTAGTCAGTATATAAGACTAGGGTTGTTCTTTATTATCAGAGAGCACTAGATTCTAATACAACTACTGCATTACTAGTATTTTTAATGGTAACCAAGTGTATAAGTCAAAAATTTTAAAAATCCGAAAGAATTTAACCCCTTCCCACACTTAAGATCTTGCAATGCCCTCATTTGCAAGAAATCAGTAACAATTTTAAATTATTGAGGGTGATTAGCGTAGAAAAATGATTAAATTTTACTAAAGTTTCCAAACATATTCGCGTTTGTTTGCTGAATGATAAATGGTGCACATCATTTGTTCATTCCATCTTGTTGTTACATCACATTTGTTTTTCATTTTGTCGTCAAAATTAGTAGCTTTTGCTGAACTTAATGCCAGTCTTTGAAAATGCGCTGTTTTATCCTGTTGTGTACAATTGACAATATACATACATACAAATATAAACATGCATGGTAATTTGAAATGGGACTTAAAATCTCACTTTCAAATCAAATATGAAATATTAGTACCAAATAATAAAAATATTAAACAATACATTAATGTATCACAATATCATATGTTTAAACATAAATAAAAATCATAAAAAGATAAAAATCGTAGAAATCACCAACAGGAACTATATCAATCTGGATAGGGGTTCCAGTTCATGTTGTCGTCCGGGTTCTATGGTTGGTGATAGGTGTACTGGTAGGCCTAGTTAGGATCGTAGAGAGTATATGGTGGTCTCATCTCGGGCTGGTGTGGAGGATAGTAAGCAGGTCGGGTCGGTACGTAGTGATCCTGAGGTGACAGCCGGCTCATAATCTGACGCTGATGATAGTCCCATCTATCATGCTGTCGTTGCCTGGAATGCTCGTAATCATTCCGGGCTTGCCACTGCTCCATCCGACTAAATCTCTCCCCGTTTGTCATATCTACCTCATCTACACGCTGGTAGAAATCAGTCATAGCCTCCCTAATGACATCCCTAATGTCATCCGCTTCCTCCATTTCCTCATCTGAAACTCTCTCTACCTGAGGATGACTACCTTCATAGGGTACTGGCTGGTTGCGTCTGCTCTTTAATACCTTAGCACCCTGATAGACCTTCAATCCTAAAAGCTCAACCTATTCCCTACATTCCAAAAGTAGACCCCCTTGGTCCCTATCTACACCCAAATACTCTCCAATGGGAGTAACAAAAATACCTCCTCCTATAATCCCCCCTTCCTGTATTCCTTCCACCATTTTAGACAAATAAAAACCAACACAGTAGGGGATATTAACAAAGCTTCTTGGGTCTCGAATACACTTTAGGTAAAATAAATCATGTAAGGTCATTTTCTCCGTGTTGTGACCTCTCTGTGTAATCGAGTTAGCCAAAAATCTATGAATTATACGAAGTTCGGCTTTGTTAATATGTAAGTAGGAGTGTTTTCCTCCCAGCGTAAAAACATTATAGTTTGACATACACCTCCAGACGGCATTCGCGTCAAAATTCCTATCTACCCTTTCACCACGATAAATCAAATTCATACAATCGGGTAGTAGTAATTCACCAGGAGTATATATCTGTAAAGCCCTGGCCATGTCCAGCATGGACATCCTGTACATCCTACGGCCAAGTATAAATCTAAGAAAACTTCTATCATCTAATCTATCTACATCTACATTTAACGCTATAGTACTCATGCGCTCAACACACCATTCCTTATATACAGGCCTACGAATGGTAAATAGACGTTCCCAATCGATAAAAGAATAACTGCCATACCTTTGGATCAGATGCTCCCTAACTGAGTTAGCTAGTTGGACCCTTTCCAAAGGATCCCAATCTATTAACCTTGGCACTTCTACATTTTTCGGTATCAGTTTGAATTTGTTACTTTGATATGTCGGGTAATCTCTCCAGCTTCTATCGAATCTCAGATTAGGATGCAACGTGTGTTCAAGAATCGTTGGGTATTCTACTGGCGGATGTATCAGAAATACTATGAAGCCATCAACAAATTGTAGCGGATCATAATAAGGTACGGGTTGATCAGGCTGTTGTTGCTGTTCCTGTTGTGGTTCTTGTTCGGGTTCTTGCTCGGGTTCTTGCTCGTATTGCGGCTCATATTCTGGTTCAGGTTCCGGTTGTGGTTGTCTAGATGATGATGATGCACCTCCAGTTTCAGTATATTTCTGCAAAACACATTAAACACAAAATTTGTGTATCCAAATATGCATTAGTGTTAGCAAAATAACAATTTAAAACAATCACAATGACATGTTCAATCAAAATTAAACTTATACACATTTTCAAAAATTTTACAATTCTACACTTTTTCTAATAAGCATATATGAAAATATTTACAAAGTTCATAAGCATTCAACTCAAATAATATGTTAAAACATCCATTACTAACAATCAAACAAGTCTCAAATGGCAATTATATCAAATTAATCAAGTTCATGAATTTTAGACTTAAAAAGTCCACTTTAATTTTCAAAAATCATGTTTAGGATCAATGTTTGGATCATTTAGCTACCTAAACATGTTACACTACTTAATTTAGCAATAATTCATGACAAAAATCGGCCATAACCTGTTTATATCAAAAAGCCCCAAATTGCTCAAGAACACAAACCCTAGATTCCTAAAAAATTTGAAGTTTTTGGCTTCAAATCATGTTAAATAGCATCAATCTAGGTTATACATGCATAATATACTAACAATTTAACACTAATTGCACTAGAAATTAACAAAATTAAATTAGGTAAAATATTGGTAACTATCACAAAAACTAGAAAATTTTAGAGTTTAGGGGTGTAATTTTTACCGTTTTGTTGAAGAATTCGAACCTAGGCATGATTAGAGCAAGAAATTTGATGAATTACGGTAAAAATTTGCGAATTTTAGAGAGGATTTTGGGGTATTTTTGTGATATGTGTGTGTGTGTTGTGGTGAAGAGCAGAACTCGACTGAGTTTTTGTTCCTGGCCTGAAATCCAACTCCATGCGATCGCATGGCTTCATAGGCCAAACTCCATGCGATCGCATGGAGTCCGGGTACAGTACTTTTATCTTTTTTTATAAAAACCTTATACTTAATAAAACATATAATTAAAAAAATTAAAATTTTGTTTCTTTTTAGGATGAGGGCGTTTCGGAACGATGTCCTAGTCCGTCCCTCAACAAAATTTTAAAATTTTGTCATTTTTAAGCGTGGTTTTAAAAGCAAAGATTTTTGGGTTTTTTTTAATGTTTTTGGCATACTTTAATTCAATAAGATTAAAAATAATGATAATAAAAGTTCTCGTCCCTCCCTTGGGTAGAGCAATTTCGATTCAACGACCTAGTTTTCAACTCACGACGAATTTTAAAAATCATATTTTTAACTTAACGAAATAAAGTAAATTTTTGTTTTTAAATTCACACCAAACTTAAATGCATAAAATTAAAAATTCAAATTATTAAAATTTTAAAAATTCACACCAAATTTATATTATAATTTTGTTTTTATACATACAAACTTATATTAAAAACATAATTTTTTTTTAAATATTTACAAACTTAAATATATTGATTTTAAAAAGTTTACAATATTATTTTAATATTAATTTTAAAAACAAAGTAAAAATAAAATTAAAAATCTTTTTGGTCTTTTATCTCACTTTAATCAATCAAATATTATCAAAAATATACACCCCTCTTTTCGGTAAAGTAATTTCGGCTATATTACCTAGTTTTACTCCTGACGAATTTCTGAAATATTTTGGGTTGATTGATTAAAGATATTTATACCTTAAGAATAAACGATAAATTTTGCAGTGATGTAATAAATTTTTGTATGATATCAATAATATCGGTCGCAAAACCTAATTTTATTGAATACCAATTTAATACTTTATAGCGAACAATTTAGCGTTTAATATCAAAAGGTTAAAAGCAATAAAATAAAAATAAAACCTGTACATACTTACCTGTGAGATTGAATTCTCAGTGACCTGCTTTAGCCCACTCATAAGATAGTCGGACTAATTAGTTTTTCATAGCTACATAGGCGTAACCTCGAGCATTCAACGATTTTTCTTCGAAACATATGAACGGTCCTTCTCTGCATAAAGTAACGAACTCGGTATTGGAATATGTCTGATTCGTCGAGCATTTTTCTTCGTGTGACCATTTTACGCATTTGTGACATCTTTCAAGGTGTCGTGCTCTTCTTTTTGCTGCGGATTTTGATTTTCCTTTACCAAAAAGTAACTTATTATGTTCATTCCTGAGTTCTTTTCTTACTCCGTCCAATTTGGCTCTTATTAATGATACCAGGTCACTCGGAAGTGTGTCATTATTACGTTTAGTGATCAAAGCGTGTAGCATTAGACCATGGTTCAGATCAAAGAAATTCTTCATCTCGTAAAACCTAAAAAAATAAAAATTCAGAATGGGGGGAGAAGACTAGTTCTTTAGGGTCTGCTAGGGAAAGACCATTCGGATTCCATTCTCGAGAACTACACGAAAACAGAAAATCTAACTCTAACAGAAATATATATTACCCTAAAAAGATTCGAACCTCCCCACACTTAGTTAGCTGTGGTGTTGAAATTGTGATTAACTTCGTTGTCAACTTCCATCGGATCATGTATGTAATGTTTAACTCTGTGACCATTAACTTTAAATTCAATCCCATTTGAATTTATTAACTCTATTGTTCCATATGGGAAAACTCTTTTGACTATGAATGATCTAGACCATCTTGATTTCAATTTTCCAGGAAATAGCTTGAATCGTGAATTGAAAAGAAGAACTCGGTCTCCTTCCTTAAATTCTTTTAAACTTCTGATTCTTTTATCATGCTATTTCTTCGTTCTTTCTTTATAGATTAACGAATTTCCGTATGCTTCATGTCTTAATTCTTCTAATTCATTTAGTTGACTTAATCGTAAACGTCCGGCTTTATGTAAATCAAGATTACATGTCTTCAAAGCCCAAAATGCTTTGTGTTCAATTTCTACTGGAAGATGACATGCTTTTCCATAAATGAGTCTAAAAGGTGTGGTTCCAATTGGAGTTTTGTAGGCTGTTCTAAAAGCCCAGAGTGCATCCTCCAATTTCATGGACCATTTCTTCGGATTTGATCCTATGATTTTCTCTAGAATACGTTTTAAAGCTCGGTTGGTATTTTCAACTTGTCCACTTGTTTGTGGATGATAAGCAGTGGAAATTTTATGAGTTACTCCATATCTTTTGAGAACTTTCTCAAGTTGATTGTTACAAAAATGAGTACCCCGATCACTTATTAAAGCTTTCGGTGTTCCGAACCTTGCAAAAAGACGTTTTAAAAAGTTGACTACAACTCGTGCATCGTTAGTCGGGAGAGCTTGTGCTTCCGCCCATTTAGATACATAATCAATGGCAACGAGAATGTAGAGATTATTATGAGGTTTTGGAAATGGACCCATAAAGTCAATACCCCAAATGTCAAATACTTCACATACTTGAATGACATTTTGTGGCATTTTATCATGTTGACTTATTTTTCCGGCCCTTTGACAAGCATCACAGGATTTGCAAAGAAGGTGTGCGTCTTTGAAAATTGTAGGCCAACAGAATCCAGCGTCGTAAACTTTTCTTGCTGTGCGTTGAGGCCCATAATGCCCTCCTGTTGGTCCTGTGTGACAATGGTTTAAGATTTGACTAGCTTCATCTCCGAATACACATCGGCGGATTATTCCATCGGGACAACTTTTAAACAAATGTGGATCTTCTCAGAAATAGTGTTTTATATCCCTAAAGAATTTCTTTCATTTTTGATACGATAACCCTTTTTCAAGGAATCCACATGCTAAGTAGTTTGCATAGTCTGCAAACCATGGAATTTCATTATAATCTATCTTCAATAGATATTCATCAGGAAAGTTGTCTTGTATTCCCGATTCATTTAGAACTTCTAATTCAGGATTTTCAAGACGAGAAAGATGATCAGCGGCGAGATTTTCTGCTCCCTTTTTGTCTCGGATTTCAATATCGAACTCTTGTAAGAGCAAGATCCAACGGATTAATCTTGGTTTAGCATCTTGTTTTGAAAATAGGTATCTAAGAGCAGAATGGTCGGTATAGACCACCGTTTTAGCTAGAACGAGATATGAACGAAATTTGTCAAAAGCAAAGACAATAGCAAGGATTTCTTTTTCAGTAGTTGTATAATTCGTTTGTGCTCCTTGTAACGTCTTACTAGCATAATAAATAGGTTGAAATCGTTTTTCAATCCTTTGTCGTAAAACGGCTCCCATTGCAAAATCACTTGCATCGCACATTAGTTCAAACGCTAGATTCCAATTTGAAGTTATCATGATCGGCGCATTAGTGAGTTTTTCTTTAAGAATATTAAAAGATTTGATGCATTCATCTGAAAAGATAAATGAAGCATCTTTTTCTAGAAGTTTATTCATAGGAGTGGCAATTTTAGAAAAATCTTTTATGAAACGTCGGTAAAAACTGGCATGCCCTAGAAAACTCCTAACTCCTCTAACATTGGTGGGATGTGGAAGTTTAGCAATTACATCTACTTTAGCTCTATCCACTTCAATTCCTTCCTTTGAAATTTTATGACCAAGAACGATGCCTTCTTTAACCATGAAATGGCATTTCTCCCAATTAAGAACTAGATTTGATTGTTCGCATCTAATAAGCATTCGTTCAAGATTAACTAGACATGATTCAAATGTATCACCGAAGACTGAAAAGTCATCCATGAAAACTTCCATGCATTCTTCTATCATGTCGTGAAAAATCGCCATCATGCACCTTTGAAAGGTTGCAGGGGCGTTGCAAAGTCCAAATGGCATGCGTTTGTAAGCAAAATTACCATAAGGGCACGTGAATGTGGTTTTTTCTTGGTCCTCGGGTGCTATTGGAATTTGAAAGTATCCGGAAAAACCATCAAGAAAACAATAGTAACTATTTCCGGCTAATCTTTCCAACATTTGATCAATAAAAGGTAAGGGAAAGTGATCTTTTCTGGTGGCATCATTTAATTTTCTATAATCAATACAAACAAGCCATCCTGTTACAGTCCTAGTAGGAATAAGCTCATTTTTCTCATTTGTGATGACAGTCATGCCACCCTTCTTAGGTACGCATTGAACTGGGCTTACCCATAGACTATCAGAAATTGGATAAATTAAACCTGCATCAAGCAGTTTAATAATTTCTTTCTTAACAACATCTTGCATATTAGGATTTAGTCTTCGTTGGCATTGCACATATGTCTTATGGCCTTCTTCCATAAGGATTTTATGTGTGCAATACGAAGGACTTATTCCTTTAATATCATGAATCTTCTATGCAATAGCTGGTTTATGAGCTTTTAGCACAGAAATGAGTTGAGATTTTTCATTTTTTGTAAGAGAAGACGATATTATTACAGGTAATTCAGATTCACCATGTAAATAAGCATATTCCAAATGGTTTGGAAGTGGCTTTAACTCTAATTTTGGTGGTTCTTCTATCGATGATTTATATCGATATCTGTCTTCCTCTTTTAGCATTTGAATTTCTTCTATTGTTGGTTCATATCCATTAGCCATAAGTGTAGATAAGATTTCAGTTTCATCAATTGGTTCAGTTCCTTCTTCCAAAGAACATTCTCCTGTTCCTTGTAATTCTGGAAATTCTTCTAACAATTCTGCATGTGATTCTATAGTTTGATTATAATAACATGTATCATCTGCAGATTGTGGTTGTTGCATTGCTCTATCAACTGAAAAGGGAACACTCTCGTCCTCTATACTTAGGGTCAGTTTCTTACCAAACACGTCTATTATTGCTTTAGCCGTGTTTAAGAATGGTCTTCCTAATATGAGAGGAACTCGAGAATCTTCTTCCATGTCCAGAATAACAAAATCTACTGGAAATACTAAAGTACCAACTTTAACTAGCATGTTCTCCATTATCCCTCTAGGATATTTTACTGATCGACCGGCTAGTTGTATGCTTATTCGTGTTGGTTTCAATTCTCCAAGGTCTAGTTTAGCGTATAGTGAATACGGCATTAAATTTATACTAGCACCTAAGTCTGCCAATGCTTCTATTGAACTAAGACTACCCAGAAAACATGGAATTGTAAAACTTCCTGGATCTAATAATTTTTCTGGTATCTTATTCAATAGTACTGCAGAACAATTAGCATTCATTGTAACAGCCGAGAGTTCTTCCATTTTCTTTCTATTTGTGATTAAATCTTTCAGAAATTTAGCATATCTAGGCATTCCTGAAATTACATCAATGAAAGGAAGATTTATATTTATTTGTTTAAACATATCCAAGAATTTGGATTGCTCGACTTCAAGTCTCTCTTTTCTCATTTTACTCGGGTAAGGAAGTGGTGGTTGGTATGGTTTAACATAAGGTTTAGCCTTAATTGTGTTATCTTCATTAACCTTTTCAACTACCGGTTCTGTTTCCTTATCTTGCTCAGGTTGTGGTTCTTGTAGAGTAGGAATAGCTTCATCAGAAATTACAGGTATTTCAGGTGGTTTAAGTGTAATACCACTTCTTGTGGTAATGGCTTTAGCTGTTTCATTTCGGGGGTTAACATTAGTATCACTAGGTAGACTTCCCGATTTTCTTTCACCTATTAACCTTGCTAGGTTACTTACTTCTTGTTCCAAATTTTGAATAGAAGCTTGTTGATTTCTAAATGCTTGAGCATTTTGTTCATTGGTTTGTTTCTGAGATGTGAAAAATTGAGTTTGAGATTCAACTAGCTTCGACATCATATCTTCTAAATTTGACTTTTTATCATCGGTTTGTGGTAGTTTATTTTAAAAAATAGGTCTTTGCTGATTGTAAGTATTGTTGGATACTTGTTGATTGCTTGGACCTTGTTGGTTGTTGTATGGAACATTTCGGTTATAGTTCTGATTTTGATTATAGATTGGTCTTGGCGGTTGATATTTATTCTGATAATTATTTCCAGGCCTTTGGTTCATGTATGAAACATTCTCTCTTTGTTCCATTGTTAGTTCAATACTGAGACAATCTTTTGTTAAATGTGGTCCTCCACACTGCTCACAACTAATTCGTATTGAGTGTATATCTTTAGTCATCTTTTCCATTCGTCTCTCGACAGCATCTATCTTTGCGGAAATGGAATCGAAGTCATGGTTAGAATCGGCTCTAGCTGCTTTAGATGATCTAACGATATCTTTTTCTTGATGCCACTCATGTGAGTGGGAAGCAGTGTTATCAATAATTTTGTAAGCGTCAGTTGCGGTTTTCTTCATAATGGAACCACCAGCTGCTATATCGATGTCTTTCCTTGTAGTGATGTCACATCCTTGTTAGAATATTTGTACTATTTGACAAGTGTCTAAACCATGTTGCGGACATCCTCTTAATAACTTTCCAAATCTTGTCCACGCCTCATATAGAGTTTCATTTGGCTTTTATGTGAACGTGACTATTTCTCCTTGAAGTCTCATGGCTTTAGATGCCGGAAAGAATTGTTTAAGAAATTTTTCAACTAAAACGTCTCATTTATCAATCGCCCCTTCAGGTAACAATTCTAACCAATCTTTGGCTTCTCCCTTTAAAGTCCAGGGAAATAACATGAGATATATTTGTTCATCCTCCACTTCTCAGATTTTAAATAAAGTAGAGATCCTATTAAAGGTACGAAGATGTTCATTTGGATCTTCCTTCGGCGCACCACTAAATTGGCATTGATTAGTTACCATGTGTAGGATTTGTCCTTTGATTTCATAATCTGGCGCATTAATGTCTGGTTGAGTAATTGTTTGACCTTGGCCAGTGCGTTTAGCTCTCATTCGGTCTTCCATACTTAGAGGTTCCAGATTCTCCATGATTGAATTTGTGGAATCTGAATCACTATAGGATTCTGATTTAATGGTTGGTTCCTCTACAATCTCTGTTTGAATGATTGGTGGTTCCGGAGGAAAGATTAATGGTTCAGGATCTCTGAATTGTCCCTGAAGATCCTCCGGATTCTCAATTGTGAGGTCGGGTTCAAAAAATGGATTATCGGAAATTTGAATTGGAGTACTTGGTTGAATGGATGACGATTCTAAAAAAAATCAACGGCGACAATATTTGCTAGATGTCTTGGTCGAGTTACAGGTGGTGAACGTACAAAAGGTGGTGAACGTTTTGCTCGGTGCATTCACTGAATATCCTATTAGTTATAAAAATTAAAAATTATATAAGTTATCAAATTAATAGACTTTTCTGATTTTGCCCATGTTTCGAATAGCCAATAGATGCAGCAGGGAGCCAGAACCCTTTAAATCGGAAGCTCACAACTCAGCCACTAACAAATCCAACTATTACTACAAACCAAAAAATTTTGGATGTTTATCAATTTAACCGCTTAAAATAATTTTTCGTTGAAGTTTAAAGAAATTTTAGATAAGAAATAGAAAATTCTATGTCCTAAAAACTAGAGCGGCGGAAAATAAGAAAGAAAAATAGCGCGTCGAAAAACGTCAGAAAATAAAAGGTCGAAAAATAATAAAAAGAACGTAGCGCGTCGAAACTTACAAATCTATAAACTAAGAATTAAAAGTTGCATCTAAAGGTATTAAAGCTTAAAAGAAATTCTATATCCAAAACAGCAATAATTTAAAAATGTACTAAAAACTTAAAACGGCGTCGTAAAATTCTAAAGCACCTAAATCTTAGTCTAAAGAAAAAGCACTTAAGGAATTTTACGGCAAAGCCTAAAAATCTAGAAATAAAAATAACTATGGCAAAAACTATGACTTAAAACTAAATACGAACGAAAAAATACAAAAATTACGCTAAAAGAAATAAAAAGTTATAAAATATAAAAATAAACTTAAAGTTGTAAAAAGTACAATTTTTATAAAAATATTATTTTTATATTATTTATTTATAAAAGCTATTAATTTTATATATTTATAAAACTAATTAAACTAAATATACAAATTAAATACTAAAAACTAAAACTAATTAATTTAAAATTAAACCCTAATTAGGGTTTTAATAATAATAATAATAATAATAATAATAATAATAATAATAATAATAATAATAATAATAATAATAATAATAATATACTCCGTAATTATTGCTGTTGGATGGTCAAACCTGGCGTGTCAGACAGCCTCATGCGGTCGCATGAAATTTTGCCTTCGGGATCATGCGATCGCATGGGCTAGGGTTTCAAGCCAGAGTTGGGCTGCTACAGTACCAGGCCTCGTGTTTTTACTTTATTTTTTATTTTTATTTTCTGTTTTAGATTATATAAAATATAAATAACTTAAATAAAAATTTAATTTTAAAAACTAAAATAAAAATACTTTTATAAATTTTTAACAACCCTTAAAATTTTTTTTTATATTTTCGTATTTTATTATTTTTTTTATATTTTTTTAAAAACGTATATTTTTAATAAAAACTTAATAAAACTCTAATAAAATCTTTTTTTTTATATATATAGCGTTGCGCTTCCGACGTTTAAGCAAGAAGTCCCCGGCAGCGGCGCCAAAAATACTTGATGTTAAAGCGAAGGGGTATAAAATACTATTAATTTTTACAAGGAAATACTATTAAATACGATACAATTTTACACAAGTAATTTATTTATTTATAGAGTGGATATACCTAAACCTTGCTACAACACTTATAGGCAGTGTACCTAATCGTACAGTAGTGTAGTTTTTAGTAAGTCCGGTTCGTTCCACAGGGATCTTAGCCAAGCTTAACGCTATATTAGTTTTAACTTATAATTGTAAAAATAAAAATATATATAAGTAGTATTATAATTATAAAAGGGGGTTTTTTACCGTTTAATGACCGGTTTGTCGATTTTTAAAACTTTAGTCGCAGTTAAAACCTAATGTAAAATATTAAAAATAAATACAACTTAATTTAAAGCGTAAATTAAATAACGATAATGAAATTGCGATAAATAAAAGTGCGATAAAATAAAATTGCGATAATTAAAGAGTACGATAATTAAAAGTGCAATTAAATATGAAATAAAGGAATTATGCTTATTTAAACTTCCGTAATCATGATGTTTGACGTGTTGATTTTAGTTTATTCCCATGGGTTAATTATCCTTTGTCCTGGATTATTTAATATGTCCGTCTGGTTTTTGTCCATAACAGTCCATCAGTCATAAATATAAAGTGCGAGAGTCTTCGTCAAATTATTCTTATTCCCGAAGTCAAATATTCCAACTAAATGGGGATTCGAATTGTAACAAGGTCTTAATACTTTGTTTAATGAATACACCAGGTTATCGACTGCGTGTAATCCAAGGTTTTACTACTTTGTTAACAATTACACCAATTACCCTTGAATGTAATCCACCTCTATTTCAACAAGTCTATTAACTATTAATCCAGTTCCGTGTCCGATTAAATGAACAATTATTGGTATTTATAGATATCCCGCCCACCGTGCCCAGTCAAGCGTATGTGGTTATATATAAATACGTCAAATTATAAGTCTATATATTAAATTAACGAGGTATCGTTTAGTTACTATAAAGCCCATTAATAGCCCATAGTCTAATTTCCACAAGTGTCGTTCTTTTATTCAAACCCCAATTATGGTCCAAAGCCCAATTACCTAATCTTAATATTTAGCCCAACATCATGATTACTTCAGCATTAAATAAGCATAATAATAACTTAGCTACGAGACATTAAATTAAAAAGGATGAACATAACTTACAATGATTAAAAATAGTGTAACGTTACATGGACAGAATTTCGACTTACACCCTTACAACATTCGCTAACATACCCTTATTATTAGAATTTTTAATTAAAATTAAAATTATAATATAAATATAAATATAATACGTTGATAGATAGGAAGAGAAAAAGATGGTTTTAATCGATCACCAAACTGCGAATTTATAGGCATGTGGCCACAAAAAGTGTCCCATGCGATCGCATGGAAAATATGCCTACAGGCCATGCGATCGCATGGAGGTAGGTACCAGCTCACATAATTTTGTTTTCAAGCTTGTCGACGTTTTTTATAAATAAATATAATATATAAATAATTTTAAGAATTATTTAAATATTATATTATATTTATGTGCATAGTTGACTCATAATTTTTAGTCCGTTGCGTCGAGCGTTGAGAGTTGACTTTGGTCCCGGTTCCGAATTTTCGAACGTCCTTGCGTACAATTTAATATCTTGTATTTTGCGTTTTACGTCTTGTACTCTTGTAATTTTGAGACGTTTCTCATCAATAATTTGAACCACTTTGATTGTACTTTGTACTTTTGAGCTTTTTGGTCGTTTGCGTCTTCAATTCGTCGAATCTGTCTTTTGTCTTCACCTTTTATTATTTAAATTAATATTACTTGTAAATAGAACAATTGCAACTAAAAGCTTGTCTTTCTTAAGGGATAATGCTTTGAAATATATGTTCGTTTTTAGCATTATCATGTCTAAAAACTGTCGAACAAATCAATATTCTGTTAATCAATATCACGAATCCCTAAAAGGAAAAGGAAAAGAGGCAAACCTTGTGGATGACCTTGATACAAAAATCACTGAGCCAACAAGTGACTACTTTAATGAATAAATTTCCTATTATATGTCCATATCAAATAAATGGATGTAGATTTACAATATATACCATATCTACTTTACTATATTTTTCCTTATTATGTGTTTTCGTTTATAACATATTTTTGAATGTAATATATTGATAAATTATGTACTCATTATTTGTTTCTCATATTTTGAAGTTCATGATGTACACTACTGGAGTGCAGAAGCAGTCAAATGGTGGGGATCTTTGTATTGCAGACAGTGGTACCACACACACTATACTTAAATCTAAAAAATATTTCACCGATTTTAAAGCAACAGAAGGAACGGTACATACTATATCAGGTCCTGCGGATTTAATAAAAGGAATGAGAAAGGCAAAATTCATGTTACCAAATGGTACAAATTTTCTGATAAAAAATGCCTTATTTTCTCCCATGTCAAAGAGAAATTTGTTAAGCTTCTCTGACATATACCAAAATGGATATGATTATCAGTCAGTGCCTACAGAAAATGATAAATATTTAAGTATCACTGACAAGAAGCATGTGATTGAAAAACTACCAAGACTTAGTTCTGGTTTACATTATACATATATAAATGTACCAGAAACACACATGGTAGTTAATGAAAAGGCATGTGATCCTGTAATGATAAATCTGTGGCATGAAACATTAGGCCACCCAGGATCAACAATGATGAAAAGAATAATTCAAAATACACATGGACATCCATTGACGGATCAAAAGATCCATCATGATGCAATTATCCCATGTACATCATGCTCACTTGGAAAATTGATAATAAGACCATCACCTCTTAAGGTTGAAAAAGAATCACCGATGTTTCTTGAAAGAATTCAAGGTGATATATGTGGACCAATTCATCCACCATGTGGACCATTTAGATATTTCATGGTCCTAATAGACACATCTAGTAGATGGTCTCATGTTTGTCTATTATCAAGTCGAAACATGGCATTTGCAAAATTTCTTGCTCAAATTATTAAATTGAGAGCACATTTCCCTGATTATACTATTAAAAGGGTGAGATTGGATAATGCTGGTGAGTTTACATCTCAAGCATTTAATGATTTTTGCATGTCTATTGGGATTGTTGTTGAACATCCTGTTGCTCATGTACATACACAAAATGGTTTAGCCGAATCACTAATTAAACGATTGCAATTAATAGATAGATCATTGATAATGAGAACAAAACTCCTAGTATCTGTATGGGGTCATGCAATTTTACATGCTGCATCATTAATTCGCATTAGACCAAGTGCAAGTCATACATATTCTCCCTTGCATCTTGTTTTTGGCCATCAGCCAAATATTTTCCACCTTAGAACATTTGGTTGTGCGGTTTATGTTCCTATCGCACCACCACAATGCACTAAAATGGGTCCTCAAAGAAGGATGGGAATATATGTTGGATATGAAACATCTTCAATCATAAGATATATTAAACCCATGACGGGTGATGTTTTTACGGCACGTTTTGCTGATTGTCACTTTAATGAAACATTATTCCCTAGATTAGGGGGAGAAATAAAAAATAAAGAAAATGATGTTTCATGATGTGAACCTCAATTAATGTATCTTGATCCTCGCACAAAAGAATGCGAGATCGAAGTTCAAAAAATAATGCATATGCAAGAACTTGCGAATAAATTGCTTGATGCATTTACAGATACAAAAAGAGTAACTAAATCATATATACCAGCAGTAAATACTCCAGCATGAATTGAAATTCCAAAAGCTGGCAATAATGTCACTCTTGAGTCTTTGCCACACCAGAAACGTGGGAGACCAATTGGTTCCAAAGATAAAAATCCTCGAAAAAGAAAATCAGCTGATAATGAGGTAAAAGAAAGTGTTCAAGAAGAACCACAAATCAATACTCCTTCTGCAGAGGAGATTGATGATGTCAATACGGAATTTTCAATCAATTATGCACATTCAAAAATATTATGGAATCGAAATGAAATGAAAAATCTTGATGAGATATTTTCATATAATGTTGCATATGACATCATGAATGATGATGATGATCCAGAACCAAAATCTATCATGGAATGTCAAAATAGACATGATTGAGATCATTGGAAAGGAGCAATACGAGCTGAATTTGAATCGCTCAATAAAAGAAAAGTTTTCGGATCTATCATTCTCACACCTAAAGATGTGAAACCTGTGGGATATAGATGGGTTTTTGTGCGAAAAAGAAATGAGAAAAATGAAGTTACAAGGTATAAAGCTAGACTTGTAGCTCAAGGTTTTTCTCAAAGACCAGGAGTTGATTATGAGGAAACTTATTCTCCTATTATGGATGCAATTACTTTTAGATACTTAATCAGTCTGGCAGTTTATAAAAATTTAGAAATGCATCTCATGGATGTTGTGACTGCTTATCTATATGGATCACTTGATAGTGATATATATATAAAGATACCTGAAGGATTTAAGGTATCAGAAGCAACCAATGCAAAACCCAAAGAAATGTACTCAATCAAGTTACAAAGGTCTTTATATGGGTTGAAACAATCGGGTCGCATGTGGTATAAATGATTAAGTGATTACGTGATAAGCAAAGGGTATACCAATAATCTTATTTGCCCATGTGTATTCATTAAGAAAACAACATCCAGATATGTGATCATAGCCATTTATGTTGATGATCTTAACATCATATGTACAAATAAAGAGATCCATGAAGCCATTCCACTTCTAAAGAAAGAATTTGAAATGAAAGATCTCGGAAAAACCAAGTATTGCCTTGGTTTATAAATTGAGCATATGCCTAATGGTTTACTTGTACATCAAACAACATATACTGAAAAGATTTTAAAACGTTTCAATATGGACAAGGCAAAACCATTAAGTACTCCTATGGTTGTTAGATCACTTAATGTTGACACTGATCCATTTCGTCCCTGTGAAGATCATGAAGATATCCTGGGACCAGAAGTACCATATCTTAGTGCAATTGGAGCTCTTATGTATCTTACAAATTGTACAAGACCTGACATTTCTTTTGCAGTTAATTTGTTAGCAAGGTTCATCTCAGCTCTTACCAAAAGACACTGGAATGGGATTAAACACATATTTCGATACCTTCGAGGAACTACTGATTTAGGATTATTTTATTCTAACGAATCGAAACAAGATATGGTTGGTTATGTAGATGCAGGTTATTTATCTGATCCACATAAAGCTAAATCTCAAAACGGATATGTATTCCTAAATGGTGGTACCGCAATATCATGGCGTTCTAAAAAACAAACACTTATTGCAACATCATCAAATCATGCCGAAGTGATTGCATTAGATGAAGCTACTCGGGAATTTTTTTGGTTGAGATCAATGACACAACTGTAAGACCCGAGTATTTGTAGTGTACATAAGTGTAATGTTCGATACTTGAAACGGGGTTTTGGTTATATATTTAAAAGCAAGAAAGAAGCTGAACTGGAGGTGTCGCGCGCCGCGCGGCCTGGTGGCGCGCCGCGCCATCTGTCTGCGACAGATTCTCCTCTTCTTTTAAAATATATATTTTGAGGGCATTTTGGTCAAAACACATTGGAGCCCGAATTTAATGCCTTGGATCAGTTTTGGAGCTTCATTCACTCCATTTCCAACAACCTTATCTTCTCCAATTAAACTCTAGAGAGAGAGTGCAATCCTTGAGAGAGAAAGCTCCATTAAAGGATGAAAGAGGTTGAATCGGGTCTTGGTGCAAGTTATAAAGTCGTTCATCTAGTCGATAGCTATGTGGTGATTGTGTTGGTAAGTTATAAAACCCGATTTCTTACTTTAATTGCTTTAAGGGTTAGGGTTTGGGCTAGTGATGAAACAAAGACCCATTTTGTTAGTATTTTGGGGATTTTGGGTGAATATGGGTTATGAAGGCTCATTGATGACTAACCTAGGGTTTGAATGTGTTAATTGGACTTTTGAGTCTTAAATTTGGTTAGTTAGTTGCTAGAACACTTTAATAATATGTAAATGGGTGTTATTGGGTATGGATGACCTAAATGGGTGTGTTGACCTTGAAATGGGTCAAATGAGTCTTTAATGACCTAAGTGGCCTAGCAAGTATGAAAACGAGTTAGCCTTGCGACCTAAATGTGTTTTAAACCCATCTTGACGAATGATTAGGGTTTTGGTGTGTGTTAACCCAATTTAGGGTTAAGGGTGCAAATGGGTTGAAATTGCACCTTGGGTCAAAATGGCTTAGAATGGTGAAAAGGGTTTGGTTGACCGACTTGAGTTTGCGTTTGATGATGTGTATTATATGATAGGTACGTTACTTTGAGGTCTTGCAAGCTCGGGTATCTTTTCACAAGACTTTGAGGTGAGTGGAATAATTATATGCGTATGTATATAATGTGTCTATTTGTTGTAGCGTGAAATGTGTAGTGTCGAGGTGCTAAGACACCATGTTTCACGTGAAGAGTGTAGCATCGAGGTGTTAAGATGCCACTCGAGTGTAGCATCGAGGTGTTAAGATGCCACCTAGGAGTGTAGTGTCGAGGTGTTAAGACGCCACTTCGTAAATTAATGAGTGATGCATCGGGGTGTTAAGATGCCACTCGGGGTGATGTGCCGAGGTGTTAAGGTGCCACCCTAGGGGTTAGTGGTGCGAGGTGTTAAGTGCCTTAACGGATGTTGTGAACACCGATGGCGTTTTCGCGAGCGTCGTTCCCTTGTACTATTGGTTAACCATGGTTATTTGTGTTGTAAGCATATTATATTATTCGAGTTATATTCATATGCGGTTGTTATGCTAGCTTGTGGTATTGGAGATTTATAGCTTGTTATCGTGACGATAAGCTAAATGTGTATGCTAGCGTGTTTGCGGGTTGGTGTGTAAGTGTATGCAAGTAGGTATAATTATATATGTATTCTTATAATTATTGCATTCACTAAGCTTTGCTTACCCTCTCGTTGTTTACCATTTTATAGGTTCGGTTTAGGACAAGGGTAAGGGCATCGTTTTAGACTAGAGATCCCGCTTGATGCTAGGGGACGCTTTTGGCTTTAGTAGCTCTTGGAGTTTGACCGATAGTTGGGTAGTTTAATCCCAAACATCATGCCAATTGTGTAGTTTGGAACTTAAACTTTTTGGTGGTCGAAACTCTTAACTTGTACTAAACTTGTAATTTGGGTCGTGTGAGCCCCGCTTGTAAAATATTGATTTTATGTTTGAAACAGGTTAGTTTTACATATTGGATGTATGGTAAAAAGCGTTTCGTCTAAAAGTGTCGGGAACTAGTCAATCTTTTTCGCATTTAAAAACTTTCCGGACAGTCCACTTTGGCGCGCCGCGCCCCTACCTGGCGCGCCGCGCGGGTATGCTGCACAGATTTTTTTTTATTTTGTATTTTCGCGTGGTTTGGTCGAGGGTTGGTTTGGGTTGTTACAAGTGGTATCAGAGCATGGTCTAAGGGATTTAGGTGACTTGAGATAGGCGCCCAGACTTAGACTTTTTGTGTGTGCGCTATGCGGGACTTGTAGGACCTTGGGTCGGATCGGGATTAGTTTGTGCATAGGTGATGTTATGCGAGGTGTATATAAAATAGCTTTATATTTTACTAGGAAAAACTATTAAATACGATACAATTTTACACAAGATATTTATTTATTTATAGAATGGATATACTTAAACCTTGCTACAACACTTATAGGCAGTGTACCTAATCGTACAGTAGTGTAGTTTTTAGTAAGTCCGGTTCGTTCCACAGGGAAATCTTTAAACAAAGCTCAACGCTATATTAGTTTACTTTTATAAAAATACAAATATATATATATATGTAATATTATTATTATAAAGGGGGGGTTTTACCGTTTAATGACCGGTTTGTCGATTTTAAGACTTTAGTCGCAGTTAAAACCTAATGTAAAATATAAAATAAATACAAGACTTAAATTAAAGCGTAAAGTAAATAACGATAATGAAATTTCGAATAATAAAAGTGCGATAAAATAAACTTGCGATAATTAAAAAGTACGATAATTAAAAGTGCGATTAAATAACAATAAATAAAAGTGCGATAATTAGAAGTGCAATTAAATATAAAATAAAGGAAATTAAATATGAAATAAAAGAATTATGCTTATTTAAACTTCCGTAATCATGATGTTTGACGTGTTGATTTTAGTTTTATGCCCATGGGTTAATTGTCCTTTGTCCTGGATTATTTAATATGTCCGTCTGGTTTTTGTCCATAACAGTCCATCAGTCATAAATATAAAGTGCGAGTGTCCTCATCAAATTATTCTTATACCCGAAGTTAAATATTCCAACTAATTGGGGATTCGAATTGTAACAAGGTTTTAATACTTTGTTTAATGAATACACCAGGTTATCGACTGCGTGTAAACCAAGGTTTTACTACTTTGTTAACAATTACACCAATTACCCTTGAATGTAATTTCACCCCTGTTTTAATTATTCTAGTGGCTATTAATCCATTCCCGTGTCCGGTTAAATGAACGATTATTCGTACATATAAATACCCCGCCCATCGTGTCCGATCGAGTGTATATGGTAATTTATAGGGACGCCCAATTGTAAATCTTTATATTAACATTAACAAACTTTCATTTAGTTAAACAAATATAAAGCCCATTAATAGCCCATAGTCTAATTTCCACAAGTGTCGTTCTTTTATCCAAACCCCAATTATGGTACAAAGCCCAATTACCCAATTTTAGTAATTAGCCCAACATCATGATTACTTCGTTTTAAATAAGCATAATAATAACTTAGCTACGAGACATTAATATAAAAAGGTTGAACATAACTTACAATGATTAAAAATAGCGTAGCGTTACACGGACAGAATTTCGACTTACACCCTTAAAACAATCCTTAACATAACCTTATTATTATTATTAATTAAAATTAAAATTATAAATATTTATTTATATCATATGTTTGAGATAGAGGGAGATAGATATTATGGTGTAAAGAAAACGGATGCCAGAAGTCGCTTTAAATAGAATGTGGCCTGGAAAAGGGGGTCATGCGACTCGCATGAGTTTCCCCTTCCAGCCATGCGAGTCGCATGGCAAGAGATTCCAGCTCATGATCTTTTGTCTGATTGCTTGCCGACATAATAAATAAATAATATAAATATATAAATAATTTTAATAATTATTTATATATTATATTATATTTATATGCATAGTTGAGTAGATATTTTTGGTCCGTTGCGTCGGGCGTTTCTTCTAGGCTCAGGCCCCGGTTCCGGATTTTCGGACGTCCTCGCGTATTATTTTAAATCGCGTACTTTGCGTCTTGTAACTTGTACTCTTGTCATTTTGAGACGTTTCTCATCAATATTTTGAACCTTTTTAATTGTATCTTGTACTTTTTAGCTCTTTGGACCTTTTTGTCTTCAATTTGTCGAATCTGCCTTTTATCTTCTCTTTTTAAAATTTAAACGAATATCGCTTGTAAATCGAACAATACCAACTAAAATCTTGTCTTTCTTGGGGAATAATGCTATAAAATATGTGTTCATTTTTGGCATTATCAATATTCCCACACTTAAGCGTTGCTTGTCCTCAAGCAATATAGTCTTGAAACACTTGAGTCACTTCTTTATTCTTCACACTTTGTACATTAGTGACTTCAATACGGCGGTATAAACAATGATAGTAACGATGTGGTTAAAGGTGGGTGTGTCTTTTTATGGTTGCCTCGGGTTTAGGTCAACGACACTGGCAATCAAATAGCCGATTTACTTTCGGTTTCCAAAGCAAAGTGCACATTTGAAAGGCGGTTTACAGTCCCACATGACTTATAAAAATGTAGATCCTTAAGGAAATTGGATCTTTATGAAAACATTTGATCTTTTGAAAATTCAAGCTAGATTTTATCCTAGACAAGTTTTCTGATTTAATCCATTCTTTGGTGTTGCAAAATATATTTGTGGATCAATATTTTGGCTAAAACTTTTAGGTTTGTGTAATCCACTGCTATCCCTGTATCGGAAAGTACACATCCAGTTTACTTGTTCCGTATATTAACTTTCGGTAAACTACTGTCCGGTTGTAAAGGAAAGCGATGAACAAGAAACTGTTAAGGCAATGTCCCGTGACATGCAGATGATTATGGTCTTTTAACGTGTCGGATGCTAGAACTATCCTTGGTAGGAGCAATAGTAAAGATCATCCTATGATTTTTCGGTCTGGCACAAGGTCCTGTCTCCGACCATGCTATGCAACCACCGTTCTTACGGTTGACACCTGATTTGGTTCAGGTGACCTAATGAATTCCAGGTGAATTCCTAGGATTTTACGTTCAATGGTAATGAACGCATTGAAAATGGGTTTTCAGAAAACAAATTGTTTTGTAATTTTTATCAAAATATTTTCTCGTTCAAGCTCGAGTTTAGATATCATCGAATTCCATGAGTTTGAATTCTCAATCTTTAAGGTCAATCTCAAGGATTGAGTAATATCAGGCTTAAAAGCTGATTTTTGATCTTTAAAGGAGATTATCTTTTCTGGGGATCTGATTCATTAGTTTTATCAAGCTAATTTGCACGGTGCCCCCCCATTGTACGAGATAAATCCTTCTCATGGTTAGGATAAATCTGACCACTTGGCGACCCTGTTTAATGCTGAGGTCCGTGGATTTCCTGCTGATTTTAGTGATGACTTTTCTAGATTTTTCGTCAACCTACAGCTGGTCTGGACGACAACTTCTTGTCCTAAATCAAGAAGCGCGTGTCTTTTTCGGAAGACTTTACTTCCTTTTAATGATGGAATTGATTCATCGTGTAGATCCATCTTTCTTCGATAGTTTCATTGGATAAAACAGTTGATTATTGTTCAAAGCAAAAGTATTTTCAAAAATTTGTACAAAAATATGTGATATTTTGAATAACTTGGTAAACTTTTCCCACACTTGGCTTTTATTTATATTTTTCTTTGCCTTTTTCTCTTCTATTCCATTTTTATTAAATGAATTCTAACGTTTTGGTTGTTTCTCAATTTATGTCCTTTCCGCGGTAACGATAATTTCGGCTCAATGACCTAGTTTTAATCGTTCCTAAATATATATAAACATGATTTTGAATCCATTTTGTTAAAAATTTTGAAAAATTTACTAGAAGTGGGTAGTCAGTATATAAGACTAGGGCTGTTCCTTGTTATCGGAGAGCACTAGATTCTAATACAACTACTGCGTTACTAGCATTTTTAATGGTAACCAAGTGTTTAAATAAAAAAAAATTTTAAAATCCGAAAGAATTTAACCCCTTCCCACACTTAAGATCTTGCAATGCCCTCATTTGCAAGAAATCAGAAATAATTTAAATTATTGAGGGTGATTAGCACAGAAAAATGATTAAATTTTACCAAATTTTCAAACATATTGTCGTTTGATTGTTTGAATGATAAATGGTGCACGTCATTTGTTCATTCCGTCTTGTTGTTATTTCACATATATTTTGCATCATTGTCGTCAAAATTACTTGCTTTTGCTGAACTTAATGCCAGTCTTTGAAAACGCGTTGTTTTATCCTGTTTTGTGCATAACATAAAATACATACAATACAAATATAAGAAAAATGCAATTTGAAATGGAACTTTGGCATCCCACTTTCAAATTATAAGAAAAATATTAGTACAAAATAATAATAGAAATATCAAACATTACATAAATGTAATTAAAATGTTAAGTGTTTAAAATAATAAAAATATAAATTACCAACTTATCTCTACTGATCAGGAGGTGGGTTATGAGGAAAATTAGGATATGGATCCCAATTCATGTTCGCGTCCGGGTTCCATGGCTGATGATAGGTGAACTGGTATGCTGCGTCATAATCATATAAATCATAGGGTGGTCTCATTTCTGGCTGATGTGCGGGATAGTATGCGGGTCGGGTCGGATAATACATCTCGCCAGGCTGCAACTGGCTTATAATTTGGCGCTGATGATAATCTCATCGGCCATGCTCTCGTTGTCGGGAATGCTCGTAGTCATTCCGACGTTGCCATGCCTCGTACTGCATATGCCTATCATAGTTCGTCATGTATTCATCCTCCATACGAATGCCTAAATCAAGAGCAGTCTCCCGAACAACTCCTATAATGTTGTTCGCCTCTTCCATTTCGTCATCCGAACCTCTTTCTACCTGTCGCTGAGGTCCCTCGTATCGATATACCCGACCACGTCTCATCAATAATACCCTTGCACCGTGATAAAGGTTTGAACTTATAGTTTCACCTTCGTCCTCTATTTCGTTCATTGGACCCCCTTGGTGCTTATCCACACCTAAATACTCTCCAATGAGAGTAATGAAAATACCACCACCTATAATACTCCCCGATTTCATCCCCGAAACTACATTAGCGAGATAATAACCAACACAATAGGGAATGTTAACGAAACTCCTCGGGTCTCTAATACACTTGAGGTAGAACAAATCGTTTACGGTCAATTTCTCCTTATTCTTACCCCTTTGTGTAATTGTGTTTGCTAAGAATCTATGAATCACCCGGAGTTCAGCTCTATCTATATCTAAGTATGTATGATTTCCACTGGCGTGAAATTCATTAAAGTGGGACATACGCCTCCAGACGGCGTTAATATCAAATTCCCTATCTATCCTTTCTCCTTGGGCAATCAGGCTATTACAGTCGGGGCTCAAAAGTTCAGCAGGGGTGTAAATCTGTAAGGCCCTGGCTAAATCTATCATGGACATTCTGTACATGCGTCCACCTAACAGAAATCTAATAAAGCTTCTATCATCTATCCTCCTAACATCACTTTTTAACTTAATAGTACTAAGTAATTCTATACACCATTCCCTATATATGGTTCTACGAATGGAAAATAGGCGCATCCAATCGTTAAACTGAGAATTACCATACCTTTGCACCAATAATTCCCGAATCGGTTCGGCAAGGTCAACTGTTTCCAAAGGTACCCAGTCAATTGCCTTTGGCATTTCAATTCCCTTAAAGTAGAGAACGTGCATGTTCTTTTTATAATCTGGATACTCTATCCAGCCTCGATCAAATCTCAGATTTGGGTGTAACTGAGCTTCATTAATGTCTGGGTGCATAATCATTTGATGTGGAGGGAATTGACGAAACTGAGTTATGAATAATTGATCTTGATCGTGATATGGAATATGTTGCTCCTCATGTTCTTCTTCTTCTTGTTGCATATGTTGTTCTTGTTCATGAAACATTTCCGGTTCGGGCTCTGGTTGCCTGGACGATGATGCACCGTCCGTATTTGTAAATCTCTGCAAAACACATTAAACACAAAAATTTTGCATCCAAATATGCATTAGTGTTAGCAAAATAACAAACTGAAACAATTATGATGACATGTTCAATTCATAACACATTTTATACACATTTTCTTAACAATAACAATTCTACACTTTTACATACGAAAATGTATACAATGTTTTATCACATTTAAACTCTTAAACATGTCAACAATAATCATTATAGCAATTAAACACTTGTTACATGGCATTCATATCAAACTAGTGTTCATTTTCATATTTTTGTCAATTCTACATTTTTTCAAATAAGTACATATGAAAATGTTCATCAAGTTTTTAAACATTCATCTCAAATTATATGCCAAACTAATCACTACTAGCAATTAAACAAGTTTCAAATGGCCTTTATATCAAATTAACCAAGTTCATGAATTTTTAGACTTAAAAAGTCTACTTTAATTCTCAAAAACATGTTTAGGCTCAAAGTTTGGATCAATTAACTACCTAAACATGTTACACTACTTAATTTAGCAACAATTCATGACAAAAATCGGCCATAACCTGTTTATATCAAAAAGCCCCAAATTGCTCAAGAACACAAACCCTAGATTCTTAAAAATTTGAAGTTTTTAGCTTCAATTCATGTTAAATAGCTTCAATCTAGGATATACATGCATAATATAACAACAATTTAGCTCTAATTACACCTAAATTTAACAAAATCAAAATATAAAATTTCTAGCTCAAGAACACAAAAATTCGAATTTAAAGAGATTAGGGGTGAAATCTTTACCATGTGCCTGAAGGGGTTGAGACTACTGAATCTAGGCATGATTGTTGTGAAGTTTTGCAAGAAATTTGGTGAAAAATGATGAATTTTTGAGAGGGTTTTGGAGATGGTTCGCGTATGTGTGTGTGTGTAATGTGAGATAGAACAGATCGACTGGAAACTTGTACCTGGCCAGATTTTATTAACCATGCGAGTCGCATGGGGGCCAATTCCAGGTATTTTTTTTTTTTTTTTTTTTTTTTATTAAAACCTTAAACTTTTAAAACATAAAATTTAATAAAATTTTAAAAATTTTGTTTCTTTTTAAGACGAGGTCGTTTCGGGACGATGCCCTAGTCCGTCCTTCGACAAAATTTTAAAATTTGTCAATTTCAAGCAATTGTTTTAAAAGCTTAGATTTTTGGATTTTTTAATTTTTTTGGCATACTTTAAATCAATAAGATTAAAAATAATGATAATAAAAGTTCTCGTCCCTCCCTCGGGTAAAGCAATTTCGGTTCAAAGACCTAGTCTTCAACTTACGACGAATTTTAAAAATCATATTTTTAACTTAATGAGATAAAGTAAATTTTTGTTTTTAAATTCGCACAACTTAAATATAAAATTCAAAATTTATATTAAAAATTCACACCAAACTTAATTTAAAAATTTATAAATTCATATCAAACTTATATTAATTTTTCAAATATTTACAATTTTAAATATATTGTTTTTACAAAGTTTACAATATTAATTTAAGATTTATATATCAATTTTAAAAATATGGTAAAAATAAAATTAAAAATCTTTTTGTCTTTTTATCCCACTTTAATCAATCAAATATTATCAAAAATATGCGCCCCTCTTTTCGGTAAAGTAATTTCGGTTCCAAGACCTAATTTAACTCATGACGAATTTTTGAAATATTTTGGGTTGATTGATTAAAGATATTTATACCTTAAGAATAAACGTTAAATTTCGCAGTGATGTAATAAATTTTTGAATGATATCAATAATTTCGGTCGCCAAACCTAATTTTATTCAATACCAATTTAATACTTTTTAGCGAACAAATTAGCGTTTATTATCAAAAGGTTAAAAATAAAAATAAAAATAAAAACTGTACAGACATACCTGTGAAATAGATTTCTTAGTTATATGATCTATTCCATTCATAAGATAGTCGGTTTAATTGGTTTTCCATTGCTACATAAGCGTAACCTCGAGCATTCAGTGTCTTTTCTTCTAAACATATGAACGGTCCGTCTCTGCATAAAGTAACAAATTCGGTATTTGAATAGGTTTGATTATTTGAACATTTACCTCCATGTGACCATTTTCCGCATTTGTGACATCTTTCTAGGTGTCGTGCTCTTCTTTTCGCTGCGGATTTTGATTTTCCTTTATCAAATTGTAACTTATTATCTTCGCATCTGGATTCTATTCTAACTCCGTCCATTCTTTCTCTGATTACTGATACTATTTCACTCGGGAGTATGTCATTATTACGTTTAGTGATCAAAGCGTGTAGCATTAGACCATGGTTTAGTTCACAGGCAGTCTTCATTTCGTAAAAACCTAAAAAAAATAAAAATTCAGAATGGGGGGAGAAGACTAGTTCTTTAGGGTCTGCTAGGGAAAGACCATTCGGGTTCCATTTTTGAGAACTACACGAAAACAGACAATCTAACTCTAACAGAAATACATATTATCCTTTAAAGACTTGATTCTCCCCACACTTAGTTAGCTGTGGTGTCGAAATTGTGATTAACTTCGTTGTCGACTTCCATCGGACCATGTATGTAATGTTTAACTCTGTGACCATTAACTTTAAATTCAATCCCATTTGAATTTATCAATTCTATCGTTCCGTATGGGAAAACTCTTTTGACTATGAATGGCCCAGACCATCTTGATTTCAATTTTCCAGGAAATAGCTTGAATCGTGAATTGAAAAGAAGAACTCTGTCTCCTTCTTTAAATTCTTTTGAACTTCTGATTCTTTTATCATGCCATTTCTTCGTTCTTTCTTTATAGATTAACGAATTTTCATATGCTTCATGTCTTAATTCTTCTAATTCGTTTAGTTGACTTAATCGTAGACGTCCAGCTCCATGTAAATCAAGATTACATGTCTTCAAAGCCCAAAATGCTTTGTGTTCAATTTCTACTGGAAGATGACATGCTTTTCCATAAACAAGTCTAAAAGGTGTGGTTCCAATTGGAGTTTTGTAGGCTGTTCTAAAAGCCCAGAGTGCATCCTCCAATTTAATGGACCATTCCTTTGGATTTGATCCTACGGTTTTCTCTAGAATACGTTTTAAAGCTCGGTTGGTATTTTCAACTTGTCCACTTGTTTGTGGATGATATGCGGTGGAGATTTTATGAGTTACTCCATATCTTTTAAGAACTTTCTCAAGTTGATTATTACAAAAATGAGTTCCCCGATCACTTATTAAAGCTTTCGGTGTTCCAAACCTTGCAAAAAGACGTTTTAAAAAGTTGACTACAACTCGTGCATCGTTAGTTGGGAGAGCTTGTGCTTCCGCCCATTTAGATACATAATCAATGGCTACGAGTATATATAGATTATTATTAGATTTTGGAAATGGACCCATAAAGTCAATACCCCAAATGTCAAATACTTCACATACTTGGATGACATTTTGTGGCATTTCATCACGTTGACTTATTTTTCCGGCCCTTTGACATGCATCACAAGATTTGCAAAGAAGGTGTTCGTCTTTGTAAATTGTAGGCCAATAGAATCCAGCTTCATAAACTTTTCTTGCTGTTAGTTGAGGCCCATAATGCCCTCCTGTTGGTCCTATGTGACAATGGTTTAAAATTTTACTAGCTTCATCTCCAAATACACATCGGCGTATTATTCCATCGGGACAACTTTTAAACAGATGTGGATCTTCCCAGAAATAGTCTTTTATATCACTGAAGAATTTCTTTCGTCTTTGGTACGATAATCCTTTTTCAAGGAATCCACAAACTAAGTAGTTTGCATAGTCTGCAAACCATGGGATTTCTTTATAATCTATCTTCAATAGATATTCATCAGGAAAGTTGTCTTGTATGGCTGATTCATTCAGAACTTCTAATTCGGGATTTTCAAGACGAGAAAGATGATCAGCGGCGAGATTTTCTGCTCCTCTTTTATCTCGGATTTCAATATCAAACTCTTGTAAGAGTAAGATCCAACGGATTAATCTTGGTTTAGCATCTTGTTTTGAAAATAGGTATCTAAGAGCATAATGGTCGGTATAGACCACCGTTTTTGCTAGAACGAGATATGATCGAAATTTGTCAAAAGCAAAGACAATAGCAAGGAGTTCTTTTTCAGTAGTTGTATAGTTCGTTTGTGCTCCTTGTAATGTCTTACTAGCATAATATATAGGTTGAAATCGTTTTTCAATCCTTTGTCCTAAAACGGCTCCCATTGCAAAATCACTTGCATCGCACATTAGTTCAAATGGTAGATTCCAATTTGGGGTTATCATGATCGGCGCATTAGTGAGTTTTTCTTTAAGAATATTAAAAGATTTGATACATTCATCTGAAAAGATGAATGGCGCATCCTTTTCTAGGAGTTTATTCAAAGGAGTGGCAATTTTAGAAAAATCTTTTATGAAACGTCGGTAAAAACCGGCATGCCCTAGAAAACTCCTAACTCCTCTAACATTTGTGGGATGTGGAAGTTTAGCAATTACATCTACTTTAGCTCTATCCACTTCAATTCCTTTTTTTGAAATTTTATGTCCAAGAACGATGCCTTCTTTAACCATGAAATGGCATTTCTCCCAATTAAGTACTAGATTTGATTTTTCGCATCTAATTAGCATTCGTTCCAGATTAACTAGACATGATTTAAATGTATCACCGAAGACTGAAAAGTCATCCATGAAAACTTCCATGCATTCTTCTATCATGTCATGAAAAATCGCCATCATGCACCTTTGAAAGGTTGCAGGGGCGTTGCAAAGTCCAAATGGCATTCTTTTGTAAGCAAAAGTACCATAAGGGCACGTGAATGTGGTTTTCTCTTGGTCCTCGGGTGCTATTGGAATTTGAAAATATCCGGAAAATCCATCTAGAAAACAATAGTAACTATTTCCGGCTAATCTTTCCAACATTTGATCTATGAAAGGTAAGGGAAAGTGATCTTTTCTGGTGGCGTCATTTAATTTTCTATAATCAATACATACACGCCATCCTGTTACAGTCCTAGTAGGAATAAGCTCATTTTTCTCATTTGTGATGACAGTCATGCCACCCTTCTTAGGTACGCATTGAACTGGGCTTACCCATGGACTATCAGAGATTGGATATATCAAACCTGCATCTAGCAGTTTAATAATCTCTTTCTTAACTACATCTTGCATATTAGGATTTAGTCTTCGTTGGCGTTGCACATACGTTTTATGACCTTCTTCCATAAGGATTTTATGTGTGCAATACGAAGGACTTATTCCTTTAATATCATGAATCTTCCATGCAATGGCTGGTTTATGAGCTTTCAACACAGAAATGAGTTGTGATTTCTCATTTTCAGTAAGAGAAGACGATACTATTACAGGTAATTCAGATTCACCATGTAAATAAGCGTATTCCAAATGGTTTGGAAGTGGCTTTAACTCTAATTTCGGAGGTTCTTCTATCGATGATTTATATCGATATCTGTCTTCTTCTTTTAGCATTTGAATTTCTTCTGTTGTTGGTTCATATCCATTAGCTATAAGTGTAGCTAACATTTCAGCTTCATCAATTGGTTCATTACCTTCTCCTAAAGAACATTCTCCCGTTCCTTGTAATTCTGGAAATTCTTCTAATAATTCTGCATGTGCATCTATAGTTTGAATATAATAACATGTATCATCTGCAGATTGTGGTTGTTGCATTGCTCTATCAACTGAAAAGGTAACACTCTCATCCTCTATACTTAGGGTCAGTTTCTTACCGAACACGTCTATCATTGCTTTAGCCGTGTTTAAGAATGGTCTTCCTAATATGAGAGGAACTTGAGAATCTTCTTCCATGTCCATAACAACAAAATCTACTGGGAATACTAAAGTACCAACTTTAACTAGCATGTTCTCCATTATCCCTCTAGGATATTTTATTGATCTATCGGCTAGTTGTATGCTTATTCTGGTTGGTTTCAATTCTCCAAGGTCTAGTTTAGCGTATAGTGAATACGGCATTAAATTTATACTAGCACCTAAGTCTGCCAATGCTTCTATTGAACTAAGAATACCCAGAAAACATGGAATTGTGAAACTTCCTGGATCAGATAATTTTTCTGGTATCTTATTCAACAGCACTGCTGAACAATTAGCATTCATAGTAACAGCCGAGAGTTCTTCCATTTTCTTTCTATTTGAGATTAGATCTTTCAAGAATTTAGCATATCTTGGCATTCCTGAAATCACATCAATGAAAGGAAGATTTACATTTATCTGTTTAAACATATCCAAGAATTTGGATTGCTCGGCTTCAAGTTTCTCTTTCTTCATTTTACTCGGGTAAGGAAGTGGTGGTTGGTATGGTTTAACATAAGGTTTATCCTTAACTGTGTTATCTTCATTATCCTTTTCAACTACCGGTTCTTTTTCCTTATCTTGATCAGGTTGTGGTTCTTGTGGAGTAGGAATAGTTTCATCAGAAGTTACAGGTATTTCAGGAGGTTTAAGTGTTGTACCACTTCTTGTGGTAATAGCTTTAGCTGTTTCATTTCGGGGGTTAGCGTTTGTATCACTAGGTAAACTTCCCGGTTTTCTTTCACCTATTAACCTTGCTAGGTTACTTACTTCTTGTTCCAGATTTTGAATAGAAGCTTGTTGATTTCTAAATGCTTGAGCATTTTGTTCATTGGTTTGTTTCTAAGATGTGAAAAACTGAGTTTGAGTTTCAACTAGCTTCGTCATCATATCTTCTAAATTTGGCTTTTTATCATCGGTTTGTTGTGGTGGTTTTTTTGAAAATTAGGTCTTTGCTGATTGTAAGTATTATTGGATACTTGTTGATTGCTAGGACCTTGTTGGTTGTTGTATGGAATATTTCGGTTATAATTCTGGTTCTGATTGTAAATCGGTCTTGGCGGTTGATAATTATTCTGATAATTATTTCCAGGCCTTTGGTTTATGTATGAAATATTTTCTCTTTGTTCCATTGTTAATTCAATACTGAGACAATCTTTTGTCAAATGTGGTCCTCCACACTGCTCACAACTAATTCGTATTGAGTGAATATCCTTAGTCATCTTTTCCATTCGTCTCTCCACAGCATCTATCTTTGCGGAAATGGAATCTAAGTCATGGCTAGAATCGGCTCTAGCTGCTTTAGATGATCTAATGATGTCTTTTTCTTGGTGCCACTCATGTGAGTGGGAAGCAGTGTTATCAATAATTTTGTAAGCATCAGTTTCGGTTTTCTTCATAATAGAATCACCAGCTGCTATATCTATGTCTTTTCTTGTAGTGATGTCGCATCCTTGGTAGAATATTTGTACTATTTGGCAGGTGTCTAAACCATGTTGCGGACATCCTCTTAACAACTTTCCATATCTAGTCCACGCCTCATATAGAGTTTCATTTAGTTTCTGTGTAAACGTAACAATTTCTGCTTGAAGTCTTACGGCTTTAGATGCAGGAAAGAATTGTTTAAGAAATTTGTCAACTAAAACATCCCATGTATCAATCGCCCCTTCAGGTAATGATTCCAACCAATCTTTGGCTTCTCCCTTTAAAGTCCAAGGAAATAACATGAGATATATCTGTTCATCCTCAACTTCTCGGATTTTAAATAGTGTGCAGATCCTATTAAAGGTACGTAGATGTTCATTTGGATCTTCCTTCGGCGCACCACTAAATTGGCATTGATTAGTCACCATGTGTAGAATTTGTCCTTTGATTTCATAATCTGGCGCATTAATGTCTGGATGAGTAATTGCGTGACCTTGGCCAGTGCGTTTAGCTCTCATTCGGTCTTCCATACTTAAAGGTTCCAGATTCTCCATAATTGAATTTGTTGAATCGGAATCACTAGATGATTCTGATTTAATGGTTCGTTCCTCAACAATCTCTGTTTGAATAATTGGTGGTTCCGGAGGAAAGTTTAATGGTTCAGGATCTACGAACCGTTCCTGAATATTTTCTGGATTCTCAATTGTGAGGTCGGGTTCAAAAAATGGATTATTGGAAATTTGAACTGAAGTACTTGGTCGACTGGATGACGATTCTAAAGAAAAATCAACGGCGGTAATATTTCTAAATGTCTTGATCTAGTTACAGGTGGTGAACGTACAAAAGGTGATGAACGTCTTGCTCGGTGCATTCACAGAATATCCTATTAGTTTTTAAAAGGAAAGAAAAATTATAATAAGTTATCCAATCAATAGACTTTTCTGATTTTGCCCACGTTTCGAATAGCCAAAAGATGCAGCAGAGGGGCAGGATTCGTTTGGTCTCAATATAATTGAGGACTGTTTGGCTCCAATAACCCGGTCCACGTACAAATCCAACTATTACTACGAACCAGAAAATTTTGATGTCTATTAATTTAACCACTTAAAATAAATTTTCGTAATTTTAAGAAATTTAGATAAGAAGTAGAATAAAAATCTATGTCCTAAAACTAGAATAGCGAGAAATAAGAAAGAAAAAGAGCTCGTCGCAAAAGGTAGAAAAAGAAAAATGGTTGAAAAATAAAAGGTGACGGAAAAATAAAAGAAACTTATAAAAACTTAAAAATACTTGACTAACCTAACCTTATTACTACAACTAACTTAAAATTATAATCGCAAATTGAAATTACTAATTGGAATGATAATTGATACATAGTAAAAGGTGTCTAAAAATATTAAAGCTTACAGGAAAAACTAAATCCCAAATGGAAATAACTTAAAAAGAAACTAAAACTTAAAAAGGCGTCGCAAAATTCTAAAGCACCTAAATCTTAGTCTAAAGAAAAAGCACTTAAGGAATTCTACGGCAAAGCCTAAAAATCTAGGAGTAAAAATAACTATAGCAAAAACTGAGTTTAAAATTAAATATGAGCTAAAAAAATACAAATATTACGCTACAACGATAAAAAAAAGGGACAAAATATAAAAATATACAAAAAGTTGTAAAAAGTACAATTTTTATAAAAATATTATTTTTATATTTTATAATAAAAGTATTAAGTTTATAATAAATAAAACTAGTTTAAAAGTAATATAAATAAAATAAACTAAAAACTTAATTATAATAATAATAATAAGATTAGGGTTTAATTAATAATAATAAATTAATACGCGTAATAAATGCGTTTTTAGGGTAAGTTTGTGGTCTTGTCAGACCCCTCATGCGAGTCGCATGGAATAAGGGGGTGGGTCATGCGAGTCGCATGGCCATTCTGAACTGGTTCAATTGGACTGGTTCAAATGACAGGTCACGTAATTATTTAATATTTATTTTTAATTTCTGTTTTATATATAATATAAGATATAAATATATAATTTAAATAAAAACTTAATAAAATACTAAAATAAAATACAAATACTTTAATATTTTGTAAATAATAAAGAAAAACTTAAAATACACTTTAAAATATATTTTTTTTTTTTTCGATTTTAAAAGATTTTTTTTTATTATATTTTTAATTTTTAAACAAAAATATAAATTTTACAAAAACTAATTATAACTAAAAAAAAAATATATGGCGTTTCGCTTCGGCGTTCCCCGGCAGCGGCGCCAAAAATACTTGATGTTATGCGAGGTGTATATAAAATAGCTTTATATTTTACTAGGAAAAACTATTAAATACGATACAATTTTACACAAGATATTTATTTATTTATAGAATGGATATACTTAAACCTTGCTACAACACTTATAGGCAGTGTACCTAATCGTACAGTAGTGTAGTTTTTAGTAAGTCCGGTTCGTTCCACAGGGAAATCTTTAAACAAAGCTCAACGCTATATTAGTTTACTTTTATAAAAATACAAATATATATATATATGTAATATTATTATTATAAAGGGGGGTTTTTACCGTTTAATGACCGGTTTGTCGATTTTAAGACTTTAGTCGCAGTTAAAACCTAATGTAAAATATAAAATAAATACAAGACTTAAATTAAAGCGTAAAGTAAATAACGATAATGAAATTTCGAATAATAAAAGTGCGATAAAATAAACTTGCGATAATTAAAAAGTACGATAATTAAAAGTGCGATTAAATAACAATAAATAAAAGTGCGATAATTAGAAGTGCAATTAAATATAAAATAAAGGAAATTAAATATGAAATAAAAGAATTATGCTTATTTAAACTTCCGTAATCATGATGTTTGACGTGTTGATTTTAGTTTTATGCCCATGGGTTAATTGTCCTTTGTCCTGGATTATTTAATATGTCCGTCTGGTTTTTGTCCATAACAGTCCATCAGTCATAAATATAAAGTGCGAGTGTCCTCATCAAATTATTCTTATACCCGAAGTTAAATATTCCAACTAATTGGGGATTCGAATTGTAACAAGGTTTTAATACTTTGTTTAATGAATACACCAGGTTATCGACTGCGTGTAAACCAAGGTTTTACTACTTTGTTAACAATTACACCAATTACCCTTGAATGTAATTTCACCCCTGTTTTAATTATTCTAGTGGCTATTAATCCATTCCCGTGTCCGGTTAAATGAACGATTATTCGTACATATAAATACCCCGCCCATCGTGCCCGATCGAGTGTATATGGTAATTTATAGGGACGCCCAATTGTAAATCTTTATATTAACATTAACAAACTTTCATTTAGTTAAACAAATATAAAGCCCATTAATAGCCCATAGTCTAATTTCCACAAGTGTCGTTCTTTTATCCAAACCCCAATTATGGTACAAAGCCCAATTACCCAATTTTAGTAATTAGCCCAACATCATGATTACTTCGTTTTAAATAAGCATAATAATAACTTAGCTACGAGACATTAATATAAAAAGGTTGAACATAACTTACAATGATTAAAAATAGCGTAGCGTTACACGGACAGAATTTCGACTTACACCCTTAAAACAATCCTTAACATAACCTTATTATTATTATTAATTAAAATTAAAATTATAAATATTTATTTATATCATATGTTTGAGATAGAGGGAGATAGATATTATGGTGTAAAGAAAATGGATGCCAGAAGTCGCTTTAAATAGAATGTGGCCTGGAAAAGGGGGTCATGCGACTCGCATGAGTTTCCCCTTCCAGCCATGCGAGTCGCATGGCAAGAGATTCCAGCTCATGATCTTTTGTCTGATTGCTTGCCGATATAATAAATAAATAATATAAATATATAAATAATTTTAATAATTATTTATATATTATATTATATTTATATGCATAGTTGAGTAGATATTTTTGGTCCGTTGCGTCGGGCGTTTCTTCTAGGCTCAGGCCCCGGTTCCGGATTTTCGGACGTCCTCGCGTATTATTTTAAATCGCGTACTTTGCGTCTTGTAACTTGTACTCTTGTCATTTTGAGACGTTCCTCATCAATATTTTGAACCTTTTTAATTGTATCTTGTACTTTTTAGCTCTTTGGACCTTTTTGTCTTCAATTTGTCGAATCTGCCTTTTATCTTCTCTTTTTAAAATTTAAACGAATATCGCTTGTAAATCGAACAATACCAACTAAAATCTTGTCTTTCTTGGGGAATAATGCTATAAAATATGTGTTCATTTTTGGCATTATCAATAGGTTTATGTAAACTAATCATGCGCTATTTGTTATGTATGTTTAGCGAGCATCGAGCGAGATGGACGTTGTACTAGCAAGTTAATGCGACGTGCTCGCGTAACAATGATTAGCTACCATTGTTACGGGCGCAAATCGTGTCAAACAAGTAATGTACGACGATTGTTGAACGAGATGGAGTAGTGTGGCATATGTGTATGTATATATATATAATTTCTCCTTCCGTTTGGTGGTTTAACCTAATTCGTTTTATAGAATGAAGACGAGAAACGGTCCCGAACATGATAACGGAAGTACAAGCGGGGACGCCGAGTTCTCAACCAAGGTCGAGGCCGTCTTTAAGATGTTAAAAGTGGATTTTCTTGCGGACGTTCGAAAGGTCTTTCAAGATTCGGTTGACGCTAGGAATATCTATCCTCGCGGTGAAGGAGGTGAAGGAAGGCGGGACTTCCACTACAAGAACTTCAAGGATGCTCAACCCCCGATGTTTAATGGGGTGCAGGATCCTTTAAAAAGTACATGTTGGATCTCCGATATTGAGGGAGCTTTCCGTACCGCGGAATGTCCTCCCGAAAAGAAGACAAGTTATGGTTCTAGCATGTTACGCGAAGAAGCTAAGTTGTGGTGGGACGATAAAATCAACTTGTATGGTGAAGAACAATGTATGGGCTTGACATGGGAGGAGTTCAAGAAAGAATTTTTTAGAGAATACCGAACTTCATCCGATCTCGATAGAATCCGAGACGAGTTGCACCATTTGCAACAAGGGTCAATGGACTTGGTTACACTCAAGTCTACATTCTTGGCAAAGACTCGTTTTTGCCCGAAATATGTGGGTGATGATCATAAGCTCATGAAGGATTTCTACCGTACTTTGAATGATGAGTACAAGGGGAAGATTAGTCAGGGTATGGCTAAGTCTTTTGATGAATTGTTCGAGTTGGCTCGGGGTTTTGAGCCGGAGGTTCCAAGAAAGAGTGATTTCATGTTTTCCAAAACAAAATTTGAAGATTTTAGTTACTCTAACGCCTCAAGCAAGAAGAGCAAGAGCAAGAGGAGAGCCGAAAGTGTCAATAGTGCAAAGAAGGGCACTACCGGCGGGTTTTCTTATACGTGTTACAATTGTGGGCAACCGGGTCATATGGCTCGTGAGTGTCCGAAACCATCTTCCGGAAACAAAGTCACTTGTTTTAATTGCGGCAAAGAGGGGCATAAGAAGCCGGAGTGTCCTGATTTGCGAAATGATAATGTGAAGCGGTTAGAGAAGGCGGCGGGTACGGCTAGGGGTCACAACTACTTGATGACTAATGATGAAGCCAAACAATCGAACGAAGTTGTCTCAGGTACTTTCATGGTTAATTCTAATCCAGCGAGGATTCTTTTTGATAGCGGTGCAAATTTGTCGTTTGTGTCTCCTAGATTTGTGCCTAAACTTGATAGACCGTTAGCTAAGTTAAGTCGTCCGGTAGAAGTCGAAATAGCGAACGGCAAGACGGTGCTAGTGGTCGATGTGTGTGAAAATTGTGATGTTGTTTTTGGTGCCGAAACCTTTACAATTGATCTTATACCAATGACCTTGGGCGACTTTGATATTGTCGTTGGTATGGATTGGATCGATCGTTATAGAGCCGATATTGCATGCCATGATAAGTTTATACATGTGAAAACCCCAAGTGGGGGAGAGTTAATTATTCATGGTGATAAGCGAAGGAGACCGGTGCCGATATGCACTTTTGCACGGGCACGTCCTTTTGTTGTTAGTGGTGGCATAGCTTTCCTTGCTCATGTTGTTGATACTCGTAATGAGCCGCCACCCATTCGTGAAATTCCGGTTGTTAGTGATTTCGAAGACGTTTTTCCGGACGAGTTACCGGGTGTTCCGGCGGAAAGACAAGTTGAATTTCGCATCGAGTTGGTTCCAGGGGCTACCCCCATTGCTAAAACTCCTTATCGTTTAGCGCCAACGGAGATGCAAGAGTTGTTAAATCAAATTCAAGAATTGCTCGAGAAGGGTTTTATTCGACCGAGTGCTTCACCGTGGGGCGCTCCGGTGTTATTTGTGAAGAAGAAAGATGGTAGTATGCGTATGTGCATTGATTACCGTGAGTTGAATAAAGTGACGATCAAGAATCGTTATCCATTACCTAGGATTGACGATTTATTTGATCAACTTCAAGGTGCAACGTATTTCTCTAAGTTCAACCTACGGTCCGGCTATCACCAAATGCGGGTTCGTGAGGAAGACATTGAGAAAACGGCTTTTAGAATGCGGTATGGGCATTTTGAGTTTGTTGTGATGCCTTTTGGTCTTACGAATGCACCGGCGGCATTCATGGATCTTATGAACCGAGTGTGCCAACCTATGTTGGATAAGTCGGTAATAGTGTTCATCGACGACATACTAGTCTATTCGAAAAGTATGAACGAACATGAACGTCATTTGTGTGAAGTATTGAAGACCTTACGAAAGGAGAAGTTGTATGCTAAGTTCTCCAAATGTGAATTTTGGCTAAGGAAAGTCCAATTCCTTGGTCATATTGTGAACAAAAACGGTATTCAAGTAGATCCGGGGAAGATAGAGACGGTGAAGAGTTGGGGACGACCGACTACGCCTACGGAAATCCGAAGTTTCCTCGGATTGGCCGGTTATTATCGTCGGTTTATCCAAGACTTTTCTAAGATTGCTTCTCCATTAACGAAGTTAACTAGAAAGAATGCTAAGTTTAATTAGGAGAACGAGCAAGAAGTTGCTTTTCAATTGTTAAAAGAGAAGTTGTGTCAAGCTCCGGTGTTAGTATTACCGGAAGGTGTGGAAGATATGACGGTTTATTGTGATGCTTCGCTAAATGGGCTCGGGTGTGTTCTGATGCAAAGAGGTAAAGTCATCGCTTATGCCTCTCGACAATTAAAGGAACACGAAATGAGATATCTGACTCATGATCTTGAGTTGGCGGCGGTTGTGCATGCGTTGAAAATTTGGCGCCATTACTTGTATGGTGTCAAGTGTACGATTTATTCGGATCATAAGAGTTTGAAACATCTCTTTAATCAACGAGATTTGAATTATCGCCAACGTAGGTGGATGGATGTGGTGAACGACTACGATTGTGAAATACTTTATCATCCGGGTAAGGCGAATGTTGTCGCGGATGCATTGAGTCGAAAGAGTCAACATCCGGCGATAAAAGTGGGGTCGTTACGTTTGATTATTTCCAACGATTTTCTTGAGAAGCTTGGCGAGATTCAAATAGAGGCTTACGTTCATAATAAGCATGTGGAACGAATCATGGGCCAATCGGAGTTCATTACTATGGGCCTGCGTAGTTTGTTGTCTTTTCAAGGAAGGGTGTGGGTGCCTAAGATGGGTGATTAATGACGGGTGCTACTTGATGAAGCACATAAGTCAAAATATTCCATTCATCCGGGCGCGACAAAAATGTATCATGACTTGAAGAAAGATTATTGGTGGCCGGACATGAAACGTGATGTTGTGAAGTATGTTGAGCAATGTGTCACGTGTTTACAAGTAAAAGCCGAACACCAAAAGCCGTATGGTAAGTTGCAACCGTTAGAAATCCCGAAGTGGAAATGGGAACACATTACCATGGATTTCATTACAAAGTTACCTAAAACGGTGAGAACCCAATTCGATTCGATTTGGGTTATAGTTGACCGATTGACAAAAAGCGCTTTGTTTCTTCCCATTAAAGAAGCGATATCGTCGGAGGCCTTGGCTAAGTTGTTTATCAAGGAAGTGGTCTCGCAACATGGGGTTCCTATATCTATTATTTCGGATCGAGATACCCATTTTACATCTCGGTTTTGGGAAAAGTTTCATGAAGATATGGGTACGCAATTGAAGTTGAGTACGGCGTATCATCCACAAACGGACGGTCAATCCGAATGTACGAATCAAACTTTGGAAGATATGTTACGGGCATACATCATTGACTTCGGTGGTAGTTGGGATGAGCATTTGCCTTTGGTGGAATTCTCGTACAATAATAGTTATCATACTAGTATCGGGATGCCACCTTATGAAATGCTTTATGGGCGTAGGTGTCGAACTCCCGTTTGTTGGGGAGAAGTGGGTCAAAGAGAGATCGGGAGTACCGATTTGGTTTTAGAGACCAATAGCAAGATCGATTTGATTCGAGAACATTTGAAGAAGGCTCAAGATAGGCAAAAGTCGTATGCCGATAGACGTAGGCGATTGATTGAGTTCCAAGAAGGCGATATGGTGATGCTTAAGGTTTCGCCATGGAAGGGTATTATTCGATTTCGAAAACGGGGAAAGTTAGCTCCTCGGTTTATTGGGCCGTTCAAGGTTTTAGCTCGTGTTGGTGAAGTTGCATATCGATTGGAATTACCCGAAGAGCTTGCGGGGATCCATAATACATTTCATGTTTCCCACCTTCGTAAGTTTCTTGCGGATGATTCCTCATGGATGCCTTTAGACGAGATCGAGCTAAACAACAAGTTAGAATATGTCGAGGAACCGATTGCTATCCTTGACGAGAAGGTGAAAATGTTGAGGAATAAAGAGGTGAGAACTTTCAAGGTTCAATGGCGGTGAAGTAAAGGTTTCGAGTTCACTTGGGAGCCCGAAGAGTTCGTGTTAGTTTATCTTCCCTCGTGTCATGCGGCTTAGATTGCGAGGACGCAATCCGAATAAGTGGGGAGAGTTGTAAGACCCGAGTATTTGTAGTGTATATAAGTGTAATGTTCGATACTTGAAACGGGGTTTTGGTTATATATTTAAAAGCAAGAAAGAAGCTGAACTGGAGGTGTCGCGCGCCGCGCCATCTGTCTGCGACAGATTCTCCTCTTCTTTTAAAATATATATTTTGAGGGCATTTTGGTCAAAACACATTGGAGCCCGAATTTAATGCCTTGGATCAGTTTTGGAGCTTCATTCACTCCATTCCCAACAACCTTATCTTCTCCAATTAAACTCTAGAGAGAGAGTGCAATCCTTGAGAGAGAAAGCTCCATTAAAGGGTGAAAGAGGTTGAATCGAGTCTTGGTGCAAGTTATAAAGTCGTTCATCTAGTCGATAGCTACGTGGTGATTGTGTTGGTAAGTTATAAAACCCGATTTCTTACTTTAATTGCTTTAAGGGTTAGGGTTTGGGCTAGTGATGAACCAAAGACCCATTTTGTTAGTATTTTGGGGATTTTGGGTGAATATGGGTTATGAAGGCTCATTGATGACTAACCTAGGGTTTGAATGTGTTAATTGGACTTTTGAGTCTTAAATTTGGTTAGTTAGTTGCTAGAACACTTTAATAATATGTAAATGGGTGTTATTGGGTATGGATGACCCAAATGGGTGTGTTGACCTTGAAATGGGTCAAATGAGTCTTTAATGACCTAAGTGGCCTAGCAAGTATGAAAACGAGTTAGCCTTGCGACCTAAATGTGTTTTAAACCCATCTTGACGAATGATTAGGGTTTTGGTGTGTGTTGACCCAATTTAGGGTTAAGGGTGCAAATGGGTTGAAATTGCACCTTGGGTCAAAATGGCTTAGAATGGTGAAAAGGGTTTGGTTGACCGACTTGAGTTTGCGTTTGATGATGTGTATTATATGATAGGTACGTTACTTTGAGGTCTTGCAAGCTCGGGTATCTTTTCACAAGACTTTTGTAGTGACCCGAACTTTTTCATGTTTATATATATATTAAATGAAATTGTTATTTACATGATTAAGTGTTTCCAACATGTTAAGCAATCAAACTTGTTAAGACTTGATTAATTGAAATAGGTTTCATATAGATAATTGACCACGCAAGTTGACCTGTGATTCACGAACGTTAAAACTTGCAAAAACTATACGATGACATATATATGGTTATATATATAGTTAACATGATTTTATTATAAGTATGTATCTCATTAGGTATTTTAACAATGAGTTATATACATAAAAATGAGACTATTAATTTAAGAAACTCGAAAACGATATATATAACGATTATCGTTATAACAACGTCTTACTAGGTACATATGAATCATATTAAGATATTGATACACTTGTTTAATTATGTTAAATGATAAGTAAATATATTATTAAGTGTATTAACAATGAAATACATATGTAAAAATAAGACTACTAACTTAATGATTTCGAAACGAGACATATATGTAACGATTATCGTTGTAACGACATTTAACTGTATATATATCATACTAAGATATATTATATATCATAATATCATGATAATATAACAATTAAAATTTAACATCTCATTTGTTATAATAAACAATGGGTTAACAACATTCAACAAGATCGTTAACCTAAAGGTTTCAAAACAACATTTACATGTAACGACTAACGATGACTTAACGACTCAGTTAAAATGTATATACATGTAGTGTTTTAATATGTATTCATACACTTTTGAAAGACTTCAAGACACTTATCAAAATACTTCTACTTAACAAAAATTCTTACAATTACATCCTCGTTCAGTTTCATCAACAATTCTACTCGTATGCACCCGTATTCGTACTCGTACAATACACAGCTTTTAGATGTATGTACTATTGGTATATACACTCCAATGATCAGCTCTTATCAGCCCATGTGAGTCACCTAACACATGTGGGAACCATCATTTGGCAACTAGCATGAAATATCTCATAAAATTACAAAAATATGAGTAATCATTCATGACTTATTTACATGAAAACAAAATTACATATCCTTTATATCTAATCCATACACCAACGACCAAAAACACCTACAAACACTTTTATTCTTCAATTTTATTCATCTAATTGATCTCTCTCAAGTTCTATCTTCAAGTTCTAAGTGTTCTTCATAAATTCCAAAAGTTCTAGTTTCATAAAATCAAGAATACTTCCAAGATTGCAAGTTTACTTCCAAGTTTTCTAAATCCATTCCAAGTAATCATCCAAGATCAATAAACCTTTGTTACTTATAGTAGGTTATCTTTCTAATACAAGGTAATAATCATATTCAAATTTTAATTCAATTTCTATAACTATAACAATCTTATTTCGAGTGGAAATCTTACTTGAAATTGTTTTCGTGTCATGATTCTGCTTCAAGAACTTTCAAGCCATCCAAGGATCCTTTGAAGCTAGATCTATTTTTCTCTTTTCCAGTAGGTTTATCCAAGGAACTTGAGGTAGTAATGATGTTCATAACATCATTCGATCCATACATATAAAGCTATCTTATTCGAAGGTTTAAACTTGTAATCACTAGAACATAGTTTAGTTAATTCTAAACTTGTTCGCAAATAAAAGTTAATCCTTCTAAATTGACTTTTAAAATCAACTAAACACATGTTCTATATCTATATTATATGCTAACTTAATGATTTAAAACCTGAAAACACGAAAAACACCGTAAAATCGGATTTACGCCGTCGTAGTAACATCACGGGCTGTTTTGGGTTAGTTAATTAAAAACTATGATAAACTTTGATTTAAAAGTTGTTATTCTGGGAAAATAATTTTTATTATGAACATGAAACTATATCCAAAAATTATGGTTAAACTCAAAGTGGAAGTATGTTTTCTAAAATGGTCATCTAGACGTCGTTCTTTAGACTGAAATGACTACCTTTACAAAAACGACTTGTAACTTATTTTTCCTACTATAAACCTATACTTTTTCTGTTTATATTCATAAAATAGAGTTCAATATGAAACCATAGCAATTTGATTCACTCAAAACGGATTTAAAATGAAGAAGTTATGGGTAAAACAAGATTGGATAATTTTTCTCATTTTAGCTACGTGAAAATTGATAACAAATCTATTCCAACCATAACTTAATCAACTTGTATTGTATATTATGTAATCTTGAGATACCATAGACACGTATATAATGTTTCAACCTATCATGTCGACACATCTATATATATTTCGGAACAACCATAGACACTCTATATGTGAATGTTGGAGTTAGCTATACAGGGTTGAGGTTGATTCCAAAATATATATAGTTTGAGTTGTGATCAATACTGAGATACATATACACTGGGCCGTGGATTGATTCAAGATAATATTTATCGATTTATTTCTGTACATCTAACTGTGGACAACTAGTTGTAGGTTACTAACGAGGACAGCTGACTTAATAAACTTAAAACATCAAAATATATTAAAAGTGTTGTAAATATATTTTGAACATACTTTGATATATATGTATATATTGTTATAGGTTCGTGAATCAACCAGTGGCCAAGTCTTACTTCCCGACGAAGTAAAAATCTGTGAAAGTGAGTTATAGTCCCACTTTTAAAATCTAATATTTTTGGGATGAGAATACATGCAGGTTTTTATAAATGAATTACAAAATAGACACAAGTACGTGAAACTACATTCTATGGTTGAATTATCAAAATCGAATATACCCCTTTTTATTAAGTCTGGTAATCTAAGAATTAGGGAACATACACCCTAATTGACGCGAATCCTAAAGATAGATCTATTGGGCCCAACAAGCCCCATCCAAAGTACCGGATGCTTTAGTACTTCGAAATTTATATCATATTCGAAGGGTGTCCCGGAATGATGGGGATATTCTTATATATGCAACTTGTTAATGTCGGTTACCACGTGTTCACCATATGAATGATTTTTATCTCTATGTATGGGATGTGTATTGAAATATGAAATCTTGTGGTCTATTGTTACGATTTGATATATATAGGTTAAACCTATAACTCACCAACATTTTTTGTTGACGTTTAAAGCATGTTTATTCTCAGGTGAATACTAAGAGCTTCCGCTGTTGCATACTAAAATAAGGACAAGATTTAGAGTCCATGTTTGTATGATATTGTGTAAAAACTGCATTCAAGAAACTGATTTCGATGTAACATATTTGTATTGTAAACCATTATGTAATGGTCATGTGTAAACAAGATATTTTAGATTATCATTATTTGATAATCTACATAAAGCTTTTTAAACCTTTATTTATGAAATAAAGGTTATGGTTTGTTTTAAAAATGAATGCAGTCTTTGAAAAACGTCTCATATAGAGGTCAAAACCTCGCAACGAAATCAATTAATATGAAACGTTTTTAATCAATAAGAACGGGACATTTCAACTTTGAAGTGAGTGGAATAATTATATGTGTATGTATATAATGTGTCTATTTGTTATAGCGTGAAATGTGTAGTGTCGAGGTGCTAAGACACCATGTTTCACGTGAAGAGTGTAGCATCGAGGTGTTAAGATGCCACTCGGGTGTAGTATCAAGGTGTTAAGATGCCACCTAGGAGTGTAGTGTCGAGGTATTAAGACGCCACTTCATAAATTAATGAGTGATGCATCGAGGTGTTAAGATACCACTCGGGGTGATGTGCCGAGGTGTTAAGGTGCCACCCTAGGGGTTAGTGGTGCGAGGTGTTAAGTGCCCTAACGGATGTTGTGAACACCGATGGCGTTTTCGCGAGCGTCGTTCCCTTGTACTATTGGTTAACCATGGTTATTTGTGTTGTAAGCATATTATATTATTCGAGTTATATTCATATGCGGTTGTTATGCTAGCTTGTGGTATTGGAGATTTATAGCTTGTTATCGTGACGATAAGCTAAATGTGTATGCTAGCGTGTTTGCGGGTTGGTGTGTAAGTGTATGCAAGTAGGTATAATTATATATGTATTCGTATAATTATTGCATTCACTAAGCTTTGCTTACCCTCTCGTTGTTTACCATTTTATAGGTTCGGTTTTGGACAAAGGTAAGGGCGTCGTTTTAGACTACAGATCCCGCTTGATGCTAGGGGACGCTTTTGGCTTTAGTAGCTCTTGGAGTTTGACCGATAGTTGGGTAGTTTAATCCCAAACATCATGCTCATTGCGTAGTTTGGAACTTAAACTTTTTGGTGGTCGAAACTCTTAACTTGTACTAAACTTGTAATTTGGGTCGTGTGGGCCCCGCTTGTAAAATATTGATTTTATGTTTGAAACAGGTTAGTTTTACATATTTGGATGTATGGTAAAAAGCGTTTCGTCTAAAAGTGTCGGGAACTAGTCAATCTTTTTCGCATTTAAAAACTTTCCGGACAGTCCACTTTGGCGCGCCGCGCGCCCCTACCTGGCGCGCCGCGCGGGTATGCTGCACAAAATTTTTTTTTATTTTGTATTTTCACGTGGTTTGGTCGAGGGTTGGTTTGGGTTGTTACAACAACTCATTACTGATTCTTGTGGACTAGAACGCGATAAAATTCCAACAACTATCTATGAAGATAATGTAGCTTGCATAGCACAGATGAAAAAAGGGTATATCAAAAGTGACCGAACAAAACACATACCTCCTAGATTCTTCTAATACACTCAAAATCTCATTAAGGACTACCAGATTGAAATGAGATATGTTCAGTCCAGCAAAAACTCTGCTGACTTTTTCACCAAAGCACTTCTAACTGCTATTTTCAGAACACACGTTCATAATATTGGCATGAGGCATGTTCAGAAGATGTAACAATTCAGGCGTTGCCTACTTGAGGGGGGAGTCAACTCTATGCTGCACTCTTTTTTCCTTAGCTAAAGTTTTATCCCAATGGGTTTTCTTTAGCAAGGTTTTTAACGAGGCGGTACTAGTTATTCTCTAATAAAATTGTCATCCAAGGGGGAGTGTTATAAAAGTCAATTGTGGATGTTAATTTTATTATTATTATAAATATTGTATAGTAGATTTTTTGAGTATATATATGTGTTATGTAAAAGCACATAATGTGCACACCTAAAAATATATAAAACACATACTTATCTCATATTCCCTCTATATACTTATTAGTAGTCTACAGTCAAGAACCAGGCCACTAAAGGTAGTTATAAGCCTACTAAATTATAACAGATGCGACGTTTTTGTATGTTATGATTTGTATATATTCTTATTATCGGTAGTCATTGCAAAAATTCGTAGCTAGCTTATTGATATATGTGTTTAGTGAAACTAGCTTATACTTTGAAGCTCAAGTTTACAGCTATAACTTATAGCTGTAAATATTTTTTATTATCGGTTGACATAAATTGAAACGACCCGTCAAAGTACACTTGACGACCATCGTTATCTTGATCCCACAGCTTGATCATAACTCTATATGAATTTGATAAATAACCTTGCATTCTTTATTTAAAAATAGTTTCCTATAAAGGAAACCTTTCAAAATATGTAAGTTTAGAAAAATCATACATTATTATTTAACCAAAAGTTGACCAGAACAAAGTCAACAGTATCCACTATTAAATGTATCAAAAGAGAATGCAAGTTATTGTTTAACAAAAGCTGCCATCATAAATATGCAGACTCTCTAAGCACAGCGGAAGCAATCAATCATGAACCTGAGAATAAAACATGCAAGTAACTGTCAACAAAAATGTTGAGTGAATTATAGGTTTAATATTGCAAACAATATTTAATTTAAACCGTAAAAATTTATGTTTGAAAACATAAAAACTCCTTTTTGGACCACAAAATTATATGCTAGAAAACATATAAAAACATTATTCCATTTACCGTGAGCCACCTGGTAACCACTTAACCATTTATTTACCTTTTCCAAACACAATAAATAATATACACCGAACAAGTGTATCTACAACAAATTACGAAGTACTAAACATTCCGATTATAAATTGCTAGCGCGACTAGCTCGAAATGGGGTTGTCAAACCCGATAGATCTATCCATAGGATTCGCGTTCACCAGTAGAAACCAGTGATTACAATTACCAGATTAGGGAATATTTTTGTTCAACTCACAATGAATAATTTAAACCAACTTCCACTTGTGTCCAAAATATAAAATAAATTGCATGTATTCTCATCCCAAAAGATTTAAAATAGAAAAATAGGACTATAACTCACCTTAATAGTAATGAAGTAACCAACACAATTAAGCGAACAGCAAAAGTAGTACAGTGATCAGAAATGATCACAACGCCGACCTATAAACAAAGCAGGTCGATATAAATAACTAACTTAGGTCAAGTCTTAGTATGATAGCTATTGTACATGTTGCAAGTAGACATAAAACAATACTCAATATGCAATGGTTTGATTGGAACAGCTTACGGACACACACTTTCTATTTTTAGAAAGTTTCTATTTTTGGCAGGTTTCCATTTTTGGAAAGTTTCTATTTTTGGAAAGTTTCTATTTTTGGAAAGTTTCTATTTTTGGAAAGTTTCCAAATTTAGAAAGTTGCTATTTTAGGAAAGTTTATAAGTTAGGAAAGTTTCCTTAATTAGAAAGTCAACAAAAGTCAACTGAAAGTCAAAGTCAATCGAAAGTCAACTCAAAAGTCAACCTTAGTCAAACATAGTCAACGTTAATTTTAAAAGTGTAAGTTATAATAATAATGTAAGTTATAACGTTTATTAAAGTTAAATATGTCTAATTATGTCATAACATAAGTTTAATTAAATTAAAATGAATTATTAAAGTTAATATAAGTTTAAATGATATAATTAATATAACATAAGTATTTAATTAATTAATTAAATATTAGTCATAATATAAGTATTATTCATTAATAATAAATTTTAAATTATATCATAAGTATTATTAATTAATAATGAATTATTAATCATATCATAAGTTTCTAATTATAATCATTAAATCATAAGTATTTAATAATTAAATTATAATTAAATAATAACTAAGCCTTATAATAATTAAATAATTAATTAATCCTTATTATAAGTCTTATTATAATAATCTCATAATATAAGTTTAATACTTATCATAAGTATTTTCCATTAATAATGAAAGTATTATTAATCACAAGTTTAATTAAAATGTTAATTAAATCATAAGTATTAATTAAATGATATAATAAATATATATCATAAGTCTTAAATAATAATAATAATTACTTTTTATATCATAAGTAATTAAATGATAATGAAATCCATTATTTATATCATAAGTTTAATAATTAATCCCAAGTTTTAAATCAAAAGTTCATCGGGTCGTATCCTGAGCCCCGGGTGTCGGTGTTCGGCGAGCCTTACATATATCTCCGCCTAAGCAAACCACCCGACACTTTGGTACACTCAAGAACACACCATGGACAGCCCACAAGTCGTGATATACAGCCAATACACTACTTGGAACTTCAATTCAATCAAAAACATGTTTTAGACGTAACGGGTGATTCGTGGCTCGGATTGAGATGACCCGAACATGAAAGTTCGCCCCACCATCAGTCCTAACACACTAACACACCCTAAAGTCACCAAATATGGTCACAAAGTTGGACCAAACCTGGTTCATACCAAAATCACATTTCAATCTTAACAAAATACCACTTTGCTCGTATCTAGGGCTCCGGGAATCGAAACGACATGAATCCGGAGTCTAAAATTAATGTCTTGATGAGAGGAACTCATTTATATACTTTATTTTATGATCAACATCAGTTACAATATCAGAAACACACGAAAAAGCTGCTGTCCCAATTTTATCAAATCGAAAAAATATGCAATCGAGCAATTCTACGCATACAATCAACATTTCAACAACTAATAATCATCATACTAATAATATAAACATAAAATAAAGAAAAATAAATAAAAATTAAAAGTTCTAGGGTTAGGGTTTATACCCTAATCAAGAAACAATCGGTATGATCGCGTAGAGAACGGAACGAGGAATGCGTTGGTGTTAATTGATTGATGATCCAAGTAATAAAATTGGTTGATGAAGATGATGTTGTGGTGGTGTTGGTGCCGTCACCAAAGAGAGAAGGAAGAGGGAGGAGAGCAAATTAAATTTAGGTTTTTAATTAAAAGTGGAAGTGATAAAATTAAAATGCCAAAAAAAGAAAATGGGGAGTATTACTCCCTCCCCCTTGGAATTTCGGCCAAAAGGGGGTGTGTGGAGTGGGACCCACTAGCCCAAGTTGCTAAGTGATTATTTCCTTATGGCCCGAAAGCCCGAACGATTTCCGAAACGCGAAAACGCACTTACGCGATTAAAAATCCGGAGAGATAACAAACGCGCGATGAAAAATAAATATAAATACCCTATATAATTATATGATCTTAAAATATCATATTTAAAATAATTAGTATTTAAATATCCCAAAAACGTGACCTTTGGTTTGAAAACCGAAAAGATTCGCCGGATGGAAATCCGCGACACGTAGAAACGTATAAATTAAAATATGAATACAATTATTCACATAACACTTAATAATTAATATATTATTATTAATATAATAATATAGGTCATAGAAATGACGTAGCACAATTAACAGTTAACGGTCGTTAAATAATTAACGGTAAAAGATAACGGAAAAAGTAGGGTCGTGACAGTACCTTCCCGTTACGGAAATTTCGTCCCGAAATTTAAGCAGGTGCAGGGGTTGACTCGGCATCTGGGAACAAATGCGGGTACTTCTACTTCATCTGATCTTCACGCTCCCAAGTGAACTCGGGACTGCGTCTGGTGTTCCATCTAACCCGGACAATAGGAATTCTACTCTGCTTAAGAGTCTTTACCTCTCGGTCCATAATTTCAACAGTTTCCTCAATAAAATGAAGTTGCTTATAAAAATGCAGCTCCTCAAGAGGAATGGTCTCATCGGCCTCGGCCGAACACTTCTTCAAATTCGACACGTGAAAAACGTCATGAACAGCACTGAGTTCTTGGGGTAATCTCAAACGATAAGCCACGGGTCCAACTCTCTCAATAATCTCGAACGGTCCAACAAAACGAGGATTCAACTTTCCTCTTTTACCAAAATGTACCACACCTTTCCAAGGTGATACCTTTAACATAACACGGTCACCGACCTGAAATTCAATATCTTTCCTTCTCTTATTGGCATAGTTCTTCTGCCGACTTTTGGTGGTTCTCAATCTTTCCTTAATCTGTACGATCTTCTCGGTAGTCTCATGAATAATTTTTGGACATGTGAGTTGAGCATTCCCAACCTCATTCTAGCAGACAGGAGACCTACACTTTCTACCATACAGAGCTTCAAATGGTGCGGCTTTAATACTTGCATGATAGCTGTTATTATAAGAAAATTCAGCTAGTGGCAAATACCTATCCCACCCATTACCAAAATCAATAACACATGCTCGTAACATGTCTTCTAACGTTTGAATGGTCCTTTCACTCCGACCATCCGCCTGGGGATGGTAAGCGGTGCTCATATCTAACTTAGTTCCCAAGGCTTCCTATACGGATTGCCAAAACCTCGATATAAATCGACTGTCTCGGTCTGAAATAATAGATACATGAACACCATGTCTTAAAACAATCTCCTTCAAATACAAACGAGTAAGCTTCTCCATCGAATCCGTTTCCTTAATCGGTAAGAAATGAGCTGACTTTGTGAGTCGGTCAATAATCACCCAAATGGTATCATAACCACCCACAACTCTCGGTAACTTCGTAATAAAATCCATTGTAATACCTTCCCACTTCCACTCGGGAATTTCGGGTTGCACCAAAAGTCCAGACGATTTTTGATGTTCGGCTTTAACCTTAGCACAGGTCAAACACTTAGCCACATACGTAGCCACATCCGCTTTCAAATTAGGCCACCAATACAGCTCCTTAAGAGCATGATACATCCTTCCTGAACCAGAATGAATAGAGTACCTAGACTTATGAGCCTCATCTAAAACAAGTTGTCGCATATCACCAAACTTCGGAACCCAAAGGCGTCCCGTAAAATACCGAGTACCATCGGTTCGTACCTCTAACTGTTAACTCAAGCCTCGGACCTTCCCGTTACAAAATTCTACTCCTTCATGGCTTCTTGTTGTGCCTCCAGAATCTGCCTTGCGAGGTTTGTTCGAATTGTCATATTCAAGGCTCTAAACCTGCGAGGGTCAGCCCTTTCTTTACGACTCAACGCGTCCGCCACAACATTGGCCTTACCCGGATGATACAAAAGTTCACAATCATAATCATTCAACGTCTCAATCCATCTTCATTGCCTCATATTCAACTGTTTCTGATCAAGGATATGTTGAAGACTTTTGTGATCGGTGTACACCGTACTTTTGACCCCATAAAGATACTGTCTCTAAATCTTAAGCGCAAACACAACAGCTCCCAATTCTAAATCATGGGTTGTATAATTCTGTTCATGGATCTTTAACTGACGCGACGCGTACGCAATAACTTTATTTCACTGCATCAAAACACAGCCAAAGTCCTGACGCGATGCATCACAATAAACAACAAAATCATCATTACCCTCAGGTAGTGACAATATCGGAGCGGTAGTCAACTTCTTCTTCAAAATCTGAAAAGCATTCTCTTATTCATCCTTCCACTCATGCTTCTTCCCCTTGTGCGTTAAAGCAGTCAGAGGTTTCGCTATACGAGAGAAATCTTGAATGAACCTTCTATAGTAACCTGCCAACCCTAGAAACTGACGAATCTGAGTAGGAGTTTTCGGAATTTCCCACCTTTCAATCGCCTTAATTTTAGCAGGATCAACTTGTATTCCCTGTTTACTAACAATATGTCCAAGGAATTGAACTTCTCTTAACTAGAAAGCACACTTAGAGAACTTAGCGTACAACTCTTCTTTTCTCAATAAATCAAGCACCAACTTCAAATGTTCTTCGTGCTCTTCATCACTCTTGGAATAAATAAGGATATCATCGATGAAAATGTTACCGAATTTATCCAGATATGGGCTACACACACGGTTCATGAGGTCCATGAACACAGCAGGTGCGTTAGCCACTCCGGACATCATAACAAAAAATTCGCAGTGACCATAACGGGTACAAAAAGCGATTTTCAGAATACCAGTTTCTTTAACACGCAATTGGTGATAACCAGAATGAAGATCAATCTTTGAATAAATGGACGAACCTTGAAGCTGATCGAACAGATCATAAATTCTCGAAAGAGGGTAACGATTTTTAACTGTAAGCTTGTTTAACTCGCGATAATCAATACACAATCGGAACGAACCATCTTTCTTCTTAACAAACAAAACAGGAGCTCCCCAAGGGGAAGAACTGGGACGAACGAAATATAGTTGCAACCAACAAAGAAAACATTATATAGAGTAGCCACCTCAGTGGTATAGATGTTTAAGACAATTCCTTCAAGGAGATAACGAGGATCATGAACTTCAAAGTAAATTTTCATTACATTTCCGAAAGGAAGACGTACGGAAGGTGTGATCTTTAAACGAGGGTGAACTTCCTAGCACAAGGAGCGAGTCAATCTAGGATTCATCCTTATTCTTCAATTTATGAGCGGATGAAAAGGAATGTGAATCGTGGATTATAAAGAATAGTCGACTCCAAGTGAGATGAATCTCCAAAAATGACTCTGTGCATCTCAAAGTATTGAATCATAGGATTGATGTTTACGAGGGTGTTGCGGTTGACAGCGAATATTGAGAGTAGAAACTCCTCAAACGGTCTAACGTAATATATATCCATGATACCCACTATAATAATAGTTGGGGTAGAAACCCACCTAGCACCTTTTCTACAATAGGGTGACCACCGAGCGTATCCCAAAAAATTGATTTATCGGTCCGTGTTTCGGCCATGTCCAACCATAAGAGGGAAAATTTTATGAGCGCAAAGACTTTCCAATAAATTTTATAAAACCGGCATCTAAAGTGGCGTAAGAGTTTCTATCAATGAATTTAATGGTAAATTTCATCCTTAAACCGAGGATGAGAAGAACTGTGATCCAGACACTCTGTAGGGTAATGCGAAAAGTTGATAAAATTAATCAAAGGAGTTTTGAAAAAGCTTTAAACGTTTGATGTGACAACATAAACAGAACGAAGTTCTTAGTAATTTAGAAGTATGTACAATGTGTATCATTTTATATAAAATAATCTGACTTAATTAAACAACTCAATAAAGGTGTGGTTTTAAAATAATTTTGAAGGTATAATTTAGTATGTACTAATCAAAATAGGTTAAGGTAAATTTATTCATTTGAATCTATACGTACATATACGATTTTATAAATTGTATACATGACAAAATATTTCATTACTTCTATCCGCCCATAAATCCGTGAGAACCACCCAATTAAACAAATGTGTAAAACTCCCGATGATAAACAGAGTATCTATATTTCAGAGGTTACAAGTTGAAGTAAGATTGTGAAAGATCGAGTAGATGACCTGAATCGTCGTGCGACATTTGACCAACAAATGTTACGAGGTCATGAAAACCAATGAGTTAAATGTTGTTTTGACTATTATCAGGACATAAGTCCTTGGGCCAAAACTGTTCCCGAGCGAAGCTGTCGCTAACAAGCGAGTTATGAAAGGATAGAGCATGAGATAGATAATCTGGTTAAAGCAAGCTTCTCGTATATCAACAAATAAGATAATGAATATTTTCCCTACCCATGTAATACATCGGAACTTCTAAATGAGTAGTGTAAAAATTTTCTTTAACTCGCTTTCTATTCCTCATGTCACAATATTGGGACTTCTTTATGAATTAACGTAATATAATCACGTTGGCCTGACGCCATTATATTTCATTAATTCATAGTTCCATTCCAATAGCACTACATGAGGTCAGGACACGCGATCAACCTCGAATTTCCACACAATTTCTCTAAAATAATTTCTTAAACAATGTGCTAAGGATAGTACAAGAGACAAAACATCATAAGTAACGAATAGGAGTAACGATGACATAGAAATGTCTTCGAAGTACCAAAAATCTCTAAAAGTCAAGAATGACGTTTTCTGGTTAAAAACCCAAAGCACACAGGCACAACGGCACAAAGGCACGTAATATAATAAGAATGTTATATACCTAAACATAATAGCTGATATTGAAATACCAAGCATTTAGAAGTCAAGAATGACATCTCACGTAATATAACTCAAACGTTATATACATAACCATAATAGATGACATAGAAATGTCTAGAATTTCAGAAGTCAAGAATGACATCCCTCAGTTTCGCTTTCCGAGGTGATCTTATAATGATAAACTCGCATGAGTTAGAGAATACATTTAAATCAGAATGGGAGTTCTTCCCGGATTCAGAACATAACCAGATGTATGTATGATAACAATATACATACTAATACGATACAAATAATCATATATAATAATACATTATAGGCCGGGCTGTAGACTAGACTCACTAATGCACCCCATTGACTCAGGGTGACGACATCAATGCAGCCTAATTCCCTACAACCAAGGCTCTGATACCAACTGAAACGACCCGTCAAAGTACACTTGACGACCATCGTTATCTTGGTCCCACAGCTTGATCATAACTCTATATGAATTTGATAAATAACCTTGCATTCTTTATTTAAAAATGGTTTCCTATAAAGGAAACCTTTCAAAATATGTAAGTTTAGAAAAATCATACATTATTATTTAACCAAAAGTTGACCAGAACAAAGTCAACAGCATCCACTATTAAATGTATCAAAAGAGAATGCAAGTTATTGTGTAACAAAAGCTGCCATCATAAATATGCAGACTCTCTAAGCACAGTGGAAGCAATCAATCATGAACCTGAGAATAAAACATGCGAGTAACTGTCAACAAAAATGTTGAGTGAATTATAGGTTTAATATTGCAAACAATATTTAATTTAAACCGTAAAAATTTATGTTTGAAAACATAAAAACTCCTTTTTGGACCACAAAATTATATGCTAGAAAACATATAAAAACATTATTCCATTTACCGTGAGCCACCTGGTAACCACTTAACCATTTATTTACCCTTGCCAAACACAATAAATAATATACACCGAACAAGTGTATCTACATCAAATTACGAAGTACTAAACATTCCGATTATAAATTGCTAGCGCGACTAGCTCGAAATGGGGTTGTCAAACCCGATAGATCTATCCATAGGATTCGGGTTCACCAGTAGAAACCAGTGATTACAATTACCAGATTAGGGAATATTTTTGTTCAACTCACAATGAATAATTTAAACCAACTTCCACTTGTGTCCAAAATATAAAATAAATTGCATGTATTCTCATCCCAAAAGATTTAAAATAGAAAAATGGGACTATAACTCACCTTAATAGTAATGAAGTAACCAACACAATTAAGCGAACAGCAAAAGTAGTACAGTGATCAGAAATGATCACAACGCCGACCTATAAACAAAGCAGGTCGATATAAATAACTAACTTATGTCAAGTCTTAGTATGATAGCTATTGTACATGTTGCAAGTAGACATAGAACAATACTCAATATGCAATGGTTTGATTGGAACAGCTTACGGACACACACTTTCTATTTTTAGAAAGTTTCTATTTTTGACAGGTTTCCATTTTTGGAAAGTTTCTATTTTTGAAAAGTTTCTATTTTTGGAAAGTTTCTATTTTTGGAAGGTTTCTATTTTTGGAAAGTTTCTATTTTTGGAAAGTTTCCAAATTTAGAAAGTTGATATTTTAGGAAAGTTTATAAGTTAGGAAAGTTTCCTTAATTAGAAAGTCAACAAAAGTCAACTGAAAGTCAAAGTCAACCGAAAGTCAACTCAAAAGTCAACCTTGGTCAAACATAGTCAACGTTAATTTTAAAAGTGTAAGTTATAATAATAATGTAAGTTATAACGTTTATTAAAGTTAAATATGTCTAATTATGTCATAACATAAGTTTAATTAAATTAAAATGAATTATTAAAGTTAATATAAGTTTAAATGATATAATTAATATAACATAAGTATTTAATTAATTAATTAAATATTAGTCATAATATAAGTATTATTCATTAATAATAAATTTTAAATTATATCATAAGTATTATTAATTAATAATGAATTATTAATCATATCATAAGTTTCTAATTATAATCATTAAATCATAAGTATTTAATAATTAAATTATGATTAAATAATAACTAAGCCTTATAATAATTAAATAATTAATTAATCCTTATTATAAGTCTTATTATAATAATCTCATAATATAAGTTTAATACTTATCATAAGTATTTTCCATTAATAATGAAAGTATTATTAATCACAAGTTTAATTAAAATGTTAATTAAATCATAAGTATTAATTAAATGATATAATAAATATATATCATAAGTCTTAAATAATAATAATAATTACTTTTTATATCATAAGTAATTAAATGATAATGAAATCCATTATTTATATCATAAGTTTAATAATTAATCCCAAGTTTTAAATCAAAAGTTCATCGGGTCGTATCCTGAGCCCCGGGTGTCGGTGTTCGGCGAGCCTTACATATATCTCCGCCTAAGCAAACCACCCGACACTTTGGTACACTCAAAAACACACCATGAACAGCCCACAAGTCGTGATATACAGCCATTACACTACTTGGAACTTCAATTCAATCAAAAACGTGTTTTAGACGTAACGGGTGATTCGTGGCTCGGATTGAGATGACCCGAACATGAAAGTTCGCCCCACCATCAGTCCTAACACACTAAAACACCCTAAAGTCACCAAATATGGTCACAAAGTCGGACCAAACCTGGTTCATACCAAAATCACATTTCAATCTTAACAAAATACCACTTTGCTCGTATCTAGGGCTCCGGGAATCGAAACGACATGAATCCGGAGTCTAAAATTAATGTCTTGATGAGAGGAACTCATTTATATACTTTATTTTATCATCAACATCAGTTAAAATATCAGAAACACGCGAAAAAGCTGCTGTCCCAATTTTATCAAACCGAAAAAATATGCAATCGAGCAATTCTACGCATACAATCAACATTTCAACAACTAATAATCATCATACTAATAATATAAACATAAAATACAGAAAAATAAATAAAAATTAAAAGTTCTAGGGTTAGGGTTTATACCCTAATCAAGAAACAATTGGTATGATCGCGTAGAGAACGGAACGAGGAATGCGTTGGTGTTAATTGATTGATGATCCAAGTAATAAAATTGGTTGATGAAGATGATGTTGTGGTGGTGTTGGTGCCTTCACCAAAGGGAGAAGGAAGAGGGAGGAGAGCAAATTAAATTTAGGTTTTTAATTAAAAGTGGAAGTGATAAAATTAAAATGCCAAAAAAAGAAAATGGGGAGTATTACTCCCTCCCCCTTGGAATTTCGGCCAAAAGGGGGTGTGTGGAGTGGGACCCACTAGCCCAAGTTGCTAAGTGATTATTTCCTGATGGCCCGAAAGCCCGAAAGCCCGAACGATTTCCGAAACGCGAAAACGCACTTACGCGATTAAAAATCCGGAGAGATAACAAACGCGCGATGAAAAATAAATATAAATACCCTATATAATTATATGATCTTAAAATATCATATTTAAAATAATTAGGATTTAAATATCCCAAAAACGCGACCGTTGGTTTGAAAACCGAAAAGATTCGCCGGATGGAAATCCGCGACACGTAGAAACGTATAAATTAAAATATGAATACAATTATTCACATAACACTTAATAATTAATATATTATTATTAATATAATAATATAGGTCATAGAAATGACGTAGCACAATTAACAATTAACGGTCGTTAAATAATTAACGGTAAAAGATAACGGAAAAAGTAGGGTCGTGACATAAATTATTTAAAATTTTAAACATATGAATTGACATATAAAAATATAAATAAATATATAGATATAGATACATAATTAATAAGGCTAATTTCTTATTTCATAATTTTGTATTATTTTCTAAATGCCACTTTAAGCAAGGTATAACAACCTTCATTTTTTCTTTCTGAAATGACCAAAATACCCTTGGGGTTTTCATTTGTTCTTCTGTGTATTCGATTTAGGGTTGTTATCCGTTTACGATTAATGAACTATAATTAATACTTGTATTAAATGATCGTATTTATTACTTAAGCACTAACCCTAAATATTAAATATAAAGCCTAACCCTATATTTATTAAGCTATAGTAATTATTAATATTAACTGGAGGCATATAATCATTTTAACTCACTACAAAAATATATAAAATTATATATTTAACTTTACAATTAAAACTATAATGTTCAATATAAGACTTGAAGTAATAAAATAAATAAAATGATAAATAAAAAAATAAAATATATAAGATATATATATTAATATAATGCCGAATAAAATATATATATATATATATATATATATATATATATATATATATATATATATATATATATATATATATATATATATATATATATATATATATATATATATATAATATAAATAAATAAATGCCGAAATAAATAAATAAAATAAAAATAAATATGCATGTTAATAAAAAATCGGCTAGCATGATTAATAAAAGAAAAACTTAATTACTAAGTAAACTACAAACCTAGCCTAATCCTAATTCTTAATCGTTTTTCTTCAAGAAAACCTTGAACACCAAGTAATCCCTAGTAATCCTAAGGTGTTCATGACTCTAAAACTCAACTATATTAAGGACCCCTAGGCTCATTCTCTTCATTCACAAATCAATCAAAACCCCCTCTCTTCCCTCCTTGTTGGCGACGCAAGAACACAACCACCACCCTCCCACCTTCGGTTTTCAACAACCAAACCACACCACCACCTGCTGCCATCGTTGCAGCCTAACTCCACCACGAAACCACCTCCTTTGTTGCTGCAAACCCCATGAAAACATCCCCTGTTGCTGCTGCTGTGATCGTGACCCAAAAACCCACCAAAACTGATCCATATTGCCACCTTCTTTGTTCGATTTGCTGCTGCTGCTATTTTGCTTGATCCCCACATTCAACCTTCACATAATCTTGATCTTAACAACCCTAAGGTGCCCCTAGATCTAATCTTGTTCATACTTTCATTAGTTTCAATTTTATATATAAAAAAATATATATATATGTATTCACGTATGCATGTATGCATGCATAGTCTATATATGTATCTATGTATTTAATATATGTATATAAGTATGTATGATGAAGTATTATACGTAAGTATGAAGTTAAAAAGTAATGAAACTATTTTTATACAATTATTAACATTATCGATTAGATATATATGGTTAAATCGTTTTAAATTGTTTTAAATACTTAAAATTGGTTATGATAATTATCACAGAGGTTATTACACTTATAAAAATTAATGGATGAAAAAAATTAATTATTATAACATTATATATAATTATTCTATAATTAATGGTATTATTATATGGTTTTAATGTATAAAACGAATTTAAATTGTATTAAATATTAATATCAGTAATATTTTCATAGAAATTATTTAGAACAGTAATATATCATATAAAAATAATTATAATGATTTTTTTAATATTAGTTATAATTAAATACTAATTATTTATTAATTAATCGTGAAATAAGGGTCTAATTCGTAATAAATATATATATAATAATAAAAATATATATATAATTTTTATGAGTTTTATAAACTTAAAGAAGTATGTAAAAAATAAAAATATATTTATTTGGGTTTATTTAGTAATTATGTAGAATTAAACTTGTTTTGTGAACAAATTAAGGGTGAAAACAAAAATAAATACAAAAAATATAAAAAAAACGTTTTCTTAAATTTTTATACTGATCTATTTGATTAACTAAGTCTATAAAAATCATGTATATGATTTTTAGATATTTAATTAATTATTTAGACATTTATGGATAATGTTTGATTAATAAAACCCTATTATTTCTGAAGTAATTTAGGTATTTATTTAATGGTAATTCGAAGTAATTAGAATAATAATATTATTACTATAACTTGTAAACTTATCTATATGGTAATACCTTAATTACACTAAATTATATTATCACATATATAATTATTAAGTACATTAATAATTCGTTGGGTGTATACACCTATAACGTGAAGGTTATAATTTAAAGATAACGTGCACTTTATACGAACCTCACCGCTACTTACGGCCTAGGGAACCGCTTGTGGATCTCGAATGCCAAGACTTAGATTCTGGTCAAGTGTCCTGGGCGCTCGGTAACAACAGATCATCAGAGTGACTTATCTGATAGCAACGAGGTTGCGCAAAGTTGTACAACGTCTTTGTGAAGGATTATAACCCGAACATACTAAAACTAGAAACTTACTATAAGTGGAAGCTTTCCATAAATAGTAGGTTTCCAAAAATAGAAGCTTTTGAGAAATAGGAACTTTTCTCGAAAATAGTCACTGTTAATATAGTTGCTATATTAATAAACAAACTTTATGTCTGTTAGACATTAACTAATCAAACGTTATATCTCTAGGTTGAGATCCCCGATTACATACTCCGTTCATACTTCTTGCGTGAAATCACTTACTTGCTATTAAGGTGAACTTCATAGCCTCTCTTTTTACTATTTCTTAACTGTTTTTTTAAACTTTGGGGTGAGACACATGCTTGCTTTTAAAATTGTTTTACGATTAGACACAAGTACTCAAACTTGATTAGTTCAAACTGTGCTATGACATGCTTTCTTTCATGCTAAATCCCTACCATGATATTGTTAATTGCTACTTCGAAACGTAAACTTAGTTATTGTGAGTAGGCCTACTGAGAGTGACATCTCTACCCATTGGCGTGATCGTTAAGGGTGTACATAATAATGATTTCAACGACACTGACAGTTCAAGGTGTCATATGGTAACTTTGTTTAGTCTCGATATCATACACCTCAGCACTACTAATGAACTGATAACACTTTATAACTAAATCTTGTGGTCTGAAACTTTATTGATTATATAAACCTATGATGTTCACTCAACCATTGTGTTGACATTTTAAGCATGTTTGTCTCAGGTGATGATTAGCTTATGTGCTGCCCTATGATGTTTAGCTAGCTGATGCATTAGAGTCGTTCTCGCTTATTTATATTTGTGTTGTGATATTGTGAAGTCATATTTACCCCGGCCCTATTTAGGTGTATGACACAAGGTTTTTTAAATAACTATTCTTTTTAACAAAAGTTAATAAAAATTTTATGTACCATAGATTGGATGCTTTTATATATCAATTTAAACTCATGTAACCTCAAACCTTCTAAAAGGTTCGTTTAGTGAGATAAAATAAGAAATTAGATACTCCATTAGATATTAGAAACAGAAATTATAAGATATCTGAAAACGTGGCGGGAAAATAGCGCAACCAGAAATACCTAAATAATATAGTCGTTGCCAAATTGAGCTTTTTCAACCCAACATCCCCCAAAAACTATTGATCACCATCTTTTTTTCCTTCCATGATAAAAGAATGCAATTAAGAAATTTCTGTTTTCTCAAATTCTGAGCTGATTATCGTATCTATCAATAAATATTAATCGCTTATTGCGGTTCAATTTTTTTTATTATTATTAATCGCTAGTAACAAAATGAGGAATATTGCGGTGGTTATTATGGTTTTATGGTTAACGGCTAGTGCGACGGTGTGCAGGAGTTTAAATGAGGCCAAAAAAGGGGTGGAGAATGTAAAAGAGAAGGTCGCTGATTGGGCCATGACAAAAGTCACTCCGTAAGTTAACATCCATTATTTCAAAACTCTATAAAAATGAATAAAATTCATTAGTCTGTCGTACAAGATAAGATATAGGATATAAATTTAAAAAATTTATATCTTCTAGTGTGGTTAAATGGTTACAAACGGTATCCATTGTGTCATTATAACGGCTGTTGCGGCGTATTGATGACTCGTCTCGGCGTCTAATAAATCGGTCAACGGTCAAACGTCGGGTGAAAGCGGGAAATGTCCGGTCAACGCCGGGCAAAAGTCGAAAATTCGGTTAAAATCGGTCAAAAGTCGGTCGAATCGTTCAAATTGACGTAGTTTAGTGTTAATTGTTGTATTATATTAGCGGTAATAGCAATTATAGGTAACAACGAAATTTTTTGACTTTAATATATATATATATATATATATATATATATATATATATATATATATATATATATATATATATATATATATATATATAGAGAGAGAGGATCCAGTGAGAACTCAACATGTGTGAGAACCTGAGAACTCCAATTAGAACAATTTTAGTGAAATTCGAGCAAATTTTTGGTGAAATTCGAGCAATTTTGGTGAAATTCGAGCAAAAAAATTTGGCGGGCGAACAAAAAACAAGAAATTCGAGCAATTTTGGTGAAATTCGAGCCAAAAAAATGGCGGGCGAACAAAAAAAGGGAAATTCGAGCAAAAATGTTGAAATTCAAGCAATTAGAATAAAAAAACAAGGGCGAATAAAATTGGATGTATTAGAACAAAATTGAAGGTATTAGAACAAAATTGGAGGTATTAGAACAAAAAAAAAAAAACAAGGGCTAACAATTTTAAGGTATTAGAACAAAATTGAGATGCATCTTGTAGAAAATGATGCATCTTTTTTTGTAGAACTTAAATTGTTTTAATTTCAAAATTTTTGCTCTAATTTCAATTTTTTTGTTCTAATTTCAATTTTTTTGTTCTAATATCAAAATATTTGCTCTCCCTTCTTTTTTTTTCGAATTAACCAAAAATTGTTCGATTCTACCTTTTTTCTGTTCGAATTCCATAAAATGTAGAAATAGTTAGATGCAAAGAGATGCATCTTAAAAAAGTAACAAAATAAAAATCAATGACCACAACAATTTTGTTAAACACAATATTTGGTATTTAATTTAGGCCTGAAATAACAATCAAGTTATCTTTTTGTGTTCTGGTGAAGAAGCATCTATTAAACACATACATCGAATGAAAGGAGGTCTGAAGAGGATTTAGAATACCTTCATTCTGCACCACCTCTACTATTACTATTTTCACAACATTTAAATAAACCCGAACTGCAGGGACTAACTCAACTACCATGTTATACAGCCACGGTCCCATTCAAATGGGAACACACACCAGAATCCAGAAACAATAATTGAGTAAAAAGGTACTCTTATAATTAATTGAGTAGTGTATGCTGTTTCAGAAAATTACTCCTAATTGAGAATGTATTTGATGAATTGAAAGATGTAGGGTTGACAGTTTATTGCAAAGATGTAGTTGATTGATATATTCATGATTAATTTGGTCAATCAAGGTTGTTGTTAGGTGTTTGATTTTGTTGGTAGGTATTTGATTTGGGTGTATGAGAAGGTAGGTGAATTAAAGAACTACCCTAATTTAACACAACTGACCGTGCTTTTTGTTCGACCACGCTCAATTTTGGTCGCCCGCTTCATTTTTTGTTCGACCAATAAAGTTCTCAGAGTTCTCTCCCTTAAAAAGTTCTCATTTGATTCCTTCACTATATATATATATATATATATATATATATATATATATGTGTGTGTGTGTGTGTGTGTGTGTGTGTGTGTGTGTTAGCGGTAATAGCAATTATAGGTAACAACGAAATTTTTTGACTTTAATATATATATATATATATATATATATATATATATATATATATATATATATATATATATATATCAACAGTCAACGTCTGTCTCAACCCTCGTCTCGACCGCCTTATCCCTTCTTAACCTTTTAAAGTTCCGAATGTCTCAACCCCGTCTCACGGGCTTTTTCAACTTTGGTTAGAAGTACAATGATTATATGCATTTTTGATAATTCAATTAGAGTTACATGTAAAAATGATAACAAACTAATTAATAATCTTTGGTAATGAGCATTTTTTTCTAGTAGCTACAGTCCTGTAATATGAACTGATAATTGAAAAATGTATTTTTGCGAATGCGCATTCGAGGGTTGCATAAAATGTTAAAAATCGACTAACGTTTAGTAACTTTTTAGGAGCCTCAGAGTAGACCAGGATGACGTGAAAGGAGGTGCTCAGAACGCAGTTGATAAAGCGAGTCAGGCTGCATCGAAAAGCACCTCCAAATTGAATTCCGTTGCTTCTGGTATTTGGGTTGTAACAATATGCATAAACATAACGTCATGCATGCATACAGATCTGCACATATTAACTTCTTTTTTTTTATTTTTTTTCAGAATCATCAAAGTATGTTTCAGAGAAGACAGACGAAGTGGGAAGCTTGGCATCTGAAAAGGCGGAACAAGCGATGGAAATGGCTGGTGGTGCAAAGGAAAAGGCTGCTGACACGTATGATAATGTGGGTGATGATGTCAAGGTTAAAGCATATGAAGCGTATGCTTATGTCACTGAACTTGCACAAGAAGCCATGAAGAAGGTTCAAACTATGGCTGGTGTTGTTGAAGAGCCTATAGAAGAAAGAGGGCCTTATGATTATGTGAGCGAGGGGGCTAATAAAGCAATGAATGCAGGTTCGGATATGGCTAAAAAGGGTAAGGACAAAGTGAATGATAAAGCGTATGATGTTTATGAGTATGCGTCGGAGAAAGCGGATCAAAAAATACGAATGGCTACAGATGAGGGTTCTGAAATCAAAGCGAGCGTGGAAGGTAAAGCAGAAGATGCCTACAATTCGGTCGAAGATTATGTCGAGTCGAAAGGTTTTGATGCTTATGATAAGGCTTTAGAGAAGGGTGGTGAGGCTAAGGATTGGTCTAAAAAGAAGGTTTCGCAAGCAAAGGATGAAATGCAGTCAAAGGGTTCCGATGCTTACGATAAGGCTTCAGAGAAGGCCTTGGAAAAGGGTGGTGAAGCTAAAGATTGGTCTAAAAAGAAGGTTTCACGAGCAAAGGATGAAATGCAGTCGAAAGGTTTAGATGCTTACGATAAGGCTTCAGAGAAGGCCTCGGAGAAGGGTGGTGAAGCTAAAGATTGGTCTAAAAAGAAGGTTTCACAAGCAAAGGATGAAATGCAGTCGAAAGGCTCAGAGGCTTACAATATGGCTTCAGATAAGGCCTTGGAGAAGGGCAGTGAAGCTAAAGATTGGTCTAAGAAGAAGGTTTCACAAGCAAAGGATGAAATTCAATCAAAAGGTTCCGATACTTACGATAAGGCTTCAGAGAAGGCTGACGAGGCTAAGGATTGGTCTAAAGAGAAGGCTTCACATGCAAAGGATGAAATGGAGTCGAAAGGTTTAGAAGCTTATGATAAGGCTTCAGAGAAGGCTGGTGATGCTAAGGTTTGGTCTAAAAAGAAGGTTTCTGAAGCAAAAGATGAAATGCAATCAAAAGGTTCAGATGCTTATGATAAGGCTTCAGAGAAGGCTGAGGAAGCTCAAGATTGGTCCAAAAAGAAGGGTTCTCAAGCAAAAGAAGAATTGCAATCGAAAGGTTCTGATGCTTATGATAAGGCTTCAGAGAAGGCCGGTGAAGCTAAAGCTAAGGCTGATGAATCTTATGAGGTTGCGAAGGAAAAAGTATCTGATGCAGTCGGAAAGGCGTATGATTCAGCTAAAGAAAAGGTTGCTGAGTCTAATATGAAGGAGAAAGCTAAAGAAACGTATGAGGTTGCTAAAGAAAAAGCATCGGATGCTGCAGGGAATCTTGAAGCAGCAATACAAACATAAAAAGCAATGGAATTCTATTGTGAGTGTGGTGTCTTCCTTCTCTTTGTTTCTATTTTTTAGTAGGATACAAGTTTATGGTATTGTTATTGTTGTAGAATATTTTCTCGACGAAATGTAAGTTACACCTGATGTTCCTTTGTTGGATGTGTAATAATATGCGTACCTGATGTTCCTTTGTTGGATGTGTAATAATATGCGTATGGTAGTGGGCGTTGAAGGTGGGGGTTTGTCTCCTTTTCGCCACCTCAATGAGCTCATGTAGTTTTTTTTTTTTTTTTTTTTTTTTTTTTTTTTTGGGCTCTTGTAACTTATATCATGTTATCTTCTCTGATTATGAACTACTTAAATCCTAATCTTAATTTTGTTCCCATAGCTCACTATAAAGTACTTTCAATAAAACACATCTATACTTTATGAGATTTGATATTCTAGAGTACCTGCAATGTTGTGTAGAGTATGATCCTTTAACACAAAGGACAGTTTCACCAAATTGAGCTCGATGATTCTGTAGTGGTTTAGGTGGATTGTTCTTGGGCTGATTGTTACGAAGGAGACTAGAGAATGTTATACCTAGTGAGATCCTTTGTTACAAAATGTGAAAGGAAAAATAACTCGCAAGATGGGCTTATAAACAACCAAAATGTGAAGGAAAAAAAAAAACTCGAGTACATGGAAAGAAGCTTGTTATTAAGTGTGACAAATCCATTTACAATAACAATAAACATTGTAATAATCAAATTAACAATTAACAATGAGCTCACATCTACATTTATGTCACTTGATCTTCACAAGTTCCGTGTAACTGGCAAAATATTGCGCCACTTGAATCAGTTGATGCAATCCCATGTCATTGCCCCCAAATGCAAGCCCTGTAAAACGAAGCCACCGGCTTATGTAACTTTACAACAGTGTTAATTAGTAAAACAAATATTCAAGTCGTTTATGATCCTAACGCTTGTAGAACCCAAACATTATTAAGGTTCATTTTTAGCAGCAATCGATTGTTCATGTCATCATTTAACCACATTAGGACTTACCTAATACAATCTATTATAAGACATTATGTTTCCAATAATAGTTGTATCAGTGAAGTTAAACTAAAAACCTTTTAGATGCAAAGCTCAAAAAACATAGATAATAGATATAGATATTAGGGTCATCTGTGACAAAACAACATAAAATTTAGAGGTTCAAGTATTCTCATGCTAAGTCGCATACAAAAGCCAACAGCCAACTAAGTAATGTTTGATTAAGTGTCCTCCATAAAACTCAAGAACCTTAAATTTGTTTAAACCTAAATTCAGAAAAAAAATTGTAGGCGGTATGTAATTATATCTCAACCATCACTTGATCTATTTGTTAATATGATCAGTTGGTTTTCTAATCAGAAATATAATTACATATCCCACCAATTAATCCACATTTACAAAATGACACACATACATAAATAAGAAGAGGGAAGTTAATCACACAGGTCTGTAGGAAACAGCAAATTATAGTTAATAGTTAACCTGGTTACATTGGTCACTTGGTGATCCTACAAGCACATCAATGATGCAAATGTATTGCAGCAATATAGTTGTAAAAAATTGAGGTGACTTGTCATTTTGTTTCAAAAACAAAAGTACTTCTTATAAACATCCTCCTAAAAAGGTAGTGTGACAGTCATATAAACAAGCATCTTAACAAAGCCTTTACATGAACATGATTGACATATATCCTTGAACTTCAATACCTAAGAGCGATATTAGAACTAAAAGATAACTTGAGTTTTCATTATGTCCAATAGGGTTTGCATAATCTTTTTATTATATACACCTAATTACTTTATAAATCCTTAAATTCTTCACAGTTACAGTGTTACAAGATGTGTAAAAGTAAGAACATGAATCAACCTAAAAGTGGGAAAGTGCGACTTAACTGAGTAAATTTGTTTCGTATCATTGCATCTCTAGAAACACCCATATATTCGACTAAAATATTGCATTGTTATTACATAAATAATTACTCCATACTAAACTCTTGTGTTGCTGTGCAAATATATTGGCGCAACTAATAAACAATTAGCCAATAAAGATCCAACAGAAACAAGCATTTTAATTTTCTAATTTACATATGGCCTTTCTGAATAGCTATTTATTAATAAAAAATTTAAAAACTCAAAAGAAAAATCGAGTTGACGGGTCAACCTGCTCATTTGACCAGTATCAGCCCATTTGATACCATCCAAAACATCATCTTTTCACAAAAGTTATTGAAAATATGGCATATGCCACAACATCAAAGGTTGTCAATTGTCTTGATGCACATGTTCAAACATTAGAAGATAATCAAAGAACCCCAAACTGTACAAGGTGATTTAAATCAATACGAAGGCAAGTCTAAACACAAACTTGGATCCTAATTTCTTATTAAATTAGAGAGACGAAGGGAATAAGGGAGAAAAAAGAAATTGGTTAAATCTTGATATGCAATAATTTACTGTTCAAGATGCCAGTGTTGCAGTTCAACTGTTTTCCAACCACAAAAGAAAAAATCATAGAACTATGACCTATGTATCAGTGAGTGGTTTTTACCTAGCCTCAAGATTGAATGGTAATCAAGCAGGAAAAAAAACTAGATGATTGAGGTTAGTGGCAATACATACAAAATAAGCAGCACCAACTTCACATTTTATGCCATATAAACCAAATAAAATGCAAACATTGTTAGAACAGTTGGATCAGAATGGATCACCATCATCATTTCCAAACTTAGAAGATTGTTACAGCTATCAAGATAATCCAAACGGCTAGGTTTTCAATTTGAATACCTTCCATATTTGTATAGGCTTCTCACCATATTTAGATCATATGTTCCTATATAAATAGATGTAGCAGACTCATTGTATTCATACAATTTTAATTCTCAATAAAAAGCTTCTACAATTCTTTCTTATTTACAATAAACATATCAGAAATATGTGTCCCTAACACATCTAGGATCTACAGGGAGGAAGCACCTACAAACTATTCTACCACATCAAACAGATAGCAGACTACCCTTTCTAGCTTTTCATTAAGAATTGATATAAGTATATGTAACCACTACAGGCGTTTAACTGCAGGCGTTTAGCTGCAAGCGTTTAGCTGCAAGCGTTTAGCTGAAGCTTTTTAAATGTATTTAATTGTTTGGCAAAGTAGCTGGAGCTGTTATAAAATAAGTAAAATGACAAAAATGGACACTAGAAAAAATACTTAAATATCATTATTTTAGTTTAATAAAACATAGTCAGTAACCAATTTAAAATTCATTAAGATTAAATGGGTAAGTAGAATGCAGTCAAAATCAAAATCAGAATGTAATCAAAATCAGAATGCAATTAACTATATAAATATAAATTAGACGTAAAGATACAAACATAAGATATAATGCTTATACAGTATATAAATAAATTAAAATCATAAACATTGATTAGAAGCATAAAAGATACAATGATTAAACCAACAAGTAGACTAGGCTTGGTGTTTACCTCAAAGAAAAAAAAAATGTCAGTGGCGTAATTAAGGAACAACGAAGGAGGATGTGATCAAAATTAGGGTTGGGCTATATAAAGCATGATGATAACAGAATTACGTGGGAGATAGAAAGGTTATTTATGTAAATTAATTATCAAACGCTCTTTTTCCCCCCTAAACGCTAGATCAAGAAGCGTTTCAATTTGGAGCTTTTTTCATTCCTCAAAAAGCTTTAAGCACCTGTAACCAAACGGAGCTTTTTAATAAATAGGAGCTTTTTCATAAAAACTAAAAGCTAAAAGCTCCAAAAAGCTTCAAAAAGCTCACCGCCAAACATGCCCTAAATGTCTAGATTCAGATGCCTAACAATAATCATTAAATTATCATCTGTGAACGTGTATACATATAATATACGTACATAATAAAGTAATGAATTAAAGCATCAGACAAACTACCCGAGATTTCCAATGTTGTTTATGGGTTCCAAAAGCTGCAACTGAAGTTGTTGTTGTTGCTGCTGCTGCTGTTGTTGTGCCTGTTCAGACTGCCCTAACTGCTGTTGATGTTGATGTTGATGTTGCTGCTCAATTAAAGCATTATTCTCTAATAAAACTGCAGTTGCAGCAGCAGCCTGAGTACCCTTACCTTCAACAAACCGCCACATATACCACGCCCCAACAGACCTATACGGCCGCCATTTCTCACAAAGCTGTTCCATTTGTGAAGGCCTGGGTAACTCATTCAACATATACAAAAGCTGCACTCCTTTCCTAACTCCCAAATCACTTAAAGGCAAAACATCAGGTCTATGTAACGAAAATATCATAAACATATGAACAGACCATGATCCAATCCCTTTAACCATTGAAAGCATCGTAAATAAAGACCTATCATCCATTTTCACCACCGTTTCGTCCGACAATATCCCATTAATATACTTATTAGCCAAGTCATATAGATAACTTGCCTTACGTCCCGAAACGCCAATTTGCTTGAGCTGGTGCTGCGTAACAGAAAGCACAGTTTTCGGAACTACACCGTCTTCACCGCCACACAGACTTACAAAACGTGTGTATATAGAAGTACCAGATTTATAAGCTAACTGTTGATACAAAATGCTTTTAGTTAGGGCTAAAAAAGGCGGTTGATGCGAATCAAAAGTCGGTGGCGGATAATTATCGATTAAGTTCGCAAGTAAAGGATCAGCGGATCGGAGGTGGCTGAGTGCGGCGGCGATCTCGCCGGCGGCTGATAACGGTTTGATAATTTTAGGTATATCTAGGGCTGATCGTGAAGGATTTCGACGACGAGTTTTAGTTACGGTTGCAGGTGTTGTTGTTGTTGTGGTCGAAATAACGATTGCTTTTGATGCATCAGCTTCAGCGATTGTTGATTGATGTTCAGTGTCATCAGAAATTAGGGGTGATGATGATAATTTTCGTATTTTTTGGGGACGAATTGGGATTTTAGTAGGGTTTGAAGTGGTGTTGATTTGAGAAGAAGGTGACGGTGGTTGTTGGGTAGGATTTGAAGCGGTGGGAATTTGAGGTGATGTGGAATCTGGTTTATTGTCGTCCATTTTTTAGGGTTTTGATGAAGCTAAATTTGGGGATTTTAGGGTTAGGGTTACGGTGGTGGTTGTGGTGGGGAGACGGTGAGTTTCTGTTAAGTGGTACTTTTCTCGTTGGAAAGTTGAGTGGGAGTGATGAGGATTATAACGGATATTTTTTACTTCTGGTTCTAGATACGGGATTACGTAACTTTTGTTTTGGGTAAAAAAATTTGTATATTATTTGTATATTAAATTAAATTAGAAAATTTTAATAATCTATCTATTTATCTATCTATATAAAAAAAAAATAATTGATTAGCTTACATGTCATTAACTCCTTAAATATTGCATATTAAGTCAAAGTGTAATTTTCACACGTCAGAATTATTCATTTATACCTTTATCAACCTTTAAAATCACATATTTACCCAAGTAATTACATAATATCATATATACAAAATTTAAATACTAAAACTACCATATTGTAACACCCCGTTTTTCTGTCGCGTTGTTTTGGACGTCATTCGAATTACGAGGCATGTAAGCGTATATTTGGATCCCAAATAAAGTTGGAGTTGATGTTCCAAAACCTTACCATTGGATTGTAAATCTCATTACGTTTCCAACAATACTTGATTCATCGAAAACGGAGTTATGGATTGAAAGTTACGACCAAAACAAATTTCAGTTTCAGTCACAGTTCATTTGGACGCCGTCCAGCAATTCTGGACGCCGTCCAACTGACCTGACGGGCCAGCAGCTGCATTTTACTCAAATTAAAAGGGGTACTTTGGTCTTTTCACTTGTGGACTGATTGGTGGCTTTAGTATCAGTTTTAGATCCACTTTTGGATCATTTTCACATCCACAACTCTCTCATCACATCTTAGAGAGAGAGAGGAGAGTTCTGGAGAGAGGAAGCTTCAAATGGTGATGAAGGTGGTGATTTTGCCCAAATTGGAGTGGTTCTTGGTGCTTGTTGGTGTTTCTAGCTACTATAGCTCGTTTTGGTGCTTGAGGTAAACCCTAATCCGAATTGTAGTGTTTGATTTCTTGTTTGAGTTAGGGTTTGTGTTAGTTAGAGTTATAAAACCATTTATTGTGAAATTTGGGGGTTTTGGGTAAGATTCATGTAAGTAAGCCTAAATGGGTGACTTAGGGTTTCGATTGATGAAATTGTAAGTTTGGGGCTTGCATGTGTGGGTTAAAACTTAGAACACTTGTGTACTAGTGATTTTGGTGTTGCGTTGACTTGATTTTGGGGTGTGAACCCTAATATGGGTCAAAATGGGTTTTGTATTAAAATGGGCAAGTGTTATTGAAGTTTAGTGTCAAATGATGGTTTTGAGATACAATCACTAGTTGTTAGTGATTGTAAGTACTTGGGTGTAATTTGACAAGTCGAGTGAATTAAACCTAGTTTGGTCAATGGGAGTCAAACGTGGTCAAAAGCAATATGAGTCAATATTGCAAGTGTTGGGGTTTTGGTGTAATTGGCGTTTGAAATTATTACTACCTAATTTGTAATTTAGTGTTAAGACCTAGGTTGGTTTAAATGGTGTTTTCGAAAGTAAATCACTAGCCGTTAGTGATTAAAGATGTTTTTGGGACCTATGTCAAAATGGGTTGACTTTGATGGGTCAAAATTGGTCATGACACTAGTTTTGATCAAATGGATGTTAAACGCTTTTGTTAAGTATTAAGTGACGTTTTTGAATGAAAGTAATCATGGGAAGTGATTTTGATTTAAATGGTGTCAAGTATAATTTAGATTAAATTGTACTTACTTGATGGGTAGAAATTACCACCCGTAGTGGTAATTGGTGAAGTCCACTTTAGGTGTCAGGACTAGCTGGTTACTACAGAAGGTTCATCCAAGACTTTTCCAGAATAGCAAAACCCTTGACTGCATTAACGCATAAAGGGAAGAAATTTGAATGGAAGGATGAACAAGAGAAAGCGTTTCAGTTATTGAAGAAAAAGCTAACTACGGCACCTATATTGACATTGCCTGAAGGGAATGATGATTTTGTGATTTATTGTGACGCATCAAAGCAAGGTCTCGGTTGTGTATTAATGCAACGAACGAAGGTGATTGCTTATGCGTCTAGACAATTGAAGATTCACGAACAAAATTATACGACGCATGATTTGGAATTAGGCGCGATTGTTTTTGCATTAAAGACTTGGAGGCACTACTTATATGGGGACAAAAGTATTATATATACTGACCACAAAAGTCTTCAACACATATTTAATCAGAAACAACTGAATATGAGGCAGCGTAGGTGGATTGAATTGTTGAATGATTGAGATTCGTTACCACCCGGGGAAGGCAAATGTGGTAGCCGACGCCTTGAGCAGGAAGGACAGAGAACCCATTCGAGTAAAATCTATGAATATAATGATTCACAATAACCTTACTACTCAAATAAAGGAGGCGCAACATGGAGTTTTAAAAGAGGGAAATTTAAAGGATGAAATACCCAAAGGATCGGAGAAGCATCTTAAAATTCGGGAAGACGGAACCCGGTATATGTAGTGACCCGAACTTTTCCATGTTTATATATATTAATTGAGATTGATATTTACATGATTAAATGTTTCCAACATGTTAAGCAATCAAACTTGTTAAGACTTGATTAATTGAAATATGTTTCATATAGACAATTGACCACCCAAGTTGACCGGTGATTCACGAACGTTAAAACTTGTAAAAACTATATGATGACATATATATGGATATATATATATAGTTAACATGATACTATGATAAGTAAACATATCATTAAGTATATTAACAATGAACTACATATGTAAAAACAAGACTACTAACTTAATGATTTTTAAACGAGACATATATGTAACGATTATCGTTGTAAAGACATTTAATGTATATATATCATATTAAGAGATATTCATACATGATAATATCATGATAATATAATAATTTAAAATCTCATTTGATATTATAAACATTGGGTTAACAACATTTAACAAGATCGTTAACCTAAAGGTTTCAAAACAACACTTACATGTAACGACTAACGATGACTTAACGACTCAGTTAAAATGTATATACATGTAGTGTTTTAATATGTATTTATACACTTTTGAAAGACTTCAATACACTTATCAAAATACTTCTACTTAACAAAAATGCTTACAATTACATCCTCGTTCAGTTTCATCAACAATTCTACTCGTATGCACCCGTATTCGTACTCGTACAATACACAGCTTTTAGATGTATGTACTATTGGTATATACACTCCAATGATCAGCTCTTAGCAGCCCATGTGAGTCACCTAACACATGTGGGAACCATCATTTGGCAACTAGCATGAAATATCTCATAAAATTACAAAAATATGAGTAATCATTCATGACTTATTTACATGAAAACAAAATTACATATCCTTTATATCTAATCCATACACCAACGACCAAAAACACCTACAAACACTTTCATTCTTCAATTTTCTTCATCTAATTGATCTCTCTCAAGTTCTATCTTCAAGTTCTAAGTGTTCTTCATAAATTTCAAAAGTTCTAGTTTCATAAAATCAAGAATACTTTCAAGTTTGCTAGCTCACTTCCAATCTTGTAAGGTGATCATCCAACCTCAAGAAATCTTTGTTTCTTACAGTAGGTTATCATTCTAATACAAGGTAATAATCATATTCAAACTTTGGTTCAATTTCTATAACTATAACAATCTTATTTCAAGTGATGATCTTACTTGAACTTGTTTTCGTGTCATGATTCTGCTTCAAGAACTTCGAGCCATCCAAGGATCCATTGAAGCTAGATCCATTTTTCTCTTTTCCAGTAGGTTTATCCAAGGAACTTAAGGTAGTAATGATGTTCATAACATCATTCGATTCATACATATAAAGCTATCTTATTCGAAGGTTTAAACTTGTAATCACTAGAACATAGTTTAGTTAATTCTAAACTTGTTCGCAAACAAAAGTTAATCCTTCTAACTTGACTTTTAAAATCAACTAAACACATGTTCTATATCTATATGATATGCTAACTTAATGATTTAAAACCTGGAAACACGGAAAACACCGTAAAACCGGATTTACGCCGTCGTAGTAACACCGCGGGCTGTTTTGGGTTAGTTAATTAAAAACTATGATAAACTTTGATTTAAAAGTTGTTATTCTGAGAAAATGATTTTTCTTATGAGCATGAAACTATATCCAAAAATTATGGTTAAACTCAAAGTGGAAGTATGTTTTCTAAAATGGTCATCTAGACGTCGTTCTTTCGACTGAAATGACTACCTTTACAAAAACGACTTGTAACTTATTTTTCCGACTATAAACCTATACTTTTTCTGTTTAGATTCATAAAATAGAGTTCAATATGAAACCATAGCAATTTGATTCACTCAAAACGGATTTAAAATGAAGAAGTTATGGGTAAAACAAGATTGGATAATTTTTCTCATTTTAGCTACGTGAAAATTGGTAACAAATCTATTCCAACCATAACTTAATCAACTTGTATTGTATATTATGTAATCTTGAGATACCATAGACACGTATACAATGTTTCGACCTATCATGTCGACACATCTATATATATTTCGGAACAACCATAGACACTCTATATGTGAATGTTGGAGTTAGCTATACAGGGTTGAGGTTGATTCCAAAATATATATAGTTTGAGTTGTGATCAATACTGAGATACGTATACACTGGGTCGTGGATTGATTCAAGATAATATTTATCGATTTATTTCTGTACATCTAATTGTGGACAACTAGTTGTAGGTTACTAACGAGGACAGCTGACTTAATAAACTTAAAACATCAAAATATATTAAAAGTGTTGTAAATATATTTTGAACATACTTTGATATATATGTATATATTGTTATAGGTTCGTGAATCAACCAGTGGCCAAGTCTTACTTCCCGACGAAGTAAAAATCTGTGAAAGTGAGTTATAGTCCCACTTTTAAAATCTAATATTTTTGGGATGAGAATACATGCAGGTTTTATAAATGATTTACAAAATAGACACAAGTATGTGAAACTACATTCTATGGTTGAATTATCGAAATCGAATATGCCCCTTTTTATTAAGTCTGGTAATCTAAGAATTAGGGAACAGACACCCTAATTGACGCAAATCCTAAAGATAGATCTATTGGGCCTAACAAACCCCATCCAAAGTACCGGATGCTTTAGTACTTCGAAATTTATATCATATCCGAAGGGTGTCCCGGAATGATGGGGATATTCTTATATATGCATCTTGTTATTGTCGGTTACCAGGTGTTCACCATATGAATGATTTTTATCTCTATGTATGAGATGTGTATTGAAATATGAAATCTTGTGGTCTATTGTTACGATTTGATATATATAGGTTAAACCTATAACTCACCAACATTTTTGTTGACGTTTAAAGCATGTTTATTCTCAGGTGAATATTAAGAGCTTCCGCTGTTGCATACTAAAATAAGGACAAGATTTGGAGTCCATGTTTGTATGATATTGTGTAAAAACTGCATTCAAGAAACTGATTTCGATGTAACATATTTGTATTGTAAACCATTATGTAATGGTCGTGTGTAAACAGGATATTTTAGATTATCATTATTTGATAATCTACGTAAAGCTTTTTAAACCTTTATTTATGACATAAAGGTTATGGTTTGTTTTAAAAATGAATGCAGTCTTTGAAAAACGTCTCATATAGAGGTCAAAACCTCGCAACGAAATCAATTAATATGGAACGTTTTTATTCAATAAGAACGGGACATTTCAGTTGGTATCAGAGCGTTGGTCTTAGAGAACCAGAAAATTTGCATTAGTGTGTCTTATCGAGTTTGTTAGGATGCATTATTGAGTCTGGACTTCGACCGTGTTTTTTTTAAAAATGATTGCTTAACATTTTTGTTGGAAACTATATATTTTTAACATATGAATATTATGTGATATATTAATCTCTTAACGTGTTTGATATTATGTGATAGATGTCTACCTCTAGAACAAGTCCCATTGACTCACCTAATAATAATGAAGAGTCAAATGTAAATTGGAATGATTTGTGGACTGATTCACAAGTTCCCGAAGAGGAACCGGAAGAAGAGTCGGAACCGGAAGAAGAATCGGAACCGGAAGAAGAATCGGAACCGGATGAAGAAATAGAACCGGTGGGGGAAATAATAAAACGGTTAAGTAAAAGAAAATCCTCAACCAACCGACCAAAGTTAATTATGGTCAATGGTGTTTCCGCCAAGGAAGCAAAATATTGGGAGGATTACCAATTCTCCGATGAATCGGATTCCGACGAGAATTCCGATGATGTTATAGAAATTACCCCAACTGAATTTAAAAAGGCAAAAGAAAATAATAAGGGAAAGGGCATAAAAATAGAGAAATCTAATTCCAACCCCGATGAACTTTATATGTATCGTCAACCCCCGAAGTCCTTAAGTTGTAACAATGACCCGTGAACCTCTAAACCACCAGGTTTTTCTAAACCAATGTGGACAACGACGGCTCATATTAGGGGAACATCATATATCCCTAGAAACTTGGCAAAACGAACCAAAACCGAAGAAGAAGAAACGAGCGAGTCGTAATAAGATAGTTGTATTCGTGTGGTGTAATATATGTAATATAGTGTTCTTATGCTTTATGATATATGTAAAAATTGCTTGTATTAAAAAGTATTTTTTTATGAAACTAACTCTTGTCTATTTTACAGTTTAAAAACACAAAATGGATAGACAACCCAATATTTTAAGAGACCTACCCGGAGACATGATTGATGAAATCTTGTCTAGAGTCGGCCAGAATTCTTCGGCACAACTATTTAAGGCGAGATCAGTTTGTAAGACATTCGAAGAACGTTCCAAGAATGTCTTGGTTTATAAGAGACTTTCGTTTGAAAGATGGGGGATATCACATTGGGAAACCCATAAGTTACGATGTGTTTACTTTGACGCATATATTGCGGGGAACCCAAATGCTATTTTACGCAACGGGTTAAGAAATTATTTTGACTCAATATATCCGAATATTGGACTTCGTGATTTAGAAAAAGCGGCTAACATGCAACATAAAGAAGCATGTTATGCTTACGGATTAGTAATGTTCGCTTCTCACCAAAGTGAGAACAAGAACATCGGGCTACAACTATTAAACAAAACGTTTCCACAAGTGACGGAGTCGGTAATTGGGGTAAGAAATGAGGTTTTTAGATTATTACGGGACTGTTGGACATTACGTAACCCTCGTCCCTTTGATGACGTTACAACACGCTGTCTTATCAACGGCCATAACGGTTATGTTGCACAAGACCAAGGATGGGAAGTAGTCCTAGTAAAACCAGAATGCATGACTTGTTTCTGGACGTATGAATTACGTGTCTTTATTGCCTTTGCCGAACGACTTGTGTACTAGCTAGAATTGTCTTCACAACTATCTTGTATCAAAGTTATTGTGTGCTATATTTCATGCTTTATGTAAAATAAGCGGTATTGTAAGTTTGTAAAATATTGTATAAAAGTTTGAACGCGAAATATTATTACAATCAGTTTTTCATATAGAATTGTAGTAGTTGTGTGACGCCCCGTACTAAATCATCATGTACGGACCATCAACAACAGGATCATTACAAGGTTAAGTACTATATGCGTTTTCAAAACAGAGTTTGTATTCATTAATAAAAGTGACGTCATAACATACGTCAATTGTTTTACAAATCAAAGTATGCTTCACTAAGTAGAAGCATTAAATAAGTGTACATGACCATAATGGTCGTTACATAACATAAGTTCATAAGTAAAAAGTTTGAATGCAACATAAGTAGTCATGCGATAACAACTCTAGGCAGCGGGTTCTACAGCACGACTAGTAAGATAGCGGAAGCGACTTCAAGCACCTGAGAAAATACATGCTTAAAAAGGTCAACACAAAGGTTGGTGAGCTATAGTTTAAGTATAACAGTAACGTAAGTAGGCCACGAGATTTCAGTGCTACAACGAGCGTTTCAAAAGTATGTAAAAGTATATGCTTAACCGTGGGCACCCGGTAACTAACTTAACGTTTAAAGTACCCCCTTAAAGTGCACTTGGCAAGTGCGTATAACCTCGAAGTATTAAACACTCGTTAAATGCTAGCGCTACTAGCCCGAGTGGGGATGTCAAACCCTATGGATCCATATCTAAGATTCGCGTTCACGGTTCAAAAACCAATGATTAAACGTTACCGAGCTAAAGGGAATGTTTCTGCCGTTATATAACCCACACATATATAAAGTTTAAGTACTCCTGCCTAGTATGTAAAACATAAAATCCGCATGTATTCTCAGTTCCCAAAATAAGTTAAAGTAAAAAGGGAATGCTATAACTCACAATGATTAGTAGTAATGGTAAGGTAGTAGTCGGAAAGTGGTGTGCAAGTAACGGTCCAAACGTCCTCAACCTAAGTCAAATAGCACTAAGTCAATAAGTCGTCTAAAAAGGTTTACAAGTACGTAATTAAGGTCATAAGGGTCATCATCAATCATCATTAAACAAAAGGTAACAAGTAAGACTCGTTTATGAAAGTCGTTTAAAACAAAGGCTGACTTCGGTCAGTCACCACGGCCTCTACCCTTACTGAATTAAGGTGAGACCAGTGGTCATGGCTCCGTCTATGAGTCCCTTAAGTGTGGTAAAATTTACAGAAGCAAAATCATCTTGGTTTGACCGTGGCGACGGTCTAAGTGCGAGTAGGTCAGAAATTTCTGCACAACGTTAAAGGACATGGTAACGATCGGAGGGCCATAAATCCTAAACCGTAACTCGGATTAAGACGAGTCCTATATGAAAAGTTATCTACTCGAAAAGTTCTATCTAAAAATCAAGGTTAGAACAGCCCAGGTCTTCTGGTCTGTTCCAGAAGCATCAGGTCAGTAGGTTTTGGACAGAACAGTGGGTTTGGAGAGTTCCGGTTGTCTCGGTGCTTGATGTTCATCACGGTTCTCATCCTTGATGCGTATAGCTTCAAGTGTACAACTCGTTGATGTGTTAACATCATTTTGACCAAGGTTTGTCCATCATAACTCAAGTGCAAGTGTTGTAAGTGTTTGATGAACCAAGGTTACATGTAAGTTTATGAACAAGTTCATGAACACTAAGAAAGATCACAACCAAGTGTTGGATCCATGATACTTGCACCAAAGTGTAAGCTCTTGTTGGTTTCATGTCCTTGTTTAAGTGTGTAGTAAGCAACTAACAATAAGAAATAAAGAAAATGAATGATAAGCCTAAACCAACCATGAAGGTGGTATTCTAGTAACATACAACAAACAAGAACACAAGTAACAATTATAAAGATTATAAACTTTAAATCTTTGAAATAAATAAAGTAGAAAGCTAATTAAACAAGAAGATGATTCATAGTTGCTCTTACTTTTAAAGATTCAACCCAAGTTAATCTTTAAGTGAAGTAACTTCAAAGTTACTTCAAGAACTACAAGTAAAGAGTTTCTACAACTATGAACTTTAAATCTTTGAAACAAAATATGTAGAACATAACTAGATAGCTTATGTTCTTGATGTTCTTGTAAAATACAAGATATAAATGGAGAATCAAAACTAGGAAGTTAGATTCTTGAAAGTTAGTAAGTAAGTAACAACAACATGTAACAAGAATCAAACAACAAACAAAGATTGATGATGATGAATGCTTATGAAATCAGTTTTTACCAACAAAGAAAAGAAGAAAAGAAGTTGTTTCAAACACTTACAAGTATGAGAGAAAAGAGAGAAAGTAAAGAGAGAAAATAAGATGCAAGTTTTGTGTGTGTGTGAGAATGAGATTTCAAGTGAACAAGTAATGAAAAATAATGAAGTGTGGACTCCTTTGAGCCCCCAAACCCCACGGTTCTGCAGCAAAAAAAAGGGAGAGGAGAGTTGTTTTATGGTTACATGCATGTTAAAGTTCAAAAGTTGGTTAATAAGGGGTGTATGCATGGGAAGGTGTTGTAAGTGTCATGTAACAAGATTCCAAGTCTCAAAACTAACTAGTTAGGTTCCAAGTATGATACTTGCATTAAGAGATGGGCTAAATAAGTCCACTAAAGTGTAGGGTGGGCTTACACTAGTCCATTAACACTTAAAAGGCCCAAGTTGCAAGTAGTTAGCAAGTAATCCAATAAAAGTCCATCTTAAGCCCAAGTAATTAACTAAAAGCCTTAGTTAATTAAAATGATTAATAAAATTAATCATGGATGTAAATAATATCTTAAAATATTATTCGTGCAAGTTCCGGGTGTCACAAAGACGTTTCGGGCATTTAAAGTTCAAGTACGGGCAATTAAAGCAACATGTAAATGTAATAACATACATTCGTTTAATCAAGCGTATTAATAATAATAAATATTAATAAATAACGTAGGAAAAACCAGGGTCGTTACATTACCCACCTGTTAAAGAAAATTTCGTCCCGAAATTTAAGCTGAGGTAGATGGAGGAGTCGGGAAAAGGTGAGGATACTTTCGCATCATTTGATCCTCTCGCTCCCAAGTAAACTCAGGTCCTCGTTTGGCATTCCATCGTACTCGTACAATCGGAATCTTGTTGCGTTTCAAAGTTTTGATCTCACGATCCATAATTTTAACAGGTTCCTCCACAAAGTGGAGTTTGTCATCAATAGTAAGTTCTTCCAATGGTATGATGAGTTCGGGTGCAGCAAGACACTTCTTCAAGTTTGACACATGGAAGGTAGGATGAACTGAGCTCAATTGTGCTGGTAGATCCAAACGGTATGCAACTGGTCCAACACGTTCCAAGATCTCGAATGGACCAATGTATCGTGGGTTCAACTTTGCACGTTTTCCAAAACGGATCACACCTTTCCAAGGTGCAACCTTCAACATTACACGATCACCAACATTAAATTCAAAGTCTTTCCGTTTAAGATCGACATAGCTCTTTTGGCGATCACGGGCAGTCTTAAGTCTAGCTTGGATCTGAGCAATCTTCTCCGTAGTTTCGTGAACTACCTCGGGTCCGGTGATTTGCTTTTCGCCTACTTCGGCCCAACAAATAGGAGATCGGCACTTACGACCATACAATGCTTCAAAAGGTGCAGCATTAATGCTTGAGTGATAACTGTTATTGTACGAGAATTCGGCGAGTGGCAAATGCCTTTCCCAGGCCTTTCCAAAATCAATGACACATGCACGCAGCATGTCCTCCAAGGTCTGAATCGTTCGTTCACTTTGCCCGTCAGTCTGAGGATGATAAGCAGTACTCATGTCAAGACGAGTTCCCATGGCTTCTTGCAAAGAACGCCAAAATCTGGAAGCAAAACGGGGATCGCGATCGGAGATGATTGATAAAGGTACACCATGACGAGATACAACCTCTTTGATGTACAGCTGAGCAAGTCTTTCCATTGTATCAGTTTCCTTCATCGCTAGGAAGTGTGCAGATTTGGTGAGGCGGTCAACAATAACCCAAATAGTATCGCATCCGCCCACCGTCTTCGGCAGCTTAGTAATGAAATCCATTGTGATCCTTTCCCACTTCCATTGTGGGATTTCCGGCTGTTGAAGTAACCCAGAGGGTCTCTGATGTTCGGCTTTAACCTTCGAGCAAGTCAAACACTTACCAACATAAGTCGCAACGTCCTTCTTAAGATTCGGCCACCAATACTGTTCTTTAAGGTCGTGGTACATCTTACCTGCACCGGGGTGAATCGAATATCTCGATTTGTGTGCTTCATCAAGTATCAGGCTTCGTAGATCTCCATAGTAAGGTACCCAAATTCTTCCGGCATAACATCGGAGTCCAGACTCTCTAACCTCGAATCGAGAGACAAGTATGTTCAAATGCTCGTGAGATATGTTCTCCTCCTTGAGAGCCTCAACTTGGGCTACTCTGATCTGGTTGTTGAGGTTCGAGTGGATGGTGATGTTCAGAGCCCTAACACGGAGAGGTGCCGTCCTCTCCTTTCGGCTTAAAGCGTCAGCTACAACATTGGCCTTGCCAGGGTGATAACGGAGTTCACAATCGTAGTCGTTGAGCGTCTCGATCCATCGACGCTGTCTCATATTCAATTGCTTCTGATCGAAGATGTGCTGGAGACTCTTGTGATCGGTGAAGATAGTGCTCTTAGTTCCATACAAATAATGTCTCCACAATTTGAGTGCAAAGACAACGGCTCCAAGTTCAAGATCATGTGTAGTGTAGTTCCGCTCACCTTTGATCGTTGCATCAATACACAACCAAAACCACTCTTCGATGCATCGCAATAAACAACAAAGTCATCACTGCCTTCAGGAAGTGATAGGATAGGTGCGGAGGTTAACTTCTTCTTCAAAGTTTGGAATGCTGATTCGTGTGTGGGTTCCCAAATGAACTTCTTGCCCTTGTGAGTCAGTGCGGTCAAAGGACGCGCAATCAGAGAAAATCCTTCGATAAACCTTCGATAGTAACCGGCGAGACCTAGAAATTGGCGAATATGCGTTGGAGTAGTGGGGGTCTCCCACTTGCTGATGGCTTCAATCTTGGCGGGATCAACTTTGATACCCTGGTCGCTCACAACATGACCCAAAAACTGTACTTCCTTCAACCAAAATTCGCACTTGGAGAATTTGGCATAAAGTTGCTCTTGTCTTAAGAGTTCAAGCACTAGCCGAAGGTGTTGCTCATGTTCTTCTTCGCTCTTAGAGTAGATGAGGATATCATCTATGAAGACGATAACAAACTTATCCAAGTAAGGCTTGCAGACACGATTCATGAGATCCATGAACACGGCAGGGGCATTTGTCAAACCGAATGGCATCACGAGGAACTCATAATGACCATAACGGGTCCTGAATGCAGTTTTCATCACGTCACTTTCCTTCACCCTCAGCTGGTGATATCCGGATCGCAAATCGATCTTTGAATAAACGCTCGATCCTTGTAGTTGATCAAAAAGGTCATCAATTCGTGGAAGAGGATATCGATTCTTGATAGTCAATTTGTTGAGTTCACGGTAGTCGATACACATACGGAAGGATCCATCCTTCTTCTTTACAAACAACACAGGTGCGCCCCAAGGCGAGAAGCTTGGTTGGATAAACCCTCGATCTAATAGCTCTTGTAGTTGACTCTGTAATTCTTGCATCTCGGAAGGTGCGAGTCTATAAGGTGCGCGAGCTACAGGTGCAGCTCCTGGCACTAAGTCAATCTGAAACTCTACTGCTCTCTGCGGCGGTAATCCAGGCAATTCCTCTGGGAAGACATCAGAAAATTCGTTCACAATTCGAACGTCGTTCACGTTCTTCATCTCAGTTTCTACCACTTTCACATGTGCTAGGACAGCAAAGCGTCCCTTCTTCATAATCTTTTGCGCTTTCACGCAACTAATGAGGTTCAACTTCGAGGTACATCTCTCTCCATAGATAACCAGTGGTTCGCCATCTCCTTGTGGTATGCGAAGTGCTTTATCTCCACAGATAACATCGGCCTTTATCTTGCTCAACCAATCCATACCGACGATCACGTCAAAACTTCCCAGTTTGACAGGTATCAAATCAATTTCGAAATCTGCACCAGCTATGTTGATAATAGCTCCACGACTAATATGGTCGACCTTTTCAAGTTTTCCATTGGCGACCTCGACAAGCATACTTTCCTTCAAAGGAACTAACGACCAATCTAACTTATCACAAAAATGTCTACACACATAGCTCCTATCGGCACCAGTATCAAATAGGACAGAAGCTAAAAGATTGTTGATCTTGAATATACCTGTCACCAAGTCGGGGTTGTCGCGAGCGTCCCTTGCATTAACATTGAAGGCTCTAGCACGTGGTGGTCCGCCATCCTTACGCTTGTTAGGACACTCGTTTCTGAAATGGCCCGTCTTTCCACATTCATAACACTTCTTAGGCCCATTGTTGTTGTGGTTTGGCTTCACATTCAAAGTGGTAACCTTGCAATCCTTGCCAACATGTCCAGATCGTTGGCACTTCTCACAGATAACATTGCAATACCCAGTGTGGTGCTTGTAGCACCTATTGCATTGTGGTAAGGTTCCTTTGTAGTTCGGATTGGTGCGGTTGTTGTTGTTGGGGTTGGTGTTGTTGTTGTGCATGTTGTTGTTTTGCCTGAACCCTTCATGTCGTTTTGCCGGGTTTTGATCATAGTTCCTGCCCCTGTTGTTGTTGTGGTTGTTGTCCCATTTCCTCTTTTCACCACTAACAGTTTCGAACTTAGCCTTCTCCGGCTCGTCAAGGATGATTTGATTCAAGAGAGTATGCGCCATGCACATTGCTTCGGGAACGCTTGGCGGCTTGGATGAGGTAACATTACCCTTGATGGACTTAGGAAGTCCCGAGAAGTATTTCTCCAAACGCTTAAATTCGGGGGTGACCATGGTTGGACACATAAGAGCCAATTCCAAAAACCTACGGTTGTAGCTGTTAAGGTCGTTCCCTACGATTTTCAATTGCATAAATTCGATTTCCATCTTTTGAATCTCGGTTCTCGGACAGTATTCCTCGATCATAGCACATTTAAATTCTTCCCAAGGCGTAGCATACGCCTCATCAATTCCTTTCGCTTGGGCCATGGTATTCCACCATGTGAGCGCGCCATCAGACAGCGTGCAAGATGCAAATTTCGTTTTGTTAGCCTCAGAACAATTGCTAACCCTGAATACCGATTCCAACTTTTCGAACCATCTGGTGAGACCGACGGGTCCCTCAGTGCCACTGAAGTAGTGTGGCTTGCAGTTTTGAAATTCCTTGTAAGTACACCCATCTCGGACGACAGGTGGATTGACAGGCGGTGGTGGTGGAACTTGGGGTTGTCTTTCAGCTAGTGCAGCAGCGACTCGCTCGTTAATCATTTCCTCAATCTGGGCGGCGGTAGGTGTGGTTCTTCCGTTGGCCATGATGTTCTATACAAACATTTTGACTCAAGTCAAAATCCATTATGCAAATAATAATAGTACATTATATAACAACCAACATGAAAACAGCACAACACATGTTGATTAAATAACGCAAGCAGATATAGGTACCACAAAACCATGAGATGATAACGTAAATAGAACACTTGCGCAAGAAGTAAGCAACACAAATTCCATTCATTAATGATAATAAGTTCATACATTACAATAAGTTCGTACATTACATAAGTGAAATATGAAATTACAAAAGAGATTACAATACAGAATCTAGTACAAAGTCCTACGGCGATGGTGGGTACAAGATGTCCAAAACATGAGTCAACTGCTCCTCGAGCTCAGTAACTCGAGTCTGGAGAATCTCAATCTCCCGCCTCATTTCCTCATTAGAGGAAGATGGTGGGGCAGGTGGTGCTGGCGGTGCAGGTGGAGCCGGTGGTGCTGAAGTGGATGGTCCGGCTCTGGGTGGAGACGGTAATATCTGTGGATCGGCGGGGTACGGCACCAGCCGTTTACGAGCAGTGATCCTACGACGCCGACCATAAGCGTCAGTGACAGTACGACCAGGAATTATGCCAGCGAAGCGATACCGCTTCTTCGGCGGGGTAGAAGGTGCCTGAATCGGTCGGTCAGCGGGATCCTCCTCATCACTGGAGTCGTCAGATGAGGTGTCGTCTGAAGAAGCATCGGTGGAAGAACCGTCGTCTGAATCATGCGGTGGTGGCGCGGGTGGCTCAACATATCCGAAAGCGGCCAACATCTGTCGGTGTCGGCCTGGCGTAATCACGGCTAAGCGGCCGTCGGCAGTGCGTCGGCAAGGTGTGCGCCAGTGATTACGGAAGGGACCTTCCCCGAACTCCGCGGGGATCTCCATGCCACCAATGCGAGCCAGTTGCCTCAGGGGTCTGGAAGAAGACGCCGGGATAGGCACACTAGAGCTAGCTCCAGAACTAGAGGCGCCGGGGTCGCCAGTGGGTGTCGGGGCCGGAATGTCAGCAGCAGCAGCAGCAGCAGCAACAGGTGCAGCAGTGGGAGGAACAACGGGGCCTGAGCCGCTCGGGATGTCAGTAGGTGGAACGTCCGACATCTGAACAAGGAAAAATAAATTTTCCATGTCAGTATGTCATAAAGCAAGCAAATAATAGGCCAACAGTTTAAATCATGTATAACAATAAGTAGCATGGCAATATCAGTAATCGTACGAAACTAGCATGCAATCGAAAGCAAGTAATAGCATGCAGTAGTGAGATCACGTAGTAGCATACGGCATATAGCAGTAACAGTAAGCAGCAGCATGCAGTAAGTTCAGCGGAAACAAGTAAACTAACAAGTTGTAGATTAGCCCTATTAGTGAATCCTACTCGGGTCGGTCTTAGACTCACTAATGCATCCTAATTCCCTACAACCATTGCTCTGATACCAAATGTGACGCCCCGTACTAAATCATCATGTATGGACCATCAACAACAGGATCATTACAAGGTTAAGTACTATATGCGTTTTCAAAACAGAGTTTGTATTCATTAATAAAAGTGACGTCATAACATACGTCAATTGTTTTACAAATCAAAGTATGCTTCACTAAGTAGAAGCATTAAATAAGTGTACGTGACCATAATGGTCGTTACATAACATAAGTTCATAAGTAAAAAGTTTGAATGCAACATAAGTAGTCATGCGATAACAACTCTAGGCAGCGGGTTCTACAGCACGACTAGTAAGATAGCGGAAGCGACTTCAAGCACCTGAGAAAATACATGCTTAAAAAGGTCAACACAAAGGTTGGTGAGCTATAGTTTAAGTATAACAGTAACGTAAGTAGGCCACGAGATTTCAGTGCTACAACGAGCGTTTCAAAAGTATGTAAAAGTATATGCTTAACCGTGGGCACCCGGTAACTAACTTAACGTTTAAAGTACCCCCTTAAAGTGCACTTGGCAAGTGCGTATAACCTCGAAGTATTAAACACTCGTTAAATGCTAGCGCTACTAGCCCGAGTGGGGATGTCAAACCCTATGGATCCATATCTAAGATTCGCGTTCACGGTTCAAAAACCAATGATTAAACGTTACCGAGCTAAAGGGAATGTTTCTGCCGTTATATAACCCACACATATATAAAGTTTAAGTACTCGTGCCTAGTATGTAAAACGTAAAATCCGCATGTATTCTCAGTTCCCAAAATAAGTTAAAGTAAAAAGGGAATGCTATAACTCACAATGATTAGTAGTAATGGTAAGGTAGTAGTCGGAAAGTGGTGTGAAAGTAACGGTCCAAACGTCCTCAACCTAAGTCAAATAGCACTAAGTCAATAAGTCGTCTAAAAAGGTTTACAAGTACATAATTAAGGTCATAAGGGTCATCATCAATCATCATTAAACAAAAGGTAACAAGTAAGACTCGTTTATGAAAGTCGTTTAAAACAAAGGCTGACTTCGGTCAGTCACCACGGCCTCTACCCTTACTGAATTAAGGTGAGACCAGTGGTCATGGCTCCGTCTATGAGTCCCTTAAGTGTGGTAAAATTTACAGAAGCAAACTCGTCTTGGTTTGACCGTGGCGACGGTCTAAGTGCGAGTAGGTCAGAAATTTCTGCACAACGTTAAAGGACATGGTAACGATCGGAGGGCCATAAATCCTAAACCGTAACTCGGATTAAGACGAGTCCTATATGAAAAGTTATCTACTCGAAAAGTTCTATCTAAAAATCAAGGTTAGAACAGCCCAGGTCTTCTGGTCTGTTCCAGAAGCATCAGGTCAGTAGGTTTTGGACAGAACAGTGGGTTTGGAGAGTTCCGGTTGTCTCGGTGCTTGATGTTCATCACGGTTCTCATCCTTGATGCGTATAGCTTCAAGTGTACAACTCGTTGATGTGTTAACATCATTTTGACCAAGGTTTGTCCATCATAACTCAAGTGCAAGTGTTGTAAGTGTTTGATGAACCAAGGTTACATGTAAGTTTATGAACAAGTTCATGAACACTAAGAAAGATCACAACCAAGTGTTGGATCCATGATACTTGCACCAAAGTGTAAGCTCTTGTTGGTTTCATGTCCTTGTTCAAGTGTGTAGTAAGCAACTAACAATAAGAAATAAAGAAAATGAATGATAAGCCTAAACCAACCATGAAGGTGGTATTCTAGTAACATACAACAAACAAGAACACAAGTAACAATTATAAAGATTATAAACTTTAAATCTTTGAAATAAATAAAGTAGAAAGCTAACTAAACAAGAAGATGATTCATAGTTGCTCTTACTTTTAAAGATTCAACCCAAGTTAATCTTTAAGTGAAGTAACTTCAAAGTTACTTCAAGAACTACAAGTAAAGAGTTTCTACAACTATGAACTTTAAATCTTTGAAACAAAATATGTAGAACATAACTAGATAGCTTATGTTCTTGATGTTCTTGTAAAATACAAGATATAAATGGAGAATCAAAACTAGGAAGTTAGATTCTTGAAAGTTAGTAAGTAAGTAACAACAACATGTAACAAGAATCAAACAACAAACAAAGATTGATGATGATGAATGCTTATGAAATCAGTTTTTACCAACAAAGAAAAGAAGAAAAGAAGTTGTTTCAAACACTTACAAGTATGAGAGAAAAGAGAGAAAGTAAAGAGAGAAAATAAGATGCAAGTTTTATGTGTGTGTGAGAATGAGATTTCAAGTGAACAAGTAATGAAAAATAATGAAGTGTGGACTCCTTTGAGCCCCCAAACCCCACGGTTCTGCAGCAAAAAAAAGGGAGAGGAGAGTTGTTTTATGGTTACATGCATGTTAAAGTTCAAAAGTTGGTTAATAAGGGGTGTATGCATGAGAAGGTGTTGTAAGTGTCATGTAACAAGATTCCAAGTCTCAAAACTAACTAGTTAGGTTCCAAGTATGATACTTGCATTAAGAGATGGGCTAAATAAGTCCACTAAAGTGTAGGGTGGGCTTACACTAGTCCATTAACACTTAAAAGGCCCAAGTTGCAAGTAGTTAGCAAGTAATCCAATAAAAGTCCATCTTAAGCCCAAGTAATTAACTAAAAGCCTTAGTTAATTAAAATGATTAATAAAATTAATCATGGATGTAAATAATATCTTAAAATATTATTCGTGCAAGTTCCGGGTGTCACAAAGACGTTTCGGGCATTTAAAGTTCAAGTACGGGCAATTAAAGCAACATGTAAATGTAATAACATACATTCGTTTAATCAAGCGTATTAATAATAATAAATATTAATAAATAACGTAGGAAAAACCAGGGTCGTTACAGTTGAATTGTATATTAGCTACTAAGTATGAACTTAACGGGTAGGTACTACCCGAATTTAAACTTATAAAATGCTAATATGAAGAAAAAGCTTTTATAAATGAGTTCATATTATGCTACGAAATACTATTAACTACTCTTAATATTCTGTATGATTAACTTGTTCCATTTAACTATTTTGAAGGAAATGGCACCGACTACTCGACACACCGTGAATATGAATGAAGAGGAATTCCGTACTTTTCTAGCTTCAAACATAGCCGCAGTACAGGCTGCGCTACATACCAACAATAACCTTGGATCTAGCAGTACAGGAAATCGTGTAGGATGCACCTACAAAGAATTCACTTCCTGCAAACCTTTGGAATTTGATGGAACCGAAGGACCGATCGGATTGAAACGGTGGACCGAGAAGGTTGAATCGGTGTTTGCCATAAGTAAGTGTACTGAAGAGGACAAAGTGAAGTACGCTACGCATACCTTCACAGGTTCTGCGTTAACATGGTGGAATACCTATCTAGAGCAAGTGGGACAAGATGATGCGTACGCACTACCGTGGTCAGCATTCAAGCACTTGATGAACGAGAAGTACCGTCCCAGAACCGAGGTCAATAAGCTCAAGACAGAACTTAGAGGGTTACGAACCCAAGGATTTGATATTACCACGTACGAAAGACGATTCACAGAATTGTGCCTATTGTGTCCGGGAGCATTCGAAGATGAGGAAGAGAAGATCGACGCGTTTGTGAAAGGATTACCGAAAAGAATCCAAGAAGATATAAGTTCACACGAGCCCGCCTCCATACAACAGGCATGTAGAATGGCTCACAAACTAGTGAACCAGATTGAAGAAAGAATTAAAGAACAGACTGCTGAAGAGGCCAATGTGAAGCAAGTCAAAAGAAAGTGGGAGGAAAACGGTGATAAGAATCACCAATACAACAACAACAGCAATTACAACAATAATCGCAACAATTATCCCAACAATCGCAACATCAATCGCAACTACAACAAACGGCCCAACAACAACAACAACAACAACAACAACAGCAACTACAACAATCATCCCAACAACAATAATAACCGCAACAACAACAACAATCAGAAGCAGCTATGCCAAAGGTGTGAAAAGAATCACTCGGGGTTCTGCACCAAATTTTGCAACAAGTGTAAAAGAAATGGTCATAGCGCGGCGAAGTGTGAGGTCTACGGACCAGGGGTTAATAGAACGAAAGGAACAAATGGTGTCGGAACGAGTAATGGCGGAGCAAGTAGTGTCGGAGCAAGTTATGCCAATGTAGTTTGTTATAAATGTGGAAAACCAGGCCACATTATTAGAAATTGCCCGAACCAGGAGAACACGAATGGACAAGGCCGTGGAAGAGTTTTCAATATTAATGCGGTAGAGGCACAGGAAGACCCGGAGCTTGTTACGGGTACGTTTCTTATTGACAATAAATCTGCTTACGTTTTATTTGATTCGGGTGCGGATAGAAGCTATATGAGTAGAGATTTTTGTGCTAAATTAAGTTGTCCATTGACGCCTTTGGATAGTAAATTTTTACTCGAATTAGCAAATGGTAAATTAATTTCAGCAGATAATATATGTCGGAATCGAGAAATTAAACTGGTTAGCGAAACATTTAAGATTGATTTGATACCAGTAGAGTTAGGGAGTTTTGATGTGATAATCGGTATGGAATGGTTGAAAGAAGTGAAAGCGGAAATCGTTTGTTACAAAAATGCAATTCGCATTATACGAGAAAAAGGAAAACCCTTAATGGTGTACGGAGAAAAGGGCAACACGAAGCTACATCTTATTAGTAATTTGAAGGCACAAAAACTAATAAGAAAAGGTTGCTATGCTGTTCTAGCACACGTCGAGAAAGTACAAACTGAAGAAAAGAGTATCAATGATGTTCCCATTGCAAAAGAATTTCCCGATGTATTTCCGAAAGAATTACCGGGATTACCCCCACATCGATCCGTTGAATTTCAAATAGATCTTGTACCAGGAGCTGCACCAATAGCTCGTGCTCCTTACAGACTCGCACCCAGCGAGATGAAAGAACTGCAAAGCCAATTACAAGAACTTTTAGAGCATGGTTTCATTCGACCAAGCACATCACCGTGGGGAGCTCCTGTTTTGTTTGTCAAGAAGAAAGATGGTACATTCAGGTTGTGTATCGACTACCGAGAGTTGAACAAACTTACCATCAAGAACCGCTACCCACTACCGAGAATCGACGACTTATTTGATCAACTACAAGGCTCGTCTGTTTATTCAAAGATTGACTTACGTTCCGGGTATCATCAAATGCGGGTGAAAGAAGATGATATTCCAAAGACTGCTTTCAGAACACGTTACGGTCATTACGAGTTTATGGTCATGCCGTTTGGTTTAACTAATGCACCAGCTGTGTTCATGGACCTTATGAACCGAGTGTGTGGACCATACCTTGATAAGTTTGTCATTGTTTTCATTGATGACATACTTATTTACTCAAAGAATGACCAAGAACACGGTGAACATTTGAGAAAGGTGTTAGAAGTATTGAGGAAGGAAGAATTGTACGCTAAGTTTTCAAAGTGTGCATTTTGGTTGGAAGAAGTTCAATTCCTCGGTCACATAGTGAACAAAGAAGGTATTAAGGTGGATCCGGCAAAGATAGAAACTGTTGAAAAGTGGGAAACCCCGAAAACTCCGAAACACATACGCCAGTTTTTAGGACTAGCTGGTTACTACAGAAGGTTCATCCAAGACTTTTCCAGAATAGCAAAACCCTTGACTGCATTAACGCATAAAGGGAAGAAATTTGAATGGAATGATGAACAAGAGAAAGCGTTTCAGTTATTGAAGAAAAAGCTAACTACGGCACCTATATTGTCATTGCCTGAAGGGAATGATGATTTTGTGATTTATTGTGATGCATCAAAGCAAGGTCTCGGTTGTGTATTAATGCAACGAACGAAGGTGATTGCTTATGCGTCTAGACAATTGAAGATTCACGAACAAAATTATACGACGCATGATTTGGAATTAGGCGCGGTTGTTTTTGCATTAAAGACTTGGAGGCACTACTTATATGGGGTCAAAAGTATTATATATACCGACCACAAAAGTCTTCAACACATATTTAATCAGAAACAACTGAATATGAGGCAGCGTAGGTGGATTGAATTATTGAATGATTACGACTTTGAGATTCGTTACCACCCGGGGAAGGCAAATGTGGTAGCCGATGCCTTGAGCAGGAAGGACAGAGAACCCATTCGAGTAAAATCTATGAATATAATGATTCATAATAACATTACTACTCAAATAAAGGAGGCGCAACAAGGAGTTTTAAAAGAGGGAAATTTAAAGGATGAAATACCCAAAGGATCGGAGAAGCATCTTAATATTCGGGAAGACGGAACCCGGTATAGGGCTGAAAGGATTTGGGTACCAAAATTTGGAGATATGAGAGAAATGGTACTTAGAGAAGCTCATAAAACCAGATACTCAATACATCCTGGAACGGGGAAGATGTACAAGGATCTCAAGAAACATTTTTGGTGGCCGGGTATGAAAGCCGATGTTGCTAAATACGTAGGAGAATGTTTGACGTGTTCTAAGGTCAAAGCTGAGCATCAGAAACCATCAGGTCTACTTCAACAACCCGAAATCCCGGAATGGAAATGGGAAAACATTACCATGGATTTCATCACTAAATTGCCAAGGACTGCAAGTGGTTTTGATACTATTTGGGTAATAGTTGATCGTCTCACCAAATCAGCACACTTCCTACCAATAAGAGAAGATGACAAGATGGAGAAGTTAGCACGACTGTATTTGAAGGAAGTCGTCTCCAGACATGGAATACCAATCTCTATTATCTCTGATAGGGATGGCAGATTTATTTCAAGATTCTGGCAGACATTACAGCAAGCATTAGGAACTCGTCTAGACATGAGTACTGCCTATCATCCACAAACTGATGGGCAGAGCGAAAGGACGATACAAACGCTTGAAGACATGCTACGAGCATGTGTTATTGATTTCGGAAACAGTTGGGATCGACATCTACCGTTAGCAGAATTTTCCTACAACAACAGCTACCATTCAAGCATTGAGATGGCGCCGTTTGAAGCACTTTATGGTAGAAAGTGCAGGTCTCCGATTTGTTGGAGTGAAGTGGGGGATAGACAGATTACGGGTCCGGAGATTATACAAGAAACTACCGAGAAGATCATCCAAATTCAACAACGGTTGAAAACCGCCCAAAGTCGACAAAAGAGCTACGCTGACATTAAAAGAAAATATATAGAATTTGAAATTGGAGAGATGGTCATGCTTAAAGTTGCACCTTGGAAAGGCGTTGTTCGATTTGGTAAACGAGGGAAATTAAATCCAAGGTATATTGGACCATTCAAGATTATTGATCGTGTCGGACCAGTAGCTTACCGACTAGAGTTACCTCAACAACTCGCGGCTGTACATAACACTTTCCACGTCTCGAATTTAAAGAAATGTTTTGCTAAAGAAGATCTCACTATTCCGTTAGATGAAATCCAAATCAACGAAAAACTTCAATTCATCGAAGAACCCGTCGAAATAATGGATCGTGAGGTTAAAAGACTTAAGCAAAACAAGATACCAATTGTTAAGGTTCGATGGAATGCTCGTAGAGGACCCGAGTTCACCTGGGAGCGTGAAGATCAGATGAAGAAGAAATACCCGCATCTATTTCCAGAAGATTCGTCAACACCTTCAACAGCTTAAAATTTCGGGACGAAATTTATTTAACGGGTAGGTACTGTAGTGACCCGAACTTTTCCATGTTTATATATATTAATTGAGATTGATATTTACATGATTAAATGTTTCCAACATGTTAAGCAATCAAACTTGTTAAGACTTGATTAATTGAAATATGTTTCATATAGACAATTGACCACCCAAGTTGACCGGTGATTCACGAACGTTAAAACTTGTAAAAACTATATGATGACATATATATGGATATATATATATATAGTTAACATGATACTATGATAAGTAAACATATCATTAAGTATATTAACAATGAACTACATATGTAAAAACAAGACTACTAACTTAATGATTTTTAAACGAGACATATATGTAACGATTATCGTTGTAAAGACATTTAATGTATATATATCATATTAAGAGATATTCATACATGATAATATCATGATAATATAATAATTTAAAATCTCATTTGATATTATAAACATTGGGTTAACAACATTTAACAAGATCGTTAACCTAAAGGTTTCAAAACAACACTTACATGTAACGACTAACGATGACTTAACGACTCAGTTAAAATGTATATACATGTAGTGTTTTAATATGTATTTATACACTTTTGAAAGACTTCAATACACTTATCAAAATACTTCTACTTAACAAAAATGCTTACAATTACATCCTCGTTCAGTTTCATCAACAATTCTACTCGTATGCACCCGTATTCGTACTCGTACAATACACAGCTTTTAGATGTATGTACTATTGGTATATACACTCCAATGATCAGCTCTTAGCAGCCCATGTGAGTCACCTAACACATGTGGGAACCATCATTTGGCAACTAGCATGAAATATCTCATAAAATTACAAAAATATGAGTAATCATTCATGACTTATTTACATGAAAACAAAATTACATATCCTTTATATCTAATCCATACACCAACGACCAAAAACACCTACAAACACTTTCATTCTTCAATTTTCTTCATCTAATTGATCTCTCTCAAGTTCTATCTTCAAGTTCTAAGTGTTCTTCATAAATTCCAAAAGTTCTAGTTTCATAAAATCAAGAATACTTTCAAGTTTGCTAGCTCACTTCCAATCTTGTAAGGTGATCATCCAACCTCAAGAAATCTTTGTTTCTTACAGTAGGTTATCATTCTAATACAAGGTAATAATCATATTCAAACTTTGGTTCAATTTCTATAACTATAACAATCTTATTTCAAGTGATGATCTTACTTGAACTTGTTTTCGTGTCATGATTCTGCTTCAAGAACTTCGAGCCATCCAAGGATCCATTGAAGCTAGATCCATTTTTCCCTTTTCCAGTAGGTTTATCCAAGGAACTTAAGGTAGTAATGATGTTCACAACATCATTCGATTCATACATATAAAGCTATCTTATTCGAAGGTTTAAACTTGTAATCACTAGAACATAGTTTAGTTAATTCTAAACTTGTTCGCAAACAAAAGTTAATCCTTCTAACTTGACTTTTAAAATCAACTAAACACATGTTCTATATCTATATGATATGCTAACTTAATGATTTAAAACCTGGAAACACGGAAAACACCGTAAAACCGGATTTACGCCGTCGTAGTAACACCGCGGGCTATTTTGGGTTAGTTAATTAAAAACTATGATAAACTTTGATTTAAAAGTTGTTATTCTGAGAAAATGATTTTTATTATGAGCATGAAACTATATCCAAAAATTATGGTTAAACTCAAAGTGGAAGTATGTTTTCTAAAATGGTCATCTAGACGTCGTTCTTTCGACTGAAATGACTACCTTTACAAAAACGACTTGTAACTTATTTTTCCGACTATAAACCTATACTTTTTCTGTTTAGATTCATAAAATAGAGTTCAATATGAAACCATAGCAATTTGATTCACTCAAAACGGATTTAAAATGAAGAAGTTATGGGTAAAACAAGATTGGATAATTTTTCTCATTTTAGCTACGTGAAAATTGGTAACAAATCTATTCCAACCATAACTTAATCAACTTGTATTGTATATTATGTAATCTTGAGATACCATAGACACGTATACAATGTTTCGACCTATCATGTCGACACATCTATATATATTTCGGAACAACCATAGACACTCTATATGTGAATGTTGGAGTTAGCTATACAGGGTTGAGGTTGATTCCAAAATATATATAGTTTGAGTTGTGATCAATACTGAGATACGTATACACTGGGTCGTGGATTGATTCAAGATAATATTTATCGATTTATTTCTGTACATCTAATTGTGGACAACTAGTTGTAGGTTACTAACGAGGACAGCTGACTTAATAAACTTAAAACATCAAAATATATTAAAAGTGTTGTAAATATATTTTGAACATACTTTGATATATATGTATATATTGTTATAGGTTCGTGAATCAACCAGTGGCCAAGTCTTACTTCCCGACGAAGTAAAAATCTGTGAAAGTGAGTTATAGTCCCACTTTTAAAATCTAATATTTTTGGGATGAGAATACATGCAGGTTTTATAAATGATTTACAAAATAGACACAAGTATGTGAAACTACATTCTATGGTTGAATTATCGAAATCGAATATGCCCCTTTTTATTAAGTCTGGTAATCTAAGAATTAGGGAACAGACACCCTAATTGACGCGAATCCTAAAGATAGATCTATTGGGCCTAACAAACCCCATCCAAAGTACCGGATGCTTTAGTACTTCGAAATTTATATCATATCCGAAGGGTGTCCCGGAATGATGGGGATATTCTTATATATGCATCTTGTTATTGTCGGTTACCAGGTGTTCACCATATGAATGATTTTTATCTCTATGTATGAGATGTGTATTGAAATATGAAATCTTGTGGTCTATTGTTACGATTTGATATATATAGGTTAAACCTATAACTCACCAACATTTTTGTTGACGTTTAAAGCATGTTTATTCTCAGGTGAATATTAAGAGCTTCCGCTGTTGCATACTAAAATAAGGACAAGATTTGGAGTCCATGTTTGTATGATATTGTGTAAAAACTGCATTCAAGAAACTGATTTCGATGTAACATATTTGTATTGTAAACCATTATGTAATGGTCGTGTGTAAACAGGATATTTTAGATTATCATTATTTGATAATCTACGTAAAGCTTTTTAAACCTTTATTTATGACATAAAGGTTATGGTTTGTTTTAAAAATGAATGCAGTCTTTGAAAAACGTCTCATATAGAGGTCAAAACCTCGCAACGAAATCAATTAATATGGAACGTTTTTATTCAATAAGAACGGGACATTTCAGTATAGGGCTGAAAGGATTTGGGTACCAAAATTTGGAGATATGAGAGAAATGGTACTTAGAGAAGCTCATAAAACCAGATACTCAATACATCCTGGAACGGGGAAGATGTACAAGGATCTCAAGAAACATTTTTGGTGGCCGGGTATGAAAGTCGATGTTGCTAAATACGTAGGAGAATGTTTGATGTGTTCTAAGGTCAAAGCTGAGCATCAGAAACCATCAGGTCTACTTCAACAACCCGAAATCCCGGAATGGAAATGAGAAAATATTACCATGGATTTCATCACTAAATTGCCAAGGACAGCAAGTGATTTTGATACTATTTGGGTAATAGTTGATCGTCTCACCAAATCAGCACACTTCCTGCCAATAAGAGAAGATGATAAGATGGAGAAGTTAGCACGACTGTATTTGAAGGAAGTCGTCTCCAGACATGGAATACCAATCTCTATTATCTCTGATAGGGATGGCAGATTTATTTCAAGATTCTGGCAGACATTACAGCAAGCATTAGGAACTCGTCTAGACATGAGTACTGCCTATCATCCACAAACTGATGGGCAGAGCGAAAGGACGATACAAACGCTTGAAGACATGCTACGAGCATGTGTTATTGATTTTGGAAACAGTTGCGATCGACATCTACCGTTAGCAGAATTTTCCTACAACAACAGCTACCATTCAAGCATTGAGATGGCATCGTTTGAAGCACTTTATGGTAGAAAGTGCAGGTCTCCGATTTGTTGGAATGAAGTGGGGGATAGACAGATTACGGGTCCGGAGATAATACAAGAAACTACCGAGAAAATCATCCAAATTCAACAAAGATTGAAAACCGCCAAGAGTCGACAAAAGAGCTACGCGGACAGTAAAAGAAAAGATATAGAGTTTGAAATTGGAGAAATGGTCATGCTTAAGGTTTCACCTTGGAAAGGCGTTGTTCGATTTGGTAAACGGGGGAAACTAAATCCAAGGTACATGTAGTGACCCGAACTTTTCCATGTTTATATATATTAATTGAGATTGATATTTATATGATTAAATGTTTCCAACATGTTAAGCAATCAAACTTGTTAAGACTTGATTAATTGAAATAGGTTTCATATAGACAATTGACCACCCAAGTTGACCGGTGATTCACGAACGTTAAAACTTGTAAAAACTATATGATGACATATATATGGTTATATATATAGTTAACATTATATTATGATAAGTAAACATATCATTAAGTATATTAACAATGAACTACATATGTAAAAACAAGACTACTAACTTAATGATTTTGAAGCGAGACATATATGTAACGATTATCGTTGTAACGACATTTAATATATATATATCATATTAAGAGATATTCGTACATCATAATATCATGATAATATAATAATTTAAAATCTCTTTTGATATTATAAACATTGGGTTAACAACATTTAACAAGATCGTTAACCTAAAGGTTTCAAAACAACATTTACATGTAACGACTAACGATGACTTAACGACTCAGTTAAAATGTATATACATGTAGTATTTTAATATGTATTTATACACTTTTGAAAGACTTAAATACACTTATCAAAATACTTCTACTTAACAAAAATGCTTACAATTACATCCTCGTTCAGTTTCATCAACAATTCTACTCGTATGCACCCGTATTCGTACTCGTACAATACACAGCTTTTAGATGTATGTACTATTGGTATATACACTCCAATGATCAGCTCTTAGCAGCCCATGTGAGTCACCTAACACATGTGGGAACCATCATTTGGCAACTAGCATGAAATATCTCATAAAATTACAAAAATATGAGTAATCATTCATGACTTATTTACATGAAAACAAAATTACATATCCTTTATATCTAATCCATACACCAACGACCAAAAACACCTACAAACACTTTCATTCTTCAATTTTCTTCATCTAATTGATCTCTCTCAAGTTCTATTTTCAAGTTCCAAGTGTTTTTCATAAATTCCAAAAGTTCTAGTTTCATAAAATCAAGAATACTTTCAAGTTTGCTAGCTCACTTCCAATCTTGTAAGGTGATCATCCAACCTCAAGAAATCTTTGTTTCTTACAGTAGGTTATCATTCTAATACAAGGTAGTAATCATATTCAAAATTTGGTTCAATTTCAATAACTATAACAATCTTATTTCAAGTGATGATCTTACTTGAACTTGTTTTCGTGTCATGATTCTGCTTCATGAACTTCGAGCCATCCAAGGATCCGTTGAAGCTAGATCCATTTTTCTCTTTTCCAGTAGGTTTATCCAAGGAACTTAAGGTAGTAATGATGTTCATAACATCATTCGATTCATACATATAAAGCTATCTGATTCGAAGTTTTAAACTTGTAATCACTAGAAAATAGTTTAGTTAATTCTAAACTTGTTCGCAAACAAAAGTTAATCCTTCTAACTTGACTTTTAAAATCAACTAAACACATGTTCTATATCTATATGATATGCTAACTTAATGATTTAAAACCTGGAAACACGAAAAACACCGTAAAACCGGATTTACGCCGTCGTAGTAACACCGCGGGCTGTTTTGGGTTAGTTAATTAAAAACTATGATAAACTTTGATTTAAAAGTTGTTATTCTGAGAAAATGATTTTTATTATGAACATGAAACTATATCCAAAAATTATGGTTAAACTCAAAGTGGAAGTATGTTTTCTAAAATGGTCATCTAGACGTCGTTCTTTCGACTGAAATGACTACCTTTACAAAAACGACTTGTAACTTATTTTTCCGACTATAAACCTATACTTTTTCTGTTTAGATTCATAAAATATAGTTCAATATGAAACCATAGCAATTTGATTCACTCAAAACGGATTTAAAATGAAGAAGTTATGGGTAAAACAAGATTGGATAATTTTTCTCATTTTAGCTACGTGAAAATTGGTAACAAATCTATTCCAACCATAACTTAATCAACTTGTATTGTATATTATGTAATCTTGAGATACCATAGACACGTATACAATGTTTCGACCTATCATGTCGACACATCTATATATATTTCGGAACAACCATAGACACTCTATATGTGAATGTTGGAGTTAGCTATACAGGGTTGAGGTTGATTCCAAAATATATATAGTTTGAGTTGTGATCAATACTGAGATACGTATACACTGGGTTGTGGATTGATTCAAGATAATATTTATCGATTTATTTCTGTACATCTAACTGTGGACAACTAGTTGTAGGTTACTAACAAGGACAGCTGACTTAATAAACTTAAAACATCAAAATATATTAAAAGTGTTGTAAATATATTTTGAACATACTTTGATATATATGTATATATTGTTATAGGTTCGTGAATCAACCAGTGGCCAAGTCTTACTTCCCGACGAAGTAAAAATCTGTGAAAGTGAGTTATAGTCCCACTTTTAAAATCTAATATTTTTGGGATGAGAATACATGCAGGTTTTATAAATGATTTACAAAATAGACACAAGTACGTGAAACTACATTCTATGGTTGAATTATCGAAATCGAATATGCCCCTTTTTATTAAGTCTGGTAATCTAAGAATTAGGGAACAGACACCCTAATTGACGCGAATCCTAAAGATAGATCTATTGGGCCTAACAAACCCCATCCAAAGTACCGGATGCTTTAGTACTTCGAAATTTATATCATATCCGAAGGGTGTCCCGGAATGATGGGGATATTCTTATATATGCATCTTGTTAATGTCGGTTACCAGGTGTTCACCATATGAATGATTTTTATCTCTATGTATGGGATGTGTATTGAAATATGAAATCTTGTGGTCTATTGTTACGATTTGATATATATAGGTTAAACCTATAACTCACCAACATTTTTGTTGACGTTTAAAGCATGTTTATTCTCAGGTGAATACTAAGAGCTTCCGCTGTTGCATACTAAAATAAGGACAAGATTTGGAGTCCATGTTTGTATGATATTGTGTAAAAACTGCATTCCAGAAACTGATTTCGATGTAACATATTTGTATTGTAAACCATTATGTAATGGTCGTGTGTAAACAGGATATTTTAGATTATCATTATTTGATAATCTACGTAAAGCTTTTTAAACCTTTATTTATGAAATAAAGGTTATGGTTTGTTTTAAAAATGAATGCAGTCTTTGAAAAACGTCTCATATAGAGGTCAAAACCTCGCAACGAAATCAATTAATATGGAACGTTTTTAATCAATAAGAACGGGACATTTCAGTACATTGGACCATTCAAGATTATAGATCGTGTCGGACCAGTAGCCTACCAACTGGAGCTACCTCAACAACTTGCAGCTGTACATAACACTTTCCACGTCTCAAATTTGAAGAAATGTTTTGCTAAAGAAGATCTCAGTATTCCGTTGGACGAAATCCAAATCAATGAAAAACTTCAATTCATTGAAGAACCCGTCGAAATAATGGATCGTTAGGTTAAGAGACTTAAACAAAATAAGATACCGATTGTTAAGGTTCGATGGAATGCTCTTAGAGGACCCGAGTTCACCTGGGAGCGTGAAGATCAGATGAAGAAGAAATACCCGCATTTATTTCCAGAAGATACGTCAACACCTCCAACTGCTTAAAATTTCGGGACGAAATTTATTTAACTGGTAGGTACTGTAGTGACCCGAACTTTTCAATGTTTATATATATATTAAATGAAATTGTTATTTACATGATTAAGTGTTTCCAACATATTAAGCAATTAAACTTGTTAAGACTTGATTAATTGAAATAGGTTTCATATAGACAATTGACCACCCAAGTTGACCGGTGATTCACGAACGTTAAAACTTGTAAAAACTATATGATGATATATATATGGTTATATATATAGTTAACATGATATTATGATAACTAAACATATCATTAAGTATATTAATAATGAACTACATATGTAAAAATAAGACTACTAACTTAATGATTTTGAAACGAGACATATATGTAACGATTATCGTTGTAACGACATTTAATGTATACATATCATATTAAGAGATATTCGTACATCATAATATCATGATAATATAATAATTTAAAATCTCATTTGATATTATAAACATTGGGTTAACAACATTTAACAAGATCGTTAACCTAAATGTTTTAAAACAACACTTACATGTAACGACTAACGATGACTTAACGACTCAGTTAAAATGCATATACATGTAGTGTTTTAATATGTATTCATACACTTTTGAAAGACTTTAAGAAACTTATCAAAATACTTCTACTTAACAAAAATGCTTACAATTACATCCTCGTTCAGTTTCATCAACAAATCTACTCGTATGCACCCGTATTCGTACTCGTACAATACACAACTTTTAGATGTATGTACTATTGGTATATACACTCCAATGATCAGCTCTTAGCAGCTCATGTGAGTTACCTAACAGATTTGGGAACCATCATTTGACAACTAGCATGAAATATCTCATAAAATTACAAAAATTTGAGTAATCATTCATGACTTATTTACATGAAAACAAAATTACATATCCTTTATATCTAATCCATACACCAACGACCAAAAACACCTACAAACACTTTCATTCTTCAAATTTCTTCATCTAATTGATCTCTCTCAAGTTCTATCTTCAAGTTCTAAGTGTTCTTCATAAATTCCAAAAGTTCTAGTTTCATAAAATCAAGAATACTTCCAAGATTGCAAGTTTACTTCCAAGTTTTCTAAATCCATTCCAAGTAATCATCCAAGATCAAGAAACCTTTGTTACTTACAGTAGGTTATCTTTCTAATACAAGGTAATAATCATATTCAAACTTTAATTCAATTTCTATAACTATAACAATCTTATTTCGAGTGGAAATCTTACTTGAAATTGTTTTCGTGTCATGATTCTGCTTCAAGAACTTTCAAGCCATCCAAGGATACTTTGAAGCTAGATCCATTTTTCTCATTTCCAGTAGGTTTATTCAAGGAAGTTGAGGTAGTAATGATGTTCATAACATCATTCGATTCATACATAAAAAGCTGTCTTATTCAACGTTATAAACTTGTAATCACTAGAACATAGTTTAGTTAATTCTAAACTTGTTCGCAAATAAAGTTAATCCTTCTAACTAGACTTTTAAAATCAACTAAACACATGTTCTATATCTATATGATATGCTAACTTAATGATTTAAAACCCGGAAACACGATAAACACCATAAAACTGGATATACGCCGTCATAGTAAAACCGGGGGCTGTTTTGGTTGGGATAATTAAAAGCTAAGAAGAACTTTGATTTAAAAGCTATACTTCTGGAAAAATGATTTTTCTTATGAACATGAAACTATATCCAAAAATCATGGTTAAACTCAAAGTGAAAGTATGTTTTTCAAAATGGTCATCAAGATGTCGTTCTATCGACGGAAATGACTACCTCTTTCAAAAACGACTTGTAACTTGTATTTCCGACTATAAACTTATACTTTTTCTATTTAGATTCATAAAGTTAAGTTCAATACAAAACCGTGGCCACTGGAATCACTCAAAATGGATTAGAAACGAAGAAATGGCGAGTAAAACAAGATTGATAAAAACTACTCATTTTACCTACGTGAAAGTTAGTAATAAATCTATTCCAACCATAACCTAATCAACTTATATTGTATATTATGTAATCTTGAGATACCATAGACACGTATACAATGTTTCGACCTATCATGTCGACCCATCTATATATATTGCGGAACAACCATAGACACTCTATATGTGAATGTTGGAGTTAGCTATACAGGGTTGAGGTTGATTCCAAAATATATATATATATATATAGTTTGAGTTGTTATAAATACTGAGATACGTATACACTGGGTCGTGGATTGATTCAAGATAATATTTATCGATTTATTTCTGTACATCTAACTATGAACAACTAGTTGTAGGTTACTAACGAGGACAGCTGACTTAATAAACTTAAAACATCAAAATGTATTAAAAGTGTTGTAAATATATTTTGAACATACTTTGATATATATGTACATATTTGTTATAGGTTCGTGAATCGACCAGTGGCCAAGTTTTACTTCCCGACGAAGTAAAAATCTGTGAAAGTGAGTTATAGTCCCACTTTTAAAATTTAATATTTTTGGGATGAGAATACATGCAGGTTTTATAAATGATTTACAAAATAGACACAAGTACGTGAAACTACATTCTATGGTTGAATTATCGAAATCGAATATGCCCCTTTTTATTAAGTCTGGTAATCTAAGAATTAGGGAACAGACACCCTAATTGACGCGAATCCTAAAGATAGATCTATTGGGCCTAACAAACCCCATCCAAAGTACCGGATGCTTTAGTACTTCGAAATTTATATCATATCCGAAGGGTGTCCCGGAATGATGGGGATATTCTTATATATGCATCTTGTTAATGTCGGTTACCAGGTGTTCACCATATGCATGATTTTTATCTCTATGTATGGGATGTGTATTGAAATATGAAATCTTGTGGTCTATTGTTACGATTTGATATATATAGGCTAAACCTATAACTCACTAACATTTTTGTTGACGTTTAAAGCATGTTTATTCTCAAGTGAATACTAAGAGCTTCCGCTGTTGCATACTAAAATAAGGACAAGATTTGGAGTCCATGTTTGTATGATATTGTGTAAAAACTGCATTCAAGAAACTGATTTTGATGTAACATATTTGTATTGTAAACCATTATGTAATGGTCGTGTGTAAACAGGATATTTTAGATTATCATTATTTGATAATCTACGTAAAGCTTTTTAAACCTTTATTTATGAAATAAAGGTTATGGTTTGTTTTAAAAATGAATGCAGTCTTTGAAAAAAAAACGTCTCATATAGAGGTCAAAACCTCGCAACGAAATCAATTAATATGGAACGTTTTTAATCAATAAGAACGGGACATTTCAGTTGGTATCAGAGCGTTGGTCTTAGAGAACCAGAATTTTGCATTAGTGTGTCTTATCGAGTTTGTTAGGATGCATTAGTGAGTCTGGACTTCGACCGTGTTTACTTGAAAAATGTTTGCTTAACAAATTTTGTTAGAAACTATATATTTTTAACATGTGAATATTATGTGATATATTATTCTCTTAACGTGTTTGATATTATGTGATAGATGTCTACCTCTAGAACAAGTCCCATTGACTCACCTAATAATAATGAAGAGTCAAATGTAAATTGGAATGATTCGTGGACTGATTCACAAGTTCCCGAAGAGGAACCGGAAGAAGAGTCAGAACCGGAAGAAGAATCGGAACCAGAAGAAGAATCGGAACCGGAAGAAGAAATAAAATCAGTGGGGGAAATAATAAAACGGTTAAGTAGAAGAAAATCCTTAACCAACCGACCAAAGTTAATTATGGTCAATGGTGTTTCCGCCAAGGAAGCAAAGTATTGGGAGAATTACCAATTCTCCGATGAATCGGATCCCGACAAGGATTCCGATGATGTTATAGAAATTACCCCAACACAATTTAATAAAGCAAAAGAGAACAATAAGGGAAAGGGCATAAAAATAGAGAAATTTGATTCCAAACCCGATGAACTTTATATGTATCGTCAACATCGGTATTTCTTAAGTTGTGACAATAACCCGGGAACCTCTAAACCACCAGGTTTTTCTAAACCAATGTGGAAAACGACGGCTCATATTAGGGGAACATCATATATCCCTAAAAACTTAGCAAAAAGAACCAAGTTCAAAAAAGAAGAAACGAGTGAGTCGGAATAAGATAGTTGTATTTGTGCGGTGTAATATATGTAATATAGTGTGCTTATGCTTTACGATATATGTAAAAATTGCTTGTATTAATAAGTATCTTTTATGAATCTAACTCTTGTCTATTTTACAGTATAAAAACACAAAATGGATAGACAACCAAATATTTTAGAAGACTTACCCGGAGACATGATTGATGAAATCTTGTCTAGAGTCGGTCAGAATTCTTCGGCACAACTATTTATGGCAAAATCAGTTTGTAAGACATTCGAAGAACGTTCCAAGAATGCCTTGGTTTATAAAAGGCTTTCGTTTGAAAGATGGGGGATATCACATTGGGAAACCCATAAGTTACGATGTGTTTACTTTGACGCATATATTGCGGGGAACCCAAATGCTATTTTACGCAACGGGTTAAGAAATTATTTTGACTCAATGTATCCGATTATAGGACTTCATGATTTAGAAAAAGTGGCTAACATGCAACATAAAGAAGCATGTTATGCTTACGGGTTAGTAATGTTCGCTTCTCACCAAAGTGAGAAAAAGAACATCGAGCTACAACTATTAAACAAAACGTTCCCACAAGTGACGGAGTCTGTAATTGGGGTAATAAATGAGGTTTTTAGGTTATTACGAGACTGTTGGTCATTACGTAACCTTCGTCCTTTTGACGACGTTACAACACGTTGTCATACTATCGGTCACAACGGTTACGTTCCACAAGACCAAGGATGGGAAGTGGTATTAGTAAAACCAGAATGCATGACTTGTTTCTGGACGTATGAATTACGTGTCTTTGTTGCCTTTGCTGAACGCCTTATTTATTAACTAGAATTATCTTCGCAACTACTTTGTATCAAAGTTTTATGTGCTATATTTCATGCTATATGTAAAATAGCGGTATTGTAAGTTTGAAAGTTATTGTATAAAGGTTTGAATATGATATATATTTTTTTTGTGATTAGTTTTTCATATAGAATTGTAGTAGTTGAAATGGTATGTTAGCTACTAAGTATGAACTTAACGGGTAAGTACTACCCGAATTAAAGAGTATAAAACGCTAATATGAAGAAAGAGCTTTTATAAATAAGTTCATATTACGCTACAAAATACTATTGACTACTCTTGATATTCTATATGATTAACTTGTTTCATTTGACTATTTTGAAGGAAATGGCACCGAATACTCGACACACCTTGAATATGAGTGAAGAGAAATTTCATGCCTTTCTTGCTTCAAACATAGCCGCAGTACAGGCCGCTCTACATACCAACAATAAACTTGGATCTAGCAGTACAGGAAATCGTGTAGGATGCACCTACAAAGAATTCACTGCCTGCAAACCTTTAGAATTTGATGGAACCGAAGGACCGATCGGATTGAAACGGTGGACCAAGAAGGTCGAATCGGTGTTTGCCATAAGTAAGTGTACTGAAGAGGACAAAGTGAAGCACGTTACGCATACCTTCACAGGTTCTGCGTTAACATGGTGGAATACCTATCTAGAGCAAGTGGGACAAGATGATGCTTACGCACTACCGTGGTCAGCATTCAAGCACTTGATGAACGAGAAGTACCGTCCCAGAACCGAGGTCAATAAGCTCAAGACAGAACTTATGTAGTGACCCGAACTTTTCCATGTTTATATATATATTAAATGAAATTGTTATTTACATGATTAAGTGTTTCCAACATGTTAAGCAATCAAACTTGTTAAGACTTGATTAATTGAAATAGGTTTCATATAGACAATTGACCACCCAAGTTGACCGGTGATTCACGAATGTTAAAACTTGTAAAAACTATACGATGACATATATATGGTTATATATATAGTTAACATGATTTTATTATAAGTATGTATCTCATTAGGTATTTTAACAATGAGTTATATACATAAAAATGAGACTATTAATTTAAGAAACTCGAAAACGATATATATAACGATTATCGTTATAACAACGTCTTACTAGGTACATATGAATCATAATAAGATATTGATACACTTGGTTAATTATGTTAAATGATAAGTAAATATATTATTAAGTGTATTAACAATGAAATACATATGTAAAAATAAGACTACTAACTTAATGATTTCGAAACGAGACATATATGTAACGATTATCGTTGTAACGGCATTTAACTGTATATATATCATACTAAGATATATTATATATCATAATATCATGATAATATAAAAATTTAACATCTAATTTGTTATAATAAACAATGGGTTAACAACATTCAACAAGATCGTTAACCTAAAGGCTTCAAAACAACATTTACATGTAACGACTAACGATGACTTAACGACTCAGTTAAAATGTATATACATGTAGTGTTTTAATATGTATTCATACACTTTTGAAAGACTTCAAGACACTTATCAAAATACTTCTACTTAACAAAAATGCTTACAATTACATCCTCGTTCAGTTTCATCAACAATTCTACTCGTATGCACCCGAATTCGTACTCGTACAATACACAGCTTTTAGATGTATGTACTATTGGTATATACACTCCAATGATCAGCTCTTAGCAGCCCATGTGAGTCACCTAACACATGTGGGAACCATCATTTGGAAACTAGCATGAAATATCTCATAAAATTACAAAAATATGAGTAATCATTCATGACTTATTTACATGAAAACAAAATTACATATCCTTTATATCTAATCCATACACCAATGACCAAAAACACCTACAAACACTTTCATTCTTCAATTTTCTTCATCTAATTGATCTCTCTCAAGTTCTATCTTCAAGTTCTAAGTGTTCTTCATAAATTCCAAAAGTTCTAGTTTCATAAAATCAAGAATACTTCCAAGATTGCAAGTTTACTTCCAAGTTTTCTAAATCCATTCCAAGTAATCATCCAAGATCAAGAAACCTTTGTTACTTACAGTAGGTTATCTTTCTAATACAAGGTAATAATCATATTCAAACTTTAATTCAATTTCTATAACTATAACAATCTTATTTCGAGTGGAAATCTTACTTAAAATTGTTTTCGTGTCATGATTCTGTTTCAAGAACTTTCAAGCCATCCAAGGATCCTTTGAAGCTAGATCTATTTTTCTCATTTCCAGTAGGTTTATCCAAGGAACTTGAGGTAGTAATGATGTTCATAACATCATTCGATTCATACATATAAAGCTATCTTATTCGAAGGTTTAAACTTGTAATCACTAGAACATAGTTTAGTTAATTCTAAACTTGTTCGCAAATAAAAGTTAATCCTTCTAAATTGACTTTTAAAATTAACTAAACACATGTTCTATATCTATATGATATGCTAACTTAATGATTTAAAACCTGGAAACACGAAAAACACCGTAAAACCGGATTTACGCCGTCGTAGTAACACCGCGGGCTGTTTTGGGTTAGTTAATTAAAAACTATGATAAACTTTGATTTAAAAGTTTTTATTCTGGGAAAATGATTTTTATTATGAACATGAAACTATATCCAAAAATTATGGTTAAACTCAAAGTGGAAGTATGTTTTCTAAAATGGTCATCTGGACGTCGTTCTTTCGACTAAAATGACTACCTTTACAAAAACAACTTGTAACTTATTTTTCCGACTATAAACCTATACTTTTTCTGTTTAGATTCATAAAATAGAGTTCAATATGAAACCATAGCAATTTGATTCACTCAAAACGGATTTAAAATGAAGAAGTTATGGGTAAAACAAAATTGGATAATTTTTCTCATTTTAGCTACGTGAAAATTGGTAACAAATCTATTCCAACCATAACTTAATCAACTTGTATTGTATATTATGTAATCTTGAGATACCATAGACACGTATACAATGTTTCGACCTATCATGTTGACACATCTATATATATTTCGGAACAACCATAGACACTCTATATGTGAATGTTGGAGTTAGCTATACAGGGTTGAGGTTGATTCCAAAATATATATAGTTTGAGTTGTGATCAATACTGAGATACGTATACACTGGGTCGTGGATTGATTCAAGATAATATTTATCGATTTATTTCTGTACATCTAACTGTGGACAACTAGTTGTAGGTTACTATCGATTTATTTCTGTACATCTAACTGTCGACCGTGTTTTCTTTAAAAATGATTGCTTAACATTTTTGTTGGAAACTATATATTATTAACATGTATATATTATGTGATATATTAATCTCTTAATATGTTTGATATTGTGTGATAGATGTCTACCTCTAGCACAAATCCCATTGACTTACCTAATAATAACGAAGAGTCGAATATATATTGGACTGATTCACAAGTTCCCGAAGAGGAACCGGAAGAAGAATCAGAACCGGAAGAAGAATCAGAACCGGAAGAGGAGGAACCGGAGGAGGAAATAGAACCGGTGGGGGAAATAATAAAACGGTTAAGTAAAATAATATCCTCAACCAACCGACCAAGGTTAATTATGGTCAATGGTGTTTCCGCCAAGGAAGCAAAATATTGGGAGGATTACCAATTCTCCGATGAATCGGATTCCGATGAGAATTCCGATGAGAATTCCGATGATGTTATAGAAATTACCCCAACTGAATTTAAAAAGGCAAAAGAAAATAATAAGGGAAAGGGCATAAAAATAGAGAAATCTAAATCCAACCCCGATGAACTTTATATGTATCGTCAACCCCCGAAGTCCTTAAGTTGTAACAATGACCCGGGAACCTCTAAACCACCAGGTTTTTCTAAACCGTTGTGGAAAACGACGGCTCGTATTAGAGGAACATCATATATCCCTAGAAACTTGGCAAAACGAACCAAAACCGAAGAAGAAGAAACAAGCGAGTCGGAATAAGATAGTTGTATTCGTGTGGTGTAATATATGTAATATAGTGTGCTTATGCTTTATGATATATGTAAAAATTGCTTGTATTAATAAGTATTTTTTTTATGAATCTAACTCTTGTCTATTTTACAGTATAAAAACACAAAATGGATAGACAACCCAATATTTTAAGAGACCTACCCGGAGACATGATTGATGAAATCTTGTCTAGAGTCGGTCAGAATTCTTCGGCACAACTATTTACGGCGAAATCAGTTTGTAAGACATTCGAAGAACGTTCCAAGAATGTCTTGGTTTATAAGAGACTTTCGTTTGAAAGATGAGGGATATCACATTGGGAAACCCATAAGTTACGATGTGTTTACTTTGACGCATATATTGCGGGGAACCCAAATGCTATTTTACGCAACGGGTTAAGAAATTATTTTGACTCAATGTATCCGAATATAGGACTTCATGATTTAGAAAAAGCGGCTAACATGCAACATAAAGAAGCATGCTATGCTTACAGGTTAGTAATGTTCGCTTCTCACCAAAGTGAGAAAAAGAACATCGGGCTACAACTATTAAACAAAACGTTCCCACAAGTGACGGAGTCGGTAATTGGGGTAAGAAATGAGGTTTTTAGATTGTTACGGGACTGTTGGACATTACGTAACCCTCATCCCTTTGACGACGTTACAACACGCTGTCTTATCAACGGCCATAACGGTTATGTTCCACAAGACCAAGGATGGGAAGTAATCCTAGTAAAACCAGAATGCATGACTTGTTTCTGGACGTATGAATTACGTGTCTTTATTGCCTTTGCTGAACGACTTGTGTACTAGCTAGAATTATCTTCACACCCATCTTGTATCAAATTTATTGTGTGCTATATTTCATGCTATATGTAAAATAAGCGGTATTGTAAGTTTGTAAAATATTGTGTAAAAGTTTGAACGCGAAATATTATTATAATCAGTTTTTCATATAGAATTGTAGTAGTTGAATTGTATATTAGCTACTAAGTATGAACTTAACGGGTAGGTACTACCCGAATTTAAACTTATAAAATGCTAATATGAAGAAAAAGCTTTTATAAATGAGTTCATATTATGCTACGAAATACTATTAACTACTCTTAATATTCTGTATGATTAACTTGTTCCATTTGACTATTTTGAAGGAAATGGCACCGACTACTCGACACACCGTGAATATGAATGAAGAGTAATTCCGTACTTTTCTAGCTTCAAACATAGCCGCAGTACAGGCTGCGCTACATACCAACAATAACCTTGGATCTAGCAGTACAGGAAATCGTGTAGGATGCACCTACAAAGAATTCACTGCCTGCAAACCTTTGGAATTTGATGGAACCAAAGGACCGATCGGATTGAAATGGTGGACCGAGAAGGTCGAATCGGTGTTTGCCATTAGTAAGTGTACTGAAGAGGAGAAAGTGAAGTACGCTACGCATACCTTCACAGGTTCTGCGTTAAAATGGTGGAATACCTATCTAGAGCAAGTGGGACAAGATGATGCTTACGCACTACCGTGGTCAGCATTCAAGCACTTGATGAACGAGAAGTACCATCCCTGAACCGAGGTCAATAAGCTCAAGACAGAACTTAGAGGGTTACGAACCCAAGGATTTGATATTACCACGTACGAAAGATGATTCACATAATTGTGCCTATTATGTCCGGGAGCGTTCGAAGATGAGGAAGAGAAGATCGACGCGTTTGTGAAAGGATTACCGGAAAGAATCCAAGAAGATATAAGTTCACACGAGCCCGCCTCCATACAACAGGCATGTAGAATGGTTCACAAACTAGTGAACCAGATTGAGGAAAGAATTAAAGAACAGACGGCTGAAGAGGCCAATGTGAAGCAAGTCAAAAGAAAGTGGGAGGAAAACGGTGATAAGAATCACCAATACAACAACAACAGCAATTACAACAATAATCGCAATAATTATTCCAACAATCGCAACATCAATCGCAGCTACAACAAACGGCCCAACAACAACAACAACAACAACAACAACAACTACAACAATTATCCCAACAACAATAACAACCGCAACAACAACAACAATCAGAAGCAGCTATGCCAAAGTTGTGAAAAGTATCACTCGGGGTTCTGCACCAAATTTTGCAACAAGTGTAAAAGAAATGGTCATAGCGCGGCGAAGTGTGAGGTCTACGGACCAGGAGTTAACAGAACGAAAGGAACAAATGGTGTCGGAACGAGTAATGGCGGAGCAAGTAGTGTCGGAGCAAGTTATGCCAATGTAGTTTGTTATAAATGTGGAAAACCGGGCGACATTATTAGAAATTGCCCTAACCAGGAGAACACGAATGGACAAGGCCGCGAAAGAGTTTTCAATATTAATGCGGCAGAGGCACAGGAAGACCCGGAGCTTGTTACGGGTACGTTTCTTATTGACAATAAATCTGCTTACGTTTTATTTGATTCGGGTGCGGATAGAAGCTATATGAGTAGAGATTTTTGTGCTAAATTAAGTTGTCCATTGACGCCTTTGGATAGTAAATTTTTACTCGAATTAGCAAATGGTAAATTAATTTCAGCAGATAATATATGTCGGAATCGAGAAATTAAACTGGTTAGCAAAACATTTAAGATTGATTTGATACCAGTAGAGTTAGGGACTTTTTGATGTGATAATCGGTATGGACTGGTTGAAAGAAGTGAAAGCAGAGATCGTTTGTTACAAAAATGCAATTCGCATTATACGAGAAAAAGGAAAACCCTTAATGGTGTACGGAGAAAAGGGCAACACGAAGCTACATCTTATTAGTAATTTGAAGGCACAAAAACTAATAAGAAAAGGTTGCTATGCTGTTCTAGCACACGTCGAGAAAGTACAAACTGAAGAAAAGAGCATCAATGATGTTCCCATTGCAAAAAATTTCTCGATGTATTTCCGAAAGAATTACCGGGATTACCCCCACATCGATCTGTTGAATTTCAAATAGATCTTGTACCAGGAGCTGCACCAATAGCTCGTGCTCCTTACAGACTCGCACCCAGCGAGATGAAAGAACTGCAAAGCCAACTGCAAGAACTATTAGAACGTGGTTTCATTCGACCAAGCACATCACCATGGGGAGCTCCTGTTTTGTTTGTCAAGAAGAAGGATGGTACATTTAGGTTGTGTATTGACTACAGAGAGTTGAAAAAACTTACCATCAAAAACCGTTATCCATTGCCGAGAATTGACGACTTATTTGATCAACTACAAGGCTCGTCGGTTTATTCGAAGATCGATTTACGTTCTGGATATCATCAAATGCGAGTAAAGGAGGATGATATTCCAAAAACTGCTTTTAGGATGCGTTATGGTCATTACGAATTTATGGTTATGCCGTTTGGATTGACTAACGCACCAGCTGTGTTCATGGACCTTATGAACCGAGTGTGTGGGCCATATCTTGACAAGTTTGTCATTGTTTTCATTGATGACATACTTATTTACTCAAAGAATGACCAAGAACACGGTGAACATTTGAGAAAGGTGTTAGAAGTATTGAGGAAGGAAGAATTGTATGCTAAGTTTTCAAAGTGTGCATTTTGGTTGGAAGAAGTTCAATTCCTCAGTCACATAGTGAACAAAGAAGGTATTAAGGTGGATCCGGCAAAGATAGAAACTGTTGAAAAGTGGGAAACCCCGAAAACTCCGAAACACATACGCCAGTTTTTAGGACTAGCTGGTTACTACAGAAGGTTCATCCAAGACTTTTCCAGAATAGCAAAACCCTTGACTGCATTAACGCATAAAGGGAAGAAATTTGAATGGAATGATGAACAAGATAAAGCGTTTCAGTTATTGAAGAAAAAGCTAACTACGGCACCTATATTGTCATTGCCTGAAGGGAATGATGATTTTGTGATTTATTGTGACGCATCAAAGCAAGGTCTCGGTTGTGTATTAATGCAACGAACAAAGGTGATTGCTTATGCGTCTAGACAATTGAAGATTCACGAACAAAATTATACGACGCATGATTTGGAATTAGGGGCGGTTGTTTTTGCATTAAAGACTTGGAGGCACTACTTATATGGGGTCAAAAGTATTATATATACCGACCACAAAAGTCTTCAACACATATTTAATCAGAAACAACTGAATATGAGGCAGCGTAGGTGGATTGAATTATTGAATGATTACGACTTTGAGATTCGTTACTACCCGGGGAAGGCAAATGTGGTAGCCGATGACTTGAGGAGGAAGGACAGAGAACCCATTCGAGTAAAATCTATGAATATAATGATTCATAATAACCTTACTACTCAAATAAAGGAGGTACAACAAGGAGTTTTAAAAATGGGAAATTTAAAAGATGAAATACCCAAAGGATCGGAGAAGCATCTTAATATTCGGGAAGACGGAACCCGGTATAGGGCTGAAAGGATTTGGGTACCAAAATTTGGAGATATGAGAGAAATGGTACTTAGAGAAGCTCATAAAACCAGATACTCAATACATCCTGGAACGGGGAAGATGTACAAGGATCTCAAGAAACATTTTTGGTGGCCGGGTATGAAAGTTGTCATAACCCGTCCTTAATCATAAGAACGAGTTAGATAACGTATGATTTCATTGCGAGGTATTGACCTCTATATGCGACATTTTTAAAAGAGCAACTGCATTTATTTTACATTACAAACCATAACTCTTATTTTAATACAAGTTTTAGACAATATAAAGATGATTATCGTTTAGCGATAATCTTAGACTTACAAACTTTACATGTGATGATAACAATACGATTTCTAGCATATTTTACATTACAAATCCTCCGATATGCAGTTTTATTTTTGACACAAATATACATACTCAAGATCTTGCTTAAATTCAACATGTTGCAGCGGAAGCTTTTAGTTATCACCTGAGAATAAACATGCTTAAAACGTCAACATAAAGTTGGTGAGATATAGGTTTAATGCCGGCAGCAATATATATATATAGACCACAAGATTTCATATATAAACATTTTAATAAAAATATTCTAAGTGGTTGAGCACTTGGTAACCATACTTAACATTTAATCACGTCGCATATTCCCTTTATTATGAAATCTTACTACACCGTACCAAGTGTAGTCACAAAACGAAGTACTGTGCAACCGTTGAATACTGGTCGTCCAGTCCGGTTGGGGTTGTTAGGCCCGATAGATCTATCAACAGGATTCGCGTTTACAATACCGCATGTAAATAGTAGTTACCAAGTTACAGGGAGATATGCCAGTGGTACAACTCAACGTAGAATATATAATTTTAATCACTTATGTCCATAACGTAAATCATAAAATGCATGTATTCTCATCCCGAAATATTTAGAGTTTAAAAGTGGGACTATATACTCACCTTTTCCTTGAAGGTATTTAACTCGACTTGGTCTCCGATAGATATCACGAACCTAACCATATATATAATATATCAACATATTTTCTTTTTAAGTAATCGTTACATATATATATACTTTTAATACTTTTAATATTTTCTTAGTCCGTAGTTAGCAGTCCGATGTTAGTGGTCCACAATTAGTTGCTTAAATAAAATAAATAAAGACCCCATCGTATTCGTATTGATCAGAATTAATCTCGACCCATGGTACCATGTTGTCAAATGACGTGTTGCGTACATAAAGTACCGTGTTGCCAAATGACGTGTTGCGTACAATCATGAGGTCTTATGATTAATCTTCTCGTGTTGTTTACGGGTGGTCCTGAAATATATAAAATCAAATCATAAGTAATTATATATAAAATATCATATTAATTAGAAAAGATATGATTAATTTACTTTTTCTCCAAATATTTTCGTAGCTAAACTAGCTTCGGATACCCAATCTTGTTTTAGTCGTAGTTTCTTCATTACAACTCCGTTTTTGTTGGTTCAACTTGCCACTTCCTTGGATCGAGTCAAATTTTAAGAATATGAACTGAAAATATCTTGGTTTGTATTCGAAATCACAGGTTATAGGTCAAACTTTGGTGAAACTTATGAAAGTGATCATTATCCATCATAAAAACAACATTTAATGATCATTTTTCTAAAAAAAACTTACACTTTGAGTTAAACCATGAAATTTTTATGTGTTAACATATTAATAAAAAATATTATTTTTCCAGAACATAAACTTCCAATTCAAAGTTTAAGATGGTTTTTAATTATCCAACCCAAAACAGTCCCGGTTGCACTCCAACGATGTAGATTCAGTTTTAAGGTGTTCTTTGTAAAATCAAGTTGTATCTTGTTAAGTTAGCATATCCATATGATATATTACAGGTCTTGAAGTGTTTTAAAAGTTAAGTTAGAAGGATCTATTTAGTTTGCAAACAAGTTTGAAATCATTCAAACTATGTTCTTGTTGTTAAAATTTTACAACACAAAATAAGATAGCTATATAAATATGAATCAAATAAGGTTATGAATAAGGTTACTACCTCAAGTTACTTGGACAAAGCTACTGGAAAAGATGAGAAAAATCTTGGAATCAAAAGAGTGGTGGAGTGGGATTGAAAGGTTAGAAGTAAACTTGTATTTTTGGAAGGATTATTGAAGTGTTCTTGTATGGTTTTTCTTATGATGATTAAGGGTTGTTTTTGAAGCTAAATGATGGGGAAAATGCTTGGAGATGATCAAGTATGAAGTTAAGAGTATTTTGAGAGAGAAATGGGAGTGTAAGTATGAGAAAATGGGGTGAAGAAATGGTGTTCATTCATAAAAATATTTTTAGTTTATAAAGAAAGAAAAGATTCCTAATTTTGTTATTTTGTATAAAAATCTATGCTAGCTTCCAATTCTAATTACCTCTCCTTGAGGGCATGAACAAGGGCTGATTAGGTGTTGATTAGAATGTTGATTTGATTTGTATATACCAATAGTAAATACGTATAGAAGCTGGGTATGATACGGGTACATATACCCTAGATGTACGTATAGAAATCTTGAGAAAACGGAACGAGGATTCAAAAATAGCTATCTTTTGTAAATATACTTATATTGTTTTATGTATTTAAGCCCTTTAAAAGTGATTAAATACATATCTATACGATACATGTATAAGCATTATAAGTTTTAAGTATTTATGTCGAAGAACGTTACGTATAGTTATCGTTTTAAAAACTTAAGTTAGTAGTTTAAAAATATACTTATAACTCATTGTTATTAGTACACAATGAGATGTTAAAACATCCTTAGATCATATTAAATATATATAAATACATATATATACACAAACGTATAATTATCGTATGTTATATAGTTCGTGATATCATCGGTCAATTTGGACGGTCAAACGTTGTGTAAAACTCTTTTCAAAAACATAAGTCTCAACAATTTAGATTGCTTATCATGTTGGTAAGGTTTAATTTATGTAAATATTAATCTCATAAGTATAAAACGATCGGAAAAATCCGGGTCGTTACAGTACCTACCCGTTAAATAAATTTCGTCCCGAAATTTTAAAATTGTACCTATTTGCGTTCTCGGGAAACAAATGTGGGTACTTTTGTTTCATCTGATCCTCTCGTTCCCAAGTAAACTCGAGACCCCTTCGAGAATTCCAACGAACCTTAACGATTGGTATGTTGCTCTGCTTAAGTTGTTTAACTTTACGGTCCATGATTTCGACTGGTTCTTCTATGAATTGTAGTTTCTCGTCGACTTGGATTTCTTCAAGAGGAATGGTGAGGTCTTCCTTTGCAAGACACTTCTTAAGATTTGAGACGTGAAATGTATTATGTACTCCGGCGAGTTGTTGTGGTAATTCGAGTCGATAAGCTACCGGTCCAATGCGTTCGATGATCTTGAACGGGCCTATATACCTTGGGTTCAGTTTACCTCTTTTTCCAAAACGTATTACACCTTTCCAAGGTGACACCTTTAACATAACCATGTCCCCGATCTGAAACTCTAATGGTTTCCTTCGGACATCGGCGTAGCTCTTTTGGCGACTACGGGCTGTTTTCAATCTCTCCTTGATTTGTACTATCTTCTCAGTCGTTTCGTGTATGATCTCGGGACCAGTTAATTGTCGATCTCCTACTTCATTCCAACAAATAGGAGATCTACACTTCCTTCCGTACAATGCTTCGAATGGCGCAGCTTTAATGCTCGCATGATAACTATTATTATACGAGAATTCTGCTAATGGTAGATGTTTATCCAATCCGTTTCCAAAATCGATCACACATGCCCTGAGCATGTCTTCAAGAGTCTGAATTGTTCTTTCACTCTGCCCGTCGGTTTGCGGATGATATGCGGTACTCATATCCAAACGAGTTCCTAGTGCCTCCTGTAGTGATTGCCAGAACTTTGAGGTAAATCTACTATCACGATCAGATATAATGGAAATAGGTATTCCATGCCTTGAAACTATTTCCTTTATATATAATCGTAATAATTTCTCCATTCTATCCGTTTCCTTTATAGGCAAGAAATGTGCAGATTTGGTAAGACGATCAACAATTACCCAAATGGTGTCGTATCCCCAGGCAGTCTTTGGTAACTTCGTGATGAAATCCATGGTAATACCATCCCATTTCCATTCTGGGATTTCTGGTTGTTGAAGTAACCCTGACGGCTTTTGGTGTTCTGCTTTGACTTTGGAACAAGTTAAACACTCCCCAACATATGTTGCAACGTCTGTCTTTAAATTAGGCCACCAATAATGTGTCTTAAGATCTTGGTACATTTTTCCAACTCCAGGATGTATCGAGTATCTTGTCTTATGTGCCTCATTCAATATCAACTTCCTTAATCCACCCAACTTCGGTACCCAAATACGATTTGCAAAATATCGAATTCCATCTTCCCGTATAACGAGTTGCTTCTCATACTTCTTCATTATCTCATTTCCTATATTTTCTTTAGTGAGTGCTTCTCGTTGAACTTCTTTGATTTGTGAGTTGAGATTCATGCGAATTTTTATGTTCATCGCTCGTACTCGAATTGGTTCTCGTTCCTTTCTGCTTAGTGCGTCAACCACCACATTCGCTTTCCCGGGATGATAACGAATCTCACAATCATAGTCATTTATCAGCTCGACCCACCTACGTTGCCTCATGTTCAGCTATTTCTGATCGAAGATATGTTGAAGGCTTTTATGATCGGTAAACACAGTGCATTTAACCCCATATAAATAGTGTCTCCATATCTTCAATGCAAACACTACTGCCCCCAATTCTAGATCATGCGTCGTATAATTCCGCTCGTGAATCTTCAATTGTCGGGATGCGTATGCAATAACTTTCTTTCGTTGCATAAGGACGCAACCAAAACCTTGTCGCGAAGCGTCACAATATATCTCAAAATCATCGTTCCCTTCAGGTAATGATAAAATAGGTGCCGTGGTCAACTTCTTCTTGAGTAATTGAAATGCACTCTCCTGCTCAAAGGTCCATTCGTACTTCTTCCCTTTTTGTGTTAACGATGTCAATGGTTTAGCTATTCGGGAAAAATCTTGAATAAACCTTCTATAATAACCGGCTAAACCTAAAAATTGGCGTATCTGCGTTGGTGTCTTAGGAGTCTCCCATTTTTCAATGGCCTCAATTTTAGCTGGGTCAACCTGAATTCCTTTGCTACTAACAACATGACCAAGAAATTGCACTTCTTTTAACCAAAACGCACACTTAGAAAATTTGGCGTATAATTGTTCTTTTCTTAACAATTCTAATACCAATCTTAAATATTGTTCATGCTCTTGCTCACTCTTGAAATAGATAAGAATATCGTCAATGAAAACGATAACAAACTTATCTAAATACGGACTACAAACTCGATTCATGAGGTCCATGAATACAGCTGGCGCATTCGTTAATCCAAACGGCATGACCAAAAATTCATAATGACCGTAGCGTGTCCGAAAAGCAGTTTTCGGAATATCTTCTTCTTTGACGCGTAGTTGATGATAGCCCGACCTTAGGTCGATTTTCGAGTAAACACATGATCCTTGCAATTGATCAAATAAATCATCAATTCTCGGTAGTGGATACCGATTCTTGATAGTTAACTTATTTAATTCACGATAATCTATACACATTCGAAAAGATCCATCTTTCTTCTTGACGAATAAAATCGGAGCTCCCCACGGTGAAGTGCTCGGTCGAATGAAACCACGGTCCAGTAATTCTTGTAACTGGCTTTGTAACTCTTTCATCTCAGATGGTGCAAGTCTATATGGAGCACGAGCCACTGGTGCAGCTCCTGGTACTAGATCTATTTGAAATTCTACAGATCTAAATGGAGGTAATCCCGGCAACTCTTCCGGAAAGACTTCAGGAAAATCTCTTGCCACAGGCACATCATTGATGCTCTTCACTTTCTCCTTCGTTTCAACTTTATTAACATGTGCTAAGATAGCATAGCACCCTTTCTTCAAGCACTTTTGAGCTTTCAAACAACTAATGAGTTTTAGCTTTGAGTTACCCTTCTCTCCATAAATCATTACTGGAGTTTTATCCTTACGAGGAATGTGAATTGCCTTATTGGCACACACAACTTCAGCTCCTATTTTGGACATCCAGTCCATGCCGACTATTACATCAAAACTTCCTAATTCTACGGGTATCAAATCAATCTTAAATGTTTCTCCGGCTAAATTTATTTTACAATCACGGCAAATTTTATCGGCTTTAATTAGTTTACCATTAGCTAACTCAATCATGTACTTAGCATCTAGAGGTAATGATGAACAATTCAATTTAGCGTAAAAGTCTCTACTCACGTAACTTCTATCGGCACCAGTATCAAATATAATCAATGCGGATAAGTTATTAATGGTAAACGTACCCGTAACAAGCTCCGGGTCTTCACACGCCTCTCTAGCATTAATAACAAATGCTCTTCCACGTGCAGATCCATTATTCTTCTCTGGATTCGGGCACTGGCTCTTATAGTGACCTTGTTTTCCACACCCATAACAAGTAATGGTAGCCAAAGCAGTTCTATTTGCATTGGTGGCAGGAGTCTTGGTACCATTTGTATTTGTAACGAGAGCCCTACAATCTTCAGCAAGATGACCCTTTCGATTACATTTGTTGCATACCACATTACAGTAGCCAGAGTGATGTTTATGGCATTGGTTACATAAAGGATTTTATCCTTTGTAACCAAAGCTTAAACCACTACCCGCACCTTGCGTGATTTCTTGTTTCTTAAAAGATTGTTGTTGGTTACCTCGATCATAATTTCCATTCCACTTTCTTTTGTTACCTGATACCTTCACATCAGTATTGGATACTTTCTTATCCATGATGACCTGATCCATTAGTTCGTTTGCCATGGTTATAGCTTCATGAATTGTCTTAGGTTTCGATGCTGTAACATTTGCCTTGACCTTTTTGGGCAAACCATCTTTGTACATTTCAATCTTCCGTTCTTCGGTTGGAACCAATTCAGGACATAGCAAAACTAATTCCATGAATCGCTGATTGTAGTTGGTGATTTCAGTACCAATAACCTTCAGACTTCGTAATTCATCTTCCAACTTCCTAACCTCGTTCCTTGGACAATATTCGTTGATTAACATTGTTTTGAATTCTTCCCATGGAGTATCATAAGCTACATCTCCTCCTACAGCCTTCACAAAATTTTTCCACCACGTGAGTGCACTATCTTGTAAAGTGCATGATGCATACTTGGTCATGTCCTTTTCAACACAACCACTGATTTTAAACACAGTCTCCATCTTTTCTATCCATCGGGTTAAACCGATCGGTCCTTCTGTTCCACTGAATGATGAGGGCTTGCAAGCTTGAAAAGTTTTGTAGGTGCATCCTACATGAGGATTTGGGTTAACTGCAGCAGCTCTTGCAGCCTCGACCCATAACATTCCGTCGTTCACTCGCTGGTTGATGAATTCCTCGACTTCTTGTTCCGTCATTCGATTCAATCGCGCCATATTCTTCTATAAGAATGAAAAGAAAATAATTATTCACATGGAATATTATAGATGTAGTGTATATTTACAGTACATTATAGCTTATTAATAATATGAACCAGGTATTATTATAAAAGCCTTTTCTTCTTATTAGCATTTTATAATTATATCTAGGGTAGTACCTACCCGTTAATGTCCATACTTAATAGCTTAGTACAGAACCAATTACTACCATCTAAATAATACTTAACCATGGAAAATTATTGCATTTCATACTTCACTATTTTACATATGCTTATCTTACATCGAACATTAAGCAAACCACACTAATAATATTATACAAAACATTATATGATCCCATGGTTTAATACGGCAGCGCATCGTTTGGTCTATTTTCTAGGACGTTTAGGTTCAAAGAATCGCTTAACGCTTATCCTGGCTGTCTGCCTATATTTTGGCTGTGGGGCTGAAGAACTGGATGCCGGGATAGAACGAATAGGAATAGTGGGAATAGGGGTGGTAGTGTCTAGTGGAGTTGGTGCCACATCATCCTCACTAAACTCGGGATTTGAATTTTCTAATTCATTAGCCTTTCGTTTCTTTCCTAGTTCGAACTTGTCTTTTGTAATTTCCTGTATTTCTTCCTCGGGTTCACTTTCCTCCTCGGGTTCACTTTCCTCCTCGGGTTCACTTTCCGGGTTCTCTATAGTCGGTTCATCCGGAATTTGTGAGTCTTCCCCAAAGATATTATTTTCGTCATCGGATAGGTTAATGACTGGAACACCATCTGAAGATTCTGGTTCGGAGTCGCTGAATGTGATAACAAGTTTTGAGCCCGACATCTATCACACAACAACTAACCCATTAGTACTACATAATATTTACATATAAATTTTAACCAACAATGATAAGCAATGGTTTTTAAATCAAATCCGGTCAAAGTCCAGACTTACTAATGTATCCTAACGACTTATCAGTTAGACACACTAATGCAAACCTGGTTCGCTAAGACCACCGCTCTGATACCACATGTCATAACCCGTCCTTAATCATAAGAACGAGTTAGATAACGTATGATTTCATTGCGAGGTATTGACCTCTATATGCGACATTTTTAAAAGAACAACTGCATTTATTTTACATTACAAACCATAACTCTTATTTTAATACAAGTTTTAGACAATATAAAGATGATTATCGTTTAGCGATAATCTTAGACTTACAAACTTTACATGTGATGATAACAATACGATTTCTAGCATATTTTACATTACAAATCCTCCGATATGCAGTTTTATTTTTGACACAAATATGCATACTCAAGATCTTGCTTAAATTCAACATGTTGCAACGGAAGCTTTTAGTTATCACCTGAGAATAAACATGCTTAAAACGTCAACATAAAGTTGGTGAGATATAGGTTTAATGCCGGCAGCAATATATATATATATATAGACCACAAGATTTCATATATAAACATTTTAATAAAAATATTCTAAGTGGTTGAGCACTTGGTAACCATACTTAACATTTAATCACGTCGCATATTCCCTTTATTATGAAATCTTACTACACCGTACCAAGTGTAGTCACAAAACGAAGTACTGTGCAACCGTTGAATACTGGTCGTCCAGTCCGGTTGGGGTTGTCAGGCCCGATAGATCTATCAACAGGATTCGCGTTTACAATACCGCATGTAAATAGTAGTTACCAAGTTACAGGGAGATATGCCAGTGGTACAACTCAACGTAGAATATATAATTTTAATCACTTATGTCCATAACGTAAATCATAAAATGCATGTATTCTCATCCCGAAATATTTAGAGTTTAAAAGTGGGACTATATACTCACCTTTTCCTTGAAGGTATTTAACTCGACTTGGTCTCCGATAGATATCACGAACCTAACCATATATATAATATATCAACATATTTTCTTTTTAAGTAATCGTTACATATATATATACTTTTAATACTTTTAATATTTTCTTAGTCCGTAGTTAGCAGTCCGATGTTAGTGGTCTACAATTAGTTGCTTAAATAAAATAAATAAAGACCCCATCGTATTCGTATTGATCAGAATTAATCTCGACCCATGGTACCATGTTGTCAAATGACGTGTTGCGTACATAAAGTACCGTGTTGCCAAATGACGTGTTGCGTACAATCATGAGGTCTTATGATTAATCTTCTCGTGTTGTTTACGGGTGGTCCTGAAATATATAAAATCAAATCATAAGTAATTATATATAAAATATCATATTAATTAGAAAAGATATGATTAATTTACTTTTTCTCCAAATATTTTCGTAGCTAAACTAGCTTCAGATACCCAATCTTGTTTTAGTCGTAGTTTCTTCATTACAACTCCGTTTTTGTTGGTTCAACTTGCCACTTCCTTGGATCGAGTCAAATTTTAAGAATATGAACTGAAAATACCTTGGTTTGTATTCGAAATCACAGGTTATAGGTCAAACTTTGGTGAAACTTATGAAAGTGATCATTATCCATCATAAAAACAACATTTAATGATCATTTTTCTAAAAAAAACTTACACTTTGAGTTAAACCATGAAATTTTTATGTGTTAACATATTAATAAAAAATATTATTTTTCCAGAACATAAACTTCCAATTCAAAGTTTAAGATGGTTTTTAATTATCCAACCCAAAACAGTCCCGGTTGCACTCCAACGATGTAGATTCAGTTTTAAGGTGTTCTTTGTAAAATCAAGTTGTATCTTGTTAAGTTAGCATATCCATATGATATATTACAGGTCTTGAAGTGTTTTAAAAGTTAATTTAGAAGGATCTATTTAGTTTGCAAACAAGTTTGAAATCATTCAAACTATGTTCTTGTTGTTAAAATTTTACAACACAAAATAAGATAGCTATATAAATATGAATCAAATAAGGTTATGAATAAGGTTACTACCTCAAGTTACTTGGACAAAGCTACTGGAAAAGATGAGAAAAATCTTGGAATCAAAAGAGTGGTGGAGTGGGATTGAAAGGTTAGAAGTAAACTTGTATTTTTGGAAGGATTATTGAAGTGTTCTTGTATGGTTTTTCTTATGATGATTAAGGGTTGTTTTTGAAGCTAAATGATGGGGAAAATGCTTGGAGATGATCAAGTATGAAGTTAAGAGTATTTTGAGAGAGAAATGGGAGTGTAAGTATGAGAAAATGGGGTGAAGAAATGGTGTTCATTCATAAAAACGTTTTTAGTTTATAAAGAAAGAAAAGATTCCTAATTTTGTTATTTTGTATAAAAATCTATGCTAGCTTCCAATTCTAATTACCTCTCCTTGAGGGCATGAACAAGGGCTGATTAGGTGTTGATTAGAATGTTGATTTGATGTGTATATACCAATAGTAAATACGTATAGAAGCTGGGTATGATACGGGTACATATACCCTAGATGTACGTATAGAAATCTTGAGAAAACGGAACGAGGATTCAAAAATAGCTATCTTTTGTAAATATACTTATATTGTTTTATGTATGTAAGCCCTTTAAAAGTGATTAAATACATATCTATACGATACATGTATAAGCATTATAAGTTTTAAGTATTTATGTCGAAGAACGTTACGTATAGTTATCGTTTTAAAAACTTAAGTTAGTAGTTTCAAAATATACTTATAACTCATTGTTATTAGTACACAATGAGATGTTAAAACATCCTTAGATCATGTTAAATATATATAAATACATATATATACACAAACGTATAATTATCGTATGTTATATAGTTCGTGATATCATCGGTCAATTTGGACGGTCAAACGTTGTGTAAAACTCTTTTCAAAAACATAAGTCTTAACAATTTAGATTGCTTATCATGTTGGTAAGGTTTAATTTATGTAAATATTAATCTCATAAGTATAAAACGATCGGAAAAATCCGGGTCGTTACAAAAGTCGATGTTGCTAAATACGTAGGAGAATGTTTGACGTGTTCTAAGGTCAAAGCTGAGCATCAGAAACCATCAGGTCTACTTCAACAACCCGAAATCCCGGAATGGAAATGGGAAAACATTACCATGGATTTCATCACTAAATTGCCAAGGACTGCAAGTGGTTTTGATACTATTTGGGTAATAGTTGATCGTCTCACCAAATCAGCACACTTCCTGCCAATAAGAGAAGATGACAAGATGGAGAAGTTAGCACGACTGTATTTGAAGGAAGTCGTCTCCAGACATGGAATACCAATCTCTATTATCTCTGATAGGGATGGCAGATTTATTTCAAGATTCTGGCAGACATTACAGCAAGCATTAGGAACTCGTCTAGACATGAGTACTGCCTATCATTCACAAACTGATGGCCAGAGCGAAAGGATGATACAAACGCTTGAAGACATGCTACGAGCATGTGTTATTGATTTCGGAAACAGTTGGGATCGACATCTACCATTAGCAGAATTTTCCTACAACAACAGCTACCATTCAAGCATTGAGATGGCGCCGTTTGAAGCACTTTATGGTAGAAAGTGCAGGTCTCCGATTTGTTGGAGTGAAGTGGGGGATAGACATATTACGGGTCCGGAGATTATACAAGAAACTACCGAGAAGATCATCCAAATTCAACAACGGTTGAAAACCGCCCGAAGTCGACAAAAGAGCTACGCTGACATTAAAAGAAAAGATATAGAATTTGAAATTGGAGAGATGGTCATGCTTAAAGTTGCACCTTGGAAAGGCGTTGTTCGATTTGGTAAACGAGGGAAATTAAATCCAAGGTATATTGGACCATTCAAGATTATTGATCATGTCGGACCTGTAGCTTACCGACTTGAGTTACCTCAACAACTCACGGCTGTACATAACACTTTCCACGTCTCGAATTTGAAGAAATGTTTTGCTAAAGAAGATCTCACTATTCCGTTAGATGAAATCCAAATCAACGAAAAACTTCAATTCATCGAAGAACCCGTCGAAATAATGGATCGTGAGGTTAAAAGACTTAAGCAAAACAAGATACCGATTGTTAAGGTTCGATGGAATGCTCGTAGAGGACCCGAGTTCACCTGGGAGCGTGAAGATCAAATGAAGAAGAAATACCCACATTTATTTCCAGAAGATACGTCAACACCTCCAACTGCTTAAAATTTCGGGACGAAATTTATTTAACGGGTAGGTACTGTAGTGACCCGAACTTTTCCATGTTTATATATATATTAAATGAAATTGTTATTTACATGATTAAGTGTTTCTAACATGTTAAGCAATCAAACTTGTTAAGACTTGATTAATTGAAATAGGTTTCATATAGACAATTGACCACCCAAGTTGACCGGTGATTCACGAATGTTAAAACTTGTAAAAACTATACGATGACATATATATGGTTATATATATAGTTAACATGATTTTATTATAAGTATGTATCTCATTAGGTATTTTAACAATGAGTTATATACATAAAAATAAGACTATTAATTTAAGAAACTCGAAAACGATATATATAACGATTATCGTTATAACAACGTCTTACTAGGTACATATGAATCATATTAAGATATTGATACACTTGGTTAATTATGTTAAATGATAAGTAAATATATTATTAAGTGTATTAACAATGAAATACATATGTAAAAATAAGACTACTAACTTAATGATTTCGAAACGAGACATATATGTAACGATTATCGTTGTAACGGCATTTAACTGTATATATATCATACTAAGATATATTATATATCATAATATCATGATAATATAACAATTTAACATCTCATTTGTTATAATAAACAATGGGTTAACAACATTCAACAAGATCGTTAACCTAAAGGTTTCAAAACAACATTTACATGTAACGACTAACGATGACTTAACGACTCAGTTAAAATGTATATACATGTAGTGTTTTAATATGTATTCATACACTTTTGAAAGACTTCAAGACACTTATCAAAATACTTCTACTTAACAAAAATTCTTACAATTACATACTCGTTCAGTTTCATCAACAATTCTACTCGTATGCACCCGTATTCGTACTCGTACAATACACAGCTTTTAGATGTATGTAATATTGGTATATACACTCCAATGATCAGCTCTTAGTAGCCTATGTGAGTCACCTAACACATGTAGGAACCATCATTTGGCAACTAGCATGAAATATCTCATAAAATTACAAAAATATGAGTAATCATTCATGACTTATTTACATGAAAACAAAATTACATATCCTTTATATCTAATCCATACACCAACGACCAATAACACCTACAAACACTTTCATTCTTCAATTTTCTTCATCTAATTGATCTCTCTCAAGTTCTATCTTCATGTTCTAAGTGTTCTTCATAAATTCCAAAAGTTCTAGTTTCATAAAATCAAGAATACTTCCAAGATTGCAAGTTTACTTCCAAGTTTTCTAAATCCATTCCAAGTAATCATCTAAGATCAAGAAACCTTTATTAATTACAGTAGGTTATCTTTCTAATACAAGGTAATAATCATATTCAAACTTTAATTCAATTTCTATAACTATAACAATCTTATTTCGAGTGGAAATCTTACTTAAAATTGTTTTCGTGTCATGATTCTGCTTCAAGAACTTTCAAGCCATCCAAGGATCCTTTGAAGCTAGATCTATTTTTATCATTTCTAGTAGGTTTATCCAAGGAACTTGAGGTAGTAATGATGTTCATAACATCATTCGATTCATACATATAAAGCTATCTTATTCGAAGGTTTAAACTTGTAATCACTAGAACATAGTTTAGTCAATTCTAAACTTGTTCGCAAATAAAAGTTAATCCTTCTAACTTGACTTTTAAAATTAACTAAACACATGTTCTATATCTATATGATATGCTAACTTAATGATATAAAACCTGGAAACACGAAAAATACCGTAAAACCGGATTTACGCCGTCGTAGTAACACCGCGGGCTGTTTTGGGTTAGTTAATTAAAAACTATGATAAACTTTGATTTAAAAGTTGTTATTCTGGGAAAATGATTTTTATTATGAACATGAAACTATATCCAAAAATTATGGTTAAACTCAAAGTAGAAGTATGTTTTCTAAAATGGTCATCTAGACGTCGTTCTTTCGACTGAAATGACTACCTTTACAAAAACGACTTGTAACTTATTTTTCCAACTATAAACCTATAATTTTTATGTTTAGATTCATAAAATAGAGTTCAATATGAATTCTTACTTCCCGACGAAGTAAAAATCTGTGAAAGTGAGTTATAGTCCCACTTTTAAAATCTAATATTTTTGGGATGAGAATACATGCAGGTTTTATAAATGATTTACAAAATAGACACAAGTACGTGAAACTACATTCTATGGTTGAATTATCGAAATCGAATATGCCCCTTTTTATTAAGTCTGGTAATCTAAGAATTAGGGAACAGACACCCTAATTGACGCGAATCCTAAAGATAGATCTATTGGGCCTAACAAACCCTATCCAAAGTACCAGATGCTTTAGTACTTCGAAATTTATATCATATCCGAAGGGTGTCCCGGAATGATGGGGATATTCTTATATATGCATCTTGTTAATGTCGGTTACCAGGTGTTTACCATATGAATGATTTTTATCTCTATGTATGGGATGTGTATTGAAATATGAAATCTTGTGGTCTATTATTATGATTTGATATATATAGGTTAAACCTATAACTCACCAACATTTTTGTTGACGTTTTAAGCATGTTTATTCTCAGGTGATTATTAAGAGCTTCCGCTGTCGCATACTTAAATAAGGACGAGATTTGGAGTCCATGCTTGTATGAGATTATGTAAAAACTGCATTCAAGAAACTTATTTTGTTGTAACATATTTGTATTGTAAACCATTATGTAATGGTCGTGTGTAAACAGGATATTTTAGATTATCATTATTTGATAATCTACGTAAAGCTTTTTAAAAAGCCTTTATCTATGAAATAAAGGTTATGGTTTGTTTTAAAAATGAATGCAGTCTTTGAAAAACGTCTCATATAGAGGTCAAAACCTCGCAACGAAATCAATTAATATGGAACGTTTTTAATCAATAAGAACGGGACATTTCAACTTAGAGGGTTACGAACCCAAGGATTTGATATTACCACGTACGAAAGACGATTCACAGAATTATGCCTATTGTGTCCGGGAGCGTTCGAAGATGAGGAAGAGAAGATCGACGCATTTGTGAAAGGATTACCGGAAAGAATCCAAGAAGATATAAGTTCACACGAGCCCGCCTCCATACAACAGGCATGTAGAATGGCTCATAAACTAGTGAACCAGATTGAAGAAAGAATTAAAGAACAGACTGCTGAAGAGGCCAATGTGAAGCAAGTCAAAAGAAAGTGGGAGGAAAACGGTGATAAGAATCACCAATACAACAACAACAGCAATTACAACAATAATCGCAACAACTATCCCAACAATCGCAACATCAATCGCAACTACAACAAACGGGCCAACAACAACAACAACAACAATCAGAAGCAACTATGCCAAAGGTGTGAAAAGTATCACTCGGGGTTCTGCACCAAATTTTGCAACAAGTGTAAAAGAAATGGTCATAGCGCGGCGAAGTGTGAGGTCTACGGACCAGGGGTTAACAGAACGAAAGGAACAAATGGTGTCAGAACGAGCAATGGCGGAGCAAGTAGTGTCGAAGCAAGTTATGCCAAAGTAGTTTGTTATAAATGTGGAAAACCGGGCCACATTATTAGAAATTGCCCGAACCAGGAGAACACGAATGGACAAGGCCGCGGAAGAGTTTTCAATATTAATGCAGCAGAGGCACAGGAAGACCCGGAGCTTGTTACGAGTACGTTTCTTATTGACAATAAATCTGCTTACGTTTTATTTGATTCGGGTACGGATAGAAGCTATATGAGTAGAGATTTTTGTGCTAAATTAAGTTGTCCATTGACGCCTTTGGATAGTAAATTTTTACTTGAATTAGCAAATGGTAAATTAATTTCAGCAGATAATATATGTCGGAATTGAGAAATTAAACTGGTTAGCGAAACATTTAAGATTGACTTGATACCAGTAGAGTTAGGGAGTTTTGATGTGATAATCGGTATGGACTGGTTGAAAGAAGTGAAAGCGGAGATTGTTTGTTACAAAAATGCAATTCGCATTATACGAGAAAAAGGAAAACCCTTAATGGTGTACGGAGAAAAGGGCAACACGAAGCTACATCTTATTAGTAATTTGAAGGCACAAAAACTAATAAGAAAAGGTTGCTATGCTGTTCTAGCACACGTCGAGAAAGTACAAACTGAAGAAAAGAGCATCAATGATGTTCCCGTCGCAAAAGAATTTCCCGATGTATTTTCGAAAGAATTACCGGGATTACCCCCACATCGATCCGTTGAATTTCAAATAGATCTTGTACCAGGAGCTGCACCAATAGCTCGTGCTCCTTGCAGACTCGCACCCAGCGAGATGAAAGAACTACAAAGCCAATTACAAGAACTTATAGAGCGTGGTTTCATTCGACCAAGCACATCACCGTGGGGAGCTCCTGTTTTATTTGTCAAGAAGAAAGATGGTACATTCAGGTTGTGTATTGACTACCGAGAGTTGAACAAACTTACCATCAAGAACCGCTACCCACTACCGAGAATCGACGACTTATTTGATCAACTACAAGGCTCGTCTGTTTATTCAAAGATTGACTTACGTTCCGGGTATCATCAAATGCGGGTGAAAGAAGATGATATTCCAAAGACTGCTTTCAGAACACGTTACAGTCATTACGAGTTTATGGTCATGCCGTTTGGTTTAACTAATGCACCAGCTGTATTCATGGACCTTATGAACCGAGTGTGTGGACCATACCTTGACAAGTTTGTCATTGTTTTCATTGATGACATACTTATTTACTCAAAGAATGACCAAGAACATGGTGAACATTTGAGAAAGGTGTTAGAAGTATTGAGGAAGGAAGAATTGTACGCTAAATTTTCAAAGTGTGCATTTTGGTTGGAAGAAGTTAAATTCCTTGGTCACATAGTGAACAATGAAGGTATTAAGGTGGATCCGGAAAAGATAGAAACTGTTGAAAAGTGGGAAACCCCAAAAACTCCGAAACACATACGCCAGTTTTTAGGACTAGCTGGTTACTACAGAAGGTTCATCCAAGACTTTTCTAGAATAGCAAAACCCTTGACTGCATTAACGCATAAAGGGAAGAAATTTGAATGGAAGGATGAACAAGAGAAAGCGTTTCAGTTATTGAAGAAAAAGCTAACTACGGCACCTATATTGACATTGCCTGAAGGGAATGATGATTTTGTGATTTATTGTGACGCATCAAAGCAAGGTCTCGGTTATGTATTAATGCAACGAACGAAGGTGGTTGCTTATGCGTCTAGACAATTGAAGATTCACGAACAAAATTATACGACGCATGATTTGGAATTAGGCGCGGTTGTTTTTGCATTAAAGACTTGGAGGCACTACTTATATGGGGTCAAAAGTATTATATATACCGACTACAAAAGTCTTCAACACATATTTAATCAGAAACAACTGAATATGAGGCAGCGTAGGTGGATTGAATTATTGAATGATTACGACTTTGAGATTCGTTACCACCCGGGGAAGGCAAATGTGGTAGCCGACGCCTTGAGTAGGAAGGACAGAGAACCCATTCGAGTAAAGTCTATGAATATAATGATTCACAATAACCTTACTACTCAAATAAAGGAGGCGCAACAAGGAGTTTTAAAAGAGAGAAATTTAAAGGATGAAATACCCAAAGGATCGGAGAAGCATCTTAATATTCGAGAAGACGGAACCCGGTATAGGGCTGAAAGGATTTGGGTACAAAAATTTGGAGATATGAGAGAAATGGTACTTAGAGAAGCTTATAAAACCAGATACTCAATACATCCTGGAACGGGGAAGATGTACAAGGATCTCAAGAAACATTTTTGGTGGCCGGGTATGAAAGTCGATGTTGCTAAATACGTAGGAGAATGTTTGACGTGTTCTAAGGTCAAAGCTGAGCATCAGAAACCATAAGGTCTACTTCAACAACCCGAAATCCCGGAATGGAAATGGGAAAACATTACCATGGATTTCATCACTAAATTGCCAAGGACTGCAAGTGGTTTTGATACTATTTGGGTAATAGTTGATCGTCTCACCCAATCAGCACACTTCCTACCAATAAGAGAAGATGACAAGATGGAGAAGTTAGCACGACTGTATTTGAAGGAAGTCGTCTCCAGACATGGAATACCAATCTCTATTATCTCTGATAGGGATGGCAGATTTATTTCAAGATTCTGGCAGACATTACAGCAAGCATTAGGAACTCGTCTAGACATGAGTACTGCCTATCATCCACAAACTGATGGGCAGAGCGAAAGGACGATACAAACGCTTGAAGACATGCTACGAGCATGTGTTATTGTTTTTGGAAACAGTTGGGATCGACATCTACCGTTAGCAGAATTTTCTTACAACAACAGCTACCATTCAAGCATTGAGATGGCGCCGTTTGAAGCACTTTATGGTAGAAAGTGCAGGTCTCCGATTTGTTGGAATGAAGTGGGGGATAGACAGATTACGGGTCCGGAGATAATACAAGAAACTACCGAGAAAATCATCGAAATTCAACAAAGATTGAAAACCGCCCAGAGTCGACAAAAGAGCTACGCGGACGGTAGCCTACCAACTGGAGCTACCTCAACAACTCGCAGCTGTACATAACACTTTCCACGTCTCAAATTTGAAGAAATGTTTTGCTAAAGAAGATCTCACTATTCCGTTGGACGAAATCCAAATCAATGTAAAACTTCAATTCATTGAAGAACCCGTCGAAATAATGGATCGTGAGGTTAAAAGACTTAAACAAAACAAGATACCGATTGTTAAGGTTCGATGGAATGCTCGTAGAGGACCCGAGTTCACCTGGGAGTGTGAAGATCAGATGAAGAAGAAATACCCGCATTTATTTCCAGAAGATACGTCAACACCTCCAACTGCTTAAAATTTCGGGACGAAATTTATTTAACTGGTAGGTACTGTAGTGACCCGAACTTTTCAATGTTTATATATATATATTAAATGAAATTGTTATTTACATGATTAAGTGTTTCCAACATATTAAGCAATTAAACTTGTTAAGACTTGATTAATTGAAATAGGTTTCATATAGACAATTGACCACCCAAGTTGACCGGTGATTCACGAACGTTAAAACTTGTAAAAACTATATGATGACATATATATGGTTATATATATAGTTAACATGATATTATGATAACTAAACATATCATTAAGTATATTAATAATGAACTACATATGTAAAAACAAGACTACTAACTTAATGATTTTGAAACGAGACATATATGTAACGATTATCGTTGTAATGACATTTAATGTATATATATCATATTAAGAGATATTCGTACATCATAATATCATGATAATATAATAATTTAAAATCTCATTTGATATTATAAACATTGGGTTAACAACATTTAACAAGATCGTTAACCTAAAGGTTTCAAAACAACACTTACATGTAACGACTAACGATGACTTAACGACTCAGTTAAAATGTATATACATGTAGTGTTTTAATATGTATTCATACAATTTTGAAAGACTTCAAGACACTTATCAAAATACTTCTACTTAACAAAAATGCTTACAATTACATCCTCGTTCAGTTTCATCAACAAATCTACTCGTATGCACCCGTATTCGTACTCGTACAATATACAGCTTTTAGATGTATGTACTATTGGTATATACACTCCAATGATCAGCTCTTAGCAGACCATGTGAGTTACCTAACACATGTGGGAACCATCATTTGGCAACTAGCATGAAATATCTCATAAAATTACAAAAATATGAGTAATCATTCATGACTTATTTACATGAAAACAAAATTACATATCCTTTATATCTAATCCATACACCAACGACCAAAAACACCTACAAACACTTTCATTCTTCAAATTTCTTCATCTAATTGATCTCTCTCAAGTTCTATCTTCAAGTTCTAAGTGTTCTTCATAAATTCCAAAAGTTCTAGTTTCATAAAATCAAGAATACTTCCAAGATTGCAAGTTTACTTCCAAGTTTTCTAAATTCATTCCAAGTAATCATACAAGATCAAGAAACCTTTGTTACTTACAGTAGGTTATCTTTCTAATACAAGGTAATAATCATATTCAAACTTTAATTCAATTTCTATAACTATAACAATCTTATTTCGAGTGGAAATCTTACTTGAAATTGTTTTCATGTCATGATTCTGCTTCAAGAACTTTCAAGCCATCCAAGGATACTTTGAAGCTAGATCCATTTTTCTCATTTCTAGTAGGTTTATCCAAGGAACTTGAGGTAGTAATGATGTTCATAACATCATTCGATTCATACATAAAAAGCTGTCTTATTCAACGTTATAAACTTGTAATCACTAGAACATAGTTTAGTTAATTCTAAACTTGTTCGCAAATAAAGTTAATCCTTCTAACTAGACTTTTAAAATCAACTAAACACATGTTCTATATCTATATGATATGCTAACTTAATGATTTAAAACCCGGAAACACGATAAACACCATAAAACTGGATATACGCCGTCATAGTAAAACCGGGGGCTGTTTTGGTTGGGATAATTAAAAGCTAAGAAGAACTTTGATTTAAAAGCTATACTTCTGGAAAAATGATTTTTATTATGAACATGAAACTATATCCAAAAATCATGGTTAAACTCAAAGTGAAAGTATGTTTTTCAAAATGGTCATCAAGATGTCGTTCTTTCGACGGAAATGACTACCTCTTTCAAAAACAACTTGTAACTTGTATTTCCGACTATAAACTTATACTTTTTCTATTTAGATTCATAAAGTTAATTTCAATACGAAACCGTGGCCACTGGAATCACTCAAAACGGATTAGAAACAAAGAAACGGCGAGTAAAACAAGATTGATAAAAACTACTCATTTTACCTACGTGAAAGTTAGTAATAAATCTATTCCAACCATAACCTAATCAACTTATATTGTATATTATGTAATCTTGAGATACCATAGACACGTATACAATGTTTCGACCTATCATGTTGACCCATCTATATATATATTGCGGAACAACCATAGACACTCTATATGTGAATGTTGGAGTTAGCTATACAGGGTTGAGGTTGATTCCAAAATATATATATAGTTTGAGTTGTGATCAATACTGAGATACGTATACACTGGGTCGTGGATTGATTCAAGATAATATTTATCGATTTTTTCTGTACATCTAACTGTGGACAACTAGTTGTAGGTTACTAACGAGGACAGCTGACTTAATAAACTTAAAACATCAAAATGTATTAAAAGTGTTGTAAATATATTTTGAACATACTTTGATATATATGTACATATTTGTTATAGGTTCGTGAATGAACCAGTGGCCAAGTCTTACTTTCCGACGAAGTAAAAATATGTGAAAGTGAGTTATAGTCCCACTTTTAAAATTTAATATTTTTGGGATGAGAATACATGCAGGTTTTATAAATGATTTACAAAATAGACACAAGTACGTGAAACTACATTCTATGGTTGAATTATCGAAATCGAATATGCCCCTTTTTATTAAGTCTGGTAATCTAAGAATTAGGGAACAGACACCCTAATTGACGCGAATCCTAAAGATAGATCTAATGGGCCTAACAAACCCCATCCAAAGTACCGGATGCTTTAGTACTTCGAAATTTATATCATATCCGAAGGGTGTCCTGGAATGATGGGGATATTCTTATATATGCATCTTGTTAATGTCGGTTACCAGGTGTTCACCATATGAATGATTTTTATCTCTATGTATGGGATGTGTATTGAAATATGAAATCTTATGGTCTATTGTTACGATTTGATATATATAGGTTAAACCTATAACTCACCAACATTTTTGTTGACGTTTAAAGCATGTTTATTCTCAGGTGAATACTAAGAGCTTCCGCTGTTGCATACTAAAATAAGGACAAGATTTGGAGTCCATGTTTGTATGATATTGTGTAAAAACTGCATTCAAGAAACTGATTTCGATGTAACATATTTGTATTGTATACCATTATGTAATGGTCGTGTGTAAACATGATATTTTAGATTATCATTATTTGATAATCTACGTAAAGCTTTTTAAACCTTTATTTATGAAATAAAGGTTATGGTTTGTTTTAAAAATGAATGCAGTCTTTGAAAAAAAAACGTCTCATATAGAGGTCAAAACCTCGCAACGAAATCAATTAATATGGAACGTTTTTAATCAATAAGAACGGGACATTTCACCATTCCCTTGTACGATTGGTTAAGCATGGTTATGTGTTGTAGTGTAGCATATTATATTGTTCGAGTTATATGCTATTGTTTGTTGTAGCTTGCGTATTGGAGATTTAGCATTATACTTTGCGATGGTATGCTAATTATATTGCTAGCGTTTATGCGGTAATTGTGTAAGTGATTGCAAGTAAGTGTGTTAGATATGTATGTGTATAATTATTGCATTAACTAAGCTTTATGCTTACTCCTCTCGTTGTTTACCTTTTTACAGGTATCGTGTTTTGAAGCTAACTAGTTGTTAGACTAGATACTTAGGAACGCTTGGGCTCGATGGGGTAGCTTTTGGATATGTTAATGCGGATTGGGGGTTTGGTAGTCCTCGGGATTATGCTCTTGGTATCGGGTTGGGTTGTAGAGTCCTAATCTGTCTAAAGATATAATGGGTCGAAATCGCTATATTATTGTAACACGGGTTGTTGTGGGCCCGGTGTAGTAAAACTTGTTCTTCTTGTGAAAATATCTTAGTTTTACTTAATATGATGTGTTGTGAAAGTCATTTCGTTTAAAAGTGTCGGGAAGCGGGTTTTCCGTTCGCGTAAGTTGGACCTCGGGGACAGAATTTTACAGTTCATTTGGACGCCGTCCCAATTGATTGGACGCCGTCCTGGCCTTCGATACTGGACGCCGTCCAGATAACTGGACGCCGTCCAGATGTACTGATTTAGAATTTTTTTTAGGCGTGTTTTTGGTAAAACGATGTTGGGTCGTTACAGGTGGTATCAGAGCATAGTCTAAGGGAATTAGGTGACCTTGGAATAGGTGCCTAGTTCTAGACTTATTGGCGGTTATGCATTATTTGTGGGACTTGTAGGAATACGGGTCGGATCGAGATTTGTTAGTGCCTTAGAGTAGGTGACTAACTAGGACTTGTGTTTGTCCAATGCGGGATTATGTGGGGTGATAATGCTAAAAACGAACATATATTTCATAGCATTATCCCTCAAGAAAGACAAGCTTTTAGTTGCAATTGTTCTATTTACAAGTGATATTCGTTTAAATAATAAAAGGTGAAGACAAAAGACAGATTCGAAGAATTGAAGACGCAAACGACCAGAAAGCTAAAAAGTACAAAGTACAATCAAAGTGGTTCAAATTATTGATGAGAAACGTCTCAAAATTACAAGAGTACAAGACACAAAACGCAAAGTACAAGATATTAAATTATACGAAAGGACGTTCGAAAATCCGGAACCGGGACCGGAGTCAACTCTCAACGCTCGACGCAACGGACTAAAAATTACAAGTCAACTATGCACATGAATATAATATAATATATAAATAATTCTTAAAATTATATATATATATATTATATTATATATATAAACCGTCGGCAAACAAGAAAACAAATCTGTGTGAGCTGGAAAAGCAGGCCATGCGATCGTATGGCCTGGAAGTGCAATTTTCATGCGATCGCATGGCCCCAAATTTTGGGTTAGGTCTTATAAATTTCGCAGTTTTGGTCGAACTTAAACACATCTTTTTCTTTCTCCATCTCTCTCACACACACACACACACACACACACACACACACACACACATATATATATATATATATATATATATATATATATATATATATATATATATATATATATATATATATATATATATATACATATATTATAATTTTAATTTTAATTTTAATAATAATAAGGGTATGTTAGCGAATGTTGTAAGGGTGTAAGTCGAAATTCTGTCCGTGTAACGCTACGCTATTTTTAATCATTGTAAGTTATGTTCAACCTTTTTAAATTAATGTCTCGTAGCTAAGTTATTATTATGCTTATTTAAATTGAAGTAATCGTGATGTTGGGCTAAATATTAAGACGGGGTAATTGGGCTTTGTACCATAATTGGGGTTTGGACAAAAGAACGACACTTGTTGAAATTAGACTATGGGCTATTAATGGGCTTTATATTTGTTAATTTAATATAAAGATTTACAATTGGACGTACCTATAAATAACCATATACACTCGATCGGACACGATGGGCTGGATATTTATAAGTACTAATAATCGTTCATTTAACCGGACACTGGAATGGATTAATAATCTATGGACTTATTAAAACAAGGGTGAATTATATACAAGGAAAATTGGTGTAATTATAGTTTAAGTCCCCAATTAGTTGGAATATTTGACTTCGGATATAAGGATAATTTGACGAGGACACTCGCACTTTATATTTATGACTGATAGACTGTTATGGACAAAAACCAGACAGACATATTGAATAATCCAGGACTGTAACGACCCGACCAAAACCGTTATTGACGGCGCCGTTAACTTAGGTCCCGTTGCGTGGTGGTAGTCCCTATATGAGACTCGTTTGACCAAAATTATGTCGCATTCATTTGAAATGTACAAGACTTGCAAAGTTTAGTTTACAAACAATTCGACAACAAGTTTAAGATTACAAAAATTGTAAAGTATAAATGAAATAACTTGCGACATAATATAAGTTGAAAATCACAGTTGCTATAAATAGCGTAAGTATGTATGCTTTAAGGTTTAATCCAAAAGTGCTATCACTAGCGTATGCATGTATGCTTGACCTCAAGCAAGAAATCAAAGTGTGCGGAAGCATGTATCAAGTAGCCGAAATCTCATCAAGTGATCAATAAAAGTCCATTTTCAAAGTTTCAAGTTCGTAAAACGTATTTTAAGATTCGGGAATCCAATTTACACATACGATATGCCGTTCCGAAGGTAATTAAGCATACAATGTGTCTAAACACTTACTAACAACATTAACAAGCATTCCACGCAACAAAAGTTCATTTCAAAGTCTATCAAACCCTAACCAAAATTCACAAAAATCAATAATCATGTGTTTGAAGTTTTCTTAATCAACCTACGCATCAAAACGAAGCTAGTGATACTAGTAACACAATTAAAACATGAACTTTAACAATCAAACAACATTTAATCTTCCAAAATGCAAGATTAAGCAAACCCATTTCAAAAACTCAAACTAGTTACTCCAAACCACAAATCGAGCAAACAAAACATATATTCATGTTACACACGAGCCATAGACACTAACTAACACCATTTCAAATCAAAAACACGAATTTAGAGAAATCTAGAGTTTTAGAAATGTTACCCAAACTTGATGAAATTGGTATCAAATTGTAGAGGATGAAGAGAGGATTCCAAATATGTAATTTGTTTTGTTGTAAGCCTCCTAGATCGAATTTAGATGATGAATGATTGAATTGGGTGTTTGTGTGTGTGTTCTTGCTAGAGAGAAAGAGAGAGAGAGATGGAGGTGATTGAATGGTGGTGATTGGGGTGGACTAGTTGACCTAGTCAACTAGTTTGCCCCGTGTCAATTTTAGTCCCTCGAGTTTAGAAGCGGGTGCGGGATTTAACCGATCGAATATTTTTAAAACGTTCGAGTAAACGGGTGATGTCAAAATTAAATAGCGGGAATATAATGAACGTTACTCACGGAAACTATTAATTTAAATACGAAAGATTATGTTTTAAAAAAAAAAAGACGGTGTTAAAATTAAATTTAACGGAAAAACGCGGGATGTTACATTATCCACGCCTCAAAAGAAATTTCGTCCCGAAATTTAGTTGGAAGTAGTAGTTGTTGAATCTTCCTCGAGATCTTGTGTTGCCAATTCTACGAGTGAGGGAGGAGTACGTTCTAGGGTATTTCAACGAACTTTGACGGTCGGGGTTTAACGTCGTCTTAAAGTTTGGGTTCACAATTCATGGTTTCAACCGGTCCTCCTAGGAATGAAGTTTATCGTCGATAGTAAGCTTATCGAAAAGGAATGACAAGTTCTTGTTTCGCAAAACACGTCTTTAAGTTGATACATCGAATGTAGGATAAACGGAGACTGGAAATGAGCCGGAAAATCTAAACGGCTAGCAACGGGTCTAAAACGCCCCAAGATTTCAAAAGGATTAAAATATCACGGATTTAGCTTTCTATGCTTCCCGAAACGGATTACACCTCCTCAAAGTGCGACTTTTAACGTGACGCGGTTTCCCATGGAATTCGAAAGGTTTACGTGTAACATCGGCATAGTTCCTGGTGATTACGAGTCGCGTTGGGTCTTGCTTGAATATGAATAAATCCTCTCGATTGCTCATGAATAAGCTCGGCCCCGGTGAATTGATCATCGTTTACTTGGTTCGACAAAGGAGGATGACGTTTCCGGTCACATGTGGTTTCAAAAGGAGTGACGTTAAAACTCGAATGAAAATCATTGTAGTACGAGGATTCGGTTAAAGGAAAATACTTTTCTCAAGTAAATTTGAAGTTGATAACACAAATTCGTATTACGGTTTCCAAGGTTTGAATCGTATGTTTGTTTGGTCCTTCGGGTTGTGGTTGTTGTGTTGTACTCATGTCTAAACGTGGTCCTGAGGCTTTTTGTAAGGCACCCCGAAATTTAGAAGTGAAACGAGCATCTCGATCCGAAACGAAGTACATTTCTGTAAGGTATATTCGAACAAGTTTGTTAGGACTTGAAGACGTTTTTTAGGACAAGTTTCTTATCGATTTCTGAAAAACGTTCGTTAGGACTATTCACCCTCGTGGCGAACACTAGTATGACGTGAAGAGTCTCTCTCTCTCCATTGAGGATTTAGATAAAAGATTTCCTTAAACGAAAGTACGAGTGTAATGCAAGAGAAGTTTCCGCCCCGATGTGAGCATAACGAGTAAATTGTAGTTAGTCAATAAGACTGCGCGAGGACGAGCTAGTATACCCGTGTGACATACGGTTGAAGTCGAATGGAATCGGTAATTCATTCGGAAGCATAAATATAATTTGACAATAATTGAAGGTGTGTCCCCGGTATGGTTGTTATAAATATTCTCGGAGTTTTCGGATGTCCAAACATGAAAAGATGAAGTCATGTACATGGCACATGGTGGTGTTTAGGTTGATCGAGTCTAACCACCATCACGCGTCACTAGAACTTTGGTATGTCTTACCGTAATATAACCACGTTGATCGAGTGTCGTTATATTATGCTAACTCATACCTCCATCCCCACATCACTCTATAGATTCAAGTTCGTGTAATCGTGAAGTTTAAAATAAACAAAGTGTAACGACGTCTCTAACGTGACTCGTATTGAATCGAAAGAATTAGTGCAACTATAAAGAAGCGTTCCCCGAGGGAAGTGTATAAATGATTGTTCACGTCAATGTGGTTCGAGTCAGACAATAAGGTATTCAGGTATGAAAAGAGTAACGAGTCATGATAACGAGTAGCACGCAACCGTAGTGATAAATGTTGATGACGATACTCACCTAGAATAGTGATGGTAGTAACACCAAAAAGTAGATAGTAAGAAACACCAGTGGGAAACCGATAGTAAGTTGAAACGGTGGCAAATAACAATCCGGGAGACAGAGTTCCCGAACAAGTGTGACTAATGAAGTCGTCGTCATCCATACGTGTATGAATCATGAATTTACGTGTGTTACCAAAAAGTGGCGGAATACGAGTTCGTATGATGAAGGTTGGGTACCATTAAAAAGTTTGCCTAAGAATGATTCAAGTATAATGCACAAGTAGTCAAGTAAGTGCTATCTATAGCAAATGTATGTCAGAATGCAAATGCTAACTATCCGGTTGTAGTCTAGACTCACTAATGCGTCCTAACGACTCTGTTAGACACACTAATGCACGTCCTAGTTCCCTACAACCAACGCTCTGATACCACTTGTAACGACTCGACCAAAACCGTTATTGACGGCGCCGTTAACTTAGGTCCCGTTGCGTGGTCGTAGTCCCTATATGAGACTCGTTTGACCAAAATTATGTCGCATTCATTTGAAACGTACAAGACTTGCAAAGTTTAGTTTACAAACAATTCGACAACAAGTTTAAGATTACAAAAATTGTAAAGTATAAATGAAATAACTTGCGACATAATATAAGTTGAAAATCACAGTTGCTATAAATAGCGTAAGTATGTATGCTTTAAGGTTTAATCCAAAAGTGCTATCACTAGCGTATGCATGTATGCTTGACCTCAAGCAAGAAATCAAAGTGTGCGGAAGCATGTATCAAGTAGCCGAAATCTCATCAAGTGATCAATAAAAGTCCATTTTCAAAGTTTCAAGTTCGTAAAACGTATTTTATGATTCGGGAATCCAATTTACACATACGATATGCCGTTCCGAAGGTAATTAAGCATACAATGTGTCTAAACACTTACTAACAACATTAACAAGCATTCCACGCAACAAAAGTTCATTTCAAAGTCTATCAAACCCTAACCAAAATTCACAAAAATCAATAATCATGTGTTTAAAGTTTTCTTAATCAACCTACGCATCAAAACGAAGCTAGTGATACTAGTAACACAATTAAAACATGAACTTTAACAATCAAACAACATTTAATCTTCCAAAATGCAAGATTAAGCAAACCCATTTCAAAAACTCAAACTAGTTACTCCAAACCACAAATCGAGCAAACAAAACATATACTCATGTTACACACGAGCCATAGACACTAACTAACACCATTTCAAATCAAAAATACGAATTTAGAGAAATCTAGAGTTTTAGAAATGTTACCCAAACTTGATGAAATTGGTATCAAATTGTAGAGGATGAAGAGAGGATTCCAAATATGTAATTTGTTTTGTTGTAAGCCTCCTAGATCGAATTTAGATGATGAATGATTGAATTGGGTGTTTGTGTGTGTGTTCTTGCTAGAGAGAAAGAGAGAGAGAGATGGAGGTGATTGAATGGTGGTGATTGGGGTGGACTAGTTGACCTAGTCAACTAGTTTGCCCCGTGTCAATTTTAGTCCCTCGAGTTTAGAAGCGGGTGCGGGATTTAACCGATCGAATATTTTTAAAACGTTCGAGTAAACGGGTGATGTCAAAATTAAATAGCGGGAATATAATGAACGTTACTCACGGAAACTATTAATTTAAATACGAAAGATTATGTTTTAAAAAAAAAAGACGGTGTTAAAATTAAATTTAACGGAAAAACGCGGGATGTTACAAGGACCAAGGACAATTAACCCATGGTAATAAAACTAAAATCAACACGTCAAACATCAGGATTACGGAAGTTTAAATAAGCATAATTCCTTTATTTCATATTTAATTGCACTTTTAATTATCGCAATTTTATTTATCGTCATTTTATTTATCGCACTTTTATTTATCGCAATTTCATTATCGTTATTTACTTTACGCTTTAAATTAAGTCTTTTATATATTTAATATTTTACATTAGGTTTTAACTGCGACTTAAGTTTTAAAATCGACAAACCGGTCATTAAACGGTAAAAAAAAAACCCCTTTTATAATAATAATACTACTTATATATATATTTAGATTTTTACAAATATAGTTTTTAAAAATATAGCGTTAAACTTGGCTAGTTCCCTGTGGACGAACCGGACTTACTAAAAACTACACTACTGTACGATTAGGTACACTGCCTACTGGACGAACCGGACTTACTAAAATATATATATTTAAGAGTTTTTTAAATATATATAAATTATAAAATATTTCTATTTCTATTTTAGTTTGTAAAAATATAAGTTTTTATTTAATTTTATATAAATACTTTAATTAATTATAAAATAGAAAAGAAAAAAAAAATAATAATAAGTAAAAGAATCGGGCTACACTGTAGCAGCCCAATTTGTGAGCTGAATATTTGGGCCATGCGATCGCATGGACCCGAAGGCAAAAACTCATGCGACCGCATGAGAAGTTCTGACACGCGGCACTGAACCTGGTACAACAATAATTACGGAGTATTAATTATTATTATTATTATTATTAAAACCCTAATTAGGGTTAGTTATTAAATTAATTTAGTTTAAGTTTTATTTATTTAATTTGTATTTTTAGTTTTAATTAGTTTTAATAAATTATAAAATTAATACTTTTATAAATAAATAATATAAAAATAATATTTTTATAAAAATTGTACTTTTTACAACTTTAAGTTTATTTTTATATTTTGTATCTTTTTATTTGTTTTAGCGTAATATTTGTATTTTTCGTTCGTATTTAGTTTTAAGTCATAGTTTTTGCCATAATTATTTTTATTTCTAGATTTTTAGGCTTTGCCGTAAAATCCCTTAAGTGCTTTTTCTTTAGACTAAGATTTAAGTGCTTTAGAATTTTGCGATGCCGTTTTATAAATTTTAGTACTGTAACAACCCAATCTGTATTAAAACCGGCCCATAAAATTTTTTCCTTTTAATACGCGTCAAATAATACTTTAGGTTCCATTACACAGGTTCCAAAACATATTTGTTACCAAAGTAAGTTCAACGAACTTAAAACACACATTAATAAATTAAACTCCTTAATACAATAATGCGATATTTAAACATAAACCGAGCATGGTGATTTGGGACTACGCTACCCAAATCCTAATCAAGTACGAAAGCAAGATCTTCTAAAGCATACTAGTCAAGATCTCTAATTCCCATGCTTACCCGAGCCACCATCATGCGAACCTATAAAAATATCAACAACGAGAGGGTAAGCTAACGCTTAGTGAATGTTAACATACTACATACATATATATGTATAAAATGGACACGCCACACAATATCAATACCGCATACCGAAGCATCCAAGTATAAGGCAACTACACTAAGCATACTGTACGTTCTCTAAGCAACAAGCTAAATATATCAACAAGTATAAGTTCACCAACGACGATGTGAACAATGCCAATAAGCTACACCCAGAGGGTTAGCTACAACACAACAATACATTAATATATATAACAATATAAACGAATAAGGTTACCAAACTACAAGGTTAACCCCTTAACCTCAATCATACGAACATTGGCCGAACAACCCGAGCCTTAGTAAATTCGCACAACCCGAAATTCACTTTTCCACCAATTCAACAACCGAGGTTGGCCGAACTACCCGAGCCTCAATGAATTCGAACAACCCGAAATCCATCACCTCATCAATAAGATGACCGAACGACCCGAGTCATCATGAATCCGCACTACCCGAGATTCACTTCCCAAATCAAAACCCACATCATCGGGTTATCCAAAATGCAACACAATACTAACCCTTCGCCATTGGGGTTATAACATCCACATCACAACCACGTGTGATAACGTACACACAAAACGTGTACCTCGCCAAAGGTGGTCAACCAAAACGCACAACCATGCCAATTGGACTCATACAAAAGTCCATCAAATCCACCTATATGTGAAGTGAGCTCTATAGCCGAGAATCACTTCACCCGACCCGCACCATCCTACACATACATATGCACATAGGATATTAACACTCACATTGTCGCCTTGAAGAAATGCTTCCAAGTAATCCGCAACTCGTCAATGGAAAGTACCTAATCCATTATCTCAAATTCAACAACAAACTTAGATTGGATCTACAAACCAACCCAATTCGACACTTAGTGCAATTTCGACCCAAATGCACTTCCAAGGACAAACCGCGCCCAAACTAACCAATAATCACTAACACAAGTGATAATGGTCCTAATATGCCAATTAAACCCGAACACAAGTGTTAAACACTTATCGTTCTCAAAATCGCCCATAAACCCTAATTTTGACCCATAAGGTCAAAATCTCACCATTTACAAGTTTTGACACCAAAACATGTTTAACTCGGTTTTATACTTCAAATTAATCCATTTTAATTTTACAAACCTCATCGAATCGATTGTACACCATTTACAATGCTAGTGATTGTACACCATTTACAAGTCTTAAACATGGTTAAATCATTAACCAACCCAAAACCCGCCTTTAACACTTATAAACCTGAATCTTGGTGTTAATCTTCAATTAACAACTAAATGGGTTCCATCTATAAATCATACAATCAAAAGCCCCAAATTTGAATGATGAACACGAAAATGAAATTCGGAGTTAGAGCTTACCACTAGTATCACCGTGTAGCTAAGAACGAGGAGAACAACCTAGTCAACTACGCCAAAGATCAAATCCCGCTTCTTCCTTTTCAAAAATCCCTTTGAAATCAAATGGGTGTTTGAGTTTTTGAGAGGAAAATGAAATGAAAAGGAAAATGAAATTAGGAAATGAAATGAATGGATGAGGTTAAAGCCTCAAATCTGGCTCAAACGTGAAATGACCAAATTGCCCTTGAACTTTATTTAAAATTACAAGAATCTGGTACCAGTTTGCCCGTATCGCCGCGCCGCAGCCTTAAATGTCGCGCCGCGACATTTTCCTAGTTCTGGGATCATTTTTAATCGGACTTCTGATCTGGATTCCAGTTAATTGCCGCGCCGCGACCTCCTTCGTCGCGCCTTGACGTTCAACGTGGTCTGACACCTTTCCTTGCATACAAGACCTCAACACCCAAACATGTCCCGAACCGTTCATACGCCTATCTTACATACACAATACACCTATAAATCATATACGGGGAAAACGGGGTGTTACAACTCTCCCCCACTTAGACTCGATCACGTCCTCGTGATCTTCTCTACTTAACCAATCCGGACCTACTCAACGGTCCTCAATCATAAGTCCCAATCCAAACTTTCCTAGACAACTCTTCCCAGTGAATCGCCTTAACGACTAAAGTCGTCACTCGCAAATTATCAAATCCATCAATCCGAGCACTAAAACCATGCTCAATCCCTGACATCGGGAAAAACTCAACCAATCTCGAACCGAGATATCAACCCTCTAGCGTACCATTACCAAGTACAATGCTAAAAGCAACCAAGTCTCAACCTAAGGTCAACAACCCTAAACGATGAAGACAAACGAATCCTTACGGATAACACCAGATCACTAACCAACCATTGTAGTGCGCAACACAACCAATACGCAACTACCGTAACATCATAATCCAACGGTTAAAACCGATAGTGCCCAAACGACTATGGCAACGCAAATCCCAAGGTGTACCAAATCGACTATTGTCACACCCGTAACAACACGTGAGCGAAACACGGCTATCGCACCACTAATCATACAACATGGTCCTCACGACCCCACCATCGGCGTATAAAACAACCGATAGATCACACCACACAGTCCTTACGACCCCACCATTGGTGTATAAAACAACCAATAGATCACAACACAACATGGCCGAAACAACCCGAGCCTAAACACATATGGAGGATGGTCGAAACAACCCGAACCTTAGTGAATTCGCACAACCCGAAATTCACCAACCCAATACATATATCTCACAACGAAATGACCGCACAACCCGAGTCATCGTGAATACGCGCAACGAGATATTAACTACCACCGCCACATAGTATAACCGAGGATGGCCGTACAACCCGAGCCTTAGTGAATCCGAACTACCCGACATTCACTACCTCAAACCATGTGTCCAACCAACAGGGACAATCGTACTACCCGAAATATTGTGAATACGAACAACCCGTTATTCACATCCCACAACACAACTCAAGAATGGTACTCTCATTTCCCACCGGTACTCGCATTTCCCGATAATGTTATGCCATACCGACGTAACACTACTCCCTTGATGAAGTCAGCGGACCCCGAAGGTCATGCTCCACCAATCTCAACACCGAATGAAGTCAGCGGACCTCAAAAGTCATGCTTCACCGATATAACACTACGCTCATGATGAAGTCAGCGGACCCCGAAAGTCATGCTCCACCAATCACGTACTCCCATGATGAAGTCAGCGGACCCTGAAGGTCATGCTTCACCAATAAACAATATCCATTAGTGTACTTAACACCTCGTACACTAATCCTCGGGTGGCATCTTAACACCTCGATACTTCACCCCCATGACAATGGGGTGTCTTAAACACCGCGACAATACCACTCGTTACGTACACGCGAACATCGCTAACACATTCGAGCAAGAACCACCCATATCGAACATAGGCACAAATCAACAATTCTCCAAAGAGAACCTGATACACACACATCCCTTAATCGAAGGATTTCACCTTGCTCGCCAAACACGTCCATTATCTCTCAACGAGATTACCACATTATCACCTCGGTGATAAGTTACATCCCAAAATCATAAGTACAACTTAACCAAAATTGTACTTCACCACAAATCGACCAAAACTAGGTCTCAACTCAAGTTTTGGATCTACTAATAACGTAATCCGAAATCTCACCCTAAGGTCTCCTCGTGCGGGAGTGTAACTCCCCCACTTGGAACTACGTTCCATATCCACAACTCGTACAACTGTACAATGCTACCAAAGGTAGACTTTACCAACAATTTGGGTTCACACGACCTATCACCATATCTTGCTCCAACCTTGAGCATACTAAGGATCTTAACCTATCCTTAAACACTTTGAACGAAAAGTGTACCCTAATTACACAAACTATACCCTCGCAATCATCCAATTGCTTTAGTTTGTCAGAGTTCAACCCAGTCACTCATGTACCTAAGGGTTTCTCCGATACCCTAAGTACAACGTAACCGCATCACCATCGGAGTCGAACACCACGCTAGTAGGAATGAAAGAGGCACCTAATGTCGCGTCACGTAGACTCCTTTACCAACATACATCGAGATTAAACACTCGATCTTTTTCAGGTTCCAATTCACCCGACGAACCTCATGGTTCATCAACTTCAACACGAAAGCGAACACGCTCTTAACAATCGAACACCAAAGCCCATTCCCAAGGCTTGGTAGAAAAATTTCCCAACACTAAGGAATGCTTAGTTGTACCAAGTCTTATGCCCTTCGTCCAAAAATCAAACATCATCATAGGGTACTTCCATTAGGAACGTCACCCATAACAACACTATGCACAACACAATGCATTTAACAAATCCGAACTTAAACGCCACATAAATAAATATTCAAATGACATATTTATTAAAACGAAACGTACCTCAACGTCTCCTTGCGGCATTCGCCGCTGCCAACTCGGGACAATCCGGCTTGCGATGCCCCTCCTTATGACAATAGTAGCACATCCCGTCTTCACTTCTCGGTATTGTGCATTCCCACAACTTGTGGCCCCTAACACCACAATTGAAACATCTAGGTGCACGAAAATCCACCGTGCCTTTTCCCACATTACCCGTACTCGCACTTGCACCCTTATTTTTCTTACCCGGGGTGCCGTACGAATCAACCCTCCTCTTACTTGAAGGTTCACACATCTTTGATCGCGTATACGACTCGAAACCTCTAGCCAAGTTGAATAATTCTGCAAACGATTTCGCTTGACCCCGACTAATTTTACTTTTCAAGTCATCATTCATGGTCCGATAGAAATCCCCCATTAACAAACGATCATTCCTCAAATTCTCCGGGCAAAAACGAGCCTTCGCCATAAAGGTCGTCTTGAGAGTATTCAAATCCATAGATCCTTGTCGCAAATTTCGCAACTCATTACGCAATTCCCACAAATCGGCAGAAGTCCGGAACTCCTCGAAGAATTCCTCCTTAAACTCATTCCACGATAAGGCCATAAACGTTTCGCCACCGACAAGATCGATCTTACCATCCAACCAATCCCTTGCCCTGCCCCGCAACAGACTAGTAGCGAGTCTCGTCTTTTTCTCGGGAGGGCAATCAATAGTACGAAAACACCCTTCGACATCCGAAATCCAAGTTGTGCTCACCAAAGGATCCGGTTTCCCGTCGTACATCGGGGGTTTAGTCCTCATGAAGCTCTTAAGACAACGCTCCATATCGCCACTGCTTTGAAGTTCGAAATACTTCCTATCCATTTCTTCTCGAAACGCACTCATTTGCTCCGCAACGGCGGCCGCAACTCTAGCGTTAAACTCTAGATCGTTCATCTCGATCCCACTTCCCGTCGCCATTCTAAGGAATGCAAAGCGATTAGATCACGAACGTATAAAACACACACTCCACACCGGTCCATCTTGCTAAACACTCGTCGTACATCACTTGTTAGACACGAATTGCACCCGTAATAAGGTTTGCAAGTCCTTATTACGCACACACGCCGTATCCACTTGTTAGTACAACGACCGTCTCGCTCGATGATATAAACAAACACAAACAAAATTCTACGCGATATAAACACACGCGAGAATTATCATCACAGCACAATAATATATTAATAATATCCGCATTACTAATATAAACGTTAGTCCACCTACAAACAAGGCACTAACTACAAATCATTCTGACCCGTAATCCTACAAGTCCCGCAACAATTAAGCACACACACAAAAGTCTAAGTCTAGGCACATATCTCAAGTCACCTAAATTCCTTAGACCATGCTCTGATACCACTTGTAACAACCCAATCTGTATTAAAACCGGCCCATAAAATTTTTTCCTTTTAATACGCGTCAAATAATACTTTAGGTTCCATTACACAGGTTCCAAAACATATTTGTTACCAAAGTAAGTTCAACGAACTTAAAACACACATTAATAAATTAAACTCCTTAATACAATAATGCGATATTTAAACATAAACCGAGCATGGTGATTTGGGACTACGCTACCCAAATCCTAATCAAGTACCAAAGCAAGATCTTCTAAAGCATACTAGTCAAGATCTTTAATTCCCATGCTTACCCGAGCCACCATCATGCGAACCTATAAAAATATCAACAACGAGAGGGTAAGCTAACGCTTAGTAAATGTTAACATACTACATACATATATATGTATAAAATGGACACGCCACACAATATCAATACCGCATACCGAAGCATCCAAGTATAAGGCAACTACACTAAGCATACCGTACGATCTCTAAGCAACAAGGTAAAGATATCAACAAGTATAAGTTCACCAACGACGATGTGAACAACGCCAATAAGCTACACCCAGAGGGTTAGCTACAACACAACAATACATTAATATATATAACAATATAAACGAATAAGGTTACCAAACTACAAGGTTAACCCCTTAACCTCAATCATACGAACATTGGCCGAACAACCCGAGCCTTAGTAAATTCGCACAACCCGAAATTCACTTTTCCACCAATTCAACAACCGAGGTTGGCCGAACTACCCGAGCCTCAATGAATTCGAACAACTCGAAATCCATCACCTCATCAATAAGATGACCGAACGACCCGAGTCATCATGAATCCGCACTACCCGAGATTCACTTCCCAAATCAAAACCCACATCATCGGGTTATCCAAAATGCAACACAATACTAACCCTTCGCCATTGAGGTTATAACATCCACATCACAACCACGCGTGATAACGTACATACAAAACGTGTACCTCGCCAAAGGTGGTCAACCAAAACGCACAACCGTGCCAATTGGACTCATACAAAAGTCCATCAAATCCACCTATATGTGAAGTGAGCTCTATAGCCGAGAATCACTTCACCCGACCCGCACCCATCCTACACATACATATGCACATAGGATATTAACACTTACCTTGTCGCCTTGAAGAAATGCTTCCAAGTAATCTGCAACTCATCAATGGAAAGTACCTAATCCATTATCACAAATTCAACAACACACTTAAATTGGATCTACAAACCAACCCAATTCGACACTTAGTGCAATTTCGACCCAAATGCACTTCCAAGGACAAACCGCGCTCAAACTAAGCAATAATCACTAACACAAGTGATAATGGTCCTAATATGCCAATTAAACCAGAACACAAGTGTTAAACACTTATCGTTCTCAAAATCGCCCATAAACCCTAATTTTATAAGGTCAAAATCTCACCATTTACAAGTTTTGACACCAAAACATGTTTAACTCGGTTTTATACTTTAACTTAATCCATTTTAAGTTTACAAACCTCATCGAATCGACATTCGGGTCATAATCCTCAACAAACCCTAATTTTGACTCTAGTCAAAATTAGTCAACCACGAAAACTCTAAAAGTCTCCAAAACACCAATAATCACTAATGCTAGTGATTGTACACCATTTACAAGTCTTAAACATGGTTAAATCATTAACCAACCCAAAACCCGCCTTTAACACTTATAAACCCGAATCTTGGTGTTAATCTTCAATTAACAACTAAATGGGTTCCATCTATAAATCATACAATCAAAAGCCCCAAATTTGAATGATGAATACGAAAATGAAATTCGGAGTTAGAGCTTACCACTAGTATCACCGTGTAGCTAAGAACGAGGAGAACAACCTAGTCAACTACGCCAAAGATCAAATCCCGCTTCTTCCTTTTCAAAAATCCATTTGAAATCAAATGGGTGTTTGAGTTTTTGAGAGGAAAATGAAATGAAAAGGAAAATGAAATTAGGAAATGAAATGAATGGATGAGGTTAAAGCCTCAAATCTGGCTTAAACGTGAAATGACCAAATTGCCCTTGAACCTTATTTAAAATTACAAGAATCTGGTACCAGTTTGCCCGTATCGCCGCGCCGCGGCCTTAAATGTCGCGCCGCGACATTTGACTAGTTCTGGGATCATTTTTCATCGGACTTCTGATCTGGATTCCAGTTAATTGCCGCACCGCGGCCTCCTTCGTCGCGCCTCGACGTTCAACGTGGTCTAACACCTTTCCTTGCATACAAGACCTCAACACCTAAACATGTCCCGAACCCTTCATACGCCTATCGTACATACACAATACACCTATATATCATATACGGGGAAAACGGGGTGTTACAAGTACTTTTTAAGTTATTACCGTTTTGGATATAGTATTTCTTTTAAGCTTTAATACTATTAGACGCAACTTTTAATTTTTAGTTTCTAGACTTTTAAGTTTCGACTCGCTACGTTCTTTTTATTATTTTTCGACGCACTCTTTTTCTTTCTTATTTCTCGACGCTCTCGTTTTTAGGACTTAGATTTTTTTCTATTTCTTCTCTAAAATTTATTTAAATTTCGACGAAAAATTATTTTAAGTGGTTAAATTGATAGACATCCAAATTTTCCGATTCGTAGTAATAGTTGGATTTGTTAGTGGCGAGTTGTGGGCTTCCGATTTAAAGGGTCCTGGCTACCTGCTGCATCTATTGGCTATTCAAAACGTGGGCAAAATCAGAAAAGTCTATTAATTTGATAACTTATATAATTTTTATCTTTTATAACTAATAGGATATTCAGTGAATGCACCGAGCAAAACGTTCACCACCTTTTATACGTTCGCCACCTGTAACTCGATCAAGACATCTAGCCAATATTATCGCCGTTGATTTTTCTTTAGAATCGTCATCTAGTCGACCAAGTACTCCAATTCAAATTTCCGATAATCCATTTTTTGAACCCGACCTCACAATTGAGAATCCGGAGGATATTCAGGGACAATTCAGAGATCCTGAACCACTAATCTTTCCTCCGGAACCACCAATCATTCAAACAGAGATTGTAGAGGAATAACCCATTAAATCAGAATCCTCTAGTGATTCAGACTCAACAAATTCAATCATGGAAAATTTGGAACCTCTAAGTATGGAAGACCGAATGAGAGCTAAACGCACTGGCCAAGGTCACGCCATTATTAAGCCAGACATTAATGTGCCAGATTATGAAATCAAAGGACAAATCCTACACATGGTAACTAATCAATGCCAATATAGTGGTACGACAAAACAAGATCCAAATGAACATCTTCGAATCTTTAATAGGATTTGTACTCTATTCAAAATCAGAAAAGTTGAGGATGAACAGATCTATCTCATGTTATTTCCCTGGACTTTAAAGGGAGAAGCCAAAGATTGGTTAGAATCGTTACCTGAAGGGGCGATTGATACATGGGACGTTTTAGTTGAAAAATTTCTTAAACAATTCTTTCCGGCATCTAAAGCCGTGAGACTTCAAGGAGAAATTGTTACGTTCGCGCAAAAGTCAAATGAAACATTATATGAGGCATGGACAAGATTTGGAAAGTTATTGAGAGGATGTCCGTAACATGGTTTAGACACTTATCAAATAGTACAAATATTCTACCAAGGATGCGACATTGCTACACGAAAATACATCGATATAACAGCTGGTGGTTCCATTATGAAGAAAACCGCAACCGAAGCTCACAAAATCATTGATAACACAGCCTCCCACTCGCATGAGTGGCACCAGGAAAAAGATATCTTTCATTCATCTAAAGCGGCTAGAGCCGATTCTAGCCATGACTTTGATTTCGTTTCCGTAAAAATAGATGCTTTCAAGAGACGAATGGAAAAGATGAATAAAGATATTCACGCAATACGAATCAGTTGTGAGCAATGCGGTGGACCACACTTAACGAAAGATTGCCACATTGAGCAAACGATGGAACAACGTGAGAATGTTTTCTACATGAACCAAGGGCCAGGAAATAATTATCAAAATAATTATCAACTGCCAAGGCCAAACTTCAATCGAAATCAAAACATTCTTTACAATCTAAATGGACCCAACAATAACTCGTATAACCAACAAGGTCCGAATAACCAACCAACTCAAAACAACACTTTCAATCAATAAAGACCTAGCTTGTATAAACCACCACAACAAATCGAAGAGAAAAATCCAAATCTAGAAGAAATGATGGCAAAGCTAATGGAATCTCAAACACAATTTATTTCATCTCAAACCCAAACAATTGAGAGGTTTGATCAGTCATTAAGAACTCAACAAGCTTCCATTTTGAATCTAGAAAAACACGTAGGAACTCTTGCTAGCATGATGAGTGAGAGGGAACAAGGAAAGCTACTGAGTAATACTGAAGTAAATCCTCGAAATGAAAATGTTAACATGGTGTCAACAAATTCTGAAAAACCAGCATCAGAAGATGGGAAGGTTTTAGATGTGAGTAACAATGAAGAAGTTACAACACCACCACCACCCGAGTATGTAAAGCCAGTGGTGGCACCATACAGACCACCCATCCCGTTTCCAAGAAAAGGAGTTGAGTATGATCAAGTAATAGGTAATAAAGTTTGTGATACTTTTGAAAAGAAGAAAAAGAATAAGAAAGTGCAAGAAACAAAAACCGTAAAGATAAACCCGGTGAAGACAGTTCCACCAAAACCTCCACCCAGGTTGAGTGATCCGGGTGAATTTATTGTTCCTTGTCTACTTAGTGATTGTGTCATGTATGATGCACTAGCAGATTTAGGTGCGAGTGTGAGTGTTATGCCTCTTTCATTATATAACAGATTAGGAGTAGGTGAGTTAAGTCCAACGGAAATGAGTGTTCGACTCTTTGATCAAACCATTAGGCACCCAGTTGGAATTGCTGATAACCTACCGGTTCAAGTGGGTAATTTAACCTTTCTAGTCGAATTTATTATCATTGACATAGAAGAGGACTAAAACATTCCTCTAATTTTAGGTCGACCATTCTTAGCTTCCACCGGAGCGTTATTTGATGTACAAGAGGGTAGAATGACACTTAGTAATGATGAAAAATCGATCACCTTTGTGAGTCGAAAGTCTAAATCTCCACCAACCAAAATCGTTGAACCAACAAAAACGATTGGTAAGAACCATATTGTTTTACCAACTCCAACGGTAGTGCTTAACAATAATAAAACGCCTAAGTGTGGGGAAAATGAAGTAACACCTAATGATGACCTGATAATAAAGAACCCCGTTGTTGATACGAAATTAAATGACCCTGTTATTAATAGTTCAATGAATAAACTTATTAAACGGATTCGCGTTGCTAGAACCAAGGGGAACTTTAAGTTATGTAACCGGTTAGTATCCAATCTTTCGCCTAAAGAAAAGGCGAAACTAATTGAATTTGTGGATATTACACATGAATCCGACCAATGGCTTAAAGCAAAAGTCACAGATATGCAAGTTGATTATGGTCCAAGAGAAATTGACGATGAAGTTTACCACAATTTCGACACCACAGCTACCTAAGTGTGGGGAGATTTAGATGTTCTAAAAAGAAAATGCTGTCTAGAGTTAGTTGTTCTGTTCTCGTGTAGTTCCGAGAATGGAATCCGATTGGTCTTTTCCACTAGCAGACACTAAAGAACTAGTTTTCTTCCCCCATTCTGAATTTTTGTTTTGTAGGTTTTGTATGAAGTTAATTTGCATTTTTTTTTAAATTTAATTTTTGTGTGAATTTAAAAACAAAAAAAATTACTTTATTTCATTAAGTTTAAAAAATGATTTCTAAAATTCATCGTAAGTTGAAGACTAGGTCATGGAACCGAAATTGCTTTACCCAAGGACGGGGCGAAAAATTTTGTTATCATTATTTTTAATAATATTGATCTAAAGTATACCAAAAAAATTAAAAAACCCAAAAACCTTTGCTTTTAAAACAATCGCTTTAAAAACGACAAATTTTAAATTTTGTCGAGGGACGGACTAGGTAAACATACCAAAACTACCTAAAGTAAAAGGAAACAAAATTTTAAAAAAATTATTCATTTAAATTGTTTTAATAAATAAAGGTTTTATAAAAAAAATTAATATTTTTATATATATGTTTGTAGTTTATCTTATATACAAAACAGGGTAAAACAGCGCACTTTCAAAGACTGACATTAAGTTCAGCAAAAGCTACTAATTTTGACGACAAGACGCAAAATATCAAATGTGATATAAAATAATATGTTGCAAACTCGGTATTTTTAATCACTTTTCTACACTAATCACCCTCATGAATTTATAATTATAGTCTGATTTCATGCAAATGAGGGCATTGCATGATCTCAAGTGTGGGGAAGGATTATAAATTCTCTCGGGTTTACACTTAGTTAAATTGCTAAATTTTGTGAAAATTTGAAAAATTTTCAACTAAATGAATTCAAAATCATGTTTATACTTATTTATGAACGATAAAACTAGGTGTTAATACCGAAATTATTGTTACCTCGGAGAGAACATAAATGGAGAAACAACCCAAAACGTTCGAATTCATTTAAAATGGAATAGAGGAGAATAAAAAGACAAAGAAAAAAATAAATAAAAGCTAAGTGTGGGAAGAATTTACCAAGTTATTTAAAACACGTATCACATATGTTTGTACAATATTATTACAGGTACTTTTGTTTTAGACGATTTTAATCAGTTTTACCCGATTTATTGTAATACCTTTGAAAGAAAGATGGATCTGCACGATGAATCAATTCCATTATTAAAAGGAAGTAAAGTCTTTCGAAAAAGACACGTGCTTCTTGATTTAGGTCAGGAAGTTGTCGTCCAGACCAGTTGTAGAGTCTACGAAAAACCTTGAAAAGTTTTCTCGAAAATCAGCTGGAAATCCACGGACCTCAACATCAAACAGGGTCCCCAAGTGGTCAGACTTATCCTAACCATGAGAGGATCTGTCTCGTAAAATGGGGAGGGCGCCGTGCAAATTAGCTTGATAAGACTAATGAATCAGACCCCCAGAAAGGATAATCTCCTTAAAGATTAAAAATCAGCTTTTAAGACTGATATTACTCAATCCTTGAGATTGACTTTAAAGATTGAGAATTACAAACTCATGGAATTCGATGATATCTAAACTCGAGCTTGAACGAGAAAATATTTTGATCAAATTAAAACCGATTTGTTTTCTGAAAACCCATTTTCAATGCGTTCATTACCATTGAACGTAAAATCCTAAGATTTCATCAAAATTCATTAGGTCACCTGAACCAATTCGGGTGTCAACAGTAAGAAGCATGGTCGAAGACAGGACCTTGTGCCAGACCGAAAAACTATAGGGTGATCTTTACTATTGCTCCTACAAAGGATAGTAATTGCATCCGACACGTTATAGACCATAATCAAAAGCATGTCACGGGACATTGCCTCAACAGTTGCTTGTTCAACGCTCTCCTTTACAACCGGACGGTAGTTTACCGAAAGGTAATATACGGAGCAAGTATACTGGACGTGTTTCTTTCCTAATACAAGGTTAGCAAGTGGGTGACACAAAACCGCAAATTTTGAGCTAAAATTTTAAAATTTGAAACCCACACAAACCCACAAAAACATTTTGCAAACACCGGTGAAGGGTTATTCCGGAAAACTTATCTAGGGTAAAAGCTAGATTGAATTTTCAAAAGATCAAATGTTTTCATAAAGATCCAATTTTCTTAAAGGATCTAAATTTCTAATAGTCATGTGGAACTGTAAACCACATCATTACTACCATTGTTCATACCGCCGTATTAAAATCACTAATGTACAAAGTGTGAAGAATAAAGAAGTGATTCTAGTATTTTTTTATTTCAAGACTATATTGCTTGAGGACAAGCAACGCTCAAGTGTGGGAATATTTGATAATGCTAAAAACAAACATATATTTCATAGCATTATCCCTCAAGAAAGACAAGCTTTTAGTTGCAATTGTTCTATTTACAAGTGATATTCGTTTAAATAATAAAAGGTGAAGACAAAAGACAGATTCGACGAATTGAAGACGCAAACGACCAGAAAGCTAAAAAGTACAAAGTACAATCAAAGTGGTTCAAATTATTGATGACAAACTTCTCAAAATTACAAGAGTACAAGACACAAAACGCAAAGTACAAGATATTAAATTATACGAAAGGACGTTCAAAAATTCGAAACCGGGACCAGAGTCAACTCTCAACGCTCGACGCAACGGACTAAAAATTACAAGTCAACTATGCACATGAATATAATATAATATATAAATAATTTTTAAAATTATATATATATATATATATATATATATATATATATATATATATATATATATATATATATATATATATATATATATATATATATATATATATATAAACCGTCGACAAACAAGAAAACAAATCTGTGTGAGCTGGAAAAGCAGGCCATGCGATCGCATGGCCAGGAAGTGCAATTTACATGCGATCGCATGGCCCCAAATTTTGGGTCAGGTCCTATAAATTTCGCAGTTTTGGTCGAACTTAAACACATCTTTTTCTTTCTCCATCTCTCACGTATATATATATATATATATATATATATATATATATATATATATATATATATATATATATATATTATAATTTTGATTTTAATTTTAATTTTAATAATAATAAGGGTATGTTAGCGAATGTTGTAAGGGTGTAAGTTGAAATTCTGTCCGTGTAACGCTACGCTATTTTTAATCATTGTAAGTTATGTTCAACCTTTTTAAATTAATGTCTCATAGCTAAGTTATTATTATGCTTATTTAAATTGAAGTAATCGTGATGTTGGGCTAAATATTAAGACGGGGTAATTGGGCTTTGTACCATAATTGGGGTTTGGACAAAAGAACGACACTTGTGGAAATTAGACTATGGGCTATTAATGGGCTTTATATTTGTTTAATTAATTGATAGTTTGTTAATTTAATATAAAGATTTATAATTAGACGTACCTATAAATAACCATATACACTCGATCGGACACGATGGGCGGGATATTTATAAGTACTGATAATCGTTTACGATTCCGGATACGGGAATGGATTAATAATCTGTGGACTTATTAAAACAAGGGTGAATTATATACAAGGAAAATTGGTGTAATTATAGTTTAAGTCCCCAATTAGTTGGAATATTTGACTTTGGATATAAGGATAATTTGACGAGGACACTCGCACTTTATATTTATGACTAATGGACTGTTATGGACAAAAACCAGACGGACATATTGAATAATCCAGGACAAAGGACAATTAACCCATGGTAATAAAACTAAAATCAACACGTCAAACATCATGATTACGAAAGTTTAAATAAGCATAATTCTTTTATTTCATATTTAATTTCCTTTATTTTATATTTAATTGCACTTCTAATTATCGCACTTTTATTTTTTGTTATTGTATTTAATTGCACTTTTAATTATCGTACTTTTTAATTATCGCAAGTTTATTTTATCGCACTTTTATTTATCGCAATTTCATTATCGTTATTTACTTTACGCTTTAAATTAAGTCTTTTATATATTTAATATTTTACATTAGGTTTTAACTGCGACTTAAGTTTTAAAATCGACAAACTGATCATTAAACAGTAAACAAAAACCCCCTTTTATAATAATAATACTACTTATATATATATTTATATTTTTACAAATATAGTTTTTAAAAATATAGCGTTAAACTTGGCTAGTTCCCTGTGGACGAATTGGACTTACTAAAAACTACACTACTGTACGATTAGGTACACTGCCTATAAGTGTTGTAGCACGGTTTAGGTATATCCACTCTATAAATAAATAAATAACTTGTGTAAAATTGTATCGTATTTAATAGTATTTCCTTGTAAAAATACTACTATTTTGTAACCCTTCGCTTTAACATCATGGGGCCTTATTTCGTGAGTAAATTAGTGCCTTAGATTGCTAGTGCCTAATGTAAGTAGGCGAACTTGGACGTTGTTTTAGTGATAGTCACCTAGGTCGTAGGTTGACTTGTAATTGCGGTGTACTTGTGTTTATCTATTATTATATTGTATATATGATATGCGCAGAGGTGTATATAAAATAGCTTATATTTTACAAGGAAATACTATTAAATACGATACAATTTTACACAAGATATTTATTTATTTATTGAATGGATATACTTAAACCTTGCTACAACACTTATAGGCAGTGTACCTAATCGTACAGTAGTGTAGTTTTTAGTAAGTCCGGTTCGTTCCACAGAGAATCTTTTAATCAAAGCTTAACGCTATATTAGTTTAATTTATAAAAATACGAATATATATATAAGTAATATTATTATTTTAAATGGGGGTTTTTACCGTTTAATGACCGGTTTGTCGATTTTAAAACTTTAGTCGCAGTTAAAACCAAATGTAAAATATTAAATAAATAAAAGACTTAATTTAAAGCGTAAAATAAATAACGATAATGAAATTGCGATAAATAAAAGTGCGATAAAATAAACTTGCAATAATTAAAAAGTACGATAACTAAAAGTGCAATTAAATACAATAACAAAAAATAAAAGTACGATAATTAGAAGTGTAATTAAATATAAAATAAAGGAAATTAAATATGAAATAAAAGAATTATGCTTATTTAAACTTCCGTAATCATGATGTTTGACGTGTTGATTTTAGTTTTATGCCTATGGGTTAATTGTCCTTTGTCCTGGATTATTTAATATGTCCGTCTGGTTTTTGTCCATAACAGTCCATCAGTCATAAATATAAAGTGCGAGTGTCCTCGTCAAATTATCCTTATACCCGAAGTTAAATATTCCACCTAATTAGAGACTTAAACTGTAACAAGATTTTAATACTTTGTTTAATAATTACACCAGGATGTCGACTGAGTGTTACCCAAGGTTTTAATACTTTGTTAACAATTATGCCAAGTGTCCTTGTACATAATTTCACCCATGTTTTAATAATTCTAGTGGCTATTAATCCATTCCCGTATCCGGTTAAATGAACGATTATTCGTACATATAAATACCCCGCCCATCGTGTCCGATTGAGTGTATATGGTTATTTATAGGGATGTCCAATTGTAAATCTTTATATTAAAATTAACAAACTATCATTTAGTTAAACAAATATAAAGCCCATTAATAGCCCATAGTCTAATTTCCACAAGTGTCATTCTTTTGTCCAAACCCCAATTATGGTACAAAGCCCAATTACCCAATTTTAATATTTTTAGCCCAACATCATGATTACTTCGGATTAAATAAGCATAATAATAACTTAGCTACGAGACATTAAATTAAAAAGGTTGAACATAACTTACAATGATTAAAAATAGCGTAGCGTTACACGGACAGAATTTCGACTTACACCCTTACAACATTCGCTAACACACCCTTATTATTATAAATTAAAATTAAAATTAAAATTATAATATAAATATAAATATTATACGTTGAATGAGGAGAAGAAAAAGATGTGTGTTTTTGCGTCCAAAACTCGCGAACTTTATAGGACAGGCCTGGAAAAAGGGCTCATGCGATCGCATGGGCTTTGCCCTTCAAGGCCATGTGATCGCATGGCCAGCTGGGGAGGCTCAAAAGTCTTTGTTTTTTTATGCCGACGGTTTTATAATATAATATAATATATATATTAATTTTAAGAATTAATTATATATTATATTATATTCATGTGCATAGTTGACTTGTAATTTTTAGTTCGTTGCATCGAGCGTTGAGAGTTGACTCTGGTCCCGGTTCCGAATTTTCAAACGTCCTTGCGTACAATTTAATATCTTGTACTTTGCATTTTGAATCTTGTACTCTTGTAATTCTGAGACGTTTCTTATCAATAATTGGAACCTCTTTGATTGTATTTTGTACTTTTGAGCTTTTTGGTCGTTTACATCTTCAATTCGTCGAATCTGTCTTTTGTCTTCACCTTTTATTATTTAAACGAATATCACTTGTAAATAAACAATCGCAACTAAAAGCTTGTCTTTCTTGAGGGATAATGCTATGAAATATATGTTCGTTTTTAACATTATCAAATATTCTCACACTTGAGCGTTGCTTGTCCTCAAGCAATATAGTCTTGAAATACTAGAATCACTTCTTTATTCTTCACACTTTGTACATCAGTGATTTCAATACGGCGGTATAAACAATGGTAGTAACGATGTGGTTTACAGTCCCACATGACTATAAAATTTAGATCCATTAAGGAAATTGGATCTTTATGAAAACATTTCATCTTTTTTTTTTTTGAAAATTAAATCTAGCTTTTACCCTAGATAAGTTTTCCGGAATAACCCTTCACCGGTGTTTGCAAAATATTTTTGTAGGTTTGGTGGGTTTCAGATTTAAAAATTTTAGCTCAAAACTTGCGGTTTTGTGTCACCCACTTGCTAACCTTGTATTGGGAAAGCAACACGTCCAGTTTACTTGTTCCGAATATTACCTTTCGGTACACTACCGTCCGTTTGTAAAGGAAAGCGTTGAACAAGCAACTGTTAAGGCAATGTCCCGTGACATGCTTTTGATTATGGTCTTTAACGTGTCGGACGCAATTACTATCCTTTGTAGGAGCAATAGTAAAGCTCACCCATATAATTTTCCGGTCTGGCACAAGGTCCTGTCTTTGACCATGCTATGAAACCACCGTTCTTACGGTTGACACCCGATTTGGTTCAGGTGACCTAATGAATTCCAGGTGAATTCCTAGGATTTTACGTTCAATGGTAATGAACGCATTGAAAATGGGTTTTCAGAAAACAAATCGGTTTATAATTTGATCAAAATATTTTCTCGTTCAAGCTCGAGTTTAGATATCATTGAATTCCATGAGTTTGTAATTCTCAATCTTTAAGGTCAATCTCTAGGATTGAGTAATATCAGTCTTAAAAGCTGATTTTTGATCTTTTAAGGAGATTATCCTTTCTTGGGATCTGATTCATTAGTCTTATCAAGCTAATTTACACGGTGCCCCCCATTGTACGAGATAAATCCTTCTCATGGTTAGGATAAATCTGACCACTTGGCGACCCTGTTTTATGCTGAGGTCCGTGGATTTTCTGCTGATTTTAGAGATGACTTTTCTAGATTTTTCATCAACCTACAGCTGGTTTGGACGACAACTTCATAACCTAAATTAAGAAGAGAGTTTCTTTTTAGAAAGACTTTACTTCCTTTTAACAATGGAATTGATTTATCGTGTAGATTCATCTCTTCTTTTCTTTCATCGGGTAAAACAGTTTAGTTTAGTCCAAAGCAAAAGTATCTTCAATTATTTGTTACAGAAATATGTGACATATGTTTAAGATAACTTGGTAATTTTTTCCACACTTGGCTTTTATTTTCCTTTTTATTGTCCTCTATTTCATTTTAAATGAATTTTAACATTTTGGTTTGTTTCTCAATTTATGTCCTTTCCGAGGTAACAATAATTTCGGTGTTAACACCTAGTTTTATCGTTCATAAATATGTATAAACATGATTTTGAGTTCATTTAATTGAAAATTTTAAAAAATTTTACTAGAATTGGGTAGTCAGTATATAAGACTAGGGCTGTTCTTTATTATCAGAGAGCACTAGATTCTAATACAACTAATACGTTACTAGTATTTTTAATGGTAACCAAGTGTTTAAGATAAAAATTTTAAAAATCCGAAAGAATTTAACCCCTTCCCACACTTAAGATCTTGCAATGCCCTCATTTGCAAGAAATCAGTAACAATTTAAATTATTGAGGGTGATTAGCGTAGAAATGATTAAATTTTACCAAAGTTTCCAAACAAATTGGCGTTTGTTTGCTGAATGATAAATGGTGCATATCATTTGTTCATTCCGTCTGTTGTTACATCACATTTATTTGTCATCTTGTCGTCAAAATTAGTAGGTTTTGCTGAACTTAATGCCAGTCTTTGAAAATGCGCTGTTTTACCCTGTTTTGTACAATTTACAATATACATACATACAAATATAAATATGCATGGCAATTTGAAATCGGACTTAATATCCCACTTTCAAATCCTAAATGTGAAATATTAGTACACAATAATAATAAAAATGATAAAGATTACATAAGTATATTCAATAACATAAGTTTAAACATGAATAAGTAAAAAGATAAAAATATAAAAATCATATAAATAACTAAATGGAACTAAATCAGTCTGGATATGGGTTCCAGTTCATCTCGTCAGGTGGGTTCCATTGTTGGTTATAGGTGTTTTGATAGGCTTGGTTATAGTCATACCGGTTAAAGGGTGGTCGGATATCGGGGCTGTGTGGCAGAAAATGAGCAGGTCGAGTAGGTACATAGTTATTTAGTACCTGATATGATAGCTGGCTCATGATTTGGTGCTGATGAACTAACCAGCTATCGTGTTGGCGTCGCCTATAATCCTCGTATACTCACTCGGAGTTCCACTGCTCATACATACTATGTCTGGCCGCGTTCGTCATTGCTTCCTCATCTATAGGAACGTGGACGTCAAGAATAGCATCTCGAAAGACATCCCTAATGTCTTCCGCCTCCTCCATTTCCTCGTCTGAGCCTCTCTCTACCTGAGGATGAGATCCCTCATAGGGTACTGCCTGGTTACGTATACTTTTCAATACCTTAGCACCCACATAAACTTTCAATCCTAAGGGCTTAACATGTTCTCTACAAAGCTGTAATGGACCCCCTTGGTTCCTATCAACACCTAAATACTCTCCAATGAGAGTAACAAAAATACCTCCTCCTATTATACTCCATTCCTGCATTCCCTCTAGCATTTTAGATAAATAAAAAGCAACACAGTAAGGGATATTGACAAAGCTTCTAGGATCCCGAATACACTTTAGGTAGAATAAATCATGTAAGGTAATTTTTTCTTTATTGTGACCTCTCTGTGTAATCGAGTTAGCAAAAAATCTATGAATAATACGAAGCTCGGCTCTGTCAATATGTGTATAGGAGTGTCCTCCTGCTCGTGTAAAAACATCAAAATGTGACATACGCCTCCAAATGGCGTCAGCGTCAAAGTTACTATCTACCCTTTCACCATAATGAATCAAATTTGTACAATCGGGTAATAGCAACTCACCAGGAGTATATATCCGTAAGGCCCTGGCCATGTCCAGCATGGACATTCTGTACATCCTACCGCCAAGGATAAACCTAAGAAATCTTCTATCATCTATTCTAACTATATTTGTATCAAGTGATACAGTACTCATCAACTCAACACACCATTCCTTATATACAGGTCTACGAATGGTGAAAAGACGTTCCCAATCTGTAAAAGAAGAACTGCCATACCTTTGAACTAAAAGCTGTCTAACACGGTCAGCTAGATGGACCGTTTCCAAAGGGGCCCAATCGATTACCCTTGGCACCTCTACATTTTTTGTTACCAATTTGAATTTGTTCCTTTGATATGTCTCGTAATCTCTCCATCTCCTATCAAATCTCAGATTAGGATGCAGAGTGTGCTCAGGAATCGTTGGGAATTCTACTGGCGGCCTCATTGGGAATACTATGAATTCATCAACAAACTGTACCGGATCATAATAAGGTATGTGCTGATCAGGCTGTTGTTGTGGTTCTTGTTGTGGTTCTTATTCGTGTTGCATTTCTGGTTCTGGTTCTGGTGCTGGTGCTGGTCATCTAGATGATGATGCTCCTGAACCTCCAGTATCGGCTTTCTGCAAAACACATTAAACACAAAATTTGTGCATCCAAATATGCATTAGTGTTAGCAAAATAACAACTTAAAACAATCACTATAACATGTTAAATCAAAATTAAACTTATACACATTTTCACAATTTTTCACAATTCTACACTTTTCAAATAAGCACATATGAAAATGTATACAAAGTTCATAAGCATTTAACTCAAATAACATGTTAAAATAGTCATTACTAATAATTAAACAAGTCTCAAATGGCAATTACATCAAATTAATCAAGTTCATGAATTTTGGACTTAAAAAGTCCACTTTAATCTTCAAAAATCATGTTTAGGATCAATGTTTGGATCATTTAACTATCTAAACATGTTACACTACTCAATTTAGTAATAATTCATGATAAAAATTGACCATAACCTGTTTATATAAAAAAGCCCCAAATTGCTCAAGAACACTAACCCTAGATTTCTAAAATTTTTGAAGTTTTTGGCTTCAAATCATGTTAAATAGCATCAATCTAGGTTATACATGCATAAAATACTAACAATTTAACACTAATTACACTATAAATTAACAAAATTGCATTAGGTAAAAAATTAATAATTATCACAAAAACTAGAAATTTATAGAGTTTAGGGGTGTAATTTTTACCATTTTGCTGAAGAATGAGAATCTAGGCATGATTAGAGCAAGAAAAATGACGAATTACGGTGGATTTTGGTGAATTTTGATGAAGATTTGAGAGTATTTTCGTATGTGTTGTGTGTGTGTTGGTGTGAGGCAGAAGCAGGTCGACTGAGACTTTTGTGTGTGGCCTGATTTCTAGGGCCATGCGATCGCATGGCTGCAAAGGCCAAACTCCATGCGATCGCATGGAGTCCCGGGTACAGTACTTTGCCCTTTTTTTTTCAAAACCTTATAACTTCTAAAACATATAATTAATAAAATTCTAAAAATTTTGTTTTCCTTTAGGAGCGAGGGCGTTTCGGATCGTTGTCCTAGTCTGTCCCTTGACAAAATTTTTAAAATTTGTCAAATCAAAGCGCGGTTTTAAAAGTAAAGATTTTTGGGGTTTTTTTTTTCAATGTTTTCGGCATACTTTAATTCAATAAGATTAAAAATAATGATAATAAAAGTTCTCGTCCCTCCCTCGGGTAAAGCAATTTCGGTTCAACGACCTAGTCTTCAACTCACGACGAATTTTAAAAATCATATTTTTAACTTAGCGAAATAAAGTAAATTTTTGTTTTTAAATTCACACCAAACTTAAATTTAAAATGCATAAAATTAAAAATTCACACCAAACTTAATTAAAAATTCATATTATTAGTTCACACCAAACTTATATTATATTTTTGTTTTTATACATACAAACTTATATTAAAAAGATTAATTTTTTAAATATTTACAAACTTAAAAATATTGATTTTACAAAGTTCAAAATATTAATTTAATATTTATATATTAATTTTAAAAACATGGTAAAAAAATAAAATTAAAAATCTTTTTGGCTTTTATCCCACTTTAATCCATCAAATATTATCAAAAATATACGCCCCTCTTTTCGGTAAAGTAATTTCGATTTCATGACCTAATTTAACTCATGACGAATTTTTGAAATATTTTGGGTTGATTGATTAAAGAATTTTATACCTTAAGAATAAACGTTAAATTTCGCAGTGTTGTAATAAATTTTTGTATGATATCAATAATTTCGGTCGCCAAACCTAATTTCATTCAATACCAATTTAATACTTTATAGCGAACAAATTAGCGTTTATTATCAAAAGGTTAAAAATAAAAATAAAAAAATTAAAAACTGTACAGACTTACCTGTGAGATAGTATTCTTAGTTATATGATCTATCCCATTCATAAGTTAGTCGGTTTAATTGGTTTTCCATAGCTACATAGGCGTAACCTCGAGCATTCAGTGTTTTTTCTTCTAAACATATGAACGGTCCATCTCTGCATAAAGTAACAAATTCGGTATTTGAATAGATTTGATTATTTGAACATTTACCTCCATGTGACCATTTTCCGCATTTGTGACATCTTTCAAGGTGTCGTGCTCTTCTTTTCGCCGCGGATTTTGATTTTCCTTTACCAAATTGTAACTTATTATCTTCGCATCTGGATTCTTTTCTTACTCCGTCCAATCTTTCTCTGATTACTGATACTATTTCACTCGGAAGTGTGTCATTATTACGTTTAGTGTTCAAAGCGTGTAGCATTAGACCATGATTTAGTTCACAGGAAATCTTCATTTCGTAAAAACCTAAAAAAAATAAAAATTCAGAATGGGGGGAGAAGACTAGTTCTTTAGGGTCTGCTAGGGAAAGACCATTCGGGTTCCATTTTCGAGAACTACACGAAAACAGAAAATCTAACTCTAACAGAAATACATATTATCCTTTAAAGACTTGATTCTCCCCACACTTAGTTAGCTGTGGTATCGAAATTGTGATTAACTTCGTTGTCGACTTCCATCGAATTATCTATGTAATGCTTAACTCTGTGACCATTAACTTTAAATTCAATTCCATTTGAATTTATTAATTCTATCGTTCCGTATGGGAAAACTCTTTTGACTATGAATGGTCCAGACCATCTTGATTTCAATTTTCCAGGAAATAGCTTGAATCGTGAATTGAAAAGAAGAACTCTGTCTCCTTCTTTAAATTCTTTTGAACTTCTGATTCTTTTATCATGCCATTTCTTCGTTCTTTCTTTATAGATTAACGAATTTTCGTATGCTTCATGTCTTAATTCTTCTAATTCGTTTAGTTGACTTAACCATAGACGTCCAGCTTCATGTAAATCAAGATTACATGTCTTCAAAGCCCAAAATGCTTTGTGTTCAATTTCTACTGGAAGATGACATGCTTTTCCATAAACGAGTCTAAAAGGTGTGGTTCCAATTGGAGTTTTGTAGGCTGTTCTAAAAGCCCAGAGTGCATCCTCCAATTTAATGGACCATTCCTTCGGATTTGATCCTACGGTTTTTTCTAGAATACGTTTTAAAGCTCGGTTGGTATTTTCAACTTGTCCACTTGTTTGTGGATGATATGCGGTGAAGATTTTATGAGTTACTCCATATCTTTTAAGAACTTTCTCAAGTTGATTATTACAAAAATGAGTTCCCCGATCACTTATTAAAGCTTTCGGTGTTCCAAACCTTGCAAAAAGACATTTTAAATGGTTAACTACAACTCGTGCATCGTTAGTTGGGAGAGCTTGTGCTTCCGCCAATTTAGATACATAATCAATGGCGACGAGAATATAGAGATTATTATGAGATTTTGGAAATGGACCCATAATGTCAATACCCCAAATGTCAAATACTTCACATACTTGAATGACATTTTGTGGCATTTCATCACGTTGACTTATTTTTCCGGCCCTTTGACAAGCATCACAGGATTTGCAAAGAAGGTGTGCGTCTTTGTAAATTGTAGGCCAATAGAATCCAGCATCATAAACTTTTCTTGCTGTTAGTTGAGGCCCATAGTGCCCTCCTGTTGGGCCTGTGTGACAATGGTTTAAAATTTTACTAGCTTCATCTCCAAATACACATCGGCGTATTATTCCATCTGGACAACTTTTAAACAGATGTGGATCTTCCCAGAAATAGTGTTTTATATCACTAAAGAATTTCTTTCGTTTTTGGTACGATAATCCTTTTTCAAGGAATCCACATACTAAGTAGTTTGCATAGTCTGCAAACCATGGAATTTCATTATAATCTATCTTCAATAGATATTCATCAGAAAAGTTGTCTTGTATGGCCGATTCATTTAGAACTTCTAATTCAGGATTTTCAAGACGAGAAAGATGATCAGCGGCGAGATTTTCTGCTCCTCTTTTATCTCGGATTTCAATATCGAACTCTTGTAAGAGTAAGATCCAACGGATTAATCTTGGTTTGGCATCTTGTTTCGAAAATAGGTATCTAAGAGCAGAATGGTCGGTATAGACCACCGTTTTTGCTAGAACGAGATATGAACGAAATTTGTCAAAAGCAAAGACAATAGCAAGGAGTTCTTTTTCAGTAGTTGTGTAATTCTTTTGTGCTCCTTGTAAGGTCTTACTAGCATAATATATAGGTTGAAATCGTTTTTCAATCCTTTGTCCTAAAACGGCTCCCATTGCAAAATCACTTGCATCGCACATTAGTTCAAACGATAGATTCCAATTTGGTGTTATCATGATCGGTGCATTAGTGAGTTTCTCTTTAAGAATATTAAAAGATTTGATGCATTCATCTGAAAAGATGAATGGAGCATCCTTTTCTAGGAGTTTATTCATAGGAGTGGCAATTTTAGAAAAATCTTTTATGAAACGTCGGTAAAAACCAGCATGCCCTAGAAAACTCCTAACTCCTCTAACATTGGTGGGATGTGGAAGTTTAGCAATTACATCTACTTTAGCTCTATCCACTTCAATTCCTTCTTTTGAAATTTTATGTCCAAGAACGATGCCTTCTTTAACCATGAAATGGCATTTCTCCCAATTAAGTACTAGATTTGATTGTTCGCATCTAATCAGCATTCGTTCAAGATTAGCTAGACATGATTCAAATGTATCACCGAAGACTGAAAAGTCATCCATGAAAACTTCCATGCATTCTTCTATCATGTCGTGAAAAATCGCCATCATACACCTTTGAAAGGTTGCAGGGGCGTTGCAAAGTCCAAATGGCATGCGTTTGTAAGCAAAAGTACCATAAGGGCACGTGAATGTGGTTTTCTCTTGATCTTCGGGTGCTATTGGAATTTGAAAATATCCGGAAAAACCATCAAGAAAACAATAGTAACTATTTCCGGCTAATCTTTCCAACATTTGATCAATAAAAGGTAAGGGAAAGTGATCTTTTCTGGTGGCGTCATTTAATTTTCTATAATCAATACATACACGCCATCCTGTTACAGTCCTAGTAGGAATAAGCTCATTTTTTTCATTTGTAATGACAGTCATGCCACCCTTCTTAGGCACGCATTGAACTGGGCTTATCCATGGACTATCAGAAATTGGATAAATTAGACCTGCGTCTGGCAGTTTAATAATTTCTTTTTAACTACATCTTGCATATTCGGATTTAGTCTTCGTTGGCGTTGCACATACATTTTATGACCTTCTTCCATAAGGATTTTATGTGTGCAATACGAAGGACTTATTCCTTTAATATCATGAATCTTCCATGCAATGGCCGGTTTATGAGCTTTCAACACAGAAATGAGTTATGATTTCTCATTTTCAGTAAGAGAAGACGATATTATTACAGGTAATTCAGATTCACCATGTAAATAAGCGTATTCCAAATGGTTTGGAAGTGGCTTTAACTCTAATGTCGGAGGTTCTTCTATCGATAATTTATATTGATATCTGTCTTCTTCTTTTAGCATTTGAATTTCTTCTGTTGTTGGTTCATATCCATTAGCTATAAGTGTAACTAACATTTCAGCTTCATCAATTGGTTCATTACCTTCTCCTAAAGAACATTCTCCTGTTCCTTGTAATTCTGGAAATTCTTCTAACAATTCTGCATGTGAATCTATAGTTTAAATATAATAACATGTATCATCTGCAGATTGCGGTTGTTGCATTGCTCTATCAACTGAAAAGGTAACACTCTCATCCTCTATACTTATGGTCAGTTTCTTACCAAACACGTCTATCATTGCTTTAGCCGTGTTTAAGAATGGTCTTCCTAATATGAGAGGAACTTGAGAATCTTCTTCCATGTCCAGAACAACAAAATCTACTGGAAATACTAAAGTACCAACTTTAACTAGCATGTTCTCCATTATCCCTCTAGGATATTTTATTGATCGATCGGCTAGTTGTATACTTATTCTTGTTGGTTTCAATTCTCCAAGGTCTAGTTTAGTGTATAGTGAATACGGCATTAAATTTATACTAGCACCTAAGTCTGCTAATGCTTCTATTGAACTAAGACTACCCAGAAAACATGGAATTGTAAAACTTCCTGGATCAGATAATTTTTCTGGTATCTTATTCAACAGCACTGCTGAACAATTAGCATTCATAGTCACAGCCAAGAGTTCTTCCATTTTATTTCTATTCGTGATCAGATCTTTCAAGAATTTAGCATATCTAGGCATTCCTGAAATCACATCAATGAAAGGAAGATTTATATTTATCTGTTTAAACATATCCAAGAATTTAGATTGCTCGGCTTCAAGTTTCTCTTTCTTCATTTTACTCGGGTAAGGAAGTGGTGGTTGGTATGGTTTAACATAAGGTTTAGCCTTAACTGTGTTATCTTCATTAACCTTTTCAACTACCGGTTCTTTTTCCTTATCTTGATCAGGTTGTGGTTTTTGTGGAGTAGGAATAGCTTCATCAGAAGTTACAGGTATTTCAGGTGGTTTAAGTGTTGTACCACTTCTTGTGGTAATGGCTTTAGCTGTTTCATTCCGGGGGTTTGCATTTGTATCACTAGGTAAACTTCCCGGTTTTCTTTCACCTATTAACCTTGCTAGGTTACTTACTTCTTGTTCCATGTTTTGAATAGAAGCTTGTTGATTTCTAAATGCTTGATCATTTTGTTCATTAGTTTGTTTTTGAGATGTGAAAAACTGCGTTTGAGTTTCAACTAGCTTCGTCATCATATCTTCTAAATTCGGCTTTTTATCATCGGGCTGTGGTGGTTTATTTTGAAAATTAGGTCTTTGCTGGTTGTAAGTATTGTTAGATACTTGTTGATTGCTAGGACCTTGTTGGTTGTTGTATGGAATATTTCGGTTATAATTCTGATTTTGATTGTAAATCGGTCTTGGCGGTTGATAATTATTCTGATAATTATTTCCAGGCCTTTGGTTTAGATATGAAACATTCTCTCTTTGTTCCATTGTTAATTCAATACTGAGACAATCTTTTGTCAAATGTGGTCCTCCACACTGCTCATAACTAATTCGTATTGAGTGGATATCTTTAGTCATCTTTTCCATTCGTCTCTCCACAGCATCTATCTTTACGGAAATGGAATCTAAGTCATGGCTAGAATCGGTTCTAGCTGATTTAGATGATCTAACGATATCTTTTTCTTGGTGCCACTCATGTGAGTGGGAAGCAGTGTTATCAATAATTTTATAAGCATCAGTTTTGGTTTTCTTCATAATGGAACCACCAGCTGCTATATCTATGTCTTTTCTTGTAGTGATGTCGCATCCTTGGTAGAATATTTGTACTATTTGACAGGTGTCTAAACCATGTTGCGGACATCCTCTTAATAACTTTCCAAATCTTGTCCACGCCTCATATAGAGTTTCATTCGGTTTTTGTGTGAACGTAACAATTTCTCCTTGAAGTCTTACGGCTTTAGATGCAGGAAAGAATTGTTTAAGAAAATTTTCAACTAAAACGTCCCATGTATCAATCGCCCCTTCAGGTAACGATTCCAACCAATCTTTGGCTTCTCCCTTTAAAGTCCAGGGAAATAACATGAGATATATATGTTCATCCTCCACTTCTCGGATTTTAAATAGTGTGCAGATCCTATTAAAGGTACGAAGATGTTCATTTGGATCTTCCTTCGGCGCACCACTAAATTGGCATTGATTAGTCACCATGTGTATAATTTGTCCTTTGATTTCATAATCTGGCGCATTAATGTCAGGATGAGTAATTGCGTGACCTTGGCCAGTGCGTTTAGCTCTCATTCGGTCTTCCATACTTAAAGGTTCCAGATTCTCCATAATTGAATTTGTTGAATCGGAATCACTAGAGGATTCTGATTTAATGGTTCGTTCCTCAACAATCTCTGTTTGAATGATTGGTGGTTCCGGAGGAAAATTTAATGGTTCAGGATCTATGAATTGTCCCTGAATATTCCCCGGATTCTCAATTGTGAGGTCGGGTTCAAAAAATGGATTATCGGAAATTTGAATTGGAGTACTTGGTTGACTGGATGGCGATTCTAAAGAAAAATCAACGGCGGTAATATTAGCTAGATGTCTTGATCGAGTTACAGGTGGTGAACATACAAAAGGTGGTGAACGTCTTGCTCGGTGCATTCACTGAATATCCTATTAGTTTTTTTAAAAGGAAAGAAAAAATTATATAAGTTATCCAATTAATAGACTTTTCTGATTTTGCCCACGTTTCGAATAGCCAAAAGATGTAGCAGAGGGGCAGTATTCGTTTGGTCTCAATATAATTGAGGACTGTTTGGCTCCAATAACCCGGTCCACGTACAAATCCAACTATTACTACGAACCAGAAAATTTTGATGTCTATCAATTTAACCACTTAAAATAAATTTTCGAAATTTTAAGAAATTTAGATAAGAAGTAGAATAAAAATCTATGTCCTAAAACTAGAATGGCGAGAAATAAGAAAGAAAAAGAGCGCGTCGAAAAAGGTCGAAAAAGAAAAGATCGAAAAATAAAAGGCGTCGAAAAATAAGAAAGAAAAAAAATGACTATAAAACTTAAAAAAAAAACTCGACTAACCCAACCTTATTACTATCACTAACTTAAAATTATAATCGCAAATTGAGATTACTAATTGAAATGATAATTGATACATAGGTAAAAGGTGTCTAAAAATATTAAAGCTTACAGGAAAAACTATATCCCAAATGACAATATCTTAAAAAGGTACTAAAACTTAAAAAGGCGTTGCAGAATTCTAAAACACTTAAATCTTAGTCTAAAGAAAAAGCACTTAAGGGATTTTACGGCAGAGCCTAAAAATCTAGAAATAAAAATAACTATGGCAAAAACTATGTCTTAAAACTAAATACGAGCGAAAAATATAAAAGTTACGCTAAAACAATTAAAAAGGGACAAAATATAAAAATATACTAAAAGTTGTAAAAATTACAATTTTTATAAAAATATTATTTTTATATTATTTATTTTATAAAACTATTAATTTTACAACTTAATTAAACTAATTTAACTAAATATAAAATAAATTAAAAACTAAAATTAAACTAAATAATAAAATATTAAAACCTAATTAGGGTTTATTAAATAATAATAATAATAATACACCGTAATAAATGCAGTTTTAGGGTTGCAGTTGGCGTGTCAGACACTCTCATGCGATCGCATGAGTTTATGCCTTCGGGCACATGCGATCGCATGAGCTGAGGTTTTGGGCCAGGTTACGGGCTGCTACAGTAGCAGGCCCGAGTGTTTTTATATTTTTTTTTCTGTTTTGAATTTTCTGTTTTATATATTTATGTAATATATTTATATAAATTAAATAAAACTTATATTTTTATAAAATAAAGATAAAGAAACTTTTATAGAACTTAAATATTTAACAAACTCTTAAAAATATTTATATTTTTGTTTTCTTTTTATATTTTCGAATATTTAAAACGTATTTTTACAAAAGCGTATTTTTTTTTTCTATATGTGTGGCGTTTCGCTTCGGCGTTCCCCGGCAGCGGCGCCAAAAATATTTGATATGCGCAGAGGTGTATATAAAATAGCTTATATTTTACAAGGAAATACTATTAAATACGATACAATTTTACACAAGATATTTATTTATTTATTGAATGGATATACTTAAACCTTGCTACAACACTTATAGGCAGTGTACCTAATCGTACAGTAGTGTAGTTTTTAGTAAGTCCGGTTCGTTCCACAGGGAATCTTTTAATCAAAGCTTAACGATATATTAGTTTAATTTATAAAAATACGAATATATATATATAAGTAATATTATTATTTTAAAGGGGGGGTTTTTACCGTTTAATGACCGGTTTGTCGATTTTAAAACTTTAGTCGCAGTTAAAACCAAATGTAAAATATTAAATAAATAAAAGACTTAATTTAAAGCGTAAAGTAAATAACGATAATGAAATTGCGATAAATAAAAGTGCGACAAAATAAACTTGTGATAATTAAAAAGTACGATAATTAAAAGTGCAATTAAATACAATAAGAAAAAATAAAAGTGCGATAATTAGAAGTGCAATTAAATATAAAATAAAGGAAATTAAATATGAAATAAAAGAATTATGCTTATTTAAACTTCCGAAATCATGATGTTTGACGTGTTGATTTTAGTTTTATGCCCATGAGTTAATTGTCCTTTGTCCTGGATTATTTAATATGTCCGTCTGGTTTTTGTCCATAACAGTCCATCAGTCATAAATATAAAGTGCGAGTGTCCTCGTCAAATTATCCTTATATCCGAAGTCAAATATTCCAACTAATTGGGGACTTAAACTGTAACAAGGTTTTATTACTTTGTTTAATAATTATACCAGGATGTCGACTGCGTGTAACCCAAGGTTTTAATACTTTGTTATCAATTATGCCAAGTGTCCTTGTATATAATTTCACCCCTGTTTTAATAATTCTAGTGGTTATTAATCCATTACCGTGTCCGGTTAAATGAACGATTATTCGTACATATAAATACCCTGCCCATCGTATCCGATCGAGTGTATATGGTTATTTATAGGGACGTTCAATTGTAAATCTTTATATTAAAATTAATAAACTATCATTTAGTTAAACAAATATAAAGCCCATTAATAGCCCATAGTCTAATTTCCACAAGTGTCGTTCTTTTGTCCAAACCCCAATTATGGTACAAAGCCCAATTACCCAATTTTAATATTTTTAGCCCAACATCATGATTACTTCGGATTAAATAATTATAATAATAACTTAGCTACGAGACATTAAATTAAAAAGGTTGAACATAACTTACAATGATTAAAAATAGCATAACGTTACACGGATAGAATTTTGACTTACACCCTTACAACATTCGCTAACACACCCTTATTATTATAAATTAAAATTAAAATTAAAATTATAATATAAATATAAATATTATACGTTGAATGAGGAGAAGAAAAAGATGTGTGTTTTTGCGTCCAAAACTCGCGAACTTTATAGGACAGGCCTGGAAAAAGGGCTCATGCGATCGCATGGGCTTTGCCCTTCAAGGCCATGCGATCACATGGCCAGCTGGGGAGGCTCAAAAGTCTTTGTTTTTTTTATGCCGATGGTTTTATACTATAATATAATATATATATATTAATTTTAAGAATTAATTATATATTATATTATATTCATGTGCATAGTTGACTTGTAATTTTTAGTCCGTTACGTCGAGCGTTGAGAGTTGACTCTGGTCCCGGTTCCGGATTTTCAAACGTCCTTGCGTACAATTTAATATCTTGTACTTTGCATTTTGAATCTTGTACTCTTGTAATTCTGAGACGTTTCTTATCAATAATTGGAACCTCTTTGATTGTATTTTGTACTTTTGAGCTTTTTGGTCGTTTGCATCTTCAATTCGTCGAATCTGTCTTTTGTCTTCACCTTTTATTATTTAAACGATAATTACTTGTAAATAAAACAATCGCAACTAAAAGCTTGTCTTTCTTGAGGGATAATGCTATGAAATATATGTTCGTTTTTAACATTATAAATATACATGTATCTATTGGTGCGTTATCCTCGAGACGAATCTATTGGAGAGATTCGCATGTTTGGCGGTTGGAGTGATCAAGTTCACGGTAAGGACCTTGGTCATTCGGGTACTAGGAGTTATCGCGTGCTATTTTATGTGAATGTCGCGTCAGTCTGGATAAAGTACTTTGCGTGACCATGCGAAAATGGTAAGGTACGCAATTGTAATAGTGACTGATCACCATTATTACAACCGTGTATCTTGGAACCAAGCATGACATGACGAGTACCGAGCGGAGGAAACGTGGCATGGTTGGGGTAGAATCGGGACGAGTTAGGAATCTTTTATTATTTTCTAGGATATAGTGGTCTTGGGTGACGTGCTTGTTGTCACATCAGGTTCTTTATTAGTCGGGAAGTGCTACGGTGGGTTCGGTTAGTTAAGGTGAGTGAGCAAACTCACGAGTTTGGTGCGTACCTAGTCACCCTAAGTAGTGGGTGCACTATTGAGATTGTTATTGGTTGTAGTTATCCATCGTAACCAGGATAACCAATTAGTGTGTATGTGTGTACGTCGAGGACTTAAATTCCGTAACGGAATGCGACAAGTCTAATGTTTGTAGTATTGGGTTACACTCGGTAGAGTGTGTGGTTAGAGAATCGCGTAAGGATTCAAGTTGTGAGTCACCTTGGAATTTGGAGAATCGAGTAGTCTTAGGGTCATTAAACTCATGGGAGTGGGACCCGTATGACGGTAATTGCGTTAGCGTGTTAGCGTGTTGTGGATTATAGGGTAACATTCCTAACGGAATATCCCTTGTAGTGGTGGATGTGTCGATGTGCGAAAGGGTGTAAGACTTGGTGTTTTCAAGCATCTCTTTAGTGTTAGACGAAAGGTTCCGTGAGGCTATATCGTTTGGCGTTGTGGAAATTGCGAGTAGCGTATGATCGGTAGAAACTTTCGATAAGATGATAAACCGTGAGGTTTGTCGGGTGGGTATGACTTCGGGTCATTATTGTGGAGAGATGGGCGATATCGGGTGTATGGAACCTAAAGATCGAGTTTCTAAAATTCGGTTGATTGTGGTGGGAGTCTGCATGACACTGCGTCAGGTGCCTTTTTATACCTGCTAGTGTAATGTTCAACTCCGGTAGTGGTGTGATCACTTTGTTCTTAGGGTTCCCGTGAGATACCCTTGGAAGCAGTGGAGATTACAATAGTGATCGACGAGTGATAGTAATTCGACAGTTGCGAAGGTCGAAATCTAAGAGCATTGCGGTAAACACTTCTTATGAAGTGAGGGATGCGCGAATCTTGTTGCTCTTAAGAGATAGACGGGTAAAGATGACCGGTGAACCGGTGGTGGACTTAATGGTCGGATAGGTTTAAGGTCATGATGAAGTGTTGATATTGTGGTCAACGCAATTATTGTATCGGATTGGTCACTCTTCTCCATGAGAGTGAGTAATTGCGGATAATGGTTTGTTGAGTGGAAGGTCGGGTGATCTCGACTAAGATGCACGACTGATTAAGCAGAGAGGCATATGCCAAGGCTTAGAGGCGTATGTGGGACTTCGGTGGAGTTAGCTTTGCGAACGTTGGAGAGCCGTTAATTGTGATTTGTGGTATGAAGGTGCGATATTGTCGCGTGTACGACATCTCGAGTGATTGTGTATGAAGGCTCTAAGAGCCTAAAGTGAATTTGCAGTGATTTGGTGTGTATGACCAACGATGAGAATGGTCATGTGTGTCGTGGAATGACAATTCCGCAGGATGTCATCATCTTGGCGGTGAGGATGTGGAGATGAATCCTAAGTGGGGGAGTTTTACTGCTGCCCGAGGAAGCTCCAGTGATGTTAAATATAAAGAAGTGGCAGAGTGTACCGTGCTAGGCCTCAACAGGAATTCGGATTTCCTAACGAGGAAGAGTGACGGGTTATGGATGTCGACTCGAGATCGTGCATTTACGATTGTTAGTTACGATTCTGGAATGATATGTGTAGAGATTGTGATGGTAGAAACGAGTTTAGTGTAAGATTTCTTATGTAACGTGGTCGGGTGGTACCAAGGTGCGATATGAGACCAAATATCCAGTCTCAGACCACGGAAGTGAGAAAAATGAAGCTGACATTGCGGGTGCTCTCGTAGTGAAAATTTGGGTTGTCGTGAAACTCGGATAGGATTATTGAATGGGAACGAGTTCGATATCGTGGTGAATACTGTATTTTACCTGTCGGGAAATGTGATCTTGGAAATTGTCAGTGGACTATTCCCCTTTACGGATGATTGTGAAGCAGGAGTGTCGATTCTGATTGTCTCACATTGAGACACGCGGATGTTGTTTGTTTGCGAGAGTGTGTTCCCTAGTGATGCGATTGTTAGTTGCATTGAAATGTCGAGACCATCCTTAACGGACGGTCTAGGTAGGAAGGTTCACCCGGCGTTGGTGAATATTTTTGTAGGTCGTGTGGCGAATTGCGGAATTTTGTGATGATAATTCGCCATTGACGGGATTCTAGTATACGAATAGTCTTCATGCTAGTACTAGGAAGCCGTATGGTATGAATGTGTTATAAGGTTTAGGAGAGAAACCCTGTGACGAAGTGTTGATGTTTCGTCTAACTCGTGGTGTATTATTGTCGTCCTGGATTAATCCAGTGACGGATGGTCGTGTGCGGATCGATTGATGGGAAAGTGGTGCTCCTATGAAATTATTTGGCGGTACCGAAATTTCTACATTGAAGGAATGACCCGGTTGTGGTGACTGTAAGAAGTACTAGTCGGAGGAGCATGTCGATTGCCCCGTTGGCATCGACTTGTAAAATTTTCGAAGCACGGGTTTTCTGGGGTGGGAAAGCAATTGTTTGCACATAAGCGGAGGTGCGATCGTTGAGTGGTACGGTTATGAACCGTTGAAAGTACTGAGTTTCGACGCGGCATGAATGCTTCTCGATTTGGATTAATGCAAGACTTGGTTCACGGCGTAGTTGGCCTAGTAGATCGCGTTGGGTGATGTAGTTATGGATGTAGCTTGTTACGGGTTTTAGTCGAGAGAACTTGCAGGGATAATGGTGTTTTTCGTATATTGACGTTGAGTATATGAGATACCGCTGGTTGCGGTAATGCACGCTAGTGATTATTAGCGTGTGGTGAGATATTCAGATTAACGGAAGATTTAAGGATGACGGGCTTGGTGGTGTTTCGTAGGATCGTGAGGCGTGGTTCGTAGTTGTAAGAACGTGAGAAGGCTTTGGAGCACTTAACTATTGGTAGATGATGAGGATCACGGGGACGTGATCCAATTTAAGTGGGGGAGAGTTGTAACACCCCGTTTTTCTGTTACGCGTTGTTTTGGACGTCATTCGAATTACGAGGCATGTAAGCATATATTTGGATCCCAAATAAAGTTGGAGTTGATGTTCCAAAACCTTACCACTGGATTGTAAATCTCATTACGTTTCCAACGATACTTGATTCATCGAAAACGGGGTTACGGATTGAAAGTTACGGCCAAAACAAATTTTAGTTTCAGTCACAGTTCATTGGGACGCCGTCCAGTAATTCTGGACGCCATCCAACTGGCCTGACGGGCCAGTAGCTGCATTTTACTCAAATTAAAAGGGGTACTTTGGTCTTTTCACTTGTGGACTGATTGGTGGCTTTAGTATCAGTTTTAGATCTACTTTTAGATCATTTTCACATCCACAACTCTCTCATCACATCTTAGAGAGAGAGAGAGGAGAGTTCTAGAGAGAGGAAGCTTCAAATGTTGATGAAGGTGGTGATTTTGCCTAAATTGGAGTGGTTCTTGGTGCTTGTTGGTGTTTCTAGCTACTAGAGCTCGTTTTGGTGCTTGAGGTAAACCCTAATCCGAATTGTAATGTTTGATTTCTTGTTTGAGTTAGGGTTTGTTTTAGTTAGAGTTATAAACCCATTTATTGTGAAATTTGGGGGTTTTGGGTAAGATTCATGTAAGTAAGCCTAAATGGGTGACTTAGGGTTTCGATTGATGAAATTGTAAGTTTGGGGCTTGCATGTGTGGGTTAAAACTTAGAACACTTGTGTACTAGTGATTTTGGTGTTGTGTTAACTTGATTTTGGGGTGTAAACCCTAATATGGGTCAAAATGGGTTTTGTATTGAAATGGGGCAAGTGTTATTGAAGTTTAGTGTAAAATGATGGTTTTGAGATACAATCACTAGTTGTTAGTGATTGTAGGTACTTGGGTGTAATTTGACAAATCGAGTGAATTAAACCTAATTTGGTCAATGGGAGTCAAACGTGGTCAAAAGCAATATGAGTCAATATTGCAAGTGGTGGGGTTTTGGTGTAATTGGCGTTTGAAATGATTACTACCTAATTTGTAATTTAGTGTTAAGACCTAGGTTGGTTTAAATGGTGTTTTCGAAAGTAAATCACTAGCCGTTAGTGATAAAAGATGTTTTTGGGACCTATGTCAAAATGGGTTGACTTTGATGGGTCAAAATTGGTAATGACACTAGTTTTGGTCAAATGGATGTTAAACGTTTTTGTTAAGTATTAAGTGGCATTTTCGAATGAAAGTAATCATGGGAAGTGATTTTGATTTAAATGGTGTCAAGTATAATTTAGATTAAATTGTACTTGCTTGATGGGTAGAAATTACCACCCGTAGTGGTAATTGGTGAAGTCCACTTTAGGTGTATAAATGGACGGTTTGTGGAGGTAGGTACAAACCCTTGGTTAAGGGTGTTGAAGTCGAATTCTCTCGTAGAGAATGTATGTTGATTGTTTGTATATCTATATGCACATTATAGGTAAAAGGTTTGCTCTGTTGCGTTTGGAGGCGATTTACATATATGATTTGTGCGGGCATTTCGAGGTGAGGGGAATAATTATATGCGTAGGTATATAATGTATTTATTTGTTGTAGTGTGAGATGTGAAGTGTCGAGGTGCTAAGATACCACGTTTCATGTGATGAGTGAAGCATCGAGGTGTTAAGATGCCACTCGGGGTGAAGCTTCGAGGTGTTAAGATGCCAACTAGGGGTGAAGTGTCGAGGTGTTAAGACGCCACTCCGTAATATAACGGGGGTGAAGTATCGAGGTGTTAAGATGCCACCCGAGGGTTTAGTGATACGAGGTGTTAAGTACGCTAACGGATGTTATGAACACTAGTGGCCTTTCACGAGCTCCATTCCCTTGTATGATTGGTTAAGCATGGTTATGTGTTGTAGTGTAGCATATTATATTGTTCGATTTATATGCTATTGTTTGTGCTAGCTTGCGTATTGGAGATTTAGCGTTATACTTTGCGATGATATGCTAATTATATTGCTAGCGTTTATGCGGTATTTGTGTAAGTGATTGCAAGTAAGTAGGTTATATATGTATGTGTATTATTATTGCATTCACTAAGCTTTATGCTTACCCCTCTCGTTGTTTACCTTTTTACAGGTATCGTGTTTTGAAGCTAACTAGTTGTTAGACTAGATGCTTAGGAGCGCTTTAGCTCGATGGGGTAGCTTTTGGATATGTTAATGCGGATTGGGGGTTTGGTAGTCCTCGGGATTATGACTTGGTATCGGGTTGGGTTGTAGAGTCCTAATCTGTCTAAAGATATAAATGGGTCGAAATCGCTATATTATTGTAAGACGGGTCATTGTGGTCCCGGTGTAGTAAAACTTGTTCTTCTTGTGAAAATATCTTAGTTTTACTTAATATGACGTGTCGTGAAAGTCATTTCATTTAAATGTGTCGGGAAGCGGGTTTTCTGTTCGCGTAAGTTGGACCTCGGGGACAGAATTTTACAATTCATTTGGACGCCGTCCTAATTGATTGGACGCCGTCCTGGCCTTCGATACTGGACGCCGTCCAGATGTACTGAATCAGAAATTTTTTTTTAGGCGTGTTTTTGGTAAAACGATGTTGGGTCATTACAAGTGGTATCAGAGCATAGTCTAAGGGAATTAGGTGACCTTGGAATAGGTGCATAGTCTTAGACTTATTGGCGGTTATGCATTATTTGCGGGACTTGTAGGAATATGGGTCGGATTGAGATTTGTTAGTGCCTTAGAGTAGGTGACTAACTAGGACTTGTGTTTGTCCAATGCGGGATTATGTGGGGCCTTATTTCGTGAGTAAATTAGTGCCTTAGATTGCTAGTGTCTAATGTAAGTAGGCGAACTTGGACGTTGTTTTAGTGATAGTCGCCTAGGTCGTAGGTTGAATTGTAGTTGCGGTGTACTTGTGTATATCTATTATTATATTGTATATATGTGTATATATAGGTATCTATTGGTACGTTGTCCTAGAGACGAATCTATTGGAGAGATTCGCATGTTTGGCGGTTGGAGTGATCAAGTTCAAGGTAAGGACTTTGGTCATTCGGGTACTAGGAGTTATCGCGTGCTATTTTATGTGAATGTCGCGTCAGTCCGGGTAAAGTAATTTGCGTGACCATGCGAAAATGGTAAGGTACGCAATTGTAATAGTGACTGATCACGATTATTACAACCGTGTATCTTGGCACCAAGCATGACATGACGAGTACCGAGCGGAGGAAACGTGGCATGGTTGGGGTAGAATCGGGACGAGTTAGGAATCTTTTATTGATTCCTAAGATATAGTGGTCTCGGGTGACGTTCTTGTTGTCACATCGGGTTCTTTATTAGTCGGGAAGTGCTACGGTGGGTTCGGTTAGTTAAGGTGAGTGAGCAAACTCACGAGTTCGGTGCGTACCTAGTCACCCTAAGTAGTGGGTGCACTATTGAGATTGTTATTGGTTTTAGTTACCCATCGTAACCAGGATAACCGATTAGTGTGTATGTGTGTACGTCGAGGACTTGAATTTCGTAACGGAATGCGACAAGTCTAATGTTTGTAGTATTGGGTTACACTCGGTAGAGTGTGTGGTTAGAGAATCGCGTAAGGATTCTAGTTGTGAGTCACCTTGGAATTTGGCGAATCGAGTAGTCTTAGGGTCATTAAACTCATGGGAGTGGGGCCCGTACGACGGTAATTGTGTTAGTGTGTTAGCGTGTTGTAGATTATAGGGTAACATTCCTAACGGAATATCCCTTGTAGTGGTGGATGTGTCGATGTGCGAAAGGGTGTAAGACTTGGTGTTTTCAAGCATCTCTTTAGTGTTAGACGAAAGGTTTCGTGAGGCTATATCGTTTGGCCTTATGGAAATTGCGAGTAGTGTATGATTGGTAGAAACTTTCGATAAGACGATAAACCGTGAGGTTTGTCGGGTAGGTATGACTTCGGGTCATTATTGTGGAGAGATGGGCGATATCGGGTGTATGGAACCTAAAGATCGAGTTTCTAAAATTCGGTTGATTGTGGTGGGAGTCTGCATGACACTGCGTCAGGTGCCTTTTTATACCTGCTAGTGTAATGTTCAACTCCGGTAGTGGTGTAATCACTTTGTGCTTAGGGTTCCCGTGAGATACCCTTGGAAGCAGCGGAGATTACAATAGTGATCGACGAGTGATAGTAATTCGACGGTTGCGAAGGTCGAAATCTAAGAGCATTGCGGTAAACACTTCTTATGAAGTGAGGGATGAGCGAATCTTGTTACTCTTAAGAGATAGACGGGTAAAGATGACCGGTGAACCGGTGGTGAACTTAATGGTCGGATAGGCCTAAGGTCATGATGAAGTGTTTACATTATTGGTCCCTCATATTTGTAAATTCTCATTTCATTGGTCCCTCCGTTTGTATCTTAAATATTACTGTTGCTACAACAAGTTACTTTCCCAAATCTCTCTCTTCAAAACCAAAAAAACCCTAAACACCTATGATCGATCACTGCTTATTTTCGTCATATTATGTAACGACCCAACCCGTTATTCAACCGAAACATGCTTATTTTTTTTTTTTTTTTTTTACAAAATCGAGTTTTGGCCAAATGGAGCGCCGCTCCAATATGGGGCGCGCCGCTCCATATCCTGCTGTTCGAAATGTCATTTTCACGCGAAAAGATCTCCCGTTTCCCGACACTTTTAGACAAAACAGTTTTCACAACACATTAAAGTAAGTAAAACTAACACGTTTTTATAATAAAACAAGTTTTACGATACCGGGCACACATCGGCCCGATTTTCCATTAAGTACAAAATACAAGTTTCGACCCCATGAGTTTAATTTCCAAACAAACTACGAGCATGATGTTTGGGGATAAACTACCCGCTCCTAGGCGAAATCCAAAGTAATCCAAGTAAGAAACCAAAAGGGAAAAATCATCTAATCTCAAGCGTACCCTTGCCCCGTCCGCCTCCTAACCTAAAAATGTAAACAACGAGAGGGTAAGCTAATGCTTAGTGAATGCAATACTTATACGTATACATACATAATTCAATCAATTGCATACACCTACACAAACAACGCATAACATTAGCAAAACGCAATAATCGAATAATCATATGTACAACGTTTTTAAAACTCACACAACCCAATATACACAATGTCGACATTCGAGTCGATGGTGGCCGACGAAAAGCGTAACCGAAACATTAACACTTACCAACACATCGCAACGCGTACGTGGCCGACGACAAGCAGTAGATCGAATACATTACCCACTCACCACTACGCACCATGAGTCCGATGAAAAGTGCAACCGAACCGTTAACACTTACATCAATCACAAGGATGGCCGACGAAAAGCGAAACCGCTTACCATCCTATGATAAGTGGCCAACGAAGAGCGAATCCCTAAACGGATAACACTCACCACTTACCCATACACACACATGTGGCCAACGAAGAGCGATAGGTCAAACATTAATCACTCGCCACATAACCAAACACCCACATGTGGCCGACGAAGAGCGATAGCTCAAACATTAATCACTCACCACATGCCTCACTTTCAATTGTGGTCGACAAAGAGTCATTCCTTCCGGATATCACTCACCATATAACGCAAACCAAATATAGCCAACAAAGAGCTATCCATACGGATATCACTCACTATATTTTTCCCAACCCTAATGTGGCCCACAAAAAGCATATCATACCGGATAACACTTGCCACGTTGAACGCAAGCAACAAAATTATATACATACGCGTATAAATATTCCACTCACCTCGGTTATAAGAAAAGCAACTCCTGCTTGAGCTCCTAATCATCCAAATGTAAATCACCTAAGCAATTCACAAACAAATAAGCTAAACACTCTAGCTTATGGCCAAAACACCATAAGTGCAATTTCGATCCATTTGCACTTACCTCCAATTTGGCTAAGTCAAATCTCGCCCAAAACACCCATAATCACATTCGACTATTGATTATGTTCCAACAACTCATTTTACTCAAGGTTTCATCATCAAAACACATTACTTGCATCATTTGACACAAAACCCATTTTGACCTAATCTCGAGTCAAAACACCTATTTTGCAAGTTTACACAATTAATCACTTATAACCTAAGTTAACTAGTGATATTAACACCCGAACATGATTATCAACTAATCAATTTCATCATCCAACCCAAAATCCACCAATAATAGTCATCAACACCATTTACTAGCTTAATCACCCATTTATCAACTAGTGGGTTTACTCAAGAACACACAAATCAAAACCCCAATTATGAACACTAAATTAAACTATGAAAACTCGTAGTTAGAACTTACCAATACAACCACTACGTAGCCGTGAACGAGATGAACAACTTTAATACTTGTGACTTGATCCAAATCACCCTTCTTCTTCCTCAAATCTCCAAATCTCTCTCTAGAAATCCACCCTCTCTCTCTAGGGTTTGATAAGTGTGAGTGTGAAGGAGAAGGAAGAAAATGAGTTAAGATAAGGCTTTGGATCAATTTTGAGGTCCCAAAACCGTCCATATGCGAAAGGACTATAATACCCCTCATTTAAACCCTTTAAAAATGCTGAAAAACGCATCAAAGGCCATCGGAGCGCCACTCCAAAGGGTGTAGCGCCGCTCCAACCTACCAAAACTGGTGGCCGAGCAAAACAGGTTTCAACAAATTGTTTTGGCCATAACTTTTATACCGTAACTCCGTTTTTGACGAATCAAATATCTTTGGAAACGTAATAAGATATTCTTTCTAACGGTAAGGCTTTGAAACATCAACTCAAACTTTATTCGAGGTTGAAAAATTACGTTACACACCTCGTAACTCAAACAACATCCAGAATAACGTGTAATAGAAAAACGGGGTGTTACAACTCTCCCCCTCTTAAACTCGATCGCGTCCTCGTGATCTTCGTCACTTAACCAATCCAGACCTACACCCTATGGTCCTTCAACGTACTTCCGAACTCAAAGTCTACGAAATTTCCCGTAACCCGAAGATCTTACACCGTACTTAGGCGACCCTTCCGATGAATCACCCATTTCAACTTAAATCGCCATCCGCGATTTACCAATCCTACCAAATCCGAGTACTAAGTCTCACTTTGTTCCCAAACCGAAACGCACTCATGCCTCAAACGCATAACATAAACAAGCTAACATTCCAAATCTCGTACCGATTTAGCAATCCCTTTAGCGTACCCTTATCATGTACATTGCTAAAGTAACAACACACCAATAATATGGCCGACAAACAACACAATGGAGCAGACGAAAAGTGAATCCTCACGATTGGTTACCACTTGCCCCACTTCCTCACGCGTACGTGGCCGACGAAAAGCAGTAGATCAAACGTTAACCACTTATCACTACGCAACAAGAGGCCGAAAAAAAGCGTACCCTTACGGATCACACTTACCTCTCCTCACACATGGCCAAAACAAAAGCGAATCTCTATGGAACACTTTCCATAACTCGATAGGTAGCCAAAAAAAGTGATTCCTACGGGGAACACTCACTACTTATCACCCCTCACTCGTGGCCAACGAAAAGTTAATCTTCACAATTGGATAACACTTGCCACAATACATACAAACAACCTAAGTATATACGCATACTTAGAATCATTCCAGTCGACTTAAATTTTTCCCCACACACGAATCATACGTATGCACAAATGCCGCTTCACGATCGCGCAAGACATAACCTATATCACGCATAGGCTCAAGAATACAATTCTCTAAAAGAGAATTGGGCACACTGTCCCTCAACTACGGGACCTTACCTTGCTCATCGAACCTGCCCATTTATCTCTTAATGAGCTCAGCCACATTACCACCTAGAGTAGTAATTTACATCTAAACCAATAAATACAATTATACCCAAATTGTACTTTACCACAAATCGACCAGCCTAGGTCCCGACACAAATTCTAAATTTTCCACGGACATCATCCGAGATTCCACCCTAGAACCTCCTCGTGTGGGAGTGTAACTCCCCCACTTGGAACTATGTTCCATAACCACATCGCCATGGTAACATCATCCCGCGATAATTACCACTCTCCGATATACGCGACCAATCTCCCCATCGGTCGTAGTCCTTGAATTCTTGAGAATTCAATTCAAATACCAAAAGTTGACGCTCACCGTTACCCGTTGACGTCACTTAAGCAACGACAATAAACCAACATAATACGCACCTTGTACATCTATACAATGCTACCCAAAAGGTAGACTTTTCTATCAATTGGGTCCACACAACCCATCACCACATTTTGCTCCAACCTTGAGCATACGAAGGAATTTAACCTATCCTTAATCACTTCGAACGAAGAGTTCACCACGAATTATACAAACTTTATTCTTGCAACCCACCGATTACCATAGCTTGTCAAAGTTCCACCTAGTCACTCATGTACCTAAGGGTTTCTCTCCGGTACCCTAAGTACAATGTAACCACAACATCGTCGGAGTCAAACATTAAGCTTGCAGGTATGAAAGAGGCACCTGACAACGCGTCACATAGACTCCACTACCAACATTCATCGAGACCGAAAGGTTCGACTTTGAGGGTTCCATTCAATGTCACCCATCACAACACCAAAGTGACTTTAAGTCATCCGTACCCGACGAAACTTATGTTTCATCAATTACGACACAAAAGCGACTACGCGCTACCAAAACAAAACCAATGCCCATTCTCGTGGCTTGGTAAAATCTTTTTTCCAACGCTAAGGAATGCTTTCAAGCACCAAGTCTTACGCCCTTCGCCTGTCAATCCGACCATCATCATAGGGTAATTCGATAAGGAACGCCACCCTTCATTACACTACGCACTAACACAAAATGCATCAAACAAAATCATAAATACCTTTCAATAGAAATATCGAAAAGTACTTGAACATCGTCGTCAGGTTCTCATGCAATACCAACTAATTCCGGACACGCCTACTTTCGGTATCCCTCCTTTCGACAATTAAAACATGTAACCTTGTTAGAAGTCGCAATCGTACATTCACGCGACAAATGGCCCCGTTGTCCGCAATTATAACACGTGGGTATAAAACCACCGGTACCACTCTTCTTCATGCTTCCAATACCCTCGGAAGTACTCTTACTCTTTTTGTTCGAATGCATCGTAGTTTCGAACTTTCGCTTACTAACATCGGAACCACTTGGCTTCGGGACAACCATTTCAAAACCCTTTGCCATGTCAAACAACTCGTCAAAAGTTTTCAACGAGTTCCTACTAATCTTCTCTTGGTAGTGGTCGTTCAATGTTCAGTAAAAGTCTTCCTTCAACATGTGATCATTCCCGACATACTCCGGGCAAAATTGGGTCTTCAATAAGGAAACGGATTTGAGAGTGTTCAAATCCATTGACCATTGCCTCAAAGCACGTAACTCGTCCTTAAGCCTATAAAGATCGGCCGAAGTTCGGTACTCCTTGAAAAATTCCGCCTTGAACTCGTCCTATGTGAACTCCATACATTGTTCTTCACCATATAGTTGGATTTTCGTGTCCCACCACAACTTGGCATCACCCCTTAACATACGACTATCATACCTCATCTTCTTATCGAGAGGGCACTCACTAGTACGAAAGGCCCCCTCCATAGCAGAGATCCATCGAGCACTCTTGAGTGGGTCTCGTTTGCCATCAAAAGTGGGAGGTTGAGCATCCTTGAAATTTTTGTAGTGGAAGTCTCGCCTTCCAACATTATCTTCGTAAAAAACAACCTTAACTTGTTTCCTTGACTAGATTGACTACTTGCTCGTCAATCGAATCTAAGAACATCTTCTTAACGTCCTCCAAAAAGGCCGCATGATGTCTTTGTATAATGGCCTCAACCTTGGCCGTGAACTCGGAGTCTTCGCTTTAATCATCTTTATCATGTCCGTACCTCGTCTTCATTCTAAGAAACGAACTCGGTTAGGAACGCAACACGAATAATTACATACATCGCCAAGATCTATATTCACAATCATATAAATATGTCACCGTTCGTACACCCCATCTAGTTCAATACTTATTGTACATCACTTTCTTGACTTGGTTTGCAACTGTAATAATGATCGCGAAGCATTATTACGCTCACATGCCATGCCGAGCTCATAAATACAACAACCATCTCGCTAGATGTTTAGCAACATGATTAGTAACAACGTAATCAACACATAGCTAGTTCACCTATTCTCTAAGGCACCAACTAAAACCCGAACCGACCTGTAATCCTACAAGCCCCGCATAATAGCACACACAAAAAGTCTAAGTCTAGTCGCCTATCTTAAGTCACCTAAATTCCTTAGACCATGCTCTGATACCACTTGTAACGGCCCAACCCGTTATCCAACCGAAACACGCTTATTTTTTTTTTTTTTTTTTTTTACAAAATTAGGTTTCGGTCAAATGGAGCACCGCTCCAATATGGGGTGCGCCGCTCCATATCCTGCTTTTCGAAATATCATTTTCACGCGAAAAGATCTCCCGCTTCCCGACACTTTTAGACGAAATGGTTTTCACAACAAATTAAAGTAAGTAAAACTAACATGTTTTTATAATAAAACAAGTTTTACGATACCGGGCCCACACCGGCCCGATTTTCCATTAACTACAAAATACTAGTTTCGACCCCATGAATTTAATTTTCAAACAAACTAAGAGCATGATGTTTGGGGATAAACTACCCACTCCTAGGCCAAATCTAAAGTAATCCAAGTAAGTAACCAAAAGGGAAAAATCATCTTATCCCGAGCGTACCCTTGCCACGTTCGCCGCTGAACCTAAAAAATGTAAACAACAAGAGGGTAAGCTAATGCTTAGTGAATGCAATACTTATACGCATACATACATAATTCAATCACTTGCATACACCTACACAAACAACGCATAACATTAGCAAAATGCAATAATCGAATAATCATACGTACAACGTTATTAAAACTCACACAACCCAATATACACAATGTGAAATGACCCGTCAAAGTACACTTGACGACCATCATTATCTTGGTCCCACAGCTTGATCATAACTCTATATGAATTTAATAAATAACCTTGCATTCTTTATTTAAAAATGATTTCCTATAAAGGAAACCTATCAAAATATGTAAGTTTAGAAAGACCATATATTATTACTTAACCAAAAGTTGACCAAAACAAAGTCAAAAACATCCACTATTAAATGTATCAAAATAGAATGCAAGTTAATGTTTAACAAAAGCTGCCATCATAAATATGCAGACTCTCTAAGCACAGCGGAAGCAATCAATCATGAACCTGAGAACAAAACATGCGAGTAACTGTCAACAAAAATGTTGAGTGAATTATAGGTTTAATATTGCAAACAATATTTAATTTGAACAATAAAACTTTATGTTTGAAAACATAAAAACTCCTTTTTGGACCACAAAATTATATACTAGAAAACATATAAAAACATTATTCCATTTTTCATGAGCCACCTGGTAACCACTTAACCATTTATTTACCCTTGCCAAACACAATAAATAATATACACCGAACAAGTGTATCTACAACAAAATATAAAGTACTAAACATTCCTATTATAAATTGCTAGCGCGACTAGCTCGAAATGGGGTTGTCAAACCCGATAGATCTATCCATAGGATTCGCGTTCACCAGTAGAAACCAGTGATTACAGCTACCAGACTAGGGAATATTTTTGTTCAACTCACAATGAATAATTTAAATCAACCTCCACTTGTGTCCAAAATATAAAATAAATTGCATGTATTCTCATCCCAAAAGATTTAAATAGAAAAATGGGACTATAACTCACCTTAATAGCAAATGAAGTAACCACACAAATATGCGAACAGCAAATGAAGTAAAGTGATCAGGAATGATCACAACGCCGCCCTATAAATAAAGCAGGTCGATATAAATAACTAACTTAGGTCAAGTCTTAGTATGATAGCTATTGTACATGTTGCAAGTAGGCATAGAACAATACTCAATATGCATCGGTTTGATCAAAACAGCGTACGGACACACACTTTCTATTTTTAGAAAGTTTCTATTTTTAGCAGGTTTCCATTTATGGAAAGTTTCTATTTTTGGAAAGTTTCTATTTTTGGAAAGTTTCTATTTTAGGAAAGTTTCCTTATTTAGAAAGTCAACAAAAGTCAACTGAAAGTCAACTCAAAAGTCAACCTTGGTCAAACATAGTCAACATTAATTTTAAAAGTGTAAGTTATAATAACAATGTAAGTTATAATGTTATTTAAAGTCAAATATGTATAATTATGTTATAACATAAGTTTAATTAAATTAAAATGAATTAATAAAGTTAACATAAGTTTAAATGATATAATCAATATAACATAAGTATTTAATTAATTAATGAAATATTAGTCATAATATAAGTATTATTAATTAATAATAATTTTTAAATCATATCATAAGTATTATTAATTAATAATGAATTATTAATTATATCATAAGTTTCTAATTATAATTATTAAACCATAAGTATTTAATAATTAAATTATAATTAAATAATAACTAAGCCTTATAATAATTAAATAATTATTTAATTCTTATTATAAGTCTTATAATAATAATCTTATAATATAAGTTTAATACTTATCATAAGTATTTTCCATTAATAATAAAATTATTATTAATCATAAGTTTAATTAAAAGTTTAATTAAAAGTTTAATTAAATCATAATTAGTTAATAAATGATATAATAAATATATATTTCATAAGTCTTAAATTAGAATAATTACTTTTTATATCATAAGTAATTTATTAATGATGAAAATCATTATTTATATCATAAGTCATAATTAATAAGCATAAGTTTTAATTAAAAGTTCATCGGGTCATAACTTGAGTCCCGGGAATCAGTTTTCGGCGAGCCTTATATATATTTTCGCCTAACCAACCCACCCAAAACATTAGTGTGCTCAAGAACATCCTAAGAACAGCCAACAAGTCGTGACTTACAGCCCTAAATCAACTTGTAGCTTTAATCCGTTCAAAAACATGTTTTAGTCACACCGGGTGATCCGTGGCTCGGATTGCGATGACCCGAACATGAAAGTTCATCCCATCATCAATACTAACACACCAGTACACCCTAAAGACTCCAAAAATGATCAAAAAGTCGGACCATACCTGTACCAATTCGTTTTCACATTTTAATCTCAACAAAACACCATTTTAATCATATCTAGAGCTCCGGGAATCAAAATAACATGAATCCGGAGTCTAAAATTAATTTCTTGATGAGAGGAACTCATATAAACACTTTAATTTCACTTTTATATCAGTTAAGTTTACAGATATGCACAAACAAACCGCTGTCCCAAAATAATCAAACCGAAAACATATATAATCGAGCATTTCTACGCATACAATCAACAATACAATAACATATAATCATCATACTATCATTATAACATATAAAATCAGTAAAATATAAGAAAAATCAAAAATCTAGGGTTAGGGTTTATACCATAATCAAGAAATGGATGATATGAACGCGTAGAGATCGATACGGTGAATCCGATTATGATGAAAGCCCTTTGATCCAAGCAAAAATTGTTGATGAAATGATGATAATGGTGATGGGTAGGCGACGGCTTGAAAAAAAGAAAAAGGAGGAAGAAGAAATGAAGAAACAAAATACTAGGTTTAGAAATAATAAGGGAATAAATGGATTTTGAGATTAAAATGAAACTAGTCACAAAAATTACAAAAACATCCCTCCCCCTTGAAATTTTTGTCCAAAAAGAGTAAGGTGGGCCCCACTTATGGGCCATCTTGAAGTATAGACTAAAAGCCTTTAGCCCGAACGCCCGAACGAAGCCCGAAACGCGAAAACACTGCTACGCGATTAAATATTCGGAGAGATATTAACTACGCGACGAAAAATATATATAAACACTATATATAAATATATGACACCAAAATATCATATTTAAAATAATTATGACTTAAAAATCCCAAAAGCTTGACCGTTGGGTTGAAAACCGAAAAGATTCGCCGGATAGAAATCCATGATTCGTATAAACGTACAAACTAAAATATGAATACAAATATTCATTTAACACATAATAATTAATATATATTATTACTAAAATAATAATATATGTCATAGAAATGACGTGACACGAATAACAGTTAACGGTCGTTAAATAATTAACGGTAAGAGATAACGAAAAAAGTAAGGTCGTTACACAATGTCGACATTCGACTCGATGGTGGCCGATGAAAAGCGTAACCGAAGCGTTAACACTTACCAACACATTGCAATGCGTACGTGGCCGACGACGAGCGGTAGGTCGAATACATTACCCACTCACCACTACGCACCATGAGGCCGACGAAAAGTGCAACCGAACCGTTAACACTTACCTCAATCACAAGGATGACCGATGAAAAGTGAAACCGCTTACCATCCTATGATAAGTGGCCAACGAAGATCGAATCCCTAAACGGATAACACTCACCACTTACCCAAACACACACATGTGGCTAACGAAGAGAGATAGGTCAAACATTAATCACTCGCCACATAACCAAACACCCATGTAACAACCCTGGATTTTCCAACGTTTATTTATTAATAATTATTATTAATACTTGTGATTAAACGAATGTATTGTTATACATTTACCTGTTACTTTGATTGATCGTACTTGACTTTAAATGCCCGAAACGTCTTTGTGACATACGTACATTACCCGAATAATATTTTTGAATATTATTTACATTCATGATTAAGTTTTATTGATCATTTTCATTAACTAATAGTTAATTACTTGGGCTTTAATTGGATTAATTTGTTAATTAATGGAACTTGGGCTTTTATTAGTGTTATTGGACTTAAAAGCCCACCCTACATCTTTTATGGACTCTTTAGCCCAACTCACATGTAAGTAGTCCATTAAGGGTTTAAACTAGATTAGTTATGTGAAAGAATCTAGTTACTTGTAAGGTTACACTATCTTCCAACACCATGAACCCTATTAACCAACTTTTAAAGCCAATTACATGCTTAACCTTGTGGACACTTCCCTCCCCTTTTCCTTGATGCAAACCGTCGACTTTTATGATGGAGAGGGAGTGTTCAAATTTTTTTTTATTTACTTATCACTTGCATACTTCATTTGTTCCATTTTCATTTTACACACACACATCAAACTTACTTCTTTTTCTCTCTTTTTCTCTCAAATACTTGTAAGTAATATGAACACTTTTCCTCTCTTTTTCTTCATCTAAAAATCGAACCAAACATCTCACATCATCATCATCTTCTCACTTGTTTAATTACTTGTTGTTACTTAATCACTTACTTTGCTAGTTGTTGTTATTTACTTACATGTTGATAAGAACCAACTCTTTAGTTTGATTCTTCATTTTATCTTGTAATAACAAGAACATACAAGAACTAAACTTGCTAGTTTATGTTCTACATTTAAAGTTTTAAAAGATTAAAGTTCATGAGTTAAAACCATACTTGAAGTTCATGAAGTAAACTTAAAGTTTACTTTCTAAAGATCAAGACTTAGGCTTGAATCTTTAAAAGTATGAAACCCATGAACTTGTTACTTGTTTATTTAGATTATTTCTTCATTTTATGTACTTTAAAGTTGTGATTTGGTCAAGTATTACTAGTTAATCTTGATCTCATTTTTCTTGAACAAAAGTTAACTTGAAAGTTCAAGAACATGGAAGTGTAACTCTTTAGTTATAACTTCATACACTTGTGTTAGATATAACTTAATAACTTTAGATCTAGACTTTTGGGTCTTGGATCTTCAAGATCTAACAAAGAACTATGTTCTACATCTTAAGATCTTGATTAGTTAGTTTACATTCAAGGTTGTAGTTCAATATTACTTTTATATTTCATGTATGTGTTAAATCTAACACTTTGATGTAACTTTGGTTCATCAAAACACTTTCAATACTTAATTAAGTTGTGCTACTTATCTTAGACTTACACTTGAGTTATGATGGTCAAAACTTGGTAAAGATGATGTAAACACATCAACGAGTTGTACACTTGAAGCTATAAGCATCAAGGATGAGAACCGTGATAAGCATCAAGTACCAAGAAACCCCGGAACCCACTGTTTACTGTTACTGGGTCTGATCAGTATGACCTGGGCTACTGTAAATATTATTTTCAATTAGATCTATTCGAGTAGATAACTTTTCATTTAGGACTCGTCTTAATCCGAGTTACGGTTTAGAATTTATGGCCCTCCGAGTGTCACTATGTCTTTTAACGTTGTGCTGAAAATTCTGACCTACTCGCACTTAGACCGTCGCCATGGTCTAACAAAGATGAGTTTGCTTCTAGAATATTTACCACAACTAAATGACTCATAAACGGAGCCATGGCCACTAGTCTCTCCTTATTTCAGTAGGTATAGAGGCCGTGGTGACTGACCGAAGTCAGCCTTTGTTTTAAACTCTTTTCATGAACGAAACCTACTTTACACCTTTTGTTTGATGATGAATGATGATGACCTTTAAGACCTAATTTACATACATTTAAACCTATTGGGACGATTTACTGACTTAGTACTATTTGACTTAGGTTGAGGACTTTCCGGACCTACGTACTTGCTTATTTCCCGACTCGACTTTACCACTACTTTACCACTGTGAGTTATAGCATTCCTTTTTTACTTTAACTATTTTGGGAACTAAGAATACATGCACATTTTACGTTTTACATACTAGGCATGAGTACTTAAACTTTATATATGTGTGGGTTATACAACGGCATAAACATTCCCTTTAGCTCGGTAACGTTTAGTCATTGGTTTTTGAACCGGTGAACGCGAATCTTAGATATGGATCCATAGGGTTTGACATCCCCACTCGGGCTAGTCGCGCTAGCATTTAACGAGTGTTTAATACTTAGTATACATACGCACTTGCCAAGTGTACTTTCAGGGGGTATAAACGTTAAATTAGTTACCAAGTGCCCACGGTTAACATATACTTTATCATACTGTTTTGAAACGCTCTTTGTAGAACTGAAATCTCGTGGCCTATCTTACATACTGTTATACTTAAACTATAGCTCACCAACCTTTGTGTTGACGTTTTTAAGCATGTTTTTCTCAGGTGCTTAAGGTTAGCTGCTTCCGCTGTGTACTAGTCTTGCTGTAGACACCGCTGCTCTAGAGTTATCACCGCATGAACTGTTTATCTTGCATTCAAACTTATTTACTTCTGAAACTATGATTTTGTAATGACCTAAGGGTCACGCACTATTATATTTGCTTCTGTTCATTGAAGCATACTTTGGTTGTAAAACATTGATGTTGGTTAAGACATCACCTTTTATCATGAATGCAAACGTATTTTGAAATAGCATATAGTGTTTGATATTGTAATGATATGATTCGTACATGATGGTTTTGTACGGGGAATCACATTTGGTATCAGAGCATTGGTTGTAGGGAATTAGGTTGCATTAGTGAGTCTAAGACCGACCCGAGTAGGATTCACTAATAGGACTAATCTACAACTTGCTAGTTTACTTGTTTTCTCTGAACTTACTGCATGCTGCTGCTTACTTTTACTACTATATGCTGTATGCTATTACATGATTTCACTACTGCATGCTATTATCTGCTTTCGATTGCATGATACTTGTCGTTATTGCCATGCTACTTACTGTTACACATGGTTTAGACTGTTGTAGTTACTTGGCCTAATACGGGCTTGCTTTATGACTTACTGACATGGAAAATTTATTTTTCCTTGTTCAGATGTCGGATATTCCACCTGCTATCGTTTTGGGCAGTTCAGACACTTCAGCCACCTCACCCGCCACTGTTTCCGATCCACCGATCCCGTTGGCGACATCCTCTAGTGATCCCAGCGCTTCATCTTCCGGAGCTAGCACCCATACTCCTGCCCCAGTGGTTACTGTAGACGGAGCCCAGGACCCCCCGGAGATTCCAGCTCCATCTGCCCCAGGACCCTCGGGGTCACAGCCTCGCTCCGGTGATGTTGTGATTCCCGCGGAATTTGGGGAGGGTCCATTCCGTAACCAGTATCGCCATTGGTGCTGACGCGCTCCTGACGGACGTCTCGTGCCTATTCCACCCTTCAGGTACCGACAGATGATGGCCGCCCGAGGGGAGACAGTACAGCCACCCGTGCAGCCACCTCCACATGAGTCAGATGATCCTTCATCCAATGACTCATCCACAGAAGACTCTAGTGACGATGACTCCGACGAGGAGGACCCCGATGATGCACCTGTTCAGCCACCCTCCACCCCGCCGAAGAAGCGGTATCGCTTCGACGGTACCATTATTCTGGGGATCAACGGAGGACGAGCATTCACTGACGCATATGGTCGGCGTCGTAGGGTTACCGCCCGTAAGTGGCTTGTGCCGTATCCTGCTGATCCCTTCATCCGTAAGCCTTACCGCATCGCAGCCTCTACTTCTGGAGCCGGACCATCAGCACCACCAGCTCCACCAGCACCACCCATACCTACTGCACCGCCTGCCCCACCCACTCCCTCTGTCGAGGAACTGATGAGGGAGGTGGAGATCCTCCGTGCTCGGGTAACTGAGCTCGAGGACCAGATGTCCCATGTATTGGACATCCTACACCCACCATCACCGTAGTGCTTTTGTAGTAGATTTCATTATGTAATCTAGTTGTAGTTTTATGTTTCACTTATGTATTGTACGAACTAATACTGATGTATGCAACTTATTATTATTAATGAATGGAACTTTGCGTTATTTAATTCTTGCACGATGTTCTATTTACGTTACTGTATGATGATTCTGTGGTATTTGTACCTGGATTGCATTACTTAATAAACATGTGATGTGTTGATTCCATGTTGGTTACCATATACTGTATTATTACTATTTGAATACTGGATTTTGACTTGAGTCAAAAATTTTGTTTAGAACACCATGGCCAACGGACGATCAACATCAACACCTACCGCAGCCTAAATCGAGGAGATGATTGCCGAAAGGGTAGCCGCAGCCATTGCGGAAATGCAACCCCAAGCTCCACCGCCACCGCCACCGGTTATTCAACCCATTCGTAATGGGTGTACGTACAAAGAGTTCTAAAGCTGCAAACCCCACAACTTCAGTGGAAGAGAGGGGCCGGTTGGTCTCACTAGATGGTTCGAGAAGTTAGAATCTGTGTTTCGGGTTAGTAACTGTTCCGAGGCAAATAAAACCAAGTTTGCTTCATGCACGCTGTCTGATGGCGCACGAACGTGGTGGAACACGTTGGCTCAAGCAAAAGGTATTGATGAGGCGTTTGATACCCCCTGGGAGGAATTCAAAGTGGCCCTGATTGAGGAATATTGCCCTAGGACCGAGATCCAGAGGATGGAGATTGAATTCATGCAGTTAAAGGCCGTTGGGAACGACCTTGATAGTTACAACCGGAGGTTTTTGGAATTAGCCCTGATGTGTTCGACAATGGTTACACCGGAGTTCAAACGAATGGAAAGGTACTTCTGGGGACTTCCTAAGAGCATTAAGGGAAACGTCACCTCGTCCAAGCCACCAAATGTCCCGGAAGCGATGCGCATGGCGCATACTTTAATGAATCAAATTATTATCGATGAACCGGAGAAGGCTAAGTCTGAAGCGGGTAGTAGTGAGAAGCGCAAATGGGATAACAACAGGGGAAGGATGTATGATCAGAACCCGGCGAAACGACATGAGGGTTTCAGAGGAAACAACAACGGTGGAAACCCCAATCCGAACACCAACTCAAACCCGAACTACAAGGGAACCCTACCACAATGCAAGCGGTGCTACAAGCATCATACTGGGTATTGTAATGTTGTTTGTGAAAAGTGACAACGGACTGGGCATATCGGGAAATACTGCAAGGTCACCACTTTGAATGGTAAGCCGAACACCAATGGACCGAAAAAGTGCGGACAAACGGGCCATTTCAGAAATGCGTGCCCCAACAAAAGAAAAGACAGCGGACCACCCTGTGCTAGAGCTTTCAACGTTAATGCAATGGATGCACGCGAGAATCCTGACTTGGTGACAGGTATATTCACTATCAACAATCTTTTAGCTTCTGTCCTATTTGATACTGGTGCCGATAGAAGTTATGTATGTAGACATTTTTGCGATAAGATTAATTGGTCAGTAGTCCCGTTAAAAGAGAGTATGCTTGTCGAGGTCGCCAATGGAAAACTTGAGAAAGTTGACCATATTAGTCGAGGAGCTATTATCAACATAGCTGGTGCGGAATTCGAAATTGACTTAATACCTATCAAACTGGGAAGTTTTGACGTGATCGTTGGTATGGATTCGCTGACAAAACTAAGGGCCGATATTATTTGTGGAGATAAAGGTCTTCGTATATCACAAGGAGATGGTGAGCCACTGATCATTTATGGAAAGAGATGTACCTCGAAGCTGAACCTCATTAGTTGCGTGAAAGCATAAAAGATCATGAAGAAGGGATGTCTTGCTGTCCTAGCACATGTGAAAACCGTAGAAACTGAGGTGAAGAGTGTGAACGACGTTCGAATTGTGAACGAATTCTCCGATGTCTTTCCTGAAGAATTGCCTGGATAACCGCCGCCGAGAGCATTAGAGTTTTAGATTGATTTAGTACCAGGAGCTGCACCTGTAGCACGCGCACCTTATCGACTCGCACCTTCCGAGATGCAAGAATTACAGAGTCAACTACAAGAGCTGTTAGATCGAGGATTTATCCAACCAAGTTTCTCGCCTTGGGGCGCACCTGTGTTGTTTGTGAAGAAGAAGGATGGATCCTTCTGTATGTGTATCGACTACCGTGAACTCAATAAATTGACAATCAAGAATCGGTATCCTCTTCCCCGCATTGATGATCTTTTTGACCAACTTCAAGGATCGAGCGTTTACTCTAAGATAGATTTGCGATCCGGTTATCACCATTTAAGGGTGAAAGAAAGTGATGTGATGAAGACTACATTCAGAACTCGTTATGGTCATTATGAGTTTCTCGTGATGCCATTCGGATTAACCAATGCACCTGCCGTGTTCATGGATCTCATGAATCGTGTCTGCAAGCCGTACCTGGATAAGTTGGTTATCGTCTTCATAGATGATATCCTCAACTACTCCAAGAGTGAAAAATAGCATGAGCAACATCTCCGATTAGTACTTGAACTCTTGAGACAAGAGCAACTTTACGCCAAAATTCTTCAAGTGTGAATTTTGGTTGAAGGAAGTCCAATTTCTGAGTCATGTTGTGAGCGATCAGGGTATCAAAGTTGATCCCACCAAGATTGAAGCTATCAGCAAGTGCGAGACCCCCACTACTCCGACTCACATTCGCCAATTCCTAGGTCTCGCCGGTTACTATCGAAGGTTTATTGAAGGTTTCTCTCTGATTGCGCGTCCTTTGACCGCGCTGACTCACAAGGGCAAGAAGTTCATTTGGGAACCCGCACACGAATCAGAATTTTAAACCTTGAAGAATAAGTTGACCACCGCACCTATCTTATCTCTTCCTGAAGGCAGTGACGATTTTGTCATTTATTGCGATGCTTCGAAAAGTGGTTTTGGTTGTGTACTAATGCAACGATCAAAGGTTATTGCCTATGTTCTCGTTAACTAAAGATTCAAGAGCGGAACTACACTACTCACGATCTCGAACTTGGAGCCGTTGTCTTTGCGCTCAAATTATGGAGACATTATTTGTATGGGACTAAGATCACTATCTTCACCGACCACAAGAGCCTCCAACACATCTTCGATCAGAAGCAACTGAATATGAGATAGCGTCGATGGATCGAGACGCTGAATGACTATGATTATGAACTTCGTTATCATCCTGGCAAGGCCAATGTTGTAGCTGACGCTTTAAGCCGAAAGGAGAGGACGTCACCTCTTCGTGTTAGGGCTCTGAATATCACCATCCATTCAAATCTTCACAATCAAATCCGAGCAGCCCAAGAAGAGGCTCTCATAGAAAAGAACTTACGTTATGAATACTTGAACATTCTCGTCTCTAAATTCGAGGTTAGGGAGTCTAGACTCCGATGTTATGCTGGAAGAATTTGGGTACCTCTTTATGGAGATCTACGGAACCTTATACTTGATGAAGCCCATAAGTCGAGATATTAGATTCATCCCGGAGCTGGTAAAATGTACCAAGATCTTAAGGAACAGTACCGGTGGCCGAATTTTAAGAAGGACGTTACGACTTATGTTGGTAAGTGTTTGACTTGCTCGAAGGTTAAGGCCGAGCATCATAGGCCCTATGGATTACTTCAGCAACCGGAAATCCCGTAATGGAAGTGGGAAAGGATAACAATGGATTTCATCACCATGCTACCAAAGACGGTGGGCGGATACGATACCATCTGGGTTATTGTTGACCGTCTTACCAAATCTGCACACTTCTTGGCTATGAAGGAAACAGATATGATGGAGAGACTTGCTCAATTATACATCAAAGAGGTTGTATCTCGTCATGGTGTACCTTTATCGATCATCTCAGATCGCGATCCCCGTTTTGCTTCCAGATTTTGGCGTTCCTTACAAGAAGCCATGGAAACCCATCTCGACATGAGTACTGCTTATCACCCATAGACCGACAGGCAAAGTGAACGAACGACTCAGACCTTGGAGGACATGTTGTGTGCATGTGTCATTGATTTTGAAAAGGCCTGGGAAAGGCATTTGCCGTTAGCCGAATTCTCGTACAACAACAGTTATCACTAGAGCATTAATGCTGCACCTTTTGAAGCATTGTATGGCCGCAAGTACCGATCTCCTATTTGTTGGGCCAAAGTAGGTGAAAAGCAAATCACTGGACCCGAGGTAGTCCATTAAACCACGGAGAAGATTGCTCAGATTCAAGCTAAACTTAAGACTGCCCGCGATCGTCAAAAGAGTTATGCTGACCGTAAACGTAAAGACTTTGAATTCAACGTGGGCGATCGAGTAATGTTGAAGGTTGCACCTTGGAAAGGTGTGATCCGCTTTGGAAAACGAGTAAAGTTAAACCCACGATACATTGGTCCTTTTGAAATCTTAGAATGTGTTGGACCCGTTGCTTACCGTTTGGATTTACCAGCACAATTGAGCTCAGTTCATCCTACCTTCCACGTGTCAAACCTGAAGAAGTGTCTTGCTGCACCTGAACGTATCATACCACTTGAGGAACTTATAATTGATGACAAACTCCACTTCGTGGAAGAACCTGTTGAAATTATGGATTGTGAGATCAAAACTTTGAAACGCAACAAGATTCCGATCGTCCGAATATGATGGAATGCCAAATGAGGACCTGAGTTTACCTGGGAGCGAGAGGATCAAATGATGCGGAAGTATCCTCACCTTTTCCCGACTCCTCCATCTACCTCAGCTTAAATTTCGAGACGAAATTTTCTTTAACAGGTGGGTAATGTAACAACCCTGGATTTCCAACGTTTATTTATTAATAATTATTATTAATACTTGTGATTAAACGAATGTATTGTTATACATTTACCTGTTACTTTGATTGATCATACTTGACTTTAAATGCCCGAAACGTCTTTGTGACATACGTACATTACCCGAATAATATTTTTGAATATTATTTACATTCATGATTAAGTTTTATTGATCATTTTAATTAACTAAGGTTACTAGTCAATTACATGGGCTTTAATTGGATTAATTTGTTAATTAACGGAACTTGGGCTTTTATTAGTGTTATTGGACTTAAAAGCCCACCCTACATCTTTTATGGACTCTTTAGCCCAACTCACATGTAAGTAGTCCATTAAGGGTTTAAACTAGATTAGTTATGTGAAAGAATCTAGTTACTTGTAAGGTTACACCATCTTCCAACACCATGCACCCTATTAACCAACTTTTAAAGCCAATTACATGCTTAACCTTGTGGACACTTCCCTCCCCTTTTCCTTGATGCAAACCGTCGACTTTTATGATGGAGAGGGAGTGTTCAAATTTTTTTTTATTTACTTATCACTTGCATACTTCATTTGTTCCATTTTCACTTTACACACACACATCAAACTTACTTCTTTTTCTCTCTTTTTCTCTCAAATACTTGTAAGTAATATGAACACTTTTCCTCTCTTTTTCTTCATCTAAAAATCGAACCAAACATCTCATATCATCATCATCTTCTCACTTGTTTAATTACTTGTTGTTACTTAATCACTTACTTTGCTAGTTGTTGTTATTTACTTACATGTTGATAAGAACCAACTCTTTAGTTTGATTCTTCATTTGTTCTAGTTACCAACTCTTTAGTTTGATTCTTCATTTTATCTTGTAATAACAAGAACATACAAGAACTAAACTTGCTAGTTTATGTTCTACATTTAAAGTTTTAAAAGATTAAAGTTCATGAGTTAAAACCATACTTGAAGTTCATGAAGTAAACTTAAAGTTTATTTTCTAAAGATCAAGACTTAGGCTTGAATCTTTAAAAGTATGAAACCCATGAACTTGTTACTTGTTTATTTAGATTATTTCTTCATTTTATGTACTTTAAAGTTGTGATTTGGTCAAGTATTACGAGTTAATCTTGATCTCATTTTTCTTGAACAAAAGTTAACTTGAAAGTTCAAGAACATGGAAGTGTAACTCTTTAGTTATAACTTCATACACTTGTGTTAGATTTAACTTAATAACTTTAGATCTAGACTTTTGGGTCTTAGATCTTCAAGATCTAACTAAGAACTATGCTCTACATCTTAAGATCTTGATTAGTTAGTTTACATTCAAGGTTGTAGTTCAATATTACTTTTATATTTCATGTATGTGTTAAATCTAAGACTTTGATGTAACTTTGGTTCATCAAAACACTTGCAACACTTAATTGAGTTGTGCTACTTATCTTAGACTTACATTTGGGTTATGATGGTCAAAACTTGGTAAAGATGATGTAAACACATCAACGAGTTGTACACTTGAAGCTATAAGCATCAAGGATGAGAACCGTGATAAGCATCGAGTACCAAGAAACCCCGGAACCTACTGTTTACTGTTACTGGGTCTGATCACTATGACCTGGGCTACTGTAAAGATGATTTTCAATTAGCTCTGTTCGAGTAGATAACTTTTCATTTAGGACTCGTCTTAATCCGAGTTACGGTTTAGAATTTATGGCCCTCCGAGTGTCACTATGTCTTTTAACGTTGTGCTGAAAATTCTGATCTACTCGCACTTAGACCATCGCCACGGTCAAATGAAGACGAGTTTACTTCTGGAATTTTTACCACAACTAAAGGACTCATAAACAGAGCCATGGCCACTGGTCTCACCTTATTTTAGTAGGTATAGAGGCCGTGGTGACTGACCGAAGTCAGCCTTTGTTTTAAACTCTTTTCATGAACAAAACCTACTTTACACCTTTTGTTTGATGATGAATGATGATGACCTTTAAGACCTAATTTACATACATTTAAACCTATTGGGACGATTTACTGACTTAGTACTATTTGACTTAGGTTGAGGACTTTCCGGACCTACGTACTTGCTTATTTCCCGACTCGACTTTACCACTACTTTACCACTGTGAGTTATAGCATCCCTTTTTACTTTAACTATTTTGGGAACTGAGAATACATGCGCATTTTACGTTTTACATACTAGGCACGAGTACTTAAACTTTATATATGTGTGGGTTATACAATGGCATAAACATTCCCTTTAGCTCGGTAACGTTTAGTCATTGGTTTTTGAACCGGTGAACGCGAATCTTAGATATGGATCCATAGGGTTTGGCATCCCCACTCGGGCTAGTCGCGCTAGCATTTAATGAGTGTTTAATACTTCGTATACATACGCACTTTCCAAGTGTACTTTCAGGGGGTATAAACGTTAACTTAGTTACCAAGTGCCCACGGTTAACATATACTTTATCATACTGTTTTGAAACGCTCTTTGTAGCACTGAAATCTCGTGGCCTACCTTACATACTGTTATACTTAAACTATAGCTCACCAACCTTTGTGTTGACGTTTTTAAGCATGTTTTTCTCAGGTGCTTAAGGTTAGCTGCTTCCGCTGTGTACTAGTCTTGCTGTAGACACCCGGTGCTCTAGAGTTATCACCGCATGAACTGTTTATCTTGCATTCAAACTTATTTACTTTTGAAACTATGATTTGTAACGACCTAAGGGTCACGCACTATTATATTTGCTTCTGTTCATTGAAGCATACTTTGGTTGTAAAACATTGATGTTGGTTAAGACATCTCCTTTTATCATGAATGCAAACGTATTTTGAAATAGCATATAGTGTTTGACCTTGTAATGATCCTGTTGTTGATGATTCGTATACGATGGTTTTGTACGGGGCATCACAACCCACATGTGACATACGAAGAGCGATAGGTCAAATATTAATCACTCGTCACATGCCTCACTTCCAATTGTGGTCGACAAAGAGTCATTCCTTCCGGATATCACTCACCACATAACGCAAAACAAATATAGCCAACGAAGAGCTATCTGTAGTGACCCGAACTTTTCCATGTTTTTTTATATATATATATATATTAAATGAAATTGTTATTTACATGATTAAGTGTTTCCAACATGTTAAGCAATCAAACTTGTTAAGACTTGATTAATTGAAATAGGTTTCATATAGACAATTGACCACCCAAGTTGACCGGTGATTCACGAACGTTAAAACTTGTAAAAACTATACGATGACATATATATGGTTATATATATAGTTAACATGATTTTATTATAAGTATGTATCTCATTAGGTATTTTAACAATGAGTTATATACATAAAAATGAGACTATTAATTTAAGAAACTCGAAAACGATATATATAACGATTATCGTTATAACAACGTCTTACTAGGTACATATGAATCATATTAAGATATTAATACACTTGGTTAATTATGTAAAATGATAAGTAAATATATTATTAAGTGTATTAATAATGAAATACATATGTAAAAATAAGACTACTAACTTAATGATTTCGAAACGAGACATATATGTAACGATTATCGTTGTAACGGCATTTAACTGTATATATATCATACTAAGATATATTATATATCATAATATCATGATAATATAACAATTTAACATCTCATTTGTTATAATAAACAATGGGTTAACAACATTCAACAAGATCGTTAACCTAAAGGTTTCAAAACAACATTTACATGTAACGACTAACGATGACTTAACGACTCAGTTAAAATGTATATACATGTAGTGTTTTAATATGTATTCATACACTTTTGAAAGACTTCAAGACACTTATCAAAATACTTCTACTAAACAAAAATGCTTACAATTACATCCTAGTTCAGTTTCATCAACAATTCTACTCGTATGCACCCGTATTCGTACTCGTACAATACACAGCTTTTAGATGTATGTACTATTGGTATATACACTCCAATGATCAGCTCTTAGCAGCCCATGTGAGTCACCTAACACATGTGGGAATCATCATTTGGCAACTAGCATGAAATATCTCATAAAATTACAAAAATATGAGTAATCATTCATGACTTATTTACATGAAAACAAAATTACATATCCTTTATATCTAATCCATACACCAACGACCAAAAACACCTACAAACACTTTCATTCTTCAATTTTCTTCATCTAATTGATCTCTCTCAAGTTCTATCTTCAAGTCCTAAGTGTTCTTCATAAATTCCAAAAGTTCTAGTTTCATAAAATCAAGAATACTTCCAAGATTGCAAGTTAACTTCCAAGTTTTCTAAATCCATTCCAAGTAATCATCCAAGATCAAGAAACCTTTGTTACTTACAGTAGGTTATCTTTCTAATACAAGGTAATAATCATATTCAAACTTTAATTCAATTTCTATAACTATAACAATCTTATTTCGAGTGGAAATCTTACTTGAAATTGTTTTCGTGTCATGATTATGCTTCAAGAACTTTCATGCCATCCAAGGATCCTTTGAAGATAGATCTATTTTTATCATTTCCAGTAGGTTTATCCAAGGAACTTGAGGTAGTAATGATATTCATAACATCATTCGATTCATACATATAAAGCTATCTTATTCGAAGGTTTAAACTTGTAATCACTAGAACATAGTTTAGTTAATTCTAAACTTGTTCGCAAATAAAAGTTAATCCTTCTAACTTGACTTTTAAAATCAACTAAACACATGTTCTATATCTATATGATATGCTAACTTAATGATTTAAAACCTGGAAACACGAAAAACACCGTAAAACCGGATTTACGCCGTCGTAGTAACACCGCGGGCTGTTTTGGGTTACTTAATTAAAAACTATGATAAACTTTGATTTAAAAGTTGTTATTCTGGGAAAATTATTTTTATTATGAACATGAAACTATATCCAAAAATTATGGTTAAACTCAAAGTGGAAGTATGTTTTCTAAAATGGTCATCTAGACGTCGTTCTTTCGACTGAAATGACTACCTTTACAAAAATGACTTGTAACTTATTTTTCCAACTATAAACTTAAACTTTTTCTATTTAGATTTATAAAATAGAGTTCAATATGAAACCATAGCAATTTGATTCACTCAAAACGGATTTAAAATGAAGAAGTTATGGGTAAAACAAGATTGGATAATTTTTCTCATTTTAGCTACGTGAAAATTGGTAACAAATCTATTCCAACCATAACTTAATCAACTTGTATTGTATATTATGTAATCTTGAGATACCATAGACACGTATACAATGTTTCGACCTATCATGTCGACACATCTATATATATTTCGGAACAACCATAGACACTCTATATGTGAATGTTGGAGTTAGCTATACAGGGTTGAGGTTGATTCCAAAATATATATAGTTTGAGTTGTGATCAATACTGAGATACGTATACACTGGGTCGTGGATTGATTCAAGATAATATTTATCGATTTATTTCTGTACATCTAACTGTGGACAACTAGTTGTAGGTTACTAACGAGGACAGCTGACTTAATAAACTTAAAACATCAAAATATATTAAAAGTGTTGTAAATATATTTTGAACATACTTTGATATATATGTATATATTGTTATAGGTTCGTGAATCAACCAGTGGCCAAGTCTTACTTCCAGACGAAGTAAAAATCTGTGAAAGTGAGTTATAGTCCCACTTTTAAAATCTAATATTTTTGGGATGAGAATACATGCAGGTTTTATAAATGATTTACAAAATAGACACAAGTACGTGAAACTACATTCTATGGTTGAATTATCGAAATCAAATATGCCCTTTTTATTAAGTCTGGTAATCTAAGAATTAGGGAACATACACCCTAATTGACGCGAATCCTAAAGATAGATCTATTGGGCCTAACAAACCCCATCCAAAGTACCGGATGCTTTAGTACTTCGAAATTTATATCATATCCGAAGGGTGTCCCGGAATGATGGGGATATTCTTATATATGCATCTTGTTAATGTCGGTTACCAGGTGTTCACCATATGAATGATTTTTATCTCTATGTATGGGATGTGTATTGAAATATGAAATCTTGTGGTCTATTGTTACGATTTGATATATATAGGTTAAACCTATAACTCACCAACATTTTTGTTGACGTTTAAAGCATGTTTATTCTCAGGTGAATACTAAGAGCTTCCGCTGTTGCATACTAAAATAAGGACAAGATTTGGAGTCCATGTTTGTATGATATTGTTTAAAAACTGCATTCAAGAAACTAATTTCGATGTAACATATTTGTATTGTAAACCATTATGTAATGGTCGTGTGTAAACAGGATATTTTAGATTATCATTATTTGATAATCTATGTAAAGCTTTTTAAACCTTTATTTTTGAAATAAAGGTTATGGTTTGTTTTAAAAATGAATGCAGTCTTTGAAAAACGTCTCATATAGAGGTCAAAACCTCGCAACGAAATCAATTAATATGGAACGTTTTTAATCAATAAGAACGGGACATTTCAGTTGGTATCAGAGCGTTGGTCATAGAGAACCAGAATTTTGCATTAGTGTGTCTTATCGAGTTTGTTAGGATGCATTAGTGAGTCTGGACTTCGACCGTGTTTACTTGAAAAATGATTGCTTAACAAATTTTGTTGGAAACTATATATTTTTAACATGTGAATATTATGTGATATATTAATCTCTTAACGCGTTTGATATTATGTGATAGATGTCTACCTCTAGAACAAGTCCCATTGACTCACCTAATAATAATGAAGAGTCAATTGTAAATTAGAATGATTCGTGGACTGATTTACAAGTTCCCGAAGAGGAACCGGAAGAAGAGTCGGAACCAGAAGAAGAATCAGAACCGGAAGAGGAGGAACCGGAGGAGGAAATAGAACCGGTGGGGGAAATAATAAAACGGTTAAGTAAAAGATAATCCTCAACCAACCGACCAAGGTTAATTATGGTCAATGGTGTTTCCGCCAAGGAAGCAAAATATTGGGAGGATTACCAATTCTCCGATGAATCGGATTCCGACGAGAATTCCGATGATGTTATAGAAATTACCCTAACTGAATTTAAAAAGGCAAAAGAAAATAATAAGGGAAAGGGCATAAAAATAGAGAAATCTAATTCCAAGCCCGATGAACTTTATATGTATCGTCAACCCCCGAAGCCCTTAAGTTGTAACAATGACCCGGGAACCTCTAAACCACCAGGTTTTCTAAACCAATGTGGAAAACGACGGCTCGTATTAGGGGAACATCATATATCCCTAGAAACTTGGCAAAACGAACCAAAACCGAAGAAGAAGAAACGAGCGAGTCGGAATAAGATAGTTGTATTCGTGTGGTGTAATATATGTAATATAGTGTGCTTATGCTTTATGATATATGTAAAAATTGCTTGTATTAATAAGTAATTTTTTTTATGAATCTAACTCTTGTCTATTTTACAGTTTAAAATCACAAAATGGATAGACAACCCAATATGTTAAGAGACCTACCTGGAGACATGATTGATGAAATCTTGTCTAGAGTCGGTCAGAATTCCTCGGTTTGTAAGACATTCGAAGAACGTTCCAAGAATGTCTTGGTTTATAAGAGACTTTCGTTTGAAAGATGGGGGATATCACATTGGGAAACCCATAAGTTACGATGTGTTTACTTTGACGCATATATTGCGGGGAACCCAAATGCTATTTTACGCAACGGGTTAAGAAATTATTTTGACTCAATGTATCCGAATATAGGACTTCATGATTTAGAAAAAGCGGCTAACATGCAACATAAAGAAGCATGCTATGCCTACGGGTTAGTAATGTTCGCTTCTCACCAAAGTGAGAACAAGAACATCGGGCTACAACTATTAAACAAAACGTTCCCACAAGTAACGGAGTCGGTAATTGGGGTAAGAAATGAGGTTTTTAGATTGTTACGGGACTGTTGGACATTACGTAACCCTCGTCCCTTTGACGACGTTACAACACGCTATCTTATCAACGGCCATAACGGTTATGTTCCACAAGACCAAGGATGGGAAGTAGTCCTAGTAAAACCAGAATGCATGACTTGTTTCTGGACGTATGAATTACGTGTCTTTATTGCTTTACTGAACGACTTGTGTACTAGCTAGAATTATCTTCACAACTATCTTGTATCAAAGTTATTGTGTGCTATATTTCATGCTTTATGTAAAATAAGCGGTATTGTAAGTTTGTAAAATATTGTATAAAAGTTTGAACGCGAAATATTATTATAATCAGTTTTTCATATAGAATTGTAGTAGTTGAATTGTATATTAGCTACTAAGTATGAACTTAACGGGTAGGTACTACCCGAATTTAAACTTATAAAACGCTAATATGAAGAAAAAGCTTTTATAAATGAGTTCATATTATGCTACGAAATACTATTAACTACTCTTAATATTCTGTATGATTAACTTGTTCCATTTGACTATTTTGAAGGAAATGGCACCGACTACTCGACACACCGTGAATATGAATGAAGAGGAATTCCGTACTTTTCTAGCTTCAAACATAGCCGCAGTACAGGCTGCGCTACATACCAACAATAACCGTGGATCTAGCAGTACAGGAAATCGTGTAGGATACACCTACAAAGAATTCACTGCCTGCAAACCTTTGGAATTTGATGGAACTGAAGGGCCGATCGGATTAAAATGGTGGACCGAGAAGGTCGAATCGGTGTTTGCCATAAGTAAGTGTACTGAAGAGGACAAAGTGAAGTACGCTACGCATACCTTCACAGGTTCTGCGTTAACATGGTGGAATACCTATCTAGAGCAAGTGGGACAAGATGATGCGTACGCACTACCGTGGTCAGCATTTAAGCACTTGATGAACGAGAAGTACCGTCCCAGAACCGAGGTCAATAAGCTCAAGACAGAACTTAGAGGGTTACGAACCCAAGGATTTGATATTACCACGTACGAAAGACGATTCACAGAATTGTGCCTATTGTGTCCAGGAGCGTTCGTAGATGAGGAAGAGAAGATCGACGCGTTTGTGAAAGGATTACCGGAAAGAATCCAAGAAGATATAAGTTCACACGAGCCCACCTCCATACAACAGGCATGTAGAATGGCTCATAAACTAGTGAACCAGATTGAGGAAAGAATTAAAGAACAGACGACTGAAGAGGCTAATGTAAAGCAAGTCAAAAGAAAGTGGGAGGAAAACGGTGATAAGAATCACCAATACAACAACAACAGCAATTACAATAATAATCGCAACAATTATCCCAACAATCGCAACATCAATTGCAACTACAACAAACGGCCCAACAACAACAACAACAACAACAACAACAACAGCAACTACAACAATCATCCCAACAACAATAACAACCGCAACAACAACAATCAGAAGCAGCTATGCCAAAGGTGTGAAAAGTATCACTCGGGGTTCTGCACCAAATTTTGCAACAAGTGTAAAAGAAATGGTCATAGCGCGGCGAAGTGTGAGGTCTACGGACCAGGGGTTAACAGAACGAAAGGAACAAATGGTGTCGGAACGAGTAATGGCGGAGCAAGTAGTGTCGGAGCAAGTTATGCCAATGTAGTTTGTTATAAATGTGGAAAACCGGGCCACATTATTAGAAATTGCCCGAACCAGGGGAACACAAATAGACAAGGCCGCGGAAGAGTTTTCAATATTAATGCGGCAGAGGCACAGGAAGACCCGGAGCTTGGTACGGGTACATTTCTTATTGACAATAAATCTGCTTACGTTTTATTTGATTCGGGTGCGGATAGAAGCTATATGAGTAGAGATTTTTGTGCTAAATTAAGTTGTCCATTGACGCCGTTGGATAGAAATTTCTACTCGAATTAGCAAACGGTAAATTAATTTCAGCAGATAATATATGCCGGAATCGAGAAATTAAACTGGGTAGCGAAATATTTAAGATTGATTTGATACCAATAGAGTTAGGGAGTTTTGATGTAATAGTTGGCATGGACTGGCTGAAGAAGGTGAAAGCAGAGATCGTATGTTATAAAAATGCAATTCGCATTGTACGAGAAGAAGGAGAACCCTTAATGGTGTACGGAGAAAAGGGCAACATGAAGCTACATCTTATTAGTAATTTGAAGGCACAAAAACTAATAAGAAAAGGTTGTTATGATGTTCTAGCACACGTCAAGAAAGTACAAACTGAAGAAAAGAGCATCAATGATGTTCCCGTCGCAAAAGAATTTCTCGATGTATTTCCGAAAGAATTACCGGGACTACCTCCACATCGATCTGTTGAATTTCAAATAGATCTTGTACCAGGAGCTGCACCAATAGCTCGTGCTCCTTATAGACTCGCACCCAGCGAGATGAAAGAACTGTAAAGCCAACTGCAAGAAGTATTAGAACGTGGTTTCATTCGACCAAGCACATCACCATGGGGAGCTCCTGTTTTGTTTGTCAAGAAGAAGGATGGTACATTTAGGTTGTGTATTGACTACAGAGAGTTGAACAAACTTACCATCAAAAACCGTTATCCACTGCCGATAATTGACGACTTATTTGATCAACTACTAGGCTCGTCAGTTTATTCGAAGATCGATTTATGTTCTGGATATCATCAAATGCGAGTAAAGGAGGATGATATTCTAAAAACTGCTTTTAGGACGCGTTATGGTCATTACGAGTTTATGGTTATGCCGTTTGGATTGACTAACGCACCAGCTGTGTTCATGGACCTTATGAACCGAGTGTATGGGCCATATCTTGACAATTTTGTCATTATTTTCATTGATGACATACTTATTTACTCAAAGAATGATCAAGAGTACGAAGAACATTTGAGAAAAGTGCTAGAAGTATTGAGGAAAGAAAAACTGTAAGCTAAGTTTTCAAAGTGTGCATCTTGGTTAGAAGAAGTTCAATTCCTCGGTCACATAGTGAACAAAGAAGGTATCCAGGTGGACCCGGCAAAGATCGAAACCGTTGAAAAGTGGGAAACCCCAAAAACTCCGAAGCATATACGTCAATTTTTAGGATTGGCTGGTTACTACAGAAGATTCATCCAAGATTTCTCCAAAATAGCAAAACCCTTGACTGCATTAACGCATAAAGGGAAGAAATTTGAATGGAAGGATGAACAAGAAAAGGCGTTTCAATTATTGCAGAAAAAGCTAACTACGGCACCTATATTGTCATTGCCTGAAGGGAATGATGATTTTGTGATTTATTGTGACGCATCAAAGCAAGGTCTCGGTTGTGTATTAATGCAACGGACGAAGGTGATTGCTTATGCGTCTAGACAATTGAAGATTCACGAGAAAAACTATACGACGCATGATTTGGAATTAGGCGCGGTTGTTTTTGCATTAAAGACTTGGAGGCACTACTTATATGGGGTCAAAAGTATTATATATACCGACCACAAAAGTCTTCAACACATATTTAATCAGAAACAACTTAATATGAGGCAGCGTAGGTGGATTGAATTGTTGAATGATTACGACTTTAAGATTCGTTACCACCCGGGGAAGGCAAATATGGTAGCCGACGCCTTGAGCAGAAAGGACAGAGAACCCATTCAAGTAAAATCTATGAATATAATGATTCACACTAACCTTACTACTCAAATAAAGGAGGCGCAACAAGGAGTTTTAAAAGAGGGAAATTTAAAGGATGAAATACCCAAAGGATCGGAGAAGCATCTTAATATTCGGGAAGACGGAACCCGGTATAGGGCTGAAAGAATTTGGGTACCAAAATTTGGAGATATGAGAGAAATGGTACTTAGAGAAGCTCATAAAACCAGATACTCAATACATCCTGGAACGGGAAAGATGTACAAGGATCTCAAGAAACATTTTTGGTGGCCGGGTATGAAATCCGATGTTGCTAAATACGTAGGAGAATGTTTGACGTGTTCTAAGGTCAAAGCTGAGCATCAGAAACTATCAGGTCTACTTCAACAACCCAAAATCCCGGAATGGAAATGGGAAAACATTACCATGGATTTCATCACTAAATTGCCAAGGACTGCAAGTGGTTTTGATACTATTTGGGTAATAGTTGATCGTCTCACCAAATCAGCACACTTCCTGCCAATAAGAGAAGATGACAAGATGGAGAAGTTAGCATGACTGTATTTGAAGGAAGTCGTCTCCAGACATGGAATACCAATCTCTATTATCTCTGATAGGGATGGCAGTTTTATTTCAAGATTCTGGCAGACATTACAGCAAGTATTAGGAACTCGTCTAGACATGAGTACTGCCTATCATCCACAAACTGATGGACAGAGCGAAAGGACGATACAAACGCTTGAAGACATGCTACGAGCATGTGTTATTGATTTCGGAAACAGTTGGGATCGACATCTACCGTTAGCAGAATTTTCCTACAACAACAGCTACCATTCAAGCATTGAGATGGCGCCGTTTGAAGCACTTTATGGTAGAAAGTGCAGGTCTCCAATTTGTTGGAGTGAAGTGGGGGATAGACAGATTACGGGTCCGGAGATAATACAAGAAACTACCGAGAAAATCATCCAAATTCAACAAAGATTGAAAACCGCCAAGAGTCGACAAAAGAGCTACGCGGACAGTAAAAGAAAAGATATAGAGTTTGAAATTGGAGAAATGGTCATGCTTAAGGTTTCACCTTGGAAAGGCATTGTTCGATTTGGTAAACGGGGGAAACTAAATCCAAGGTACATTGGACCATTCAAGATTATAGATCGTGTCGGACCAGTAGCTTACCAACTGGAGCTAACTCAACAACTCGCGGCTGTACATAACACTTTCCACGTCTCAAATTTGAAGAAATGTTTTGCTAAAGAAGATCTCACTATTCCGTTGGACGAAATCCAAATCAATGAAAAACTTCAATTCATTGAAGAACCCGTCGAAATAATGGATCTTGAGGTTAAGAGACTTAAACAAAACAAGATACCGATTGTTAAGGTTTGATGGAATGCTCGTAGAGGACCCGAGTTCACCTGGGAGCGTGAAGATCAGATGAAGAAGAAATACCCGCATTTATTTCCAGAAGATACGTCAACACCTCCAACTGCTTAAAATTTCGGGACGAAATTTATTTAACGGGTAGGTACTGTTGATAATGCTAAAAACGAACATATATTTCATAGCATTATTCCTCAAGAAAGACAAGCTTTTAGTTGCAATTTCTCTATTTACAAGTGATATTCGTTTAAATAATAAAAGGTGAAGACAAAAGACAGATTCGACGAATTGAAGACGCAAACGACCAAAAAGCTCAAAAGTACAAAAGACAATCAAAGAGGTTCCAATTATTGATAAGAAACGTCTCGAAATTACAAGAGTACAAGATTCAAAGCGCAAAGTACAAGATATTAAATTGTACGCAAGGACGTTCGAAAATCCGGAACCGGGACCAGAGTCAACTCTCAACGCTCGACGCAACGGACTAAAAATTACAAGTCAACTATGCATATAAATATAATATAATATTTAAATAATTCTTATAATTATTTATATATTATATAAATAAATAAAAACCGTCGGCAAGAAAGACTCCAAATTGTGTGAGCTGTATTTACAAACTCCGCGACTCGCGGAGTTTGAAGGCAAAAAATGCCGCGAGTCGCGGAGCCCCAAAGTCTGAAACTCCCTATAAAGCCAACGGAATTCTGATCATTTTTCATCATCTAATATCCATCTCTCTATCTATATCGTAAATATTTATATTTATATTTTAATTTTAATTTTAATTTTAATTTTAATCCTAATAATAAGGGTATGTTAGCGAATGTTGTAAGGGTGTAAGTCGAAATTCTGTCCGTGTAACGCTACGCTATTTTTATTCATTGTAAGTTATGTTCAACCTTTTTAATTTAATGTCTCGTAGCTAAGTTATTATTATGCTTATTTAAAACGAAGTAATCATGAAGTTGGGCTAATTACTAAAATTGGGTAATTGGGCTGTGTACCATAATTGGGGTTTGGACAAAAGAACGACACTTGTGGAAATTAGACTATGGGCTATTAATGGGCTTTATATTTGTTTAACTAAATGATAGTTTGTTAATGTTAATATAAAGATTTACAATTGGGCGTCCCTATAAATTACCATATACACTCGATCGGACACGATGGGCGGGGTATTTATATGTACGAATAATCGTTCATTTAACCGGACACGGGAATGGATTAATAGCCACTAGAATAATTAAAACAGGGGTGAAATTATGTAAAAGGACACTTGGCATAATTGATAACAAAATATTAAAACCTTGGGTTACACTCAGTCGACATCCTGGTGTAATTATTAAACAAAGTATTAAAATCTTGTTACAGTTTAAGTCCCCAATTAGTTGGAATATTTAACTTCGGGTATAAGGATAATTTGACGAGGACACTCGCACTTTATATTTATGACTGATGGACTGTTATGGACAAAAACCAGACGGACATATTAAATAATCCAGGACAAAGGACAATTAACCCATGGGCATAAAACTAAAATCAACACGTCAAACATCATGATTACGGAAGTTTAAATAAGCATAATTCTTTTATTTCATATTTAATTTCCTTTATTTTATATTTAATTGCACTTCTAATTATCGCATTTTTATTGTTATTCTATTTAATTGCACTTTTAATTATCGCAAGTTTATTTTATCGCACTTTTATTATTCGCAATTTCATTATCGTTATTTACTTTACGCTTTAATTTAAGTCTTGTATTTATATTTATATTTATTATTTTACATTTGGTTTTAACTGCAACTAAAGTTTTAAAATCGACAAACCGGTCATTAAACGGTAAAAACCCCCCTTTATAATAATAATATTACTTATATATATATTTGTATTTTTATAAAAGTAAACTAATATAGCGTTAAGCTTTGTTTAAAAAGATTCCCTGTGGAACGAACCGGACTTACTAAAAACTACACTACTGTACGATTAGGTACACTGCCTATAAGTGTTGTAGCAAGGTTTAAGTATATCCATTCTATAAATAAATAAATATCTTGTGTAAAATTGTATCGTATTTAATAGTATTTCCTGCTAAAATTATAAGCTATTTTATATACTACTCTGCTAAAACATCAAGTATTTTTGGCGCCGCTGCCGGGGAACTTCTTAAACGCCGGAAGCGCAACGCTAATATATAAAAAAAAAATTTAGTTTACTTTTATTAAAAGTCGTTTTTATAAAAATACGTTTTAAATATTCGAAAATATAAAAAGAAAAAAAATATAAGTATTTTTAAGATTTTGTTAAATATTTAAGTTTTATAAAGTTTCTTTATTTTTATTTTATAAAAATATAAGTCTTATTTAACTATTTGGTTTTTGTTTAAAACAGAAAAAAAAAATAAAAAAAAAACGCGTCGAATTTTAAACAAGCTGTCAGTTGAATTTTGAAACCCCGCGACTCGCGGAGGTTTGCTTCTTGGAATACCGCAACTCGCGGAGCTTTTCTGACACGCGACAGAACCCTAATTCAGCATTAATTACGGGTATTTATTAATTATTATTATTATAAACCCTAATTATCTATTATTATTATAATTAAGTTTTATTTTAAAGTTTCTTTTTATTTAATTTGTTTTATTTAGTTAAATTAGTTAAATTAAATTGTAAAATTAATAGTTTTAATAAATAATTAATATAAAAATAATATTTTTATAAAAAAAATTGTACTTTTTACAACTTTTTGTATATTTTTATATTTTGTCCCTTTTTAATTATTTTAGCGTAATATTTGTATTTTTCGCTCATATTTAGTTTTAAACTTAGTTTTTGCCGTAGTTATTTTTACTTCTAGATTTTTAGGCTTTGTCGTAGAATTCCTTAAGTGCTTTTTCTTTAGACTAAGATTTAGGTACTTTAGAATTTTGTGACGCCTTTTTAAGTTTAAGTTTCTTTTTAAGTTATTTCCATTTGGGATATAGTTTTTCCTGTAAGCTTTAATATTTTTAGACGACTTTTACCTATGTATCAATTATCATTCCAATTAGTAATCTCAATTTGCGATTATAATTTTAAGTTAGTTGTAGTAATAAGGTTAGGTTAGTCAAGTATTTTTAAGTTTTATAAGTTTCTTTTATTTTTCCATCACCTTTTATTTTTCAACCATTTTTCTTTTTCGACCTTTTTCGACGAACTCTTTTTCTTTCTTATTTCTCACTATTCTAGTTTTAGGACATAGATTTTTATTCTACTTCTTATCTAAATTTCTTAAAATTACGAAAATTTATTTTAAGTGGTTAAATTAATAGACATCAAAATTTTCTGGTTCGTAGTAATAGTTGGATTTGTACGTGGACCGGGTTATTGGAGCCAAACAGTCCTCAATTATATTGAGACCAAACGAATCCTGCCCCTCTGCTGCATCTTTTGGCTATTCGAAACGTGGGCAAAATCAGAAAAGTCTATTGATTGGATAACTTATTATAATTTTTCTTTCCTTTTAAAAACTAATAGGATATTCAGTGAATGCACCGAGCAAGACGTTCACCACCTTTTGTACGTTCACCACCTGTAACTAGATCAAGACATTTAGCAAATATTACTGCCGTTGATTTTTCTTTAGAATCGTCATCCAGTCGACCAAGTACTCCAGTTCAAATTTCCGATAATCCATTTTTTGAACCCGACCTCACAATTGAGAATCCGGAGAATATTCAGGAACGATTCGTAGATCCTGAACCATTAAATTTTCCTCCGGAACTACCAATCATTCAAACAGAGATTGTTGAGGAACGAACCATAAAATCAGAATCCTCTAGTGATTCCGATTCAACAAATTCAATTATGGAGAATCTGGAACCTTTAAGTATGGAAGACCGAATGAGAGCTAAACGCACTGGCCAAGGTCACACAATTACTCATCCAGACATTAATGCGCCAGATTATGAAATCAAAGGACAAATTCTACACATGGTGACTAATCAATGCCAATTTAGTTGTGCGCCGAAGGAAGATCCAAATGAACATCTACGTACCTTTAATAGGATCTGCACACTATTTAAAATCCGAGAAGTGGAGGATGAACAGATATATCTCATGTTATTTCCCTGGACTTTAAAGGGAGAAGCCAAAGATTGGTTGGAATCGTTACCTGAAGGGGCGATTGATACATGGGATGTTTTAGTTGAAAAATTTCTTAAACAATTCTTTCCTGCATCTAAAGCCGTAAGACTTCAAGCAGAAATTGTTACGTTCACACAGAAGCCGAATGAAACTCTATATGAGGCGTGGACAAGATTTGGAAAGTTATTAAGAGGATGTCCGCAACATGGTTTAGATACCTGTCAAATAGTACAAATATTCTACCAAGGATGCGACATCACTACAAGGAAAGACATAGATATAGCAGCTGGTGGTTCTATTATGAAGAAAACCAAAACTGATGCTTACAAAATTATTGATAACACTGCTTCCCACTCACACGAGTGGCACCAAGAAAAAGATATCGTTAGATCATCTAAAGCAGCTAGAGCCGATTCTAGCCATGACGTAGATTCCATTTCTGCAAAGATAGACGCTGTCGAGAGACGAATGGAAAAGATGACTAAAGATATTCACTCAATACGAATTAGTTGTGAGCAGTGTGGAGGACCACATTTGACAAAAGATTGTCTCAGTATTGAATTAACAATGGAACAAAGAGAGAATATTTCATACATAAACCAAAGGCCTGGAAATAATTATCAGAATAATTATCAACCGCCAAGACCAATTTACAATCAAAACCAGAATTATAACAGAAATATTCCATACAACAACCAACAAGGTCCTAGTAATCAACAAGTATCCAATAATAATTACAATCAGCAAAGACCTAATTTTCAAAACAAACCACCACAACAAACCGTTGATAAAAAGCCGAATTTAGAAGATATGATGACGAAGCTAGTTGAAACTCAAACGCAATTTTTCACATCTCAGAAACAAACTAATGAACAAAATGCTCAAGCATTTAGAAATCAACAAGCTTCTATTCAAAATCTGGAACAAGAAGTAAGTAACCTAGCAAGGTTAATAGGTGAAAGAAAACCGGGAAGTCTACCTAGTGATACAAATGCTAACCCCCGGAATGAAACAGCTAAAGCCATTACCACAAGAAGTGGTATAACACTTAAACCACCGGAAATACCTGTAACTTCTGATGAAGCTATTCCTACTCCACAAGAACCACAACCTGATCAAGATAAGGAAAAATAACCGGTAGTTGAAAAGGTTAATGAAGATAACACAGTTAAGGCTAAACCTTATGTTAAACCATACCAACCACCACTTCCTTACCCGAGTAAAATGAAAAAAGAGAAACTTGAAGCCGAGCAATCCAAATTCTTGGATATGTTTAAACAGCTAAATGTAAATCTTCCTTTCATTGATGTGATTTCAGGAATGCCTAGATATGCTAAATTCTTGAAAGATCTAATCTCAAATAGAAAGAAAATGGAAGAACTCTCGGCTGTTACTATGAATGTTAATTGTTCAGCAGTGCTGTTGAATAAGATACCAGAAAAATTATCTGATCCAGGAAGTTTCACAATTCCATATTTTCTGGGTAGTCTTAGTTCAATAGAAGTATTGGCAGACTTAGGTGCTAGTATAAATCTAATGCCGTATTCACTATACGCTAAACTAGACCTTGGAGAATTGAAACCAACCAGAATAAGCATACAACTAGCCGATAGATCAATAAAATATCCTAGAGGGATAATGGAGAACATGCTAGTTAAAGTTGGTACTTTATTATTTCCAGTAGACTTTGTTGTTCTGGACATGGAAGAAGATTCTCAAGTTCCTCTCATATTAGGAAGACCATTCTTAAACACGGCTAAAGCAATGATAGACGTTTTCGGTAAGAAACTGACCCTAAGTATAGAGGATGTGAGTGTTACCTTTTCAGTTGATAGAGCAATGCAACAACCACAATCTGCAGATGATACATGTTATTATATTCAAACTATAGATGCACATGCAGAATTATTAGAAGAATTTCCAGAATTACAAGGAACAGGAGAATGTTCTTTAGGAGAAGGTAATGAACCAATTGATGAAGCTGAAATGTTAGCTACACTTATAGCTAATGGATATGAACCAACAACAGAAGAAATTCAAATGCTAAAAGAAGAAGACAGATATCGATACAAATCATTGATAGAAGAACCTCCGAAATTAGAATTAAAGCCACTTCCAAACTATTTGGAATACGCTTATTTACATGGTGAATCTGAATTACCTGTAATAATATCGTCTTCTCTTACTAAAAATGAGAAATCACAACTCATTTCTGTGTTGAAAGCTCATAAACCAGCCATTGCATGGAAGATTCATGATATTAAAGGAATAAGTCCTTCGTATTGCACACATAAAATCCTTATGGAAAAAGGTCATAAAACGTATGTGCAACGCCAACGAAGACTAAATCCTAATATGCAAGATGTAGTTAAAAAAGAGATTATTAAACTGCTAGATGCAGGTCTAATTTATCCAATTTCTGATAGTCCATGGGTAAGCCCAGTACAATGCGTACCTAAGAAGGGTGGCATGACTGTCATTACAAATGAGAAAAATGAGCTTATTCCTACTAGGACTGTAACAGGATGGCGTGTATGTATTGATTATAGAAAATTGAATGACGCCACCAGAAAAGATCACTTTCCCTTACCTTTCATAGATCAAATGTTGGAAAGATTAGCCGGAAATAGTTACTATTGTTTTCTAGATGGATTTTCCGGATATTTTCAAATTCCAATAGCACCCGAGGACCAAGAGAAAACCACATTCACGTGCCCTTATGGTACTTTTGCTTACAAACGCATGCCATTTGGACTTTGCAACGCCCCTGCAACCTTTCAAAGGTGTATGATGGCGATTTTTCACGACATGATAGAAAAATGCATGGAAGTTTTCATGTATGACTTTTCAGTCTTCGGTGATACATTTGAATCATGTCTAGTTAATCTGGAACGAATGCTTATTAGATGCGAACAATCAAATCTAGTACTTAATTGGGAGAAATGCCATTTCATGGTTAAAGAAGGCATCGTTCTTGGACATAAAATTTCAAAAGAAGGAATTGAAGTGGATAGAGCTAAAGTAGATGTAATTGCTAAACTTCCACATCCCACCAATGTTAGAGGAGTTAGGAGTTTTCTAGGGCATGCCAGTTTTTACCGACGTTTCATAAAAGATTTTTCTAAAATTGCCACTCCTATGAATAAACTCCTAGAAAAGGATGCTCCATTCATCTTTTCAGATGAGTGTATCAAATCTTTTAATATTCTTAAAGAGAAACTCACTAATGCGCCGATCATGATAACACCAAATTGGAATCTACCATTTGAACTAATGTGCGATGCAAGTGATTTTGCAATGGGAGCCGTTTTAGGACAAAGGATTGAAAAACGATTTCAACCTATATATTATGCTAGTAAGACGTTACAAGGAGCACAAACGAACTATACAACTACTGAAAAAGAACTCCTTGCTATTGTCTTTGCTTTTGACAAATTTCGATCATATCTCGTTCTAGCAAAATCGGTGGTCTATACCGACCATTCTGCTCTTAGATACCTATTTTCAAAACAAGATGCTAAACCAAGATTAATCCGTTGGATCTTACTCTTACAAGAGTTTTATATTGAAATCCGAGATAAAAGAGGAGCAAAAAATCTCGCCGCTGATCATCTTTCTCGTCTTGAAAATCCCGAATTAGAAGTTCTAAATGAATCGGCCATACAAGACAACTTTCCTGATGAATATCTATTGAAGATAGATTATAAAGAAATCCCATGGTTTGCAGACTATGCAAACTACTTAGTTTGTGGATTCCTTGAAAAAGGATTATCGTACCAAAGACGAAAGAAATTCTTCAGTGATATAAAACACTATTTTTGGGAAGATCCACATCTGTTTAAAAGTTGTCCCGATGGAATAATACGCCGATGTGTATTTGGAGATGAAGCTAGTAAAATATTAAACCATTGTCACACAGGACCAACAGGAGGGCATTATGGGCCTCAACTAACAGCAAGAAAAGTTTATGATGCTGGATTCTATTGGCCTACAATTTACAAAGACGCACACCTTCTTTGCAAATCCTGTGATGCTTGTCAAAGGACCGGAAAAATAAGTCAACGTGATGAAATGCCACAAAATGTCATCCAAGTATGTGAAGTATTTGACATTTGGGGTATTGACTTTATGAGTCCATTTCCAAAATCTCATAATAATCTATATATACTCGTAGCCATTGATTATGTATCTAAATGGGCGGAAGCACAAGCTCTCCCAACTAACGATGCACGAGTTGTAGTCAACTTTTTAAAACGTCTTTTTGCAAGGTTTGGAACACCGAAAGCTTTAATAAGTGATCGGGGTACTCATTTCTGTAATAATCAACTTGAGAAAGTTCTTAAAAGATATGGAGTAACTCATAAAATCTCCACCGCATATCATCCACAAACAAGTGGACAAGTTGAAAATACCAACCGAGCTTTAAAACGTATTCTAGAGAGAACCGTAGGATCAAATCCGAAGGAATGGTCCATTAAATTGGAGGATGCACTCTGGGCTTTTAGAACAGCCTACAAAACTCCAATTGGAACCACACCTTTTAGACTTGTTTATGGAAAAGCATGTCATCTTCCAGTAGAAATTGAACACAAAGCATTTTGGGCTTTGAAGGCATGTAATCTTGATTTACGTGAAGTCGGACGTCTACAATTAAGTCAACTAAACGAATTAGAAGAATTAAGACATGAAGCATACGATAATTCGTTAATCTATAAGGAAAGAACGAAGAAATGGCATGATAAAAGAATCAGAAGTTCAAAAGAATTTAAAGAAGGAGACAGAGTTCTTCTTTTCAATTCACGATTCAAGCTATTTCCTGGAAAATTGAAATCAAGATGGTCTGGACCATTCATAGTCAAAAGAGTTTTCCCATACGGAACGATAGAATTAATAAATTCAAATGGAATTGAATTTAAAGTTAATGGTCACAGAGTTAAACACTACATAGATAGTCCGATGGAAGTCGACAACGAAGTTAATCACAATTTCGCAACCACAGCTAACTAAGTGTGGGGAGAATCAAGTCTTTAAAGGATAATATGTATTTCTGTTAGAGTTAGATTGTCTGTTTTCGTGTAGTTCTCGAAATGGAACCCGAATGGTCTTTCCCTAGCAGACCCTAAAGAACTAGTCTTCTCCCCCCATTCTGAATTTTTATTTTTTTTAGGAAATGAAGACTGCCTGTGAACTAAACCATGGTCTAATGCTACACGCTTTGATCACTAAACGTAATAATGACACACTACCGAGTGAAATAGTATAAGTAATTAGAGAAAGAATGGACGGAGTTAGAAAAGAATCCAGATGCGAAGATAATAAGTTACAATTTGGTAAAGGAAAATCAAAATTCGCAGCGAAAAGAAGAGCACGACACCTAGAAAGATGTCACAAATGCGGAAAATGGTCACATGGAGGTAAATGTTCAAATAATCAAACCTATTCAAATACCGAATTTGTTACTTTATGCAGAGACGGACCGTTCGTATGTTTAGAAGAAAAGACACTGAATGCTCGAGGTTACGCCTATGTAGCTATGGAAAACCAATTAAACCGACTATCCTATGAATGGGATAGATCATATAACTAAGAAATCTATTTCACAGGTAAGTTTGTACAGTTTTTATTTTATTTTTATTTTTTATTTTTAACCTTTTGATAATAAACGCTAATTTGTTCGCTATAAAGTATTAAATTGGTATTGAATAAAATTAGGTTTGGCGACCGAAATTATTGATATCATTCAAAAATTTATTACATCACTACGAAATTTAACGTTTATTCTTAAGGTATAAATATCTTTAATCAATCAACCCAAAATATTTCAAAAATTCGTCATGAGTTAAATTAGGTCTTGGAACCGAAATTACTTTACCGAAAAGAGGGGCGCATATTTTTGATAATATTTGATTGATTAAAGTGGGATAAAAAGCCAAAAAGATTTTTAATTTTATTTTTATCATGTTTTTAAATTAATATATAAATCTTAAATTAATATTGTAAACTTTGTAAAATCAATATATTTAAAACTGTAAATATTTGAAAAATTAATATAAGTTTGGTGTGAATTTATAATATGAATTTTTAAATTAAGTTTGGTGTGAATTTTTAATTTTTAAAATATGAATTTTTAATTTTATGCATTTCAAATTTTAAGTTTGGTGTGAATTTTTAATATTAATTTTGAATTTTACATTTAAGTTGTGTGAATTTAAAAATAAAAATTTACTTTATCTTATTAAGTTAAAAATATGATTTTTAAAATTCGTCGTAAGTTGAAGACTAGGTCTTTGAACCGAAATTGCTTTACCCAAGGGAGGGACGAGAACTTTTATTATCATTATTTTTAATCTTATTGAATTAAAGTATGCCAAAAACATTAAAAAAACCCAAAAATCTTAGCTTTTAAAAAACAATCGCTACAAAAAGACAAATTTTAAAATTTTGTCGAGGAACGGACTAGGACATCGATCCGAAACGACCTCGTCCTAAATAACAAGGGAAACAAAATTTTAAAATTAATTACTTAATTGTTTTAATTAGTATAAGATGTTAAAAAATAAAAAAATAAAAAAAAATATATAAACTGTAGCGACCCGACCAAATCATGTTTGACGGCGCCGTCTACTTAGGTCCCGTTACGTGGTCATAAGTCTTTAAGACAAAGTTTGACCAAAATATGTCGCCTTCATTTCAAAATAAAGATTGTTCCCAAAGTTTACAAGAATTGTTCAACCAATAGTTAAGTTACAACGTTATAATACGAATGAAATCTAGGCGACACGGTTTAAAGTAAAGTCAAAAGACGCTCCATGAAATGCACATATACTCGACATCCAATGCAAGTATCAAATAATGAGCGGAAGCATGTATCATGTATCGTTCAAGGACCTGAGAAAAACATAGAAATTTGTCAACGAAAACGTTGGTGAAATCATAGGTTTAAGTAAGTACAAGTGAACCACAAGATTTGCATCAATGAAATAATAGTAATACATTCCAAAAGTTTGTTTCACGAGCACCCAATTATCAAAGCTTAACATTCCTTCCATTGTATACCCCATCACTTAGTGCTAGAACAAACACTGATTCTCGAAAATATATTTCATCCGTAGACGGTAGCGAACCGTCAAAGATGAGGGTTGTCAACCCATATGGCCATATAACATAAGTTCTCGCTTACACCCGGCAAGTGTAACTAATGATAATCGAATTGAGGATTTTTGTTCTAAACTCGTATGTAGAATGTTTGTTTTCCCGTTCTTGTGTTCACTTAGTTCAAAAGAATCGTTTATGTTTTCTCATCCCAAATATAAGTTCAAAAAGAGTAAAAGTGGGACTATGATCTCACCTTGAGTGCACGAGTAGTAAAGTACTTCGACAAGTAAACGTGTGCAAAGAACAATGCTAGTCTTGACCTAAACAATAGGTTGTATCAATAACGGTAAACACGATAGGTCAAAGATGTTCAATTAGTCCTATGTCTCGTTACGACTCGATTATTTAGCATGTGAAATCAAATTGCCAAGTTTCATGCAAGATACAAGTATATAAATAAGTTAGGAAGGTTGCATAATCATTTGGTTAAGTTTGACAAAAAGTCAAACTTTGGTCGGTCAAAGTCAACGAAAGTCAACACGTTCGGGTCGGGTTCCGAACTATTTTTCTGAGGTTTTTAATCATATATGAACATGTTAGAACAAGTTTCATGTGAATCGGAGGTCCGTAGTATGCCAAACATTTTTCGTAATTTGGACATGGTGGTCAGAGCCTGACCAAGGCTTATGTCGCGCCGCGACATAGTCTGGCCGCGCCGCGGCATTAGCCGTGCGCTGGTACCTGGTCAGTCTCAATTGTTCAAGTCCCAAATCAAAACTCTTTCAAGCATAAATTACAAACCGCTAACATTTAGAACTCGCACCTTATATCGTTGGAAAGGTAATTTGACAAAGAACACAACTAAACACAATTCATCAACCAAACTTCCACTTACAACAACCAAAAACCGTAATTAAACGTTCATAATCAAAGTTCAAGTTCCAAAAACGCATTTTATGATTCGGGCAACCAATTTACATGAATGATATGCCGTTTCGAAGGTAATCAAGCATACAATCCAGCTAAACACTTACCAATAATAATCCATGGCATTCAATGCATCAAAAGTCCATTTCAAGTTCATCAAACCCTAACCCAAATTCACCAAAATCAATAATCAAGTTCATGAAGTTTTTCTAAGGCAACCTACACATCAAATTGAAGCTAGTGATGCTAGTAACACAATTAAAACATCAACTTTTAACATCTAACAACATATGATCATCCAAAATTCAAGAATAACACACCAAAATTCAAGTTCATGCTAGTTACACTAAAACAACGAGATCGAGCATACAAATTACATATTCATGTTAGACTTGAGCCATAGACACTAATTAACACTTTTATAAGTTAAAAACATCAAGAACACAAAATCTAGTGATTTTAGAAAGTTACCCAAATGAGATGAAGTTGGTACCAAAACGAAGAGGATGAAGAGAGGATCACGAATATGTAATTTATTTTGTTGTAAGCCTCCTAGATCGAATTTAGATGATGATTGAATGAATTTGGAAATTGGGTGTGTGTGTTCTTGCTAGAGAGAAAGAGAGAGAGATGAAGATGAAATGAATGGGTGAAAGGGGTTTGACCCTTTGACCTAGTCAAGGGTTTGATCCCTTGTCAAGTTTAGTCCCTCAACTTTCGCTCGGGTGCGGGAATTACCTAAACGAGATAATTTAAAACGCGTATCAACGGGAGATGTTATAAACATATAACGGACTTTATATTAGTATAACGGAAAAATAAATGGAAAAAGGCGGGATGTTACATTACCTACTCCTTAAAAGAAATTTCGTCCCGAAATTTAAGTAGGCGTAGTAGTCGTTGTTTCTTCCTCGAGATCTCGCGTTTCCGAATTCACGAATAGATGAGGATACTTCCTTTGCATTTGATCTTGTCTTTCCCAAGTAAACTCGGGTCCTCTTTTGGCATTCCAACGAACCTTGACAATCGGGATTCGGCTTTGTTTCAATGTCTTGACGGAGGTGTCCACAATTTCAACCGGTTCCTCCACAAAATGAAGTTTGTCATCAATAGTAAGTTCTTCGAGAGGGATGACGATATCGGGTTCGGCAAGACACTTTTTCAAGTTAGATACATGGAAGGTAGGATGAACGGAGTTCAATTGAGGCGGAAGATCTAAACGATAAGCAACGGTTCCAATACGCTCCAAGATTTCGAAAGGACCAATATACCGCGGATTTAGCTTCCCGCGTTTCCCAAAACGGATTACACCCTTCCAAGGTGCGACTTTTAACATTACTCGGTCACCGACTTGAAATTCAAGATCGTTGCGTCGTTTGTCGGTATAGCTCTTTTGACGACTTCGGGCCGTCCTAAGCCTATCTCGGATTTGAACGATTTTCTCGGTGGTTTCGTGAATGAGTTCGGGTCCGGTGATTTGCACGTCGCCTACCTCGGCCCAACAAAGAGGTGAACGACATTTGCGGCCATATAGCGCTTCAAAGGGTGCGGCTTTAATACTCGCGTGATAACTATTGTTGTAAGAGAACTCGGCGAGAGGTAAGTGCTTGTCCCAAGCTTTTCCGAAATCAACCACGCAAGCTCGTAACATGTCCTCTAAGGTTTGAATTGTACGTTCGCTTTGTCCATCGGTTTGAGGATGATATGCGGTGCTCATGTCTAAACGTGTTCCCAACGCTTCTTGCAATGTACGCCAAAATCTAGAAACGAAACGGCCATCTCGGTCGGAGATAATCGATAAAGGTACACCGTGTCGGGCTACGATCTCCTTAATGTAAAGTTGTGCAAGTTTCTCCATTTTGTCCGTTTCTTTCATGGCCAGGAAGTGTGCGGATTTGGTGAGACGGTCAACAATAACCCAAATGGTATCATAACCGCCCGTCGTTTTTGGTAGTTTGGTGATAAAATCCATCGTTATCCTTTCCCACTTCCATTGCGGGATCTCGGGTTGTCGAAGTAGTCCGGACGGTCTTTGGTGTTCAGCTTTGACTTTGGAACATGTCAAACACTTGGAAACATAAGTAGCTACGTCCCTTTTGATGTTCGGCCACCAATATAGCTGTTTAAGGTCGTGGTACATCTTATTGGCACCGGGGTGAATCGAGTATCGTGACTTATGGGCTTCATCTAAAATAAGGCTTCGTAGGTCCCCATAACTAGGCACCCAAATCCTTCCGGCGAAATATCGGAGTCCGGTTTCTTTAACTTCGAATCGAGAGGTGAGGACGTTCAAGTGTTCGAGAGAGATGTTTTCATCCTTGAGAGCCTCATCTTGGGCTACCCGAATTTGGCTATTAAGGTTTGTGTGGATGGTGATGTTTAAGGCTCGGACACGAAGAGGCACCACTCTTTCTTTTCGACTTAAGGCATCGGCTACTACATTTGCCTTCCCGGGATGGTAACGAAGCTCGCAATCGTAATCGTTTAAGGTTTCAATCCACCTTCGTTGTCTCATGTTTAGTTGCTTTTGATCGAAAATGTGTTGAAGGCTTTTGTGATCGGTGAAGATAGTACTCTTGGTTCCATAAAGATAGTGTCTCCACATTTTAAGTGCAAAGACGACGGCTCCGAGTTCGAGATCATGCGTCGTGTAGTTTCGTTCATGGATTTTGAGTTGTCGAGAAGCATAAGCAATGACTTTCGTTCGTTGCATCAATACACACCCAAAACCATGTTTCGAGGCATCACAATATACAACAAAGTCATCATTGCCTTCGGGAAGTGACAAGATAGGAGCGGTGGTTAGCTTCGTTTTCAAGATTTGGAATGCGGATTCATGTTCGGTCGCCCAAATGAATTTCTTTCCCTTGTGAGTCAATGCGGTTAGAGGACGTGCAACCAAAGAGAAATTTTCGATGAATCTACGATAGTACCCGGCGAGACCCAAAAATTGACGAATGTGAGTAGGAGTAGTAGGAGTCTCCCATTTGCTAATGGCTTCGATTTTCGTTGGATCGACTTTAATACCTTGGTCACTTACAACATGACCAAGAAATTGAACTTCCTTTAACCAAAATTCACACTTGGAGAATTTGGCATAGAGTTGTTCTTGTCTTAAAAGTTCAAGCACAAGTCGGAGATGTTGTTCGTGCTCTTCTTCATTTTTAGAATAGATCAATATGTCATCGATGAACACAATAACGAATTTATCGAGATACGGTTTGCACACGCGGTTCATAAGATCCATGAACACCGCCGGTGCGTTAGTGAGACCAAATGGCATGACAAGGAATTCATAACTACCATAACGAGTTCGGAAAGCGGTTTTGGAGACATCTTCCCCCTTAACCCTCAATTGATGATAACCTGAGCGGAGATCGATTTTCGAATATACACAAGACCCTTGTAGTTGATCAAAGAGGTCATCGATGCAAGGAAGAGGATATCGGTTCTTAACCGTCAATTTATTTAGTTCACGATAATCAATGCACATTCGTAGGGATCCGTCTTTCTTTTTAACAAACAAAATCGGAGCGCCCCAAGGTGAATGGCTAGGTTGGATAAAACCACGATCAAGTAGTTCTTGGATTTGACTTTGCAATTCTTGCATTTCAGATGGAGCGAGTCTATATGGTGCACGTGCTACGGGTGCGGCTCCTGGAATAAGATCGATTTGGAATTCAACCGGTCGATGAGGCGGAAGACCCGGCAATTCGTCGGGAAATACATCGGAATAGTCACTAACAATTGGCACATCATCGATGTGCTTCTCATCGGACCCGACTTTCTTAACGTGGGCAAGGATCGCAAAACAACCCTTACGGAGTAGTTTTCTAACTTTAAGGCACGAAACGAGGTTGAGTCTGGTGCAACTCTTATCGCCATAAACAATCAAAGGTTCACCATTCTCGATAGGAATTCGGATTGCGTTAAGATCACAAAGAATGTGAGATTTCGTTTTGACTAACCAATTCATACCAATTATTACATCAAAGCTTCCTAGTTCCATGGGTATCAAGTCAATTTCAAATTCCCTACCCAAAATGTTTAACGTACACCCCCGGTAATATGTGTTGGCACTTAATAGTTTCCCGTTAGCCACTTCAATGGTATAAGTGGTATCTAATGGAAGAGGTGGAGTGCTAAAAGAATGAGTCAAAGTCTTGGATACAAAGCATTTATCGGCACCCGAATCGAATAAACAGGAGACATAGGAATTGTTGAGAAGAAACGTACCCGTGACTAGTTCAGTGTCATCCCGGGCTTCCTCGGTGTTGATGTTAAAAGCTCGGCCGCGCGTATTGGTGTTATCTTTCCTTTTCGGGCATGCATTTCTATAATGACCCGTTTGGCCACATTCGTAACAAGTGCCCGTCTTTGGTGCATTGGGCCACTTTCGAGCGACGGGAGTAGCACTTTTACAATCGTTGGCCTTATGACCAACTCCTTGGCACCGGTGGCAAATTAACTTACTACATTCGCCAAAGTGATGTTTGTTGCATTTGTTGCAAAGAGGTAGGTTCCCGGCATAACCTTTCTTGCCGTCGGAGGTGTAAGGCTTCTTAGCAAAGTTGTTGTTGCTTGATTGGGAGGGTTCCCACTTTCTTTTGTTGCCGCCCGATTTATCCTCGGCCTTAGGTGCCGGAACTACGATTTCGTCAACCGTTTCAATTAGTTGGCGAGCCATGTTCATAGCGGCTTGATGAGTAGTGGGTTTGGATGACATCACCCCTTGTTTGATGCTTTTTGGAAGACCGAGCATGTAGAGCTCAATCCTTTGAGATTCGGGGTTAACAAGATTAGGACACATCAAGGATAGTTCGGCGAAGCGTTGATTATAAGCTTTAAGATCGTTTCCGACCGCTTTCAAAGCTCTTAGTTCTTCCTCAAGCTTTCGGGTTTCTTCGCGCGGAAAATATTCAACAATCATCTTTTCCTTTAGATCGGCCCAAGAGAGGGCATGAGCTTCATCGGTACCCACCGATTGTACATAAGTATTCCACCATGTAAGAGTGACACCGGCGAAGGTGTGAGTGGAGTATTTGACCTTGTCTTGGTCCCGACAACCGCTTATGCTAAAGACGGCTTCCGTTTGCTCAAACCATCGGGTGAGCACGACCGGTCCCCCGGTTCCATCAAAAGTGTGAGGTTTGCACCCCATGAAAGCTTTATAGGAGCATCCCTCGTTTGAGTTTCCGGCTCCATTGTTGTTGTTGTTGTTGTTGTGGTTGTGGTTGTTATTATTATTGTTGTTGGATGAGTGACCGGCCATGGCCGCATCTACGGCGGTAGCTATCATCCGTTCGAGAGCTTGTTCGGGAGTTTCATTGCGGCGTACACGACGAGGAGCCATTGTTCCTTCAAGACACAAGAATATCATTGATTAGTATTCTCAATAATACTAACCGTGATATAGAATAAAGATAAAGAGAAGTTTTTTTTTTTTTTTTTTTTTTTTTTCTCGACTCGCCTTAAATTCTTTATGTCATAATGTCGGAACGTTCATACGAGTCACCGTAATATAATCCCGGAAATTATATTACCCTGATTCATATGTGCATTCGACATCATTTCATATAGTCAAGGTGGCGTGTCAATCAAATTAAACAACGTGAGATTAAGATGAACTAAGAGTAGATATGAGTAGAAACGTTCGAGTATAAATGCACAAGTAGTCAAGTAATTCCTACTTCAAGTCTATATGCCGGTTGTAGTCTAGACTCACCAATGTACCCTATGACTCGGGGTTGACACTAATGAACTCTAAATCCCTACAACCAACGCTCTGATACCATCTGTAGCGACCCGACCAAATCATGTTTGACGGCGCCGTCTACTTAGGTCCCGTTACGTGGTCATAAGTCTTTAAGACAAAGTTTGACCAAAATATGTCGCCTTCATTTCAAAATAAAGATTGTTCCCAAAGTTTACAAGAATTGTTCAACCAATAGTTAAGTTACAACGTTATAATACGAATGAAATCTAGGCGACACGGTTTAAAGTAAAGTCAAAAGACGCTCCATGAAATGCACATATACTCGACATCCAATGCAAGTATCAAATAATGAGCGGAAGCATGTATCATGTATCGTTCAAGGACCTGAGAAAAACATAGAAATCTGTCAACGAAAACGTTGGTGAAATCATAGGTTTAAGTAAGTACAAGTGAACCACAAGATTTGCATCAATGAAATAATAGTAATACATTCCAAAAGTTTGTTTCACGAGCACCCAATTATCAAAGCTTAACATTCCTTCCATTGTATACCCCATCACTTAGTGCTAGAACAAACACTGATTCTCGAAAATATATTTCATCCGTAGACGGTAGCGAACCGTCAAAGATGAGGGTTGTCAACCCATATGGCCATATAACATAAGTTCTCGCTTACACCCGGCAAGTGTAACTAATGATAATCGAATTGAGGATTTTTGTTCTAAACTCGTATGTAGAATGTTTGTTTTCCCGTTCTTGTGTTCACTTAGTTCAAAAGAATCGTTTATGTTTTCTCATCCCAAATATAAGTTCAAAAAGAGTAAAAGTGGGACTATGATCTCACCTTGAGTGCACGAGTAGTAAAGTACTTCGACAAGTAAACGTGTGCAAAGAACAATGCTAGTCTTGACCTAAACAATAGGTTGTATCAATAACGGTAAACACGATAGGTCAAAGATGTTCAATTAGTCCTATGGCTCGTTACGACTCGATTATTTAGCATGTGAAATCAAATTGCCAAGTTTCATGCAAGATACAAGTATATAAATAAGTTAGGAAGGTTGCATAATCATTTGGTTAAGTTTGACAAAAAGTCAAACTTTGGTCGGTCAAAGTCAACGAAAGTCAACACGTTCGGGTCGGGTTCCGAACTATTTTTCTGAGGTTTTTAATCATATATGAACATGTTAGAACAAGTTTCATGTGAATCGGAGGTCCGTAGTATGTCAAACATTTTTCGTAATTTGGACATGGTGGTCAGAGCCTGACCAAGGCTTATGTCGCGCCGCGACATAGTCTGGCCGCGCCGCGGCATTAGCCGTGCGCTGGTACCTGGTCAGTCTCAATTGTTCAAGTCCCAAATCAAAACTCTTTCAAGCATAAATTACAAACCGCTAACATTTAGAACTCGCACCTTATATCGTTGGAAAGGTAATTTGACAAAGAACACAACTAAACACAATTCATCAACCAAACTTCCACTTACAACAACCAAAAACCGTAATTAAACGTTCATAATCAAAGTTCAAGTTCCAAAAACGCATTTTATGATTCGGGCAACCAATTTACATGAATGATATGCCGTTTCGAAGGTAATCAAGCATACAATCCAACTAAACACTTACCAATAATAATCCATGGCATTCAATGCATCAAAAGTCCATTTCAAGTTCATCAAACCCTAACCCAAATTCACCAAAATCAATAATCAAGTTCATGAAGTTTTTCTAAGGCAACCTACACATCAAATTGAAGCTAGTGATGCTAGTAACACAATTAAAACATCAACTTTTAACATCTAACAACATATGATCATCCAAAATTCAAGAATAACACACCAAAATTCAAGTTCATGCTAGTTACACTAAAACAACGAGATCGAGCATACAAATTACATATTCATGTTAGACTTGAGCCATAGACACTAATTAACACTTTTATAAGTTAAAAACATCAAGAACACAAAATCTAGTGATTTTAGAAAGTTACCCAAATGAGATGAAGTTGGTACCAAAACGAAGAGGATGAAGAGAGGATCACGAATATGTAATTTATTTTGTTGTAAGCCTCCTAGATCGAATTTAGATGATGATTGAATGAATTTGGAAATTGGGTGTGTGTGTTCTTGCTAGAGAGAAAGAGAGAGAGATGAAGATGAAATGAATGGGTGAAAGGGGTTTGACCCTTTGACCTAGTCAAGGGTTTGATCCCTTGTCAAGTTTAGTCCCTCAACTTTCGCTCGGGTGCGGGAATTACCTAAACGAGATAATTTAAAACGCGTATCAACGGGAGATGTTATAAACATATAACGGACTTTATATTAGTATAACGGAAAAATAAATGGAAAAAGGCGGGATGTTACATAAACTTCGCGAGTCGCGGAGTTTGAAAGGTAAATTCACCGCGACTCGCGGAGGATGAAAAAACCAGAAAAAAATATATACTGATCGATTTGATCAGTCCCAACACAGAAAAAAACTGCGAAATAACCCTCGAAAAAACACGCAAAAACACCCCCAAAATCACAATTTTTAACCGTTAATCATCAAATCTTTTACTAAAATCATGTTGAGAAGGATGCTATCAAGGAATTACTCAAGAAAAACGGTAAATTTCTACACCTAAACACCATTTAATCCAAAAATTAGTGTTCTTGAGCAATTTTTTTCCCAATTTGATTTTGATGTTTTTTAGTGTAATTAGGCTTAAATTGTTTATGTATTATGCTTGTATAACCTAGATTGATGCTGTTTAACATGATTAGAAGCCTTGAACTTCAAATTTTGAGTAATCCAGGGTTTGTGTTCTTGAGCAAATTTGGGGCTTTTTGATATAAACAGGTTATGGCCGATTTTTGTCATGAATTGTTGCTAAATTAAGTAGTGTAACATGTTTAGGTAGTTAAATGATCCAAACTTTGAGCCTAAACATGATTTTGAGAATTAAAGTGGACTTTTTCAAGTCTAAAATTCATGAACTTGATTTTTGAGAGATAATGCCATTTGAAACTTGTTTAATTGCTAGTAATGATTATTTTGACATGTTATTTGAGTTAAATGCTTATGAACTTGGCGAACATTTTCGTATATGCTTATTTGAAAAAGTGTAGATTTGATGAAAATATGAAAATGAGCTTAAGTTTGATATAAATTGATCATGTCATTGTAATTATTTTGATTGATGATTTTGCTGACACTAATGCATATTTGGATGCACAAAAATTGTGTTTGATGTGTTTTGCAGACTGAAAGGGGTGAATCTTCATCCCAAGCTCGCAATGCTCCTACTGAGAATGCGGAACAACAGGAGGTGGATAACTACTACAAGCAAGATATACCTCATACAGTCATGACATTTTCTGATATGCACTTGGAAGATTTGCATCCGAACCTGAGATTTGACAGACTTTGGATAGATTATCCAAAGTATCAAAGGGGGTTGCATACTCTTCATTCTAAATTTGTTGAGGTACCTAGGGTCATAGAATGGGGACCATTAGAAGCTGTAGAATTGGCCGGGCCAATTAGGGAATTACTTGCACAGAGGTATGGTAATTCTACTTTTAATGACTGGGTACGTTTATTCACCATGCGTAGACCTGTATATAAAGTATGGTGTGAAGAATTGTTGTGTAGTATAGAATTAAATGATCGGGTAGCAAGTTTAACCGATCGATCTTTTATTAGATTTTTGTTAGGAGGTTCGATGCGCCACATGTCTTTACTAGACATGGCTCAGGCTTTACGTATATATACGCCTGAGGAGTTAGCATCTGCCGATTGTAGAGGGTTGATACTAAATGGTAGAAAGATAGATGAAAATTTTGATACACACGGTGTATGGAGTCAAATGACAAGCCATCACCGATTCAAAGGGGGAAATTACTCTTATTTGGATATAGATAGAGCTGAATTAAGAGTGATTCATAGGTTTTTAGCTAATTCGATTACACAAAGAGGTAAGAACAAGGAAAAGGTAAATGAACAGGATTTGTTTTACCATATGTGTATTCGAGACCCACAAAGCGCTATAAGTATACCTTATTGTGTGGGTTATTATTTATCAGCTATGGTTAGGGGGATGAGACCGCATAGCATAATAGGAGGTGGTATTTTTATTACTTTGATTGCTGAATATCTCGGTGTGGATATAAGTCAGGGGGGATTATTAGTCGAAGAACCAGAACCCCGCGATACAATAGGTTTAAATGTATACCATGGTGTGAAAGTTTTGAAGAGGCGAAATAACGCCGCAGTACAATACCATGGTAGACATCCACAGGTTGAGAGAAACCAATAGCAAGGTAATGTAGGAGGGGGAAATGAAATGCAAGAAATGCAAAGGTTTATAGCTTCACAGGAGTACGAAAATGCTAGACAGAGAGCATTTGAAGATTGGCAAGTTCATCAAAACCAAATCATAGCTCATTGCCAACATATAGGTAGAAACTATATTCCTACGCCAAAACCCATATTCCCTCCCTGGTCTATAGAGATGCAACCACCGTATCCTACGTATAACCCTGCCGAAGCATTCTATAGCACCTATGGTTATGCTTGGAACCCCTATTGGTATCAATATAATCCCTAGTCTACTTAGTTTTATTTATTTTGTAATTTGTAATGTTGATACGTTTAATACTTATGTTAATATTGTAATAGTTTTTATAATTTTCTAACTTTTATTCTTAGATTTTAATAATTTTTGAATGTGGGGTAATATACCAAACTTCAAAAATATGTATATATGTTTGCAGTTTATCTTATGTACACAACAGGGTAAAACAACGCATTTTCAAAGACTGGCATTAAGTTCAGCAAAAGCAACTAATTTTGACGACAAGATGCAAAATATATGTGAAATAACAACAAGACGGAATGAACAAATGATGTGCACCATTTATCATTCAGCAAACAAACGCCAATATATTTGGAAACTTTGGTAAAATTTAATCATTTTCACACAAATCACCCTCAATAATTTAAATTGTTACTGATTTCTTGCAAATGAGGGCATTGCAAGATCTTAAGTGTGGGAAGGGGTTAAATTCTTTCGGATTTTATAATTTTTATCTTAAACACTTGGTTACCATTAAAAATACTAGTAAAGCAGTAGTTGTATTAGAATCTAGTGCTCTCTGATAATAAAGAACAGCCCTAGTCTTATATACTGACTACCCAATTCTAGTAAAAATTTTAAAAAAAATTTCAATTAAATGAACTCAAAATCATGTTTATACATAATTATGAACAATAAAACTAGGTTTTAACACCGAAATTATTGTTACCTCAGAAAGGACATAAATTGATAAACAAACCAAAATGTTAAAATTCATTTAAAATGGAATAGAGGACGATAAAAAGGAAAACAAAAGCTAAGTGTGGGAAAATTTACCAAGTTATCTTAAACATATGTCACATATATCTGTAATAAATAACTGAAAATACTTTTGCTTTGGACTAAACTAAACTGTTTTACCCGATGAAAGAAAAGAAGAGATGGATCTACACGATGAATCAATTCCATCATTAAAAGGAAGTAAAGTCTTTTGAAAAAGACACGCGCTTCTTGATTTAGGTCATGAAGTTGTCGTCCAGACCAGCTGTAGGTTGACGAAAAATCTAGAAAAGTCATCACTAAAATCAGCAGGAAATCCACGGACCTCAGCATTAAACAGGGTCGCCAAGTGGTCAGATTTATCCTAACCATGAGAAGGATTTATCTCGTAAAATGGGGGGCACCATGCAAATTAGTTGGATAAGACTAATGAATCAGATCCCCAGAAAGGATAATCTCCTTAAAAAGATCAAAAATCAGCTTTTAAGCCTGATATTACTCAATCCTTGAGATTGACCTTAAAGATTGAGAATTACAAACTCATGGAATTCAATGATATCTAAACTCGAGCTTGAACGAGGAAATATTTTGATCAAAATTACAAACCGATTTGTTTTCTAAAAACCCTATTTTCAATGCGTTCATTACCATTGAACGTAAAATCCTAGGAATTCACCTGGAATTCATTAGGTCACCTTAACTAAATCGGGTGTCAACCGTAAGAACGGTGGTTACATAGTGGTCAAAGACAGGACCTTGTGCCAGACCGAAAAATCATAAGGGTGAGCTTTACTATTGCTCCTACCAAGGATAGTAATTGCGTCTGACACGTTATAGACCATAATTAAAAGCATGTCAGGGGACATTGCCTTAACAGTTGCTTGTTCAACGCTTTCCTTTACAACCGGACGGTAGTTTACCGAAAGGTAATATACGGGACAAGTAAACTGGACGTGTTGCTTTCCAAATACAAGGTTAGCAAGTGGGTGACACAAAACCATAAGTTTTGAGCTAAAATTTTCAAATCTGAAACCCACCAAACCCACAAAAATATTTTGCAAACACCGGTAAAGGGTTATTCCGGAAAACTTATCTAGGGTAAAAACTAGATTTAATTTTCAAAAGATCAAATGTTTTCATAAAGATCCAATTTCCTTAATGGATCTAAATTTTTATAGTCATGTGGGACTGTAAACCATATCGTTACTACCATTGTTTATACAGCCGTATAGAAATCACTGATGTACAAAGTGTGAAGAATAAAGAAGTGATTCTAGTATTTCAAGACTATATTGCTTGAGGACAAGCAACGCTCAAGTGTGGGAATATTTGATAATGCTAAAAACGAACATATATTTCATAGCATTATTCCTCAAGAAAGACAAGCTTTTAGTTGCAATTGTTCTATTTACAAGTGATATTCGTTTAAATAATAAAAGGTGAAGACAAAAGACAGATTCGACGAATTGAAGACGCAAACGACCAAAAAGCTCAAAAGTACAAAAGACAATCAAAGAGGTTCCAATTATTGATAAGAAACGTCTCGAAATTACAAGAGTACAAGATTCAAAGCGCAAAGTACAAGATATTAAATTGTACGCAAGGACGTTCGAAAATCCGGAACCGGGACCAGAGTCAACTCTCAACGCTCGACGCAACGGACTAAAAATTACAAGTCAACTATGCATATAAATATAATATAATATTTAAATAATTCTTATAATTATTTATATATTATATAAATAAATAAAAACCGTCGGCAAGAAAGACTCCAAATTGTGTGAGCTGTATTTACAAACTCCGCGACTCACGGAGTTTGAAGGCAAAAAATGCCGCGAGTCGCGGAGCCCCAAAGTCTGAAACTCCCTATAAAGCCAACGGAATTCTGATCATTTTTCATCATCTAATATCCATCTCTCTATCTATATCGTAAATATTTATATTTATATTTTAATTTTAATTTTAATTTTAATTTTAATCCTAATAATAAGGGTATGTTAGCGAATGTTGTAAGGGTGTAAGTCGAAATTTTGTCCGTGTAATGCTACGCTATTTTTAATCATTGTAAGTTATGTTCAACCTTTTTAATTTAATGTCTCGTAGCTAAGTTATTATTATGCTTATTTAAAACGAAGTAATCATGAAGTTGGGCTAATTACTAAAATTGGGTAATTGGGCTTTGTACCATAATTGGGGTTTGGACAAAAGAACGACACTTGTGGAAATTAGACTATGGGCTATTAATGGGCTTTATATTTGTTTAACTAAATGATAGTTTGTTAATGTTAATATAAAAGATTTACAATTGGGCGTCCCTATAAATTACCATATACACTCGATCGGACACGATGGGCGGGGTATTTATATGTACGAATAATCGTTCATTTAACCGGACACGGGAATGGATTAATAGCCACTAGAATAATTAAAACAGGGGTGAAATTATGTAAAAGGACACTTGGCATAATTGATAACAAAATATTAAAACCTTGGGTTACACTCAGTCGACATCCTGGTGTAATTATTAAACAAAGTATTAAAATCTTGTTACAGTTTAAGTCCCCAATTAGTTGGAATATTTAACTTCGGGTATAAGGATAATTTGACGAGGACACTCGCACTTTATATTTATGACTGATGGACTGTTATGGACAAAAACAAGACGGACATATTAAATAATCTAGGACAAAGGACAATTAACCCATGGGCATAAAACTAAAATCAACACGTCAAACATCATGATTACGGAAGTTTAAATAAGCATAATTCTTTTATTTCATATTTAATTTCCTTTATTTTATATTTAATTGCACTTCTAATTATCGCATTTTTATTGTTATTCTATTTAATTGCACTTTTAATTATCGTACTTTTTAATTATCGCAAGTTTATTTTATCGCACTTTTATTATTCGCAATTTCATTATCGTTATTTACTTTACGCTTTAATTTAAGTCTTGTATTTATATTTATTATTTTACATTTGGTTTTAACTGCGACTAAAGTTTTAAAATCGACAAACCGGTCATTAAACGGTAAAAACCCCCCTTTATAATAATAATATTACTTATATATATATTTGTATTTTTATAAAAGTAAACTAATATAGCGTTAAGCTTTGTTTAAAAAGATTCCCTGTGGAACGAACCGGACTTACTAAAAACTACACTACTGTACGATTAGGTACACTGCCTATAAGTGTTGTAGCAAGGTTTAAGTATATCCATTCTATAAATAAATAAATATCTTGTGTAAAATTGTATCGTATTTAATAGTATTTCCTGCTAAAATTATAAGCTATTTTATATACTACTCTGCTAAAACATCAACTGTAGTGACCCGAACTTTTCTATGTTTATATATATATATTAAATGAAATTGTTATTTACATGATTAAGTGTTTCCAACATGTTAAGCAATCAAACTTGTTAAGACTTGATTAATTGAAATAGGTTTCATATAGACAATTGACCACCCAAGTTGACCGGTGATTCACGAACGTTAAAACTTGTAAAAACTATACGATGACATATATATGGTTATATATATAGTTAACATGATTTTATTATAAGTATGTATCTCATTAGGTATTTTAACAATGAGTTATATACATAAAAATGAGACTATTAATTTAAGAAACTCGAAAACGATATATATAACGATTATCGTTATAACAACGTCTTACTAGGTACATATGAATCATATTAAGATATTGATACACTTGGTTAATTATGTTAAATGATAAGTAAATATATTATTAAGTGTATTAACAATGAAATACATATGTAAAAATAAGACTACTAACTTAATGATTTCGAAACGAGACATATATGTAACGATTATCGTTGTAACGGCATTTAACTGTATATATATCATACTAAGATATATTATATATCATAATATCATGATAATATAACAATTTAACATCTCATTTGTTATAATAAACAATGGGTTAACAACATTCAACAAGATCGTTAACCTAAAGGTTTCAAAACAACATTTACATGTAACGACTAACGATGACTTAACGACTCAGTTAAAATGTATATACATGTAGTGTTTTAATATGTATTCATAAACTTTTTAAAGACTTCAAGACACTTATCAAAATACTTATACTTAACAAAAATGCTTACAATTACATCCTCGTTCAGTTTCATCAACAATTCTACTCGTATGCACCCGTATTCGTACTTGTACAATACACAGCTTTTAGATGTATGTACTATTGGTATATACACTCCAATGATCAGCTCTTAGCAGCCCATGTGAGTCACTTAATACATGTGGGAACCATCATTTGGCAACTAGCATGAAATATCTCATAAAATTACAAAAATATGAGTAATCATTCATGACTTATTTACACGAAAACAAAATTACATATCCTTTATATCTAATCCATACACCAACGACCAAAAACACCTACAAACACTTTCATTCTTCAATTTTCTTCATCTAATTGATCTCTCTCAAGTTCTATCTTCAAGTTCTAAGTGTTCTTCATAAATTCCAAAAGTTCTAGTTTCATAAAATCAAGAATACTTCCAAGATTGCAAGTTTACTTCCAAGTTTTCTAAATCCATTCCAAGTAATCATCCAAGATCAAGAAACCTTTGTTACTTACAGTAGGTTATCTTTCTAATACAAGGTAATAATCATATTCAAACTTTAATTCAATTTCTATAACTATAACAATCTTATTTCGAGTGGAAATCTTACTTGAAATTGTTTTCGTGTCATGATTCTGCTTCAAGAACTTTCAAGCCATCCAAGGATCCTTTGAAGCTAGATCTATTTTTCTCATTTCTAGTAGGTTTATCCAAGGAACTTGAGGTAGTAATGATGTTCATAACATCATTCGATTCATACATATAAAGTTATCTTATTCGAAGGTTTAAACTTGTAATCACTAGAACATAGTTTAGTTAATTCTAAACTTGTTTGCAAATAAAAGTTAATCCTTCTAACTTAACTTTTAAAATCAACTAAACACATGTTCTATATCTATATGATATGCTAACTTAATGATTTAAAACCTGGAAACACGAAAAACACCGTAAAACCGGATTTACGCCGTCGTAGTAACACCGCGGGCTGTTTTGGGTTAGTTAATTAAAAACTATGATAAACTTTGATTTAAAAGTTGTTATTCTGGGAAAAAAATTTTATTATGAACATGAAACTATATCCAAAAATTATGGTTAAACTCAAAGTGGAAGTATGTTTTCTAAAATGGTAATCTAGACGTCGTTCTTTCGACTGAAATGACTACCTTTACAAAAACGACTTGTAACTTATTTTTCTGACTATAAACCTATACTTTTTCTGTTTATATTCATAAAATAGAGTTCAATATAAAACCATAGCAATTTGATTCACTCAAAACGGATTTAAAATGAAGAAGTTATGGGTAAAACAAGATTGGATAATTTTTCTCATTTTAGCTACGTGAAAATTGGTAACAAATCTATTCCAACTATAACTTAATCAACTTGTATTGTATATTATGTAATCTTGAGATACCATAGACACGTATACAATGTTTCGACCTATCATGTCGACACATCTATATATATTTCGGAACAACCATAGACACTCTATATGTGAATGTTGGAGTTAGCTATACAGAGTTGAGGTTGATTCCAAAATATATATAGTTTGAGTTGTGAACAATACTGAGATACGTATACACTGGGTCGTGGATTGATTCAAGATAATATTTATCGATTTATTTCTGTACATCTAACTGTGGACAACTAGTTGTAGGTTACTAACGAGGACAGCTGACTTAATAAACTTAAAACATCAAAATATATTAAAAGTGTTGTAAATATATTTTGAACATACTTTGATATATATGTATATATTGTTATAGGTTCGTGAATCAACCAGTGGCCAAGTCTTACTTCCCGACGAAGTAAAAATCTGTGAAAGTGAGTTATAGTCCCACTTTTAAAATCTAATATTTTTGGGATGAGAATACATGCAGGTTTTATAAATGATTTACAAAATAGACACAAGTACGTGAAACTACATTCTATGGTTGAATTATCGAAATCGAATATGCCCCTTTTTATTAAGTCTGGTAATCTAAGAATTAGGGAACATACACCCTAATTGACGCGAATCCTAAAGATAGATCTATTGGGCCTAACAAACCCCATCCAAAGTACCAGATGCTTTAGTACTTCGAAATTTATATCATATCCGAAGGGTGTCCCGGAATGATGGGAATATTCTTATATATATGCATCTTGTTAATGTCGGTTATCAGGTGTTCACCATATGAATGATTTTTATCTCTATGTATGGGATGTGTATTGAAATATGAAATCTTGTGGTCTATTGTTACGATTTGATATATATAGGTTAAACCTATAACTCACCAACATTTTTGTTGACGTTTAAAGCATGTTTATTCTCAGGTGAATACTAAGAGCTTCCGCTGTTGCATACTAAAATAAGGACAAGATTTGGAGTCCATGTTTGTATGATATTGTGTAAAAACTGCATTCAAGAAACTGATTTCAATGTAACATATTTGTATTGTAAACCATTATGTAATGGTCGTGTGTAAACAGGATATTTTAGATTATCATTATTTGATAATCTACGTAAAGCTTTTTAAACCTTTATTTATGAAATAAAGGTTATGGTTTGTTTTAAAAATGAATGCAGTCTTTGAAAAACGTCTCATATAGAGGTCAAAACCTCGCAACGAAATCAATTAATATGGAACGTTTTTAATCAATAAGAACGGGACATTTCACTATCCATACGGATATCACTCACTATATTTTTCCCAACCCAAATGTGGCCCATGAAAAGCGTATCCTACCGGATAACACTTGCCACGTTGCACGCAAGCAACCAAATTATATACATACGCGTATAAATATTCCACTCACCTCGGTTATAAGAAAAGCAACTCCCGCTTGAGCTCCTAATCGTCCGAATGTAAATCACCTAAGCAATTCACAAACAAATAAGCTAAACACTCTAGTTTATGCTCAAAACACCATAAGTGCAATTTCGATCCATTTGCACTTACCTCCAATTTGGCTAAGTCAAATCTCGCCCAAAACACCCATAATCACATTCGACTAGTGATTATGTTCCAACAACTCATTTTACTCAAGGTTTCATCATCAAAACACATTACTTGCATCATTTGACACAAAACCCATTTTGACCTAATCTCAAGTCAAAACACCTATTTTGCAAGCTTACACAATTAATCACTTACAACCTAAGTTAACTAGTGATATTAACACCCGAACATGATTATCAACTAATCAATTTCATCATCCAACCCAAAATCCACCAACAATGGTTATCAACACCATTTACTAGCTTAATCACCCATTTATCAACTAGTGGGTTTACTCAAGAACACACAAATCAAAACCCCAATTATGAACACTAAATCAAACTATGAAAACTCGGAGTTAGAACTTACCAATATAACCACAACGTAGCCGTGAATGAGATGAACAACTTTAATATTTGTGACTTAACCCAAATCACCCTTCTTCTTCCTCAAATCTCCAATTCTCTCTCTAAAAACCCACCCTCTCTCTCTAGGGTTTGATAAGTGTGAGTGTGAAGGAGAAGGAAGAAAATGAGTTAGGATAAGGCTTTGGATAAGTTTGAGGTCCCAAAACCGTCCATATGCGAAAGGACTATAATACCCCTCATTTAAACCCTTTAAAAATGCTGAAAAATGCATCAGAGGTCGTCGGAGTGCTGCTCCAAAGGGTGGAGAGCCGGTCCAACCTACCAGAACTGGTGGCCGAGCAAAACAGGTTTCAGCAACTTGTTTTGGCCATAACTTTTTGACAGTAACTCCATTTTCGATGATTCAAATATCATTGGAAATGTAATAAGATATTCTTTCTAATGGTAAGGCTTTGAAACATCAACTCAAACTTTATTCGGGGTTGAAAAATTACGTTACACACCTTGTAACTCAAACAACATCCAGAATAACGTGTAACAGAAAAACGGGGTGTTACATATTAAGTAACGCCACTACCACCAATGAATCCGTTTTGTTTTTCTCTACAAAATCGTATAAACTTTGTATACTAATACCAGATTCTTCGAAACCGCCAGAAGTTTCTCCGGTGCTTAAGCCGCCGGCTTGATGAAAACGAAAATAAATTACATTGTTACGGAAACTGAAAAAATTAAAGGTTTGTGGTGGTTGTAACAATTCCAGTGGTTTTTGTCGATTGTTTTAAATAATTGATGGTTTCCCTTGATGCACACTTGGAATCTGTCGATTTTTATCTTGGTGATTTTTAAATCGCGTTAGATTCTACTCAACTTATCCGTGGTACCAACAATCGATTAAGAAGGTTAGTATTGTAACCGATTGATTGCTTTGTGAGGAATCGACTATTATTATACGTTTAGAGACTAACAATGATCTGCAGATAGCTTAAGCCCTTTGAAGATCATGAACTGAAGCCAAACTGCAGTACCATTTCGAGTGACAATGTATGCGGATGTAAACCTAAATGAGAAAAAAAAATTTAAAAGGTTTTTTTGTTATAGTAATTACGGAAATGGTTTTTCAAATGAAATAATTATAGAAATAGAAAAACCGAACAATGAAACGCCGGTTTGTATATTTTGAGGCCAAACCGGCCTTTGAAACATCGGGTTAGCCACGTGATCAATTCTCGGTCAAACCGGCAAATAAAATGCCGGTTTGAACGTTTGACCGTAACAGTTTTCACACCAACCGCCTTTTCATTTATTCCTTAACCCGTGACATAATTGATGCGAATCAAATTTTGCCATGTGTACAAAACGGCAATTGAAAGGCCGGTTTGAAGCTTTATATAATCTGACCTCTGGTACATCGGTTTGCATCACTCCACCATTCTCATTCAGTTTTTTAACACACACGAATCACACACGAATTTGCAATGGATCCCACCCAACCTCGAGCAACTCCGCTCGATGAATCACTATTATTTTTACAATCTCAAGGAACTCACCGAACGTACAAGGTTTTTATGGGTGTTGTTCAAGATCCTGGTGTTCCTGATAGATCGGAAAAAATTAAACCAAGACGATCAGATCAGGGTTTATGGCATCATATGGAAGGTCTGGCAGCTGCAGACGAGTTTATAGACCCACGGGTATACCGTTTTATTCAACAAACGGGTTTAGGTCATGTTTTCAAAATAGGATACCAACTATTGGATCACGCTCTTATTTCAGCGCTGCTTGAACGGTGACGGCCGGAGACGCGTACCTTCCACTTCCCTAATGGTAAAATGTTTTTAACCAAATAATTGTATTTAATTTAATTAGTATTTTAATTGACTAAATGTAAAAATATATATAATTTGTATTTAAATTAAATTATATATAATTCATATATAAATGTATAATTTGTGTTTAATATATACAATTTGTATTTCTATTTTTTATATTCGTATATATGTTTTGCTATATATATTATTTAATTCATATATATACGAAATATATATATATATATATATATATATATATATATATATATATATATATATATATATATATATATATATATATATATATATATATATATATATATATATATATATATATACGAATTAGTTTTAATTATTTTTGCTCTTGAATTAGTTTTAATATTTGTGTGAAATTAATTAGTTTTAATATTTGTTTACATTTACCTATTGTGCAGGAGGAGCGTTTAGCAAGGATAAGCGCGATGGCTACATCTCAAATGCAACCAAACAGTCAACCAAACCTGCAGGCTTTTGTTGACTTTTCGCGTCATTTGATGGGCTTCACGCATCAAACTCAGCATGATCCGGGGTTCTAGTTCTATGGTACACAAAACTACCAATGACCGGAATATGGTTTCCCTCAATATACAAATCAGGGTCAATCATCCAGTGCCACCCCGAACCAGAACGTGTCTATAGGGGGTTATGGTTATGGTACTACCCCTCATCAAACACCAAGGAACTCTGCATTCGATATAGGAAGTCCATTAACCCCAGGGAACTCTGCATTTGATTTGGGATCTCAACGAACTCAATCATATGTTCGCGAAACTCTCCCTTGGCATTCTCGGATTTGGGAGGTACATCAGAAGTTGATCAGAATGTACATGATGCGACGGATCTAGGAGATGATGAGCCCGACCCACAACCACAACAACTTCGGAGGAGTGACCGGGTTTCAAATCCACCACGATGTGGTACCGGTGGACACAAATATGGGCATAGACGTGGAGGTTGATTGAGCGTATTATTAATGATTGTAATAGTATGGTTGTTTTAATGAAAACTCTTTTATTTTAATGAATGTACTTTTATTATATTTTATTATAATGAATAATTTAATAATTGAAAACTCGTTTTACAAACTACAAATTATTATAATTAAATAATAAAAACATAATATAATATGAAAAACAAAAAATAATCTCATTATTAATAAACTAATAAATAATTAATTGATGAAAATAATTATATAAAAATCATAATAAATATTAAATAACACAAACATAACATAAATAAGAAAAAAAATGAAAAATATATCACAAATCGGCATTTCAAATGTCGGTTGGTTATTTCTACAGGTCCACAACCGAAACCCTAATTACTTGTAACGGTGAGGTCAGAAAACCTTCAAACCGGCAAATGAATAACCGGTTTGGTGTTCAAACTATCAAATCGGCAAATGAATAACCGGTTTACCCATGTTTATAATTTTTTTTTTTTGAAAACTATTTCAGTAAAACCTATAAATATATTATCATTTTTAAAAAAAATTCCCTCGATGATCAGGTAATAATATTATGTTTAAAATTAGGTTTGTTTGTAACATATCATCTTTCATAGTGAAATGAATGATTAATAATTATACTACTGGTAGTACGTGTTAAAACTTAAAATGGTATTCATTTCTATTGAATTTAACATAGTTCATTATATCATTGTGCTATAAAGCAAAATATTACGCACGCCAAGTGTTTGTGGAAATACCCTGGAAAGTTGAGTGTTCAATTGCAGCATCATAGCCATTTTACATTTGTGCAATTTCGGATGTACTATGGGATTATAATACATTGTAAGGGTCATATTAAGTTTGCTGGTAATTGTGGGATTAACAGCAAATTTAAGCATTTAGGTGTGAACATTAACAACACACTTACGTCATCTATGACACACGAAATGCGACATCAAAATGATTATGACATGGGTATGTCTGATATAACAAATTTTTAGTTTATCATACTCAAATACGGTGATCCTCGAGGTTCATATGTAATATATCACATTCTATATTGAACATGGGTGAACCTTCACGTAAAAGGCAGGAGGTCGACATACATGTTATCAAAAGCCGATGTTTTTCCTTTCATACTCCTACCGGTGGAGAATAACCCGTCTACACTTTGAGGTTTGGTCTAAGTATACATGATTATTCAGTATTTTATTATGTACATATACATGTGTGTGTATAATTAAAGTATGATTATTTATTTTGTTAGGTTTATACTAAATACTAATGTCTATCTATTGTTTATTCATGTTTAAAGAATTTGCGTACTAGGATTTCTTCCGAGCGTAATATCATTTGTACGCACTTCATTTGTACATACTTCATTACCAATCATTGATTGAGTTTGTGAATTACACTTTAACTTGGCGTTTTCTCTCAGGTCACTGTTAAATGTGGTATGACCCTGGTTTTTTCATGGTAAAATACTTTGTAGATCTACAATTTGGTTATAGTTTTTCACTGTTTAGAAATTATTCACAATTTACAATTTTAAAGCTTTTGTGGTCTAAAATAGTTTTTAAAAGCGAGGTAGCTGAAACGTAATATGTCAGTGGTGTAAAAGGGTCGGGCTTGCATAAACTTTTCCATTTTTGCGGTTGGATGAGAATGACATTAATCTCGATATTCATGTATTCAAAGTTCAATTTACTCAGTATTTATAATGGTAAGCTTTTAGGTGTATGACTATTTTATTATATAATCTACATGATCTTTTTACTTAACGGTGTGATTCTTTTGAATACAACAGATTTGGATTTGGATGATGTTGGTACTTCTATGCTATATGGTATGGTTGTGTTTGACTTTATGATGTTAAATGTATGATTTACATGCTATTTGCAGCTATGAGTGTTATGATGACTGGGGTTATGATGGAATATATGATGACAACAGTAGTGGAAAGGAAGGGTAGGGTTTTAGGCTTGAATCTGGGGTGGTTGTTAGGGTTTATAGATAGAGTTGAGTTTTAAAGTCAAACCAAATTAGGGATGAAGTGGTGGTGCTGCATGTTTGGTTCGATGTATGTGATCGAATGGCAAAAAGAATGGCTCAAAAGAATGCTTATTTTCGTCAATTTTGACTCAAGTGGACTTAAAGTCAATGATGTCGTTTTTGAGAGTATGATTGGGAAGAACAGGGTATTGGCATGGATTTTAGTGAGTTTGTGTGATGATAATAAGGTGAAAATAATCTGCTATAGCATTCTGGTTGTTTTAAAGTAGATCTTTTTTTTTTTTGGAATGCAATTTGATTTTTCAAGGTCAAAATTACTGAAAAGTATGTGTATTTTTTATTTGCTGTAAATATGATTATAAGTGGAAGTTTAAATGGGTAAATTTGTGGTATGGATCGTGTTGGGTAAATTTGTGGTATGGGTCGTATTGGCTAACATTAGTAAGAGGTATTTCATCGAGTGCGTTATTCTTAGTAATTGTACATGGAATTGAGTCTCTTTTGCGATAATATTTCTTTTCTTTGATGGCACGTTGGTTAGAATATTAACCTATTAACCTATATATAAGAAATCATGCTCTGTACAAGTACTGTATATGATTTCAAAATATAATTGTATCTTGATTTATATTTAAACTAAATGATACAATATTAGGTTGAACAAGTTTCGAATCAGCCCGCGCAATGCTGCGGGGCCTTTCGGGTCGCATACTCATATATAATGTAGCGTTATGTATTTACAGAAGCAAAAACACATTGCTACGGGTCTGCTATATATGAAAGGTAGCCCGAAATATTTAGCGTTTTTTTTAAAAAGCGTACGTTTCGCGTATAGCAAGTTGCATTGGGTTCATAAAATTATTTCTAATTTATCGGTGGTGGCGGAAAAATTTAACGCGCATCGAGTAGGAAGATACGGCCCGATAAAATTTGGCTGGGGTTAATTTATGTTTTTTTTAATAAGTTAATACTTTTACGTTTTGTACGAGTGAAAATTGAAAGGTAAGATTGGGGTTTAAATGTAATTTGGGGAGGGATGTCGTTTTTATCCTGTTGGAACGATCAACTTTGAAGAGACACATAGAATATTTATAATATAATTTGAAGTGAGTGTACTATAACTTATAAATTCAATCGTTTATTGCTTGAATATGTATGAAACTTGAAATGTATTCGGTTGATTGTGTTAGTATGTTTTGTTTTCGTTAGATTGTTCGTGTCTTGTCATCACTAGAGGTTAAATCTTCAATGGGTAAATGAGTAAACTAGAAAAAAAGTTGTCTAAATCATATTCTTTAGTCGTCACACAAATATTGTTATTTGACTTGTGCTACTGATTTGTAATGTGATAGGTGGTACATTGTAACACCCCAGCTTAACATGACCATAATATTGTCCGCTTTGCCCGCAGACGTCTTTTTCTTGGCGACCACACACGAGAAGCACTTTCTCAGGAGGTCACCCATCCTGGTAGTGCTCTCGCCCGAGCACGCTTAACTGCAGCGTACTCACACATCTGCTCTGCCCGTGGTCCCAAAACGCGTCGTGTCATTTAAGCGTGAGTATTACCTTATAACTTTAACACCCCGTCGAAAATCCCTTTAACGGAATGTTAACTCTGGTCCCAGTGCTTGGCTTGACTTCTACGTAACAGCAATATTCTACAGCGGAAGCAATTAATACCTGAGAATAAAACACGCAAAACGGATCAACAATAATGTTGAATGAATCTACAGGTTTTAGGTAAACAATACAGTATGTTTAAGAAATAATATTCCGAAAAACGTTTATTAGTGGAAGACCACCAAGGTTCAATGTTAAAGTTTTTAGACAACACCGTTTCTCGTTCCAAAAGTTTGTTGACACTACTATGTCAAGTTTCAAATATCTGTAAACAATACCATGTCAATTTTTATCTCATGTTGTTCGTAAACCACAGTTTTACATAACGTTGTATAGCATCTGAAAAACAGTTATCAGAAAAATAGTTTAAATTTTCCTTGACCACGAAATTTTACAAGTACAACACAAGTTGCCAAAAACGTTTGCATAATCTGAGCACCTGAATACTAGCAATGACCCGAGTATAGAAGCCACTATACCCGCATTTACCTCCTAAAATGTTATACACTTGTTCGAGCGTATCTAATGTTCAAAATAAATGCACCACAGTTTTTATAGCGGGTGAGGTTGTCAACCTAACGGACCCGTCCATCTAAATCGTGCTTACACCGATGATATTAAAAGTATTCAAGCTAGAGGCTTTGTGAACAAACTCAATATGCATATATAGTACTCGCGTCAATACAAAAGCAATTTATAAAGTAAGTATAACAGCGCGTATTCTCATCCCTGAAAACATGTAAAAAGCGGGACTGTAGACTCACCTTTGAATAAAGCTCAGATGACAGACAAAAACTTGTACGGTTTACAGCTGAATAATGCAACCTAAGTATACGTATTTAGGTTGGTCAATATATGTATCTTAAATAAGGGTGGTTTCATAGTATAAGTTGTCTTATTGCTCGACTCGACGCGTTTCAAAGTAAAAGTCAACTATATCATGCAAGTCAAACAAAGTCAACCGAAGTCAAACCGAAAGTCAAACTTGGTCAATGTAGTCAACTAAAGTCAACATCAATAGGTTCATGTCAAATGTTGGTCAACATGTCAAACCTAAGTCACACAATACGTTTCAGGTCATGAATGATCATTTTCACAATTTCAGTTTATCGTTGTGCACAAAGTTCATGAACACGTAGTATACTTAGCACAATATCTCATAGTACAAAATTCACGTAAACATGGAAAACTCCAGATCATAAATATACTTAAAATCGATTCCAAAAAGTCCCGCCAGGGACTCATACGATAATTATGAGTCAGGAATCAGAAGGGGTACATTTGGGGTTTGCCCAGTCAGTTTCTGACCGCGCACTGATTTCATTTTGGCTATAACCTGAGTTAGGGACATGAAATTGATACAAGACCAATGACCATAATTCAAGGACAAGTCAAAGTAACACATATAAAAAATATAGAAACTTTTGTTTAGCCAATTTGTACAGTTTATTCATGCAAGTTGAATGTTCAGTTTTTCAGCTCAAATCAGAAGTCACACAAAGTATGACACTAGTGTGCCCAATGCATAAAGTTTCAGAGTTTGAAATAAGCTAACCATAAGTCACATATCATGGCAAAATTCATATTCCAGAAGTTTACATGATCATTCAATAAACACAATCCACAGAGTATAAAACAGAGAGCAATTTACAGATTCGATTCTAGTTTAGTTAGTCAAATTCGCACGCGATTATCCGAAGATCTAGATACAATTAGCCTATAATATCTACATGAAAGGTGAATTACTTTTTGTGTAAATTTCAAATATGTAAAGCTTTAATCACAGAAGTTACCACATTTTATCATACAAGGTTATTTTCATGCAAGTGCTGTATAAAACTACTTTTACACTAATTCAAGCATATCTCGGGTTATACATAAGCAAACGACATGATATCCTAGTCTAAATTGAGTGTTTTTAAATTATATTTCCAGTGGTATAAGTTTCACATGCCAATTTGTGGTCTATCAAACCCATATTTCTGATTACACAACAAAAATACAACGTTAATTACAATTGGTAATAACTTGATCATCCGAAAACGAAATCAAGAGAATCCAAAGCCTAAAATCAATAGTTTTTCTCAAGGAATCTAATTATCACATAATATCATGCATTTGAAAAATCAAAAATCACTGTACACACAAGAAACAAATTCGGTTTTAAACCCTAACGCATCAAACGATTAAATTAACGATAACAATTAACATGTACGCGTATAGACTTGAGCAATAGATATCATCTACTATGAAACTTCAATAAAAATCAGATTTAGAAGATTAGGGTTAGAAAAATTATACCCTAGATCAAGCAATAAGTGGTATGGTTGCGTAGAGCACGACGAGAGGATCACGAATCCATAATCAATTAAAAGATCGAGCAAGAAATCGATGGTGTGGATGATGAAGAACGCCACGATGATGATGAAGGTGTTGAGGGCTGTATTAGGTCGTGATTGTGAGGGAGGGGAAGCAAATGAACGACCTATTTTGATTTAGTGGATTAAAGAACAAGTTTAGGGCCTAATTTAGATCAAATCTTGGACTTTAATTATCAAATGGCCCAAAATAAAGCAAGGGAGGTCCTCCCCTTATAAATTTCGGCCAATAGGCCCATATGGGTGTTTCATGGACTAATTTTGATCATTAGCGCACTAAGTGTGTATTCTATTTAGGTGTCGTTAACCGAAAACGTTACCCGAACGTTAAGCGATCGTTTTAGTGAATTCTACGCATTTTAGATTTATAAAACTTCCAATAAATTAAAAGTACCTTTAAAGCATAATAATTATATTAAATAATTATTAAAAGTGAATTATCAATCCTTTCGTTGTCTTAAAGACGTTTTTTCGGTTTTTACTAACCGTGCGTTTTTCTTGCGTCTTCTAAGTTTCTCACATACTTCTAACCAAAGTATGAAATCAAGTAATATGTAGCACATATTAAAAATAGTATTTTCTAAGAAAAAGTTTCGGCGTATAAATTCGTAGAATTTAACTAACGGTCGTTAAGTATTTAAAGAAAAAGTTAACTGAAAAAGTCGGGTTGTTACATTACCCACCTGTTATTGAAAATTTCGTCCTGAAATTTTAGTGATCGCCTGCTGAAGTAGTTTTCTCGGGAAATAGTTGCGGGTATTTTGGTCTCATCTGGTCTTCACGCTCCCACGTGAACTCTGGTCCTCTTCTCGCGTTCCACCGAACTTTAACGATGGAAATTCTGCTTTGCTTCACCTGTTTGACCTCACGGCCCAAGATTTCGACAGGTTCCTCAATGAATGAAGTTTGTCATCGATACGCAGTTTCTCTAAAGGAATTATCAAGTTCTCATCGGCTAGGCACTTCTTTAGGTTGGATACATGAAAAACGTCTTGTATACCACTGAGTGCTTGTGGTAGCTGTAATCTGTAAGCCACCGGTCCAAACCTTTTGGTTATTTCGAACGGTCCAACATATCTAGAACTCAATTTACCTCGTTTTCCAAACCGTACGACACCCTTCCAAGGTGATACCTTAAGCATAACTTTGTCACCAACTTGGAATTTTATATCCTTTCGTCTAACATCGACATAACTCTTTCGACGACTCCGAGCCATTCTCAATCGTTCCTGAATCTGTAGGACTTTCTCAATTGTCTCCTGAATAATCTCAGGACCTGTCAACTGACTATCCCCCAATTCGTTCCAACAAACGGGAGATCTACACTTTCTTCCGTACAACGCTTCGAAAGGTGCAGCTTTAATGCTCGCATGGTAGCTGTTATTGTACGAGAACTCAGCTAGTCGTAGGTACTTATTCCATCCGTTTCAGAAATCAATGACACATGCCGTCAACATGTCCTCAAAAGTTTGAATAGTTCATTCGCTCTGGCCATATGTCTGGGGGTGATATGCTGTACTCATATCTAAACGAGTCCCCATTACTTTCGGTAAAGGTTGCCAAAATCTGGAAGTGAATCTGCTGTCTCGATCGGATATAATAGATATAGGCACTCCTTGCCTAGAGACGACTTCTTTAATGTAGATATGAGCCAACTTCTCCATTTTATCAGTTTCCCCTTATCGGTAAGAAGTGTGCAGACTTAGTGAAACGATCCACGATAACCCAAATAGTATCGTGACCTCCCGCTGTCCTCGACAGTTTCGTGATGAAGTCCATGGTAATACCTTCACACTTCCACTGGGGAATCTCTGGTTGAGTCAATAACCCTGATGGCTTCTGATGTTCCGCCTTGACCTTAGTGCAAGTCAAGCACTTTCCGACATAGGTAACAATGTCAGCTTTCAAATTTGGCCACCAATAAAACGCCTTCAAATCTTGGTACATTTTATCTGATCCCGGATGAATTGAGTACCTCGACTTGTGTGCTTCCTCCAACACCAGTTCTCTTAATCCACCAAACTTTGGTACCCAGATTTGATTAGCAAAGTACCGTGTTCCGTCCTCCTTGATGTCAAATTACTTATCCATTCCTCTGAGAAATTCAACATCTACATTTTCTTGTTTCACTGCTTCTTGTTGTGCTTCTCGGATTTGTGATGTGAGATTCGTACGGACAACTATGTTAAGAGCTTTAACCCTAAGAGGTCTCTCTCGCTCTTTTCTGCTTAAAGCATTCGCCACAACATTCGTCTTGCCCGGATGGTATTGAAGTTCGCAGTTATAATTGTTAAGTAGTTCCATCCAATGGCGTTGTCTCATGTTGAGCTATTTCTGATCGAGTATGTGTTGTAAACTCTTATGGTCAGTGAAGATAGTAAACTTGGTTCCATACAGGTAGTGTCTCCACATTTTAAGTGCAAAGACAACAGCTCCTAGTTCAAGGTCGTGCGTAGTGTAGTTCTGCTCATGAATCTTTAACTGACGCGATCCATAAGCAATAACTTTATTTCATTGCATAAGCACGTAACCCATTCCTTGACGTGAGGCATCACAATAAACAACAAAATCTTCACTTCCCTCGGGTAGAGACAATACTGGTGCAGTTGTTAATTTCTCTTTCAACAACTGAAATGCGGACTCTTGCGGTTCTGACCACTCATACTTCTTGCCCTTATGAGTCAACGCGGTCAATGGTCGGGTGATCTTAGAGAATCCTTCGATGAGTCTCCGGTAGTAACCAGCTAGACCCAAAAATTGCCTAATCTGCGTTGGCGTCTTTGGAGTTTCCCAATTCTTAACCGACTCGATCTTTGCCGGATCAACTTGAATTCCATTGGCCCCTACAACATGGCCAAGAAATTGTACTTCTGGTAACCAAAAGTCACACTTAGAGAACTTTGCATACAACTGCTCATCTCTAAGCTTAGTCAAAATCGAACGTAGATGTTGTTCGTGCTCTTCTTTGTTCTTGGAGTACACCAATATGTCATCAATAAACATAATGATGAATTTATCTAGGTATGGCTTACACACACGGTTCATGAGATCTATGAACACTATTGGTGCATTCGTCAAACCAAACGGCATCACTGTAAACTCATAATGTCCATAACGTGTTCTAAACGCTGTCTTCGGGACATCAACTTCTTTGACTCTCAATTGGTGATACCCGGATCTCAAATCAATCTTCGAATAACAACTGGATCTCTGCAGCTGATCAAATAAGTCATCAATCCTCGGTAGCGGATACCGATTCTTGATTGTCAACTTGTTCAATTCTCTGTAGTCGATACACAATCTCATCGACCCATCCTTCTTCTTAACAAACAAGACCGGAGCTCCAACTCGGAAATATCATGGCTATGTGACCCACCTTCTAGTATCTGTCACAAATTAGGGCATTACTGTAGTGACCCGAACTTTTCCATGTTTATATATATTAATTGAGATTGATATTTACATGATTAAATGTTTCCAACATGTTAAGCAATCAAACTTGTTAAGACTTGATTAATTGAAATATGTTTCATATAGACAATTGACCACCCAAGTTGACCGGTGATTCACGAACGTTAAAACTTGTAAAAACTATATGATGACATATATATGGATATATATATATATAGTTAACATGATACTATGATAAGTAAACATATCATTAAGTATATTAACAATGAACTACATATGTAAAAACAAGACTACTAACTTAATGATTTTTAAACGAGACATATATGTAACGATTATCGTTGTAAAGACATTTAATGTATATATATCATATTAAGAGATATTCATACATGATAATATCATGATAATATAATAATTTAAAATCTCATTTGATATTATAAACATTGGGTTAACAACATTTAACAAGATCGTTAACCTAAAGGTTTCAAAACAACACTTACATGTAACGACTAACGATGACTTAACGACTCAGTTAAAATGTATATACATGTAGTGTTTTAATATGTATTTATACACTTTTGAAAAACTTCAATACACTTATCAAAATACTTCTACTTAACAAAAATGCTTACAATTACATCCTCGTTCAGTTTCATCAACAATTCTACTCGTATGCACCCGTATTCGTACTCGTACAATACACAGCTTTTAGATGTATGTACTATTGGTATATACACTCCAATGATCAGCTCTTAGCAGCCCATGTGAGTCACCTAACACATGTGGGAACCATCATTTGGCAACTAGCATGAAATATCTCATAAAATTACAAAAATATGAGTAATCATTCATGACTTATTTACATGAAAACAAAATTACATATCCTTTATATCTAATCCATACACCAACGACCAAAAACACCTACAAACACTTTCATTCTTCAATTTTCTTCATCTAATTGATCTCTCTCAAGTTCTATCTTCAAGTTCTAAGTGTTCTTCATATATTCTACAAGTTCTAGTTACATAAAATCAAGAATACTTTCAAGTTTGCTAGCTCACTTCCAATCTTGTAAGGTGATCATCCAACCTCAAGAAATCTTTGTTTCTTACAGTAGGTTATCATTCTAATACAAAGTAATAATCATATTCAAACTTTGGTTCAATTTCTATAACTATAACAATCTTATTTCAAGTGATGATCTTACTTGAACTTGTTTTCGTGTCATGATTCTGCTTCAAGAACTTCGAGCCATCCAAGGATCCGTTGAAGCTAGATCCATTTTTCTATTTTCCAGTAGGTTTATCCAAGGAACTTAAGGTAGTAATGATGTTCATAACATCATTCGATTCATACATATAAAGCTATCTTATTCGAAGGTTTAAACTTGTAATCACTAGAACATAGTTTAGTTAATTCTAAACTTGTTCGCAAACAAAAATTGATCCTTCTAACTTGACTTTTAAAATCAACTAAACACATGTTCTATATCTATATGATATGCTAACTTAATGATTTAAAACCTGAAAACACGAAAAACACCGTAAAACCGGATTTACGCCGTCGTAGTAACACCGCGGGCTGTTTTGGGTTAGTTAATTAAAAACTATGATAAACTTTGATTTAAAAGTTGTTATTCTGAGAAAATGATTTTTATTATGAACATGAAACTATATCCAAAAATTATGGTTAAACTCAAAGTGGAAGTATGTTTTCTAAAATGGTCATCTAGACGTCGTTCTTTCGACTGAAATGACTACCTTTACAAAAACGACTTGTAACTTATTTTTCCGACTATAAACCTATACTTTTTCTGTTTAGATTCATAAAATAGAGTTCAATATGAAACCATAGCAATTTGATTCACTCAAAACGGATTTAAAATGAAGAAGTTATGGGTAAAACAAGATTGGATAATTATTCCAACCATAACTTAATCAACTTGTATTGTATATTATGTAATCTTGAGATACCATAGACACGTATACAATGTTTCGACCTATCATGTCGACACATCTATATATATTTCGGAACAACCATAGACACTCTATATGTGAATGTTGGAGTTAGCTATACAGGGTTGAGGTTGATTCCAAAATATATATAGTTTGAGTTGTGATCAATACTGAGATACATATACACTGGGTCGTGGATTGATTCAAGATAATATTTATCGATTTATTTCTGTACATCTAACTATGGACAACTAGTTGTAGGTTACTAACGAGGACAGCTGACTTAATAAACTTAAAACATCAAAATATATTAAAAGTGTTGTAAATATATTTTGAACATACTTTGATATATATGTATATATTGTTATGGGTTCGTGAATCAACCAGTGGCCAAGTCTTACTTCCAGACGAAGTAAAAATCTGTGAAAGTGAGTTATAGTCCCACTTTTAAAATCTAATATTTTTGGAATGAGAATACATGCAGGTTTTATAAATGATTTACAAAATAGACACAAGTACGTGAAACTACATTCTATGGTTGAATTATCAAAATCGAATATGCCCCTTTTTATTAAGTCTGGTAATCTAAGAATTAGGGAACAGACACCCTAATTGACGCGAATCCTAAAGATAGATCTATTGGGCCTAACAAACCCCATCCAAAGTACCGGATGCTTTAGTACTTCGAAATTTATATCATATCCGAAGGGTGTCCCGGAATGATGGGGATATTCTTATATATGCATCTTGTTAATGTCGGTTACCAGGTGTTCACCATATGAATGATTTTTGTCTCTATGTATGGGATGTGTATTGAAATATGAAATCTTGTGGTCTATTATTATGATTTGATATATATAGGTTAAACCTATAACTCACCAACATTTTTGTTGACGTTTTAAGCATGTTTATTCTCAGGTGATTATTAAGAGCTTCCGCTATCGCATACTTAAATAAGGACGAGATTTGGAGTCCATGCTTGTATGATATTGTGTAAAAACTGCATTCAAGAAACTTATTTTGTTGTAACATATTTGTATTGTAAACCATTACGTAATGGTCGTGTGTAAACAGGATATTTTAGATTATCATTATTTGATAATCTACGTAAAGCTTTTTAAAACCTTTATCTATGAAATAAAGGTTATGGTTTGTTTTAAAAATGAATGCAGTCTTTGAAAAACGTCTCATATAGAGGTCAAAACCTCGCAACAAAATCAATTAATATGGAACGTTTTTAATCAATAAGAACGGGACATTTCAGTTGGTATCCGAGCGTTGGTCTTAGAGAACCAGAATTTTGCATTAGTGTGTCTTATCGAGTTTGTTAGGATGCATTAGTGAGTCTGGACTTCGACCGTGTTTACTTGAAAAATGATTGCTTAACAAATTTTGTTGGAAACTATATATTTTTAACATGTGAATATTATGTGATATATTAATCTCTTAACGCGTTTGATATTATGTGATAGATGTCTACCTCTAGAACAAGTCCCATTGACTCACCTAATAATAATGAAGAGTCAAATGTAAATTGGAATGATTCGTGGACTGATTCACAAGTTCCCGAAGAGGAACCGGAAGAAGAGTCGGAACCGGAAGAAGAATCGGAACCGGAAGAAGAATCGGAACCAGATGAAGAAATAGAACCGGTGGGGGAAATAATAAAACGGTTAAGTAAAAGAAAATCCTCAACCAACCGACCAAGGTTAATTATGGTTAATGGTGTTTCCGCCAAGGAAGCAAAATATTGGGAGGATTACCAATTCTCCGATGAATCGGATTCCGACGAGAATTCCGATGATGTTATAGAAATTACCCCAACTGAATTTAAAAAGGCAAAAGAAAATAATAAGGGAAAGGGCATAAAAATAGAGAAATCTAATTCCAACCCCGATGAACTTTATATGTATCGTCAACCCCCGAAGTCCTTAAGTTGTAACAATGACCCGGGAACCTCTAAACCACCAGGTTTTTCTAAACCAATGTGGAAAACGACGGCTCGTATTAGGGGAACATCATATATCCCTAGAAACTTGGCAAAACGAATCAAAACCAAATAAGAAGAAACAAGCGAGTCGGAATAAGATAGTTGTATTCGTGTGGTGTAATATATGTAATATAGTGTGCTTATGCTTTATGATATATGTAAAAATTGCTTGTATTAATAAGTATTTTTTTTATGAATCTAACTCTTGTCTATTTTACAGTATAAAAACACAAAATAGATAGACAACCCAATATTTTAAGAGACCTACCCGGAGACATGATTGATGAAATCTTGTCTAGAGTCGGTCAGAATTCTTCGGCACAACTATTTAAGGTGAGATCAGTTTGTAAGACATTCGAAGAACGTTCCAAGAATTCCTTGGTTTATAAAAGACTTTCGTTCGAAAGATGGGGGATATCACATTGGAAAATCCATAAGTTACGATGTGTTTACTTTGACGCATATATTGCGGGGAACCCAAATGCTATTTTACGCAATGGGTTAAGAAATTATTTTGACTCAATATATCCGAATATTGGACTTCGTGATTTAGAAAAAGCGGCTAACATGCAACATAAAGAAGCATGTTATGCTTACGGATTAGTAATGTTCGCTTCTCACCAAAGTGAGAACAAGAACATCGGGCTACAACTATTAAACAAAACGTTTCCCCAAGTGACGGAGTCGGTAATTGGGGTAAGAAATGAGTTTTTTAGATTGTTACGGGACTGTTGGACATTACGTAACCCTCGTCCCTTTGACGACGTTACAACACGCTGTCTTATCAATGGCCATAACGGTTATGTTCCACAAGACCAAGGATGGGAAGTAATCCTAGTAAAACCAGAATGCATGACTTGTTTCTGGACGTATGAATTACGTGTCTTTATTGCCTTTGCTGAACGACTTGTGTACTAGCTAGAATTATCTTCACAACCATCTTGTATCAAATTTATTGTGTGCTATATTTCATGCTATATGTAAAATAAGCGGTATTGTAAGTTTGTAAAATATTGTGTAAAAGTTTGAACGCGAAATATTATTATAATCAGTTTTTCATATAGAATTGTAGTAGTTGAATTGTATATTAATTACTAAGTATGAACTTAACGGGTAGGTACTACCCGAATTTAAACTTATAAAACGCTAATATGAAGAAAAAGCTTTTATAAATGAGTTCATATTATGCTACGAAATACTATTAACTACTCTTAATATTCTGTATGATTAACTTGTTCCATTTGACTATTTTGAAGGAAATGGCACCGACTACTCGACACACCGTGAATATGAATGAAGAGGAATTCCGTACTTTTCTAGCTTCAAACATAGCCGCAGTACAGGCTGCGCTACATACCAACAATAACCTTGGATCTAGCAGTACAGGAAATCGTGTAGGATGCACCTACAAAGAATTCACTGCCTGCAAACCTTTGGAATTTGATGGAACCGAAGGACCGATCGGATTGAAACGGTGGACCGAGAAGGTCGAATCGGTGTTTGCCATAAGTAAGTGTACTGAAGAGGACAAAGTGAAGTACGCTACGCATACCTTCACAGGTTCTGCGTTAACATGGTGGAATACCTATCTAGAGCAAGTGGGACAAGACGATGCGTGCGCACTACCGTGGTCAGCATTCAAGCACTTGATGAACGAGAAGTACCGTCCCAGAACCGAGGTCAATAAGCTCAAGACAGAACTTAGAGGGTTACGAACCCAAGGATTTGATATTACCACGTACGAAAGACGATTCACAGAATTGTGCCTATTGTGTCCGGGAGCATTCGAAGATGAGGAAGAGAAGATCGACGCGTTTGTGAAAGGATTACCGGAAAGAATCCAAGAAGATATAAGTTCACACGAGCCCGCCTCCATACAACAGGCATGTAGAATGGCTCACAAACTAGTGAACCAGATTGAAGAAAGAATTAAAGAACAGACTGCTGAAGAGGCCAATGTGAAGCAAGTCAAAAGAAAGTGGGAGGAAAACGGTGATAAGAATCACCAATACAACAACAACAGCAATTACAACAATAATCGCAACAATTATCCCAACAATCGCAACATCAATCGCAACTACAACAAACGGCCCAACAACAACAACAACAACAGCAACTACAACAATCATCCCAACAACAATAATAACCGCAACAACAACAACAATCAGAAGCAGCTATGCAAAAGGTGTGAAAAGTATCACTCGGAGTTCTGCACCAAATTTTGCAACAAGTGTAAAAGAAATGGTCATAGCGCGGCGAAGTGTGAGGTCTACGGACCAGGGGTTAATAGAACGAAAGGAACAAATGGTGTCGGAACGAGTAATGGCAGAGCAAGTAGTGTCGGAGCAAGTTATGCCAATGTAGTTTGTTATAAATGTGGAAAACCGGGCCACATTATTAGAAATTTCCCGAACCAAGAGAATACGAATGGACAAGGCCGCGGAAGAGTTTTCAATATTAATGCGGCAGAGGCACAGGAAGACCCGGAGCTTGTTACGGGTACGTTTCTTATTGACAATAAATCTGCTTACGTTTTATTTGATTCGGGTGCGGATAGAAGCTATATGAGTAGAGATTTTTGTGCTAAATTAAGTTGTCCTTTGACGCCTTTGGATAGTAAATTTTTACTCGAATTAGCAAATGGTAAATTAATTTCAGCAGATAATATATGTCGGAATCGAGAAATTAAACTGGTTAGCGAAACATTTAAGATTGATTTGATACCAGTAGAGTTAGGGAGTTTTGATGTGATAATCGGTATGGACTGGTTGAAAGAAGTGAAAGCAGAGATCGTTTGTTACAAAAATGCAATTCGCATTATACGAGAAAAAGGAAAACCCTTAATGGTGTACGGAGAAAAGGGCAACACGAAGCTACATCTTATTAGTAATTTGAAGGCACAAAAACTAATAAGAAAAGGTTGCTATGCTGTTCTAGAACACGTCGAGAAAGTACAAACTGAAGAAAAGAGCATCAATGATGTTCCCATTGCAAAAGAATTTCCCGATGTATTTCCGAAAGAATTACCGGGATTACCCCCACATCGATCCATTGAATTTCAAATAGATCTTGTACCAGGAGCTGCACCAATAGCTCGTGCTCCTCACAGACTCGCACCCAGCGAGATGAAAGAACTGCAAAGCCAATTACAAGAACTTTTATAGCATGGTTTCATTCGACCAAGCACATCACCGTGGGGAGCTCCTGTTTTGTTTGTCAAGAAGAAAGATGGTACATTCAGGTTGTGTATCGACTACCGAGAGTTGAACAAACTTACCATCAAGAACCGCTACCCACTACCGAGAATCGACGACTTATTTGATCAACTACAAGGCTCGTCTGTTTATTCAAAGATTGACTTACGTTCCGGGTATCATCAAATGCGGGTGAAATAAGATGATATTCCAAAGACTGCTTTCAGAACACGTTACGGTCATTACGAGTTTATGGTCATGCCGTTTGGTTTAACTAATGCACCAGCTGTGTTCATGAACTTTATGAACCGAGTGTGTGGACCATACCTTGACAAGTTTGTCATTGTTTTCATTGATGACATACTTATTTACTCAAAGAATGACCAAGAACACGGTGAACATTTGAGAAAGGTGTTAGAAGTATTGAGGAAGGAAGAATTGTACGCTAAGTTTTCAAAGTGTGCATTTTGGTTGGAAGAAGTTCAATTCCTCGGTCACATAGTGAACAAAGAAGGTATTAAGGTGGATCCGGCAAAGATAGAAACTGTTGAAAAGTGGGAAACCCCGAAAACTCCGAAACACATACGCCAGTTTTTAGGACTAGCTGGTTACTACAGAAGGTTCATCCAAGACTTTTCCAGAATAGCAAAACCCTTGACTGCATTAACGCATAAAGGGAAGAAATTTGAATGGAATGATGAACAAGAGAAAGCGTTTCAGTTATTGAAGAAAAAGCTAACTACGGCACCTATATTGTCATTGCCTGAAGGGAATGATGATTTTGTGATTTATTGTGACGCATCAAAGCAAGGTCTCGGTTGTGTATTAATGCAACGAACGAAGGTGATTGCGTATGCGTCTAGACAATTGAAGATTCACGAACAAAATTATACGACGCATGATTTGGAATTAGGCGCGGTTGTTTTTGCATTAAAGACTTGGAGGCACTACTTATATGGGGTCAAAAGTATTATATATACCGACCACAAAAGTCTTCAACACATATTTAATCAGAAACAACTGAATATGAGGCAGCGTAGGTGGATTGAATTATTGAATGATTACGGCTTTGAGATTCGTTACCACCCGGGGAAGGCAAATGTGGTAGCCGATGCCTTGAGCAGGAAGGACAGAGAACCCATTCGAGTAAAATCTATGAATATAATGATTCATAATAACCTTACTACTCAAATAAAGGAGGCGCAACAAGGAGTTTTAAAAAAGGGAAATTTAAAGGATGAAATACCCAAAGGATCGGAGAAGCATCTTAATATTCGGGAAGACGGAACCCGGTATAGGGCTGAAAGGATTTGGGTACCAAAATTTGGAGATATGAGAGAAATGGTACTTAGAGAAGCTCATAAAACCAGATACTCAATACATCCTGGAACGGGAAAGATGTACAAGGATCTCGAGAAACATTTTTGGTGGCCGGGTATGAAAGCCGATGTTGCTAAATACGTAGGAGAATGTTTGACGTGTTCTAAGGTCAAAGCTGAGCATCAGAAACCATCAGGTCTACTTCAACAACCCGAAATCCCGGAATGGAAATGGGAAAACATTACCATGGATTTCATCACTAAATTGCCAAGGACTGCAAGTGGTTTTGATACTATTTGGGTAATAGTTGATCGTCTCACCAAATCAGCACACTTCCTGCCAATAAGAGAAGATGACAAGATGGAGAAGTTAGCACGACTGTATTTGAAGGAAGTCGTCTCTAGACATGGAATACCAATCTCTATTATCTCTGATAGGGATGGCAGATTTATTTCAAGATTCTGGCAGACATTACAGCAAGCATTAGGAACTCGTCTAGACATGAGTACTGCCTATCATCTACAAACTGAGGGGCAGAGCGAAAGGACGATACAAACGCTTGAAGACATGCTACGAGCATATGTTATTGATTTCAGAAATAGTTGGGATCGACATCTACCGTTAGCAGAATTTTCCTACAACAACAGCTACCATTCAAGCATTGAGATGGCGCCGTTTGAAGCACTTTATGGTAGAAAGTGCAGGTCTCCGATTTGTTGGAGTGAAGTGGGGGATAGACAGATTACGGGTCCAGAGATTATACAAGAAACTACCGAGAAGATCATCCAAATTCAACAACGGTTGAAAACCGCCCAAAGTCGACAAAAGAGCTACACTGACATTAAAAGAAAAGATATAGAATTTAAAATTGGAGAGATGGTCATGCTTAAAGTTGCACCTTGGAAAGGCGTTGTTCGATTTGGTAAACGAGGGAAATTAAATCCAAGGTATATTGGACCATTCAAGATTATTGATCGTGTCGGACCAGTAGCTTACCGACTTGAGTTACCTCAACAACTCGCGGCTGTACATAACACTTTCCACGTCTCGAATTTGAAGAAATGTTTTGCTAAAGAAGATCTCACTATTCCGTTAGATGAAATCCAAATCAACGAAAAACTTCAATTCATCGAAGAACCCGTCGAAATAATGGATCGTGAGGTTAAAAGACTTAAGCAAAACAAGATACCAATTGTTAAGGTTCGATGGAATGCTCGTAGAGGACCCGAGTTCACCTGGGAGCATGAAGATCAGATGAAAAAGAAATACCCGCATCTATTTTCAGAAGATTCGTCAACACCTTCAACAGCTTAAAATTTCGGGACGAAATTTATTTAACGGGTAGGTACTGTAGTGACCCGAACTTTTCCATGTTTATATATATTAATTGAGATTGATATTTACATGATTAAATGTTTCCAACATGTTAAGCAATCAAACTTGTTAAGACTTGATTAATTGAAATATGTTTCATATAGACAATTGACCACCCAAGTTGACCGGTGATTCACGAACGTTAAAACTTGTAAAAACTATATGATGACATATATATGGATATATATATAGTTAACATGATACTATGATAAGTAAACATATCATTAAGTATATTAACAATGAACTACATATGTAAAAACAAGACTACTAACTTAATGATTTTTAAACGAGACATATATGTAACGATTATCGTTGTAAAGACATTTAATGTATATATATCATATTAAGAGATATTCATACATGATAATATCATGATAATATAATAATTTAAAATCTCATTTGATATTATAAACATTGGGTTAACAACATTTAACAAGATCGTTAACCTAAAGGTTTCAAAACAACACTTACATGTAACGACTAACGATGACTTAACGACTCAGTTAAAATGTATATACATGTAGTGTTTTAATATATATTTATACACTTTTGAAAGACTTCAATACACTTATCAAAATACTTCTACTTAACAAAAATGCTTACAATTACATCCTCGTTCAGTTTCATCAACAATTCTACTCGTATGCACCCGTATTCGTAATCGTACAATACACAGCTTTTAGATGTATGTACTATTGGTATATACACTCCAATGATCAGCTCTTAGCAGCCCATGTGAGTCACCTAACACATGTGGTAACCATCATTTGGCAACTAGCATGAAATATCTCATAAAATTACAAAAATATGAGTAATCATTCATGACTTATTTACATGAAAACAAAATTACATATCCTTTATATCTAATCCATACACCAACGACCAAAAACACCTACAAACACTTTCATTCTTCAATTTTCTTCATCTAATTGATCTCTCTCAAGTTCTATCTTCAAGTTCTAAGTGTTCTTCATATATTCTACAAGTTCTAGTTACATAAAATCAAGAATACTTTCAAGTTTGCTAGCTCACTTCCAATCTTGTAAGGTGATCATCCAATCTCAAGAAATCTTTGTTTCTTACAGTAGGTTATCATTCTAATACAAGGTAATAATCATATTCAAACTTTGGTTCAATTTCTATAACTATAACAATCTTATTTCAAGTGATGATCTTACTTGAACTTGTTTTCGTGTCATGATTCTGCTTCAAGAACTTCGAGCCATCCAAGGATCCGTTGAAGCTAGATCCATTTTTCTATTTTCCAGTAGGTTTATCCAAGGAACTTAAGGTAGTAATGATGTTCATAAAATCATTCGATTCATACATATAAAGCTATCTTATTCGAAGGTTTAAACTTGTAATCACTAGAACATAGTTTAGTTAATTCTAAACTTGTTCGCAAAAAAAGTTAATCCTTCTAACTTAACTTTTAAAATCAACTAAACACATGTTCTATATCTATATGATATGCTAACTTAATGATTTAAAACCTGAAAACACGAAAAACACCGTAAAACCAGATTTACGCCGTCGTAGTAACACCGCAGGCTGTTTTGGGTTAGTTAATTAAAAACTATGATAAACTTTGATTTAAAAGTTGTTATTCTGAGAAAATTATTTTTATTATGAACATGAAACTATATCCAAAAATTATGGTTAAACTCAAAGTGGAAGTATGTTTTCTAAAATGGTCATCTAGACGTCGTTCTTTCGACTGAAATGACTACCTTTACAAAAACGACTTGTAACTTATTTTTCCGACTATAAACCTATACTTTTTCTGTTTAGATTCATAAAATAGAGTTCAATATGAAACCATAACAATTTGATTCACTCAAAACGGATTTAAAATGAAGAAGTTATGGGTAAAACAAGATTGGATAATTTTTCTCATTTTAGCTACGTGAAAATTGGTAACAAATCTATTCCAACCATAACTTAATCAACTTGTATTGTATATTATGTAATCTTGAGATACCATAGACACGTATACAATGTTTCAACCTATCATGTCGACACATCTATATATATTTCGGAACAACCATAGACACTCTATATGTGAATGTTGGAGTTAGCTATACAGGGTTGAGGTTGATTCCAAAATATATATAGTTTGAGTTGTGATCAATACTGAGATACGTTGATAATGCTAAAAACGAACATATATTTCATAGCATTATTCCTCAAGAAAGACAAGCTTTTAGTTGCAATTGTTCTATTTACAAGTGATATTCGTTTAAATAATAAAAGGTGAAGACAAAAGACAGATTCGACGAATTGAAGACGCAAACGACCAAAAAGCTCAAAAGTACAAAAGACAATCAAAGAGGTTCCAATTATTGATAAGAAACGTCTCGAAATTACAAGAGTACAAGATTCAAAACGCAAAATACGAAGTATAAAATTGTACGCAAGGACGTTCGAAAATCCGGAACCGGGACCAGAGTCAACTCTTAACGCTCGACGCAACGGACTAAAAATTACAAGTTAACTATGCATATAAATATAATATAATATATAATTAATTATATTAATTATATATATATTATATATATATATAAAACCGTCGGCAGAGAAACTCCAAGGGTGTGAGCTGTAAATACATTCTCCGCGACTCGCGGAGTTTGAAGAGGATTTTGCCGCGAGTCGCGGAGCCCCAAAAATCAACTCTGGCTATAAAGCAAACCGAATTCTGATCATTTTTCATATTCTATTTCTCTCATCTCTCTATCTATACGATATATATATATATATATATATATATATATATATATATATAATTTATATTTTAATTTTAATTTTAATTATAATTCTAATAATAAGGGTATGTTAGCGAATGTTGTAAGGGTGTAAGTCAAAATTCTGTCCGTGTAACGCTACGCTATTTTTAATCATTGTAAGTTATGTTCAACCTTTTTACATTAATGTCTCGTAGCTAAGTTATTATTATGCTTATTTAAAACGAAGTAATCATGATGTTGGGCTAATTACTAAAATTGGGTAATTGGGCTTTGTACCATAATTGGGGTTTGGACAAAAGAACGACACTTGTGGAAATTAGACTATGGGCTATTAATGGGCTTTATATTTGTTTAACTAAATGAAAGTTTGTTAATGTTAATATAAAGATTTACAATTGGGCGTCCCTATAAATTACCATATACACTCGATCGGACACGATGGGCGGGGTATTTATATGTACGAATAATCGTTCATTTAACCGGACACGGGAATGGATTAATAGCCACTAGAATAATTAAAACAGGGGTGAAATTACATTCAAGGGTAATTGGTGTAATTGTTAACAAAGTAGTAAAACCTTGGTTTACACGCAGTCGATAACCTGGTGTATTCATTAAACAAAGTATTAAAACCTTGTTACAATTCGAATCCCCAATTAGTTGGAATATTTAACTTCGGGTATAAGAATAATTTGATGAGGACACTCGCACTTTATATTTATGACTGATGGACTGTTATGGACAAAAACCAGACGGACATATTAAATAATTCAGGACAAAGGACAATTAACCCATGGGCATAAAACTAAAATCAACACGTCAAACATCATGATTACGGAAGTTTAAATAAGCATAATTCTTTTATTTCATATTTAATTTCCTTTATTTTATATTTAATTGCACTTCTAATTATCGCACTTTTATTTATTGTTGTTTAATCGCACTTTTAATTATCGTACTTTTTAATTATCGCAAGTTTATCGCACTTTTATTATTCGCAATTTCATTATCGTTATTTACTTTAAGTTTTAATTTAAGTCTTTTATTTATTTAATATTTTACATTAGGTTTTAACTGCGACTAAAGTTTTAAAATCGACAAACCGGTCATTAAACGGTAAAAACCCCCCTTTATAATAATAATATTACTTATATATATGTTTGTATTTTTATAAAAGTAAACTAATATAGCGTTGAGCTTTGTTTAAAGATTTCCCTGTGGAACGAACCGGACTTACTAAAAACTACACTACTGTACGATTAGGTACACTGCCTATAAGTGTTGTAGCAAGGTTTAAGTATATCCATTCTATAAATAAATAAATATCTTGTGTAAAATTGTATCGTATTTAATAGTGTTTTCTGCTAAAATTAATAACTATTTTATATACACCTCGCAAAACATCAAGTATTTTTGGCGCCGCTGCCGGGGAACTATCTTAAAAGCCGGAAGCGCAACGCTAATATAAAAAAAAAAGATTTTTAGCTTACTTCTATTAAAAATTCGTTTTTGTAAAAATACGTTTTAATTATTCAAAAATATAAAAAGAAAAACAAAAATTTATATATTTTTAAGAGTTTGTTAAAAGTTTTATAAGTTTCTTTATCTTTATTTTAGTTTATAATAATATAAATTTTATTAAATATCTTTTATATATAGAAAAAAACAGAAAACAGAAAATAAAAAAAAAAAATTAAATAAAGAAAAACGCGTAAAAATTCAAACCTGTCAGCTGAATTCTGAAACCCCGCGACTCGCGGGGTTTGATGCAATAAATGCCGCGACTCGCGGAGCCTTTCTGACAGGCGACAAAAAACCCTAAACCAGCATTAATTACGGGTTTTAATTAATTATTATTATTTAAACCTAATTATTATTATTATTATTATTAGTTTTATTTTTATTTTTACTTTTTATTTAATTTATGTATTTAGTATTAATTAGTTTTATTAAATTGTAAAATTAGTAGTTTTATTAAATAAATAATATAAAAATAATATTTTTATAAAAATTGTACTTTTTACAACTTTTTATATATTTTTATATTTTGTCCCTTTTTAATCGTTGTAGCGTAATATTTGTATTTTTTCGCTCATATTTAATTTTAAACTTAGTTTTTGCTATAGTTATTTTTACTCCTAGATTTTTAGGCTTTGCCGTAGAATTCCTTAAGTGCTTTTTCTTTAGACTAAGATTTAGGTGCTTTAGAATTTTGCGACGCCATTTTAAGTTTTAGTTTCTTTTTAAGTTATTTCCATTTGGAATTTAGTTTTTCCTGTAAGCTTTAATATTTTTAGACGATTTTTACTATGTACCAATTATCATTCCAATTAGTAATCTCAATTTGCGATTATAATTTTAAGTTAGTTGTAGTAATAAGGTTAGGTTAGTTAAGTATTTTTAAGTTTTTATAAGTTTCTTTTATTTTTCCGTCACCTTTTATTTTTCAACCATTTTTTTTTTCTTTTTCTACCTTTTGCGACGAACTCTTTTTCTCTCTTATTTCTCGCTATTCTAGTTTTTAGGACTTAGAATTTTTTCTACTTCTTATCTAAATTTCTTAAAATTACGAAAATTTATTTTAAGTGGTTAAATTAATAGACATCAAAATTTTCTGGTTCGTAGTAATAGTTGGATTTGTACGTGGACCGGGTTATTGGAGCCAAACAGTCCTCAATTATATTGAGACCAAACGAATCCTGCCCCTCTGCTGCATCTTTTGGCTATTCGAAACGTGGGCAAAATCAGAAAAGTCTATTAATTGGATAACTTATTATAATTTTTCTTTCCTTTTAAAAACTAATAGGATATTCAGTGAATGCACCGAGCAAGACGTTCATCACCTTTTGTACGTTCACCACCTGTAACTAGATCAAGACATTTAGCAAATATAACCGCCGTTGATTTTTCTTTAGAATCGTCATCCAGTCGACCAAGTACTTCAGTTCAAATTTCCGATAATCCATTTTTTGAACCCAACCTCACAATTGAGAATCCGGAGAATATTCAGGAACGGTTCGTAGATCCTGAACCATTAAACTTTCCTCCGGAACCACCAATCATTCAAACAGAGATTGTTGAGGAACGAACCATTAAATCAGAATCATCTAGTGATACCGATTCAACAAATTCAATTATGGAGAATCTAGAACCTCTAAGTATGGAAGACCGAATGAGAGCTAAACGCACTGGCCAAGGTCACGCAATTACTCATCCAGACATTAATGCGCCAGATTATGAAATCAAAGGACAAATTCTACATATGGTGACTAATCAATGCCAATTTAGTGGTGCGCCGAAGGAAGATCCAAATGAACATCTACGTACCTTTAATAGGATCTGCACACTATTTAAAATACGAGAAGTGGAGGATGAACAGATATATCTCATGTTATTTCCCTGGACTTTAAAGGGAGAAGCCAAAGATTGGTTGGAATCGTTACCTGAAGGAGCGATAGATACATGGGACGTTTTAGTTGACAAATTTCTTAAACAATTCTTTCCTGCATCTAAAGCCGTAAGACTTCAAGCAGAAATTGTTACGTTCACACAGAAACCAAATGAAACTCTATATGAGGCGTGGACAAGATATGGAAAGTTGTTAAGAGGATGTCCGCAACATGGTTTAGACACCTGTCAAATAGTACAAATATTCTACCAAGGATGCGACATCACTACAAGAAAAGACATAGATATAGCAGCTGGTGGTTCTATTATGAAGAAAACCGAAACTGATGCTTACAAAATTATTGATAACACTGCTTCCCACTCACATGAGTGGCACCAAGAAAAAGATATCATTAGATCATCTAAAGCAGCTAGAGCCGATTCTAGCCATGACTTAGATTCCATTTCCGCAAAGATAGATGCTGTGGAACGACGAATGGAAAAGATGACTAAAGATATTCACTCAATACGAATTAGTTGTGAGCAGTGTGGAGGACCACATTTGACAAAAGATTGTCTCAGTATTGAATTAACAATGGAACAAAGAGAGAATATTTCATACATAAACCAAAGGCCTTGAAATAATTATCAGAATAATTATCAACCGCCAAGACCGATTTACAATCAAAACCAGAATTATAACCGAAATATTCCATACAACAACCAACAAGGTCCTAGCAATCAACAAGTATCCAATAATACTTACAACCAGCAAAGACCTAATTTTCAAAACAAACCACCACAACAAACCGATGATAAAAAGCCGAATTTAGAAGATATGATGACGAAGCTAGTTGAAACTCAAACGCAGTTTTTCACATCTCAGAAACAAACCAATGAACAAAATGCTCAAGCATTTAGAAATCAACAAGCTTCTATTCAAAATCTGGAACAAGAAGTAAGTAACCTAGCAAGGTTAATAGGTGAAAGAAAACCGGGAAGTCTACCTAGTGATACAAATGCTAACCCCCGGAATGAAACAGCTAAAGCTATTACCACAAGAAGTGGTACAACACTTAAACCACCTGAAATACCTGTAACTTCTGATGAAACCATTCCTACTCCACAAGAACCACAACCTGATCAAGATAAGGAAAAAGAACCGGTAGTTGAAAAGGTTAATGAAAATAACACAGTTAAGGATAAACCTTATGTTAAACCATACCAACCACCACTTCCTTACCCGAGTAAAATGAAGAAAGAGAAACTTGAAGCCGAGCAATCCAAATTCTTGGATATGTTTAAACAGATAAATGTAAATCTTCCTTTCATTGATGTGATTTCAGGAATGCCTAGATATGCTAAATTCTTGAAAGATCTAATCTCAAATAGAAAGAAAATGGAAGAACTCTCGGCTGTTACTATGAATGCTAATTGTTCAGCAGTGCTGTTGAATAAGATACCAGAAAAATTATCTGATCCAGGAAGTTTCACAATTCCATGTTTTCTGGGTAGTCTTAGTTCAATAGAAGCATTGGCAGACTTAGGTGCTAGTATAAATCTAATGCCGTATTCACTATACGCTAAACTAGACCTTGGAGAATTAAAACCAACCAGAATAAGCATACAACTAGCCGATAGATCAATAAAATATCATAGAGGGATAATGGAGAACATGCTAGTTAAAGTTGGTACTTTAGTATTTCCAGTAGATTTTGTTGTTTTGGACATGGAAGAAGATTCTCAAGTTCCTCTCATATTAGGAAGACCATTCTTAAACACGACTAAAGCAATGATAGACGTGTTCGGTAAGAAACTGACCCTAAGTATAGAGGATGAGAGTGTTACCTTTTCAGTTGATAGAGCAATGCAACAGCCACAATCTGCAGATGATACATGTTATTATATTCAAACTATAGATGCACATGCAGAATTATTAGAAGAATTTCCAGAATTACAAGGAACAGGAGAATGTTCTTTAGGAGAAGGTAATGAACCAATTGATGAAGCTGAAATGTTAGCTACACTTATAGCTAATGGATATGAACCAACAACAGAAGAAATTCAAATGCTAAAAGAAGAAGACAGATATCGATATAAATCATCGATAGAAGAACCTCCGAAATTAGAGTTAAAGCCACTTCCAAACCATTTGGAATACGCTTATTTACATGGTGAATCTGAATTACCTGTAATAATATCGTCTTCTCTTACTGAAAATGAGAAATCACAACTCATTTCTGTGTTGAAAGCTCATAAACCAGCCATTGCATGGAAGATTCATGATATTAAAGGAATAAGTCCTTCGTATTGCACACATAAAATCCTTATGGAAGAAGGTCATAAAACGTATGTGCAACGCCAACGAAGACTAAATCCTAATATGCAAGATGTAGTTAAGAAAGAGATTATTAAACTGCTAGATGCAGGTTTAATTTATCCAATCTCTGATAGTCCATGGGTAAGACCAGTTCAATGCGTGCCTAAGAAGGGTGGCATGACTGTCATTACAAATGAGAAAAATGAGCTTATTCCTACTAGGACTGTAACAGGATGGCGTGTATGTATTGATTATAGAAAATTAAATGACGCCACCAGAAAAGATCACTTTCCCTTACCTTTCATAGATCAAATGTTGGAAAGATTAGCCGGAAATAGTTACTATTGTTTTCTAGATGGATTTTCCGGATATTTTCAAATTCCAATAGCACCCGAGGATCAAGAGAAAACAACATTCACGTGCCCTTATGGTACTTTTGCTTACAAACGCATGCCATTTGGACTTTGTAACGCCCCTGCAACCTTTCAAAGGTGTATGATGGCGATTTTTCACGACATGATAGAAGAATGCATGGAAGTATTCATGGATGACTTTTCAGTCTTCGGTGATACATTTAAATCATGTCTAGTTAATCTGGAACGAATGCTAATTAGATGCGAAAAATCAAATCTAGTACTTAATTGGGAGAAATGCCATTTCATGGTTAAAGAAGGCATCGTTCTTGGACATAAAATTTCAAAAGAAGGAATTGAAGTGGATAGAGCTAAAGTAGATGTAATTGCTAAACTTCCACATCCCACCAATGTTAGAGGAGTTAGGAGTTTTCTAGGGCATGCCGGTTTTTACCGACGTTTCATAAAAGATTTTTCTAAAATTGCCACTCCTATGAATAAACTCCTAGAAAAGGATGCTCCATTCATCTTTTCAGATGAGTGTATCAAATCTTTTAATATTCTTAAAGAAAAACTCACTAATGCACCGATCATGATAACACCAAATTGGAATCTACCATTTGAACTAATGTGCGATGCAAGTGATTTTGCAATGGGAGCCGTTTTAGGACAAAGGATTGAAAAACGATTTCAACCTATATATTATGCTAGTAAGACGTTACAGGGAGCACAAACGAACTATACAACTACTGAAAAAGAACTCCTTGCTATTGTCTTTGCTTTTGACAAATTTCAATCATATCTCGTTCTAGCAAAAACGGTGGTCTATACCGACCATTCTGCTCTTAGATACCTATTTTCAAAACAATATGCTAAACCAAGATTAATCCGTTGGATCTTACTCTTACAAGAGTTTGATATTGAAATCCGAGATAAAAGAGGAGCAGAAAATCTCGCCGCTGATCATCTTTCTCGTCTTGAAAATCCCGAATTAGAAGTTCTAAATGAATCAGCCATACAAGACAACTTTCCTGATGAATATCTATTGAAGATAGATTATAAAGAAATCCCATGGTTTGCAGACTATGCAAATTATTTAGTATGTGGATTCCTTGAAAAAGGATTATCGTACCAAAAACGAAAGAAATTCTTCAGTGATATAAAACACTATTTCTGGGAAGATCCACATCTGTTTAAAAGTTGTCCCGATGGAATAATACGCCGATGTGTATTTGGAGATGAAGCTAGTAAAATTTTAAACCATTGTCACACAGGACCAACAGGAGGGCATTATGGGCCTCAACTAACAGCAAGAAAAGTTTATGAAGCTGGATTCTATTGGCCTACAATTTACAAAGACGCACACCTTCTTTACAAATCCTGTGATGCATGTCAAAGGGCCGGAAAAATAAGTCAACGTGATGAAATGCCACAAAATGTCATCCAAGTATGTGAAGTATTTGACATTTGGGGTATTGACTTTATGGGTCCATTTCCAAAATCTCATAATAATCTATATATACTCGTAGCCATTGATTATGTATCTAAATGGGCGGAAGCACAAGCTCTCCCAACTAACGATGCACGAGTTGTAGTCAACTTTTTAAAACGTCTTTTTGCAAGGTTTGGAACACCGAAAGCTTTAATAAGTGATCGGGGTACTCATTTCTGTAATAATCAACTTGAGAAAGTTCTTAAAAGATATGGAGTAACTCATAAAATCTCCACCGCATATCATCCACAAACAAGTGGACAAGTTGAAAATACCAACCGAGCTTTAAAACGTATTCTAGAGAAAACCGTAGGATCAAATCCGAAGGAATGGTCCATTAAATTGGAGGATGCACTCTGGGCTTTTAGAACAGCCTACAAAACTCCAATTGGAACCACACCTTTTAGACTTGTTTATGGAAAAGCATGTCATCTTCCAGTAGAAATTGAACACAAAGCATTTTGGGCTTTGAAGACATGTAATCTTGATTTACATGAAGCCGGACGTCTACGATTAAGTCAACTAAATGAATTAGAAGAATTAAGACATGAAGCATACGAAAATTCGTTAATCTATAAAGAAAGAACGAAGAAATGGCATGATAAAAGAATCAGAAGTTCAAAAGAATTTAAAGAAGGAGACAGAGTTCTTCTTTTCAATTCACGATTCAAGCTATTTCCTGGAAAATTGAAATCAAGATGGTCTGGACCATTCATAGTCAAAAGAGTTTTCCCATACGGAACGATAGAATTAATAAATTCAAATGGGATGGAATTTAAAGTTAATGGTCACAGAGTTAAACATTACATACATGGTCCGATGGAAGTCGACAACGAAGTTAATCACAATTTCGATACCACAGCTAACTAAGTGTGGGGAGAATCAAGTCTTTAAAGGATAATATGTATTTCTGTTAGAGTTAGATTGTCTGTTTTCATGTAGTTCTCGAAAATGGAACCCGAATGGTCTTTCCCTAGCAGACCCTAAAGAACTAGTCTTCTCCCCCCATTCTGAATTTTTATTTTTTTTAGGTTTTTACAAAATGAAGACTGCCTGTGAACTAAACCATGGTCTAATGCTACACGCTTTGATCACTAAACGTAATAATGACATACTACCGAGTGAAATAGTATCAGTAATCAGAGAAAGAATGGACGGAGTTAGAAAAGAATCCAGATGCGAAGATAATAAGTTACAATTTGGTAAAGGAAAATCAAAATCCGCAGCAAAAAGAAGAGCACGACACCTAGAACGATGTCACAAATGCGGAAAATGGTCACATGGAGGTAAATGTTCAAATAATCAAACCTATTCAAATACCGAATTTGTTACTTTATGCAGAGACGGACCGTTCATATGTTTAGAAGAAAAGATACTGAATGCTCGAGGTTACGCCTATGTAGCCATGGAAAACCAATTAAACCGACTATCTTATGAATGGGATAGATCATATAACTAAGAAATCTATTTCACAGGTATGTCTGTACAGTTTTTATTTTTATTTTTTTTTTATTTTTAACCTTTTGATAATAAACGCTAATTTGTTCGCTAAAAAGTATTAAATTGGTATTAAATAAAATTAGGTTTGGCGACCGAAATTATTGATATCATTCAAAAATTTATTACATCACTGCGAAATTTAACGTTTATTATAAGGTATAAATATCTTTAAACAATCAACCCAAAATATTTCAAAAATTCGTCATGAGTTAAATTAGGTCTTGGAACCGAAATTACTTTACCGAAAAGAGGGGCGCATATTTTTGATAATATTTGATTGATTAAAGTGGGATAAAAAGACAAAAAGATTTTTAATTTTATTTTTACCATGTTTTTAATCTTAATATTTAAATCTTAAATTAATATTGTAAACTCTGTAAAAACAATATATTTAAAATTGTAAATATTTAAAAAATTAATATAAGTTTGATATAAATTTATAAATTTTTAAATTAAAGTTGGTGTGAATTTTTAATTTTTAAAATATAAATTTTTAATTTTATGCATTTCAAATTTTAAGTTTGGTGTGAATTTTTAATATTAATTTTGAATTTTATATTTAAGTTGTGTGAATTTAAAAACAAAAATTTACTTTATCTCATTAAGTTAAGAATATGATTTTTAAAATTCGTCGTAAGTTGAAGACTAGGTCTTTGAACCGAAATTGCTTTACCCGAGGGAGGGACGAGAACTTTTATTATCATTATTTTTAATCTTATTGAATTAGAGTATGCCAAAAACATTGAAAAAACCCAAAAATCTTAGCTTTTAAAACAATCGCTACAAAAAGACAAATTTTAAAATTTTGTCGAAGGACGGACTAGGACATCGATCCGAAACGACCTCGTCCTAAATAACAAGGGAAACAAAATTTTAAAATTAATTACTTAATTGTTTTAATAAGTTAATGATTATAAAAAAAAAAAAAAAATAATATATACCAAACTCCGCGAGTCGCGGAGTTTGGAGGGTAAATCCCCGCGACTCGCGGAGGGGCCGGATTACAGAAAAAAAATAAAAAGAGCTGCACGATCAGTTTCAGTCCCCAACCCAAAAACTCAAAAACTGCTGCGAAAATAGACCCGAAAAACCCGAAAAACACCCCCAAAAATCCCAATTTTTAACCGTTAATCACCAAATTTTTTGCTAAAATCATGTTGAGAAGGATGCTATCTAAGAATTACTCAAGAAAAACGGTAAATTTCTACACCTAAACACCATTTAATTTGAAATTTGGTGTTCTTGAGCAAATTTTTCCCCAATTTGATTTTGATGCTTTTTAGTGTAATTAAGCTTAAATTGTTTATGTATTATGCTTGTATAACCTAGATTGATGCTGTTTAACATGATTAGAAGCCTTAAACTTCAAATTTTGAGTAATCTAGGGTTTGTGTTCTTGAGCAATTTGGGGCTTTTTGATATAAACAGGTTATGGCCGATTTTTGTCATGAATTGTTGCTAAAATAAGTAGTGTAACATATCTAGGTAGTTAAATGATCCAAACTTTGAGCCTAAACATGATTTTGAGAATTAAAGTGGACTTTTTCAAGTCTAAAATTCATGAACTTGATTTTTGAAAGATAATGCCATTTGAGACTTGTTTAATTGCTAGTAATGATTATTTTGACATGTTATTTGAGTTGAATGCTTATGAACTTGGCGAACATTTTCGTATATGCTTATTTGAAAAAGTGTAGATTTGATGAAAATATGAAAATGAGCTTAAGTTTGATATAAATTGATAATGTCATTGTAATTATTTTGATTGATGATTTTGCTGACACTAATGCATATTTGGATGCACAAAATTTGTGTTTGATGTGTTTTGCAGAATGAAAGGGGTGAATCTTCATCCCAAGCCCGCAATGCTCCTGCTGAGAATTTGGAACAACAGGAGGTGGATAACTACTACAAGCAGGATGTACCTCATCCAGTCATGACTTTTTCCGATATGCACTTGGAAGAGTTGCACCCGAACCTGAGATTTGACAGACTTTGGATAGATTATCCAAAATATCAACGGGGTTTGCATACTCTTCATTCCAAGGTTGTTGAGGTACCGAGGGTCATAGAATGGGGACCCTTAGAAGCTGTAGAATTGGCCGGGCCAATTAGGGAATTACTTGTACAGAGGTATGGTAATTCTTCTTTTAATGACTGGATATGTTTATTCACCATACGTAGACCTGTATATAAAGTATGGTGTGAAGAATTGTTATGTAGTATAGAGTTGAATGATCGGGTAGCTAGTTTAACCGATCGTTCTTTTATTAGATTTTTGTTAGGCGGTTCGATGCGCCACATGTCTTTACTGGACATGGCTAAGGCTTTACGTATATATACGCCTGAGGAGTTAGCGTCTGCCGATTGTAGAGGATTGATACTAAACGGTAGAAAGATAGATGAGAATTTTGATACACACGGTGTGTGGAGTCAAATGACAAGCCATCACCGTTTCAAAGGGGGAAATTACTCTTATTTGGATATAGATAGAGCCGAATTAAGAGTGATACATAGGTTTTTAGCTAATTCGATTACACAAAGGGGTAAGAACAAAGAAAAAGTAAATGAACAGGATTTGTTTTACCATATGTGTATTCGAGACCCACAAAGCGCTGTAAGTATACCATATTGTGTGGGTTATTATTTATCAGCTATGGTTCGGGGGATGCGACCACATAGCATAATAGGAGGTGGTATTTTTATTACATTGATTGGTGAATATCTCGGTGTGGATATAAGTCGGGGGGGATTATTACTAGAAGAGCCGGAACCCCGCGATACTATAGGTTTAAATGTATACCATGGTGCAAAAGTTTTGAAGAGGCGAAATAACGCCGCAGTACGATACCATGGTAGACATCCACAGGTGGAGAGAAACCAGCAACAAGGTAATGTAAGAGGGGGGAATGAGATGCAAGAAATGCATAGGTTTATAGCTTCTCAGGAATACGAAAATGCTAGACAGAGAGCATTTGAAGATTGGCAAGTTCATCAGAACCAAATCATAGCACATTGCTAACATATAGGTAGAAACTATATTCCTACACCGAAACCCATCTTCCCTCCTTGGTCTATAGAGATGCAGCCACCATATCCTACGTATGACCCTGCCGAAGCATTCTATAGCACTTATGGTTATGCCTGGAACCCCTATTGGTACCAATATCATCCTTAGTTTACTTATTATTTTTTTTATTTTGTAATTTGTAATTATTGATACATTTAATATTTTTGTTAACATTGTAATCATTTTTATAATTATCTAACTTTTATTCTTAGATTTTAATAATTTTTTGAATGTGGGGTAATATACCAAACTTCAAAAATATGTATATATGTTTGCAGTTTATCTTATGTACACAACAGGGTAAAACAACGCATTTTCAAAGACTGGCATTAAGTTCAGCAAAAGCAACTAATTTTTACGACAAGATGCAAAATATATGTGAAATAACAACAAGACGGAATGAACAAATGATGTGCACCATTTATCATTCAGCAAACAAACGCCAATATATTTGGAAACTTTGGTAAAATTTAATCATTTTCACACAAATCACCCTCAATAATTTAAATTGTTACTGATTTCTTGCAAATGAGGGCATTGCAAGATCTTAAGTGTGGGAAGGGATTAAATTCTTTCGGATTTTAAAATTTTTACTTTATACACTTGGTTACCATTAAAAATACTAGTAAAGCAGTAGTTATATTAGAATCTAGTGCTCTCTGATAAAAAAGAACAGCCCTAGTCTTATATACTGACTACCCAATTCTAGTAAAATTGGTCAAAATTTTTCAATTAAATGAATTCAAATCATGTTTATACATATTTATGAACGATAAAACTAGGTTTTAACACCGAAATTATTGTTACCTCGGAAAGGACATAAATTGAGAAACAAACTAAAATGTTAAAATTCATTTAAAATGGAATAGAGGACGATAAAAAGGAAAATAAAAGCCAAGTGTGGGAAAATTTACCAAGTTATTTTAAACATATGCCACATATATCTGTAACAAATAACTGAAAATACTTTTGCTTTGAACTAAACTAAACTGTTTTACCCGATGAAAGAAAAGAAGAGATGGATCTACACGATGAATCAATTCCATCATTAAAAGGAAGTAAAGTCTTCCGAAAAAGAAACGCGCTTCTTGATTTAGGTCATGAAGTTGTCGTCCAGACCAGCTGTAGGTTGACGAAAAATCTAGAAAAGTCATCACTAAAATCAGCAGGAAATCCACGGACCTCAGCATCAAACAGGGTCGCCAAGTGGTCAGATTTATCCTAACCATGAGAAGGATTTATCTCGTACAATGGGGGGGCACCATGCAAATTAGCTGGATAAGACTAATGAATCAGATCCCCAGAAAGGATAATCTCCTTAAAGATTAAAAATCAGCTTTTAAGACTGATATTACTCAATCCTAGAGATTGACCTTAAAGATTGAGAATTACAAACTCATGGAATTCAATGATATCTAAACTCGAGCTTGAACGAGAAAATATTTTGATCAAAATTATAAACCGATTTGTTTTCTGAAAACCCTATTTTCAATGCGTTCATTACCATTGAACGTAAAATCCTAGGAATTCACCTGGAATTCATTAGGTCACCTGAACTAAATCGGGTGTCAACCGTAAGAACGGTGGTTGCATAGCATGGTCAAAGACAGGACCTTGTGCCATACTGAAAAATTATAAGGGTGAGCTTTACTATTGCTCCTACCAAGGATAGTAATTGCGTCCAACACGTTATAGACCATAATCAAAAGCATGTCACGGGACATTGCCTTAACAGTTGCTTGTTCAACGCTTTCCTTTCAACCGGACGGTAGTTTACCGAAAGGTAATATACGGAACAAGTAAACTGGACGTGTTGCTTTCCTAATACAAGGTTAGCAAGTGGGTGACACAAAACCGCAAGTTTTGAGCTAAAATTTTCAAATCTAAAACCCACCAAACCCACAAAAATATTTTGCAAACACCGGTAAAGGGTTATCCCGGAAAACTTATCTAGGGTAAAAACTAGATTTAATTTTCAAAAGATCAAATGTTTTCATAAAGATCCAATTTCCTTAATGGATCTAAATTTTTATAGTCATGTGGGACTGTAAACCATATCGTTACTACCATTGTTTATACCGCCGTATAGAAATCACTGATGTACAAAGTGTGAAGAATAAAGAAGTGATTCTAGTATTTCAAGACGATATTGCTTGAGGACAAGCAACGCTCAATTGTGGGAATATTTGATAATGCTAAAAACGAACATATATTTCATAGCATTATTCCTCAAGAAAGACAAGCTTTTAGTTGCAATTGTTCTATTTACAAGTGATATTCGTTTAAATAATAAAAGGTGAAGACAAAAGACAGATTCGACGAATTGAAGACGCAAACGACCAAAAAGCTCAAAAGTACAAAAGACAATCAAAGAGGTTCCAATTATTGATAAGAAACGTCTCGAAATTACAAGAGTACAAGATTCAAAACGCAAAATACGAAATATAAAATTGTACGCAAGGACGTTCGAAAATCCGGAACCGGGACCAGAGTCAACTCTTAACGCTCGACGCAACGGACTAAAAATCACAAGTTAACTATGCATATAAATATAATATAATATATAATTAATTATATTAATTATATATATATTATATATATATAAAACCGTCGGCAGAGAAACTCCAAGGGTGTGAGCTGTAAATACATTCTCCGCGACTCGCGGAGTTTGAAGAGGATTTTGCCGCGAGTCGCGGAGCCCCAAAAATCAACTCTGGCTATAAAGCAAACCGAATTCTGATCATTTTTCATATTCTATTTCTCTCATCTCTCTATCTATACGATATATATATATATATATATAATTTATATTTTAATTTTAATTTTAATTATAATTCTAATAATAAGGGTATGTTAGCGAATGTTGTAAGGGTGTAAGTCGAAATTCTGTCCGTGTAACGCTACGCTATTTTTAATCATTGTAAGTTATGTTCAACCTTTTTACATTAATGTCTCGTAGCTAAGTTATTATTATGCTTATTTAAAACGAAGTAATCATGATGTTGGGCTAATTACTAAAATTGGGTAATTGGGCTTTGTACCATAATTGGGGTTTGGATAAAAGAACGATACTTGTGGAAATTAGACTATGGGCTATTAATGGGCTTTATATTTGTTTAACTAAATGAAAGTTTGTTAATGTTAATATAAAGATTTACAATTGGGCGTCCCTATAAATTACCATATACACTCGATCGGACACGATGGGCGGGTTATTTATATGAACGAATAATCGTTCATTTAACCGGACACGGGAATGGATTAATAGCCACTAGAATAATTAAAACAGGGGTGAAATTACATTCAAGGGTAATTGGTGTAATTGTTAACAAAGTAGTAAAACCTTGGTTTACACGCAGTCAATAACCTGGTGTATTCATTAAACAAAGTATTAAAACCTTGTTACAATTCGAATCCCCAATTAGTTGGAATATTTAACTTCGGGTATAAGAATAATTTGATGAGGACACTCGCACTTTATATTTATGACTGATGGACTGTTATGGACAAAAACCAGACGGACATATTAAATAATCCAGGAAAAAGGACAATTAACCCATGGGCATAAAACTAAAATCAACACGGCAAACATCATGATTACGGAAGTTTAAATAAGCATAATTCTTTTATTTCATATTTAATTTCCTTTATTTTATATTTAATTGCACTTCTAATTATCGCACTTTTATTTATTGTTGTTTAATCGCACTTTTAATTATCGTACTTTTTAATTATCGCAAGTTTATCGCACTTTTATTATTCGCAATTTCATTATCGTTATTTACTTTAAGTTTTAATTTAAGTCTTTTATTTATTTAATATTTTACATTAGGTTTTAACTGCGACTAAAGTTTTAAAATCGACAAACCGGTCATTAAACGGTAAAAACCCCCCTTTATAATAATAATATTACTTATATATATGTTTGTATTTTTATAAAAGTAAACTAATATAGCGTTGAGCTTTGTTTAAAGATTTCCCTGTGGAACGAACCGGACTTACTAAAAACTACACTACTGTACGATTAGGTACACTGCCTATAAGTGTTGTAGCAAGGTTTAAGTATATCCATTCTATAAATAAATAAATATCTTGTGTAAAATTGTATCGTATTTAATAGTGTTTTCTGCTAAAATTAATAACTATTTTATATACACCTCGCAAAACATCATACGTATACACTGGGTCATGGATTGATTCAAGATAATATTTATCGATTTATTTCTGTACATCTAACTGTGGACAACTAGTTGTAGGTTACTAACGAGGACAGCTGACTTAATAAACTTAAAACATCAAAATATATTAAAAGTGTTGTAAATATATTTTGAACATACTTTGATATATATGTATATATTGTTATAGGTTCGTGAATCAACCAGTGGCCAAGTCTTACTTCCCGACGAAGTAAAAATCTGTGAAAGTGAGTTATAGTCCCACTTTTAAAATCTAATATTTTTGGGATGAGAATACATGCAGGTTTTATAAATGATTTACAAAATAGACACAAGTACGTGAAACTACATTCTATGGTTGAATTATCGAAATCGAATATGCCCCTTTTTATTAAGTCTGGTAATCTAAGAATTAGGGAACAGACACCCTAATTGACGCGAATCCTAAAGATAGATCTATTGGGCCTAACAAACCCCATCCAAAGTACCGGATGCTTTAGTACTTCGAAATTTATATCATATCCGAAGGGTGTCCCGGAATGATGGGGATATTCTTATATATGCATCTTGTTAATGTCGGTTACCAGGTGTTCACCATATGAATGATTTTTATCTCTATGTATGGGATGTGTATTGAAATATGAAATCTTGTGGTCTATTATTATGATTTGATATATATAGGTTAAACCTATAACTCACCAACATTTTTGTTGACGTTTTAAGCATGTTTATTCTCAGGTGATTATTAAGAGCTTCCGCTATCGCATACTTAAATAAGGACGAGATTTGGAGTCCATGCTTGTATGATATTGTGTAAAAACTACATTCAAGAAACTTATTTTGTTGTAACATATTTGTATTGTAAACCATTATGTAATGGTCGTGTGTAAACAGGATATTTTAGATTATCATTATTTGATAATCTACGTAAAGCTTTTTAAAACCTTTATCTATGAAATAAAGGTTATGGTTTGTTTTAAAAATGAATGCAGTCTTTGAAAAACGTCTCATATAGAGGTCAAAACCTCGCAACGAAATCAATTAATATGGAACGTTTTTAATCAATGAGAACGGAACATTTCAATTACAACCCTGATGTTCTTCACCATGGGAAGCTCTTGTAGTTCTGAGGGTGCAAGTTCGTATATTGTACGTGTAACGGGTGCAGCTGCTGGCACCAAATCAGTCCGAAATTCGACTTCACGGTGGGGTGGACGTGTAACCTCAGGACAATCTCTAATAGTCGAGAAATATTCGGGTCTCTTAAATGTCGGCTCATCCTTACTTACATGTGCTAGAATTGCGAGACATTCTCGTCTCATGTACTTCTGGACCTTCGAGTAATTAGTGTAGCATGACGTTGTACAATTCTCCTCTCCGTACACCATTACTGTAGTGACGCGATCTTTTCCATGTTTATATATATTAAATGAAATTGATATTTACATGATTAAGTGTTTCCAACATGTTAAGCAATCAAACTTATTAATACTTGATTAATTGAAATAGGTTTTATATAGACAATTGACCACCCAAGTTGACCGGTGATTCACGAACGTTAAAACTTGTAAAAACTATATGATGACAAACATATGGATATATATATATATAGTTATCATGATATTATGATAAGTATGTACCTCATTAAGTATTTTAACAATGAGTTATATACATAAAAATGAGAGTATTGAATTAAGAAACTTGAAAACGGTATATATAATGATTATCGTTATAACAACGTCTTACTAATTACATATGAATCATTTTAAGATATTGATACACTATATATAAACATGTTAAATGATAAGTAAACATATCATTAAGTATAATAACAATGAACTAAATATGTAAAAACAAGACTACTAACTTAAGGATTTCGAAACGAGACATATATGTAACGATTATCGTTGTAACGACATTTAACTGTAAATATATCATATTAAGATATATTAATACATCATTATATCATGATAATGTAATAATTTAACATCTCATTAGATATAATAAATAATGTGTTAACAACATTTAACAAGATCGTTAACTTAAAGTTTTCAAAACAACATTTACATGTAACGACTAACGATGACTTAATGACTCAGTTAAAATGTATATACATGTAGTGTTTTAATATATATTCATACATTTTGAAAGACTTCAAGACACTTATCCAAGTACTTCAACTAAACAAAAATGCTTACGATTACATCCTCATTCATTTTCATCAACAATTCTACTCGTATGCACTCGTATTTGTATTTGTACAATACACAGCTTCTAAATGTATTTACTATTGGTATATGTACTCCAATGATTAGCTCTTAGCAGCCCATATGAGTCACCTAACCATGTGGGAACCATCATTTAACATCTAGCATGACTTATGAGCAAAGAAACAAAAACAAGAACTCCTTTTAACCTCACTCACCTTCACCACTCACCACCTACTCCATTTCACTTCCAATTTTCTTCCCAATTCTCTCTCAAAACACACACACACTCTTCTATGAACATCTAAGTTACTATTTTTCCAAAAAAAATCATCAAATACAAGTTTTGGTTATTACCTTTAATAATCATAAAAACAATTACTCAAGAACACATCAAGAACACTTCCAAGTTTACAAGTTTACTTCCAAGTTTCCTAATCCATTCCAAGCAATCATCTAAGATCAAGAAACCTTTGTTATTTACAGTAGGTTATCTTTCTAAATCAAGGTAATATTCATATTCAAGCTTTGATTCAATTTCTATAACTATAACTATCTTAATTCGAGTAATAATCTTACTTGAACTTGTTTTTGTGTCATGATTCTATTTCAAGAACTTCCAAGCCATCAAAGATCCTTTGAAGCTCAAGTTATTTTTCATCATTTCTAGTAGGTTTACCTACTAAACTTAAGGTAGTAATGATGTTCATAACATCATTCGATTCATATATGTATAACTATCTTATTCGAATATTTGAACATGTAATCACTAGAACATAGTTTAGTTAATTCTAAACTTGTTCGCAAACAAAAGTTAATCCTTCTAACTTCACTTTTAAAATCAACTAAACACATTTTATATATCTATATGATATGTTAACTTAATGATTTAAAACCTGGAAACACGAAAAACACCGTAAAACTGGATATACGCCGTCGTAGTAACACCGCAGGCTTTTTTGGGTTATTTAATTAAAAACTATGATAAACTTTGATTTAAAAGTTGTGCTTCTGGGAAAATTATTTTTCTTATGAACATGAAACTATATCCAAAAATCATGATTAAACTCAAAGTGGAAGTATGTTTTCCAAAATGGTCATCTAGACGTCGTTCTTTCGACTGAAATGACTACCTTTACAAAAATGACTTGTAACCTGTATTTCCGACTATAAACTTATACCTTTTCTGTTTAGATTCATAAACTTAAGTTTAATATGAAACCATAGCAACTTGAATCACTCAAAACGGATTTAAAACGAAGAAGTTATGGGTAAAACAAGATTGGATATTTTTGCTTGTTGTAACTACGTGAAAATTGGTAACAACTCTATATTAATCATATCCTAGCTAACTCATATTGTATTATACATGTATTCTAATATATTATGTAATCTTGGGATACCATAGACACGTATGTAAATGTTTTGACATATCATATCGACCCATGTATATATATTATTTGGAACAACCATAGACACTCTATATGCAGTAATGTTGGAGTTAGCTATACAGGGTTGAGGTTGATTCCAAAAATATATATACTTTGAGTTGTGATCTAGCCTGAGACGTGTATACATTGGGTTGTGGATTGATTCAAGATAATATATATCGATTTATTTCTGTACATCTAACTGTGGACAACTAGTTATAGGTTACTAACGAGGACAGCTGACTTAATAAACTTAAAACAATAAAATGTATTAAAAATGTTGTAAATAGATTTTGAACATACTTTGATATATATATACATATTTGTTATAGGTTCGTGAATCGACCAGTGGCCAAGTCTTACTTCCCGACGAAGTAAAAAATCTGTGAAAGTGAGTTATATTCCCACTTTTAAAATCTAATATTTTTGGGATGAGAATACATGCAGCTTTCTAAATGTTTTACAAAATAGATACAAGTATGCGAAACTACATTCTATGGTTGGATTCTTAAACCGAATATTGCCCCTTCAAGTCTGGTAGCCTAAGAATTAGGGAAATGAACCTTAATTGACGCGGATCCTAAAGATAGATCTATGGACCTAACAAACCCCATTCTGGAATTTGGAATGCTTTAATACTTCGATTTATATGGTGATTGCGATTGCCAATTTATAACATACTTGCGAGTATGCGGGGAATATTCTATATGCATTATGTTAATGTCGGTTACCAGGTGTTCATCATAGAATAATTTTTATACACTTGCGAGTGTAGGATTATTGAATAAATGAAATCTTGTGGTCTATTATATTAATTTGATAATATATAGGTTAAACCTATAACTCGCCAACATTTTTGTTGACGTTTAAAGCATGTTTATTCTCAAGTGATTATTAAGAGCTTCCGCTATTGCATGCTAATATATGGACAAGACTTGGTGTCAGCATGCTTGTATAATATTGTTTAAAACTGCATTCGAGATTTACTTTGTTGTAACATATTAATATTGTAAACCAATATGTATTGGTAGTGTGTAAGTGTGATATTTTTAGATTATCATTTCTGATAATCTAGGTGGTGTCCTTTTAACCTTGTCGATAAAATAAAGGTTATGGTTTGTTTTAAAAACGAATGCAGTCTTTTAAAAAAAACGTCTCATATAGAGGTCAAAACCTCGCAACGAAATCAATTAATATGGAACGTTTATAATCAATATGAACGGGACATTTCAGTTGGTATCCGAGCATTGGTCTTAGAGAACCAGAAAATTTGCATTAGTGTGTCTTATCGAGTTTGTTAGGATGCATTAGTGAGTCTGGACTTCGACCGTGTTTTCTTTAAAAATGATTGCTTAATATTTTTTTGTTAGAAACTACAAATTGTAACATGTAAATATTATGTGATAAATTAATCTCTTAACATGTTTGATATTGTTTGATAGATGTCTACCTCTAGTACAAATCCCATCGACTCACCTAATAACAATGAAGAGTCGAATATATATTGGGAAGATTCACAAATTCCCGAAGAGGAACCGGAAGAGGAGGAACCGGAAAAAGAGGAACCGGAAGAGGAGGAACCGGAAGAAGAAGAGGTTCCGGAGGAAGAAATATTGATACCTACAGTAAATCGATTAAATAAAAGAAAATCCTCAACCAACGGACCAAAGTTAAAAATGGTCAATGGTGTTTCCGCCAAGGAAGCAAATATTGGGAAGATTACCAATTTTCCGATGAATCGGATCCCGATGAGGATTCCGATGATGTTATAGAAATTACCTCGAACCAATTTAATAAAGCAAAAGAAAATAATAGGAGAAAAGGTATAAAAATAGAGAAACCTGATTCCAACCCCGATGAACTTTATATGTATCGGCAACATCCGTATTTCCTAAAATGTAACAATAACCCGGGAACCTCTAAACCACCAGGTTTTTCTAAATCATTGTGGAAAATAACGGCTCGTATTAGAGGAACACCATATATCCCTAGAAAATTAGGAAAACAAACCAAGTCTGAAGAAAAAGAAACCAGTGATTCAGATTAGAGGGTTGTAATTATGTTGTGTATTATATGTATTGTAGTGTGCTTGTGCTTGTACTTTTATGTTCTATGTAAAAATTGTTTGTATTATTTGTTAATTATCTTTTACGAATCTAATCCTTGTCTAATTTACAGTATAAAAACAAAATGGACGTTAAGGGTAGACAACCAAATATTTTAGAAGACCTACCAGAGGATATGATTGAGGAAATCTTGTCTAGAGTTGGTCAGAATTCATCAGCACATTTAGTTATGGCGAAATTAACTTGTCAAACATTTGAAAGACTTTCCAGAAATGCCTTAGTTTATAAAAGGCTTTCCTTTGATAGGTGGGGTATATCACATTGGGGAGACCGTAAGTTACGCCGTGTTTTCTTTAAAGCGTTAAATGCGAGGAACCCAAATGCAATTTTACGCTATGGGTTAAGAACCTATTTTGACTCAACATATCCCAACATAGGGTTTCGTGAGTTAGAAAGAGCTTCTAACATGCAACCTAAAGAAGCATGTTAAACTTACGGGTTAGTGGTGTTCGCTTCTTACCAAAGTGAGAAAACGAACATCGGGTTACAACTTTTAAATAAAACCTTCCCTCAAGTGATGGATTCAGTAGTTGGGGTGAGAAACAAGGTTTTTAGATTATTACGGGGCTGTTGGACATTACGAAACCCTCGTCCTTTTGACGACATTACAACATGCTGCCTAGCCAAATGTCATAACGGTTACTTTCCACAAGACCAAGGATGGGAAGTCGTCTTATTAAAACCAGAATGCATGACTTGTTTCTAGACTTTTGAATTACGTGTCTTTATTTCTTTTGCTGAACAACTTGCGTATTAACTAGAATTGTCTTTATAGCTGCCGAGTAGCAAAGTTATTATGTGCTATATTTCATCCTATATGTATAATAGCGGTATTGTAAGTTTGTAAAATATTGTATAAAAGTTTGAACGCGAAATATTATTATAATCAGTTTTTCATATAGAATTGTAGTAGTTAAATTGTATATTAGCTACTAAGTATGAACTTAACGGGCAGGTACTACCCCGAATTAAAACTATAAAACGCTAATATGAAGAAAAAGCTTTTATAAATGAGTTCATATTATGCTACGAAATACTATTGACTAATCTTAATATTCTATATGATTAACTTAATTCTTTTGGGCTATTTTTGAAGGAAATGGCACCGACGACTCGTCAGAATTTGAACATGAGCGAGGAAGACTTCCGTGTTTTCCTTGCAGCAAACATAGCTGCAGTACAGGCTGCGATGCAAAATAACAATAACTCTGGATCTAGCAGTGGAACTAATTCCACAAGAAATCGTGTAGGATGCTCCTACAAAGAATTCACTGCCTGCAAACCTTTGGAATTTGATGGAACCGAAGGACCAATTGGATTGAAACGAAGGACCGAGAAAGTCGAATCGGTGTTTGCCATAAGTAAGTGTACTGAAGAGGACAAAGTTAAGTACACTACGCATACCTTCACAGGTACTGCGTTAACGTGGTGGAACACCTATCTTGAACAGGTAGGACAAAATGCTGATTACGCACTACCGTGGTTGGCATTCAAGCAATTGATGAACGAGCAGTACCGTCCAAGAAACGAAGTCAATAAGCTCAAGGTAGAACTTAGAGAGTTACGAACACAAGGGTTCGACATTACCACATATGAACGACGATTCATAGAGTTGTGCCTATTGTGTCCGGGAGTGTTCGAAGATGAAGAAGAGAAGATCGACGCGTTTGTAAAAGGGTTACCAGTAAGGATTCAAGAAGATGTGAGTTCACACGAGCCCACTTCCATACAAAAGGCAAGTCGAATGGCTCATAAACTTATAAATCAGATTGAGGAGAGAATTAAAGAGCAAGCGACCGAAGAAGCCAACACAAAACAAGTCAAGAGGAAGTGGGAAGAAAACAGTGACAAGAGTCACCAATACAACAACAACAACAATAATCGCAATTACAAACGCAATAACTACCACCACAACCGCAACTTTAACCGCAACAACAATAACAATGCCAACAACAACTACAATAACCTTTCCAACAATAACAACAACCGCAACAACAACAACAACAACAACAACAATCCCAACAATAACAACCAGAGGCAGAAACCATGCCAGAGGTGTGAAGGATACCATCTGACTGGGCTTTGTATGACATCGTATACTAAGTGTAATAGAAAGGGTCATGGTACGATGAAGTGTGAAGTTTATGGACCAATGGCTAACAAGAATAAAGGAACAAATAATGTCGGAACAAATAATACCGCCATTATTTGTTATGGATGTGGGAAGCCGGGTCATATCAGAAACGAATGCCCAAATCATGGGAATACTAATGGACAGGGCCGCGGAAGAGTTTTCAATATTAATACGGCAGAAGCGCAAGAAGACCCGGAGCTTGTTACGGGTACGTTTCTTATTGATTAAAAACCTGCTTATGTTTTATTTGATTCGGGTGCGGATAGAAGCTATATGAGTAGAGATTTTTGTGCTAAATTAAGTGGTCCATTGACGCCTATGAATAATAAATTTTTACTCGAATTAGCAAACGGTAAATTAATTTTGGCAGAAAAAATATGTCGGAATCGATAAATTAAACTGGTTAGCGAAACGTTTAAGATTGATTTGATACCAGTAGAGTTAGGGAGTTTTGATGTAATAATTGGCATGGACTGGTTGAAAAAGAAGAGAGCAGAGATCGTATGTTACAAAAATGCAATTCGCATTGTACGAAAAGAAGGGAAACCCTTAATGGTATACGGAGAAAAGAGCAACGCGAAGTTAAATCTTATTAGTAATTTGAAGGTGCAAAAACTAATAAGAAAAGGTTATTACGTCATTCTAGCACACATCGAGGAAGTTAAACCTGAAGAAAAGAACATCAGTGATGTTCCTGTCGCAAAAGAATTTCTCGATATATTTCCGAAAGAATTACCGGGATTACCCCCACATCGATCCGTTGAATTTCAAATAGACCTTGTACCAGGAGCTGCACCAATAGCTCGTGCTCCATACAGACTTGCACCCAGTGAAATGAAGGAACTCCAAAACCAACTACAAAAAATTTTAGAGCGTGGTTTTATACGACCAAGTACATCACAATGGGGAGCTCCTGTTTTGTTTGTCAAAAAGAAGGATGGTACATTCAGGTTGTGTATCGACTACCGAGAGTTGAACAAACTTACCATCAAGAACCGTTATCCATTACCGAGAATTGACGACTTTTTTGATCAACTACAAGGCTCGTCAGTTTATTCGAAGATTGATTTACGTTCTGGGTATCATCAAATGCGGGTGAAGGAGGATGATATTCCGAAGACTGCTTTTAGAACGCGTTACGGTCATTACGAGTTTATGGTTATGCCGTTTGGGTTGACTAACGCACCTGCTGTGTTCATGGACCCCACGAACCGAGTGTATGGACCATACCTTGACAAGTTTGTCATTGTTTTCATCGATGACATACTAATTACTCAAAGAATGATCAAGAGCACGAAGAACATTTTAAGAAAAGTGCTAGAGTTGTTGAGGAAAGAAAAACTGTACGCTAAATTTTCAAAGTGTGCATTTTGGTTGGAAGAAGTTTAATTCCTCAGTCACATAGTGAACAAAGAAGGTATTCAGGTGGATCCAGCAAAGATTGAAACCATTGAAAAGTGGAAAATCCCGAAAACTTCGAAGCATATATGTCAATTTTTAGGATTGGCTGGTTACTATAGAAGATTCATTCAAGATTTTTCCAAAATAGCAAAACCCTTGACTGCATTAACGCATAAAGGGAATAAATTTGAATGGAAGGATGAGCAGGAGAAAGCGTTTCAATTGTTGAAGAAAAAGTTAACTACGGTACCTATATTGTCATTACCTGAAGGGAATGATGATTTTGTGATATATTGTGACGCCTCAAAGCAAGGTATCGGTTGTGTATTAATGCAATGAATAAAGGTAATTGCTTATGCATCTAGACAATTGAAGATTCACGAGCATAATTATACGACGCATGATTTGGAATTAGGCGCGGTTGTTTTTGCATTAAAGACTTGGAGGCACTACTTATATGGGGTCAAAAGTATTATACATACAGATCACAAAAGTCTCCAATACATATTTAATCAGAAACAACTAAACATGAGACAGCGTAGGTGGATTGAGTTATTAAATGATTACGATTTCGAGATTCGTTACCACCCGGGGAAGGCAAATGTGGTAGCCGACGCCTTGAGCAGAAAGGACAGAGAACCCATTCTAGTAAAAGCTATGAATATAATGATTCATAATAACCTTACTACTCAAATAAAGGAGGCGCAACAAGGAGTTTTAAAAGAAGGAAATTTAAAGGATGAAATACCCAAAGGATCGGAGAAGCATCTTAATATACGGGAAGACGGAATCCGGTATAGGGATGAAAGGATTTGAGTACCAAAATTTGGAGATATGAGAGAAATGGTACTTAGAGAAGCTCATAAAACCAGATACTCAATACATCCTGGAACGGGGAAGATGTACAAGGATCTCAAGAAACATTTTTGGTGGCCGAGTATGAAAGCCGATGTTGCTAAATACGTAGGAGAATGTTTGACGTGTTCTAAGGTCAAAGCTGAGCATCAGAAACCATCAGGTCTACTTCAACAACCCGAAATCCCGGAATGGAAATGGGAAAACATTACCATGGATTTCATCACTAAATTGCCAAGGACTGCAAGTGGTTTTGATACTATTTGGGTAATAGTTAATCGTCTCACCAAATCAGCACACTTCCTGCCAATAAGAGAAGATGACAAGATGGAGAAGTTAGCACGACTGTATTTGAAGGAAGTCGTCTCTAGACATGGAATACCAATCTCTATTATCTCTGATAGGGATGGTAGATTTATTTCAAGATTCTGGCAGACATTACAGCAAGCGTTAGGAACTCGTCTAGACGTGAGTACTACCTATCATCCACAAACTGATGGGTAGAGCGAAAGGACGATACAAATGCTTGAAGACATGCTACGAGCATGTGTTATTGATTTCGAAAACAATTGGGATCGACATCTACCATTAGCAGAATTTTCCTACAACAACAGCTACCATTCAAGCATTGAGATGGCGCCACTTGAAGTACTTTATGGTAGAAAGTGCAGATCTACGATTTATTGGAGTGAAGTGGGGGATAAATAGATTACGGGTCCGGAGATAATACATAGATTACGGGTCCGGAGATAATACAAGAAACTACCAAGAAGATCATCCAAATTCAACAACGGTTGAAAACCGCCCAAAGTCGACAAAAGAGCTACGCTGACATTAAAAGAAAAGATATAGAATTTGAAATTGTAGAGATGGTCATTCTTAAAGTTGCACCTTGGAAAGGCGTTGTTCGATTTGGTAAACGAGGGAAATTAAATCCAAGGTATATTGGACCATTCAAGATTATTGATCGTGTCGGACCAGTAGCTTACCGACTTGAGTTACATCAATAACTCGCCACTGTACATAACACTTTCCACGTCTCGAATTTGAAGAAATGTTTTGCTAAAGAAGATCTCACTATTCCGTTATACAAAATCCAAATCAACGAAAAACTTCAATTCATCGAAGAACCCGTCGAAATAATGGATCGTGAGGTTAAAAGACTTAAGAAAAACAAGATACCAATTGTTAAGGTTCGATGGAATGCTCGTAGAAGACCCGAGTTCACCTGGAAACGAGAAGATTAGATGAAGAAGAAATACCCGCACCTATTTCCGAAAGATACGTCAACACCTCCAACTGCTTAAAATTTCGGGACGAAATTTATTTAACGGGTAGGTACTGTAGTGACCCGAACTTTCCATGTTTATATATATTAAATGAAATTGATATTTATATGATTAAGTGTTTCCAACATGTTAAGCAATCAAACTTGTTAAGACTTGATTAATTGAAATAGGTTTTATATAGACAATTGACCACCCAAGTTGACCGGCGATTCATGAACGTTAAAATTTGTAAAAACTATATGATGACATACATATGGATATATATATATATATAGTTATCATGATATTATGATAAGTATGTACCTCATTAAGTATTTTAACAATGAGTTATATACATAAAAATGAGACTACTGAATTAAGAAACGTGAAAACGGTATATATAACGATTATCGTTATAACAACGTCTTACTAATTACATATGAATCATTTTAAGATATTGATACACTACATATAAACATGTTAAATGATAAGTAAACATATCATTAAGTATAATAACAATGAACTACATATGTAAAAACAAGACTACTAACTTAAGGATTTCGAAACGAGACATATATGTAACGATTATCGTTGTAACAACATTTAACTGTATATATATCATATTAAGATATATTAATACATCATTATATCATGATAATGTAATAATTTAACATCTCATTAGATATAATAAATAATGTGTTAACAACATTTAACAAGATCGTTAACTTAAAGGTTTCAAAACAACATTTACATGTAACGACTAATGATGACTTAACGAGTCAGTTAAAATGTATATAAATGTAGTGTTTTAATATGTATTCATACACTTTTGAAACACTTCAAGACACTTATCCAAGTACTTCTACTTAACAAAAATTCTTACAATTACATCCTCATTCATTTTCATCAACAATTCTACTCGTATGCACTCGTATTTGTACTTGTACAATACACAGCTTCTAAATGTATTTACTATTGGTATATACACTCCAATGATCAGCTCTTAGCAGTCCATGTGAGTCACCTAACCATGTGAGAACCATAATTTAACATCTAGCATGACTTATGAGCAACGAAACAAAAACAAAAACTCCTTTTAACCCCACTCACCTTCACCACTCACCACCTACTCCATTTCACTTCCAATTTTCTTCCCAATTCTCTCTCAAAACACACACACTCTTCCATGAACGTCTAAGTTACTATTTTTCCAGCAAAAATCATCAAATTCAAGCTTTGGTTATTACCTATAATCATCCTAGAAACAATTACTCAAGAACACATCAAGAACACTTCCAAGTTTACAAGTTTACTTCCAAGTTTCCTAATCCATTCCAAGCAATCATCTAAGATCAAGAAACCTTTGTTATTTACAGTAGGTTATCTTTCTAAATCAAGGTAATATTCATTTTCAAGCTTTGATTCAATTTCTATAAATATAACTATCTTAATTCGAGTAATAATCTTACTTGAACTTGTTTTTGTATCATGATTCTATTTCAAGAACTTCCAAGCCATCAAAGATCCTTTGAAGCTTAAGTTATTTTTTCGTCATTTCCAGTAGGTTTACCTACTAAACTTGAGGTAGTAATGATGTTCATAACATCATTCGATTCATATATGTATAACTATCTTATTCGAAGATTTGAACATGTAATCACTAGAACATAGTTTAGTTAATTCTAAACTTGTTCGCAAACAAAAGTTAATCCTTCTAACTTGACTTTTAAAATCAAATAAACACATGTTCTATATCTATATGATATGCTAACTTAATGATTTAAAACCTGAAAACACGAAAAATACCGTAAAATTGGATATACGCCGTCGTAGTAACACCGCGGGCTGTTTTGGGTTAGTTAATTAAAAACTATGATAAACTTTGATTTAAAAGTTGTTCTTTTGGGAAAATTATTTTTATTATGAACATGAAACTATATCCAAAAATCATGGTTAAACTCAAAGTGGAAGTATGTTTTCCAAAATGGTCATCTAGACGTCGTTCTTTCGACTGAAATGACTACCTTTACAAAAACGACTTGTAACCCGTACTTCCGACTATAAACTTATACTTTTTATGTTTAGATTCATAAACTTAAGTTCAATATGAAACCATAGCAACTTGAATCACTCAAAATGGATTTAAAACGAAGAAGTTATGGATAAAACAAGATTGGATATTTTTGCTTGTTATAACTACGTGAAAATTGGTAACAACTCTATATTAATCATATCCTAGCTAACTCATATTGTATTATACATGTATTCTAATATATTATGTAATCTTGGGATACCATAGACACGTATGCAAATGTTTTGACATATCATATCGACCCATGTATATATATTATTTGGAACAACCATAGACACTCTATATGCTGTAATGTTGGAGTTAGCTATACAGGGTTGAGGTTGATTCTAAAAATATATATACTTTGAGTTGTGATCTAGCCTGAAATGTGTATACACTGGGTCGTGGATTGATTCAAGATAATATATATCGATTTATTTCTGTACATCTAACTGTGGACAACTAGTTGTAGGTTACTAACGAGGACAGCTGACTTAATAAACTTAAAACAGTAAAACATATTAAAAATGTTGTAAATATATTTTGAACATACTTTGATATATATGTACATATTTGTTATAGGTTCGTGAATCGACCAGTGGCCAAGTCTTACTTCCCGACGAAGTAAAAATCTGTGAAAGTGAGTTATAGTCCCACTTTTAAAATCTAATATTTTTGGGATGAGAATACATGCAGCTTTCTAAATGTTTTATAAAATAGACACAAGTACGCGAAACTACATTCTATGGTTGGATTATTAAACAGAATATTGCCCTTCAAGTCTGGTAGCCTAAGAATTAGGGAAATGACCTCTAATTGACGTGAATCCTAAAGATAGATCTATGGGCCTAACAAACCCCATTCTGGAATTTGGAATGCTTTAATACTTCGATTTATATGGTGATTGTGATTGCCAATTTATGACAGACTTGCGAGTATGCAGGGAATATTCTATATGCATTATGTTAATGTCGGTTACCAGGTGTTCATCATAGAATGATTTTTATACACTTGCGAGTGTAGGATTATTGAATAAATGAAATCTTGTGGTCTATTATATTAATTTGATAATATATAGGTTAAACCTATAACTCACCAACATTTTTGTTGACGTTTAAAGCATGTTTATTCTCAGGTGATTATTAAGAGCTTCCGCTATTGCATGCTAATATATGGACAAGACTAGGTGTCAGCATGCTTGTATAATATTGTTTAAAACTGCATTCGAGATTTACTTTGTTGTAACATATTAATATTGTAAACCAATATGTATTGGTAGTGTGTAAGTGTGATATTTTTAGATTATCATTTCTGATAATCTAGGTGGTATCCTTTTAACCTTGTCGATAAAATAAAGGTTATGGTTTGTTTTAAAAATGAATGCAGTCTTTTAAAAAAAACGTCTCATATAGAGGTCAAAACCTCGCAACAAAATCAATTAATATGGAATGTTTATAATCAATATGAACGGGACATTTCAATTATCGTCGGTGAAAGGAATTCGAATAGCCTTCTGGTCGTAGCTGCCTTGGTTGTATCATCAGGTAACCAGTTTGTTTCAACCACGAGGTTAAAACTTCTCAGTTTAATAGTTCTATAGAGTACACGTTGTTCAAGGAAGGTACATGTTTATAAATGTTGTGACCAAATTCTCTAGCGTTAAAGCTTCTCTCAGCACCGGTGTTGACAGCATATATAAACATTATAGTTGATGAGCGAGAACCTGATGATTTTCATGGAAAACGAAAATGAACAAGGTGTAATGGCAACTCAAACAAAATCTGATATTTAATCGAAAAGGGTTGGCACAAACTCCCAGACGGGTGTGTCTCGCGGGAATCGATGAAGTGTAGTTCGCTTCGATGTGTTCAAAGTTGGTTGGTAATGTTTGTGGGTATAACAAAGATGATTGCCGCTTGAGAAAAGTACGTTGAGACAGAACGAGAAAGGATACGGTAACAAGTAGTATTACTAGTAGTAATAAGTGATGGTGTCAGCGATAAATAGCGATGGGTTGTGATAAGCAGTGATGATAGTAGTGATGTACAAGTTGTTAGGTAGCATGCTCGCATCATAAGTATATACACATGTATTCTAATGCACCCAATAAGGCATAATAGTCACCAGTCGGTAGGCTCGTGTTTGTAAAACAAAATTATGCACGGCGGGTGGCTGAATGATAGGTAAGTTGGGAATCGAGTGGACAATATCTACTACGTATTGTGTGGGCTGTTACCAGGAAATCCTCCTCTAAAGACGTATCAGAATTGAGTTGTGATGCACAGTAGTGAGTAGTAAAGCGTGGATGTGTTAGTGGTGATGAGTAGTACTTGGTAGTGGTAAGTAGTAATGATTAGTATTGAGTAGTAGCAAGTAGCAAGGGGTAGCAGTAAGTAGTATCTAGTAACGATAAACAGTGAGAAGTAGTGATCAGTTGTGACTAGCAGTGAGAGGCGGCGTTGAGTAGTAGTTAGTAGTGTTAAAAAGTGTTGTGTAGTGGTATGAGGTGATGAGTGTGTTCAAGTAGTGTCTTTGTAGTGACAAGTAGTGATCGCTGGTGGCGGTCAGTGTCAAGCAGTGACGAGTTGTGTCATGATTACAAGTTACTTACAAGTTATGTTAACAATTAGTTTGCACATTGTATGTTTCTTCTCACATTTGGGATTACACGGTTTGTTTTCTAAACGTTGATTATCCAAGTAACCTACTTGACTCGGCCCCAATTCCTTATTTTGCGATGTCGGAACTTCCATTTGAGTTACCGTAATGTAATCCCGGTCATTACATTACGCTATCTCACATTTCCATTCGACATCAATCCATGAGTTCAAGATGGCGTAGTCAACTTAATTCAGTTAAACCTCGCATTGCGTGTACGTATGCGATTCGTAGTATAGCGTTTAGTTCAAGTCCTTATCATATGGGTATAAGGTGTATATGTATGTGGTGATATGTGTAGCCCTACATGTAGCATTGTGAGGCAAATAGTGCAGGTATGGTGTATAAAAGTCGTCCAAGACACACGGCTATAGACTAGATTTCACTAATGCACCCTACGGTTAGACACACTAATGTATCCTAGTTCCCTATAGCCACAGCTCTGATACCAACTTTAACACCCCGTCAAAAATCCCTTTAACGAAATGTTAACTCTGGTCCCAGTGCTTGGCTTGACTTCTACGTAACAGTAATATTCTACAACGGAAGCAATTAATACCTGAGAATAAAACACGCAAAACGGATCAACAATAATGTTGAGTGAATCTACAGGTTTTAGGTAAACAATACAGTATGTTTAAGAAATAATATTCCGAAAAACGTTTATTAGTGGAAGACCACCAAGGTTCAATGTTAAAGTTTTTAGACAACACCGTTTCTCATTCCAAAAGTTTGTTGACACTACTATGTCAAGTTTCAAATATCTGTAAACAATACCATGTCAATTTTTATCTCATGTTGTTCATAAACCACAGTTTTACATAACGTTGTATAGCATCTGAAAAACAGTTATCAGAAAAATAGTTTAAATTTCCTTGACCACGAGATTTTACAAGTACAACACAAGTTGCCAAAAACGTTTGCATAATCTGAGCACCTGAATACTAGCAATGACCCGAGTATAAAAGCCACTATACCCGCATTTACCTCCTAAAATGTTATACACTTGTTCGAGCGTATCTAATGTTCAAAATAAATGCACCACAGTTTTTATAGCGGGTGAGGTTGTCAACCTAACGAATCCGTCCATCTAAATCGTGCTTACACCGATGGTATTAAAAGTATTCAAGCTAGAGGCTTTGTGAACAAAATCAATATGCATATATAGTACTCGCGTCAATACAAAAGCAATTTATAAAGTAAGTATAACAGCGTGTATTCTCATCCCTGAAAACATGTAAAAAGCGGGACTGTAGACTCACCTTTGAATAAAGCTCGGATGACAGACAAAAACTTGTACGGTTTACAGCTGAATAATGCAACCTAAGTATACGTATTTAGGTTGGTCAATATATGTATCTTAAATAAGGGTGGTTTCATAGTATAAGTTGTCTTATTGCTCGACTCGACGCGTTTCAAAGTAAAAGTCAACTATATCATGCAAGTCAAACAAAGTCAACCGAAGTCAAACTGAAAGTCAAACTTGGTCAATGTAGTCAACTAAAGTCAACATCAATAGGTTCATGTCAAATGTTGGTCATCATGTCAAACTTAAGTCACACAATACGTTTCAGGTCATTAAAGATCATTTTCACAATTTTAGTTTATCGTTGTGCACAAAGTTCATGAACACGTAGTATACTTAGCACAATATCTCATAGTACAAAATTCACTTAAACATGGAAAACTCCAGATCATAAATATACTTAAAATATATTCCAAAAAGTCCGGCCAGGGACTCATACGATAAGTAAAAGTCAGGAATCAGAAGGGGTACATTTGGGGTTTGCCCAGTCAGTTTCTGACCGCGCACTGATTTCGTTTTGGCTATAACCGGAGTTAGGGACATGAAATTGATACAAGACTAATGTACATAGTTCAAGGACAAGTCAAAGTAACACATATCAAAAATCTAGCAACTTTTGTTAAGCCAATTTGTACAGTTTATTCATGCAAGTTGAATGTTCAATTTTTCAGCTCAAATCAGAAGTCACACAAAGTATGACACTAGTGTGCCCAATGCATAAAGTTTCGGAGTTTTCAATAAACTAACCATAAGTCACATATCATGTCAAAATTCATATTCCAGAAGTTTACATGATCATTCAATAAACACAATCCACATAGTATAAAACAGAGAGCAATTTACAGATTCGATTCTAGTTTAGTTAGCCACATTCGCACGCGATTATCTGAAGATCTAGATACAATTAGCCTATGATATCTACATGAAAGGTGAAGTAATTTTTGTGTAAATTTCAAATATGTAAAGCTTTAATCACAGAAGTTAACACATTTTATCATACAAAGTTATTTTCATGCAAGTGCTATATAAAACTACTTTTACACTAATTCAAGCATATCTCGGGTTATACATAAGCAAACGACATGATATCCTAGTCTAAATTGAGTGTTTTTAAATTATATTTCCAGTGGTATAAGTTTCACATGCCAATTTGTGGTCTATCAAACCCATATTTCTGATTACACAACAAAAATACAACGTTAATATAAATTGGTCATAACTTGATCATCCAAAAATGAAATCAAGCGAATCCAATGAAATGTCCCGTTCTTATTGATTAAAAACGTTCCATATTAATTGATTTCGTTGCGAGGTTTTGACCTCTATATGAGACGTTTTTCAAAGACTGCATTCATTTTTAAAACAAACCATAACCTTTATTTCATAGATAAAGGTTTTAAAAAGCTTTACGTAGATTATCAAATAATGATAATCTAAAATATCCTGTTTACACACGACCATTACATAATGGTTTACAATACAAATATGTTACAACAAAATAAGTTTCTTGAATGCAGTTTTTATACAATATCATACAAGCATGGACTCCAAATCTCGTCCTTATTTAACTATGCGACAGCGGAAGCTCTTAATAATCACCTAAGAATAAACATGCTTAAAACGTCAACAAAAATGTTGGTGAGTTATAGGTTTAACCTATATATATCAAATCATAATAATAGACCACAAGATTTCATATTTCAATACACATCCCATACATAGAGATAAAAATCATTCATATGGTGAACACCTGGTAACCGACATTAACAAGATGCATATATAATAATATCCCCATCATTCCGGGACACCCTTCGGATATGATATAAATTTCGAAGTACTAAAGCATCCGGTACTTTGGATGGGGCTTGTTGGGCCCGATAGATCTATCTTTAGGATTCGCGTCAATTAGGGTGTCTGTTCCCTAATTCTTAGATTACCAGACTTAATAAAAAGGGGCATATTCGATTTCGATAATTCAACCATAGAATGTAGTTTCACGTACTTGTGTCTATTTTGTAAATCATTTATAAAACCTGCATGTATTCTCATCCCAAAAATATTAGATTTTAAAAGTGGGACTATAACTCACTTTCACAGATTTTTACTTCGTCGGGAAGTAAGACTTGGCCACTGGTTGATTCACGAACCTATAACAATATATACATATATATCAAAGTATGTTCAAAATATATTTACAACACTTTTAATATATTTTGATGTTTTAAGTTTATTAAGTCAGCTGTCCTCGTTAGTAACCTACAACTAGTTGTCCACAGTTAGATGTACAGAAATAAATCGATAAATATTATCTTGAATCAATCCACGACCCAGTGTATACGTATCTCAATATTGATCACAACTCAAACTACATATATTTTGGAATCAACCTCAACCCTGTATAGCTAACTCCAACATTCACATATAGAGTGTCTATGGTTGTTCCGAAATATATATAGATGTGTCGACATGATAGGTCGAAACATTGTATACGTGTCTATGGTATCTCAAGATTACATAATATACAATACAAGTTGATTAAGTTATGGTTGGAATAGATTTGTTACCAATTTTCACGTAGCTAAAATGAGAAAAATTATCCAATCTTGTTTTACCCATAACTTCTTCATTTTAAATCCGTTTTGAGTGAATCAAATTGCTATGGTTTCATATTGAACTCTATTTTATGAATCTAAACAGAAAAGTATAGGTTTATAGTCGGAAAAATAAGTTACAAGTCGTTTTTGTAAAGGTAGTCATTTCAGTCGAAAGAACGACGTCTAGATGACCATTTTAGAAAACATACTTCCACTTTGAGTTTAACCATAATTTTTGGATATAGTTTCATGTTCATAATAAAAATCATTTTCTCTGAATAACAACTTTTAAATCAAAGTTTATCATAGTTTTTAATTAACTAACCCAAAACAGCCCGCGGTGTTACTACGACGGCGTAAATCTGGTTTTACGGTGTTTTTCGTGTTTCCAGGTTTTAAATCATTAAGTTAGCATATCATATAGATATAGAACATGTGTTTAGTTGATTTTAAAAGTCAAGTTAGAAGGATTAACTTTTGTTTGCGAACAAGTTTAGAATTAACTAAACTATGTTCTAGTGATTACAAGTTTAAACCTTCGAATAAGATAGCTTTATATGTATGAATTGAATGATGTTATGAACATCATTACTACCTTAAGTTCCTTGGATAAACCTACTGGAAAAGAGAAAAATGGATCTAGCTTCAATGGATCCTTGGATGGCTTGAAGTTCTTGAAGCAGAATCATGACACGAAAACAAGTTCAAGTAAGATCATCACTTGAAATAAGATTGTTATAGTTATAGAAATTGAACCAAAGTTTGAATATGATTATTACCTTGTATTAGAATGATAACCTACTGTAAGAAACAAAGATTTCTTGAGGTTGGATGAACACCTTACAAGATTGGAAGTGAGCTAGCAAACTTGAAAGTATTCTTGATTTTATGAAACTAGAACTTTTGGAATTTATGAAGAACACTTAGAACTTGAAGATAGAACTTGAGAGAGATCAATTAGATGAAGAAAATTTAAGAATGAAAGTGTTTGTAGGTGTTTTTGGTCGTTGGTGTATGGATTAGATATAAAGGATATGTAATTTTGTTTTCATGTAAATAAGTCATGAATGATTACTCATATTTTTGTAATTTTATGAGATATTTCATGCTAGTTGCCAAATGATGGTTCCCACATGTGTTAGGTGACTCACATGGGCTGCTAAGAGCTGATCATTGGAGTGTATATACCAATAGTACATACATCTAAAAGCTGTGTATTGTACGAGTACGAATACGGGTGCATACGAGTAGAATTGTTGATGAAACTGAACGAGGATGTAATTGTAAGCATTTTTGTTAAGTAGAAGTATTTTGATAAGTGTATTGAAGTCTTTCAAAAGTGTATAAATACATATTAAAACACTACATGTATATACATTTTAACTGAGTCATTAAGTCATCGTTAGTCGTTACATGTAAGTGTTGTTTTGAAACCTTTAGGTTAACGATCTTGTTAAATGTTGTTAACCCAATGTTTATAATATCAAATGAGATTTTAAATTATTATATTATCATGATATTATCATGTATGAATATCTCTTAATATGATATATATACATTAAATGTCTTTACAACGATAATCGTTACATATATGTCTCGTTTAAAAATCATTAAGTTAGTAGTCTTGTTTTTACATATGTAGTTCATTGTTAATATACTTAATGATATGTTTACTTATCATAGTATCATGTTAACTATATATATATATCCATATATATGTCATCATATAGTTTTTACAAGTTTTAACGTTCGTGAATCACCGGTCAACTTGGGTGGTCAATTGTCTATATGAAACATATTTCAATTAATCAAGTCTTAACAAGTTTTATTGCTTAACATGTTGGAAACATTTAATCATGTAAATATCAATCTCAATTAATATATATAAACATGGAAAAGTTCGGGTCTCTACAGTACCTACCCGTTAAATAAATTTCGTCCCGAAATTTTAAGCTGTTGAAGGTGTTGACGAATCTTCTGGAAATAGATGCGGGTATTTCTTCTTCATCTGATCTTCATGCTCCCAGGTGAACTCGGGTCCTCTACGAGCATTCCATCGAACCTTAACAATTGGTATCTTGTTTTGCTTAAGTCTTTTAACCTCACGATCCATTATTTCGACGGGTTCTTCGATGAATTGAAGTTTTTCGTTGATTTGGATTTCATCTAACGGAATAGTGAGATCTTCTTTAGCAAAACATTTCTTCAAATTCGAGACGTGGAAAGTGTTATGTACAGCCGCGAGTTGTTGAGGTAACTCAAGTCGGTAAGCTACTGGTCCGACACGATCAATAATCTTGAATGGTCCAATATACCTTGGATTTAATTTCCCTCGTTTACCAAATCGAACAACGCCTTTCCAAGGTGCAACTTTAAGCATGACCATCTCTCCAATTTCAAATTCTATATCTTTTCTTTTAATGTCAGCGTAGCTCTTTTGTCGACTTTGGGCGGTTTTCAACCGTTGTTGAATTTGGATGATCTTCTCGGTAGTTTCTTGTATAATCTCCGGACCCGTAATCTGTCTATCCCCCACTTCACTCCAACAAATCGGAGACCTGCACTTTCTACCATAAAGTGCTTCAAACGGCGCCATCTCAATGCTTGAATGGTAGCTGTTGTTGTAGGAAAATTCTGCTAACGGTAGATGTCGATCACAACTGTTTCCGAAATCAATAACACATGCTCGTAGCATGTCTTCAAGCGTTTGTATCGTCCTTTCGCTCTGCCCATCAGTTTGTGGATGATAGGCAGTACTCATGTCTAGACGAGTTCCTAATGCTTGCTGTAATGTCTGCCAGAATCTTGAAATAAATCTGCCATCCCTATCAGAGATAATAGAGATTGGTATTCCATGTCTGGATATGACTTCCTTCAAATATAGTCGTGCTAACTTCTCCATCTTGTCATCTTCTCTTATTGGCAGGAAGTGTGCTGATTTGGTGAGACGATTAACTATTACCCAAATAGTATCAAAACCACTTGCAGTCCTTGGCAATTTAGTGATGAAATCCATGGTAATGTTTTCCCATTTCCATTCTGGGATTTCGGGTTGTTGAAGTAGACCTGATGGTTTCTGATGCTCAGCTTTGACCTTAGAACACGTCAAACATTCTCCTACGTATTTAGCAACATCGGCTTTCATACCCGGCCACCAAAAATATTTCCTGAGATCCTTGTACATCTTCCCCGTTCCAGGATGTATTGAGTATCTGGTTTTATGAGCTTCTCTAAGTACCATTTCTCTCATATCTCCAAATTTTGGTACCCAAATCCTTTCAGCCCTATACCGGGTTCCGTCTTCCCGAATATTAAGATGCTTCTCCGATCCTTTGGGTATTTCATCCTTTAAATTTCCCTCTTTTAAAACTCCTTGTTGCGCCTCCTTTATTTGAGTAGTAAGGTTATTATGAATCATTATATTCATAGATTTTACTCGAATGGGTTCTCTGTCCTTCCTGCTCAAGGCATCGGCTACCACATTTGCCTTCCCCGGGTGGTAACGAATCTCAAAGTCGTAATCATTCAATAATTCAATCCACCTACGCTGCCTCATATTCAGTTGTTTCTGGTTAAATATGTGTTGAAGACTTTTATGGTCGGTATATATAATACTTTTGACCCCATATAAGTAGTGCCTCCAAGTCTTTAATGCAAAAACAACCGCGCCTAATTCCAAATCATACGTCGTATAATTTTGTTCGTGAATCTTCAATTGTCTAGACGCATAAGCAATCACCTTCGTTCGTTGCATTAATACACAACCGAGACCTTGCTTTGATGCATCACAATAAATCACAAAATCATCATTCCCTTCAGGCAATGACAATATAGGTGCCGTAGTTAGCTTTTTCTTCAATAACTGAAACGCTTTCTCTTGTTCATCATTCCATTCAAATTTCTTCCCTTTATGCGTTAATGCAGTCAAGGGTTTTGCTATTCTGGAAAAGTCTTGAATGAACCTTCTGTAGTAACCAGCTAGTCCTAAAAACTGGCGTATGTGTTTCGGAGTTTTCGGGGTTTCCCACTTTTCAACAGTTTCTATCTTTGCCGGATCCACCTTAATACCTTCTTTGTTCACTAGGTGACCGAGGAATTGAACTTCTTCCAACCAAAATGCACACTTTGAAAACTTAGCGTACAATTCTTCCTTCCTCAATACTTCTAACACCTTTCTCAAATGTTCACCGTGTTCTTGGTCATTCTTTGAGTAAATAAGTATGTCATCAATGAAAGCAATGACAAACTTGTCAAGGTATGGTCCACACACTCGGTTCATAAGGTCCATGAACACAGCTGGTGCATTAGTTAAACCAAACGGCATGACCATAAACTCGTAATGACCGTAACGTGTTCTGAAAGCAGTCTTTGGAATATCATCTTCTTTCACCCGCATTTGATGATACCCGGAACGTAAGTCAATCTTTGAATAAACAGACGAGCCTTGTAGTTGATCAAATAAGTCATCGATTCTCGGTAGTGGGTAGCGGTTCTTGATGGTAAGTTTGTTCAACTCTCGGTAGTCGATACACAACCTGAATGTACCATCTTTCTTCTTGACAAACAAAACAGGAGCTCCCCATGGTGATGTGCTTGGTCGAATGAAACCACGCTCTAAAAGTTCTTGTAATTGGCTTTGCAGTTCTTTCATCTCGCTGGGTGCGAGTCTGTAAGGAGCACGAGCTATTGGTGCAGCTCCTGGTACAAGATCTATTTGAAATTCAACGGATCGATGTGGGGGTAATCCCGGTAATTCTTTCGGAAATACATCGGGAAATTCTTTTGCAATGGGAACATCATTGATGCTCTTTTCTTCAGTTTGTACTTTCTCAACGTGTGCTAGAACAGCATAGCAACCTTTTCTTATTAGTTTTTGTGCCTTCAAATTACTAATAAGATGTAGCTTCGTGTTGCCCTTTTCTCCGTACACCATTAAGGGTTTTCCTTTTTCTCGTATAATGCGAATTGCATTTTTGTAACAAACGATCTCCGCTTTCACTTCTTTCACCCAGTCCATACCGATTATCACATCAAAACTCCCTAACTCTACTGGTATCAAATCAATCTTAAATGTTTCGCTAACCAGTTTAATTTCTCGATTCTGACATATATTATCTGCTGAAATTAATTTACCATTTGCTAATTCGAGTAAAAATTTACTATCCAAAGGCGTCAATGGACAACTTAATTTAGCACAAAAATCTCTACTCATATAGCTTCTATCCGCACCCGAATCAAATAAAACGTAAGCAGATTTATTGTCAATAAGAAACGTACCCGTAACAAGCTCCAGGTCTTCCTGTGCCTCTGCCGCATTAATATTGAAAACTCTTCCACGGCCTTGTCCATTCGTGTTCTCCTGGTTCGGGCAATTTCTAATAATGTGGCCCAGTTTTCCACATTAATAACAAACTACATTGGCATAACTTGCTCCGACACTACTTGCTCCGCCATTACTCGTTCCGACACCATTTGTTCCTTTCGTTCTATTAACCCCTGGTCCGTAGACCTCACACTTCGCCGCGCTATGACCATTTCTTTTACACTTGTTGCAAAATTTGGTGCAGAACCCCGAGTGATACTTTTCACACCTTTGGCATAGCTGCTTCTGATTGTTGTTGTTGTTGCGGTTATTATTGTTGTTGGGATGATTGTTGTAGTTGCTGTTGCTGTTGTTGTTGTTGTTATTGTTGGGCCGTTTGTTGTAGTTGCGATTGATGTTGCGATTGTTGGGATAATTGTTGCGATTATTGTTGTAATTGCTGTTGTTGTTGTATTGGTGATTCTTATCACCGTTTTCCTCCCACTTTCTTTTGACTTGCTTCACATTGGCCTCTTCAGCAGTCTGTTCTTTAATTCTTTCTTCAATCTGGTTCACTAGTTTGTGAGCCATTCTACATGCCTGTTGTATAGAGGCGGGCTCGTGTGAACTTATATCTTCTTGGATTCTTTCCGGTAATCCTTTCACAAATGCGTCGATCTTCTCTTCCTCATCTTCGAATGCTCCCGGACACAATAGGCACAATTCTGTGAATCGTCTTTCGTACGTGGTAATATCAAATCCTTGGGTTCGTAACCCTCTAAGTTCTGTCTTGAGCTTATTGACCTCGGTTCTGGGACGGTACTTCTTGTTCATCAAGTGCTTGAATGCTGACCACGGTAGTGCGTACGCATCGTCTTGTCCCACTTGCTCTAGATAGGTATTCCACCATGTTAACGCAGAACCTGTGAAGGTATGCGTAGCGTACTTCACTTTGTCCTCTTCAGTACACTTACTTATGGCAAACACCGATTCGACCTTCTCGGTCCACCGTTTCAATCCGATCGGTCCTTCGGTTCCATCAAATTCCAAAGGTTTGCAGGCAGTGAATTCTTTGTAGGTGCATCCTACACGATTTCCTGTACTGCTAGATCCAAGGTTATTGTTGGTATGTAGCGCAGCCTGTACTGCGGCTATGTTTGAAGCTAGAAAAGTACGGAATTCCTCTTCATTCATATTCACGGTGTGTCGAGTAGTCGGTGCCATTTCCTTCAAAATAGTCAAATGGAACAAGTTAATCATACAGAATATTAAGAGTAGTTAATAGTATTTCGTAGCATAATATGAACTCATTTATAAAAGCTTTTTCTTCATATTAGCGTTTTATAAGTTTAAATTCGGGTAGTACCTACCCGTTAAGTTCATACTTAGTAGCTAATATACAATTCAACTACTACAATTCTATATGAAAAACTGATTATAATAATATTTCGCGTTCAAACTTTTATATAATATTTTACAAACTTACAATACCGCTTATTTTACATAAAGCATGAAATATAGCACACAATAACTTTGATACAAGATAGTTGTGAAGATAATTCTAGCTAGTACACAAGTCGTTCAGCAAAGGCAATAAAGACACGTAATTCATACGTCCAGAAACAAGTCATGCATTCTGGTTTTACTAGGACTACTTCCCATCCTTGGTCTTGTGCAACATAACCGTTATGGCCGTTGATAAGACAGCGTGTTGTAACGTCGTCAAAGGGACGAGGGTTACGTAATGTCCAACAGTCCCGTAATAATCTAAAAACCTCATTTCTTACCCCAATTACCGACTCCGTCACTTGTGGAAACGTTTTGTTTAATAGTTGTAGCCCGATGTTCTTGTTCTCACTTTGGTGAGAAGCGAACATTACTAATCCGTAAGCATAACATGCTTCTTTATGTTGCATGCTAGCCGCTTTTTCTAAATCACGAAGTCCAATATTCGGATATATTGAGTCAAAATAATTTCTTAACCCGTTGCGTAAAATAGCATTTGGGTTCCCCGCAATATATGCGTCAAAGTAAACACATCGTAACTTATGGGTTTCCCAATGTGATATCCCCCATCTTTCAAACGAAAGTCTCTTATAAACCAAGACATTCTTGGAACGTTCTTCCAATGTCTTACAAACTGATCTCGCCTTAAATAGTTGTGCCGAGGAATTCTGGCCGACTCTAGACAAGATTTCATCAATCATGTCTCCGGGTAGGTCTCTTAAAATATTGGGTTGTCTATCCATTTTGTGTTTTTAAACTGTAAAATAGACAAGAGTTAGATTCATAAAAAAATACTTATTAATACAAGCAATTTTTACATATATCATAAAGCATAAGAACACTATATTACATATATTACACCACACGAATACATCTATCTTATTCCAACTCGCTCGTTTCTTCTTCTTCGGTTTTGGTTCGTTTTGCCAAGTTTCTAGGGATATATGATGTTCCCCTAATACGAGCCGTCGTTGTCCACATTGGTTTAGAAAAACCTGGTGGTTTAGAGGTTCCCGGGTCATTGTTACAACTTAAGACTTCGGGGGTTGACGATACATATAAAGTTCATCGGGGTTGGAATTAGATTTCTCTATTTTTATGCCCTTTCCCTTATTATTTTCTTTTGCCTTTTTAAATTCAGTTGGGGTAATTTCTATAACATCATTGGAATTCTCGTCGGAATCCGATTCATCGGAGAATTGGTAATCCTCCCAATATTTTGCTTCCTTGGCGGAAACACCATTGACCATAATTAACCTTGGTCGGTTGGTTGAGGATTCTCTTTTACTTAACCGTTTTATTATTTCCCCCACCGGTTCCGATTCTTCTTCCGGTTCCGATTCTTCGTCCGGTTCCGATTCTTCTTCCGGTTCCGACTCTTCTTCCGGTTCCTCTTCGGGAACTTGTGAATCAGTCCATGAATCATTCCAATTTACATTTGACTCTTCATTATTATTAGGTGAGTCAATGGGACTTGTTCTAGAGGTAGACATCTATCACATAATATCAAACACGTTAAGAGATTAATATATCACATAATATTCATATGTTAAAAATATATAGTTTCCAACAAAAATGTTAAGCAATCATTTTTAAAGAAAACACGGTCGAAGTCCAGAATCACTAATGCATCCTAACAAACTAGATAAGACACACTAATGCAAATTTTCTGGTTCTCTAAGACCAACGCTCGGATACCAACTGAAATGTCCCGTTCGTATTGATTAAAAACGTTCCATATTAATTGATTTCGTTGCGAGGTTTTGACCTCTATATGAGACGTTTTTCAAAGACTGCATTCATTTTTAAAACAAACCATAACCTTTATTTCATAGATAAAGGTTTTAAAAAGCTTTACGTAGATTATCAAATAATGATAATCTAAAATATCCTGTTTACACACGACCATTACATAATGGTTTACAATACAAATATGTTACAACAAAATAAGTTTCTTGAATGCAGTTTTTATACAATATCATACAAGCATGGACTCCAAATCTCGTCCTTATTTAACTATGCGACAGCGGAAGCTCTTAATAATCACCTGAGAATAAACATGCTTAAAACGTCAACAAAAATGTTGGTGAGTTATAGGTTTAACCTATATATATCAAATCATAATAATAGACCACAAGATTTCATATTTCAATACACATCCCATACATAGAGATAAAAATCATTCATATGGTGAACACCTGGTAACCGACATTAACAAGATGCATATATAAGAATATCCCCATCATTCCGGGACACCCTTCGGATATGATATAAATTTCGAAGTACTAAAGCATCCGGTACTTTGGATGGGGCTTGTTGGGCCCGATAGATCTATCTTTAGGATTCGCGTCAATTAGGGTGTCTGTTCCCTAATTCTTAGATTACCAGACTTAATAAAAAGGGGCATATTCGATTTCGATAATTCAACCATAGAATGTAGTTTCACGTACTTGTGTCTATTTTGTAAATCATTTATAAAACCTGCATGTATTCTCATCCCAAAAATATTAGATTTTAAAAGTGGGACTATAACTCACTTTCACAGATTTTTACTTCGTCGGGAAGTAAGACTTGGCCACTGGTTGATTCACGAACCTATAACAATATATACATATATATCAAAGTATGTTCAAAATATATTTACAACACTTTTAATATATTTTGATGTTTTAAGTTTATTAAGTCAGCTGTCCTCGTTAGTAACCTACAACTAGTTGTCCACAGTTAGATTTACAGAAATAAATCGATAAATATTATCTTGAATCAATCCACGACCCAGTGTATACGTATCTCAGTATTGATCACAACTCAAACTATATATATTTTGGAATCAACCTCAACCCTGTATAGCTAACTCCAATATTCACATATAGAGTGTCTATGGTTGTTCCGAAATATATATAGATGTGTCGACATGATAGGTCGAAACATTGTATACGTGTCTATGGTATCTCAAGATTACATAATATACAATACAAGTTGATTAAGTTATGGTTGGAATAGATTTGTTACCAATTTTCACGTAGCTAAAATGAGAAAAATTATCCAATCTTGTTTTACCCATAACTTCTTCATTTTAAATCCGTTTTGAGTGAATCAAATTGCTATGGTTTCATATTGAACTCTATTTTATGAATCTAAACAGAAAAGTATAGGTTTATAGTCGGAAAAATAAGTTACAAGTCGTTTTTGTAAAGGTAGTCATTTCAGTCGAAAGAACGACGTCTAGATGACCATTTTAGAAAACATACTTCCACTTTGAGTTTAACCATAATTTTTGGATATAGTTTCATGTTTATAATAAAAATCATTTTCTCTGAATAACAACTTTTAAATCAAAGTTTATCATAGTTTTTAATTAACTAACCCAAAACAGCCCGCGGTGTTACTACGACGGCGTAAATCCGGTTTTACAGTGTTTTTCGTGTTTTCAGGTTTTAAATCATTAAGTTAGCATATCATATAGATATAGAACATGTGTTTAGTTGATTTTAAAAGTCAAGTTAGAAGGATTAACTTTTGTTTGCGAACAAGTTTAGAATTAACTAAACTATGTTCTAGTGATTACAAGTTTAAACCTTCGAATAAGATAGCTTTATATGTATGAATTGAATGATGTTATGAACATCATTACTACCTTAAGTTCCTTGGATAAACCTACTGGAAAAGAGAAAAATGGATCTAGCTTCAATGGATCCTTGGATGGCTCGAAGTTCTTGAAGCAGAATCATGACACGAAAACAAGTTCAAGTAAGATCATCACTTGAAATAAGATTGTTATAGTTATAGAAATTGAACCAAAGTTTGAATATGATTATTACCTTGTATTAGAATGATAACCTACTGTAAGAAACAAAGATTTCTTGAGGTTGGATGAACACCTTACAAGATTGGAAGTGAGCTAGCAAACTTGAAAGTATTCTTGATTTTATGAAACTAGAACTTTTGGAATTTATGAAGAACACTTAGAACTTGAAGATAGAACTTGAGAGAGATCAATTAGATGAAGAAAATTGAAGAATGAAAGTGTTTGTAGGTGTTTTTGGTCGTTGGTGTATGGATTAGATATAAAGGATATGTAATTTTGTTTTCATGTAAATAAGTCATGAATGATTACTCATATTTTTGTAATTTTATGAGATATTTCATGCTAGTTGCCAAATGATGGTTCCCACATGTGTTAGGTGACTCACATGGGCTGCTAAGAGCTGATCATTGGAGTGTATATACCAATAGTACATACATCTAAAAGCTGTGTATTGTACGAGTACGAATACGGGTGCATACGAGTAGAATTGTTGATGAAACTGAACGAGGATGTAATTGTAAGCATTTTTGTTAAGTAGAAGTATTTTGATAAGTGTATTGAAGTCTTTCAAAAGTGTATAAATACATATTAAAACACTACATGTATATACATTTTAACTGAGTCGTTAAGTCATCGTTAGTCGTTACATGTAAGTGTTGTTTTGAAACCTTTAGGTTAACGATCTTGTTAAATGTTGTTAACCCAATGTTTATAATATCAAATGAGATTTTAAATTATTATATTATCATGATATTATCATGTATGAATATCTCTTAATATGATATATATACATTAAATGTCTTTACAACGATAATCGTTACATATATGTCTCGTTTAAAAATCATTAAGTTAGTAGTCTTGTTTTTACATATGTAGTTCATTGTTAATATACTTAATGATATGTTTACTTATCATAGTATCATGTTAACTATATATATATATCCATATATATGTCATCATATAGTTTTTACAAGTTTTAATGTTCGTGAATCACCGGTCAACTTGGGTGGTCAATTGTCTATATGAAACATATTTCAATTAATCAAGTCTTAACAAGTTTTATTGCTTAACATGTTGGAAACATTTAATCATGTAAATATCAATCTCAATTAATATATATAAACATGGAAAAGTTCGGGTCTCTACATCCAAAGCCTAAAATCAATAGTTTTTCTTAAGGAATCTAATTATCACATAATATCATGCATTTGAAAAATCAAAAATCACTGTACACACAAGAAAAAAATTCGGTTTTAAACCCTAACGTATTAAACGATCAAATTAACGATAACAATTAACATGTACGCGTATAGACTTGAGCAATAGACATCATCTACAATGAAACTTCAATAATAATCAGATTTAGAAGATTAGGGTTAGAAAAATTATACCCTAGATCAAGCAATAAGTGGTATGGTTGCGTAGAGCACGACGAGAGGATCACGAATCCATAATCAATTGAAAGATCGAGCAAGAAATCGATGGTGTGGATGATGAAGAAGGCCACGATGATGATGAAGGTGTTGAGGGCTGTATTAGGTCGTGATTGGGAGGGAGGGGAAGCAAATGAATGACCTATTTTGATTTAGTGGATTAAGGAACAAGTTTAGGGCCTAATTTAGATCAAATCTTGGACTTTAATTATCAAATGGCCCAAAATAAAGCAAGGGAGGTCCTCCCCTTATAAATTTTGGCCAATAGGCCCATATGGGTGTTTCATGGACTAATTTTGATCATTAGCTCACTAAGTGTGTATTCTATTTAGGTGTCGTTAACCGAAAACGTTACCCGAACGTTAAGCGAGCGTTTTAATGAATTCTACGCATTTTAGATTTATAAAACTTCTAATAAATTAAAAGTACCTATAAAGCATAATAATTATAATAAATAATTATTAAAAGTGAATTATCAATCATTTCGTTGTCTTAAAGACGTTTTTTCGGTTTTCACTAACCGTGCGTTTTTCTTGCGTCTTCTAAGTTTCTCACATACTTCTAACCAAAGTATGAAATCAAGTAATATGTAGCACATATTAAAAATAGTATTTTCTAAGAAAAAGTTCTGGCGTATAAATTCGTAGAATTTAACTAACGGTCGTTAAGTGTTTAACGAAAAAGTTAACGGAAAAAGTCGGGTTGTTACATACATGCACTTGATCTTCCCAAAGCAACAATGTCAAAAGTTCATCAGAATTTGTCTTGGGCAGTGGCATACAATTTTGTTGCAATCCCTATTTTGATGCTGGTGAGCTTCTTCCTCACTTCGATTTTGCAATGACACCATCACTTTTAGGTGATCCATATTTTTTTTTTTTGGTTTTATATGATGTTTGTAGCCCCTTTTTACCAAGAAAATTTATTGAAATAGTTACAAACAGTTGTTTTGATAGGCGGGCTGAGGTCGTTTTGCTCAATATTTGCTGTCAACTCACTACTACAACTTCTCGAGTTCGACCAAAAAGGAAAAAAGTAAGCAGCTAACATGAGTGAAAAGCTGATTAAACCTTCATCTCAATAGCCAAAAATGATCAACACTGCACTTGTCACATGGTAATGTTTTTATATTTGCTGATAAGAGTCAACATTGGTTTTGAGTCCATTAAACTACACACTAACTTGCATACTCAAAGTAGGAATCCTATTGGCTAAAGAGCCCACTTTTCCTGTAATACTGTTAATATCTACACCTCTGCATACTATTCTTATCTTTTTTTTTTTTTGAAAGGCAATGTTAGTGGTTAGAGTTAATTCACGAAAATCCCCCCCCCCCCCGAGACTCGAACCCTTGATCTCCTCGAACACCATGTTAACATGGTGACCAATGAGGCAAAGCCCCATTGGCGCATACTATTCTTATCTACCCCAAACACTTTCTAGAAAATACCCTAAACTCAAACCTTATCGCCAACATCACTTCACTTCCTCCATCAGTTAGAAAGGTAACGGATCCGGAACACCATCTTCGATTTACATAGCGTTTGAATGAAATTGGATCATACGTTACCCGCCATCGGTAAATAATAATTTCTTTCTTTATCTTCAACTTTGGTGTATACAGTGATGTTTAGATTTGATGATAAGGTGGATTAGTATATAAAAACTTATTTTCATCATATGTCTCAGTTTTTTAATTTTTCCTTATGAAAATTGATTTAGGCTTTCTGTATGAAAACAAAGGGTTATTTAAAGATGTAAAACACTTTAGGTTCTTAAAAAAATTAATATATAGTCATTCAGCTATGGTATCTTAGAATGATATAAGACTAATATACAGAGAAGATGGTTAGGTAAAATAACTCCTTATTCAACTGGCCTGTCAATTTAAGGGTTGTTTGGATTAGTTTCATGAACTATGACGTTGTTCTTGCATTGATAGTGATTTCAAGTTGTATAGTTCATTATGATCACCATGTGTTTGATGAAATGCTTAAATGAAAAAGAACTTTCATTATATCTTTTTAGGCTCAAGACTCGAAGGTCCAGTTTCTAATTTAACATAAACAAGAAAGGGATTATCAGTAGGTATATTGGGACTGTAGAGGTTATCAATTCTTATCACACACACAAAAAAAAAAATAAATAAATAAATAAATAAAAAAATAAAAATAAAAATAACAAAAGATAAACATATTTCAATCATATTGATAATGGGTACTTATTATTTAACATACAAGTATGAACTGAGTTTTTTAGTGTGCAATTTGTTGCGGTCTATGAAATATCGTTTTGTTATATATAACTTATATTGTATATTACTTGCAATGACCTCAGGTAAAACGAAATTAATTTTCATGACAGTTTTCTGGTGGCAACTGCATTGTTCAATGGTAGACCTATGTCCCTAATGTTCTGTTACCACTTGCAGACCCGCAGTGTCGAAGGATGCCCCTGATTTTAGTTTCCATCAACACATAGATAACACACTATATAACTACTCCGTACTAAATTGGAACTGAAATGTAGTTCTTTATAGGTGATAATCGATTATTGCTCCCTTTGTTGAAAGCATTAAAAACTCAGAAGAAGTTCCTTTATACTCCGTATGAGGTATTTGATTTTCGCACCAAACTAAAACATTTCATATTTTCAAGCCTATGTTATTGAAGTCTAGATGTTACCTCAGATCCTAATAAATAAGTTTTTACTTCTCATGTTAGTGTTGAAGAGAGAAATAGTGTACGCTTTAGGAACATTTCATTTTGCTATATACCGATTCTTAAGGAATCCATGGACAATTACCCATATTCATGTAGTTTGCTTATGACAATTTTAAATACGGATACATCTAAATTGTAAACTATACTTTATGTTAGTTAACATGTCTCTTATAAGTTTATGTATGTAACCGTAAATGAGTAAAGAAATATTGTAATAAAAAATTTACATAAATATTTCAATTAGCATAGTTAGCTAACAATACATTCGTGAATGCGTAATTGTAGTTTACTACAATTTTTGTTACATTTATTTTTTTCGTCAACAATCGATTAACCATTCATGAATTGATTCATGTAACTTTTGTTTTCATTTTTTTTTGCCTTATCTAGAATTTTCGCAGGTAAAATTCTTCATGTTTTTTTAATTGATCATTTGTTGTTTGTGGATTTCCTGTTTAGGCTGTCGTTGTTTGGTTTGGTATGGTAACATATGAGTTGCAGCCAAGATGATCCATATGTTCTCATGATTGAAGTTATCAATCTGTTACCTGAATGGGCTGTGATGATTAACATGTAGGAACCACGCTAAGCAATGAGAATGAATGGGTTTGAAACTTGACGGGGCAACATAAGTTGTAGCCATGACGACTCATTATCCGTTGCTTAATTTTATACCCGTGTCTCAGCCTCCCTTTGTTGTGTGACTAATACTTTCAACCATGGTGATACACATTCTCTTGGTTGGAATAATATGTATTCATCTGAGCCTGATACGTACATGAACATAAGTACCTTTTTTTTTCTTCTTTTGGCTTGCACTTTTAGCACGTCCCTTTAACACTAAATAACTAAACATTTGTTGTTGTTTCTGTATGTATGTAACGTTCAATAGACATTATGGAAGTAACTCGATCAACATAAGACTTGCATGTGAAACAAGTAGGGAATGCTACTTTCAAGTACAATTTATTCCGATTGACATTCACAGTGAGTTGTAACTACTTGATGGTTACAAAGGTTAGTTTTTGTTCAATACATGTTTATGAAACTCATATTTTTATTGCTTTATGATAGACCTTAAAAGAAAACTTAATCATTCATGACTTACAAATCATACCAGCCAGCTGTGAAATATATATTTCATACCTAATTTGCCAATGATTTCAAGCTAACCATTTGTGTATGCTAATTCATGAGCTACAAATTACAAAGTTATTAACCATACAGAAACTGATCGTTTAAGAAAGTTTGCCCAAATTTCAAGACTATAATTTCAGATGCAAACATATAAAGATCAACACGAATAAATAATTAGAATTAGATTCTCTTTTAGTGCATCGGTGACAAATAACTCAAAAAACTATGAAGTACCTTCATTTACAAATTACAATCTATTTGCCTAGTTCATATAGTAATCTAATATTGTTTTCCTTTTCAGTCAGTGAGGTAATCATTGTGATGCATTTATTTAGGTTTCAATAACATTATTGGATTTATTGAGGTAAAGAATACTTTTTTGTTACACTAATAAAAGGTTTAATTTCATTATGGTTGATGTGATAGAATTAGGTTACATAAGAGATCATTAGTTATCTATTTTTTTTTTAATTCTTCAACAATTGTTTCCATCTATAGCTAACAAAAGGTTGTACGGTATGTTTTATACATGATTCGTTTGCAGATTGTTATTGTTAATGATATGTGCTATGTTGAAGTAAGTTAACAAATTGCGGATAGTTGCCACCATTAGGTAACGTCATGGTTGATACTGAAGCAATTGGCCAAGATACACACTTTGTTAGTGATAGTTGATATTTAACGGCCTTTCGATTATACTTCGTAAAAAAAAAAACAATTTTTTAAGCCAAAATTTAGTCTTCTCTATGCAGGATTTAATGAGCATCAGTTTTTTGATGAATCGAAAAACAACGAAGATGAAAATGGTGAGCCTATTTTACATCAAATAGGTAAGCTTTGTTAATTTCTTTTGTTTCTTTTCATTGTTAGTTTTGTTAGATTCCTGCATTGTAAATGTTGTATTAATGGCAAGTTCTATGATTTTACTATGAAATATTTTGTAAGAATGAAAAGTAATATGTGATTTGTGTTAAATGCAGGATTGCCATGAATGTGGGTGGTTACACATATTATTGGACAAAAGATGACATTTATGTAGTATCCTTATTATGTAAACTGTTAACTATAGACCATAAGCTAAGCTTAATAATTAGTTGAATCAAGCTCAATCGTTTAGAGTCCATTAGAGTTTAGTTAGGTGTTGTTCATTATGTAAACTTTAAACTACAACCTCCTATGCATGTTAAATGTAATTCAGTTCGTTAACCCAAAATCCGCCACATAGCGCAGACCTCAAACCTAGTTGTATATATAACATGTAATTGAAGTACTTTGTTAACGCTACCATTATATCAAAATGTAAACTCTACTACTTTATGTTTTCAATAAATCTTGTCACATCTAATGGTAATGTTGGATGATATTTTGATGCTCAACATCTATATATATATATACTTACACCGACTTCGGATGTGAATTTGAACTGCAATGACATTTGTAGTGACCCGAATTTTTCCATGTTTATATATATTAAATAAAATTGATATTTATATGATTAAGTGTTTTCAACATGTTAAGCAATCAAACTTGTTAAGACTTGATTAATTAAAATAGGTTTTATATAGACAATTGACCACCCAAGTTGACCGGTGATTCACGAACGTTAAAACTTGTAAAAACTATATGATGTCATAGATATGGATATATATATATATATAGTTAACATACTATGATAAGTAAACATATCATTAAGTATATTAACAATGAACTACATATGTAAAAACAAGACTACTAACTTAATGATTTCGAAACGAGACATATATGTAACGATTATCGTTGTAACAACATTTAACTGTATATATATCATACTAAGATATATTAATATATCATAATATCATGATAATGTAATAATTTAACATCTCTTTAGATATAATAAACAATGGGTTAACAACATTTAACAAGATCGTTAACCTAAAGGTTTCAAAACAACATTTAAATGTAACGACTAACGATGACTTAACGACTCAGTTAAAATGTATATACATGTAGTGTTTTAATATGTATTCATACACTCTTGAAAGACTTCAAGACACTTATCAAAATACTTCTACTTAACAAAAATGCTTACAATTACATCCTCGTTCAGTTTCATCAACAATTCTACTCGTATGCACCCGTATTCGTACTCGTACAATACACAGCTTTTAGATGTATGTACTATTGGTATATACACTCCAATGATCAGCTCTTAGCAGCCTATGTGAGTCACCTAATACATGTGGGAACCATCATTTGGCAACTAGCATGAAATATCTCATAAAATTACAAAAATATTAGTAATCATTCATGACTTATCTACATGTAAACAAAATTACACATCCTTTATATCTAATCCATATACCAATGACCAAAAATACCTACAAACACTTTCATTCTTCAATTTTCTTCATTTAATTGATCTCTCTCAAGTTCTATCTTCAAGCTCTAAGTGTTCTTCATAAATTCTATAAGTTCTAGTTTCATAAAATCAAGAATACTTCCAAGTTTGCTAGCTTACTTCCCATCTTGTAAAGTGATCATCCAACCTCAAGAAATGTTTCTTATTTACAGTAAGATATCTTTCTAATATAAGGTAATACTCATATTCAAACTTTGTTTCAATTTCTATAACTATAACAATCTTATTTCGAGTGAAAATCTTATTTGAACTTGTTTTCGTGTCATGATTCTGCTTCAAGAACTTTCAAGCCATCCAAGGAACCTTTGAAGTTAGATCTATTTTTCTCATTTCCAGTAGGTTTATCCACAAAACCTGAGGTAGTAATGATGTTCATAACATCATTCGATTCATATATATAAAACTACCTTATTCGAAGGTTTAAACTTGAAATCACTAGAACATAGTTTAGTTAATTATAAACTTGTTCGCAAACAAAAGTTAATCCTTCTAACTTGACTTTTAAAATCAACTAAACACATGTTCTATATCTATATGATATGCTAACTTAATGATTTAAAACCTGAAAACACGGAAAACACCGTAAAACCGGACATACGCTGTCGTAGTAACACCGCAGGCTGTTTTGGGTTTGATAATTAAAAACTATGATAAACTTTGATTTAAAAGTTGTTCTACTGAGAAAATGATTTTTCTTATGAACATGAAACTATATCCAAAAATCATGGTTAAACTCAAAGTGGAAGTATGTTTTTCAAAATGGTCATCAAGACGTCGTTCTTTCGACTGAAATGACTACCTCTTACAAAAACGACTTGTAACTTATATTTCCAACTATAAACCTATACTTTTTCTGTTTATATTCATAAAATAGAGTTCAATATGAAACCATAGCAATTTTATTCACTCAAAACTGATTTAAAACGAAGAAGTTATGGGTAAAACAAGATTGGATATTTTTTGATTGTTGTAGCTACGAGAAATATTGTAACAATTCTATACAAATCATATCCTAGCTAACTTATATTGTATTATACATGAATTCTAATATATTATGTAATCTTGAGATACCATAGACACGTATGAAAATGTTTTGACATATCATATCGACCCATGTATATATATTATTTGGAACAATCATAGACACTTTATATACAGTAATGTTTGAGTTAGCTATACAGGGTTGAGGTTGATTTCAAAAATATATATACTTTGAGTTGTGATCTAGCCTGAAACGTGTATACATTGGGTCGTGGATTGATTCAAGATAATATATATCAATTTATTTCTGTACATCTAACTATGGACAACTAGTTGTAGGTTACTAACGAAGACAACTGACTTAATAAACTTAAAACATCAAAATGTATTAAAAATGTTGTAAATATATTTTGAACATACTTTGATATATATATATATATATATATATATATATATATATATATATATATATATATATATATATATATATATATATATATATATATATATATATATATATATATATATATATATGTATGTATATATTTGTTATAGGTTCGTGAATCGACCAGTGGCCAAGTCTTAGTTCCCGACGAAGTAAAAATATGTGAAAGTGAGTTAGAGTCCCATTTTTAAAATCTAATATTTTGGGATGAGAATACATGCAGTTTTATAAATGTTTTATGAAATAGACACAAGTAAATGAAACTACATTATATGAGTGAATGATCGAAGCCGAATATGCCCCTTTTTGCTTGGTAGCCTAAGAATTAGTAAACCGATCTACTAATTGACGCGAATCCTAAAGATAGATCTATTGGGCTGAAAGGACCCGTTCATATACATTATAAACGATTCACAATAGTTGATTACATCGCGAGGTATTTGACCTCTATATGATACGTTTTACAAACATTGCATTCGTTCTTAAAAGACAAACTTTCTTTACATCAAAAATTGACGGCATGCATACCATTTCATATTACATCCAACTATAATTGACTTAATATTAATCTTGATGAACTCAACGACTCGAATGCAACGTCTTTCAAAGTATGTCATGAATGACTCCAGGTAATATCCTCAAAATGAGCTAATGCACAGCGGAAGATTTCTTTCATACCTGAGAATAAACATGCTTAAAAGTGTCAACCAAAAGGTTGGTGAGTTCATAGGTTTATCATAACAATCATTTCAATATTTTAATAGACCACAAGATTTCCATTTATAAACATATGTACACTCGCAAGTGTATAAAAGTATTCTATAAGTTGTAGGCACCCGGTAACAAGCCTTAACGTTCATGTTTTACCCTCTGAAGTACACCAGATCAGGTGTGTTTAAAATAACCTCGAAGTACTAAAGCATCCCATAGTCAGGATGGGGTTTGTCAGGCCCAATAGATCTATCTTTAGGATTCACGCCTACCGTACATAGACAAGTAGTTTAATGTTACCAAGCTAAGGGTATATTTCTGGTTTAAACCCACATAGAGTTAGTTTTAGTACTTGTGCCTATTTCGTAAAACATTTATAAAACAGCGCATGTATTCTCAGCCCAAAAATATATATATTGCAAAAGCAATTAAAAAGGGAGCAAATGAAACTCACAATACTGTATTTCGTAGCAATTATGTATATCACGGCACTGAACAAATGCAGGGTTTGTCTCGGATTCACGAACGTATCAATATTGTGATTCAATATTGCAGGAAAGTACGTAGACGCAACGAAAATGATAAACGTTAGGTTGACCTCACGAGCAATACCCTCGATCAATACCCATAACCTCCATAGCTATAAACCATAATTTCCTTAGCTCTATCCCGTTTGAAAACTTATTTTGAAATCGTCTGAATATAACTCCGTCGTAGTATTTTATGTATACTAATAATATCTTGAAATAATACAAAGAAAATATATATATATGTAATTCGATTAAGAGAGTTTAGAGAAATATATTTTCAAGTTTCTATGAAATAATGAAAACTATTGAATTCTATTTATAATAGATTTTTGAATTATTAAAGTGAATTATTAACGTATAAATTATTAAAGTGAATTATTAAAGTATGAATTATTAAAGTGAATTATTAAAGTATGAATTATTAAAGTGAATTATTAAAGTATGAATTATTAAAGTGAATTATTAAAGTATAAATTATTAAAGTGAATTATTAAAGTATGAATTATTAAAGTTAATGTAAAGTAAAAGTAAGTAAATGTAAAGTTAAAGTATATAGTAAAAGTATAAAACTATGTACGTATAATACGCGTATAAATATATATAATATTAATTTAAATCGTTATATATATTTAATAAAATAAAATATAAATATCGTTATCTTTATCATACTGGTTAAGTAATGAGTTGTCAAAAGTATTTCTAGATATTTATAAAAGATATATACGTTTTAATAATAAAGTTCTTTTTAAACTGAAAATGTTTTTTGTACTTTTGAAACTAAATCAAATAAATATGATAATTTTGTTTTCCAAAACTAAATATATTTAAGAATCATTTTGTTAAAAGGTTAAAATAATAGAAATCGTTATATCATAAAACATTTTAGAAAAGTAGAATTATATATATTCATAATAGGTTTCAAGTTTTTAAATTACAGTCTGTTGGTGAAGCATGGGGTAAAGTCCAAAGGTTAAATAAACGTATGAAATCATCTTAATGAAAAATGTCGAGTTACTTAACTTGTCGATATCCAACATCTAAGTTATTTACACTCCACGTTCTTATTTTCATATTAAATAAAATGAAAGTTAACATAGTTATCTTATCAAGGTCACTAGAAAAATATTATAAAACATGCCTTGTAAATTAAACAGGAATTTCCACTAACTCTTGTCTAGTTTCCGTTAATTGACACATTTGTTCTTACTTATAAATCACTTTACCATTTTTCGAATGTTGTCAAAAAGAATAGATTTCTTAAATCACAGTGGACCTCATAACATAGGCCCGTAATCATATCATAATGTATCTGATAATTCAATCATTTGATATTATCTCTTAATTCTGTCGATAAATATATCGAAACAAATACGTTCATGTAAAGTATCATATATCTAATACTTTGTTAATGTTTTCAGTTAATATTATATATTATATATACATATCTATATACTCATAATTGTTCGTGAATCGTCGAACACGGTCAAAGGGTAATTGATTACATGAATGTAGTTCCAAACTTTTTGAGATTCAACATTACAAATTCTGCTTATCGTGTCGGAAACATATAAAGGTTAAGTTTAAATTTAGTCGAAAATTTCCGGGTCGTCACATGGGCCTAACGAACCCCATCCATGGTTGCGGATACTTTAGTACTTCGATGTTGTTTTATCATGTCCGATGGATTTCCCGGAATGATAGGGGATATTCTTATATGCATCTTGTTAATGTCGGTTACCAGGTGTTCACCATATGAATGATTTTTATCTCTATGTATGGGATGTATATTGAAATATGAAATCTTGTGGTCTATTATTATGATTTGACAATATATAGGTTAAACCTATAACTCATCAACATTTTTGTTGACGTTTTAAGCATGTTTATTCTCAGGTGATTATTAAGAGCTTCCGCTGTTGCATACTAAAATAAGAACAAGATTTGGAGTCCATGCTTGTATGATATTATGTAAAAACTGCATTCAAGAAACTTATTTTTGATGTAATATATTCTTATTGTAAACCATTATGTAATGGTCGTGTGTAAAGGGTGTATTTTAGATTATCATTATTTGATAATCTACGTAATGCTATTTAAACCTTTATAGATAAAATAAAGGTTATGGTTGTTTTAAAAATGAATGCAGTCTTTGAAAAACGTCTCATATAGAGGTCAAAACCTCGCGACGAAATCAATTAATATGGAACGTTTATAATCAATATGAATGGGACATTTCAGTTGGTATCCGAGCGTTGGTCTTAGAGAACCAGAAATTTGCATTAGTGTGTCTTATCGAGTTTGTTAGGATACATTAGTGAGTCTGGACTTCGACCATGTTTTCTTTAAAAACGATTGCTTAACACTTTTGTTGGAAACTATATATTATTAACTATATATTATTAACATGTAAATATTATGTGATATATTATTAACATGTAAATATTATGTGCCTAGCCAATGGTCATAACGGTTACTTTCCACAAGACCAAGGATGGGAAGTCATCTTAGTAAAACCTGAATGCATGACTTGTTTCCGGACTTATGAATTACGTGTTTTTATTTCTTTTGCTGAACAACTTGCGTATTAACTAGAATTGCCTTTATAGCTGCTGAGTAGCAAATATGTTATGTGCTATATTTCATCTTATATGTATAATAGTGGTATTGTAAGTTTGTAAAATATTGTATAAAGATTTGAACGCGAAATATTATTGTAATAAGTTTCTCATATAGAAGTGTAGTAGTTGAGTTGTATAGTAGCTAGTAAGTATGAACTTAACGGGTAGGTATTACCCGAATTAAAACTATAAAATGCTAATATGAAGAAAAAGCTTTTATAAATAAGTTCATATAATGCTACGAGATACTATTGACTACTGTTAAATTCTATATGATTAACTCAATTCTTTTGGCTATTTTTGAAGGAAATGGCACGACGACTCGTCAGAATTTGAACATGAGCGAGGAAGACTTCCGTGTTTTCCTTGCTGCGAACATAGCCGCAGTACAGGCTGCAATGCAAAATAACAATAACTCTGGATCTAGCAGTGGAACTAATTTCACAAGAAATCGTGTAGGATGCTCCTACAAAGAATTCACTGCCTGCAAACCTTCGGAATTTGATGGAACCGAGGGTCCAATTGGATTGAAACGGTGGACCGAGAAGGTTGAATTGGTGTTTGCCATAAGTAAATGTAATGAAGAAGACAAAGTAAAGTACGCTACGCATACCTTCACAGGTACGGCGCTAACATGGTGGAATACCTATCTCGAGCAGGTAGGACAAGATGCTGCTTACGCACTACCGTGGTCAGCATTCAAGCAATTGATGAACGAGCAGTATCGTCCCAGAAACGAGGTCAACAAGCTCAAGGTAGAGCTTATAGGATTACGAACGCAAGGTTTCGATATCACCACGTACGAACGACGATTCACTGAATTGTGCCTATTGTGTCCCAGAACGTTCAAAGACGAAGAAGAGAAGATCGACGCATTTGTAAAAGGATTACCGGAAAGGATTCAAGAAGATGTGAGTTCACACGAGCCCGCCTCCATACAAAAGGCAAGTCGAATGGCTCACAAATTAGTGAACCAGATCGAAGGAAGGATTAAAGAGCAAACGACTGAAGAGGCTAACATGAAACAAGTCAAGAGAAAGTGGGAAGAAACCAATGACAAGAGTCACCAATACAACAACAACAATCACAACCACAATCGCAATAACTATCCCAACAACCGCAACATCAATCGCAACAACAACTTCAAAAAACGTCCTAACAATAACTACAATAACTGTCCCAACAACAATAACAACAACAACAATAACAACAATAACAATCCCAACAACAATCTCAATAACAACAATGGCAACAAAAAACCAAAAACAGTCATGCCAAAGGTGTGAAGAGAATCACCAGGGGTTTTGCACGACATTTTTCACTAGGTGTAGAAGAAATGGTCATAGTGCGGCAAAGTGTGAGGCCTACGGACTAAAGTTTAACAGAATTAAAAGAACAAATAATGTTGGAACAGATAATGCCTCCATAGTTTGCTTTGCATGTGGAAAACTGGGCCGCATTAGTAGAAATTGCCCGAATCATGGGAATACTAGTGGGCAGGGCCACGGAAGAGTTTTTAATATTAATACGACAGAAGCGCAGGAAGACCCGGAGCTTGTTACGGGTTCGTTTCTTATTGATAATAAATCTGCTTATGTTTTATTTGATTCGGGTGCGGATAGAAGCTATATGAGTAGAGATTTTTGTGCTAAGTTAAGTTGCCCATTGACGCCTTTGGATAGTAAATTTTTACTCGAATTAGCAAACGTTAAATTAATTTCAGCAGATAATATATGTCTGGATAGAGAAATTAAACTGGGGGATGAAACGTTTAAAATTGATTTAATACCAGTCGAGTTAGGGAGTTTTGATGTAATAATTGGTATGGACTGGTTAAAAAGGTGAGTGCAGAGGTCGTTTGTTACAAAAATGCGATTCGCATTATGCGTGAAAAGGGAAAACCTTTAATGGTGTACGAAGAAAAGAACAACGCAAAATTAAACCTTATTAGTAGTTTGAAGGCGCAAAAACTGATAAGAAAAGGTTGTTACGTCATTCTAGCACACATCAAGGAAGTTAAACCTGAAGAAAAGAACATCAGTGATGTTCCTGTCGCAAAAGAATTTTCCGATATATTTCTGAAAGAATTACCGGGATTACCCCCACATCGATCCGTTGAATTTCAAATATACCTTGTACCAGGAGCTGCACCAATAGCTCATGCTCCATACCGACTCGCACCCAGCGAATTGAAAGAGTTACAAAGTTAGTTACAGGAACTTTTAGAGCGTGGTTTCATTCGACCAAGCACATCACCGTGGGGAGCTCCTGTTTTGTTCGTCAAGAAGAAGGATGGAACATTTAGGTTGTGTATCGACTACCAAGAGTTGAACAAACTTACCATCAAGAACCGCTACCCACTGCCGAGAATCGACGACTTATTTGATCAACTACAAGGTTCGTCGGTTTATTCGAAGATTGATTTACGTTCTGGGTATCATCAAATGCAGGTGAAGGAGGATGATATTCCAAAGACTGCTTTTAGGACGCGTTACGGTCATTACAAGTTTATGGTTATGCCGTTTGGGTTGACTAACGCACCAGTTGTGTTCATGGACCTCATGAACCGGGTGTGTGGACCATACCTTGACAAGTTTGTCATTGTTTTCATCAATGACATACTTATTTACTCAAAGAATGACCAAGAGCATGAAGAACATTTGAGAAAAGTGCTAGAGTTGTTAAGAAAGGAAAAACTGTACGCTAAGTTTTCAAAGTGTGCATTTTGGTTGGAAGAAGTTCAATTCCTCGGTCACATAGTGAACAAAGAAGGTATTCAGGTGGATCCAGCAAAGATTGAAACTGTTGAAAAGTGGAAAACCCCGAAAACTCCGAAACACATACACCAATTTTTAGGGCTGGCTGGTTATTACAGGAGATTCATTCAAGATTTTTCCAAAATAGCAAAACCCTTGACTGCATTAAAGCATAAAGGGAAGAAATTTGAATGGAAGGATGAACAAGAGAAAGCGTTTCAATTGTTGAAGAAAAAGTTAACTACGGCACCTATATTGTCATTACCTGAAGGGAATGATGATTTTGTGATATATTGTGATGCCTCAAAGCAAGGTCTCGGTTGTGTATTAATGCAACGAACGAAGGTAATTGCTTATGCGTCTAGACAATTGAAGATTCACGAGCAGAATTATACGAAGCATGATTTTGAATTAGGCGCGGTTTTTTTTGCATTAAAGACTTGGAGACACTACTTATATGGGGTCAAAAGTATTATATATACCGACCACAAAAGTCTTCAACACATATTTAATCAGAAACAACTGAACATGAGGCAGCGCAGATGGATTGAATTGTTGAATGATTACGACTTTGAGATTCGTTATCACCCGGGGAAGGAAAATGTGGTAGCCGACGCCTTGAGCAGAAAGGACAGAGAACCCATTCGAGTAAAAGCTATGAATATAATGATTCACACTAACCTTACTACTCAAATAAAGGAGGCGCAACAAGGAGTTTTAAAAGAGGGAAATTTAAAGGATGAAATACCCAAAGGATCAGAGAAGCATCTTAATATTCGGGAAGACGGAACCCGGTATAGGGCTAAAAGGATTTGGGTACCAAAATTTGAAGATATGAGAGAAATGGTACTTAGAGAAGCTCATAAAACCAGATACTCAATACATCCTGAAACGAGGAAGATGTACAAGGATCTCAAGAAACATTTTTGGTGGCAGGGTATGAAAGTCGATGTTGCTAAATACGTAGGAGAATGTTTGACGTGTTCTAAGGTCAAAGCTGAGCATCAGAAACTATCAGGTCTACTTCAATAACCTGAAATCCCGAAATGGAAATGGGAAAACATTACCAGGGATTTCTAAATTGCCAAGGACTGCAAGTGGTTTTGATACTATTTGGGTAATAGTCGATCGTCTCACCAAATCAGCACACTTCCTGCCAATAAGAGAAGATGACAAAATGGAGAAGTTAGCACGACTGTATTTAAAGGAAGTCATCTCCAGACATGGAATACCAATCTCTATTATCTCTGATAGGGATGGCAGATTTATTTCAAGATTCTGGCAGACATTACAGCAAGCATTTGGAACTCGTCTAGACATGAGTACTGCCTATCATCCACAAACTAATGGGCAGAGCGAAAGGACAATACAAATGCTTGAAGACATGCTACGAGCATGTGTTATCAATTCGGAAACAGTTGGGATCGACACCTACCGGTAGCAGAATTTTCCTACAATAACAGTTACCATTCGAGTATTGAGATGGCGCCGTTTGAAGCACTTTATGGTAGAAAGTGCAGGTCTTCGATTTTTTGGAGTGAAGTGGGGGATATACAGATTACGGGTCCGGAGATAATTCAAGAAACTACCTAGAAGATCATCCAAATTCAACAACGATTGAAAACTGCCCAAAGTCGACAAAAGAGCTATGCGGACATTAAAAGAAAAGATATAGAATTTGAGATTGGAGAGGTGGTCATGCTTAAGGTTTCACCTTGGAAAGGCGTTGTTCGATTTGGTAAATGGGGGAAACTAAATCCAAGGTATATTGGACCATTCAAGATTATAGATCGTGTCGGACCAGTAGCTTACCGACTTGACTTACCGCAACAACTCTCCGGGGTACATAATACTTTTAATGTCTAGAATTTGAAGAAATATTTTGCTAAAGAAGATCTCACCATTCCATTAGACGAGATTACAATTAACAAAAAACTACAATTCATTGAAGAACCCGTCGAAATAATGGATTGTGAGGTTAAAAGACGTAAGCAAAATAAAATACCAATTGTTAAGGTTCAATGGAATGCTCGTAGAGGACCCGAATTCACATGGGAGCATGAAGATCAGATGAAACTGAAATACCCTCACCTATTTCCTGAAGATACGTCAACACCTCCAACTTCTTAAAATTTCGGGACGAAATTTATTTAACGGGTAGGTACTGTAGTGACCCGAACTTTTCCATGTTTATATATATTAAATGAAATTGATATTTATATGATTAAGTGTTTCCAACATGTTAAGCAATCAAACTTGTTAAGACTTGATTAATTGAAATAGGTTTTATATAGACAATTGACCACCCAAGTTGACCGGTGATTCACGAACGTTAAAACTTGTAAAAACTATGTGATGTCATAGATATGGATATATATATATATATATATATATATATATATATATATATATATATATATATATATATATATATATATATATATATATATATATATAGTTATAGTTAACATAATATTATGATAATTAAACATATCATTAAGTATATTAACAATTAACTACATATGTAAAAACAAGACTACTAACTTAATGATTTCGAAACGAGACATATATGTAACGATTATCGTTGTAACAACATTTAACTGTATATATATCATACTAAGATATATTAATATATCATAATATCATTATAATGTAATAATTTAACATCTCTTTAGATATAATAAACAATGGGTTAACAACATTTAATAAGATCGTTAACCTAAAGGTTTCAAAACAACATTTACATGTAACGACTAACGATGACTTAACGACTCAGTTAAAATGTATATACACGTAGTGTTTTAATATGTTATCATACACTTTTGAAAGACTTCAAGACACTTATCAAAATACTTCTACTTAACAAAAATGCTTACAATTACATCCTCGTTCAGTTTCATCAACAATTATACTCGTATGCACCTGTATTCGTACTCACACAATACACAGCTTTTAGATGTATGTACTATTGGTATATACACTCCAATGATCAGCTCTTAGCAGCCCATGTGAGTTACCTAACACATGTGGGAACCATCATTTGGCAACTAGCATGAAATATCTCATAAAATTACAAAAATATTAGTAATCATTCATGACTTATTTACATGTAAACAAAATTACACATCCTTTATATCTAATCCATATACCAACGAACAAAAACACCTACAAACACTTTCATTCTTCAATTTTCTTCATTTAATTGATCTCTCACAAGTTCTATCTTCAAGTTCTAAGTGTTCTTCATAAATTCTATAAGTTCTAGTTTCATAAAATCAAGAATACTTCCAAGTTTGCTAGCTTACTTCCAATCTTGTAAAGTGATAATCCAACCTCAAGAAATCTTTCTTATTTACAGTAAGATATCTTTCTAATATAAGGTAATACTCATATTCAAAGTTTGTTTCAATTTCTATAACTATAACAATCTTATTTCGAGTGGAAATCTTACTTGAACTTGTTTTCGTGTCATGATTCTGCTTCAAGAACTTTCAAGCCTTCCAAGGATCCTTTGAAGCTAGATCTATTTTTCTCATTTCCACTAGGTTTATCCATAAAACCTGAGGTAGTAATGATGTTCATAACATCATTCGATTCATATATATATAACTACCTTATTCGAAGGTTTAAACTTGAAATCACTAGAACATAGTTTAGTTAATTCTAAACTTGTTCGCAAATAAAAGTTAATCCTTCTAACTTGACTTTTAAAATCAACTAAAAACATGTTCTATATCTATATGATATGCTAACTTAATGATTTAAAACCTGGAAACACGAAAAACACCGTAAAACCGGACATACGCCGTCGTAGTAACACTGCGGGCTGTTTTGGTTTTGATAATTAAAAACTATGATAAACTTTGATTTAAAAGTTATTCTTCTGGGAAAATGATTTTTCTTATGAACATGAAACTATATCCAAAAATCATGGTTAAACTCAAAGTGGAAGTATGTTTCTCAAAATGGTCATCAAGACGTCGTTCTTTCGACTGAAATGACTACCTCTTACAAAAATGACTTGTAACTTATATTTCCAACTATAAACCTATACTTTTTTGTTTAGATTCATAAAATAGAGTTCAATATGAAACCATAGCAATTTGATTCACTCAAAACGGATTTAAAACGAAGAAGTTATGGGTAAAACAAGATTGGATATTTTTTGATTGTTTTAGCTACGGGAAATATTGTAACAATTCTATACAAATCATATCCTAGCTAACTTATATTATATTATACATGTATTCTAATATATTATGTAATCTTGGGATACCATAGACACGTATGCAAATGTTTTGACATATCATATCGACCCATGTATATATATTATTTGGAACAACCATAGACACTCTATATGCAGTAATGTTTGAGTTAGCTATACAGGGATGAGGTTGATTCCAAAAATATATATACTTTGAGTTGTGATCTAGCCTGAAACGTGTATACACTGGGTCGTGGATTGATTCAAGATAATATATATATCAATTTATTTCTGTACATCTAACTATGGACAACTAGTTGTAGGTTACTAACGAGGACAACTGACTTAATAAACTTAAAACATCAAAATGTATTAAAAATGTTGTAAATATATTTTGAACATACTTCGATATATATATGTATATATTTGTTATAGGTTCGTGAATCGACCAGTGGCCAAGTCTTACTTCCCGACGAAGTAAAAATCTGTGAAAGTGAGTTATAGTCCCACTTTTAAAATCTAATATTTTGGGATGAGAATACATGCAGTTTTATAAATGTTTTATGAAATAGACACAAGTAAATAAAAATACATTATATGGGTGAATGATCGAAGCTGAATATGCCCCTTTTTGCTTGGTAGCCTAAGAATTAGTAAATCGATCTACTAATTGACGCGAATCCTAAAGATAAATCTATTGGGCCTAACGAACCCCATCCATGGTTGCGGATGCTTTAGTACTTCGATGTTATTTTATCATGTCCGATGGATTTCCCGGAATGATAGGGGATATTCTTATATGCATCTTGTTAATGTCGGTTACCAGGTGTTCACCATATGAATGATTTTTATCTCTATGTATGGGATGTATATTGAAATATGAAATCTTGTGGTCTATTATTATGATTTGATAATATATAGGTTAAACCTATAACTCACCAACATTTTTGTTGACGTTTTAAGCATGTTTATTCTCAGGTGATTATAAAGAGCTTCCGCTGTTGCATACTAAAATAATGACAAGATTTGGAGTCCATGCTTGTATGATATTATGTAAAAACTGCATTCAAGAAACTTATTTTTGATGTAATATATTCTTATTGTAAACCATTATGTAATGGTCGTGTGTAAACGGTATATTTTAGATTATCATTATTTGATAATCTACGTAATGCTTTTTAAACCTTTATAGATAAAATAAAGGTTATGGTTGTTTTAAAAATGAATGCAGTCTTTGAAAAACGTCTCATATAGAGGTCAAAACCTCTCGACGAAATCAATTAATATGGAACATTTATAATCAATATGAACGGGACATTTCAACGTTCACTATGCAAGTTCAAAGATATCTTCTTTTTGACCCGCTTTCTCTTTGTTGGTATTCAGAACTCATATTACTTCAATTATATGCTTCAACATTAAGGTTTTGTTTTTTTTCCTGTCTGAAGACCTTATTATGTCTTATGTCTGCGCGCCCGTAGACGTTTTTACTGCAGACAGTTTATTTTTCTGAAGACATAAAATAAAATTATATCTTATTATGTCTGCAGCCTCGCAGACTTAGAAATGTGCTTCTAAGTGCTGCAGACAGAATTAAGTTATGTTGCAGACCTAAAAACAAACAGTCTTCATTATTCAGCATACAGACCTTCAGACCATATCTTCTTTACAGACATAGTCCGCAGATCTTCAGACAAAAACATCTTAAAAAACAAACAGCACCTAATAAAACTATATACTATTGTTATGTGCAGTTTTTTCTCTTTGATGTTACAACTTAAACAATACTTTATGTTCATAATAGTGGATACAATTTGTTGAAACTTACAACCTCTTCAACTATTGACACACATACACTAACTTGCATTCTTATTTTCAGGGTAACAAAGTTGGAATAAACGTAAAAGGCTAATCGAAGCAAAACTTTGAAAATGAAATAGTTCATATATGAAGCATGATAAAAATGAGTATAAATAATTGTTTGTTGCATTTAAGGTGTATTGATTCATAGCGTTTATGATACTTGTAACATATGTTTAGTTTTAAATTAATTCTATCAGCTAAGAAGTTTCATGTCATACATGTAATAGGTGACAGTACGAACGTATTCAAATAATATTTTATAAAGCTGTCGTGTAATGCACGGACTATTAAATCTAGTAATTAAATAATAATGATTGATACATACAAATCTGAACTATTGATTCATTAGATGAATGGTTAAAAAATTAGAAGTCATTTTAATATTAAAAATAAAAATAAAAATGGCATGTAAATAAAATTGAAAAATGCATCTATTAAAGCTTTTAAAATAATAAGTTCTAAATCAAGTTATGAAATTAATCACGTGGATTGTGGATGCCAAAGTTTGTATGCGTACGTAAATAATGTTTGTATGCATATGAAAGACGATGACTTTTTACCCACACACCTCTATGTATTTATGTATAATAGAGGAATAATAAAATGAAACCAACTTTTAAATTGAGACTTAAGGGAATTGAAAAAAAAAAAATTTAAAATTTTTTTTTAACTTTTTTTTCAAATCTTTTTTTTCCGAATTTTGTTTCAATCACATGTGATTGGATTTGACATGCAGTAAATTATATGTGATTCTGCATGCCAATCACATGTGATTGTAAAACTCAATCACGTGTGATTCTGCATGTCAAATCCAATCACATGTGATTGAAATTTTTTTTCTTTTAGTAAAATTATGATTTTCTGTAAGTTTGCGTTAATACCTTTAAACACCAAGTTTTTGATCAAAACTTGATCAAATTACCGAATTAAAGTCTGAAATTTTGAAGATATCATCACGAAATGCTAACAAACTTGATCAAATCACCGAATTAAAGTTTGTTTCCGGTTGAAATATTTTTTTGAAAAAAACTTGAATTTTTTTATTCAACAACATGTGATTGTGTTTTACAATCACATGTGATTGAGTTTTACAGTCACATGTGATTAGATTTGACATACTAAATTTTTTTAAAAAAAGTTTAAACTTTTTTTAATTTTTTTAAATAAAAAAATTTCAATTTTTTTTTAACTTTTTTTTTCAATCACATGTGATTGTCGCACCACATGCCGCACTCTTATTGGTCCGTTAGACTTCAAGAAAATTATTGGATTCAAGGGATTACAACTCATTCATAGTATTTTATAAATTTCTAAAATGATGATGTCATAAATAAGAATTACTCAAGGTTAAAATTTTTTTAAAAAAAAATAAAAAAAAATCTAAGCCTCTCATAATGATATCATTAAAATAATTAATTGTATTTAATAAAAATATTAACATGTTAATTGTATAATATATGAACCATTATGTACAACCTTATAATAAAACACTCCATGACCATGTATACAATATTTGAAGCATTATGTACAATTTTATGGTAAAACACCCCATAACCATATGTACAATATTTGAAGCTTTATGTACAAACTTATAATAAAACACCATCATGATCATATGTACAAACTTTAAAACATATTGTACAATTTTTGACAAAACACCCATGAACACATGTATAAACTTGGAAACATATTGTACAACCTTCATATAATAATTGTATTTTAATTTTTGAAAAAATTTCAACAAGCATTTGTTATTACTAATTTTTATTATTAAAAATATAACCACTGATTTTCAAAACAAACTTTATTATTATAATTATAATTATAATTATAATCATAATGATTATATTATTATTATTATTTAAATATGAGTTTTTAACGAAATTAATTACGTTACATTTTGTCTAAGGAGGTCTTTTTTCCACTTTGATCCTAAATATTTTTGTTTGTATTATATATTATTCAATGAAATTTATATCAATGGACTGAATTTTAAATATATTTTTACAGGTATAATGTTCATCAAATATTATATAACACATACAAAATAATTTAAAATCAAAGTTGAAAACAAAATACCTTTAAACTTAAAACATAAGTTTAAAAACATGACAATTGAAGTGGGACGATGGGAGTATTATTTATACATTTTTTTTATACCTTTAAACTTAAAACATAAGTTTAAAAACATGACAATTGAAGTGGGACCATGGGAGTATTATTTATACATTTTTTTTCCAAAGATAGTCATTAAAGCTATCATTAGAAAATAATTGTAAAGAATAATTCAAAGCAAGCCTCTTCAGTGTTTGTATTTAGCCATTAAACATGTGTATATATTTTTTCTTTAAAAAAGGTAACAACATTTAACGAATCTGATGATTAACAAATACAATCGATACAAAAAGAATCCAAACCTAGCCAATAATTTCAAATAACTTGTTTATAACTAAATGATTAAATATCTGATTGATCAAGAAACTCATTATCAATTATTATTATACAATATTCTATTTGTTGTAATTGGTTGGCACCATTTGATTTGCCCAGAATCCCCATTTCACTGTTGAAACCAAATGGGAACCTGGTTGACCCGATCCGACCCGCCCGATTGTGACAACCCGGAAATTTTCGACCAAATTTAAACTTAATCTTTATATGTTTCTGACACGATAAGCAAAGTCTGTAATGTTGAAATCTCGAAAATTTTGAAACTATATTCATGTAATCAATTACCCTTGGACTGTGCTAGACGATTCACGAACATTTACGTGTATATAAATATGTATATAATATATAGTTATATTAATTGAAAACGTTAACAAAGTATTAGATGTATAATACTTTACATGAACGTATTTGTTTTAATATATGTTTAACATATTTATCGACGAAATTAAAAGATAATATCAAATGATTGATTTATCAGATACATTGTGATATGATTACGAGTCTCTGTTGAGAGGTCCACTTTGATTTAGGAAACCTTTCCTTTTTAACGGTATTTGGAATAATTGGTAAAGTGATTTACAAGAAGGAACTAGACAATGGTTAGTGGAGTTTTCTGTTAGATTTCCTATATAGGTGTTAACTAGTTAATTTTCATATTATTTAGGGAAAAAGAGAAATGTTGGAAATATAGATAACTTAGAAAATGGATATCGACAAGTTAAGAAAAATGACATTTTTCATTAAAGTAATTTCATACGTTTATCTAACCTTCGGACTATATCTTACGCTTCACCAACAAATGGTAATTTAAAAACTTGAAAACCTGTTATGAGTTATATACGATTATACTTTTCTAAAATATTTTATGATATAGCGATTCCTATTAGTTTAACCTTTAAACAAAATGATTCGTAAATATATTTAACTTTGAAAAACAAATTATAATATTTATTTGATTAGTTTCAAACGTACTAAAACGTTTTCAGTTTAAAAAAAACTTTATTATTAAAACGTTTTATAAGATAATCTGTTTATGAATTTTGATGGATTTAATTACAACTTATATTATAAATTACAAGTATATATATAGTGTTTCAAAACGTAAATGTGATACGACATAATATTTTCTATTATTTACACGATTATAAATGAACTTTGAAATATAATTACTTTTGAAAAACTAAAATATAACATTATTAATATTTCAATTCTATATAATATGTACAAATTTATATTGAGAATATATATATATATATATATATATATATATATATATATATATATATATATATTACAAAGTGATTAATTATAATGTTAACTAGATACAAAACCTTTTGGATTTAAATTAATATTATCACATGTATATATAACGAGACGTCGATTCTTAGAAGCAAATGACCATAATACTCAAAGGTATAGGTTACATTTCTTATAATATAAATAATGGGGATATAAGTCTAATTATTGTTAAGAGTACGTGCCGCGAAACGTAAAGTACTAGTTTTCTCAGCGTACGAAAGGACATTCCAAAACCAAAACCGGTACGTAAGTCAAGCGTCAACGTATAATTCATTGGTGCTAAAATTACAAGTCAACTATGCACGAGAATATAATATAATATTTAATTAATTCTAAAGATTAAATATATTATATATTAAATAATATATATGTATATATATATTATATGTAACAAAGAGTGTCGGCAGAGTAAAACAAGGATCGTGAGCTGTAATCTTAAGCCATACGATCGCATGGCTGTATAACTTGAGACCCATGCGATCGCATGGGGAGTGGTTGGCCGAGAGGTCTATAAGTCCAACTCGAATTCGTTTAGTTTTCATTCATTTCTCATTCATTCTTCACGTGGTATTATTATTTATATTATTATTATTATTATTATTATTATTATTATTATTATTATTATTATTATTATTATTATTATTATTATTATTATTATTATTATTATTATTATTATTATTATTATTATTTATATTATTATTATTAAAATTAATATTATTATTAATCTTATAGTTAGGAGTATAATTATTAGTATTATACATAAAATACTACGACGAGGTCATGAGCGAGTGATTTCAAAATGGTTTTTCGAGCGGGATAGAGCTAAGGAAATTATGGGTTATGACTATGGAGATTATGGGTATTATTCGGGGGTATGCTCGTGAGGTCAATCTAGTGTTTATCATCTCCGTTGCGTCTACGTACTTTCCTGCAATATTGAATCACAATATTGATACGTGAGCATTCATATCCTATCTTTTATATATTAATAGTGTATCCCTGACTAGTGCTCGAGTATAGGTGATTATGCATGCTTGTATATTTAATTTTGTCGTTAGATAGTTATGATGAATCATGAATTTAATACATATGCTGATAAGATAAGGTATATGATATGCATGTCGTTGGAAAGCTGGCGAAAAATTAATAACTTTTCATTTAGAAATCGTATGGTTTCGATGAACGGTTTAAAAGATATCGTCAACTGAATTATCATTAATTTTAGTATGATTATTAAAAATGATTATTATTATTACTATCGTCGTTATTATCATCGTTATTATTATTAACCAATAATAATTATTATTATTATCATTATCGTTATAAGTATTATCATTAAAATTGTTGTTGTTATTACTACTATCGTTATTATCACTAAGGTTATTATTATTATTATTATTATTATTATTATTATTATTATTATTATTATTATTATTATTATTATTATTATTATTATTATTATTATTATTATTATTATTATTATTATTATTATTATCATTATTATCATTATTATTATCATTATTATTATTATTATTATTATTATTATTATTATTATTATTATTATTATTATTATTATTATTATTATTATTATTATTATTATTATTATTATTAAGTATTATCATTAGTATTATTATAATTATTATTACTAGTATCATTAACATTAAAACTAATATTAGTATCATCTAATTATTATGATTACTATTATTATCATTATTATGTATGCGATATAAAAGAGGACTAAAAGCTATTAAACAAATCAATTAGGAAATAATGAGTATAAGTATCATGATGAAATTAATATATTGTAAGATAGATAAAAATTTCATTTTTTTTATTTTTTTTATCATTATTATTATTATTATTATTAAAAGTAACATTAAGATTAAAACTATCATTTTTATTATAAAATATCATTATTATTATCATTTTAGTATTGTTATTATTAAAAATTATCATTTTGAATAGAATTATTATTTTATATAAAATATTAATATTATTATAGTTAATATTAAAAAGTATCTTTTTATTAAAAATTATCATGATTAAAATTATTATTTTATAATTAATATCATCATTAGTAAATAAATATTGTTATTACTATTAGTAGAATAATAATAATTATTACTATAATTACAAAATAACACAACTTTTAATTAATATTATTATTATCAATATTATTTTATCAAATAAATATGTAATACAAAGATATTTTTACCACGTGTAATATAATTACATTAATAATACATACCACTATATTTTTATGATATTAAGTGAACTTTATAAATTTTATTATTTAATATATATAAAAGTATATTTTTTATCATATATAAATTTTAATATAAATTTTTATTAATAAATAATTTGTAATATTTACCTTAATAAAATCTGATAAATATACCTAAATATATGAAACGACTATATTTAAATTATATAATAAACATGTATAGATTCTAAAAAAAAATCATTTTTGGATTAGATGACTTTTGTTGACTTTTGCATGATGATCTCGAGCATTAGGATTGTGATACACTACGACTTGACCTAAATTGCTAGACAGATATTGACCAACATATAAATATATCTATAATTAATATAGGTTCGTGAATCTGAGGCCAACCTTGCACTTGTTCAATTCTGTCATATGTATTTTTACTACGAAATACAGTATAGTGAGTTTCATTTGCTCCCTTTTTAAATGTTTTTGTAATATATATTTTTGGGACTGAGAATACATGCGATGCTTTTATAAATGTTTGACGAAATAGACACAAGTACTTGAAACTACATTCTATGGTTGGATTACTATACCGAATATTGCCCCTTTAACTTGGTAACCTAAGAATTAGGGAAATGGCCCCTAATTGACGCGAATCCTAAAGGTAGATCTACGGGCACTGACCAGCCCAGTCAGAGAATTTGAACTGCTTTAGTACTTCGATTTAAATGGTGATTGTGATTGCCAGTATATGGCATACTTGCGAGTATGCGGGGGATATTCTATATGCATTAAAGTTAATGTCGGTTACCAGGTGTTCATCATACGAATGGATTTTATACACTTGCGAGTGTAATTATATTTATGAAAAATGAGAATCTTGTGGTCTATTAAAATTATAGAAATGATTTATTACGATAAACTAATGAACTCACCAACTTTTTGGTTGACACTTTTAAGCATGTTTATTGTCAGGTAATAAAGAAATCTTCCGCTGTGCATTTGCTCATTTTAAAGATATTACTTGGAGTCATTCATGGCATATTTTAAAAAGACGTTGCATTCAAGTCATTGAGTTCAATAAAGATTATTATTAAGTAAATGACAGATTATGTCATTTATAGTTTGGGATATTATGAAATGGTATGCATGCCTGTCAACTTTCGATGTAATGAAAGTTTGTCTTTTTAAAACGAATACAATGTTTGTAAAATGTATCATATAGAGGTCAAATACCTCACAATGTAACCATATGTTATTGTATTCGTCCATATGGATTAGGACGTGTCACTTCACCGGTCAAACCCGGTACTATAGCAAAAATATTTTTTTTTACTTTTTTTTGGTTTCCTTATATTTTCATACAATCTTCTAATTAGTGTAAAGTCTAAACCGAATAAGAACTGGTTCGACCCGACCGGCCCGGTTCGACTTGGTACTGTAACAATTTTATTTTTTTTGTTTCCTTTATATTTTCTCATTCCGCGGCGAAGCGCGGACTCAAAAACTAGTTTTGTATATATAATCAATTAGAAAAAAAATCCAAACCAAACATACTTAGCTTAAGATTAGTCTATATAGATTAGGAGTTACTGTTGATACTTAACCAAAAATTTTATTTTTGGTTTATCTTCCTAAAAAAAGTTGATTTTATTGGTTAAGTAATTAATTAATAATGTAAAATATAACTAAAGTAACAATGAACTATTAGCAAGGGTCGTCTTCAATTTTAGATGGTTACGAGTTCAATTCCGTCCACCATCTTATTTTTCTAGCTAATAACCCTTTTGTGTTTATGTTTAAGTCAACTCTACCCCCTCCTTTTTTTCTTTTCTAATTCGGTCTTTCATTTCTCGTAACTCATCAACCCATTTGATATTTTATTTATAGTCCTTCCACTTATGTATTTTTTAAATCTTCCCTTAATGTTTTTTTTAGAATTTTTCTTTTATGACCTTTTTGACACTTTATTTACAATATTTTTTTTTTATAATTTTACTCACATTTTATTACAACTAACAAAAGTTTCAAGTTATAGGTCTTAATTATTGATAATCAACTATATATGTGTGTTTTAATTATTGATAATTAAATATGTTGAGTCCCCAAAATAATTAAGGATTTAATTATGACAAGACAGAATTTATTTGCACTAAAATGATATGTGCAGCCAGCACAAGTTTGTTTATGTATAGACATCAGATTTCACTGTGTCAAGTGTTTAGTATGCTACCTAGTCTACCAGCACAAGGTAGACAGTGTTCTTCAATTAGCACAGGATGTGTACCCAGCAATTTAAGAATATCAAGTGACTCAGTAATGAAGAACCAACATAGCTGAAATGCAGCTTACTACACAAGACAGCTATGCTCCATTACAAGCATAGTGGTTTTCTGAGTGGTCTACATCAATTGTACTATTCAACAGAAGTCAAAGACAAAGTTGAACAGAAAAGGACATGTGTCGGCGGCTGACAAGTGACCTTACAAGACCACGTGGGAATGTAGAAGTTTAACGCATGTGCAGACATGTGTTATCCTTTGTCAACGCCTAGGGAACACGACATTCTATTTGTTTAATCAAATAGTGGTGACAAACCAAATTGTGGTGTTCCTGCAAATAGCTACCAAAGAGGAAAGAGAAGAGCACGTTCTCTGATGCAGTTGTCTCCACAAGTACAGACATCCTATGTACCAGTAGACAATAGAACAATTACACAGTTAATAGGACTACTATAAATTTGTGTATCCACTATTGTAACAAGTAGTGGTGTGGGTTTATTTATTTAGAGTCCAAAACGTGTAATAGCTTAGAACATCCTCTGTAGCTATACTTAGGTAATTCTGTGTCAACCAACTATCATTCTGCCAAGGATAGTTGTAATTCTTTGTGATTTAATCAATAAAGAATAAACCGTTGAAAAATTACTTTTGACTCTATTTAATTTAATTACTTGAATACTAAACTATCTAAATTGTTCAAGTCAATCAAGAAGAATTGTATTCACCCCACTACAATACTCCTGTTATTTATCAAGGGACCAAAAACTGGTATCAGAGCTTCAGTCTTGATAATTTAATATCTTGGATCTGAATTCTCTTATGGCTGCATATTCAAATACAGCTTACCTTGAAAATGGCTCATTCAATAGACCACCCAAATTTGATGAAGATGAGTATGAAACTTGGAAGGCAAGGTTCATGCTTCACCTGGAATCTATTGACCCACTCATGCCTGGTATTGCCACAAATGGTCCATTTATTCCAATTGAGACTATTGATAGTATTCCAGCTACTGCTGACACTCCTGCCATTCCTGACCAAGAGGTTATTCTCACTCCAGCAAAATGGGATGCTGAGGACAAACATCGTGTTGGACTTGACCCTAAGATAAGAACTCTGTTAGCTATAACATTACCTAACCACTTGTTCAAATTGATTAAGGGAAAGCTGAATGCTAAGCTTATGTTAGACTATCTAGATGTTACTTATGAGGGCATGAATGAGGTTAGACAGAACAAGATTATTGCTTTGAAAAGAGAGTATGAAATGTTCTTTGCCTATAAGAATGAGACCGTTAAGCAAACTTTCATTAGGTTTAACTCCTTAGTTGCTGAGCTGCTTACTTTGAAAATCACATATACTGATTTTGAACAAGTAAACAAATTCATTGACTCGCTGCCTGCTAAATGAAAACCTGTTACTGACTGAAAGGACCCGTTCATATACATTATAAACGATTCACAATAGTTGATTACATTGCGAGGTATTTGACCTATATATGATATATTTTACAAACATTGCATTCGTTTTTAAAAGACAATCTTTCTTTACATCAAAAATTGACAGGCATGCATACCATTTCATAATATCCACTATCCAACTATAAATTGATTTAATAATAATCTTTGATGAACTCAATGACTCGAATGCAACGTTCTTCGAAATATGCTATGAAAGACTCCAAGTAATATCTTTAAAATGAGCAAATGCACAGCGGAAGATTTCTTTAACACCTGAGAATAAACATGCTTTAAAGTGTCAACCAAAAGGTTGGTGAGTTCATTAGTTTATCATAATCATTTATTTCCATCATTTTAATAGACCACAAGAATTTCATTTCCAGTTCTCATAAATATACGTCCCATGCATAGAGACAAAAAATAATCATTCATATGGTGAACACCTGGTAACCGACATTAACTAGATACATATAAGAATATCCCCTATCATTCCGGGATCCTACTTCGGACATGATATAATTTCGAAGTACTAAAGCATCCGGTACTTTGGATGGGGTTTGTTAGGCCCAATAGATCTATCTTTAGGATTCGCGTCAATTAGGGTGTCTGTTCCCTAATTCTTAGATTACCAGACCTAATAAAAAGGGGCATATTCGATTTCGATAATTCAACCATATAATGTAGTTTCGATTACTTGTGTCTATTTCGAAAAACATTTATAAAAATTGCGCATGTATTCTCAGCCCAAAAATATAAAGGGTAAAAAGGCAAATGAAACTCACCATACTGTATTTTGTAGTAAAAATACATATAACATCATTGAACAAGTGTAGGGTTGGCCTCAGATTCACGAACCTATATTAATTATATATATTTATATGTCGGTTAAAATTTGTCTAACAATTTAGGCCAAGTCATAGTGTACCACAATCCTAATGCTCGAGTCTGACTCAACAGTATAGTAACATGTTATATTACCCATGCTCAGTTAAAATTCTAGTAAAAGGTGACGTGTGAAACAACGTAACACAAATGGTTTCATAATCATAAAATAGTATTTTAGTATTTAGAGAAAGTCAAAACAAAAAAAATTAATTGAAAAGTTAAAGGGAAAAGTCAAAGTTCAAGGTCAAAAGTCAAAGGTTAAAGTAAAAAGTCAAAGGTTAAAGTAAAAACGAGGTCGCATGCAAAAATACAATAACTTATACAACAAAATGATTTTTCGGTCAAACATGACTAAACGGCCACTTCAGCGATTTTTAGAAAAATTATCGGAACTCCGATTGATAAACGGTCACAGCCTTCAAATTCTCGTTACCTCAAAGATATAACATGATTTTTGGCAAAAGTAAACACACATCAGGCCGACCATGACAACTGATACAAAACTGACATTTTTAATAAAAAAAAGTTTCAACTCTTTTTAGAATTTTTAAAATGTGGCCAAACAGTCAACTTTGACGATTTTTAGAAAAATCGTCGAGACTCGAATTGACAAACGGCCAGAGTCGTTTGTTAGACCTTACAACAAAGAATTCAGTGGTATTTTTGTTTTAATCTGAAACAACGCAGATCAGCGAGAATTTCAGTTTCCGTATCGACGTTTCATCAAAATTTACAAAACTTCTTTTATCCATAACTTGACAACCGTTCAACGAAACGAGACGTGCTTTATATGAAAATTCATCTACTCGACGAGTAGAATCCAAATAACCACTTTTTATTACCCAGAAAATTAGTTTACTAATTATCATCAGCAATTTTAATTACGAAATTAATTATACAATTCGTTTATTTCATAACTTTCTAACCGTTCATCGAATCCATTTGATATCTAAATGAAAAGTTCTTAATTTTTCGCTAGCTTTCCAAGGACATGCATATTTTATATCTTATTTCATCCCTAGTATAACAACCTTTAAGATTCAACATAACTTATCTAAGGGCAATATCAAATATACAAACATGCACAATCCTATATTCTCGAGCACTAGTCAGGGATACACTATTAGTATGTAAAAATTAAATTATGAGTACTCACGTATCAATATTGAGATTCAATATTGCAGGAAAGATACGTAGACGCAACGGAGACGATAATTACTAGATTGACCTCACGAGCATACCCATGAACCATACCCATCACCTCCATAACTATAACCCATAATTTCCTGAGCACTATCCTACTCGCAAAAACTCATTTTTGAAATAATTCGCTCATGACCTCGTCGTAGTATTTTATGTATAAATACTAATAATAATATTTCTAATACTAATAATAATAATAATAACAATAATTAATATTAGTAATATTAATAATAATAATAATAATTAAAATTTATATATAGAGAGTGTAGTACGAGAGATAGGTAGATGAGAACTAAATCAAACGAAAATGAATTCAATCATTTTAAAGAGATTGAATCCAACCTACCCCACGTATGACCTTCCTTTTCATTTCCATTTTGTAGATAGTCCTTACCGACACTCATTCTCATTAGGTTATAAATAATATTAATTAATATATAATATATTTAATCTTTAGAATTAATTAAATATTATATTATATTTACGTGCGTAGTAAAAATATAATTTTTACAAAAATGACACGGTCGTGATCTCACGACTCATGTACCACTTTCAGTTTTTCGTGCGCACTTTCGTACGTTTAGAAAACTAGCCTTTTATGTTACGTGACGTGTACCTTTTACAAAAATTTGACTTACATAACAATAAATTATCTTTATAAAAATATAACTTGTAAAGTTGAGCATTGTGGTCATTTCCTTCTATAAATTAAAGTCTCTTTGTTTGTCAAAATATTTTATTTTAAATTAAACATTTTGTGACACGTACCTTTATTAATAACTAGACTTAAATTAATTAAAAAAAATAATCCACTCAAAGTGTAACTTAATCTTTTGAGTGTTTTGGTCATTTACTTTTATAATTCATAATCTTGTTATTTATCAAAGTATATTTATTAATATTAGTTTAATATCAAAACGTTTTATGACTAATTTAAATTAAAAGTTATAATCTTATACATATTTTTAAAATATTTATCTAATAACATACTAGTTATCCTTTCAAGACTAATTATATAATTTAAGATCCTTTACAAAATCGAAAAATCCTATAACGTTTATGCTTTAAAACTTAATTTGATTTCATTCTTTTATGCGTAAATGTTTAGTTTAATTTCTTTAACTTTCTAAATAATATATCTTAATATAACATATCAAATGGGTTTATCTAGTCAACGAATCTTATCCCAATTATTCCTTCTATATGATAAATCGAGTATTATGAAATTCGATTCTCCACTAACTTTTGTCTAACTCCCAATAAGTGATACTTTGTTCTTACTTGTAAATCACTTTACCATTTATTCCGAATACCGTTAAAAAGTAAGGGTTTCCTAATTCAAAGTGGACCTCATAACAGAGACTCATAATCATAGTTCAATGTATCCGATAATTCAATCATTTGATATTATCTTTTAATCTCATCGATAAACTTACACCGAACAAATATGTTTATGTAACATATTATTCATTCAATACCTTGATAGCATTTCCAAGTTCAAAAAAAATAGATCTCATAGCTTATATTCATATTAACTAATCCGTTCAATGTTTTATTAATATATCTCAATTTAATAAGCACACATGTATATGCATATATATTTATTTACACATAATTGTTCGTGAATCGTTAGGCATGGTCAAAGGGTATTTGATTAAATGAATATAGTTTCAAAACTTTTGGGACTCAACATTACAGATTTTGCTTATCGTGTCGGATATATATAAAGATTAAAGTTTAAATTTGTTCGGAAATTTCCGGGTCATCACATTACCTACCCGTTAAAAGAAATTTCGTCCCGAAATTTGATAGAGATTGTCATGGCTAACAGTAAGAGTGTTTTCATGACGTATATGAACTGATAATTAGGGTTTTATCATCATTGATTAATATGGATAAAATGATTTGTTTTTGTGAAGAGCACGAATGAAGCTATCACTTAAGAGTGAAAATGAATAAAAGTAAGTTTGACTTAACCGGTGTCGTAGTCAAGATTGATTTCTGAAATTTAAGGAATTTAGAAGAAATCTTCATATTAAGATTTGATTCTTCGGTAATTAAGGAGATTCAGATCTTCTTTGATTAAACGCGATAATCTGCTTCGATTGCTCTGTCGAAAATTTTCCTATAAATCCACCCTCTCCATTTCCTTACAACTCACACCTTCTATTCTTTCTTTCTCAATTCCTACTTTAAAGTATTCGTTAATATGCTCCATCCCATCCTGATCCTTGATATCCTCTTAACTTGCATATCTGTCATTCTTCTTTTTAATCTGCCACCAGAAGAATCTATTTACTTCTACTATACTCTTGGGTTTATAGTGTTTCTAGTTCTCCCATGTCTTTACATTGCTATATGCATCGATATATACGGGTTGTAATTTCCGGGTTGTTGTTAGATTTTTACACCTTCCCTTATATTTCGATGTCCCTGCTTCTGTCTTCTATAGTCATCGTCATCCATAGTTAATGCTCTCTTCTATTTGCTGCGGTTTATACCCCGAATTTCTATTTCGGAGCTTTGCCCTTTCGTTTCTTCTTCTTGCGATTAAATAGCTCTCGTAATGGTCCGGAATTCGCAAATATGATTTTCGGAATGAACATTGTTAATGTTCTAGGAAGGAAATTGTGATGGCACGATCTTGACTTGTCAAATTACTAGAATACCTTGGAAAAGGCCGAATCATCAAGAAATATTTTCTTGATATTTTAGAGGTTAAATAGAATACAAGAGTCGTATAACATGGCACATGATGATGTTATGATCTGTGAATCATCACGTTCCATTTAGAAACTCAGCATGAATTACTGTAATATAATCACGTTGATCAAGTGTCATTATATTATACTAACTCATGCTTCAGTTTCCAACACTACTTCAAAAACATTCATATTTTAAACTCAAAGGTTTACAGAGTATAGGAACTAAACAGTTTTCTTTTTGATGTAATACAGATAGAGCAAAGAGATAAATGATTCCAGATAAGAATAGTTATGGAAATATCTTCAGAAATATGGAGGATATTTATAATGAAAGATACGATGATATCTTAGAATTTCTAATATCAGAGGATGATGAAGAATATTGTCTGTAAGGGTTTAGTGTCAGGAGCAAGGTATTCGTTAATGACTTCAGCAGATACTGAATCATTTGGATTCTTTGAAGGCAGGTTTAGTCTTTGTGATTTGTCCACAGCCTCCTTCATACTTTGCTCAATCCGTTTTCCAGTTCCAAAACTTCTCTATTTCTGAGCTTTGTTAATACACTAATCTTTATCATCAAACTTTTTACTGCTAAGGTCGTTTACAGTTTTTGTTGCTTCATCAGCATTTCGAGAACTAGTTCGCGGTTCAGAGTGTTTTTCAGAAACTTCACATTCGAAGTATGTAAGCCTTGGAAATAGACGTTATGTATAACTGTTGGCGTCAACATGCTGTGAGATTTCAAAATACTAATTGCTAACTCCCAATGATTCGTATGAGATGAGTAAATGATGAGGTTTCGATAAATATAAAGATTCTTCGGAATGCCCAAGATCAGTGAAGTTGTTGGTAAGTTTATTGCTAATGTGGTGGAATATGAAAGGTTCTCCGGTAACAAAAGGGTAATCACATATATCAAAATTATGATAAGGCTACTCCGAATGAAAAAATCGAAGTTGTCTTGCTGGAGCTGTGATATAATTTGCTACTTTGCAAAGGAATTGCAAGGTTATTTTTGCTAATAAATACCAAAAGATCTGACACAGATATGTGTTGAATTATGACTTTGGTTTCGAGAGCTTTTTAAGTACATAACTGTGGGTAATATGTGGTTGGATCATCATCTCGATTGCTCATTATTTGAAGTGTCTTCAGAGATTTTTGAAGGGTTTGAACATAGATTGTAATCGTTTGTATACATTTGATGTTCTAACACACTTTTGAAGTCAAAGTATAGCTTTAAAAGATGTAGGAATCTAAAAGTAATGGTAACGGTTATATCTCGAATTGAATTCTGAGATTTTAAAATCAGAATACGTAATTGGGTTTGAATGAGTATGGTTGTTTTGATTTCTATGAAAGAATGTATATTATTATGAAAGTAGGAAGTATAATTGATAATTTGCTTAATCTGATTCGAAGAATGTAACATATTAATTGTGAATTTATATATATCTCTCGGGTATTACCTACCCGTTAAAAAAATTTCACAATTAATATTTTGTACATAAGAATTTTATTACAGTCTTTATGAAAATATATATGTATATATTCTCCTCAGATGTAACATAGATTTTAATGAGTTAATACTAAATTAAACTCATTAAATTTACGGTTGGAACTAGAATTGAATAATTCCTTGAAGGTTTAGAGGTTACATAAGTATTTCTTCAATAATATTGAAATTATGAATCAATACTTCGTTATTTGTTGAGAAGTGATGTTGGTTTGCGTTAAATTCTTGTGAACTTCGCAAAGTACGAATGATGTTATCTGAAAAGTTTCGGTTACATCAATGATGAAGTGTAAATCAAATATATACTTGATTTATTAGGAATTGGAATTTGTTGAATTGAGACAGAGATTGTAGTTAACGATGGTTAAGTCGCGGGTGAGGGACGTACATTATTGCATATTTGTAATATGAATTAACTGAGTAGTTAAGATTCACACACAATAGCTTAGCACGGAAAGATTTGTTTTTTATTTCAAAAAAAAAAATATATATATATATATATAATATATATATATATATAATTTCTTCAGAGGGAATGAGTTAATTCTTCATAACTTGTTGATACAATATACACGTTATTGATTCGTAATGATGTTCACAGTAATTCTTGAACTGACGGAGTTTGTGATGTTATAGGTGTTGTTGATTCTGATGTTGACTGTACTGACGATGCTGGTGACGTTGATGGTACTGTTGATGCTGTTGGTAAAACAAGTTTAACTTGTTAATCACACACCATTTTTGTCAGGGTTTCTACTCTTCTTTCTATCATTTTGGTTCGCTTAACTGATTTATGGTTAGGGCTAGATTAGATAATCTCTAAGACTTTAGAGATTATATAATCGCCGAGGAATGTTTCTCCAATGAAGTTATGAATTAATACTTCGTCAGTTATTGTTGTTGGTACTCCTTGGTATCTATGGTGCGTATGACGTTGATGCTCGTGGGACAGATTGTGAAGTTGAGGTTTACAACGCGGTTGTGGTTGGAGGTGGTAATGGTACTGTTGGCGTTGATGATGGTGGTACTGGTTATGCTGCTGGTGCTGCTACTGGTGTTTGTAATCTCTGCACCATATTCTCCAAAGCCACTACCCGAGCGCGAAGTTCGTTGACTTCTTCTATTATTCCAGGATGATTGTCGGTCGAAACGAGCGGATAAATAAAATCTAGAATTTGATGTAGTATATAATCGTGACGAGATACCCTGGAAATGAGAGAGAAAATGGTGTCTCGAACAGGTTCGCCGGTAAGTGCTTCAGGTTCTTCGCCAAGAGGGCAATGTGGTGGATGGAAAGGATCGCCTTCTTCTTGTTTCCAATGATTGAGGAGGCTACGAACCCATCCCCAATTCATCCAGAATAGGTGATGACTGATTGGTTGATCCATTCCGGTCACACTGCTTTCGGAGCTTGAGTGAGATTCCATTTCGGAATCCGAGTGACTTGAACTGATGACAAATTCCATTTCGTACGATTGGATAAAGGATTTTGGATATAAAAATGATTTTTCGGCTATCGGGTGATATTCTATTTACATAGGATATCTATATATAGAGATCAAAAGATTTCATTGATTACGGAGGAATTTGCGGGGTATGTCAGGTAAAGTTTAAAGTAACAGATACGATAAGATATGATTTAGCAGATACGCTAAGATATGAAGTTTGTCTATACACTACTCATGCAATTAATGTAGCAAGACGTGTCTAGACTAATAATGATAAGCAGGTAATTTCCTATGGATGATAAGAAGATGATTTCCGACTATAAACGATAAGCAAAACTTTTGACATGCAGAAACGGCCGAAGTCCAGACTCACTAATGCATCCTAACGACTTATCAGTTAGACACACTAATGCAGACCTGGTTCGCTAAGACCACCGCTCTGATACCAACTGAAAGGACCCGTTCATATACATTATAAACGATTCACAATAGTTGATTACATTGCGAGGTATTTGACCTATATATGATATATTTTACAAACATTGCATTCGTTTTTAAAAGACAATCTTTCTTTACATCAAAAATTGACAGGCATGCATACCATTTCATAATATCCACTATCCAACTATAAATTGATTTAATAATAATCTTTGATGAACTCAATGACTCGAATGCAACGTTCTTCGAAATATGCTATGAAAGACTCCAAGTAATATCTTTAAAATGAGCAAATGCACAGCGGAAGATTTCTTTAACACCTGAGAATAAACATGCTTTAAAGTGTCAACCAAAAGGTTGGTGAGTTCATTAGTTTATCATAATCATTTATTTCCATCATTTTAATAGACCACAAGAATTTCATTTCCAGTTCTCATAAATATACGTCCCATGCATAGAGACAAAAAATAATCATTCATATGGTGAACACCTGGTAACCGACATTAACTAGATACATATAAGAATATCCCCTATCATTCCGGGATCCTACTTCGGACATGATATAATTTCGAAGTACTAAAGCATCCGGTACTTTGGATGGGGTTTGTTAGGCCCAATAGATCTATCTTTAGGATTCGCGTCAATTAGGGTGTCTGTTCCCTAATTCTTAGATTACCAGACCTAATAAAAAGGGGCATATTCGATTTCGATAATTCAACCATATAATGTAGTTTCGATTACTTGTGTCTATTTCGAAAAACATTTATAAAAATTGCGCATGTATTCTCAGCCCAAAAATATAAAGGGTAAAAAGGCAAATGAAACTCACCATACTGTATTTTGTAGTAAAAATACATATAACATCATTGAACAAGTGTAGGGTTGGCCTCAGATTCACGAACCTATATTAATTATATATATTTATATGTCGGTTAAAATTTGTCTAACAATTTAGGCCAAGTCATAGTGTACCACAATCCTAATGCTCGAGTCTGACTCAATAGTATAGTAACATGTTATATTACCCATGCTCAGTTAAAATTCTAGTAAAAGGTGACGTGTGAAACAACGTAACACAAATGGTTTCATAATCATAAAATAGTATTTTAGTATTTAGAGAAAGTCAACACAAAAAAAATTAATTGAAAAGTTAAAGGGAAAAGTCAAAGTTCAAGGTCAAAAGTCAAAGGTTAAAGTAAAAAGTCAAAGGTTAAAGTAAAAACGAGGTCGCATGCAAAAATACAATAACTTATACAACAAAATGATTTTTCGGTCAAACATGACTAAACGGCCACTTCAGCGATTTTTAGAAAAATTATCGGAACTCCGATTGATAAACGGTCACAGCCTTCAAATTCTCGTTACCTCAAAGATATAACATGATTTTTGGCAAAAGTAAACACACATCAGGCCGACCATGACAACTGATACAAAACTGACATTTTTAATAAAAAAAAGTTTCAACTCTTTTTAGAATTTTTAAAATGTGGCCAAACAGTCAACTTTGACGATTTTTAGAAAAATCGTCGAGACTCGAATTGACAAACGGCCAGAGTCGTTTGTTAGACCTTACAACAAAGAATTCAGTGGTATTTTTGTTTTAATCTGAAACAACGCAGATCAGCGAGAATTTCAGTTTCCGTATCGACGTTTCATCAAAATTTACAAAACTTCTTTTATCCATAACTTGACAACCGTTCAACGAAACGAGACGTGCTTTATATGAAAATTCATCTACTCGACGAGTAGAATCCAAATAACCACTTTTTATTACCCAGAAAATTAGTTTACTAATTATCATCAGCAATTTTAATTACGAAATTAATTATACAATTCGTTTATTTCATAACTTTCTAACCGTTCATCGAATCCATTTGATATCTAAATGAAAAGTTCTTAATTTTTCGCTAGCTTTCCAAGGACATGCATATTTTATACCTTATTTCATCCCTAGTATAACAACCTTTAAGATTCAACATAACTTATCTAAGGGCAATATCAAATATACAAACATGCACAATCCTATATTCTCGAGCACTAGTCAGGGATACACTATTAGTATGTAAAAATTAAATTATGAGTACTCACGTATCAATATTGAGATTCAATATTGCAGGAAAGATACGTAGACGCAACGGAGACGATAATTACTAGATTGACCTCACGAGCATACCCATGAACCATACCCATCACCTCCATAACTATAACCCATAATTTCCTGAGCCCTATCCTACTCGCAAAAACTCATTTTTGAAATAATTCGCTCATGACCTCGTCGTAGTATTTTATGTATAAATACTAATAATAATATTTCTAATACTAATAATAATAATAATAACAATAATTAATATTAGTAATATTAATAATAATAATAATAATTAAAATTTATATATAGAGAGTGTAGTACGAGAGATAGGTAGATGAGAACTAAATCAAACGAAAATGAATTCAATCATTTTAAAGAGATTGAATCCAACCTACCCCACGTATGACCTTCCTTTTCATTTCCATTTTGTAGATAGTCCTTACCGACACTCATTCTCATTAGGTTATAAATAATATTAATTAATATATAATATATTTAATCTTTAGAATTAATTAAATATTATATTATATTTACGTGCGTAGTAAAAATATAATTTTTACAAAAATGACACGGTCGTGATCTCACGACTCATGTACCACTTTCAGTTTTTCGTGCACACTTTCGTACGTTTAGAAAACTAGCCTTTTATGTTACGTGACGTGTACCTTTTACAAAAATTTGACTTACATAACAATAAATTATCTTTATAAAAATATAACTTGTAAAGTTGAGCATTGTGGTCATTTCCTTCTATAAATTAAAGTCTCTTTGTTTGTCAAAATATTTTATTTTAAATTAAACATTTTGTGACACGTACCTTTATTAATAACTAGACTTAAATTAATTAAAAAAAATAATCCACTCAAAGTGTAACTTAATCTTTTGAGTGTTTTGGTCATTTACTTTTATAATTCATAATCTTGTTATTTATCAAAGTATATTTATTAATATTAGTTTAATATCAAAACGTTTTATGACTAATTTAAATTAAAAGTTATAATCTTATACATATTTTTAAAATATTTATCTAATAACATACTAGTTATCCTTTCAAGACTAATTATATAATTTAAGATCCTTTACAAAATCGAAAAATCCTATAACGTTTATGCTTTAAAACTTAATTTGATTTCATTCTTTTATGCGTAAATGTTTAGTTTAATTTCTTTAACTTTCTAAATAATATATCTTAATATAACATATCAAATGGGTTTATCTAGTCAACGAATCTTATCCCAATTATTCCTTCTATATGATAAATCGAGTATTATGAAATTCGATTCTCCACTAACTTTTGTCTAACTCCCAATAAGTGATACTTTGTTCTTACTTGTAAATCACTTTACCATTTATTCCGAATACCGTTAAAAAGTAAGGGTTTCCTAATTCAAAGTGGACCTCATAACAGAGACTCATAATCATAGTTCAATGTATCCGATAATTCAATCATTTGATATTATCTTTTAATCTCATCGATAAACTTACACCGAACAAATATGTTTATGTAACATATTATTCATTCAATACCTTGATAGCATTTCCAAGTTCAAAAAAAATAGATCTCATAGCTTATATTCATATTAACTAATCCGTTCAATGTTTTATTAATATATCTCAATTTAATAAGCACACATGTATATGCATATATATTTATTTACACATAATTGTTCGTGAATCGTTAGGCATGGTCAAAGGGTATTTGATTAAATGAATATAGTTTCAAAACTTTTGGGACTCAACATTACAGATTTTGCTTATCGTGTCGGATATATATAAAGATTAAAGTTTAAATTTGTTCGGAAATTTCCGGGTCATCACACTGACCCCCTAAGAACCACCCAGACTTTAAAGAACTTTAACATGTCTTCTCTATATGGTACACTTTGGAACCATGAGAAGGTATAAGCTAAACTTGAACTGAACTTGAAAGAAAACTTTAAGTCTGCCCCCACCACTTAAAAATCTTCTAAAATAGATGATACTGCTCTTATTGTTGCTGCTAAAAAGAAAGCTCAAAAGGCCCTACTGGTTCAAAAGTTGATAGCAGAAGAAGATTCATCTGAAGATGATGTGGAGAGTGGTACTGGGTCTGAAGAAAGTAGTGATGATGAAAATGATGTGGAAGGGTTTGCTGAAGGTATGGCTTTACTGGCTAGGCAGTTCAAAAGGTTCAATCGTAATAGAACCAGCAAATCATACAAAGGGAGTAAGAAGCCGAGTGCTAGTTATAGTAGCAAATCAGTCAAAGGTCCTAAATCTGAGTGTTAGAATTATGGAAAGGTTAGACATTTTGCTGCTGAATGTATGTCCAGGAAACCTTCAACCTCACATACTAACTCCTTCTCAAAAACTGATAAGTATAAAAACAAGTACAAAGCTACGAAGGCTCAGATGAAGGAGAGTGCAAAGACTGATAAGAAGGGAAAGAAGCCAGAAAAGATTCTAGTTGCTGAGCATCATGACTGGGATGAAACCAGCTCTGCTTCATCCTCTGACAGTGATACTAATGATGATGATACTGGTTATGCTTCTGGTAAAAAGCTGTGTTTGATGGCCAAAGAGGTCGAGGAGTCTGATGAGGATGATAATGGTAGTACATTTGTGACTGATATGAGGGAAGCTGACCTGAAAAAGGATTCACCTCAATGAAAATCTGAAATGCTGTATAAGGTTGATAATTTTCGAACTTATACTGATGATGAAAAAGCTGAAATGTTTGACTACCTAAGAGTTGATCTATGTAGAGGCAGTAAACGTGAAGAAGTTTTGAAAAATGATAACAAATCTTTAAATGAAAAACTTAAAGGTAAAACTGATGAAATTAAAATCTTGAAAGATGAAATTTCAAAACTTGAAAAACAAAATTTTGCTCTAAAGTCTCTTCACGTTGAGGCAGCAGATGTTAAGAACCAGCTAAATGACCTCAAAAAGATTGTTGCTTCATGGTGTACATCCGCTCAACGCACAGCTAAATGTGTAAATGAGCAGGTGCCTATCCAAGTTGAAGCCTTCTTTGCTGGTGACTATGCTGCTGCTGCTGCTCTTGCAGAAGTTACTTTTATGGACCCCATTCTTGAAACTGATCCTGAAGCTGTCTTGCCAAATACTTTTGCTAAGATAGTTAAGGGTAAAAAAGGTCTTAGCAAATAAGTTTGTCAGACCTACAGAGACCCCACCACCGTCCATGAAAGAAATTTTGGAGAGTGAAGTAAAAGCCAAGAAAACCAGTACTTCAATTGATGAAACTACTGATCCCTCAAGCATTTACTAAATGACTCCAAAAGAAACACGCATTAAAAGGGAAATCACTGAAAACAAAAAAAGAAAGTCTAAATCAATTTATTCCCCTTCGTGTTCATATTCCACCAATGCTGAGCCAGCTGATGAAAATTGTACTGGTCAACCAGTAGCTGCAGACAAGCCAGCAAAATGCAATACTGGCAAGTCAAAGGCAGCAATCAAGATTCATACTAGTCGACCCGTATCAGCTGACAAGTCAGTAACTTCCCAAACTGGCTCGTCGAATAACAAAGGCAAAGCAATATACCATGATTATGGTACTGGTTCTAAGAAGAAAACTGCCCTTAAGGGAAAAGCTAAAGTGGAACAAATTGTGGAATCGTGTGCTGGGTCATCTATCACTGAGATAATGACTGTCAAACTTGACCAGCTCATAGCTGCCATAGCTTAAAGCAGACCTGATCTTACTGCCCCCATTAAGTCAGTGTATAACCAGTCACCAACACCAAGAGTGAGAAAATGCTACAAGTGTGGCAGCAAGTTTCACTTAGCTAACCAGTGTACTCAAACCCTAACCCCATCTGCTGCTGCCTCTTCAAGCAAACCAGCAGACAGGAAGAGATCTTCAAAGATGACCCATCCAGAACCCATCCTTAGATGGTTTCCTAAAAAGAACTAATCTCTTAGCTACTGTGCAGGGCATTCAAAACAAGCAAATCTGGTATCTCGATAGTGGATGTTCGAGACATATGACCGGATGTAAGTCCCTGCTAATGAACTATCAAGAAAAGGATGGTCCAGTTGTTTCATATGGAGATAATTCATTGGGTTACACAAAGGGTTTTGGTACTTTAACAAATGAAAATGTTACATTTTCAAATGTAGCATATGTCGTTGGGCTTAAACATAATTTAATCAGCATAAGCCAACTGACAAGCAAACGTAAGATAGTCCAATTCAGAAAAAAGATTGGCACTATTTTTTATAAGACATGGAAGCCACTGCTGACAGCTAAAAGACATGAGAACATGTATTAAATTGACATGAACACAGCAGTCACAACAACTAATACTTATTTTTATTCAAAGGCAGCAGACAACCTAAAGTGGTTATGGCACAAGAGATTCTCACATCTCAACTTTAAAGATATTCACAAATTATCTAGTAAAAGTTTGGTGTCTGGGCTACCCACAATGTCTTATGTGAAGGACAGATTGTGTCCTGGTTATGAAAAAGGGAAACATCACCATGCCTCATTCAAGTCAAAGCAGATTTCATCTGTTGAGAAACCATTTCACCTACTTCATATGGATCTTTTTTGGTCCTGTTAATATAGTCAGCTGTAGTGGGAAGAAGTATACACTGGTGATTGTTGATGAATATTCCAGATACACTTGGGTATTCTTTTTGAAGCAAAAGAGTGAAGCTGCTGATGAAATTATCAATTTTATCAAAAGAATGGAACTACTGAATGGACAACTAGTGAAGCAACTCAGAAGTGATCATGGTACAGAATTCAGAAATGCTACACTGGAAGAATTTTGTGCTGACAAAGGTATTTCACAGAACTTTTCTGCTGTGAGAACACCTCAACAGAATGGTGTTGCAGAAAGAAGAAACAGAACTCTCATTGAAGCAGCAAGATCTATATTGGCTGAGTCTGGGCTGAAAAATTCATACTGGGCAGAAGCTGTGAACACTGCTTGTTTTACCCAGAATAGATCTTTAATAGTGAAAAGACATCAGAAAACTGCTTATGAAGTTCTCAAAGGCAGAAGAACCTCAATTTCATTTCTTCATGTATTTAACACTCCCTGTTTCATTTTAAATAATAGAGATCAGCTAGGCAAGTTTGATGCTAAGGCTGATGAAGGTATATTTCTTGGATATTCCAACATGTCAAAGGCATATAGGGTTTTCAATAAAAGAAGGGATTGTTTTGAAGAATATATTAATGTTACAATTGATGAAACTGGCTCTACTTCATCTTCTGGTCAAGAAGATGAGGAGTTACTGTTTGAAGAACCAACTCAGCAAGCTCTAGATGATGAAGAAGAACCAGCAGTAAATCCCTCACCAATCCATGTTGCTGGGTTCTCTGATGATGAGATGGAACACTCTGTTCCATCTATGTCTAAACCAAGTAGACCTACTGGCTCTACTGAAGTTTTATAACTTGAGCATAGGTCTACTGGTTCTGAAGGATCACAAGCTGGTACTGGTTACACTCATAATGAACAGTTGTCTCCCACTGCTGTTCATACCTCTGAACCAGCTGATGATCAAGATGTTGTGTGTTCCACAACAAGTTCACCTGTTCATAACACTAGATGGATAAAGGAGCATTCAATTGAACAAGTTATTGGTAATCTGGCTAGTGGTGTTAAAACAAGAAGACAAGCAACCAGTAATTTTTGTATGCATGTAAACTTTGTATCTACCATTGAACCTACATGTCCTGAAGAAGCAATCAAAGATTCAAGCTGGGCAGGAGCTATGCAAGAAGTGATCTCCCAGTTTGATAGGAATAAGGTTTGGACATTGGTACCTAAACCTGATGATGAAACTAAGAAGATCATTGGTACCAAGTGGGTTTCAAGAATAAGATGGATGAAGATGGGATTGTGATCAGAAACAAAGCTAGATTGGTAGCTCAGGGTTTCAAACAGGAAGAAGGATTGGATTATGGAGAGACATATGCACCAGTGGCTAGGATGGAAGCTATTAGATTGTTCTTGGCATATGCTGCTAACATGAACTTTAGGGTATTCCAGATAGATGTTAAGTCTGCATTTCTAAATGGAAAGCTGCAAGAAGAAGTCTATGTCAAACAGCCTCCTGGTTTTGTAAGCAGTAAATATCCAGACCATGTCTACAAGTTAGACAAAGCTCTATATGGCCTAAAGCAGGCACCAAGAGCATGGTATGAGACACTTCATGTGTATCTCACTGGTATAGGTTTTAAAGTTGGAACAATTTATACCACTTTATTCTCAAAGGAGATAGATGGCGATCTCTTACTGGTACAGATATACGTGGATGATATTATTTATGGATCTAAAAATGAAAAACATTGTCAAGATTTTTCAAAACTTATGTCAAAGACATATGAAATGAGCTTACAAAGAGATTTGTAATACTTTTTAGGATTGCAGATTAAACAACTTGATGATGGAATTTTTATAAGTCAAGATAAATATATCAAAGATATGTTAAAGAAATTTGATCTGACCTGTTTAAAAGATATAGGGACTCCAATGGCAGCATCTATCAAAATAGATGTTGATCCTAATGGTGAACCAGTCAATATCATTGAATATAAAGGTATGATTGGGTCCCTACTTTATCTCACAGCCAGTAGACCAGATATTATGTTTACCACTTGTCTCTGTGTCAGATATCAAGCTGATCCTAAAGAGTCACATTTGCTAGCAGTAAAAAGGATATTTAGGTATCTGAAAGGTACTGCTAAATGTGGTCTTTGGTATCCCAAAGACCAAGATTTTGAGCTAATTGGGTATTCAGATGCTGACTTTGCAGGGTGTAAAATAGACAGAAAAAGTACTACTGGTGGTTGCCAGTTACTGGGTGGTAGGCTAGTCAGCTGGACGAGCAAAAAGTAAAATACTGTGTCCACATCTACTGCTGAGGTAGAATATGTTTCTTCTGGTAGTTGTAATGCTCAAGTACTATGGATACAAGGCCAGCTAAAGGACTATGGTGTTCATTTTACAAAAACTCCAATCTACTGTGACAACACCAGTGCAATTGCTATTACCAACAATCATGTGATGCATTCAAGGACTAAGCACATTGATGTTCGCTATCATTTCATAAGGGATCATGTTCAAAAAGGAGATTGGAGCTACATTTTATTTCAACAGACCAGCAATTAGCAGATCTCTTCACAAAGCCCTTAGATGAGAAACACTTTAACTATCCATCTCTGAGCTGGGTATGCTTGAACTCTATAATATAAGACAACTTTGTTGGTGTGCTGGTTCTATAACATGTAGGGCAAACCAGTAAGTCACAAATTCTTTACTTACTGTCTACATGTCAAACAATCAACACAACAAGGTCTTTTATATCATGGTTATTCAATGTCTAAAATGAAATATTAAATAGCTCTCTATACTAAAATGATACCTTAAAACTGAAACTCAATTACTTTCAATGATTTAAATTAAATTCATGACATATTAAATGTAATAAAGAATTTTTGTATTTAATACAAACTTTATCTTGTGGTCTTTAACTTCATTCTGAATTAAAACCTGCTGCATTTAATGCTTAATGGGAGGTATGAGTGTTCAAGCTGATTATACGTCATGTCAACAGTCTGTGTCCCCTCGAAAACATGCCAGTCTGTCAAATCTGCCCACGCGCCTGCAGATGACAGTTGCCAATTTTCTCTCTCCTGCATTTTTTTCACCAATCCGAAAGGTTAAATAAGGCGATCCATCTCTCATAATAACCTTCGGTTATTAATTCTTCAATTTACATTTCTCTCTCAAAAATCCCCATATTCAGTTCATCAATGGTAGACCAACAACAGTCACCACCCATTGAGAACCAATCTGAGGAACAACAGCAACAGTAACAACATCTTGAGGAACCTCAACCAGAACAACAACCTCCACCGGCACCGGAGAAACAGATTGAACATGGACCATTATTCAATCTTCATTCAAGCCTTGTTAAGGCTGCTAATGCACCAGCACATGATCTTATTCGCCTATCTAGAGGCAATGATGCACACGCTCTCTCCATCCCCAAGTCTAAAGCCAACCTGGGCTATGAGACTTTGATCAACTACATCAGGCGATGCCCTTTGGCAACATCTATCACCGGAGTTCCTTCTCGACTTTTTCCAGCCTGCTTAGGCAGATTCTGGTATACTGCCACCATAGCCACATCTCAACAGAATATTCCATGTATTCGTGGCATGGTTACTGAAACCCTAACTTGCTCTATCACCGTTGATGCTATTCGACGTGCTCTTCAATTGCCCGGTGGACCATTTGTTGATTCACCAACAGGTGATGATTTCAGGAGGCAAGTGCTGGAAACTATTGGGTATACTGGTCCAACTGCTCATATGCTATTAAGGAAGCACATGCCACTGTTGTGGTACTATTTATTCGGACTGCTAACCCAATGCATCAGCCAGAAGTCCGGTAGCTTTGATCAATGCTCAGATTTTGAGCTAAAGATGGGCCATGGACTGCTGTTCAACAGAAACATCGATTATGCTGCTGAAATATACTTGAGGTTAAGGGAAATGGTGCGTACACCAAAACGAACACATTTGATCCCATTTCTAAGGTTTTTGAGCCTTATTTTTGAAAACGAGCTAGGTAATTCCTATAGGCAGATTGCTGATCTTTCATTTGACATGCCTCTAAAGCAAGGGGGATGCCAAAAGCTAAACCTACTGCTCCATATGCTGAGTTGATGCCATCAATGCTTGAGTATCTAGCTTATCAAGGTGGAGTTACCCAGACGAATGCCTCTGGTAGTGCATCAGGTGAGGGGGAGGGACCTCCGCGCAAGCCAGCTGCTAAACGGAAGAAGACAGCTACCTCAACTGCAACAGCCACCTTCTCAGATACTGGTAAAGCAGTAGTTGTATTAGAATCTAGTGCTCTCTGATAATAAAGAATAGCCCTAGTCTTATATACTGATGACCCACTTCTAGTGTTGGAATCCGTTGCTCATCTATTTCTTGGTAACATGCAAATTCAAATGGGCGAAACCTGGCTCCAAGCATGCCACAGGGGAGATTGCCCCAGTCTCAACTGCTGCTCCTGAAAAGGATGTTGCTATAGAACCTGGTGTGTCTCTAGACCAAATAGCAGAAATCTCTAACTTAAAGTGGAGTTAAAGGTATAACCATCATAGAAATATCCTCATGCCACATTTTTCAAAATTATACTTCAAGAAATATCCTCTGCTGACAGTACAACCAGCAGAGAACATAACTGACCTCTAAAACAGACTTGAGCTGGCCCCTCATCGTGTTGAATCAGCTCAGGCTACTGCACATCATTACCAGCTAGAACTCTTACACAATCTGGGTCAACATGTGTTGCCAATGAGTCAGCAGAGTCACAGTTGCACTTACAGAAACCTTACTCTGTCTCAATCAAAGGGCTAACTAAATCACCAGTCTGTCCCCAGAGACCAACAACAGATGCAATTATTGAGTCAAATTTATTTGGTTCTAGAGTTGTTAACATAAAATGTTCTTTTGTTTCAGTTCTTAGCAGGGTAGATGAACAGGCAGAGGGGGAGCAAGAAAAGAATGATGTTGTTTCTACTGATACGCTCTCTACTTCTGCTACTGGTGTTGGTACTGCTGATTTTCCTACTAGTGGTGCTGATACTAGTACTGTTGCCTCTACTTCTGTTGGTGATAATAGAGGTGATGTGGTTGCTGGTTCCACTATTCTCAATGTTACTGAGGAGTTAGCTACTGGTGATGTTTCTACTACTCCTCCCGCTGTCTTCGGTATTGCTGCCTCAACTACTGATACCGAAGTAGTTGATGAGATAATAGTAGAACCTCCTCCTGCTCTTGAAAAGGTTATTGATAATATTGTTAAGGAGGTTCTTGTTTTCGATGTTGCTGGCTCTACCACTATTACTCCTCCAGCTGCTACTACTGAGGAAATTGTTACTGGTGGTGGTTTGAATGATGATGATGATTCATCTTGGCCTTCATTTTTTCAAGATATCGGCTATGTTCCAAGCGAACCACACATGGATATTGGTGCTTCTACACCTATTATTTCACATTCTGTACAGTCATCTACTGCTGCTACTGGTTCTATGGAATCACCAATGGATGCTGGTACCCTGCTGCTGGTACCACTGACTCTACTCAGGCTTCTGTTTCTGGTAAAAAGCCTAAGTATGTAAAGCCAAGTACCAGTTCCAAATGAAGTGGTACCCAACTTTATCTTCAGGGGAGCTTTTATCACTCCCAAAATTGCTCTGCTGGTGGATCAGCTGACTATTGATCCTCAAAGTGCACTAGTTTTAGCCAGCAAGTTACCCAAGGAGGAGCTGACTGAACTACTATCTAAGCTTGATCAACTAGCTCGTGAAGAGGTGTATGAGAGGCTGGCCACACTAGAGCAACCTAATGAGCAGCCATACTACCATTACTTTGGTATGGCTCCTACTGCTTCTCAATGACCTGGTACATGAAGGCCTCTCAAGTTCATCATTGATCCTGCTACTGGTAAGTGTGTAATGCAAAACATTCTTGATTCGTCAGTACCTTCTGATTCATCAGCTTCTTCTTCATCATCTTCATCTGATGATGATGCTGATAAAGGTACTATTAAGGACGAGCCAGTCATTCATGATAATGTGACTGGCTCCAAGGACAAACCAGTAGATCTCAGTGATGATGATGAAAAAGATGATACTGCAATGAATACTAGTGGTTCTAAACCTTCGGGTGAAGGTAAAAATGATGGTGATCATGGTGATGAGTCAGATTCTGACCTTCCACCTCCACCACCCCATGGAGGTACTCATGTTGTAGCTGCTAGTGATCGCCCCTCAACCAGTGGATCTGTTCCCTCTGAGGTGGCTGAGGTTCTACTCTGACTGTTTATCGTACAGTTTCCAGAATCACACCAGAGATCCAGAAAACCATCCACAACACTCTTACTGACCGCATGGCTGAAGCTATTCATAGAGCTGGGTGCATTACAACGTCTACTATCGAAGCCCAGCTCAAACAAGTATGTGCCTTTGCAGATCTAGCAGTGGATGCATTGTCCAACACCATGGAGCAGAGGAGAATCTTCAGAAGCGAATCATCTCTCATAATGAATATCTTCAAGCTGAACTTGATGCTGCTAATCGAAGGAATATTTTCCTAAATGAAGAGAATAGGGTATTGGAAGAGAGTTTAGAGTCGCAGGAACAGCAAATGGCTACAATGAATCCTGCCTCTGCTTATGTTACAACAGTGGAGGCAATGCAACGCATGGCTGCTCTTCAAGCTGATGTAAGAGCCAGCGTAAATCAAATGGCCATGGGTGTTGCCAGGAATGAAGTTCGATCTTCAAACCTGTGTCTCAGACAATATTGGCGTAGACCCTGGTGCACATCTCTCTCCTGCTGATGCTGACTGGAACAACTTTGCTTTCTATGTTCCAGAGTCAGATAGTGATCTTGATGCACGTGTTTCCCCGGAGGCTATTTCTGCTCATACTAATGAGAAAAAGGGGGAGAAGAAAGATAAGAAGCACAAAAATAGAAAACAATCTGAGGGGGAGCATGAGCATGAGAAAGCTCCCAAACAGCAAAGGAGGGATGATGATGGTGGTGATGGTGTTGATCAAGGTACTGGACCTAAGCCCAGCAATGCTCATACTGAAGCAGGTGTTAAGGCTGCTGGTAGATCTCAACCCAGTATGCCTGCCACATCTGTGGATGATATTGATTCTGGCAGTTAGCCCAGTGATGTGTCTGAATTAGCTGTAGCTGAATCTTTTGTTGTCTCTCAAACTATTGAAAGAAAGATGAAAAGAAAAATGGAGAGGCATCGAAAGAGGCAACATGAATTAAATGATGCTTTTAACGCTAGATTTTAGGCCTATGCTGCTCGAAAAAGACACATAATTGAGCATAGAAGAACCCTCACTCCTAAAAAACGAGATATTCATGATGAACTACTCAGCATAGAAGAATATAAGAGGGCTGCCTTGAAAAGAAATGCTAAGTTCACGGTGAAATATGATAGGAAGAAAGCAAAGATGTATGCTGAGTGAGCAGAAAGAATCAAAAAGATGACACCAGAAGATCAAAGATACTTAGATTCTAATAGATCAGGTGGAGAAAGAACATATGTATTTATGAAATGGCTGGATGCTATATTGGAAACTAGCTAATCCTCTCGATCTGCATTTACTGCTCAGCTAGTTGCACAATCACAGCCATCAGATACCATATACCTTAATAATGATGAACCAGTAGAGACTGATCTATCTACTGCTGAGGGGGTGTATCTAGCAATCTCTCCCTACCTGCCTCCACAAAAACCAGTATCAACACAAGAAACACCAGTTGAACCCAAGCCAATCGATAAACAAAGGGTAAAATCTACCCCTAGGGACAACCAGCCCCTAAGAAAAGAGCCCTTATTTAAGGTAGCTGGTGAAGATACTGTGGCAGGTGTACCAGCTGATACTAATCAGTCAGCTGGTACTGAAGACACAGCAAGGAGTGCTGTGATTGAAGACCCAGCCAGAAGTGTGCTGCTGGGTGTTACAAGAACTGAAGACCCAGCAAAGGAGGATGAGCTGGGAGCTAAACTTGATAACGATTCTGCTGATCTTACCAATTTTACAGTCTGGGGTAGAGGCAGCTCAACATTTATACTATCACCTATTCCTGCACAGACTCTTGCTTATTTTGATAGGACACGGGATGAACCTGATTTTGAACCCGTGGGTCCTTCTGGAAGAGCAGAATCATTCTTCTAATATCCTCCATCTTTCCTAAAACATAATGATAAACACACTACTTGGGAAGATGATTCAGCAGCACAAGGAGAGCCTGATTTAAGAAAGATGAATCCAGACGAAAGAGAGGCTTGCAGGCTTGAGATTACAGGCTTGAGATCACTATTCCCGAACTGCTTAAACAAAGAGCAGCAGCTATACCAGAAAGGATACGCCAAATAAGATTGATGTATCATCCACTTGATCAGCAATTCTACATTAATGCTCTGCAATTCAGCATTGAGGTTGGTATGTATCTATACAACAGTGGTCAAAGGGTACATAATGATTAAGAGAAAGCTCTCTTTTATGAGGCTCTACAGCTGGATATGGACTTAAAACAATACTGTGATGCCATGACTACTGATGAAGGCAGACAGTTGATTACCACATCAAAATCCCTGAACATCACGATTAATAATTATCTTACAAGTGTTCAACTTGAACAACAAAGAAGGGATGATGCTGAATATGCTGAAAGGCTGAGGCTCAAGGAAGAAGAAGACAAATTGGCTGCTGATAGACAACAAGAAGCTGAATCTCTCAAGTTAGCAAAAGCCATAGTCAAAGCTCAGAATAAGGCACTTGATGAACTGGAATCTGCTGAGAAGGTGTTGGTCCCTTGATAAACAACAGGAGTATTATAGGGGGGTGAATACAAATCTCTTTGATTAACTTAAACAGTTTATACAGTTTATTATTCAAGCAATTAAATTAAATAGAGTGAAAGGTAATTTTTTCAACGGTTTATTCTTTATTGATTAAATCACAAAGAATTACAACTATCCTTGGCAGAATGATAGTTGGTTGATACAGAATTACCTAAGTATAGCTACAGAGGATGTTCTAAGCTATTACACATTTTGGACTCCAAATAAATAAACCCAAACCACTACTTGTTACAATAGTGGATACAACCAATTTATAGTAGTCCTATTAACTGTATAATTGTTCTATTGTCCGCTGGTACATAGGATGTCTGTACTTGTAGAGACAACTGCATCAGAGAGCGTGCTCTACTCTTTCCTCTTTGGTAGCTATTTGTAGGAACACTACAATTTGGTTTGGCACCACTATTTGATTAAACAAATAGAATATCATGTTCTCTAGGCGTTGACAAAGGATAACACATGTCTGCACATGCATTAAACTTCTGCATGCCCATGTAGTCTTGTAAGGTCACTTGTCAGCCGCTGACACGTGTCCTTTTCTGTTCAACTTTGTCTTTGACTTCTGCTGAATAGTACAATTGATGTAGACCACTCAGAAAACCACTATACTTGTAATGGAGCATAGCTGTCTTATGTAGTAAGCTGCATTCTAGCTATGTTGGTTCTTCATTGCTGAGTCACTTGATATTCTTAAATTCCTGGGTACACATCCTGTGCTAATTGAAGAATAATGTCTACCTTGTGCTGGTAGAATAGGCAGCATACTAAACACTTGACACAGCGAAATCTGCTGTCTATACATAAACAAACTTGTGCTGGCTGCACATAACATTTTAGTGCAAATAAATTCTGTGTTGTCATAATTAAATCCTTAATTATTTTAGGGACTCAACAGAAGGTACCTACTGTAGCTCCTATAGAAACTAAACGAACAATAGAACTATCTGATCATTACTATAGAAGCAAGTATGGTGATGTGATGACCAGAAGATCCAATCCTACTGTGACGACCCGGAAATTTCTGACCAAATTTAAACTTGATCTTTATATGATTTCAAAATGATAAGCAAAATCTGTAATGTTGAGTCTCAAAATTTTTGAACTATTTTCTTGCATTCATTTAACCTCGACTAGTTTTGACGATTCACGAATAATTAATTGTAAATAGATACGTATGTGTATATATATATGTATGTATAATTTCTATTCACAGTTATTATTATATTAAAATGTATAAATAGTAAATATTCAATATATGATATTATATATAATATTACATAATTAAAATTGAAATATTAATATATGAAATTACAAGTTAAAATATAGTTATTATATTATATTAATATTGTTATTAGTACTTTCATTACTATCATTAAAATAAATATCAATGTTAAAATCAGTATTATGAATATTATTAATTTAACATAATCTAGATATAAAATTTGATATATTTAAATTGTTATGTTAGTATTAATATTACTAATATTATTGTTATTATTATTATTATTATTATTATTATTATTATTATTATTATTATTAAGATATATATTAATTATCATTAATATTGTTTTTACTATTATTATTGTGAATATGATTTTAGTTATTAATATAATTATTATTATTAAATTAATATAATTTTGAAATTATTATCATTACTATTATTATTAATATCATTCTTAACAATATTATTAATAATTACCATTACACTTGTTATTAATATTAGTAGTTTTAATACTGAGAGTCTTATAATCATTAATACATTTATATTTATTAAATTATTAAAAATCAATCAAAATATTATATATGAACACCACTGAATTTGTTCACTATCCAACAGTGCCATTTTGTTCCTGTCTGTAATTGATTATACATCAAATTCCTTCTTCTGTCTGTAAAAGTAAATTAAATCGAATCTCATTGCTATAAGACAACTGATCAAATGCAAATTCAGTTTAACTTATCTATCTACTTTTAAAACCTTTATTCATAATTGAGATTCTTGTCTCTAAATTATGATATATGGAGAATTCAATCTACAATGCAAACAAAATTTGTCATGCATCAGTATCTGCTTTACTTTTTCTTCATTGTTGTACTTCTTTCTTCCTCTTACTGATTGAAGAATCTGTCGACAATCATCACTCCACAACAATCGATCATATCAAGTTACAAATTCAATTATTCGATTTACATTATTATAATCATTACATATATACTATATTCATATAAATATGTACACATACGATTATAGGATAGATATATACAAGAGTTTAGACTTACAGAGGGATAAATGAAACACACATACATGATCACTCATCACCTTTGTATCATCGGCTACTTATTTCTCTTGACCAAAACAAATCACTAAACCAAATAACAAACCAATTACAATTCCATTTCCTTCTTTCTTTCCTTACCTGATCGGATCAATAAGAGACAAACACAATCCATATTACCACCCATCACCACTAAAACAATCACACTCAAAACAACCACCCCAGCCACTCCACTGATTATTTCTGATTCGAATCCCCACGTCCACCCTCACCATTACTATTTCTAGGATTCAATGATCGAACAATTTTTAATATGGATTTATGTTATGACTATTCAACATGAACGTCTAAACAATGAAACCCATGATCACCACCTTCATCGTATACTTTTCTTTTCTGTTTCTTTATCGACCTCCACATCGAATACATCGAATACATCGAATACATTTGGTGCAGCTCCCGGTACAAGATCTATTTGAAATTCAACGAATCGGTGTGGAGGTAATCTCGGTAATTCTTTCGGAAATACATCGAGAAATTCTTTTGCGACGGGAACATCATTGATGCTCTTTTCTTCAGTTTGTACTTTCTCGACGTGCGCTAGAACAGCATAGCAACCCTTTCTTATTAGCTTTTGCGCCTTTAAATTACTAATAAGATTTAGCTTCGCGTTGCTCTTTTCTCCGTACACTATTAAGGGTTTTCCTTCATCTCGTACAATGCGAATTGCATTTTTGTAACATACGATCTCTGCTTTCACCTCTTTCAACCAGTCCATGCCGATTATCACATCAAAACTCCCTAACTCTACTGGTATCAAATCAATCTTAAACGTTTTGCTACTCAGTTTAATTTCTCGATTTCGACATATATTATCTGCTGCAATTAATTTACCGTTTGCTAATTCTAGTATAAACTAATTATCCAAAGGCGTCAATGGACAACTTAATTTAACACATAAATCCTTACTCATATAGCTTCTATCCGCACTCGAATCAAATAAAACATAAGCAGATGTATTGTCAATAAGAAACGTACCCGTAACAAGCTCCGGTTCTTCCTGCGCTTTAACTGCATTAATGTTGAAGACTCTTCCACGGCCTTTCCGATTATTATCCCCCTGATTTGGACACATATTTTTGAAATGTCCCTTCTTCCCGCATCCGAAACAGGTAATGTCGGCATAACTTGTTCCGGCATTATTTGTACCCTTAGCCATTGATCTGTAGATTTCGCACTTTGTCGCACCATGGCCCTTTCTATTACACTTAGTACACACTGCTGTACAGAGCCCAGTTGGATGGTATCCTTCACATCTCTGGTAGAATTTCTGCCTCTTGTTGTTATTGTTGGGATTGTTGTTGTTGCGGTTGTTATTGTTATTGAAACGGTTGTTGTAGTTGTTGCTGGGGTGGTTGTTGTTGTTGCGTTTGTTGTTGCGAAAATTGGTGCGATTGTAGTTGTAATTGTTGGGTTGATTATTGAAATTGTGACCCTTGTCACTGATTTCTTCTCATTTCCTCTTGACTTGTTTCGTATTGGCTTCTTCGGCCGCATGTTCTTTAATCCTTTCCTCAATTTAATTTTTAAGTTTATGAGCCATTCGACTTGCCTTTTGTATGGAGGTGGGCTCGTGTGAACTTATATCCTCTTGGATCCTTTCCGGTAACCCTTTTACAAATGCGTCGATTTTCTCTTCTTCATCTTCGAACGCTCCCGGACACAATAGGCACAACTCTGTGAATCGTCGTTCGTACGTAGTAATATCAAACAATTGTGTTCGTAACCCTCTAAGCTCTACCTTGAGCTTATTGACCTCATTTCTGGGACGGTACTGCTCGTTTATTAAGTGTTTGAATGCTGACCACGGTAGTGCGTAAGCAGCATCTTGTCCCACCTATTCTAGATAAGTGTTCCACCATGTTAACACAGTACCTGTGAAGGTATGCGTAGCGTACTTTACTTTGTCTTCTTCAGTGCACTTACTTATGGCAAACACCGATTCAACCTTCTCAGTCCACCGTTTTAATCCGATTGGACCCTCAGTTCCATCGAATTCCAAAGGTTTACAGGCAGTGAATTCTTTGTAGGAGCATCCTACACGAGTTCTCGTGGCGTTAGTTCCATTGTTGGATTCAGAGTTATTGTTATTTTGCATCGCAGCCTGTACTGCGGCTATGTTTGCTGCAAGGAAAGCACATAACTCTTCCTCGCTCATATTCAGTGTGTGTCGAGTAGTTGGTGCCATTTCCTTCAAAAATAGCCAAAAGAATTTAGTTAATCATATAGAATATCAAGAGTAGTCAATAGTATTTCGTAGCATAATATGAACTTATTTATAAAAGCTTTTTCTTCATATTAGTGTTTTATAGTTTTTTTTTTTTCATTCGGGTAGTACCTGTAGTGACCCGAACTTTTCCATGATTATATATGTCAAATGAAATTGATTTTTACATGATTAATGTAGTGACCCGAACTTTTCCATGTTTATATATATTAATTGAGATTGATATTTACATGATTAAATGTTTCCAACATGTTAAGCAATCAAACTTGTTAAGACTTGATTAATTGAAATATGTTTCATATAGACAATTGACCACCCAAGTTGACCGGTGATTCACGAACGTTAAAACTTGTAAAAACTATATAATGACATATATATGGATATATATATAGTTAACATGATACTATGATAAGTAAACATATCATTAAGTATATTAACAATGAACTACATATGTAAAAACAAGACTACTAACTTAATGATTTTTAAATGAGACATATATGTAACGATTATCGTTGTAAAGACATTTAATGTATATATATCATATTAAGAGATATTCATACATCATAATATCATGATAATATAATAATTTAAAATCTCTTTTGATATTATAAACATTGGGTTAACAACATTTAACAAGATCGTTAACCTAAAGGTTTCAAAACAACACTTACATGTAACGACTAACGATGACTTAACGACTCAGTTAAAATGTATATACATGTAGAGTTTTAATATGTATTTATACACTTTTGAAAGACTTCAATACATTTATCAAAATACTTCTACTTAACAAAAATGCTTACAATTACATTCTCGTTCAGTTTCATCAACAATTCTACTCGTATGCACCCGTATTCGTACTCGTACAATACACAACTTTTAGATGTATGTACTATTGGTATATACACTCCAATGATCAGATCTTAGCAGCCCATATGAGTCACCTAACACATGTGGGAACCATCATTTGGCAACTAGCATGAAATATCTCATAAGATTACAAAAATATGAGTAATCATTCATGACTTATTTACATGAAAACAAAATTACATATCCTTTATATCTAATCCATACACCAACGACCAAAAAAACCTACAAACACTTTCATTCTTCAATTTTCTTCATCTAATTGAACTCTCTCAAGTTCTATCTTCAAGTTCTAAGTGTTCTTCATAAATTCCAAAAGTTCTAGTTTCATAAAATCAAGAATACTTTCAAGTTTGCTAGCTCACTTCCAATCTTGTAAGGTGATCATCCAACCTCAAGAAATCTTTGTTTCTTACAGTAGGTTATCATTCTAATACAAGGTAATAATCATATTCAAACTTTAGTTCAATTTCTATAACTATAACAATCTTATTTCAAGTGATGATCTTACTTGAACTTGTTTTCGTGTCATGATTTTGCTTCAAGAACTTTGAGCCATCCAAGGATCCATTGAAGCTAGATCCATTTTTTTCTTTTCCAGTAGATTCATCCAAGGAACTTAAGGTAGTAATGATGTTCATAACATCATTCGATTCATACATATAAAGCTATCTTATTTGAAGGTTTAAACTTGTAATCACTAGAACATAGTTTAGTTAATTCTAAACTTGTTCGCAAACAAAAGTTAATCCTTCTAACTTGACTTTTAAAATCAACTAAACACATGTTCTATATCTATATGATATGCTAACTTAATGATTTAAAACCTGGAAACACGAAAAACACCGTAAAACCGGATTTACGCCGTCGTAGTAACACCGCGGGCTGTTTTGGGTTAGTTAATTAAAAACTATGATAAACTTTGATTTAAAAGTTGTTATTCTGAGAAAATGAATTTTATTATGAACATGAAACTATATCCAAAAATTATGGTTAAACTCAAAGTGGAAGTATGTTTTCTAAAATGGTCATCTAGACGTCGTTCTTTCGACTGAAATGACTACCTTTACAAAAACGACTTGTAACTTATTTTTCCGACTAGAAACCTATACTTTTTTTGTTTAGATTCATAAAATAGAGTTCAATATGAAACCATAGCAATTTGATTCACTCAAAACGGATTTAAAATGAAGAAGTTATGGGTAAAACAAGATTGGATAATTTTTCTCATTTTAGCTACGTGAAAATTGGTAACAAATCTATTCCAACCATAACTTAATCAACTTGTATTATATATTATGTAATCTTGAGATACCATAGACACGTATACAATGTTTCGACCTATCATGTCGACACATATATATATATTTCTGAACAACCATAGACACTCTATATGTGAATGTTGGAGTTAGCTATACAGGGTTGAGGTTGATTCCAAAATATATATAGTTTGAGTTGTGATCAATACTGAGATACGTATACACTGGGTCGTGGATTGATTCAAGATAATATTTATTGATTTATTTCTGTACATCTAACTGTGGACAACTAGTTGTAGGTTACTAACGAGGACAGCTGACTTAATAAACTTAAAACATCAAAATATATTAAAAGTGTTGTAAATATATTTTGAACATACTTTGATATATATGTATATATTGTTATATTTTCGTGAATCAACCAGTGGCCAAGTCTTACTTCCCGACGAAGTAAAAATCTGTGAAAGTGAGTTATAGTCCCACTTTTAAAATCTAATATTTTTGGGATGAGAATACATGCAGGTTTTATAAATGATTTACAAAATAGACACAAGTACGTGAAACTACATTCTATGGTTGAATTATCGAAATCGAATATGCCCCTTTTTATTAAGTCTGGTAATCTAAGAATTAGGGAACAGACACCCTAATTGACGCGAATCCTAAAGATAGATCTATTGGGCCTAACAAACCCCATCCAAAGTACCGGATGCTTTAGTACTTCGAAATTTATATCATATCCGAAGGGTGTCCCGGAATGATGGGGATATTCTTATATATGCATCTTGTTATTGTCGGTTACCAGGTGTTCACCATATGAATGATTTTTATCTCTATGTATGGGATGTGTATTGAAATATGAAATCTTGTGGTCTATTGTTACGATTTGATATATATAGGTTAAACCTATAACTCACCAACATTTTTGTTGACGTTTTAAGCATGTTTATTCTCAGGTGATTATTAAGAGCTTCCGCTGTCGCATACTTAAATAAGGACAAGATTTGGAGTCCATGCTTGTATGATATTGTGTAAAAACTGCATTCAAGAAACTTATTTTGTTGTAACATATTTGTATTGTAAACCATTATGTAATGGTCGTGTGTAAACAGGATATTTTAGATTATCATTATTTGATAATCTATGTAAAGCTTTTTAAACCTTTATTGATGAAATAAAGGTTATGATTTGTTTAAAAATGAATGCAGTCTTTGAAAAACGTCTCATATAGAGGTCAAAACCTCGCAACGAAATCAATTAATATGGAACGTTTTTAATCAATAAGAACGGGACATTTCAGTTGGTATCCGAGCGTTGGTCTTAGAGAACCAGAATTTTTCATTAGTGTGTCTTATCGAGTTTGTTAGGATGCATTAGTGAGTCTGGACTTCGACCGTGTTTACTTGAAAAATGATTGCTTAACAAATTTTGTTGGAAACTATATATTTTTAACATGTGAATATTATGTGATATATTAATCTCTTAACGCGTTTGATATTATGTGATAGATGTCTACCTCTAGAACAAGTCCCATTGACTCACCTAATAATAATGAAGAGTCAAATGTAAATTGGAATGATTCGTGGACTGATTCACAAGTTCCCGAAGAGGAACCGGAAGAAGAGTCGGAACCGGAAGAAGAATCGGAACCGGAAGAAGAATCGGAACCGGATGAAGAAATAGAACCGGTGGGGGAAATAATAAAACGGTTAAGTAAAAGAAAATCCTCAACCAACCGACCAAGGTTAATTATGGTCAATGGTGTTTCCGCCAAGGAAGCAAAATATTGGGAGGATTACCAATTCTCCGATGAATCGGATTCCGACGAGAATTCCGATGATGTTATAGAAATTACCCCAACTGAATTTAAAAAGGCAAAAGAAAATAATAAGGGAAAGGGCATAAAAATAGAGAAATCTAATTCCAACCCCGATGAACTTTATATGTATCGTCAACGCCCGAAGTCCTTAAGTTGTAACAATGACCCGGGAACCTCTAAACCACCAGGTTTTTCTAAACCAATGTGGACAACGACGGCTAGTATTAGGGGAACATCATATATCCCTAGAAACTTGGCAAAACGAACCAAAACCGAAGAAGAAGAAACGAGCGAGTCGGAATAAGATAGTTGTATTCGTGTGGTGTAATATATGTAATATAGTGTTCTTATGCTTTATGATATATGTAAAAATTGCTTGTATTAATAAGTATTTTTTTTATGAATCTAACTCTTGTCTATTTTACAGTATAAAAACACAAAATGGATAGACAACCCAATATTTTAAGAGACCTACCCGGAGACATGATTGATGAAATCTTGTCTAGAGTCGGTCAGAATTCTTCGGCACAACTATTTAAGGCGAGATCAGTTTGTAAGACATTCGAAGAACGTTCCAAGAATGCCTTGGTTTATAAAAGACTTTCGTTCGAAAGATGGGGGATATCACATTGGGAAACCCATAAGTTACGATGTGTTTACTTTGACGCATATATTGCGGGGAACCCAAATGCTATTTTACGCAACGGGTTAAGAAATTATTTTGACTCAATATATCCGAATATTGGACTTCGTGATTTAGAAAAAGCGGCTAACATGCAACATAAAGAAGCATGTTATGCTTACGGATTAGTAATGTTCGCTTCTCACCAAAGTGAGAACAAGAACATCGGGCTACAACTATTAAACAAAACGTTTCCACAAGTGACGGAGTCGGTAATTGGGGTAAGAAATGAGGTTTTTAGATTATTACGGGACTGTTGGACATTACGTAACCCTCGTCCCTTTGATGACGTTACAACACGCTGTCTTATCAACGGCCATAACGGTTATGTTGCACAAGACCAAGGATGGGAAGTAGTCCTAGTAAAACCAGAATGCATGACTTGTTTCTGGACGTATGAATTACGTGTCTTTATTGCCTTTGCTGAACGACTTGTGTACTAGCTAGAATTGTCTTCACAACTATTTTGTATCAAAGTTATTGTGTGCTATATTTCATGCTTTATGTAAAATAAGCGGTATTGTAAGTTTGTAAAATATTGTATAAAAGTTTGAACGCGAAATATTATTATAATCAGTTTTTCATATAGAATTGTAGTAGTTGAATTGTATATTAGCTACTAAGTATGAACTTAACGGGTAGGTACTACCCGAATTTAAACTTATAAAACGCTAATATGAAGAAAAAGCTTTTATAAATGAGTTCATATTATGCTACGAAATACTATTAACTACTCTTAATATTCTGTATGATTAACTTGTTCCATTTAACTATTTTGAAGGAAATGGCACCGACTACTCGACACACCGTGAATATGAATGAAGAGGAATTCCGTACTTTTCTAGCTTCAAACATAGCCGCAGTACAGGCTGCGCTACATACCAACAATAACCTTGGATCTAGCAGTACAGGAAATCGTGTAGGATGCACCTACAAAGAATTCACTGCCTGCAAACCTTTGGAATTTGATAGAACCGAAGGACCGATCGGATTGAAACGGTGGACCGAGAAGGTTGAATCGGTGTTTGCCATAAGTAAGTGTACTGAAGAGGACAAAGTGAAGTACGCTACGCATACCTTCACAGGTTCTGCGTTAACATGGTGGAATACCTATCTAGAGCAAGTGGGACAAGATGATGCGTACGCACTACCGTGGTCAGCATTCAAGCACTTGATGAACGAGAAGTACCGTCCCGGAACCGAGGTCAATAAGCTCAAGACAGAACTTAGAGGGTTACGAACCCAAGGATTTGATATTACCACGTACGAAAGACGATTCACAGAATTGTGCCTATTGTGTCCGAGAGCATTCGAAGATGAGGAAGAGAAGATCGACGCGTTTGTGAAAGGATTACCGGAAAGAATCCAAGAAGATATAAGTTCACACGAGCCCGCCTCCATACAACAGGCATGTAGAATGGCTCACAAACTAGTGAACCAGATTGAAGAAAGAATTAAAGAACAGACTGCTGAAGAGGCCAATGTGAAGCAAGTCAAAAGAAAGTGGGAGGAAAACGGTGATAAGAATCACCAATACAACAACAACAGCAATTACAACAATAATCGCAACAATTATCCCAACAATCGCAACATCAATCGCAACTACAACAAACGGCCCAACAACAACAACAACAACAACCACAGCAACTACAACAATCATCCCAACAACAATAATAACCGCAACAACAACAACAATCAGAAGCAACTATGCCAAAGGTGTTAAAAGAATCACTCGGGGTTCTGCACCAAATTTTGCAACAAGTGTAAAAGAAATGGTCATAGCGCGGCGAAGTGTGAGGTCTACGGACCAGGGGTTAATAGAACGAAAGGAACAAATGGTGTCGGAACGAGTAATGGTGGAGCAAGTAGTGTCGGAGCAAGTTATGCCAATGTAGTTTGTTATAAATGTGGAAAACCGGGCCACATTATTAGAAATTGCCCGAACCAGGAGAACACGAATGGACAAGGCCGTGGAAGAGTTTTCAATATTAATGCGGCAGAGGCACAGGAAGACCCGGAGCTTGTTACGGGTACGTTTCTTATTGACAATAAATCTGCTTACGTTTTATTTGATTCGGGTGCGGATAGAAGCTATATGAGTAGAGATTTTTGTGCTAAATTAAGTTGCCCATTGACGCCTTTGGATAGTAAATTTTTACTCGAATTAGCAAATGGTAAATTAATTTCAGCAGATAATATATGTCGGAATCGAGAAATTAAACTGGTTAGCGAAACATTTAAGATTGATTTGATACCAGTAGAGTTAGGGAGTTTTGATGTGATAATCGGTATGGACTGGTTGAAAGAAGTGAAAGCGGAGATCGTTTGTTACAAAAATGCAATTCGCATTATACGAGAAAAAGGAAAACCCTTAATGGTGTACGGAGAAAAGGGCAACACGAAGCTACATCTTATTAGTAATTTCAAGGCACAAAAACTAATAAGAAAAGGTTGCTATGCTGTTCTAGCACACGTCGAGAAAGTACAAACTGAAGAAAAGAGCATCAATGATGTTCCCGTCGCAAAAGAATTTCCTGATGTATTTCCGAAAGAATTACCGGGATTACCCCCACATCGATCCGTTGAATTTCAAATAGATCTTGTACCAGGAGCTGCACCAATAGCTCGTGCTCCTTACAGACTCGCACCCAGCGAGATGAAAGAACTACAAAGCCAATTACAAGAACTTTTAGAGCGTGGTTTCATTCGACCAAGCACATCACCATGGGGAGCTCCTGTTTTGTTTGTCAAGAAGAAAGATGGTACATTCAGGTTGTGTATCAACTACCGAGAGTTGAACAAACTTACCATCAAGAACCGCTACCCACTACCGAGAATCGATGACTTATTTGATCAACTACAAGGCTCGTCTGTTTATTCAAAGATTGACTTACGTTCCGGGTATCATCAAATGCGGGTGAAAGAAGATGATATTCCAAAGACTGCTTTCAGAACACGTTACGGTCATTACGAGTTTATGGTCATGCCGTTTGGTTTAACTAATGCACCAGCTGTGTTCATGGACCTTATGAACCGAGTGTGTGGACCATACCTTGACAAGTTTGTCATTGTTTTTATTGATGACATACTTATTTACTCAAAGAATGACCAAGAACACGGTGAACATTTGAGAAAGGTGTTAGAAGTATTGAGGAAGGAAGAATTGTACGCTAAGTTTTCAAAGTGTGCATTTTGGTTGGAAGAAGTTCAATTCCTCGGTCACATAGTGAACAAAGAAGGTATTAAGGTGGATCCGGCAAAGATAGAAACTGTTGAAAAGTGGGAAACCCCGAAAACTCCGAAACACATACGCCAGTTTTTAGGACTAGCTGGTTACTACAGAAGGTTCATCCAAGACTTTTCCAGAATAGCAAAACCCTTGACTGCATTAACGCATAAAGGGAAGAAATTTGAATGGAATGATGAACAAGAGAAAGCGTTTCAGTTATTGAAGAAAAAGCTAACTACGGCACCTATATTGTCATTGCCTGAAGGGAATAATGATTTTGTGATTTATTGTGATGCATCAAAGCAAGGTCTCGGTTGTGTATTAATGCAACGAACGAAGGTGATTGCTTATGCGTCTAGACAATTGAAGATTCACGAACAAAATTATACGACGCATGAATTGGAATTAGGCGCGGTTGTTTTTGCATTAAAGACTTGGAGGCACTACTTATATGGGGTCAAAAGTATTATATATACCGACCACAAAAGTCTTCAACACATATTTAATCAGAAACAACTGAATATGAGGCAGCGTAGGTGGATTGAATTATTGAATGATTACGACTTTGAGATTCGTTACCACCCGGGGAAGGCAAATGTGGTAGCCGATGCCTTGAGCAGGAAGGACAGAGAACCCATTCGAGTAAAATCTATGAATATAATGATTCATAATAACATTACTACTCAAATAAAGGAGGCGCAACAAGGAGTTTTAAAAGAGGGAAATTTAAAGGATGAAATACCCAAAGGATCGGAGAAGCATCTTAATATTCGGGAAGACGGAACCCGGTATAGGGCTGAAAGGATTTGGGTACCAAAATTTGGAGATATGAGAGAAATGGTACTTAGAGAAGCTCATAAAACCAGATACTCAATACATCCTGGAACGGGGAAGATGTACAAGGATCTCAAGAAACATTTTTGGTGGCCGGGTATGAAAGCCGATGTTGCTAAATACGTAGGAGAATGTTTGACGTGTTCTAAGGTCAAAGCTGAGCATCAGAAACCATCAGGTCTACTTCAACAACCCAAAATCCCGGAATGGAAATGGGAAAACATTACCATGGATTTCATCACTAAATTGCCAAGGACTGCAAGTGGTTTTGATACTATTTGGGTAATAGTTGACCGTCTCACCAAATCAGCACACTTCTTGCCAATAAGAGAAGATGACAAGATGGAGAAGTTAGCACGACTGTATTTGAAGGAAGTCATCTCCAGACATGGAATACCAATCTCTATTATCTCTGATAGGGATGGCAGATTTATTTCAAGATTCTGGCAGACATTACAGCAAGCATTAGGAACTCGTCTAGACATGAGTACTGCCTATCATCCACAAACTGATGGGCAGAGCAAAAGGACGATACAAACGCTTGAAGACATGCTACGAGCATGTGTTATTGATTTCGGAAACAGTTGGGATCGACATCTACCGTTAGCAGAATTTTCCTACAACAACAGCTACCATTCAAGCATTGAGATGGCGCCGTTTGAAGCACTTTATGGTAGAAAGTGCAGGTCTCCGATTTGTTGGAGTGAAGTGGGGGATAGACAGATTACGGGTCCGGAGATTATACAAGAAACTACCGAAAAGATCATCCAAATTCAACAACGGTTGAAAACCGCCCAAAGTCGACAAAAGAGCTACGCTGACATTAAAAGAAAAGATATAGAATTTGAAATTGGAGAGATGGTCATGCTTAAAGTTGCACCTTGGAAAGGCGTTGTTCGATTTGGTAAACGAGGGAAATTAAATCCAAGGTATATGATAGTGCTCCAAATGAACATATATTTTGTAGCAATATCGTTCCAATATGTAAAGTTTTTAAATGTAATTTCCTTATTTTTAGTTGTAATAGTTAAATAAATAAGTGCGAAGACGAAAGACGCAAATCGCTCGAAAATGAAGATTTAAAGACAAAAACGAAGATTTGAAAGACCAAAACATCCAAAAAGCTCAAATGTACAAGATACAATTCAAAAGGTTCAATTTATTGATGAGAAACGTCTAAAAATGACAAGAGTACAAGTTACAAAACGCAAAGTACAAGATATTAAATTATACGAAAGGACGTTCGAAAATCCGGAACCAGGACATGAACCAACTCTCAACGCTCGACGCAACGGTGTAAAAATTACGAGTCAACTATGCACAAGAATAAAATATAATATTTAAATAATTCATAATAAGAATAATATTAAATAATAAAAAGTTGTTAATTGAGCATAGTTCAGGGGTCGTCAATGAAAATTCAATTTACAATTTAGCCTATAAAAGGAACGAACGATTGTAACGATGGGAGGAGAGAATTTTTCTCCGATCTTTTTTCTTCGATCAATTATCAATATCAATTATCAATATCTATATTCTATATCTCTATCATAATGTTAATGTAATAAGATATAACAATAATCTTAATTTTAAGTTTAAATTATGATAATAATAAGATTTATGATAGAGATCATTTGAGTGTGTAAGTCGAAATTCTGTCCGTGTAACGCTACGCTATTTTTAATCATTGTAAGTTATGTTCAACCTTTTTAATTTAATGTCTCGTAGCTAAGTTATTATTATGCTTATTTGAGCCGAAGTAATCGTGATGTTGGGCTAAAATATTAAGACGGGGTTATTGAACTTTGTACCATAATTGGGGTTTGGGCAAAAGACCGACACTTGTGGAAATTGAACTATTGACTATTAATAGATGGGGGGTATTGTCTAATTGAGTGACAACTCATTGGAGTCTGTCGAACCTATCTTCAAATTAATTATCCTAATAATTAATAATGATTATGGTTGTCCTATTTAGTGACGTTCATATGGAATCTATTATAATCATTTAATTAATTATTCGGGTTGGGTAATTGATTATTCAAACTGATCAAGTGGGTAAATTAATATTCATATCTAATCAAAACAGGGGTAGATTACATACAGTGATAACTGGTGTAATTGTTGACAGAAGTGATAACTGCGTCACAGTTTAAATCCTTAATTAGTTGGAATATTTGACTTCGGGTATAAGGGTAATTTGACGAGGATACTCGCACTTTATATTTATGACCGATGGACTATTATGGACAAAAACCAGATAGACGTATCAAATAAACCAGGACAAAGGACAATTAACCCATGAGCATAAAACAAAAATCAACACGTCAAACATCATGATTACGGAAGTTTAAATAAGCATAATTCTTTTATTATATTTCTCATCGTATCTTTATTTACTGTCATTTTATTACTCGCAATTTTATTTACTGTCATTTTATTTATTGTCATTATTTTACGCACTTTAATTATCGTCATTTATATTTACGCTTAAAATATAGAATCGACAAACCGGTCATTAAACGGTAAAACCCCCCTTTTATAATAATACTACTACTTATTTATATATATATTTTTACAAATAAACTTAATAATATAGCGTTAACTTCACCAGCTCCCTGTGGAACGAACCGGACTTACTAAAAACTACACTACTCTACGATTAGGTACACTGCCTATAGTGTTGTAGCAAGGTTTAGGTATATCCCATCCGTAAATTAATAAAACTTGTGTCATATTTTGTAGTATTTTGTATTAAAAATAATACTATTTCGTACCCTCACGCTACATCATCAAGTTTTTGGCGCCGCTGCCGGGGAGCGCTAAAACGCTATATTTTTAATTATAATAATATTGAAATAGAATATAATAATATAATAATATTGAAATAGAATATAATAATATAAAAATATTTAAGAATCTTTACGTAAATTTTAAAAAAAAAAAGTCGTATTTATTAAATACTTCAGGGGTATATTATGTAACTTATAATTAATAATTGCTATCATGTCGCTTTCATGTGAATAGTAAATTAATTAATTTATTTTCATTTACTATTCATGAATAGTAAATGAATTAAAAAAAAAAAGTTTTAAAAAAAAATTATAATTATAAAAAAAATTATTAATTTGTAAAAAAAAAATCGTTTTTAAAAAAAAAAAAAAAAATCGTTTTTAAAAAAAAAAAAAAAAAAAAAAAAAAAAAAAAAAAAAAAAAAAAAAAAAATTGTGTAAAAAAAAAAAAAAAAAAAAAAAATCGTTTTTTTTAAAAGAAAAAAAAATCGTTTTAAAAAAAAAAAATTTGTAAAAAAAAAAAATCGTTTTTTTTAAAAAAAAAAAAATTTAAAAAAAAAAAAAAAAAAAAAAAAAAAAAAACGTAAAAAAAAAAAAAAAAAAAAAAAAACGTAAAAAAAAAAAAAAAAAAAAAAAATTATTAAAAAAATATATATATTTTTAAAATTTTGTCTATAAAAAAAAATGTTTTTTTAGTTTTATTACCTTTAAATTTTTAGACTATAGTCGCAAATTTTAGTATTAAGTTTAGTTTTGCCATAGTTATTTTTACTTCTAGAATTTTTAGGCTTTGCCGTAAAATCCCTTAAGTGCTTATTCCTTAGACTAAGTTTTAGGTGCTTTAGAATTTTACGACGCCGTATTTCGCACTACTTTCTTATTTTTATTTTTCGACGCCTATTTTTCGACCTTTTATTTTTCGACATTTTTCGACGCGCAATCTATTTCTTTCTTATTTCTCGCCATTCTAGTTTTTAGGACTTAGAATTTTTTTCTACTTCTTCTCTAAATTTCTTAAAATTACGAAAATTTATTTTAAGTGGTTAAATTGATAGACATCAAAATTTTCTGGTTCGTAGTAATAGTTGGATTTGTACGTGGACCGGGTTATTGGAGCCAAACAGTCCTCAATTATATTGAGACCAAACGAATCCTGCCCCTCTGCTGCATCTTTTGGCTATTCGAAACGTGGGCAAAATCAGAAAAGTCTATTGGTTGGATAACTTATTATAATTTTTCTTTCCTTTTTAAAACTAATAGGATATTCAGTGAATGCACCGAGCAAGACGTTCACCACCTTTTATACGTTCACCACCTGTAACTCGATCAAGGCATTTAGCAAATATCGCCGCCGTTGATTTTTCTTTAGAATCGTCATCTAGTCGACCAAATACTCAAATTTCCGATAATCCAGTTTTTGAAACCAACCTCACAATTGAGAATCCGGAGAATACTCAGGGACAATTCCGAGACCCTGATCCACTAATTATTCCTCCGGAACCACCAATCATTCAAACAGAGATTGCTGAGGAAGAAACCATTAAATCAGAAACCTCTAGTGATTCGGAAACAACACTTCCAATCATGGAAAATCTGGAACCTCTAAGTATGGAAGATCGAATGAGAGCCACACGCACGGGCCAAGGTCACGCCATTATTAAGCCAGAAGTTAATGCGTCAGATTATGAAATCAAAGGACAAATTCTACACATGGTAACTAACCAATGCCAATTCAGTGGTGCACCGAATGAAGATCCTAACGAACACCTTCGTACGTTTAAAAGAATTTGTACACTATTCAAAATCCGAGAAGTGGAAGATGAGCAAATCTATCTCATGTTATTTCCCTGGACTTTAAAGGGAGAAGCCAAAGATTGGTTAGAATCGTTACCTGAAGGGGCGATTGACACATGGGATGTTTTAGTTGAAAAATTTCTTAAACGATTCTTTCCGGCATCCAAAGCCGTGAGACTTCAAGGAGAAATTGTTACGTTCGCGCAAAAGCCAAATGAAACATTATATGAGGCGTGGACAAGATTCGGAAGGATGTTGAGAGGATGTCCTCAACACGGATTAGATACTTTTCAAATAGTACAAATCTTCTATAAAGGCGTAGACATCGCCACACGAAAAGACATCGACATAACCGCTGGTGGATCCATTATGAAGAAAACCGCAACTGAAGCTTACAAAATTATTGATAACACAGCCTCCCACTCGCATGAGTGGCACCAAGAAAAAGATATCTTTCGATCATCTAAAGCGGCTAGAGCCGATTCTAGCCCTGACTTTGATTCCGTTTCCGCAAAAATAGATGCTTTCGAAAGACGAATGGAAAAGATGAATAAAGATATTCACGCAATACGAATCAGTTGTGAGCAATGCGGTGGACCACACTTATTGAAAGATTGTCACATTGAACCAACGATGGAACAACGAGAGAATGTTTCCTATATGAACCAAAGGCCGGGAAATAATTATCAAAATAATTATCAACCGCCAAAGCTAAACTTCAATCGAAATCAAAACATTCTTTACAATCCAAATGGACCAAACAATAACTCGTACAACCAACAAGGTCCGAATAACCAACCAACTCAAAACAACACTTTCAATCAACAAAGACCTAACTTGTATAAACCACCACAACAAACCGAAGAGAAAAAGCCAAATCTAGAAGAAATGATGGTAAAGCTAGTTGAATCTCAAACACAATTTATTACATCTCAAACCCAAACGAATGAGAGGTTTGATCAGTCATTAAGAACTCAACAAGCTTCCATTTTGAATCTAGAAAAACACGTAGGTACTCTTGCTAGCATGATGAGTGAGAGGGAACAAGGAAAGCTACCGAGTAATACTGAAGTAAATCCTCGGAATGAGAATGTTAATATGGTTTCAACGAATTCTGAAAAACCAGCATCAGAAGATGGAAAGGTTTTAGATGAGAGTAACAATGAAGAAGTTACACCACCACCACCCGAGTATGTAAAGCCAGTGGTGGCACCATACAAACCACCCATCCCGTTTCCAAGAAAAGGAGTTGAGTATGAGCAAGTGATAGGTAATAAAGATTGTGATACCTCTGGAAAGAAGAAGAAGAAAAAGAATAAGAAAGTGCAAGAAACAAAAGCCGTAAATATAAACCCGGTGAAGACAGTTCCACCAAAACCTCCACCTAGGGTAGGTGATCCGGGTGAATTTATTGTTCCTTGTCTACTTAGTGATTGTGTCATGTATGATGCACTAGCAGATTTAGGTGCGAGTGTGAGTGTTATGCCTCTTTCCTTATATAAGAGATTAGGTGTAGGTGAGTTAAGTCCAACGGATATGAGTGTTCGACTCTTTGATCAAACCATTAAGCACCCAGTTGGAATTGCTGACAAACTACCCGTTCAAGTAGGCAATTTAACCTTTCTAGTCGAATTTATTGTCATTGACATAGAAGAGGACCCAAACATTCCTCTAATTTTAGGTCGGCCATTCTTAGCATCCACCAAGGCGTTATTTGATGTAGGAAATGGTAGAATGACACTTAAAAGTGGTAACAAATCAATCACCTTTATGATTCGAAAGTCTAAATCTCCACCAGCCAAAACCGTTGAACCAGTAAAAACAATTGGTAAGAACCATGTGCTTTTACCAACTCCAACGGTAATACTTAGCAATAATGAAACGCCTAAGTGTGGGGAAAATGAAGTAACACCTAATGACGACCCAATAACAAATAACCCCGTTGTTGATACGAAATTAAATGATCCCGTTATTAACAGTTCAATGAAGAAACTTTATAAACGGGCTATTGATGGTAGAAGCAAGGGGAACTTTAAGTTATGTAACCGGTTAGTATCCAATCTATCACCTAAAGAAAAGGAGAAACTAGTTGAAATTGTGGATATTACACAGGAATCCGACCAATGGCTTAAAGAAAAAGTCACGGATATGCAAGTTGATTATGGATCAAGAGAAATTGACGATGAAGTTAATCACAATTTTGACACCACAGCTACCTAAGTGTGGAGAGATTCGAATGTTCTAAAAAGATAATGCTGTCTAAAGTTATTTGTTCTGTTCTCGTGTAGTTCCGAGAATGGAATCCGATTGGTCTTTTCCGCTAGCAGACACTAAAGAACTAGTTTTCTCCCTCCATTCTGAATTTTTATTTTTTTTAGGTTTTATTTGAAATTAATATGCATTTTAATTTAAGTTTTTAAAAACAAAATTTACTTTAATTCATTAAGTTGAAAATATGATTTTTAAAATTCGTCGTGAGTTGAAGACTAGGTCATTGAACCGAAATTACTTTACCCGAGGGCGGGGCGACAAATTTTGTTATCATTATTTTTAATTTTATTGATTTAAAGTATGCCAAAAATATTATACTTTATAAATTTTTGAAAAGTGGGGTTATAAACCAAACTTCAAAAATATATATATATATATGTTTGTATTTTATCTTATGTACAAAACAGGGTAAAACAGCGCACTTTCAAAGACTGTCATGAAGTTCAACAAAAAGCTACTAATTTTGATGACAAGGCGCAAAATATCAAATGTGATGTAAAATAATATGCTTACAAACTGGGTATTTTTAATCACTTTTCTACACTAATCACCCTCATGAATTTATAATTATAGTCTGATTTCATGCAAATGAGGGCATTGCATGATCTCAAGTGTGGGGAAGGGTTATAAATTCTCTAGGGTTTACACTTAGTTTATTTGCCAAATTTTGTGAAAATTTGAAAAATTTTCAATTAAATGAACTCAAAATCATGTTTATACATATTTATGAACGATGAAAACTAGGTGATAATACCGAAATTATCGTTACCTCGAAAAGGACATAAATTGAGAAACACCCTAAAACGCTTGAATTCATTTAAAATGAAATAGAAGAAAATAAAAAGGCAAAGAAAGAAACTAAGTGTGGGAAGAATGTACCAAGTTATTCAATTTAAAACATATATCACATATTTTTGTACAAGATTATTGCAGGTACTTTTGCTTTGGACGATTTTAATCAGTTTTACCCGATTTACTGTAAGAAAGATGGATCTACACGATGAATCAATTCCATCATTAAAAGGAAGTAAAGTCTTCCGAAAAAGAAACGCGCTTCTTGATTTAGGTCATGAAGTTGTCGTCTAGACCAGCTGTAGGTTGACGAAAAATCTAGAAAAGTCATCTCTAAAATCAGCAGGAAATCCACGGACCTCAGCATCAAACAGGGTCGCCATGTGGTCAGATTTATCCTAACCATGAGAAGGATTTATCTCGTACAATGGGGAGGCACCGTGCAAATTAGCTTGATAAGAATAATGAATCAGATCCCCAGAAAGGATAATCTCCTTAAAGATTAAAAATCAGCTTTTAAGACTGATATTACTCAATCCTAGAGATTGACCTTAAAGATTGAGAATTCAAACTCATGGAATTCAATGATATCTAAACTCGAGCTTGAACGAGAAAATATTTTGATCAAAATTGCAAACCGATTTGTTTTCTGAAAATCCATTTTCAATGCGTTCATTACCATTGAACGTAAAATCCTAGGAATTCACCTGGAATTCATTAGGTCACCTGAACCAAATCGGGTGTCAACCGTAAGAACGGTGGTTGCATAGCATGGTCGGAGACAGGACCTTGTGCCAGACCGAAAAATTATAGGATGATCTTTACTATCGCTCCTACCAAGGATAGTTCTAGCATCCGACACGTTAATAAGACCATAATCATCTGCATGTCACGGGACATTGCCTTAACAGTTTCTTGTTCATCGCTTTCCTTTACAACCGGACGGTAGTTTGCCGAAAGGTAATATACGGGACAAGTAAACTGGACGTGTTGCTTTCCTAATACAAGGTTAGCAAGTGGGTAACACAAAACCACAAGTGTTGAGCTAAAATTTTCAAATCTGAAACCCACACAACCCACAAAAATATTTTGCAAACACCGGTGAAGGGTTATTCCGGAAAACTTATCTAGGGTAAAAGCTAGATTAAATTTTCAAAAAGATCAAATGTTTTCATAAAGATCCAATTTCCTTAAGGATCTACATTTTAATAGTCATGTGGGACTGTAAACCACCTTTCAAATGTGCACTTTGCTTTGGAAACCGAAAGTAAATCGGCTATTTGATTGCAAGTGTCGTTGACCTAAACCCGAGGCAACTGTGGATGACACACCCACCTTTAACCATCATTACTGTCATTGTTTATACCGCTATATCAAAATCACTGATGTACAAAATGTGATGAATAAAAAAGTGATTCATGTATGTTTTTATTTCAAGTTCTGTATTGCTTGAGGACAAGCAACGCTCAAGTGTGGGGATATTTGATAGTGCTCCAAATGAACATATATTTTGTAGCAATATCGTTCCAATATGTAAAGTTTTTAAATGTAATTTCCTTATTTTTAGTTGTAATAGTTAAATAAATAAGTGCGAAGACGAAAGACGCAAATCGCTCGAAAATGAAGATTTAAAGACAAAAACGAAGATTTGAAAGACCAAAACATCCAAAAAGCTCAAATGTACAAGATACAATTCAAAAGGTTCAATTTATTGATGAGAAACGTCTAAAAATGACAAGAGTACAAGTTACAAAACGCAAAGTACAAGATATTAAATTATACGAAAGGACGTTCGAAAATCCGGAACCAGGACATGAACCAACTCTCAACGCTCGACGCAACGGTGTAAAAATTACGAGTCAACTATGCACAAGAATAAAATATAATATTTAAATAATTCATAATAAGAATAATATTAAATAATAAAAAGTTGTTAATTGAGCATAGTTCAGGGGTCGTCAATGAAAATTCAATTTACAATTTAGCCTATAAAAGGAACGAACGATTGTAACGATGGGAGGAGAGAATTTTTCTCCGATCTTTTTTCTTCGATCAATTATCAATATCAATTATCAATATCTATATTCTATATCTCTATCATAATGTTAATGTAATAAGATATAACAATAATCTTAATTTTAAGTTTAAATTATGATAATAATAAGATTTATGATAGAGATCATTTGAGTGTGTAAGTCGAAATTCTGTCCGTGTAACGCTACGCTATTTTTAATCATTGTAAGTTATGTTCAACCTTTTTAATTTAATGTCTCGTAGCTAAGTTATTATTATGCTTATTTGAGCCGAAGTAATCGTGATGTTGGGCTAAAATATTAAGACGGGGTTATTGAACTTTGTACCATAATTGGGGTTTGGGCAAAAGACCGACACTTGTGGAAATTGAACTATTGACTATTAATAGATGGGGGGTATTGTCTAATTGAGTGACAACTCATTGGAGTCTGTCGAACCTATCTTCAAATTAATTATCCTAATAATTAATAATGATTATGGTTGTCCTATTTAGTGACGTTCATATGGAATCTATTATAATCATTTAATTAATTATTCGGGTTGGGTAATTGATTATTCAAACTGATCAAGTGGGTAAATTAATATTCATATCTAATCAAAACAGGGGTAGATTACATACAGTGATAACTGGTGTAATTGTTGACAGAAGTGATAACTGCGTCACAGTTTAAATCCTTAATTAGTTGGAATATTTGACTTCGGGTATAAGGGTAATTTGACGAGGATACTCGCACTTTATATTTATGACCGATGGACTATTATGGACAAAAACCAGATAGACGTATCAAATAAACCAGGACAAAGGACAATTAACCCATGAGCATAAAACAAAAATCAACACGTCAAACATCATGATTACGGAAGTTTAAATAAGCATAATTCTTTTATTATATTTCTCATCGTATCTTTATTTACTGTCATTTTATTACTCGCAATTTTATTTACTGTCATTTTATTTATTGTCATTATTTTACGCACTTTAATTATCGTCATTTATATTTACGCTTAAAATATAGAATCGACAAACCGGTCATTAAACGGTAAAACCCCCCTTTTATAATAATACTACTACTTATTTATATATATATTTTTACAAATAAACTTAATAATATAGCGTTAACTTCACCAGCTCCCTGTGGAACGAACCGGACTTACTAAAAACTACACTACTCTACGATTAGGTACACTGCCTTTAGTGTTGTAGCAAGGTTTAGGTATATCCCATCCGTAAATTAATAAAACTTGTGTCATATTTTGTAGTATTTTGTATTAAAAATAATACTATTTCGTACCCTCACGCTACATCATCAGTATATTGGACCATTCAAGATTATTGATCGTGTCGGACCAGTAGCTTACCGACTTGAGTTACCTCAACAACTCGCGGCTGTACATAACACTTTCCACGTCTCAAATTTGAAGAAATTTTTTGCTAAAGAAGATCTCACTATTCCGTTAGATGAAATCCAAATCAACGAAAAACTTCAATTCATCGAAGAACCCGTCGAAATAATGGATCGTGAGGTTAAAAGACTTAAGCAAAACAAGATACCAATTGTTAAGGTTTGATGGAATGCTCGTAGAGGACTCGAGTTCACCTGGGAGCGTGAAGATCAGATGAAGAAGAAATACCCGCATCTATTTCCAGAAGATTCGTCAACACCTTCAACAGCTTAAAATTTCGAGACGAAATTTATTTAACGGGTAGGTACTGTAGTGACCCGAACTTTTCCATGTTTATATATATTAATTGAGATTGATATTTACATGATTAAATGTTTCCAACATGTTAAGCAATCAAACTTGTTAAGACTTGATTAATTGAAATATGTTTCATATAGACAATTGACCACCCAAGTTGACCGGTGATTCACGAACGTTAAAACTTGTAAAAACTATATAATGACATATATATGGATATATATATAGTTAACATGATACTATGATAAGTAAACATATCATTAAGTATATTAACAATGAACTACATATGTAAAAACAAGACTACTAACTTAATGATTTTTAAACGAGACATATATGTAACGATTATCGTTGTAAAGACATTTAATGTATATATATCATATTAAGAGATATTCATACATCATAATATCATGATAATATAATAATTTAAAATCTCTTTTGATATTATAAACATTGGGTTAACAACATTTAACAAGATCGTTAACCTAAAGGTTTCAAAACAACACTTACATGTAACGACTAACGATGACTTAACGACTCAGTTAAAATGTATATACATGTAGAGTTTTAATATGTATTTATACACTTTTGAAAGACTTCAATACATTTATCAAAATACTTCTACTTAACAAAAATGCTTACAATTACATTCTCGTTCAGTTTCATCAACAATTCTACTCGTATGCACCCGTATTCGTACTCGTACAATACACAACTTTTAGATGTATGTACTATTGGTATATACACTCCAATGATCAGATATTAGCAGCCCATATGAGTCACCTAACACATGTGGGAACCATCATTTGGCAACTAGCATGAAATATCTCATAAGATTACAAAAATATGAGTAATCATTCATGACTTATTTACATGAAAACAAAATTACATATCCTTTATATCTAATCCATACACCAACGACCAAAAACACCTACAAACACTTTCATTCTTCAATTTTCTTCATCTAATTGAACTCTCTCAAGTTCTATCTTCAAGTTCTAAGTGTTCTTCATAAATTCCAAAAGTTCTAGTTTCATAAAATCAAGAATACTTTCAAGTTTGCTAGCTCACTTCCAATCTTGTAAGGTGATCATCCAACCTCAAGAAATCTTTGTTTCTTACAGTAGGTTATCATTCTAATACAAGGTAATAATCATATTCAAACTTTGTTTCAATTTCTATAACTATAACAATCTTATTTCAAGTGATGATCTTACTTGAACTTGTTTTCGTGTCATGATTTTGCTTCAAGAACTTTGAGCCATCCAAGGATCCATTGAAGCTAGATCCATTTTTTTCTTTTCCAGTAGATTCATCCAAGGAACTTAAGGTAGTAATGATGTTCATAACATCATTCGATTCATACATATAAAGCTATCTTATTCGAAGGTTTAAACTTGTAATCACTAGAACATAGTTTAGTTAATTCTAAACTTGTTCGCAAACAAAAGTTAATCCTTCTAACTTGACTTTTAAAATCAACTAAACACATGTTCTATATCTATATGATATGCTAACTTAATGATTTAAAACCTGGAAACACGAAAAACACCGTAAAACCGGATTTACGCCGTCGTAGTAACACCGCGGGCTGTTTTGGGTTAGTTAATTAAAAACTATGATAAACTTTGATTTAAAAGTTGTTATTCTGAGAAAATGATTTTTATTATGAACATGAAACTATATCCAAAAATTATGGTTAAACTCAAAGTGGAAGTATGTTTTCTAAAATGGTCATCTAGACGTCGTTCTTTCGACTGAAATGACTACCTTTACAAAAACGACTTGTAACTTATTTTTCCGACTAGAAACCTATACTTTTTTTGTTTAGATTCATAAAATAGAGTTCAATATGAAACCATAGCAATTTGATTCACTCAAAACGGATTTAAAATGAAGAAGTTATGGGTAAAACAAGATTGGATAATTTTTCTCATTTTAGCTACGTGAAAATTGGTAACAAATCTATTCCAACCATAACTTAATCAACTTGTATTATATATTATGTAATCTTGAGATACCATAGACATGTATACAATGTTTCGACCTATCATGTCGACACATATATATATATATTTCGGAACAACCATAGACACTCTATATGTGAATGTTGGAGTTAGCTATACAGGGTTGAGGTTGATTCCAAAATATATATAGTTTGAGTTGTGATCAATACTGAGATACGTATACACTGGGTCGTGGATTGATTCAAGATAATATTTATCGATTTATTTCTGTACATCTAACTGTGGACAACTAGTTGTAGGTTACTAACGAGGACAGCTGACTTAATAAACTTAAAACATCAAAATATATTAAAAGTGTTGTAAATATATTTTGAACATACTTTGATATATATGTATATATTGTTATATTTTCGTGAATCAACCAGTGGCCAAGTCTTACTTCCCGACGAAGTAAAAATCTGTGAAAGTGAGTTATAGTCCCACTTTTAAAATCTAATATTTTTGGGATGAGAATACATGCAGGTTTTATAAATGATTTACAAAATAGACACAAGTACGTGAAACTACATTCTATGGTTGAATTATCGAAATCGAATATGCCCCTTTTTATTAAGTCTGGTAATCTAAGAATTAGGGAACAGACACCCTAATTGACGCGAATCCTAAAGATAGATCTATTGGGCCTAACAAACCCCATCCAAAGTACCGGATGCTTTAGTACTTCGAAATTTATATCATATCCGAAGGGTGTCCCGGAATGATGGGGATATTCTTATATATGCATCTTGTTATTGTCGGTTACCAGGTGTTCACCTTATGAATGATTTTTATCTCTATGTATGGGATGTGTATTGAAATATGAAATCTTGTGGTCTATTGTTACGATTTGATATATATAGGTTAAACCTATAACTCACCAACATTTTTGTTGACGTTTTAAGCATGTTTATTCTCAGGTGATTATTAAGAGCTTCCGCTGTCGCATACTTAAATAAGGACAAGATTTGGAGTCCATGCTTGTATGATATTGTGTAAAAACTGCATTCAAGAAACTTATTTTGTTGTAACATATTTGTATTGTAAACCATTATGTAATGGTCGTGTGTAAACAGGATATTTTAGATTATCATTATTTGATAATCTACGTAAAGCTTTTTAAACCTTTATTGATGAAATAAAGGTTATGATTTGTTTAAAAATGAATGCAGTCTTTGAAAAACGTCTCATATAGAGGTCAAAACCTCGCAACGAAATCAATTAATATGGAACGTTTTTAATCAGTAAGAACGGGACATTTCAATTAAGTGTTTCCAACATGTTAAGCAATCAAACTTATTAAGACTTGATT